>NW_028083884.1:1266902-2466902 GCF_014824575.4 Sturnira hondurensis
GCCTTTCTTAGGGGAGGGTCCCTTGAGAGAGGCTGGCAGGCAGCCATGCTGGGTCTTCCCGCCCATGCTTTCCCTCGTTTCAAATGTCTTCTTTCTCCAGCAGACACCTGCCCCGTTGTCCTATTATGAGGAGTAGCCTCACGCATTAGTCAACAAATATACGTGGAGCCTACTATGTGCCAGCAACACGGAGGATAACGGAGCGATTTCCATACAGCAGGCCCTTGCCTTGGGTGGGGAGCTTATATTCTAGAGCAGGAGACACAGCAATAAGTAAAATACATACACAAATGAGGTACTGTGTGCCTGTGGTAAAGGCCAAGAAGAGCTAAGTGAGGGATGTGGTGGAGAGGGCCTGGAGGTGGCAGCTGTTTTGGAAAAGGTGTTCTGAGGAGGTAAGATTTCAAGGAGAACAGAGAAAAGTGGGAATCTGCCTGGAGAGAGAAGGGTTTTTTTTTTTCTTGCCACAGGAGACAGGAATCAGAAAGTGCCAAGGGAGGGGATGGTCTGCAAGTATCTGTTGACTGGATAGATGGAAAAATGTTTCCAAGAGGTGCTTTTTATACTTCAGTGTGAACTAAATTCTTTGGAAGGGACTTGTTATTAAAAGGTAGATTCCCGGCTCCGATGACTCAGAAGGGGTGGCATGGGGCCCAGAAAGCTGCATTTTGACAGCCTTTCCTCTCACACACCCTTCTCCCCCCGAAGAGGGTGCTGCAGCTGGCCCACTGGCCCCAGAGGCTCTGGGCCTGCCCCGGCAGCCACCTGCACCTTCGCACTGAGTGGTGGGCCCTCCTACAGCCCCACCTCCAGGCAGCCTGCTCGGCCCTGGATGGCTGCCTTCTCCATTCTGTCAGGCTGCCCCAAGGTTCGAGAAAGCCTTCAGTGGCCAAGTCCCCTGCGCCCACTGTCCCCTTGGAAGTGGCAGGCAGATCGGGCTTCCTTCCAAGGGGCCTCTGAAAACCTCCTATAGTGGGGCGCAGGCTGGGGTGGATGGCGTCCCATGGTCCTGCCCACTGTGGCCCCTCTTGGAGACCCCCTGCTGCCCCGTGGGCCCCCAACAGCCTCCTGGCCCTGCATCTGTGTTCTCTTGGAAGGAACTGAGAATTCTGCCCAAATCTGCTATGTTTTAGTGTCTGCTTCCATAGCAGGTGAACCTGGGCCTGGTGAGGGCACATGGGCCCCGGCAGGGGACCCAGGGAGCCCAGGGGAGAGGCCACGTGACGAGAAAGAGCACAGTGGTCAGCACGGAGCACCAGGTCTTCCAAGGGCAGAGGAGTCAGTTTAGCTGCCCGTGAGGCCATCCTGGAGGAGGCTCCACAGGAGGGTGAGACCCGCTCTGCCCTGGGGCCAGGCCCCATCTGTAGGAAGGAGTGCCCCCTGGGGCCGGACGTGCCTCCCGGGTCCTGTGTCTGGTCCATCTCGAGAACCAGGGGCCCTGAGCCATGCAGGTCTGGGCGGCCTCTCTCCTGTGGGTGACGGCAGGCTGGAGCTATGGGCTCCAGTTCATTCTCATATGGTTCTTGGACATGTGGGGCTGAGGGTACATACTCATGTGCACTCACACATGTGCACACGACCCCCGTAAAATTGGGGGTGCACCGCCAAAGCAGTGGGCCCCGGCCGATCTCTCTCTGCCCTGCCTGTACTCTGACAGCAATTTCCAAGGTTTCTAAATTCAGACCTGGCCTTCCAGATGAGGGGGAAGGTGTATTAACTAAAGTTAGAAAAGTAACCCATGTTTTATTGAGCAGCTTGTTATTTTGATGAATAACACTTTAGCGAAAGACACAGTATGGAACGTCCACTTTTGCTCTTGCTCTGGGCCTGTGGGACGTTAGGGAACGAGGGGGCAGCTGGAGGGTCGCCAGGAGTATCAGTCTTCCTCCTTGGGGGAGGGGGTGTCCTGGCACAGACACTGGGGGCAATTTCCAATGTTGGTCATACCCTGTTTCTTGTCTTCACCCGGACCTGACCCCCCAGACCTGATGAATGGGGTCCCGGGGGCGGTGCTTGGGGACGGGGTGGGGCTTTGGAAACTCTCTTTTGCCTCTCCCCACATCGGGTGACTCAAAGGTGCGTGGAAGTGTGGGGACCACCACTGTGGGGGAGTGTGGGCCCCCCATGGCAAGGCATCACGCCTGGAGAAGGGGCAGGGTTCTCCGTCTGAAGACAGGCTGGAGAGGCCCAGACAGGGAATTACCCGCTGGCTCTGAAGAGGAGTTTGGGGACCCTGGGGTCAAATATCTGGAGGGAACTCCCTCTTTCAGGTGCACATGGAGGGGGCTCTAAACTCGTGGAGACCGTCTGGGAAGCCCTCATGTCCCTCCCTTACCTCTGACCCCTGGGGGCACCACCCCGCCGCCAGAGACCCCTGGAAGAAAGCTAGCCTGCAAGGCCCGGCCTGATTCTCTCCTGGGAAGAAAGGAAAGCTTACAACGGGGTTGGGGAAAGGGCTGAGCCTGCCGCTGCCGACCTGTGACCCTGGGCCACGGCTCCCCTCTGCAGGCCTCAGTTTCCCTGTGTGTCAAGGCCTCTCCGGAGTATGTGACTCTAACGAATCAACTTCAGCATCAGGCGTCAGTCCTCTCCTCCTAGTCGCAGAAGAGAGCACCAGTGGGTTCGGAAATTTCTTGCTCCCTGGGCCAATGGCTTTGGAGCACAGTTGCGGGAAAGCTGCTTGTTTAATCAAGACTGAAAATCCGAGAACCGCGGCGCCACGGCTGAGCTGCCCGAGGAGACTGCGTTTCCCAGTCTCTGCTGCCCCCTGCTGTCGGGCGCAGGCTGGGACACGCCATCACAAGGCCTGGCGCCACGCACCACGCACAGAACCGCCTTCTAAGGGGTTCTCTTTACTCGCAGGGAACCTGAGGCTCAGAACGGGCAGTGCTTTCATCTGGGCCACGCAGCAAGTCTTGTGGCTCATGGACCCTACAAGGAGGGTGCCTGGGCCGGCAGCATGGGTGCTACCAGGGACTGGCTGGGAAGGCAGCTTCTCAGGCCCGCCTGGCGGGGCTCGGACTCACAGGCTCACCAGCCCCCCAGGTCCTCCTAGGCACCTTGCACGCTCCAGGCGGGATCCTTTGCTATCTCACCGGAAACGGAAGCCTGGGAGAAGAACGGACTCTCTTATCACACGGTGCAGCTTTAAAATTAAAGCAAGACATGAAAAAAATGCAGGAATAGGACAACGTTGTTTTTGTTTTTTATTTGCTAAGGTCCGTGCTACGGGCGACCCCTGGGAGGAGAAATGTCTTCAACGCTGAAGGTCAAACGGCGCAGTCCCCTGGGAGCAGGCTGAACGCGGGGGACCTGTGAGTAAATAGGTGTGGGAATCCCAAATACCCCCTCGCTTGGAGAAGCACACCTTGTATCTAGCTGGCTTAGTAAAGGCCCTGAGAAGGTCTGCATTTAACTCCATGTGTTTTGGTAGTTCCAACATGTGTCTGACTACAACGCATTTACAAACATGTATTGCTGTTTCACCGCACACAGCAGTTCCAAGGAACACAGATCAGTAGGATGGACTTGGAAAAGGGATTCCTGGCTTCAGAAGCTTGAAAAGCTAAAGCCGCCCAGAATCCCTGGCTCTGGCGTGATCCTCAGCCCACCATGGGGGGCTGGGGGGCTTTGACGGCCAAGCAGGACTTTCCTGGGCCGTGGGTGTAGGAAGCACCGGCGCCCACAGTTCTCTGCCATCAGCAGAGGGCGGCAGAAGGAGACCCAGCAAAGCGTTCGGGCACTGAAACAGGGTGATGGAGACTGGCAGCCCAGAGCCAGGAATGCAAATCTGATTGAAATGGAAATTTCTGGGTCCAAAGGTGCCACTGAAAGCCATTCCTCTCTTCTAGAAAAGTGGATCCTTCCTGGAGAGAGTGGACTGAGTGAAACATGTGAGCAAGGGTGCTCCCACCCCCAACCCCCGGCCACCCTCAGCCAGGAGCCAATGGGAAGGTCGGGTTGGGTTTCTTGTTCTGGGCAGAGAGTGGGGGGTCACCCTGCCCCCTGAAGGCCCTGAGGAAACCTGGGTCTTCATTTTTGGTCCCTAGAGGTGTATTAGTCTCTTCAGGCGGCCATTAACAACTTACCACAAACTTGGTGGCTTGGAACAGTAGAAATTTATGCTCAGTTCTGGAGGCCAGATGTCCAAACTCAGAGGGTTGGCAGGGCCATCCCTTCCCTGAGGGCTTGAGGGAAGAAGCCTTCCTCTTCTCTTCCTAACTTCTGGTGGCTTCTGTGGATCTTTGGTGTCCCTGGCTTGTCCCTGTGTCATACCAATCTCTGTCTACATGGCCACCTGTTCTCTGTGTGTTCGTGTCCTGTCTTTTGTTTACAAAGACACCAGTCACTGGATCGATGGCTTCATCTCAAGGTCGTTACTAATGATACTGCAAAGAGCTCATTTCCAAGTAGGGTTCTATCTGTGCTTTCAGATGGGACATTCATTTGAAGGGGATGCCATTCAACCCCTACAGGACAGTCAGCAATGCCAGCAGGATCCAGTGCCCTCGTCCTAGGCACAGGGGACGTGTGTGTCCCTGACAGGCTGTGGGAGGGTGGCTGTGGGGCTTTTTCTTTCCCGGGTCGAGCTGGGTTCAACCGTGACCTGTCTGAAAGTCCAGGAGCTCAAGGGCCCATGCAGCCCTGAGACTCGATGAGCATCCGGGTACTTGGCAACCAGCCCCTGGCCTCTCACCTCCAAACTCACAGCCCACTCCCACTTGAGTATGAAAAGCAGGTTGCCTCAACCGCTCATAGTTTCAGGCCCACACACTGCTGCTGACCTGACGCCAGTCTGATGATCGGAGGGAGAACGCGGCACTGCTTTGGGCCGAGCCCAGGCTCCCAAAGGGAGCTTTTCCCCCCGATTCCCGGGCACGTTCTCCGAAGGCGAGAGCAAGCAGCTCCCTTGCTGTGTCTTTGCATGGGAGCTGGTGTTTTCTCACTCACGGGTCAGCCTCTGCTGGCCCCTCCTGGGCACCGAGCAGCAAGCTCAGGCTGTTCTGTGTTAGCTGCATCTTGTTTCTCCTCCTCGTGTTCTACAGGCCTTGAGGGCCGAGAGGCTCCACGGGCCTGTTTCACACCTGGGAGGCCAGTTGCCAAGTTGCTTCGACTGAGAGGAAAAAGAGGGAGAAGAGGAGGGGAGGGGTGGCCCAGAGGCCAAGGCAAACCAAGGGAGCAGCCTCTCCAGAGCCCCCTCACTGTCCGCAGGCCCCCGCAACCCCTCCCAAAATGCGGGCAGCGTCCCCTGGCCAGGGAAACCCTAGGCCCCGCCTGGTTTTCATTCCTGCTCCTCTTTGTGCCTAATGCTGGGGCCCACGAGGGTGTTGGAGGTTAATCCATTGAATTTACTCCACCTGGCCTTCCCCGCAGACCCAACCCTGAAGGGAAGCAGCCTGGAGGCCAGGATTCGTGCAGCTGGTGGCCACAGAGGTCGGGTCAACGTGAGGCCCGGGCCACCGCGCCCTCGTCTGCTGGCCTCAGAACTGGAGACAGAGCCACCTCGGAGGTAGCCGGAAAAGAAGGCGCCACGTTCGGAAGTCCTTGACCAAGGGACGGAGCAGACACTGTGGGCCAGTACTTGGGTTTCCAGCCCACGGGCCCGTTTCAGTTCCCCCGAGGCAGCTGCTTTTGTTGAAGAGGAAAATAAGGACAGAAAATAAGCAGCAGCACTTGTCAAGGGTTTTCACATGGAAGGAGAGCCCCCCCACTCCAAAGGGTGGACCCTGTTCCAGTTTGGCAGATAAATCGGTTCACAGCTTCCCTGACCGGGCCTGTGGCCGGGAGGGCAGATGCATCTGGTCATCAGAAATGAAGGGAATTTCTCATGTGTTCTCACCCCCCTGGTCCTGAGGACCAGTCTCGGGGCCTGAAGGCATCACACAGAACCTGCCTACCTCCCCGGAGTCCCCAGCCTCCCCAAACTCAGACCAAATGTGGTCAGTCCCCCTTGTCAGTCACTCTGCTCATTCTGCTAGAAGGTCTCTTCTTTATCGGCCACCGACTGCTGACTGCCCCCCTCTGACTGCCCGTCCCTGTTTCTGCAGGCTGCTCCCTGGTCACTCAGTCTCCACTGCTGTGGCCTCCTCACCAACGCACACAGTCTGCTGTCTTCATGTCCAGTGTCCCTCATGCCTCCCACAGGCATGGAGTCCCTGGAGTAAGGTCCCCAAGGGGAGAGAGGTGGAGGTGGCCAGGGCTGGGCTGCAGGAAGGTGGTTTTGTCTCCGGTGGGCAGACGCTGCCTGGGAGGCAGACTTCCTGGGTGGAATGCCGGAAGCAGACTGGGCCCATTTCTAGAGACGCCTCAAGGACCAGAAGGTAAGCCACCCGCCTCCCGATCACATTCTTGTGCAAAAACCAGTTTTCTACAAGGACAGACTGGGTGACTTCAGAGAGATGTCAGGAGTTGACCTTTTTTTTTAATTGAAAAAAATTTATTTTAATTGTTGTTCAAGTAGTTTTCTGTCTTTTACTCCCATCCCAGCCCACCCCCCACCCCAGTGCTCCCCACCTCCCTCCCATTTCCACCCCTGTTAGTTTTTGTCCATGTGTCCTTTATACTTGTTCCTGTAAACTCTTCCCCTTTTCCCCTGAAATTCCCTCCTCTCTCCCCTCTGGTCACTGTCAGCCTGTTCTCAATTTCAGTGTCTTTGGTTATATTTTGCTTGTTTGTTTGCTTTGTTGATTAGGTTCCTGTTAAAGGTGAGAGCATGTGGTATTTGTCTTTCACCGCCTGATTTATTTCGCTCAGCATAATGCTTTCCAGTTCTATCCATGCTGTTGCAAAGGGTAGGAGTTCCTTCTTTCTTTCCGCTGCATAGAATTCCATCATGTAAATGTACCATAGTTTTTTGACCCATTCATTTACTGATAGGCACCCAGGTTGCTTCCAACACTTGGCCATTGTAAATTGTGCTGCTATGAACATTGGGATGTAGGTTCTTTTGGATTGGTGTTTCAGGGTTCTTAGGATATAATCCTAGCAGTGGAATTGCTGGGTCAAAAGGCAGGTCCAATTTTAGTTTTTTTAGAAAATTACATCCTTCTCTCCCTCCCTCCCTGCTCTAATCCCAGCTCCTGCCTGTGACCCAGGCTGCCTGGAGTGAAAGCCAACACTCTTACCCATTGTCCAATGAGCAGCCAAGTCGACAGACCAGCACGTCCCCGAATAACTACTCGGGATCGTGGAGTCCTCTAGAGTGACAAGCCCTTGCATCTGACATCGGTCACCTTTTTCTCTCAACCACCACAGGAGGTGACAATGTGCTCACATCATTTTGTAAGTGAGACTCAGGTGACAACCTGCCAAGGTCAGGCAGCCGGAGCCGTGACACGCTGTCGCAAGCCCCACTCGCCCTCAGTCCCACGTCTGAGGCATGGGGTTCGCAGCGGTGGGGAGGGAAGCCCAGGGCTTGGCTGATGGCTCAGCCGCACTTGGCTCCAGCAGACCCCCAGAACGCACAATGGCCCTTCCAGAAGCACAGGCGTGGCTCAGATTCCTCACGACCTTGAATGAACGGATACTGTCCTCCAGGCCCGGTTGCTGGCTCTTTAAGGGCCAAGGTGTATTTTCCTTGGCTACTTTTGGCCGGGATGAGTAGTTTAAGACAAGCAAAGGCCTGTGGCTCCATTCGACTCCCCGCTGACAGGCCTCCCAGGAAACCCAGGGAAGGGGCGGAGAACTAAAGGTCGCCAGGCAGTTCTTCTGTGGGCCGCTGGCGGCGTTCTCCCACATCGGCCTGAGGTCTTGTTTCTGGGCCTCGTCGCTTCTACAACGTGCCATGAAACTGCACAGTTTGCCCATTTCCTCCCAGAGCGTTTCCATCAGATCCCATCGCAGACGTGTCCACTCATCTCTCCTGGTTGCTGTTCTGCTCCCTGGCCCCCCCCCCCCCCGTGGGACCGTTCGCCGTGGGACCCTGGCTCAGGACATAGCCGTCTCTCCTCTCCCGCGCTGCCTGGGGCGTAAGGCTTCACAGGGCTGGCAGATGTCAGATTACAACGCGGAGAGGGGCTTGTTGTAGCAGAGTGTTAGGAGACATGCNCGTTCTCCCACATCGGCCTGAGGTCTTGTTTCTGGGCCTCGTCGCTTCTACAACGTGCCGTGAAACTGCACGGTTTGCCCATTTCCTCCCAGAGCGTTTCCATCAGATCCCATCGCAGACGTGTCCACTCGTCTCTCCTGGTTGCTGTTCTGCTCCCTGGTCCCCCCCCCCCCACCGTGGGACCATTCGCGGCTGGCATCATCAGGCCCTGAGACCCCTGAGTGGGACCTTCATGCATTTGTTTCAGCAACCGCGGGGCCCCCCTCTGGCTCAGGACATAGCCGTCTCTCCTCTCCCGCGCTGCCTGGGGCGTACGGCTTCACAGGGCTGGCAGATGTCAGATTATAACGCGGAGAGGGGCTTGTTGTAGCAGAGTGTTAGGAGACATGCGGATTAAAATTGAGATGTGCTTAGAAATGTTCTGAGGATGAAAACAGCTCTTGGATGTAAGGTTTTCTATCGTCTACCGGTGCCTTTGACCTTGGGACAGCCAGGAACAAAACAGGGTCAGCCTGGCTGGTACACGGATGCACGTGTGTGGCTTCCTAGGCCCGCTGCCACGGGGACGAGGGCCTGTGCGTGAAAGACAAACACTGGAGAAACTGGGGTAGGTGAGTGGGGTAGTTTTGTGTAGGTCCTGCATGGCTGGCTGAGCACCTGAGGGAGGGACCCTGTAAGGCAAGGCAGAAGGACGGCTCCCCCGAGCTCCCACTGGGCTGACCTGTCTCCTTAGAGCCCAGCCATGCCAGTAAAGGCCCATTCCACCACCCAGCTGCTTCTCTCCTTCTGGAAGAAGCCCTGCACAAGTGGGGTCAATTGAAAGGGAATTTGCATTTTAATCAGGAAGTTCTTTCAGGACGTGCTGTTTTGAGTGAGCCTGACCAATTGCAAGGGGGCTTCTGGGAGGCTCCTCCCAGACCGGCAGCCCCGCTGGCTTCTGGGAGATTCTGGTCTTGGCCTCCCCGAGGTCCTGCCTGCAGCACTGTTACGGGTTTGTGCCCAGTTGCATGCGCAGCTCTCGGGCGACCCCGGTGCCCACGGTTCCCGGAACCACAGCCCTGTCCTCGTGCAGGACGCGGCGTCCCGGCAGTAAGCGCAAGAGCATTTGTCTGCAGTGAGACTCCGTTCTGTAGAAAACTGACTGGTCCCCGTGAGGGCCTCAGGGCCTCTGCGGATGCTGCCGAAGTCTCCTGGGAAAGAACCGGACGCCCTGCGACGAGTGCCCAGCTCCGGAAAGCCGGAAGCGACACACAGCGAGTGGGACTTGCCCTTGGAACTGACACGGACTGGCCTCTACCCAGTGGGGAGGAGTGACCACTGCGTTCCACCAGCTGGACTGTGACGAAGACCCAGGCCCTCGCCTCTCCGCCCAGCGGGCCGCTCCCTGCCCCACAGCCAGCCAGTGCATGGCTGCCTGCATCACTTGGCCTCAAATCCGAAGTATATTTAACTTTTTAAATACCCTACAGTGGGATACACAATTTCGTTTTCCTCTCTGCTCACTAAGACCCACATTCCTGTTTCCTTTGGTTGGTGAATAAATGAACTGTATCTGGACCAGCGTTTAAGTAACGTAAGGAGAGCTGTGTTTGCCCACGACCTTGAGAAGTTGTGCTGCAACCCGCGTAGGCGGAGAACAGGCACGTAAACCCAGCCGGCACAGCACCACGAAGGATCCTGGATTTCTTCTCCGTGGAGCAGCCACAGCGCCGGCCTGGGAACGGCACTCCTGGGACAGACCCCTCCCGTGCATGGACTCGGCTACACACTGAGGAGGCAGGTACAGGTGAGGAGTCTCCCCGAAAACCCCACCTCTTGCCGGGCGGATGTGTGCCACCCTGGACACCTGGGTGGGGGGAACAGAATGCCACTTCCCCATCTCACCTGTGAGAGCCACAGCTGAACCCTGCCCTCGGGACGCACAGACGGACCTGCTAGGGGTGCAGGGCCCGGCCCTGTCCTGTGCGCACCCTCTGCACTTCCAGGCCTGGTCTCCGGTTCGGGGAGCAGCCTGGCCTTTGGGGGACAGGCGGTGGCAGTGAGGACCCCCGGCTCCACAGTACCCAGCCCGCACACAATAAGACAGAGAACAGGAGGCCCAGCTGGAATTTCCTTTTTATTTTATTTCTGTAAGTTACAGACGTCTAAATTCTCAGCAATAATTTATAACAGTCACATCGCATTAAGAACACAAAGACAAAAAATTAAAGCACAAATATTTCAAAAAGGAGGTTAGTGTAATACATCACAGAAGGAATTAAAATTCAAAAGATCAAAGACCCCACATACAACAAAACATGAAGCTTAATATTTCCCCGTGAGCCCGAAATTACAAAACGTGGCCAGTGCCCGAACTCGGGGTGAGCAGCGGTGTGTCCCCCAGGTCAGGAAACAAGGATGCTTTGGTCCGTCACCTTTACTGCCGTGGTATTTCTGCCTGTATCTGAAATGACTATAAACAAACACAGGCATGGCACATACTAGAGAACAGGTCTCACAAACTTTTTTACTATAGATTTTCAAACACCTTTAAATTTCTTCAGTGAGAAAAGCAATTCAGTTCCTTGAATTTTCAGTTTAAAAACGATTTAAAGTATTTCCAAAGACTCTAAAACTCTCTCTCCAAAAGTATAAAATGTTCTACACTTTGGAAATCTGGGGTGTTCGTCTTCCTCTGAGATGAACACAGGACACAGAACAAGCTCCTGCCGTGAAGGTGTGTCCACACAGGAGCCTTTGAAGTACGGTCAAGGCCCCAGGATTGGCCCCCTTCCCCATCCGCCTGGGCTTCGACTGTGACCATGGCAGCCCACCGGCCGCCTTGCCTGGCCAGAGGTTGGATTTCTTGGCACACATGTGCCGGTCACTCTTCAGCCCATTCCCGTTTGGGGGACTGCAGCTCACTCAACAGGTCTCTGCCGGCTGCTCCAGCCTTTGAAGCAAAAAGAACTGCTCCCTGTTTGAAACCGAGGGTCTTCAGGCTTCGGGCGTAATCGGCATATATGGCGGAGGTGAGTCTCTGTGAAGCACAGTTAAGGAGCAGAGGGGTGGCCAGGGCCTGACTCCAAGCCACCCAGGCTCCCACGGGCGAGAGGAAAGGGCCCACGCCCCTGTGGAACCCCCCCAGTCACCTGCTTCCCCCCGGGACAGCCTCCGGACAAAGGATATCTGTGTCCGCGCCGACTTCAATCGCACCGCACTGGAGACAGGCTTCCACGAACAAGGCCGCTCGGTCGAAGTACCGCATGCTGCTCGGCAGAGAAGAGAACAGTTAGGCGTCGTGCTGTGGCGCATTTGGCCGTAGAACGTCCACGAGTGTATTTCTACGCAGACTGATACACATTTTCCCTGGAAACCCAAGTGCTATGTGAGTTACGCCAGCACCTCTACGTCCTGGCCTATGCAGGGACGCAGGGGAGCACACACAGGTCCCCAAACCTGAGCTCTCTCTTATTAATACCTAAAAAACGTGGAGCAGCTAAAATACACAGAAATCTTCCGAGGTAGGACAAGCAGGCACCTACCCAGTGTCTGCGTTTAAGAAGTCATCTTTGCCACACTTGCCTCAATCTATTTACCTTCCTTACTTTTAAATAAATCCCATGTCCCATAATAGGTTGTGGGCATCACTCTTCGAGATTTCCAGGGAAGACCCCACTGCTCGCCCCCCCGCCCCCTTCCTACTGCTCCCGGCCTGCGGCACGGCTGCCCTCTCAGCCGAGCTGTCCCGCCTCTCTGAAGGCCCCCACCGTGTTCTTCAAACCGGCACCTGCTCCGTCCCACCTGTGCGTAGGCAGGAATCTCCCAGCCCCTCAAGCAAACAGAGAAATGAACACAGATTGTTCCTCTCCTGCTAGTTTTTAGTCAACCTAGAACACACGCTTCGCCCTGTGCTCTAAGCTTGCGAGTGTGAGGTGTCAGTCGCGGCCGCAGCTGGACCTGTGCAGCATCTCGGCCACGCTGAAGAAGCAGCCCAGGGAGAGGAGGACCAACAGGGCCTTCGACTTCCGGTTGACCTGGGGGGAGCAGAGGTGGTCAACCCACCGCTTCAGGACGTCGGCGCACTCTTCGGAGTTCAAGCGGACCTGAGAAAGACGCCGTGTTAAAGACGCAGGCAGCGGCACTGTGCACACATGAAAACTCATCCATGTGGGACCTGCTCCTGGGAGGCAAACGCCAGGCTTTGCTCTGTGAGCACACTGCCCGGGTGCTGCTGCCGACCAGGGCCAGAAGTGATGAGGACCCAGGCCTGAGGGATGCGGGGGCCAAGTGGCACCCCTGGGCTGTGGTCTGGGCTCACACCCCAGCAGAGAGAGGAGGCAGCAAAATCCCTACCAATGTGAGTTGCAGCTGTCAAACAGAAGCAGTGTGACTGATGCTCGTGAGGAACAGGAGGATGAGCGTTAGGAGGGGCTATTTGCAAAGCAGCTCTGCAGGCCCCAGTGCCGACTCCTGAGTGAAAAGCTCAGGGTTGAGACTCCCACCCCGAATGCCGGGGCCCCAGCCGGGATCACCTACCTTGGCCAGCCACGCCGCGCGGCTCCACTCGCCGTACGTCTGCAGGTAGCGGCAGGCGTCCGCAGCTTTGTCTATGAGGCACAGCAGCTGCACACCCTCTGCGAGACAAGACAGCAGCGGTCCCGAGACACGGCAGCGTGCGGACGAGCTGCTGACAGCACACTGACCCCATCGAGTTGCGTGCTGCTCTTACCGCTGGACGCGCTCCCGACTTACAGGTTACCATAAAACATCAGGGCAGAGCTCGGCAATGGCTGCCACTCAAGCAACCACGTAGGAAGCACACGACAGTCCCGAAAACAAACAGGTAAAGCGTATCTCACTCCCTTTCATCATTTCAGTTTGCCCAGGTTTGTCCAATGTATGCCTATTTCTTGGCATTTATTAATAGTGCCCCTTTCACTCTTAAAAACACGTTCTGGTTTAGAGAATGAGAGTATATAGTTACCTCGTAAAGAGCTAGCGATAACCTGCCTGGCTCTCTCCAGCACACACAAAAAGGAAAGCAACACCCCGAACTGCCAAACCCGCTGCTGGGAGCGGTCCTGCCGCCTGGAGTGCCGACACACTCACCCGCCAGCTTGCCGTTGGCGATCATGTTGGTGGCCACCAGCTTAATGGTGCTCTGGGAGGGGCCCGACGAGGTGACTGTGGTGACCAAACAGGCCTTCAGTGAGTCACAGTAATAATGCTGGTTATCTGCGCTTGTTTCCAGCAGCAGCTGCACGGCTCTGTCCGTCTGATAAAGAAGAAGTCCTCACTATTTTCCCCCAACGTAGCCTTTTAATTTCACTGTTTGGAGCCCTGCAAGTTACAGCTGAAGGGAGACTTCCGTTTTCAGAAACCACTCACAAATGCTCTGCTGACACACACAAAAACCGAAGGGAAGGGCTTCGCCGCCCTTGGCACAGACCTCCAGCCCCAGTCGGGGTCACGCAGGTGCCCCAAAGACCGCCTGTTACGGCACTGCACCCATTGGTTCAGAGACGCAGGCACAGAACCAGACTGGGCCTCACTCAGCATCCCGGAGGCCAGAACTACAAGCTGGTTAACCATGCCATGTATTTTTGCTTTCCTGGAGGTTCTGCCAGTTTTATTTTGAGAGAAAACCAAAATTCATACTTAGACTTTTAGAGAAACATTATGTTGCACGCGTGCCTGTGTGTGTGTGTGTGTGAGAGAGAGAGAGAGATGTGATGCTCTGAACTACTAACCAACTAGCAACTCCGTAAGTTACAAAAGTTGACATACTTGACCCAGGAGAAGTAGCTGGTCTGTACATTTCCGCGTGTGGTCATAAGTTGTCCGTTTCACTTCCTGCAGATTAACCCTTTCTAGCTGAAATTTCTAGAGTAGGAAAAAAAAATTAGGCCTGGGTTATAAGACTTCTGAACTATTTAAATTTTACTATACTTACTGTCATTTTAATAAACATTCCTTTGACTTGTAAGGTTATCAACCAACTTTACAGTAATCCAACAGTTCAGTAAGAATTTGAAATGAAAAAAGGCTAAAGTGTGTTATCATTTGCATACAGGTTTGCCCCCTTACAGAAGCTGGAACTCGCCTGGAGCTGGATGAAAACCCCTATATATACAGAATTTATGAGGGGGCCACCCACCAAAAACAATGGAATTATCTTGTAGAGGGTAGGCCCCCGTGCTACAAGGTTCCCCCGCTAGGCGAGGGAACCCACATAGATCAGGGTACCAGCTGGCATTGTTGAGAGGCTGCATTTGGCTTCAGTGAATTTTTTTTTTGAAGACTCAGTGCACTTGCGCATTTCACGATGGGCGGTTTACATGTGCACCTGCCCACACTGTTCTGAGTGGTTAGCAGTTTCTGAACAAAACCATGACTTATGCCCCACCCTCCCCATTCACTTGATCTTGCCCCAAGCAACTTTTTTTGTTTTGTTTCGTTTCCCCAGGTGAAAAAAGTCCTCAAAGAGAAACATTTTGCTGATGTGGAAGAGGTGAAACAAAAACGGCAGACCCACTGAAAGCATCAGAGTCGCTGAGTGCAAACACTGCCTTGAGCGGTGGGAAACGTCCTTGTAGGTGCCCTGCACCAGGTGCACAGCACTTTGGAAGCGACTGAAGTTCAAACGTGTACGAGTACATACACAACTCCTAAGTAAATTTTGGGGGTCCCCCCTCATACTACAGATTAAAAAGTTTTGAAGCTACCTTTTTATATATAAAATAGGAAATACAAACCAAGTGAAAAAAATATGTTATTTATAGAAAATAATAAGAGAATGAAAATAAACCTAAGTTAAAAATTTTTAGGTAACGAAAAAATAAAAAGACTGCTAATCATAAAATTTCAATGTGCATTAAAAAAACTCAGTAAATGTTTACAAACTCCTCAGGTCCCGGGTCAGGTCTCTCTCATGCAAGTATGCGAAGGGGTTCATCCCCGTTATGTGGACCTTGACTTGGTTCCAAAGCTGCCCAAGCTGAACACACAAACACGAGCGCAGTCAGGATGCAGAGGCTTTCGTGTGTGAGGCACAGTACCTGAAAATAGGCGTTCTCGCAGAGGATGTCGTAGCATATGTCGAGCGGGTCGTGCACTGGGTCCCGAGGAGCGGCCTCCTTCCCGGCCGGCACGCTGGCCACCCGCCCGGGGCACAAGCTGTGCAGGTAGTGCGCGGCGACGGTCCAGAAGTGCAGCTCCGACTCGTCGCCGTACAGCCTGAGGGGAGACCGGAGCTGCCACGGAGCACTGGCTCACACGGCGCGTCTCAGAGGGCCTGAAACGCTGGGGCGCTGCCGCTGAACCACAGGTGTGGCCGGGCTGGTGCCGGCCAGGAAAACGGTAACGTGGCCCCTTCTCCAGCCCAGTTACTGGGGCTCCGACAGCCTAGGCGCCAGGCTGCGGGGGGCCCCTGCGGCTCAGACCCCCCTCCATTCTGTGGCGAGGGCAATGCCACAGGTTGGCGGCCTGGGCCAACAGCACACCTCCATTCTGAACCACCGCCCCACACGAAGGAAGAAGCACTGGGTGACCAGCTACTCGAGGGGTGGGGACAGCTCACAATTTATTCTCTGGGAGTGGAGGAAATGTGTCTTTTAGAAGTGACAGCCGTATGTGCCGTGAAAGTACAGGTTATTGATTCTAAATACAACTTACTGATACATTTAAGGACATGCCTTTATAGCTGATACTCTGAAACACCTTTTAAAAAGCTGTCTGTAGGAAGAAATCTTTTCAACTGAGAAGGCATAGGTCTCAATTAATTATAATTTTTTCTATTTCTGTTATTACTTTCAAAATTGTCATATTAAAGGATGAACTAAAATATTTTCTAAAATCTAAAAGACTGTGACCTTAACTAATCATCTGTAATAAGAGAAATGCGCTAACTGGAAATTCTGTCTCTTACACAGAATGCTTCTGCAAGTGTTACCTGGAAACAAGCAGGCATCTTTGCAGGAGAGTGAATTCTGGATCCAGCAAGAGGCTCTTTACGTCACTGCAGACAGGAACGCAGACAAGGCAAGAAGGACATTGTCAGTAAACAGTAACGCAGGGCGATGGGTCAATGTGCTCTAGAGACAGACAACTCCACTCGCAGGGTGTGTTTAGAACTCGGGGGAGAAGTGCCTCTGCCCCGCCCCTGACCCTACAGCAGCTCTCAGAGTGCGGTATGTGCTGCCCTTTGGAGAAGCGGTGCCTGTTGGCCACCCCGGGGCTGCAAGGCTCCGGCAGCTGCCAACGTTCTCGCCACACTCCAATTCAGACTTTGGAAAATATGAACAGCTGATAGTAAATCTGGAAAATACTAACTAACCACAGGAACGAGAATGTCACTGCTAATGAAATGACTTTGCTCATCAGCAGGAACAGTACACACCCTAAAGAAGCTGCTTTCAGAATTTACTCTTGAAGTTACCCCTGAAATAAAATATTTTAAGGAAGAAAGGCTTGTGCTTTTGTACACCGATATTTCTAAAATCGTCAAATAGTGAATATTCATAAATTGGGGGAGGGGAAGGAGAGATATTCTTTAAATCTGCTCTTTTTCACTGAAACACAACTGTTAACCTTTATATGAAGAAAACAAGTAATTCTGAATCTGACAACAAAGCATTCTATTAGGGATAACATATGAAGTATAATCATGTGTAACAGATCACATGTAAAACAAAACGGTGTCATGTTTTACTCAGAACCCCTTTGCAATGCCTTTCCTAACATATATTTCTAAGTGCTCCTGGCTCAGGGGCATATTGATCTCCTCACCAGGACTGTGCAGACCCTGTGTGGAGCGCCCACTTTGGAGGAAGGGGGCTGGCACGAGGAACCGCCTGTGTGTGTCCTCACGCAGGCGCGCGGGGGATCCGTGGTGGGCCAGGCTGAGCTGGGAGGGTGCTCGCCCCCAGCGCTGCTCCAGCCCAGGCGGGAGGCCAGAGTGATGGGCCACTCGGGCACTTGCTGAAGACAGAGGCTGTGTCAGTGGGGCACGTGTGAAGTAGCCACGTCTCCCACACAGAGTCTCCAGGGACACAAGCCTCTGTGATTACAACGGTCTCTCCTTGGGCCACGGATGTTTTCTAAAACACAACTTATTTTCATCTTAAACAGCCCAAATTATTGTATTTTCCTTTCTCCTATTATCTTCTAATAAAACACAATTGGAGTGCTTACTTAGACAATGAATTCAACTGCTCCTGCAGGAGATTCTTTATTTCTTCGTTTTCTGGATAATCACTGTACAGGAAAGATTTTGAATAAGTTCATTACTTTTCGCTTACAACCACTTACTTTTTCAGCAGAAAAAAAGCCACATTAATTGTCACCTCTTCATAGTCCTTGGTTGAAAACCCGGTTGCAGACCCAAACAGCAGATCTTGGGAGCCCGCCAACCACCACCAACACCTGCTTCTTTCTTAATCGGTCATAACAGGAAGTGAGTAAAGAAAGTCTCGGACTTTTAAGAAACCGGAAAATTTACCAGCGGGCTCCCAGAGCCATCAGGTTGGTCACATTAATGAGGAACGTAGATGACTGAAGGGCTCTGCTCTGCCAAATGCACCTTCACTCCCCCGCAGGGGTGGCTCCGCGGAGCACAGACTCAGCCTGCGTTATCTTTCATCCTCTGCCTTATGCCCCCCTGTGCACTCCACGTGGCACGGGTTCAGAGCCACCTGTGGGTTTCCTTAGTAACTGCTAGTGACAGTTTCTGTGAATTCACTTCTGCAACGAGGCAGGCTCTGAGGTTTATGAAACATAAAATACCTCTGAAGCAGGCCCATTCTTGGTGCTTTTTAAAAGATGGAAGCCTGCCCCCAAACTCTTCCTGGCCTCCACTGGCCCTCGTCACGCTCAGCATTGTGCCACGCTCAGGCTGCAAGAGGACCACGTGGCAGGCCCAGAGCAGCCCACGTGCCCCCAGCTGCCCAGCTCACACCCCACGAGGGCCTGAGGGCTGGGAACGGGGCGGATTGGCCTTCTCTCAGTGCGCCTAGACTCCGCCTCAGCTTGGTTCTACCGTTCTAACCCCTTTAGGTCCTAGAGTGCAGGCCCTGCTGATGGCCGCGGGGGTCTTCCACCCCCAAGGGAATAAAGAAGGCAAACCAAAGTGGGACAACTTACACATGAGAAACATCCAGGGAATACTGCCCATGCCATGGCTGGTGTAGCAAGAAAGCTTTCAAGGCGAGGGAGGCCCTTGGGATGAGGAGGTACGGGCACCACACCGGCTCTAGGCGAAAGCGAAATTTTTATCTGCTCTGGAGCTTCTGCTGCAGACAGTTTCCAGACAAGTCAGCAAAGAACTAAGTAGAAATCTGGTGGCAAGTCAGAGTGTGTGGCCGATGTGATCACTACTAAGACACAAACAGGGTGAGATTCTCTTCATTCAAAAGGACTAATACATTGTTCTCCCCCTTTTAAGGATCCAGGTGTCCTGTGTGGAAAATAGCAACAATCCTGCTCGAATAAGAGACTCGCTGCAACACTCCAACAGATGACCAGTACAGCTGACCATGTTAAAGTTCCCTGTAATGACAACCGTACGTACCAGGACCATCTTCCACCATTCGGCATCTTTGCTTCTCTGAGACAATTAAACTAACACGGCCTGATCAGCGTCTCAAAAGGGGTCAGGCCGACTCCGATCGAGTGTAGTCTTAGGTATCACCTAGAAGGACCACCCTTGAACAAAGCGCTATCTTCCTAGAGCTCCCCACATGCAGCAGCAGTGGGCTCACAGATTTCCAACACCTTCCGGGGCACAGCAGCGGGAGACCAAAGGCTCCAACACCAGACCACTGGGCTGACTCCCCACGGCCGCACTCTGCTAGACTCGGGGTCTCAGACACAGTTCTCTGGGCTCCACCGGCTTCCACAGACTCAGCCTCAACCCCGCTGTTCCCGCATCCCCCGGTGGCTTCCTCCCAGGGACCCCTGGGGCAGGTAATTTACATGAAATCACACAAGTCTGCAACACTGTTGCTGAAGGTAAGTGACCACACAGAGGAGACACTGCGCTGCCCAACACAAGGGCCTCTAGTCCTGTGTGGCCACTGGGCCCAGGAGATACGGCTCGTACAATGAAAGAAATGAATTCTTATCTTATTTAATCTTAATTAATTTAAATTAAAAACTAATATTTGGATGACGTTTAAGAATGTTTGGAAGAACCTGGTATGTGACTACTTTTTCAGTTGTAAGTTTTACAAAATCTTGATAAACTCAAATATTTCTGCTGAAAATTTGTCCCCTGAATTGAGATATCCTCTAAATGAAAATACATGGTGGATTTTGAAGACTACAAAAAGTAAAATATCACCTTAGTAATTTTTAATACTGATTTTATATTAAAATGGTAAAATTTTGAATATACCGGCTTAAATAAAATTTTTATTAAAATCAACTTCATCTGTTTCTTTTTACCTTTTTAATGTGGTACTAGAAAATTGAAACTTACATTTGTGGCCCACATTATATTTCCATTGGACAGACCTGCTTTTGAACACCCCATTCTATATAGTTAAGTATAAATTAAGTCATAGATAAAATATTTTATGTGAACTTTTCAATTTCAAAGTTGGAAAGTGGTCAAGAATATTTCTAATATTAGTTTTTTCACAACCCAGAGTTTTAATACTGATCCAATAAAATCACTTAAAGTGCAGTCCGCATTCAAAAGTCCTCTGTCGCCCGCGAGAACACTGGTAGCCTTACTCTTTCCCAAGAGCTGAGGGCCAGGCCAGGCTCCGCCCACACGGGCTCCCGCAGTCTCGCCAGTCTGCTCTGCTCTAGGACGGTCTCCCACTCTGCTTCTGACCTCATATGATGCCTTCATTTTCCAAGAGCCAGCTGTCCTAGGATATGCATTCCGATTTGGGTACGCTGAGCATCAGACTCAAGTTCAACGTCTCGGGCAGGAGCACCATGCAGGGGATGGCGAGTGCCTCCCGCCGCACCCCACCAGGAGCGTGTTGGCTGGTCCCCTTCAGGTAACACTACATCCGGTCACCTACCTAGTTAAGGGGGATTCCCCAGAGCTCCCTCTAGTCCTGGTACTTTTTCTCTTCAGAATTAGCAAGATGATGGGGAGATGCTGTGTGACTCAATTTCCTGTTCCAAAAATCTTTCTACCCAGCGACTGACACCCAGCAATGATTCCTGCCCACATCATTGAGAGGAGGTGCAAACTGGTGATTTTCTATCATTCTGTCTATGTCCAGCAGCTGGCATTCTTTCATAAACACGAGCTCTGCCAGCTCGCCCACTTCCCACTGTTTTAGGAACAGTACCATGTAGTGACGACTTTCGCTCGGCACCAACATCAATGCCGCCACTTTGCGGCACTCGGACTGCCCGGGTCTGCGGGGGCAGCCCCTGCCCTCCGCGGGCAGCAGCGTCGGGGCTGCTGCTTTCCTCACAGGTGATGTTCCTAAGCTACTGAGTTTTGTCGGGCGTTGGTGGTATAGTGGTGAGCATAGCTGCCTCCCTAAGCTACTGAGTTTTGCTAATCAGACAGGTGAGAAAAGGCTTCTCAGTGCAGTTTGAAATCACATCTTTCTCACGAATAACGTGGAGCGTTGGGGCCGTTTGCTTATCTGCTGTCCCCCACTGTGCACAACCTGTTAATGACCTGCAGATACTCTCACCAGGCTACCATCAGTATTTTGCTTTGCTTATAGTTTCTTTGGCTATGAAAGTTTAAAAAAACTGTTCCGTTTTCTCTAATTTACCGTTTCTTTTATGCCTAGTTATAAGGGAAGGAGGGTACCAGGAAAAATGAGCCTTATCTCCCTGTCTAGGGAACCATTAGAACCTGCACTGGAAGGGATGAGGGACAGTTCGCTCAGTGCACCTCCCACCCACCCTTGAGGATGGCGATCTTGTAATTCTCGAATGTTCCAGTCAGCCCCTTTGGCTTCAAAGAGTAGTAGCTGCTGGCTTCAAGTCACAAAATGTTTGGAAATAGTAAATATCAGGGAACAAAAAATTAACACCACAAATTAAACCAGGAATGGTTCAAGGAGTGTCTCCAACCCTGCGTGGAAACTACATGGAAGTTTCTCAATCAACGGACAAACGAGACGACACGAGGCTCTTCTTAGATGAGAGCAGCACTGCAGAGTGTGAGCACGACAACACTTATGAAGTCTGGGTGAACAGAAGGAAACGTCCAGTTTTTAAAGACCAATGTGTTATCTGTCCAGAGCAAAACAGTGTTTACAGCAGCCCGTGCGCATGAACAAACTGAAAGTAAACTCAATCACCTCCCACGATGAAGCGAATCTAACCCCGTGTCCTCAAGGGCAGAGATCAGACACGAAACAAACCTGCACGAGCTCGCTCCCTTCGGGAAACGAGGGATGAGAACAAGGAGGCAGTGCGCGCCTGGGCACTTCCCTTAGACTCGTGTGCCTGGTCTGTGCCGCAGCTATAGGACCGACGACAGGGCTGTCGGATGGCAGCGCGGGAAAACAGGCACAGAAGAGCCGAGAAGAAAGCAGCAGAAAAACTAGGCCACCACTTGGGGGCAGCAAACGTCCAGGTGTGCAGGCAGTCCAGGAGTGACAGGACCCTGCTTTGGTGATTGTGTTCACTGGGACTCAGCCGGGAGGAAGAGGGGAGACAGGCAGACGGGTGACATCACCGACACTCTGGGCAGGACACTGCTCACCACCCAGACTGCTGTACACACCTCAAGCTCCTGAGCACCCCCGGACCCCCCCACACTCCACGCCGCGAATCCCCAAATGCCCCAAGTGAAAACAGCTAGAGAGGACGTGAAACACTGGGGCAGGTGAGGAGGAAAGGTTTGGGCAGAAACTTGGTTTTAGAAGGCTTCTTTCGGCACGTGCTCACGTGGGAACAGTGCGCTCCCAGCAGGGCGACAGCGGGGAGGAAGTCAGACGGAAAAGTCGCTGACACCTTGTGGACATTATGGGAAGCGTGTGGAAAGTCACCAGACTAGAATGTTACTACAGAAGTCTCATGCTCCTGGGCTCCTTTCAGATGCTGCTAAAAAGAACATTAAGAGTTTTTATGCCATTTATGCCCCTGATAATAAGGCAGCAGGCAAGAAGGACTCCCCAACTCGAAAATGGGGACCGCAATCCTCCACGTCTGACTGCCCCCTGGACTTGGGGTGAGGGGCGTCCGATACACGTAGATGAAGAGGGGGCGCAGGAACGGGACTACCTAAGCTGTTCTAAAAAAGGAGATTCGAACCATCGGTCATTTGTGATATTCTCCACTTGTTATCACGGAGAGCTGAAGAAATATGTTAGATATGATACCTCGGTGCCTCTGACCTAAAGTGGTTTTACTTTTATCCCTGACACGAGTACGTCCAAATTACAGTTCTAATTCCCCTCAACAGAAATACATTCTATTAGACACATTTTTCCAAGATGAAATAAGCATATTTCCTATTCCACATTTACACCATCACCAGTTTTTATTCTTCAACATTTATCGAGTGCTGTTCTGAGTTCTGAGTTCAATTTGTACATTGTATGCACAATTTTATTAACCTTTACCCATTACTACTTAATTTTTTCCCCTTTCTGGCTAAGGCTGTCCCAGTAGTGATTAATTAAAAATTATTATTATTTTAATATTAGGAAAACTTTAAAAGAAAAATGCAATTTAAAATCTGGCTGCAGGCTAGATAGATGTCCCAGTGTGGTATTATGAAACTGTTACTGAATAGGGGTTAATGACGGGCTCTAATTTTGTAGTCAGTTAATTTAAGAATGAGCTACCTGGGCTTTGGAGATTTTTAGAGTCAAATGTTAAAGGTCAAAGATCATATTCTCACACTTCTTTACCTAGAACTAGTAACTAAGTTAACAGACAACTCATCCTGGAAGTTACCTCAATTTCCTTATAACGTTAGGTTGAAAATTAATGGCCGAGCCCCCCCTTCCCCGGGGCGGGGGGCGTCCTGGGGTCTCTGCGGAGCTGGCAAGTGTCTCACGGACACGCAGGGAATGCAATGCTCAACTTCTGGCTGCGCCGGGTGGCCTCGCGGCTGCGTGGTAAGAAGAGCGGGGCCCAGATACAGGGGCAGAGGGGCGCAGTCCCGGGAACAAAAGCACACCGGATCCGAGGCGGCCCGGCCAACATCGAGCCGCAACCGGGAAGTGCCTCAGGCAAGAACACAACACTAAGGAACACAACACAGGTTTTCAAAACCTTACTGTCTCTGGAT
The DNA here is from genome assembly GCF_014824575.4 of Sturnira hondurensis. Classification (NCBI taxonomy): domain Eukaryota; kingdom Metazoa; phylum Chordata; class Mammalia; order Chiroptera; family Phyllostomidae; genus Sturnira; species Sturnira hondurensis. The sequence continues at coordinate 1,290,158 of NW_028083884.1, forward strand.
GTGCCAAAGACAGACTCTGCAAAGGTGCAGACAATGCCCAGGGCTGAACTTCTGTGCTGAAACTCAGTCCATGACCAAACAAGCCTCGTACGAATTTTTTACAGATCAGACAGCCTGGAGGGGACACCAAAGGCGTGCTTAGAGAGTACTTGCTGGAGCGTGCCTCCTGCTTCCCTCCAATGAGGATCAGAACGTGCCTCTATCCAGAAGTCTCCTGCAAGGACAGACACTGAAGTCCATCAGACAAGAGCTGCCTTTGAACCGAGTGATGGTCTATTCAATCTTCTCATTCTTTTCTTAAAGTCACCTATGAGGTTATTTTCACTAAAACACTTGACATTCTGGTAAAAAAAACAACCTTAAATATATAATAAAGGCTAAGATAGAACAGTCAACTAATTTTGTTCTGACTGGCCATTTAACAAGCCATGAGACAGGCACCAAAACAGCCAACACCCAGAACACTTCCCAAAGCGACTCTCCAACAACATACGGTTGTAGACGATATAAGGCCCATTACTAAAAAGCCAGTGGCATTTTACCCCCCGATTCGTGTCCCCTGATGAGTTCTAAATTCTGAGTAAGCTGTCTTTATGAATGTAAACTTCTTTGATCTTTGGAAAAGGCACTCAGAAACGGGTCAGAGAAAGGGCACTTGCCAAAACGGAGCTGGGAGTGACTGACATCTGCAATTACAAGAGCCCAGCATCTCAGCAGTAAAAACACCCAGGCTTTCATTCCTTAAATCTGGGTCTTGGAAAGCAAGGACTGAAGGGACAGAAGCTGCTCTCTCCCAGGAGGAGAGCACCTTGTGCAAAACAAAGACAGATTCCGAAGCGCCTGCCATTAGATTCCCGTACCCGTCAGCTCCTGCTCGTCCATTCTGAAGCACGCGGACTTCATGGACATCTCGAGGACTCGGATGCAGCCGTCGTCTGAGGCCAAGATCACTTTATCGGACGTGCACCAGTCCACGTCCAGTATTCGAAAGGTCACATTTCTCCCACTTCTTAAACTGCTCACCATCTGCACCTTCAAGAGTGAACATGGCTGTCAGATTCAGAAAGAAAAGGAAGATGTGCATCTTTCCAGGTTACAGTTAGAGAGGGACGGTGTCCACGGCAAAGGCCCAAGACAAGTTCAAAGCTGGAGTCTATCCACACTCAAAAGCACACTGCACTTAAAGGCCCCAAAGATAGACATAACATTTAAAAACATGTGTTGAGCCGTCACCCTTGGAACAGAAATCCTGTAAAAATTTTCCGAAGGACAAAGTCGCTGTCAGTCTGACAGACCCACCACAAGGCTTCCCCGTGCACAGCAGCAGGGAGCAGCCCACTGGCAATGAGCCCCGGGGGGCTGGGCCTACCTCCTTCGTGTCCCACACTTCAGCTCCATCGTTGTACATCGCTATTAGTTTTTGGTTTCCTTTACCGGGAGCAAAACGAATCTTCCTCACCCAGCTGCGGTGTGTAGGAATCCCTCTGAGGACAGACAAACAGACACCGGAGCAGCAGTATGAGCAGAGCAAGCTCTCATCACCAGAAACTACGCCCCATGTCTCTCTCTGTTCCCATTTTTGAAACGCTCGGGTGAAGGGGGAACCGCTTCGCCCTCTGGGACCGGAGCCCCGTCCGACACAGGTCTGCCCTTTACCAGCATCTGGGATCACCTCCCGGCATTTCTGTGTGGGGCACATGCAGATGTGCGTGACCCAGAGCTCGGATTGAGGCCCAGGCCCTTCGTCCCAAGTTCACTGACAAGAGACCCATTTTAGGAGGTTACTTTTTAAAAAACCAAATAACAAGACTGCTTTCTGAACTCATACCTGGATACTCTGCCTTTCAAATCCCAAAAGTTTAGGTTTCCATCTGCATCTCCGAGAACTAACATATCACCTTTCCAAGCAATGCAGGTAATACTGCCCATGCTTCCCTAGAAAAGAACAGCAACAAATACACATAAACTTCTCTACTTGCAACCTGTCGTAACAGGGCGATACTTTCACCTAATAACTGTGATAAAATAATAAAGATTCTTTAATAAAACTTAACTTTAAATGGTTTTGCTTTATTATGAATGCAATCAAGCACTAACGGACTCTGGACACTAAAACAGCTACCCAGCACATCAGTTTCAACTATGAAGAAACAGGAGATTCCAGCTTGACAGACATTAAGTTCTCTGAACAAGATTTACACAGAATGGATGTCTTTTCAGAAAGAAACACCCTAAAGAAGAGTAAGAGACATAAACAGAGAGAGAGAGAGAAAGAAAGAAAACCTTACCAAAGAACTCCTGTCGCCAACTCGTCTCTCCCTGTGAAAGGATAAGTAAATCTATTCCAAGGAAACTCTGAGGGGGTTTACGACGACTGTGCAGCACCTCCTCCTGAAATGAGGTTCAGCGAGAACCTCCTTCTGGGACAACGGCAGGGCAGAGACAGTGTGCCTCTGCGCAGACACCCGCGCAATCTGAACGCACAGAAAGCCCTGCGAAGAGGTTATGTTCAGAAACGCAAAGCTAAGGCCGCAACACTGCGGTGTGAACTCCGAGGTGGGCGGAAAGGGGCTGCGGCTGCAACGACACGCAGAGGCTGCGCGACAGTTGCTGAGGAGCCTGGGCCGTGGGGTCAGCTGCCTGGGCTCGGATCCGAACTTTGTCACTTAATTTGTTGTGTGATTTGGGGCATGTTCACTTCATCTTTCTGGGTCTTGGATTTTATCATCAATAAAGCAGGGTAAGCTCGTGAAACTTGAGGGGTTCCCATTAGCATTATAAAGTTATACAGGTAAAGGCCTTAAAACAATGCCTACCACACTGTAAAGAGTCAATACACCTTCGCTATTAAGTAGTATTATTGCCCAATTACCTCTCTACTTATTAAAAAATCTTACTTTTACATTTATAGACTGATATAAAAACCCACATATTTCGTTCTCATGGCAGCCTCAGGAAGGAGCAGGAAAGCTCTGGGGCTGCCCGAGAGACTGTTAACACACGGGCACACACACCAAATACTGCAGGAACCCTAATTGCAGTCACGGAGCAAAAGAAACACTAGATTAAAACTGAGTATTTCAACAAATTCAATAATGAAAAGAATGTTAAATAAATAGATGTCTGTATATTATGATGCTTTACTCCAAGATCTTATTTCTGTTCTCCTGACCATACTAACAGGTTTAAGAATTTGCCTTTAAATATATTAGTCTTGAAAACTTGCATTTTATTTTTTTAAGATTTTATTTATTTATTTTTAGAGAAGGGAAGAGAGAAAGAGAGGGAGAGAAACATCCATGTGGGCTTGCCTCTCGTGCGCCCCCTACTGGGAACTGGCCCACCACCCAGGCATGTGTCCTGACTGGGAATCAAACTGATGACTGGTTAGCGGGCCAGCACTCAATCCACTGAGCCACACCAGCTGGGGCCACATTTTATAATCTTACTTTCACATTTCTAAAAAAATCATAATATTAAAGTTTAAATTTACCCAGAAATCAGTACTATCAGCTTAGAATGACAAAGGTGCCGTGGCTGGTGTAGCTCAGTGGATGGAGCGTGGGCTGCTAACCAAAGGGTCGCCGGTTCTTCCTCCCTCCCTTCCCCCCTCTCTAAAAATAAATAAATAGAACCTTAAAAAAAAAGGCAAAGGCTTTGTGGGTCCAAGGCACCACAAGTCAATGTCCGATTAAAACACAACAGAACATTACGAGCTGCCACGGATGTGCTGCTTTCAGGTAAGCGAGGGCGTCCGACACATCAGGACCAAAGCCGGCAGCGGAGCAGACGGTCACGCTTGCCCACTTTCCAGTTTTCCGGATACAGGCCGTCCACTGGAGACTCTCCAGGCAAACATAATGTAAAATACGCCCGCCTTCCTCTTCTTTCTACCAGTCTTTTATACTGATTAGCTATGGTATGACTGACTATACAATTATGAAGCCAGAATCCAGAGGGAAAGTGTCAACTCCAAACAAATGTTCAATACATTTGAGAGGAGGGTAACATAAATAATAAATTAAAATAAGTAAACAAAACCACTGCCTAGATTCTATAATTCCTAGAAAATATTTTAACAACAGAAAAGAAAAATAACGATCCAAAACCAATGCCTATTATATTATTCAGTAGATGCTCAAGTCCCCTTTCCTCTCAAACTAATCTACTCTAAAATACTCTAAAATGATTTCACTGGAGGCTGCACCCTTATTCCTCATTAGGCCCGTCGCTCCCTGTGGAAGGGGGCACGGCTGCAGAATAAAAGGACCAGGCAGGCGGGACACACCCACCGGTCCTGCCTTCAGACCCCCACACAGAGGGGGAGAACTTTAAAGGCTCTACAGCACAATTACCGTCCTGCAAGACACCCTCATAAAAAGGAAAACCTGTGTCAATGTCCAAAATGTTAAACTTTGGGGGAGCTGAAGGAGGGGGAACTGGCATCTCACAAGTCACTGGACTGTGTCTCCACTCCAATCTCCGGTGTGAAGTGACGAGAAAAGGGACTGAGCTGCTTCGAGTGGCACTGGAGGAGCCCGGTGGGCCCGCTGGGTTCCAAAGGCGCAGCTTTGCGAGTGAGAAGGCAACTGACTTTCCAAAGGCCGGCTCCCCCACGCGGCCGCCCATCCGCACTCTTCAGCAAAGCTTTCCTTTCCACGTGCTTGCAAGTCAGGTTCCTTTCCGAGATTAATGGTCATAACTAATATTAATCTTTCACACTTGCGTTATTAATTTTCAACCTTTCGAACCAGTGAAAATTCTGGCCACACTAGAGATGCCTCAAAACAGACTACGTCTCGGGCAGGACTTGCTCCACACAGCAGTGTAAATGAAACTGCAGTCTGAGGAGCACTTTCGTGGGCTAGCTCCCATTTTCGGGAGTGAAGGCTGTGTGCACACCTTCTACTCTCCTGCACCCGTTAATCAGGAAGGTGCAGAGACCGCCTCCGAGAGGCCCCGTGTGCTGCCTTCACCGGGTCCCCTGGTAGTCACCACCCACAGTGAACAGGTGGCCTGCCAACCAGCAGCACGCTGCGCAAATGGCGGAGTGTGACTTTTAAAACTGAGTCCTAAAACACAGTGCAGCCTGCAGCTTGCTTTGCCTCACTCTGTCTTGCCCCGTGCACCCTGGATGAAGCCAGCTGCCGGATCGTGGGGACACTGGGACAGTCCTGCAGAAAGGTCCCCGAGAGGAGGGCCTGAGGCCAGCATTAAAGTGCACTGCCCATGTACGCGAGCACCTTAGCAGTGGACCCTCCCGGCCCGGCCAACGTCCTGACTCAACCTATGATACCCCCGGCCTCCTGTAAAACATGGGGGCCGGGACATGGCCGAAACATGCCATTTTTGATGACAATGTAAAATATATACATATATCTTAAGAAACCATCTCATGCCTCCAATTAACCATTATGGCAACATTAGTTCACAAACACATTTCCTTAACCCATCCGTTAAAAACAGTCTGTGAGGTACATGCTGGCACAAATTATTCGCCACCAGTCCTCAGGCAGAGGGTTCCGCAAGGACAGGAGGAGGACGAACACAAACCCGTGAGTGCTAATGACACTATCACACCTACAACCTGATCGCCATCACCCATAAATGATTCCAGACCGTAACCCAAATCCTTCGGGGCGACGCCTGAAACGGAGAGAGGAGAGGTCTGGACACACAGACATCCAAGTTTAAAGCTGCCATGTCACTACGCTGGGGGGCCTCAGCTTTCTCTTGGGAAAAATGCACAACATTCCTCATGGATTATTATGGGGATAAAAATGAGTAGCACATGCTAAGCATTTAATCAAAGTAGTTACAATGCTGTAGCGGTATGGAACATGTTTAATCAACGATACTACCTTGTTAAATACTAAGGTTTATTTACATTAGATTTTTCTGAAATAGCTTTCCAACGTCAGCATGGCTTCACTGGAAACGGAACCAACACAATCTGTGACAGGAACGGCTAACAGCAATGTGACCCAGGGCAGGACTCACGTCGGGCGGGATCCGAGCGCTGTCCCGCACCGAGCTCCCCTCCACCGTGAAGTGGTAAACCTGGCCATCGCCGTCGGTGAACACGAAGTGCTCTCGCGCGGAGATGTTCTGACTGAGTTCCGACTTACTTTCCGCTTCCTGCAACAAGCTTCGGGACAGAAATAAGACAAAAATATTTCATCTCCCTAGAATCACACACATAATTCACTCACCCAAAATACAGATGCATTCACAAGAGGTCCAAAACCATAGAAAAAAGGCTGAAGCGAATACGAGGAAAACAGCAGTCACCCCCAAACCACCACCACGAGAGCACGCCCGCCCTGCCCAGAAGGAAGGCCCTGCCTTCACTGTCATTCTCTCGGGCGGCTTTTCCTTGTAAATTGGTAGGGTGGGAACAATACATAAATTTAGAATCCTCAACATATTTTCTTTGGTGTACGTAAGTGACAATATGCTCTCTCTGTACGTTTGGTGTTACGTCTCTTTGAATTTGAGAAGCTCAAGTTTATGGAACAGAGACATCATTTCACTAATGGCTGTTACTGTATGTCAGTGGTTTTCAACTTTTTTCATCTCATGGCACACAGAAACTAATTACTAAAATTCTGTAGCACATCAAAAAATACATTACATTGTTTCCTGATGTGTCAAAAGAAATAGGTATAGTTTTGATTCATTCATACCATATGGCTACCGTTGTGTTGGCTGTTTTCACTTCTTTGTCTGACTGTCTAAGGGAAAAGAGGTCCATGCCCCTGAGTACAGTCAGGAATCACACGTTTTGGAAACTCCTGTGGCCCACCGGCCGGAGATCCCTGGTGTAAGTGTTGGCTGCACCAAGCAACATGACAGTTAAATGAGTTCTTCAGTGATCCGGGTGTGCACGAAAATACCAAAGTGTGTTCAAAACCAGAGTGCAGCCTGCTTCTAGAGATGCCTTCGGATGACACCCATCAAGCTCCCAGCCACATGGGCATCGCACATGAGGCCGCAGGACAGGGCACGCTGCACCTGATCACAGATGACTCCGCGATGCTCAGCTCCGTGTCCGAGACCACAGTCTGGCGGGCCATGGCCTCGCGGGTGGCCAGCTGTTTCTTTCGCAGGCTCTTCAGGTTGTGCGATGGTGACCACTCCTGTGAAGCAAAGACAGACACACCTGGAAGCGCTCAGTCTCCTTCAGTCTAGAATCCTTCTAGAACATTTGGGCATACTCGCCATTGCTCAGCTTCACTTACTATTATTACGCATGAATTTACCATTTGTTCTGAGAATTTATCTGTTTATAGAAAGGCTGAATGAATACATTTTAGTTAGAGCTTAAGGTAGAAGACTTCAATGGCAAATTTCCCAAAAGTCTAACATTCTGGTACTTTACGTTTTTTTACAAAATGAAAATAATACATTCAATGACGGCATCTTCTATTCCCTCCCCTCGCTCCCCAGGGCACAGGGGAGATGATCACGTTCTGCAGTCACTGCCATTGTCGCCCACAGGTCCACCTCCAACCTCTCATTTCCTCTGCTGATCCCTTCCTGCGCCCACCGACTTCAGTGCACTTAATGTAACACCCTCTCAGATGTGCACGCTCCTACCATGCGGCTATTCTACATGCACGTACCGGTAACTTCCACAACGGTACTGTGTGGTCTGCTGCATCTGTTTCGGACTCTTTTCGCTCAGTACAGCGTGTCTAAGTCCCACCTCCGCTGTTTCTACACGCGGTGTCGCACTCCACACACGCGCCCACCAATTTCCAGTCTGCCCTCTCAGAAAAGCATACCCAGATCGCCTCCAAACTCCCCTCACGACAAAGGACACCGCAGCCAGCACCCCGACGGAAGCCCCCTCCTGACCAGCAGCGGTCGGACGGCCTCCCTGGGCCAACGCCTGCCAGCGGTGCACGAGGGTCCCACCGCCCACTCGACCCCCGCGTCTGACGCCATCTGACTGGCCCTCCAACTCGTGCGAGTCTACAAGACGTATCGTGCTGACTTCACATCACACGCCTCTACGACCGATGAGCTGGCATATCTCCATCTGCTGGTTGGCCGTCAGGTCTCTCTGGCATCACTAACTGATGACACACGTGGCCCATCTTTCCACTGGGTTCCTGTCTTTCCACTATTCACGTGCGGGGGCTGCCACAACGCCAGTCCCCTTGAGGCACAGTCAGTCCCCTGTCCGTCTCAGGGACGGGAAAATTTCTATCTCCAACTTCTCTTGCACATTCAACACTGACACTGGTGTCCATCATTGAAAAGAAAGCACCAATTGTGACCTAATTAAACACATTAATTTTTTTGGCCTTTTGGATTGATTTTCTGATGTCCTTTCCTGCCCCTACAATACAAATAGTCTTCTACATTTGATTACATAAGTTTATAGCTTTTACTTTTTTACATTTAGGTCTTTAATCCTGTGGAGCCCACCTCAGAATACATTATGTAGAGATCCAGTACTTTTCTCTCTAAGACAAGAGTTTTCCCAATACTATCTCACACAACAGTCCTCCTCCCTCTCAATATATGTGCTCCTTTACTGTATATTAACTACCCAAATATTCAGGGGTCTGCTAATGAGCTCTTTATGACACTGGTTCACTTCGTGTTCTTGGGCCAAAACGACACTGCTTTTACTTCTCTGGTTTTGTCAACTGCACTACCTCGGGCAGAAGGGCCCAACCCCCATCTCCCACTTTACTCTTTTTTCAAGGTTCACTTAGCTGGTGTGACCTCTAGTCTCAGATAAACATTGTAGAGTATGCTTGCCACACCCCTCAAAGCATCTAAATGAAACCCGACTCAGAGCTGCGCTCCTGCAGTGTCAGCTCAACGCATCCAGGAGGGAGGGTCAGCTCCGTCTGCTTAGATTGTCTTCCCTGAACGCACGTTTCCAACAAGGAGATACATGGCAGTAACGATTCCAGTTCAAGGTAAAGAAACATATTCACTATACATATACATATACATATACATATATATATATACATACACACACACACACAACCAAACTGTTTACTTTGTAAATTATAACTTACCAAAGCAGTTACTCCAGGGAAGTTTTTGGACATTTCTCTGAGAATGGTACAAGTCCTAACATCCCACAACTCCAGGGGTTTATCTTTGAATACAACCGCCAAATACTGCCTAAAATAAACAAAATCACTAAATAAGCCCCTTTGTGCAAAATTTCCACCATAGTAGTACGAGTAAAAAGTTCAGTAAGTCAAGCACCTCAGGTGACGCATTGTAAACGAAGACAATTCAAACTATCACATAGCCCTCGTGATCCACAGTCACCAGAAGGCAAAGCTCCAAGATGACACTTTCGAGGGCCGCCCAGCCCCACTCAGGCAAGACGCCCAGCTCAGAAGCATCAGAAAAGGCGTGAGTTTGCCTCCCAGAGCCACAGATTACAGTTCCCTCCTCCTGAAGTTACTTTCTCATTCGGGACATGACGACTGCCACCACCCACCTTGACGGGTCGCAGGCAGGGTAGGGTAAAAAGTTAAGTTAAAAATTCCATGAACTGTCCATCACGCTGATACTGAGAATGTGGGAGAGAGGAGGGAGACCCTGGTATTCATTGTATCCAAAGGCCCTGATTCTCCTGCTCAGGACCAAGTCTGCCACTTGATAATTACGTGGCCTCAGACAAACCACGTGACCTTTTTGAATTTTATGCTATTTATCTTTAAAATGGTGTTAAAACCTATCTTACCCACCTCACTGGATGCTGTAAGGATAAAATAAAAGGGACAGCACACATGAAGGAATTTTGTAAGTCATGATGGATTACTCGAATGCAATGTTACATTTTTATTATAACTGATATAAAGGCATATAAAAGCTTGTGTGTAAATAACCAATGTAAGACAGAATCTGGTACATGCTATAAAGATTCATTATAGATTTCTTTTGAAAACAGGAAGTGGCATTCTAGGCAGAGTTACAAATATGACAAATGGTGAAAGACAGGAAAATGACACAGCGTGTTTGGCGGCGGGGGGGCTAACACACCATCTGAAACGCCAAGTGAGAGCAACCAGCATGAGAATGAAGATAAAATGAGAATTTCGGATCACTTCACAAAAGATCTAAGACGCCCTAAGATGCCAGGCTAGGGTGTGCAGAAATTAATTCTGTAGAACAGTGGGCCTCTAAAGGTTTTACAGCAGGGGAATGATGTGATCAGCTGTTTTAGATTTATCAATTTAGCAGGCAAGACTGACTGGAAGAGAAGAGACCAAAGTCCAAACAGTATGAGCAATTCTCAAATTTTTTAGTCTCATGGCTCCTTTGCATTTGAAAAAATCATTGTGGACCTCCTGCAAAGAATTTTATGTGGATTATAACAACTCATATTTTGCATATTAGAAATTAAGCCTAATAAATGAAAACTACATTATTTCATTTAAAATGAGCAAGATGGTCGATTTAAACATAAGCCACACTATAATATAATAACTACATTAATATAAATAATTTAAATACTGCAATTAGAAACAGAGATTGTCAGAGCAAGTAGAAAAATAAGCCCCAATTATATGCTGCCTAGAAGAAATTAACTTGAAATATAAACATACAGGTAAGTTACAAGTAAAAGGCTAGAAAAGATACACCATGTAAACACTAATCTACAGAAAGCTGGAGTGGCTATACTTAACAGACAAATCAGACTGACTGCTGAGCAAAGAATTTTACCAAAAACAGAGGTAATGATCATTTCACAATGGTCAATAAATAAATTAATCAGAAGGATGTAACAAGACTAAATATCATGCACCTAACAGCAGAGCTTTAAAATACCCAAAGAACTTGAGATCTTCAAAAAAGAAATAAATCCACAAAGTTCAAAATGTCAATACTCATTTACCTTTTCGTAAGAAATAGAAAAGCAGACACAGAATCAGTAAGGAGAACCATAAACCACAGCAAACCAACATTTGCAGAATATTCTACTCAACAATAGAAGAATATGCAACCTTTTTGAGTGCACATGGGACATTCATTAAGATATACCACACATTTTGGGCCACGTAACAACATGAATTTAAAAGGATTGAAATAATATAAAATATACTCTTGGATGCTCACGGAAAACAGAATGTAAGAGAAAAATATCTGGAAAAGCTCCTAATATTGGAAAATTAAACAATGTACCTATAAAGATTCTGTGGAAATTTAAAAGTATTATATAGTAAATTAAAATGCACCATATCAAAAAAAATGTAGGGTACAGGAAAAATAGTGATTACTACAGCATTAAATTCTTATATCAAATCTTTCTTTAAAGAAAGACCTTAATTCAACCATCTAAGGTTCTACCTTAAAAAAAATAAGAATGTATTAAATCCAAAGAAAGCAAAAGGAAAAAAAAAAGACAATCACTGCAGTCAATGAAACAGAAAATAGAAAATCAAAGAAAAATGAAACCAAACAGGTTTCTCTGAAAAGGTCAATAAAACTGATCAACACAATTATTGATAACAAGAGTGAAAATGGTATCACTCAGATTACAGACATTAAAAGAATAAGAGAATATTATGAACAAGTTTATATCTATAAATTCAACAAATTCAATGAAGTGAACAGATTACTTGAAAAACACCAACTACTAAGCTAACCGAAAAAAAATTATATACTTAAATTATATTCAATTTATTTCATAAATAATAGAGCTCTTCAGGGTATATCTAACCCAAAGAGCTCTATGTCCATGAAAGAAGCTGAATTTATACTTAAAAACTTTTTCACAAAGAAAATTCTATGCCCAGATGGGTTCCCTGGTGAATTTCATAATTAAGAAAGAAGTGATTGTCAATTTTACACGATCTCGTGCAGGAAAAGGAAGATGAGCAAATACTTCACAATGCATTTACAAGGTCAATAATCCCTCATTCTAAAACCAGACAAGAATATTACACAAAGCTAGACCAATATCCTTCAGGAACACAGATGCAAAAATCTTTAATAAAGTATTAGCAAATCAAATCCAGTAATATATCATGTCCAAGTGGAGTTTATCCCAGGAACAGGTGGTTTATCATTTGAAAAAAAATCAATCAATGAATTCACTGTATCACCTGACTTAAAGAATAAAACAAAAACACCGTATGGTGATGACCACAAATGCATAAAAGAATCTGCCAAAATTCACCGGTCAGAATGGCCATCATAAACAAACTAACAAACAAAAGTGCTAGCGAGGTTGTAGAGAAAAGAGAACCCTAGTGCACTGTTGGTGTGAATGCAGACTGGTGCAGCCACTGTGGAAAATAGTATGAAATTTTCTCAGAAAACTAAAAACTAAAACTTGCCTTTTGCCCCGGCAATTCCACTGCTGTGATTATACCCTAAGAACCCTGAAACATCAAAAGGACTTATGCACCCAAAAGTTCAGAGCAGCACAATTTACAATAGCCAAGTGCTGGAAGCAACTTAAGTGCCCATCAGTAAATTAGTGGATCAAAAAACTATGGTACATTTACATAATGGAATACTACGCAGCAGAAAGAAAGGAGGAGCTCCTACCCTTCATGACAGCATGGATGGAACTGGAGAGCATTATGCTAAGTGAAACAAGCCGGGCAGTAAAAGACAAATACAACATGATCTCACCTATAAGTGGAACCTAATCAATAAATCAAACAAGTGAGCAAAATAGAACCAAAGACATTGAAATAAAGAACAAACTGACAGTAACCTGAGGGGAGGAGGGAGGGGGAGAAAGGGAGGAAAAAGGGGAAGGGTCATCAAGAAATATGTATAAAGGACACATGGACAAAGCAAAAGGAGGATAGGATTAAGGGTGGGAGGTAGGTGTGGGTGGGGTGGAGAGAGTGGTGGGGGGAAATGGAGACAACTGTACTTGAACAACAATAAAAGTAAATAAATAAATAAACACAACAATGACAAAAAAAGAATCTGCCATAATTCAATGCCTACTCAAGGACACAAAATTTCAGTAAACTAAAAATTGAAAATTTCCTTCATTTAATAAAGGGCATCTACAAAAAACACTATGGTCAACATTACATTTAATGTTAAAAGACAATGCTTTCTCCATCAGATCCAGGAACGGAGCAAAGACAGCCGCCCCCATCGCCTCTGTCTGACCCTGCACTGGCGGGCCCAGTCAGTGTGGGGAGCGGGGGAAAAGGCCTCCAGGTGCCCCCCAGACCTGCATTGGAGGGCCCAGTCAGTGTGGGGGAGCAGGGGAAAAGGCCTCCAGGTGCCCCCCAGGCCTGCACTGGAGGGCCCAGTCAGTGTGGGGGAGTGGGGGAAAAGGCCTCTAGGTGCCCCCCAAAAAGACACAGATGTGTCTCTACTGGCAAGCAACACAACTGGTACATTTTCTAAATAGAAAATTCTAAAGAATCAATAAAAATGCCACTAAAATTAAGTTTAGTGTGGTCACAAGTAATTATTATCAATAGATTAATTATTTCGGTATACACGTAATGAATAATTGAAAATTGAAATTAAAAAGGAAAAATACTGTTTATAATAGCATCATAGAAGAAAACATTAACAAATGATTTTATAAAACCTATATACTGAAAACTACCAAGGATTTTTGAAAGAAATTAAAGCAGGCCTAAGCAGGTAGATACGCCATTTTCACAAATCACAAAACTTTAAGACATCAGCCCTTCCCGACAGTGACCTTCAGATCAACACAACCTCATAAGAAGCTTTCCTGGCTAAACTGAGAAACTGTATTTTATATGGAAATGCAAAGATCCCAGATAAAGTAATTTTGAAAACTATTTTAGAGAGCTTACTACTTCGTTCTTTAGTCTTTTGATTGGTTTTCATTTAGTCTTTATTTTTAATAATCCTGTCTTCCATGCATATTCACTTGTTTCTGAGGAATAAAACCTCAGAAACCTTCTGCACTTAAAATCAGCATTAATTATACATAAATAAAACAAATTCTTTCACTTTATAAACCCATCCTAGGTGGAAGTATCTGAGAATTTCATCATTTAATAAATAGCATTTTTTTTAGTGGGTGATAGGATTTATGTCAATAAGCTATAGAACAAAACAGGGTTACTGGTTTTACCAATCTAATGAGACAAGATCCATACAGAAGTGGCCTCATCTTTGTAGAAGTGGAGAATTAAAAGAGATAGTAACTTAATTTTACAATTAAGTTCTCTTAAAAAAAAAAAACTACTTTATTTATTTATTTTTAGAGAGAGGGGTGGGGAGGGAGAAAGAGAGGGAGAGAAACATCACCGGCTGCCTCTCGCACGCCCCCAACTGGGGGACCTGGCCCACAACCCAGGCATGTGCCCTGACCAGGAATCAAACCAGAGACCACTCACTTTTCAGGACAACGCTCAATCAACTGAGCCACACCAGTCAGGGCAAATTATTTCCTCTGATATGGCTGCATATCGCTGTTTGCTAACATTGAGAAGTTCTATATGGATTTTAGCATATTCTCACTTTCTTAAAGATGAAAAAAGAAATCTTGAGATGCCACTGTGATAACACCACAGATTTTTTTTAGGTTGACACTTACTTCAAATGAGATACTTTAATCATTTCGATGGGTGATTCATCATTGCCTCGTTCACCTCGGAAAGCAATGCTCCTCCCTTTAATTGCAAACATTAAAGAAAACGTGAAAAAACAGCACACAGACCACATAAGAAACAAGAGCTTGACCACATAAGCAGACCACATAAGAAACAGACCACATAAGAAACATGATTTGATCAGGGCCAACTCTCTCCTTTCCCATTCGTTCTTGTTTGCTTCTGTTTCTAATAACCAAAATTCAGAAAGTATTCTCCAAAGTATTACAAGTTAAAGAACAATAATATATTACTTGTATTCAAATATCTACCTGTTATGTATGGTTACTTGTCATGACATGGAGCCTACTGCTGTTACTAACACTCCACGTCCCCTCCCGCCTTGGAGGGGTTGGACGCTCGTCTGCCGCCCTCCTTACAAGGCACAGCTACTAACGTCTGCAATCTATGAATTTCCATCACACTTTAAAAAGTCAGTAACGATTACTTAGACATCTATTCCTCCAAAATGGACTGTTAAAGACAGATTTATCTAAAAGTCCCGAGCTTCAGCTGGTAAGAAAAAATAAACAGGGTTCTTTTGTTTGGTTCTTTTTGTAAATGACTAGAGAACACCATTTCACCCCTGGGCTACTATGCAACCAGAGAGGCCAGTTCGCTGGCCATCGGGAATCTGGGCCAGAGGTCATGTCCAGTGAAACTAGGGAACCACTGGTCTGTAAAGGTGGAGCCAATTCCTAGAGGCTTAGTAACGTACTTCGATAAGCATGTCAGTTGTTCTTAATTATGCCTTGTAGATACATATTGAGAATATAAAGAAGCAACAATATATTTGATTTATTTCACATACATACATCTTATTGGTTAAAACCACCTACATATGTTCATATTGCTACCCCAATTTAAAGAAACCATAATTTTGTAAAAAAAAATTTTATTTGAAGTCAATGCATGTGCTATAACATAATTTGAACTCTTCACCTTATTCTCTTTTCAAGTTTTTCATTTCAAAATTCTTTGGGTTACACATTTTTAGCAATTCTGAACAAGTTACTTTACTGGGAGTTTCCTATTGTAAAATCTTTAAACTCCCAAGTTAACTTTCCGTATTTAGTCACCCAGGGACTATCAAAGTTTTGAATTTGAGCACTTAAAAATAACCCTTACCTATAAGTTTCTTAAGGGTTCCCTATAAAGTCAATACCTTGAAACAGAATCTCATAAAGTTGAACTACGAAGATTTACTTTAAAACTGTGCTTAGGCTGTCCACACCAATGCTCCCGAAAGAACTGCTACCATGTTTATTCATGAATCTGGCTGTTCAGGCCCGTGCTGCTGCATTTACCGCACACTCGGGGCAGCAGAACTTGCATCCAAACGAGGCCGAGCCTTTTCTGGAACAACTAATGCACAACCGGATATAAACATATCAACACATGAAGATACAGAATACTAGAACAGGG
Source organism: Sturnira hondurensis (assembly GCF_014824575.4). NCBI lineage: Eukaryota > Metazoa > Chordata > Mammalia > Chiroptera > Phyllostomidae > Sturnira > Sturnira hondurensis. The sequence continues at coordinate 1,306,180 of NW_028083884.1, forward strand.
AAAGAAGTACTTTAGAACATGTGTACAAATGACAGCGTCTTCGATCAATGTGACAGTCTGAGTTTTTCATCATCCGAACACACGCACCTGTCGGGAGGTCGACCAGCTGAAGTTCATTCCTCACCAAGCCCACGTTGTTTGGTGTTGAGGTGGCGAAAGAAAGAAAGCCAGTCAAGCTTGTCCATTCAATGCCTCTATTGTGAAAAATTAAGCCAAGATTAGTACCTTTTTAGTCTGGAAAATGTATTTGAAAGCTCAGTTTTCCCTAAGACCTAAATACACAAGTTACTTAAGAAGTAATACTAACATGACCTTTATCTGAGACTACATTGCCATAGATTTCCAGTGTCTATGAAATTATTTCTAGTTTAGCTCCAACTTTACCTCCAAACAATGACAAGATAGTTTAGTTATCAGTATTCCCAGCAGCATTAAATAACTTAAAATCTGGCAAAGGGGAGGGTTGCATCAGAGTAGTTTCTGAAAACTCCACTGCTTACAACTCAGTGGTCTAGAAATAGTCTAAAGCAGACTTCTTAAAGTTGAGTACACTTAGGAATTTCATCAAATTTTATCAGAATTCCTAGTTAGGAAGCAGAAATTCCTGATGAAAACAATACAAACTGGGCCGTGAGGTTGGAAGTGGTTCAGAGTTCAAAGGGTATCACGATGAGAGAAAAGTCTCAAAGGAAAAGACCAGTGACAAGACAGTGACCTACCACCCCAATGCCCCGGGAGCCCCTGCAGGGGAGCGGCAGGAGGCAAGTCCACGGGTTTCCCACTGACGTACTGGAGCGTGGTCACCACCACGGCTTGTGGAGAACGGGAGAGGGAAGGCACAAAGGCCAAGCGGCCATCAGAGTCATGAGAGGAAGTAAGAAGCACTGCACTACCACCCTGCACTGCGTACACGGTAACAGGCTGGCGGGGAGGGAAATCTAAGCCTCCGTTCTGCGTGTGGCTGCTCATCAGCACTGACAGGACTGATACTTTTACGTGCCTATGGCTGCTTTTATGATACAACAGCAGAGCTGAATAGCCGGGACAGAAATGTTATGGCCTGCAGAGTGTGAAATATTTACTCTCTGGTCCTTTACAGAAAATGTTTTCCAACCCCTGATCGAGTTCATCCACTTCTACTCCAATTTGAATGCAACTGCTCGATTTAGCTTCAAGTACTGTTCTGAACATGTCTCTCGTTTGCCAAGAAGGTACAGTGGCTTCCTGCATCACATCCAAACTCCTGTAAGTGACCTTCAAGGCCACAGGGCCATCTGTCTCTTCCCACCTGACCAGACTTCCCTCCCAGTCAACCGGACCCTGTCTGCTATGTTACCCACAGTAACTTTCCCCACTGACCCTTGCGTACCCACCTACCTGTCTTTCCTCAAAGTGGCAGAGGCAACCCCAAGCAAACTGAAAATACTATTTGCAATAGCAGGGAACTGCTGTGGTTATCAAGGGGTATAATTCTGTACATGTAAAACTGTCGAAACATTCAGATAAGGCTGCTTAAAACTGAGTGCCCTTGAGAATCCGCAAGCCTGCAACAACCTCTCTCTGCCCCCTTCAGTTACTACTGGAGGGCGAGGCCCAGCTCCCGAGGGTCTCTTTTTGCCGTTCCTCGTCTACTGTGCAAGGATGACACTGAGTGAATGCGGACGGCCTGTCACAGAGCAGGCACTGCACACAGCGGCACTTTTCATCGTTACCATAATCGTTCGCTGTCAAACCCTAACTCAAGCCCTGTTTCCTCATCAGACCTCCCCATTTGCTACACTCAAACCACACCTACAGTGAACACAACACAATTTGGTTAATTATTCACTGGAAAAGTCCCAGGGTCTCTAGTTCTCCTTCCCCTAACATGGAACTCATGAAGTTTTCTACTCAGAGTAAACAAAAGGACAGAAGAATCATGTTAGATTTACTCTGCTCTTTCTATAAACCCGACACTTTCAGTCAGACGCTAAGAAACCCTATGACCACAGCCCTGACCGGTGTGGCCCAGTTGGTTGGGCGTCATCCCACAAAGCAGAAGGTTGCTGGTTCAATTCCCAGTCAGGGGCATGCTTGGGCTGTAGGTTCAGGTGCATAGGAGAGGAAAGCAATTTCAAGAAAACAATACAATTGCACTGTTTCTCTCCTTCTCTTACCCACCCCTCCCGCTCTCTCTAAAAATAAGTAAGTAGAATATTTTAAAAAATAAAAAAGAAACCTTAACCCCCCAGAAACCTGAAGACACACCCTCCCAGTCTTGGTGCTGGCGTGCGAACTGCTCACTGCTCCCGCGTGGCCGTGATGCCACTGCGCCTTGACACTGACAACCTCCGTCCTCCCTTCCCGATCCCTCGGCTTTAGAAATACACCCGTGAAGCCCCCAGGAATGCCAGTGGCTGGGCGAGGCACTGGGAACCCAGCTGAAGGTGAGACAATGTGACTGCGGTCCCCCTGCAGCTCAGGATCCAGCGGGAGAGACGGCGCAAGTGCATTCTACTCCGCCTATTACAAAAGAGCAGGGTGCGGAGTTCAACAGGAACTTCTGAGATAAGACTTCATGAGAAAGCCCCCAGGGAATCTTATCTCAGGGGCCAGGTGAGGCTTCCCAGAAAAGCATTCAAGCTGGCTCCAAAGGGCGAACGGGTTTTGCCCGAGAGCCTGAACAGTGAAGGGGATGGTGCGATGGGCTGGGACCACGGGCCCATACAGACCGTGCTCCCTGAGAAGGGGGTGCCGTGTCGTGTCTCCTCAGGCACGGGGCAGGCACTAGTGGGTTCTGCCAGGTTAGAGAAACGATGTTTGAGAAAAGCCTGGCATTCCCTCCTATGGTTATTAGTGCCACACGCACTCCCGAAGCGCCTTTCCCCTTGTTTGTAAGGTGGCCCCGGGTCCAGACTAGAGAACGCGGGGTGGCTGCTTCTCTGCACCCCAGCTCTGAGAGCATGTCGTCCCGAGCAGGTCCCGGCAGCAGCTTGTGCATCTGTCTGATGCCTCCTGATTAAGCAAAGAAAATAAAGATCGAGCTGGACTTCAAAGCAGATTCGATAGGGAGGGGATTATTTCTCAAAAGAAAGAAGGAAAAATCTTGTCAAACACAGCTAAGCACCCAGTGCTCTAAGAATTAGAAAGCTACTGTTTAGGTTTAAACTATGCACTGAGCTCTACAAAAAACTCAGAACAGCGGCTCATTTTCTGACTCAATCTAGATTGTTTGGTAGGCTTCTAACTATTGAACAACTGCCACCTTATCTGTGGGTATCTGGGGTTGTGACTCCTGCAGGTTCCCGAGCTGGGCCTGGTGGCCTCCCCTGGGGACGATATAGAACCTACTTCTCAGCACTGGGTGGCTGGGGGCACGCACTTCCTGAAAGGCCTTGAAGTTCTAGGGTTGCATAAAACTAACTTCTGCAAATTTATGGACAGACAAAATAGAGATCATCTCCTTTCCACAGATCACTCTATTTACTCAAAGCAATACTGAGCCAATCAATGTTCTCAGACCATATAAACTACTGTTCTAATAATTTTCAATACTGGAAATAGTATTGGGTTATATTATTACATCTAGTCTACTGGACACAGACACCAACTAATAATCTAAGGAAACCTACATGGATCACTCCATCTACTTCTAGGTGTCTTGCAACAGATTGTAAGACTTAAAGGTGTCTGTATGCAGGCATACGGAAGCCGCTCAGTACGTACTTGTAAAGCACAACTGGTGACAACATCATGGTTTTAAAAAGCCGTAGCAGATGCAGCTGTTTGCACCAGGCAGTCCCTGACCATGTGCGCGCATAAGATTCAACTGTTTAACATCAAGTGATTTTAAACAACACATTTAGTACAGGCAGAAAAACAACTTCCCGAAAGTTGGCCTTTAATATGCATGTGAATATCTGGAATATACTGGGTTTGCTGCTAACAAGCTCGGCAGTTTTGATAACACAGCTGTGAATTTTTCACAATGACTTTTAATTATAATACCATAACTGCATTAATTGACAAAGACAGCAGGATTTTAGCATCTTCTTAGGTACCACCTCTGAATATAAAAGGTAAATTATCTTCAAAATGGCAATTAAGAGGGAAAATTCATACAAAAAAGGGAGCGCATTTGTCTGATCACTCACACCAGCCTGTCTCAGGAGTGACCCCTCAGAATTATCTGGTTTCCTGGGTAACAATGTACAGAGAGACCCAGTGCTACTCAATAACAAACACCATCACAGCGTGTGTGAGTCCCATGTTCAGCGACATTGTGGCCTAACTGAGCCAGGGTGAGAAACATTACTTTAAGAAATGTAAGATTTCACTCTGGGTGGTGGGAGCACCACACAATGTTCAGATCACGTATCACAGAAATGTACACTTTCAACCTACATGATCCCAATAACCAATGGCACCCCAATTTGAGAAAACAAAGAAATGAGTAACTGACTGATAAACTAGCTGCTAAGTCTTTATTAAAAATTTCAGCATTCAGAAAAAATTTAAATGTGCTTGATTTTCCAGAAGCATGTAGTATGACTTCCTAACACGAATCTAGTTCAGTCAAATTTCCGTCTTACTGTCAAAATGCTTCCTACTGATCTATGTGCATCTGCCCTAAGTATAAAAACTCGATTCTGAAGCCTAAAAGGCCTCGACTTTCCGATTAGTCTACACCACTCAACTTCTTCTTCTCTAAACTGGCAATCGCGGCGCCTCCACAGAACTGCAGTGGAGTCAATGCGGTGATGCACGCAAGGTGTAAATACTTAGCTCGACCCTGAGAACAAGGACCGACTCACCAGGGGAGACAGCAGGCGGAGAAATGCCAGTGGGGAAGAAGGGGAGGGAGATGGTACCAGCAGCGGCAGCAGGGCTGCGGCCAGGGAAGAAGAACTTGAGCTACGCCACTGCTGCCGCCACCGCCTCGGAAGCCCACTGCTTTGGAAAAAGCCCCTCCACGTCTGCATGGCTGGGAGACACGGCAGGGGCACAGCCCTGGGAGGGGATGGGCAGTGACCCGGGCTGCAGGCACAGACGCACCACAAAGCACAAGGCCGGGTAACCCCTCAGAGACTCCCACCCCAACCAGAAGCCGTGATCCTTAAAGGGTTAACCCTTGCCTGTTCAGACAACGCATTTGCTCAAGGGTAAGGTGTTCTTTAAGGGTTCGCTAAGAATTCTAACATACACGTGGGACCTATCTTAACATAATGCAGAGGAGAGAACGGCCTACCATCAAAGACTAGTGGCCATTTAACAACTTTACATTACACAAGTGTAACTTCACAGTCCAACCTCGCTCGGGCGTAAAAGGAAAGAGCCATACAGACAGCAACCTAAGGCCCTGGGGAAGACAGGAGCGCACTTGGCAGTGGGGAGGAAGAGGCATTCCTGTCGCTCTAGCCCTCCCTCACGTGTGTCTGCATATTCAGAACAGATCACATCTGAAAACGAGAAAACGAACGCTAGGCAGTTTTGGCCCTTTTCTGATGGTGCTTAAACAAAGAAATGAATGGGGTTAATTATTAAAATGATTGTATTCAATTCTGATAAGCAGTCCTACTGAGGGATCTTTACAGAAACGAAAAACAAACCAAATAAACCTGAACAAGGAAACACAAGGATTTCCAGGAAAAAAACAGCCTGAATCTTAGGAGAAACCAGTTAAGACGCAGCAATAAAAGTGAGGAAGAAATTCTCCGCCGCCTGACGCCCTTTACAAAAGGTGGACGTCCGTACCCGTCCTGGGTCAGCAGAGCCGTCAGCTGGCCTGGAGCATTCGTTACCCCGTCTCCAGGCGGACAGTCACCACTGCAGAGCCTTCAGTGGAGGCGAGTCTGCGCCAACGCCTTCCCAGCTTCGTGGGTTTGTGGTGTCGGTGACCCAGGGACACACTCACCTGACTTCACACGAGTGGACGCTTAACTCCTTGTGCAGCAGCCCGCTGGCGAGGTGGTACACCAGGACGGAGCCGCTACCCGTACCTGCAAAACGGCGCAGGAGTGCGTGTGAGGGCGTACTCCGGATCTTCCCCACGCAAGCCTTTTCTTGAGATTTTAATCATTTTACAACATTTGTCTCTTATAAAAGGGACCAAAGCTATGTGATAAAAAAGACCAAATTCTCCTTTTACCAAGAATGGGCCTGATCTCATGTGCTCTGAAATCGTATGTAAGTCAAAGGACAGATTTTCACAGAAAAATTTCAAAACCCAACTCAACACACACAGTTTTAAGAAACCCTTTCCTAGGCTTTTCACACAGGGGAGTTTACGCTTTTCGAAATTGGAATGTTGATTGTAACTAGTCTTCAAAAAGGACTCCTAGCAGAACACATTGACCAGATTGTCCGTTTTTCTTTATTTTCTTTACAAAGACTGTGGTTTGGTTTTGTCTTTTATATTAAATAAATCACAAAGAGACAGTAAAGTATGATGACTACTAACTGGATTTTGCAGTAAAAGAAGCTTAAGTCCAAGCTCTGGTTCTGCCCTTAAACTCAAACTTGACCATGTTAAATCTGTGGTTCCTATCCTTTAAACATCGGTGTAACAGAAAACCTATCTGTTGGAGATGAAATGAGAACACAGACCCTTAGTACAGTACTGGCACAAAGTACATGATTATTACTATTTCACTTATTACTGTAATTATGGCTTATAGTTATTATTTTGCCTAACACTTATGATCTCAGGTAGAGTGTCTAAAATTTAATTAGAAGGGACATGGCCATACTTGAGAAAGTAATGTTTCAAACCTTAAACTGTTTTGTAACTTAAGCAAGAAAAGTGACCAGTATAACACATCAAACAATCACTTTCTCACTGCACGTGACTTAAAGTGATTAATGAATTCATACAAAGCAGTAAATGTAGAAATAACAATGAAATAAAATGATAATAACAGAAGTAAAAATAGTAGGCAAATTTCAATTTTAGCTTACTTGTTGAATTAAGCTTCAGAGACACTTGGTAAAACTGTTCTAGAGAAAACACAGTATTATACCTGTCTCCACTTGTCATCTATGCCACAACAATACTTTCTAGCACTGAGAAAGTACCCAAAGAATTACTAAAACTCTCCGGCTAACCGATCTTCACAAGAACCAAATAATCTCCACATTCTGCAGTCTCCACTGACACTGAGCTTGTGCCCTAACGCTCTTGGGGGACCCCGAGGAGAAGCAGTTCCCCAGACGGACTCTGCTCCTCTTCCCTAGTGACTCCGCAGATGTATATTTTACATTACTTGGTTGTACTTTGTTATTACACTAAATACAATAAGTGACTTGATATTCATTACATACCAGTACAATACAGCTTATTCTACAATAGAAATCTCAGACCCTGACTTAGTTCTTATTACCTAGCTAGCCCAAGAAATAATTTTCTCCAAGAAATTAACAGAGTCCTAACAGACGAATTAAATACACTGACCTTGTAGATATTGTACATTGACAAATCCTAATTAAAATCCCCTTAAGAGGTTTAATATAAGTCAGTTGATTCTACAGCAAAAATTAAACATGTATTTGATTTATATAAATCTGGACATATAATGATTACTATTTAGTCTATATGTACACTTGGACTATTGAATGTTAAAACTCAAATCACCTGCAGAAGACAGTAATGAAATAATGGGGGAAAGAATACTGCTGTATAACAATGTTCAAATGAGCCGTGTGCTCACAGGGGCGCCACTGAGCTGGCACACTGCCATATAACTCAGACACACCAGCGACAAACTAAGTGTGGCTGGGTTCTCATTTCAGAAAAACGGTATCACAAGTCACATGTTCACAGACCCTGGGAGGAAGCCAGAAGCCAACAAACAGCATCTTTTTTAAAATGTTGACAATTTCAAGCAATATACTGTTTTTGAAATTTCTGAGAAATACATTTTAACCTCTATATTTAATAGCAAATTAAATTTTTCTACAAAGAAAATTAGGTTACTCATATTATTATAAAATTAATGTGACATCAAGTTAAAACCCAGATTTACTTTTCTATCTACAACATAAAAATATATAATTTCAACCTAAGAGGCAACTTTCGGCTGACAGAGACCCTAGACACCTTAAACAATTTTTAACATACAACTTTAGCAAACGAACACCGCTGTTCCTAAACCATTAACTACACCTGTGCTGTCAGCTAACAAACACCCAGTGCAGGAGAACAGGCACAGACAGAGCCCGGCGGTCCAAGGAAAGGCGAGGAGCCCGGATTCAGCACCACACGGGGACTGTCCCCGACGTTTCAGAAAAGGACCCGCGGCGTCAGGGTCTCCACTGTCCCGCCTCGGTGGGCAAATTATCATTGTGATTAAAAATAAATACACAAGAAGATGGGTGGACTCAAAGGAAGAAAGGAAGAATATTTTAAGGTGGGTATTACGTGATTTAACACAGCCTCTTCCTCTCTCTTCTTGAAGATAAAAAGAACTTTCAAGCAACTAGCAAAGCTACAAGTCTGACAAAATGTAGGGCATGCACGAAGAACCGTTTGACGCCAGGCGGACACTCACCAACAGCGAGCAGTGGCTGGTACATCTTGATGTTCTTGGTGGTCAGCGGCGGGCACATGCGCACAGCGAACGGTGGCGCGGGCAGTCCCGACAGCAGCCCCGTGAGCAGGAACTTGAGGTGCACTTCCTGTAGGAGGGAGTCCTGGGGGTGCTCTTCTCCGGCAATGGCGCTCTGCCCTGATTGGTAATAAAAAATATCAGTATATTCATTATAATGTATGCTGATCTTCAAAATCTAAAAAAAACTTTTCAGTAGGAATCCTTTTCAGGCCTGGAAAAGCAGATTCAGGTCAAGCAGGTGTAACAGAGCACGGTGGGGCCGCAGCTACACAACGGCTCTGTACTTGGCTGTGGGACTTACATGCTTGTCTGACATCTCAAAAGTTACATTACTCCAGAATATTGCCCTCCAGAATCGCTAACCTTTGTCTTCTGAGCCACACTGTTTCAGCCAAAGTTCCTGGTATTAGGGCACTAAAGGCAAACCAAGAGGACTTGGGTTAGTGGGCAATTTCCATGGAGTAGGATGTTGCAGCACTTTCTAAAGAGTTTCTTTCTTTCTTTCTTTCTTTCTTTCTTTCTTTCTTTCTTTCTTTCTTTCATTCATTCATTCATTCTTTCTTTCTTTCATTCATTGAGGGGAAGGGAAGGGGAAAGAGAAGGAGAGAAACATCAATGCGACTTCCGGCCAAGACAGAGGTGTAGGTGGAAACACTGCCTCCTTGCACACCAAGTTTAAAGACAACAAAGTTTTAGTAACAAAACGCAACCAAAACACAGAAAATTGAACTGTATGGAAGTCCTACAACAACGAACCCATTCAGCCAGATAGGTAAGAGGGGTGGAGTCAGTCAGTGGCTGGTGGAGCGGGGTTGGGCAGGAAAAAGCGACAGGACTGAACCAGGCGCACAGGCAGCGGCTGGCAGATCCCAGGCATGGGGTGGCAATGGGCGGACCCAGTGGGGGTGCAAGGCGGCTGGCTGACCGCAGTCACACATTCAAACTCAGATAAACCAGGCGAAGGAGCGAGGGGTGAGATAGACTGTGCAGGCTAGGACCCCAGCGACGAGAATTAATGCCTAAAAGCACCAATTGGAAAAATTTGGGGAACTATTTTCTCCCTCATTTCTCCCTTTCTCCCTCCCTTCCCCTCTCACTAAAAATAATTTTTAAAATCCTTTTAAAAATGTAATTTATTTTACTTAGATACCTAAAAAGCATAAAATTTCAACATTTCATATTACTGATTAGTTCTGTGCTTGTGTGTGTTTGTAATTCTTTTCAATTTAATATTGTTATCATGTGCTGACAAGGTCAATTAACTCAGAAAATTGTGTTACTGATAAGGTGTATTTTGCAGAACAAGTATGTGTCTAACTCCTTATATGGACTTATGTCTGGAAGGCAAAGAGAAAGAATTTTAAATACAAAAGTTACTGTCATTGAGCAAAAAGATTTTACAACTTACAGGGATCATGCGAAAACCAAGGCCTGGCAAGGTCAGGTCTTGCCTAAGCTCCCAGGGGAGTAGCCAGGACTGGAGGCCATGGCCAAGGGCAGGCTCCAGGCTTGGGTGAATGGGTTCACATTTAGAGCCAAGTAAATGGCTCTTCCATTTACTGGTTGTGCGGTTTTGAGCAAGTATTTTTTTAAATCTCTCTGGGTCTCAGTTCCCACAAAGACAAAGTAGAAATAATATTATGTATCTTGCAAGATTGTTTGAGGTAATATACAGAGCATTTAGCTCAGCACTTAATATGGTAATAAGCACTCAATAAATGTCACCTCTGATTAAAAAGATTAATATCTTTCTTATATATCATCTATCAACCATTTCAACAAAACAACTTACTAAAAAATATCAATTTTTAAATTACATTATGGAAGAACAAATAATGATTCAGAACAATTCTTTATGAACCATAGCCACAATTAAAAGAATTTGATATAAAAATTGCTTGGCATATTTACAATTTCTAGTTGTATAATATCAGAAATTGCAAATCTTCTTTCTTTAATATACACTGGCCCTATAATAATTAAGTGAGTTGGAAGCAATATTTTATCTGCAAATCAGTATCTGTTGAAAGAAAGAATCGCCAACATGTAAACAAGACAACGCATGTCACGAAGTTAAAACGATTCTTCCTAACGCTGCTCAGTCACTGTACCACCCCTTCAGTAAGGCCGTACTGCGTACCTAGAGTGCACAAGGCTCCGTGCTCTCCACACTTGAGTCTTCTCAAGTGTTAACTCGGACTCTATAACGACTGCAAATCGGCGACTCTACAGACCTTGTCCTTCAATGAGAAGACCTACCATGAAAGTCAGAGAAAAGAAGGAACACGTACCGATCATGTTATCCAGGGACAGGTCCGGGAGTCTCCTCTGCAGCCCTCCTCCAGGGACCCCGCAGAAGGACACGGGTGAGTAGAGTGGTGACACCCCGGCGCTGCTGCGAAGACACGACATACGTAAAAGGGGCATCACACGAGTGACTGATGAACGACCCCTTGCAGATCGTGGCTCGCTGTCCCCTCACCCGCAGGGGAAACAGCTCCAGCAGGGTCACCTAAGGAGGCCTCAGTTCTCACGCAGAGACGACCCCACTGACTGGCGTACCTGCTCCGTGGGCTGCGATGACAAACGGCAGACTTCAGTTCCCAGATCATGACCCTCCCGTCACTCACTATGAGAGCGGCTGCGTTCTCATTGACAGGACAGCACACCATGCTGAAGGGACGGACAGTCTTTGTCACCCTGATGGCATCGCACTGGCTCCGCAGATCGTAGGTGAGCTCCTGCACGGGGTCTGGGTCTGAACACAGCATTGTTCTCTCTCAGCGTCAGCGCGACCGCGGCAACGCCAGCACTGCTTTCCCTTCAAATAAAACCTCACCTGAAAAGGTGATGGTTCCCTCGGCAGTGGAAAGTTTGTCAAGAATGGCTTTCCTTTCTACAATTATTACCAATTTCTTCAAAATATAATTACCTCGGTGATTGTCTACGCCAAGTTTAATTCCCAAAATAACAACTATTGAATATAATCAAGATAGCCTGTTTTTTTACCATTTCTAAAATAAATGCTTTAAGCAACGATGCAGGATTAAGTCACGAAGAGCACAGTTCACGGTGGTCGGACTACAGTAAGCCTGGAAATAAATGTGCTTTACCAAAGATGTGAAAGCCTCTTTCAACTCTACCAACACATTTTATTTCACAAAACGTGGTTTTTATTCTCCAGGGTAAGACTGACACTGGCAACAGAACGACCTGGAGGCTTATTCGCCGAGGTCACTCGACAGTGGAAACGCCTAATGCAGAGGGGAGGCAAGGAGGCACAATGATGAACACACACCCGAGGCAGGGCTGCACTAACGAAAAACTCACAAAAGGCACCGCTACTCAGCCCCTGGAAACAATCAGGAGGGAATTACAACGTATTACTTTCTTTGTTGTATATGAGAGGGGCACTATCAAAACACCGAGAGATTACTCTAGGGTTTGTGGGTTTTTTTTAATGCCCCATATTATGACCATATTCTACTTTCTCAGAGCCCGGATTATCACTGACTCTATGATTTGGCTGGTGTTTGCTTTATAAAATAATCCTGAAGAAAATATAATTAACATTATTGTGAGATATAAACTCACCTAATTCCTCATTTGAAGTGGTGAAAACACTATTATAAGATCTTCGAACACGTAAAGTTATACAACCATTTTCATGTAGGCAAAATAACCCATCACGTTGAAAGCAGGGTATTACCTTCAAATAAATGATTCATTTATTGTTAAAAACACAATAGATTAAAGAGTATATACTGTGAAACTCATAAGCTCATATTTAGAGAATATAGAGAATATAGGCAAAAAGGACAAAACAGAAATATATCACATAATACCCAAGTTTTAAAACTAAATAAACACTTAAAAAATCCATTTATAATAAAAAAGTTGTCTTTATCCATATAACTTAAATAGTTCAATATATATCTCCAGATTAGACAGAAAAGTTTCTAGGGTAAATCAAACCAAACAAGAGTGTAAAAAATTATATATATATATAACATTGCTAATTTTTAAATAAATAGAAAAGAGAAAGTCGAACTAAGGACTTCTGCATGATTATAGCTTCCTCCCTATAACACTCACAATTAACTGCTGGGATGGAATTTATAAATTGGCCATACCTGCAGGAATGGAACTCCTGTTCGTTCTATTGCAATCACACCCACCGTCTGATTCACCTCAAGGTCAAGGATTAAAATCTCTCGAGGATAGAGTAACAACATGTGATTCCTTTTGGAAGGCAGGTATGCCAACTGAAGGCAATCATTGAGAGTTATGAATTCAGCACTGAAAAAAAGCAAACATTTACTTTAGGTATTGAGAAATGAGTCAGAGATTTTATTCGTATCAGAAAAAGCTAAGACTTGAGTTTTATACTTCCCACATAAAAACAGCCAGTGAGAATGTACAACTGTTTATGAAATGACCTACAGGGGCTACTGTTTAAAACTTAGACCCCCACTACATGCCAAAACCTAAATTATGACAATATCGTATAGGTTGAATGAGATGGTGTTTCTAAATTTTTGAAAACTTTAAAGTAGAATAGTAAGACTATGGATAAGATAAAATGACAAGTCTACGATAAGCTAGACATTTGTAAGATAGTAATATCACCTTTATTTTGCAACTAGAAATGCTAAACAGATTGCTGACATCTGGACTCTGGGTTAAAACAAAGCGTTCAGGGTGCGTGGGGCCCGGGACGGGAACCACAGGGCCGGCCATGCGGCCCTGCAGAAGGCACTTCCCCTGCTGCTTTCCTTCCCCTTCGAGCTCTGACACCACCTTTCAAACAAAGCAGGGTATTTTACTACTTAGCATAGTATCTTCTTCTGTGTAAGTAAAATATATAAAACTATGAGGACTGAAAAAGACTATTAGAATCTCAAAAATCATTTCAGTAATTTGTGATTATTACAAATACTTAGTCACAACCTCTGTATAATGTATTTCAATAGGAATGGACATACAACTGTGTTCTATTTTTTACATAATAATATTATGAAAAGGTTTTGAAATTTAAAGTACAGTCACATCAGAGGACAAGAGAGAGGGATGAGGACGGCACTGAAAGCCTGCCCCTGCCATCTCCTGCCTGGGTGAGCTGGGTGATATTTGAAACAACGTGCGGCAGTTTCCTCGTTCACAAAACAGGACTGTGGCATGATGACTGTAACGATGCCTGTGAACACTCCCGGCGCAGTTCTATTCGGAGGGATTAGCAACTCACTGCCCCCAAACTCAAGGTGAACACACAATTCACATGAGAGAAAATGTAACATATGTAAATCACAACGTATACAACTCTCCAGACCACAAAATGATTTTTTATGAGAGAATCAATGAAAAATAAATAGATAGTCCTCTTAAGATATTTAAGGAGCATGGTAATGCAAAAAAAATACAATAAAGATTACATTTTTAAAAAATTTAAAAATAAACAAAAAAAGAAAGGAAAAAAGATATTTAAGGAGAAATCTTAAAATTATTTTGGCACAGGGTGGGGAGTAAATTAGTGAACTTAACTAGCCTATGGTTAATACATAACAACGATACTAATATATAAATTCAAAATGTATTTGTAGGACAATTTATATTTTACCATATATTTTTCAGGTAATTACTCACAAAGTCTAGATAAAATAAACTTAGCATATTAAAAGCAATGGCTCTTGCAAAATAAATGCCAAAAATCTGCCAAAGCCATAAAAATTTAAGAATAATCATGTCTCTAGGAATAAAGACAGACATCTATTTCTAATGCATAAAATTCCTTTAATAAAATTTTAAGTTGCAACTTCTGATGTGAACAACAGCATCACAAAATGAACGCTGACTGAGCACCAGCAACCGCGGTAAGTACGTACGCTACAGCAGCCCTCTGAGATCCCTCCACACACCACTTTAGAGACTGGGAGAGTAAAATCTGAGCCAGAGCACAGAATTTCTGAATCCCTGCAGCCCTTGCCCTTACCAGTAGGAGAAACATCTCTACATGCATAAGAAAAATACCCATATTTTACAGCTAAAGGGACTATACAGCACCCAAGTCAGGAAAATATACATACTTAAAACGAAAATCTAGATGTTATCATCAAATTCTGAATATATTCAGTAGCCGCAATATTAGAATGTTCATCTCATATTTTCAAAAGTAAAAATCCAAAATCTAAAGTTTTAATCTGTAAAAAGTCAGTGGGAGCAGCTTGGCACAACCAGTGGACACGAAGAAGCCACACTCAATGCTGCGTGTCCCACTGCAGGAGGCAACAGAAGGGGTAGTTTTCCTCCCAGAAATTTGAAAGTAGAAATGAGAAAGCGTGAGAAGAAGAAAAGCAATGTCAACACAGGTTCAAAACTGATTTTTTTCCCAAGAACAGATGATACACAGTTGAATGTTGCTACCTTTACACTTGTACTTACCTAGGCTTCTCCTGAGTGATCAAGACTCGGACTTTATTAAGGGCCTTCTTCGCCCCCGTGGCTGCGGCCAGCTTGTTGTGAGCTGGGCTCGAGTGTGGGCTGGATATGTAGACTTTCTTCCCCGGGCCCGAGGGAGGCTTGGATGGGGAGAAGTCTGAGATGAACACAATGCCCTCGCTGGTGAGTACTACACGGAGAGAAGCAGACCGCTAATGAAAGTTCAATCGAGTTTAGCAGTTTTTTCAGGTACAATTTTGACAGCAAGGTAATGATAACTTTAATGATAATATAAAACTGGCAGTGTTGTGCAGTAATAACAGAATGGGAACGTTCTCCAAACTGAAGTGAAACAGGTGGTCCACTGTGATTCATCAGAGGCCTTCAAGCTCAGCATTCTAAATTAATGTTTAACATTAAAAAGACACCAGAAGGTCACTGGCAGAAAGAACAAATGTTTGCTCTTCCAAATAATTCAGTGCATGGACTGTCATGAAAAAACCTTCCTTCATCATATCCCATAACTTCAAAATCTAAATACTTTACCGAATATGAAATTCACAGAAGAAATCCCATATGTATATAAGCTCTGCATATCACACTTAGCTAAGTTCAAATATTTGATTTGATGATACGAATTTTTTAAGATTATCGAGAGCTGCTCAGTCGACACGTATTCCCTTTTTCTTCCTGAGCATCAGCTCGAACCCTAGGACGCCCAGGCTTTTCCCCATCTACAATACACTGGAGAGCCTGCAGCGGCCTGCTAACACAGCCACCTGCCCGCTCTCCCATGCGCCGTTCTCCTGTTTCTTTACTGTTTTACCTTCCTAATACCACTCACGACACCTTCCTATTCTACAACTTATCATTCATCGTGCTCTGAGCAGGGCCTGCCTCCCTGTCGCGGGAATGCACACGGGATGAGGGAGGGATCCTTGTCCTATTTCACTGATCGAGTCTCGGTCCCCAAACACGCCTGACATACAGTAATAGTTCAAGAAGCATCTGTTGGATGACTGAATACAAATATTTTCTACACAATGTAGTCATAAAAACATCTGCCTAAAAACAAAGCTAATTTTCAGATGAATAGCTCAGTAAAGCATCAAAAAAGCACACTGGCAGAAACAGCCTCTGCAAGGAAAAAGTTCCCTTGGGCTTCCTCTGCCCCTCACACGCATCCGGTCGTGGCACTCAAAGCAAATGGCATGAATTAGAACATTTTCTTTTAAAAAGAAAAAACTGAATTTGGCCAGATTAAATGAAACCCTTAACTTAGGTTGTCTGAGAGTTCCAGAAAGCCAAATTTAATTAACTTTGAGTTAGAACAGCACAGCAACTCTCTCTCCCTAGCTAATCCAATTCTACTCACCAATTCAACACAGGGAAGGTCCACCTTGCTGATTCAAATTTCTAAGTATCAGAATACTTGCCAACACTATGGGCTATGATTTATTATCTGTATTACGAGCTGCAGGAGCTGAATTAGGAGCTTCAAGATGTGCCTCTCCACTCTGCTCAGTTGTTTTAACATTATAGATACATGATGTATGTGTAACTTATGTATACAGCGTTAACTATATTATAAATACCTCAACTCATGTCCCACCAGAAACCATTACTCACAAGTTAGATGTGAAGGATCAAAAGGGTCGAAAGAGAATGACAGGATGTTGTCTGCGTAGCTCTTCTTCCACAGCTTGGTGCCCGTGTCTGCGTTCCAGAGCACGATGTAATTTGGCGGGTGGATGGCGAGCAGCAGGTCCCGGGAAGCATCCTGACTCCACAACCACTGGACGTCTGTCAAGAGCAGGGACCAACAGAATTCAGAGACCATCCATGCCAGAGGGGCTTGGATAACACGTCCTTGGTCTTTAGTTGTTTGGGGGGGTTTTCTTTTCCTCTCTCTCTTTCTTTTTTTTTCACATGATCCTTAAAGTCTGTTCCTCTCCCCTCAAAGTTGCATATGTGTCACGATTGCAGAGGAAGTTAATTTTATATAAAAATGAGCTCTGTGGACATGAGAATCTCAAGGTCGAAATTTGCAAGAAATCTAAAATATTACTTCAAAGGAAATACAAGGCACACTGGCTGGTGCGGCTCAGTGGATTGAGTGTGGGCCTGCAAACCAAAGAGTCACGGGTTCGATTCCCAGTCAGGGCACATGCCTGGGTTGTGAGCCAGGTCCTTAGCAGGGGGCACTTGAGAGGCAACCACACATGGATATTTCTCTTCCTCTCTCCTTCCCTCCCCCCTCTCTTAAGATAAATTTTTAAAAAAAAGAAAAGAAAACACAAGGCTATTTGCAGTAATCAATACTTAAAATTTTATGTCAAAGACGGTCCCAGTGTTTTTGTGGAATTACCTAATGGGACTTTGTAATTTCATTTTATTTCACAACAATAAACAGGATAAAGATCTAGTTCAGTGCCTAGTGCATAGTAAACACTCAGTAAGTATTCTTTAAACAGTCATTTTAAATCTTCGCTGACTCAAAA
This sequence comes from Sturnira hondurensis, assembly GCF_014824575.4. Classification (NCBI taxonomy): domain Eukaryota; kingdom Metazoa; phylum Chordata; class Mammalia; order Chiroptera; family Phyllostomidae; genus Sturnira; species Sturnira hondurensis. The sequence continues at coordinate 1,323,701 of NW_028083884.1, forward strand.
TAGACACTCAGTCAAAGCCTTGCGTCCAAAAATATTGCATTGGTTTTAGGTCAATAAACATGTAAACAAATGATCAATATAAAAATGAGAATAAAATTTTGATCATCTCAATTAATGGAAAGTAAGCACTGAGAGCCAATACAAAATAGCAGTTTGGCCAAGTTTACTTATATTTTAGCTTAATTTACAAGATTGTTTATAACAGCTTAATTTTTCTCATCAAACTTTACCAAGGCTGATGTTGAAATTAATGCATTTTACCAAAACTTAAGTCAGCTGAGAAATGAGGAAATATGTCCAGAAGTATATTAATAAGGATTTAAAAAACGAAAACAAAACTAGATTCAGATCAGTAGAACAGGCTAAACAGAATCAAGAGTTAACTGGGAAGCAATGAAATTAAGTGAATAGAGGAAAAAAACCTACTCTGAGAGTAAGTGTATTCATATAAACAGCAAAGCACAGACAGTCCTCACCCTGAATAGGCTTGGCATGTTCCTGGATCTCACACTGAGCGACTCCTGCTGCTACATCCCAAACAATGATTTTGCCATTGACATCAGCAGAAGCTAGGCGCAAGGAATATGGTGAGCCAAGGTTATGGTGGTAATTTTCTCTGGCCCACTTAACCTAATAACAAGAAGAAATCAAATCAGGTTAATACTTGTACTGAATGAAATTGAACATAATTTTCATAAAACATCAACCCGAACCCATACTACATTCTATATTTACATTACACAAATATTTTTTAAAAACCAGGAAAATGGTTTCCATCTTGAAAGTTTGACATTTTTATTATTTATGATTTTAAAGTTGCAATGAAAATACTTAAAATATCACCATGTTCCTGCTTTTAAAATATGAAAAATGATGCACAGCCTTAATATTCTGGTAAATTCTGGTAAACCCCCAGAGCACCATATCATGAAATGGTAATGATCATCGCTGTAACACTTGATCATTCCAATGTTACAGTAATGAAATGTAATTACGACAGAACATCTAAAGTCCCAAATTGCTAAGTGGAGTGTTTTCTGTATTCTATTCTCTAAATTAAAAGGAGATAACTAAGAGCTGTAAAAACCTTGCAGAGAGAAAAGCAGGAAAAAACAAAATCAAACAAAAAACTCTGGCTGTCCCTCTTTCATAAAATTGGAAACAATGTTATTTTTCTCTTAAAAAAGTACACTTTATACCTTCAGCAACATCATAAGAACAGAATCTTCAAAATAAAAAATGTAAAAATTTCAGTGCAAATGAGGTTAATCCTAAGCGTCAAATACAGAGTCAGGAATAAAACACTGTCAAGAACAGGACACCCTGAACCAAGGCCTTCCCTGGCCACAACCTCCATTCTCCCCTGCTCAGCATCCTGCTTGTTTGTTCAAAGCATTTACCACACAACAATCTGTAATGATTTTATTTACTTTGTGTTGACCCATCGCCAACCCATGGATCATAAGCTCCACAGGGCAGGATCATGCAGGCCTTGTGCACATTTCAGTGCCCAATATCTCACTTTTCTGGTGTCCTATGAAGCACAGAAGTTTTACATTTTGATGTAATTTATCTATTCTTTCTTTTTCTTTTTTTCCTGTATTTAAGAAATCACTGCCTTCTTCAATGTTACACCTTTGTATATACATATTTACATATGTATATAATCATATAGTGCTTGAATAGTGCTAAACTCAAAGCCGTGTATATATTTTTTAAACAATCATCTAGACACATCATAACCAAACTGCTGAAAACCAAAAATCAGGAGAAAATCCGAAAGGCAGCAGATGAGTACAGATACACTACATACAGAGAAACATAGAAAAAAATCCCTCATCACAAATTATGAAAACTTGAAGACAGCAGAGTACCACACAGAAAACAACTTTTTAAAGTACCACACAGAAAACAACTAGTGAAATACATTTTCAGGCACATAAAAGCTTAGAGAATCAATCAATATTAGATATATACCTCAAGAACTTTAAGGATATTTTTCAAGGAAAGGGAATGTAATACCAGACTGAACCTTGGATCTACACAAATAAAAACTCCAGAAATGCCAAAAAGACATAGAGGAGGGAGGAAGGGAGCCAGAGAGAGAATATATGATATTTTTCAAAACAAAAACAAAAACAAAAACAAAACCCAAAAAACCTAAGCCTACCATCAGACTTAATAGGAAAAGACTGAATGTTTTCCTCCTAGGCTCCGGACTAGGACACGAATATCCTTTCATCACACCTAGTCACTGCAGTAGAGGTCCTAGACAATGCACTATGGCAAGAAAAAAAATAGAAGACACAGATTATCAATGAAAAAAATGAACTGTTACCTGATGATCACATGACTGTATACATAAAAATTTCTCCCCAGACTACTAGATCTAATCAGTTTAGCAAGATTACAGGATACAGGTCAATATACAAAAAGCAATAGTTCCTTATGTGTGTGTGTGTGTGTGTGTGTGTGTGCATCCTCAAGATGGATCAGGAACCGAAATGTAGACACTAAAACTATAAAATTCTTAGAAGAAAACAAAGGTATAAATCTTCCTAACATTGCAAAAAGCAATGGTTTCTTGAATATAGCAAAAAATAGATACCATGAAGTATATCAAAATTAAAAGCTTTTGTGTTTCATAGGACATCTTCAAAAAAGTGAAAGACAACTCACAGAATGAAAGAAAATATTTATTAACCACATATCTGATAAGAAACTTGTATCTAGAATACATAAGAACCCTCACAACTCAATAATAAAAAAGACAATGCAATTCAGAAGTAGGCAAAGGACTGACAAGACATTTCTCAAAGAAGATATACAAATGGCCAATAAGCACATGAAAAGATACTCCACATCATTAGCCTCCAGGAACACGCAAACCAGAGCACAGTGAGAACCACTCCATAGCCACTGGAATGGCTAGAACCAACCGGGCAGATCATGGCAAGTGCTGGTGAAGGTACGGACAAACTGGAATCTCCGTACCCAGAGAACAGGAATGTAAACTGGTGAGGCCTCTCTGGAAACAGTCTAGCAGTTCCTCAAAAGTCAGACATAGTTACCACATGAGTGAGCAATTCTGCACCCAAGAAAAATGAAAGCACAGGTTCACACACAAAAAAGTACAGAAATGTTCAAAACAGCACTATTCATAATGCCTAAAAAGTCCATCAACACAGAAACATGGTTTACCCACAAAGTGGAACATTGTTCAACAATACGAAGTAACAAAGTACTGACACATGACATGGCTGAACCCTGAGAACGTTATGCCAGGTGGAGGGGCTGGGCATACTGCATGACTTTATCTATGTGAAGTGTGCAGAATAGGTGAGTCTGTAGGACAGAAAGTAGATTGGTGGTTGCCTAAGGATGAAGGGGACAGGGAAAGGCTGGATGGTGGGGGACAGGCGATGACTGTTAATGGGCACAGGTTTCTTTGTGGAGTGTTACTATGCTAAATACCATGGAATTCTACCCTTTAAATGAGTTAATTTTATGATAGGAATATGTAAAAGCTGTCATCAAAAATAAATAAAGACCCCAAAGCTCTGTTTCCACTCTCCTAAAATTTCAGATCACTATAATTCAGTTGCCTGAAACAGCTCATACGTTGTGTTAAAAACTTAAATTCACTGACTTTACACACATTCAGCTTATCACTGTTAACTCAGAAACTTCAGAATCATTCTATTCTCTGACTTCCCCTTAAAAGTGATTACTATAAAGCTACCAAGTTTACCTCTTTAAGCAGCTCCTAAATAAGACTCCTTCATGCCTCACCTTTATTTTGGGCCCTTAGAATTTCCTGCCAAAACTACCGCAAACATCTGTTGCAGGTTCTCACTGCCTAGAACTGCCTTTCTCCAACAGATCCTCCACTGCTGCTAGTTTTTCTAAAATGCAAATATGATCATATCCATCTCCTAGTTAAAAACCCACTTTTTCCTAATTTTATAAAACTTTCAGGGCAGGTGAATGTCTCTGGCTGCCTCCTCCTTTATCAGCCCTGCAGGTGTATCCTGTCTTTTAACCACCTGATGCGCACTGCTTACCTTTGTGTGCATTCTTCCCTGTTCCTGCGCTGCCTGCCCCCCAATCTTTCATTTAGCTACCTACAATCTACCGGTTCCTAAAACAAAAACTTCTGTGATCCTCCCCAGATCCCTACAACGAGGCAATAGGTAGCCCCTTTGTCTTCCCACAGCACATTATGTACGTCTCACTTATCACACTGTATTTGTGTTTCCATTCTTCCTCACTAGACAATGAATTGCTTGATGGCTTTCAACTCTTTCTCCTCAGAACATGCTAAGTGCTCAAAACTAACAATGAATGAATGGTCCAGCAAATAGTATCGAATTGGTGTTCCCTCTTTCAGCTTTAAAATAACCTAAGAACTAACACTTAATAACTCATCCCTGATCTATGTTAAGTTGTGTGCATGGAAATACTAGGTCAACCCCAAAGAGACACTGTTATATTTATAAGCTACCCAACATTTATACACAACTTAATGAGGTTCTAGTGCTACTTTAGAACAGACAATATATCATCGAGCCAAAGTGGAATCTGACTTACCTTGACAACATCAGCTTTATGCTTTTCTAAAACTTGAAGCGTTTGGGCAGTACTGGAATCAATCACTACCACGAGCGAATGACATCCATAAGCAATTAAACCTTGCCAGCCCCTAACAAAACAGCAATGTTAAAATTTAAGTAAAACAAAGCAAGAGGCCTCTTGCCAAGGGGCATCCTAAATAAATGACAAATCTACCTAATATGTACTACCATTCGTAAAGTTATTCTTAAGCTTAGTAAAATTATTCTTATGCCCAAAGATCAGCATTTTAATTATTTCATTTCATAAAGGGTGTAGGTAAGCTTAAAAAATGCTTGTTGAAATTCATTTTTCATTTGGGTCAAAAAAGGTTGTAAGAAATGCGCACATAGAGCCATGAGAAAGTATAGAACATCTCCTGTCCTCTCCTTGTCTTTGAGGGCCTACTCCTTGAATCGCTCAACTTCGACTCCTGAGCATCCACTAAGTGCCTGGAATCGTGTTGCAGAACGTCTACCATCAGCCCTGGTCCTTCCAACCAGGTAGCAAGTCAAACACTGGCCAGGAGGCACCAGTCCGCTGGCCAAAATCCCCAGCAGCCACAGCTATAGATGTCTGCTCTCCATCAATCTAATTATTGGTTTCCAAAGCTGCAGTATTAGTTTACAGTAAAGAGATAAAAGTGAAATGAAGGTGAGAGACCAGGTGCCTAGCCCAGGATGGCACACTGTCGAAGGAGTCAAGGTAAGGGACAAAGGTAAGGGTGAAGAGAAAGGCGTAAGGGGGAGACAGAGCGGTCACGGGCCCTGCCGGCGGAGGGAGAGAAGCCTGGAGAGGCAGAGAACGAAATAGGATGTTTGAGGAAGGTGTGGGGAAAACAGCAAAGAGAAACAAAGATGCGAGAAAGAGGGCAATATACTGGCACACGGCACGTTCCCACACGAGGTATTTACTACTTTTATAGCAGAAACAAAAACCCGGTATTTAAAAGAACATCTCTATAATGTGAGGGCGGCACCCAGTCTTGACGAGGCCACACTAATCAGGGGGTGAAACCTCTTGTTCCCCCTTCCCCTCACACACTCCTGGCCGAGCCTGGCGGCCTCACAGCCCGGCGCCCTCACCAGTCCACCGCCGCCTTGTTGTGGGCGTTGAGGGCCCCGGTGAGGGTGCGGGCCGACACCTTGAAATTCACCGGGAATGGCAACATCGCTGCGGCTAAACCCGACCCTTTAAGCCGACGGGCAACCCGGAAGAGGCGGCCACTGCACTTCCTTTCCAAACGCAGTCCGGGTGGCTCCGTGCGCACCGCTGTTTGGTTCCGCTGCATCCAAGGTTCCACCGCTCGTGGATTTCCCTAACCCTGTTTCGCCACTCACGGTACCGCCCTCTTCAGGGTTCCGCCGCGCCGGTGGCTGCGCCGTGGTGTATACAGGCCCGTGCTCCCCTCCAGTCACGTCTGCTTCTTTCAGACTGAGACTGCGCAGGCCTGTGTACCTTGCTGGAAATCCTGAAAATAAGTGCTGAAAAGTCTTTATTAGCCCTTCTCCCTTTAGTCAATTAACTTAGGGCAACTACCAACGCCAGACACCCTTGAAGGCTTGGGGGTGTCGCGATGAAGACACCAATCTCTGCCCTCATTCGCTTCATAGAGTAAATAAATAATCGGGATTACTTGGATGAAATGGAGAAAACGAATGAGATTAATGGCTCGACTATAAAGATTTTCCAGTATGAGTACACTCCATACCCGGTTTTGAAAACACTTGGGAAAAAAAATAGTGTTATTCCCAAGGCCAAGGGCCCGTTTGCCTATTGGGATCGTTTTCTTTTGCAGTTTCTGCTCTGAGGCTCTGCTTAGTAAGACTCAATCCCTCCCTCCCCGTGCCTTCTAACAATGATTTCTGCAAGTGTGTTTCACTTCTAATACATTTAGTTCCTTGATCAACAAAAGTGTCACCCCAGGTCTTTGTGTCCACCTTATCACTCTTATGAAACAGCTTTCTCAAAGATCGCCTGCAATATCCACTTAATTGTTAAAGGCAAAGGGCATGTTTTGGCCCTTACTTGCTCTCTGGCAACCTCACACTGTTCCTCCCCCCACCCCCCACAGTGCCACCTTCCCTGCACCATATCCCTCCCAACTGTTGCTTTCTGGGCCACTAGAGATGCGCATATCCACAGGTCTAAATGTATCACTCGCTTATTAAAAATCTTGGATGTCTCTTTTGACAACGATTGTTAATTGGCTCCCAAAATTCATCCTCCCCTTCTTCATTCATAACCACAATTTGTATCTGGGTACATTGTCACATCATTAAATAAAAAAATATCCCAGTTTCTCTAGCAATTAGATCAGGCCATGAGACTAAATGCTGACCAATGAGATGTAAGTGGAAGTGTGATGTAGTAACTTCTGGGAAATCATTCCCTTGTGCTGTTCCGTGCTATTTTGCTATTTATACCCTACATTAGCATCTGTTATGTTCAGCTATTATGCTATTTGAAGAAATGCCTGTCTAGCAGGGGAAACTAACACATTTTTAGGCAGCTGTGATATAGGAGAATAAATACTGTAGGAGGCTTAGAACTCATGTCAGGAAAAAAAAAAGCCAATCTTCCTTTCTTCCCAACATCTAGCACCCCTTCTGGTCCTCAATAAATGATTGATGGCGTAGGAGTTTTAAATGGCCATAAGAATGAGGTCACTCAGGCATAAGGTGACAATGAAGAGTCAGCACAGAAGCTCACGGAAGCAGAAGGGCAGAATCTAACCCCCTTGGAGGAAGAAGGATTAATTAGTGTAAATCTGCAAGCTACCTTGAGGACGTGGATGTTTAATACTCAAGGCAAAGATGGATGACTAGCAGGGGTTGGGACAGCAGTCTGGACGATTAAATGCATTACATTAGACAATATATAGGCAGAGCATAACACAGCACTCAGATTCCTAAACACCTGTGGGGTCAATGCACATGGCCACTGGCCATGTGGAAGGAACATGTATTGTTTTGGAAATGGATTTAACTCTCTTCTTATCTCCTTTTTGGGAGCAGCTTCTTCTCCTGTGACTGCTTCTTGCTGCGCATACATGCTGAAGTAACGTAGTTTAGAGTCACATATAGGATACTTGCCCCCTTTGCTGGGGCCCCCTTATAAGGTCCTCAGACTGACGGAGATGCAGCTGCTCTCTCTCTCTCTCTCTCACACCAACCCACCTTGCCCCCATGGGTGCACTCTCTTTGCAATGTGAATAATAGATAGCATGTCCACATCACCTAGTCCACCAGGTGGACCAGTTTTTTTGGAGTATCATGAACACTTACGCAGCTTCCTGGTTTGGAGCTCCTGCGTTACAACGCCTTTTTATTCATCAGCAGAGCTGAGGCATAAATCTAGACCTCCTGTTTTCACACACAGCACTGGCCTCTCTAAGCTGTCCCATCTGGAACAGGAAGAAGGATCTTCCCTCTTTAAGGCATGGCCTACAAGAGAAGAAGTGGTGTGGATTTGGGTAACAGTGGAGTTGAATTTGCTGCATCCTTCACCAGGACACTAGAACTGAAGCACCAGCTTTAAGACAAAGGCTTAAGTTAGGGGCCACAACGAGGGGCACCAGGCAGGCAGGGTTGGGGAGTCACAGTTCTGGGCCCACCGTGCTGAGCTTGTCCTGGAGAGGTTAACTCAGCTCTTTCTAAAAAGTCAGGCCGACTTTTCTTTTTTTAAGTAACTGGAGGTTTATACCTCTTATTCCCCTTCACTTTACAGGGATGTGATGGACAGCCTAAGGAAATAGTCGACAGTATCATAATCCCTTTGTATGGTGACAGATGTTACTGGAATTACAGTGGGGCTCACATCATAATATCAATGTTGAGTCACTATGTTGCACACCTGAAGCTGACATAGCGTCCCATGTCAACTATAATTTTAAAAGAATAACCATGGAATTTATTTCTCCAAAACTAAAATGCTTGACCTAGAGAAATTATCTGCATTTTACTGCAACTTAGAGCTACCAATAGTGCCAGAAATAACCAGTTTTCCTGCAGCCAGCCAGGAAGCGGCTGTAGCGTTCCCCTTCTCTACTGTGAAACAAAGTCTCTCCAACCAGGTGGAGAGACCGTGCATTGACCCACCTTTGTTGTGATTCTGACAGAAAATAGGAAACATGAGAGGACTTATGTGGCCAGAGGGATGTGCCTTTACTAGACAGGAATCTTCCAGTGTGAACAGACGATGAACTAACTGTGATGAGACTGAACTTGCCTGCTTGGTTTGATGTGACAGTAAAAGCCTATCATCTGAATAGAAGTGATGTTATTATTTTATTCCTGAGACTTGCTATTTTGTTAGTGTAAAATAACTGTATCACAATCTATATGCTTACATATCTGTTTTAACTATGCAATGAGCAAGAAAAAAATTTTTTTAAGTTGGGCTGTTCTCACACAGCCCAAAGCATGGACTGTTTGACTACCAACCAGGCAGGCCCCAACCTGTGCTCCCCCAGGAGCTATGGGCAGGCTCCGCCACCCTCCCGGTCGCATCCTGCTTATTTCAGCAGAAGCTGTGTGGGGTCACCTCTGGGGCTGCACAGCCAGTGTTCCAAGGACAGGGGCTGCTGTGTGTGCACCTTTCAGGATGGTGTGGTCTCCTGCTGCTCCCAGGCTTGGGTCCCTGAGCCTTGCTTCTCAGGCTGCGTCTTCACCCAAAACCTTGTCCTGATGTTGATTGGTCAGCCTCCCACCCCTCCAGTATCGATATGTACCAAGGTATTTGCCTCACTTGTTAGATTAGCTTCCTTATAACCTCAGTATTTTAAATTAGTCAATCCTCGATGATGTAAACGGAAGCATTTGAAGTCCAAACCAACCCTCTTTTTGTCAGTGGGGGGAGGGGCGCCGCCAAACCCATGTTCTAGGTGAAGGAATTCAACCTCAGAAGGGTGGGTGACTTAGCCAAGATCACACTTCTAGGCAGTGACAGAGAGGAACCTCCAGTGCCTTTTCTCATGCCAAAGCCAGGGCTCTGTCCAGAACACAAGGCTTCTCTCACGTGAGACTGAGGAGTGCTTGGGGAAGTCCCACAGAGGATGAAGTGGGGATCGGGATGCACGCTTCATGGAGCCAAAACATTTCAAAGGAAATGCACCCAGAAATGTGTCAGGTGAAGCTGGCAGTGCAGGGGGTGACCACTGAAGGAATCCTGGCTGTACAACCTAGACTTGCATCTACTTAACTTTCCGTGGATTTGTCCTTAAATACCTTCCACCCACACCTTATTCCTTGTAGATAATCATCAGCTGGAGTTATTATTGGCTACTCCTATGTCTCTCCTTATCTTAGGTAATTATGATATTGGAATGGTTCAGTCACTGCATGTTAGGACACGGTCATTGAGGTCTATTAGGCTAAAAGACGTCTCTGAGAAAAGTAGCCATGATTAAGTGGATTTCTCCAGAGCAGGGCGAGTGAAGGACGTGCCCCACTTACACCCTCTGTGCGCAGAGAGACAGGGAGGTGCTGCTAGAAATGGTGAGGGCGTTGCCGTTGGACAGGCAGGCAAGAGTCCAGCTCTGGCTCTGCCACCCGAACTCTGTGACTTCGGACAAATTTAGGGGACAAAAATGTGGCATGTGAGACTCTCCAATGCAGTTGTTGTCCTGGGTGTTGAGGATGAGGAGTCAGCTCAGCCCCTCACTGCTCAGTCACCCATTCTGGTCCTTTCTCTCTTTCCAGATGGCCCCCATAATTGGCCTGCCAGCATACCTCACTCCTGGGGCCACTCAGCTTCTGTCAGCATGTACTTTTCCAATTACTGTTTTCTCAAGAAGGAATAAACCAGAGGACCTTCTTCTCTGGTTTCTTCCTCAGAATTTTATTCATCCAAATAAACAGTGTCATCATGTCGTACGCATGGACAGCACTTCATAAATTAGATGAACCTAACCAGGTCATACCTGGTGCGCGATCATGATGTCTTAGGGAAGAAATGATTCTACTGATTTCTCTTTCCTCACAAGCTTAGACTTTGGTGGAAATAGACTGTGAGACCCTCTAACAGGTTAAAGGATTCCACTGTCTGGTTTTTCACAGGATCCACCAGTGGTGGTGATTAAAATAAATGCCAGTTCTCCACTGTTACTTTGAATGTCTGAGTGCCATACTTGTGTTTCTACCCAGGGTAGATGACTAACTCATACTTTAAGGCATAATTCAAGATTACGGGCTTGTAATTCAGACCTGCCCTACAACAAGGCTTGAGTGTGGGCAGACTGACTCCAGAGGCCCAGACACCAGCACAAGACTCAGCAGGGAGCTCACAGTGCCCTTGACCTATGCTCTGAGTGCATGCTCAGAACCATCTCATTTGACTTTTTTGAAATATGAAGAGCTCAGCCTGGTGGCTCAGTTGGTTGGAGCATCGTCCTATACACTAAAAGGTTGCTGGTTTGATTCCCGGTCAGGGCACAAACCTAGGTTTTGGGTTCAATGCCTAGTCAGGGCACATATGTGAGGGAACCAATCAGTGTTTCTCCCTCACATTGATGTTTCTCTCTCCCCCAAATCAAGAAAAATTTTGGGTGGGGATTAAAAAATAAAAAACTTAAAAAAATAAATATGAAGAATAATACAAGAATTTAAAAAATCTATCCATACTCTTCATTTGCTGATGTAATTATTTTTATAGTTACACATTTCTCCCAGTTCTTACCAAATGAAGATACATTTTACATAGCTGCAAAACACACATACATCTTGTTCATCTTGTCTTTGAACATTCTATCATAATCACATTTATAATATTTATATAATCTTCATAATTATCATTTGAATGACTTCATAATATTTGGTAGAGGGAATATATGTGTTACTTAGCTATTCCACTATTGCCTGATATTTAAGCTAATTTCAATTTTTTAAATAACAAAGACAAAGCTATAGTACATATCCTTGTGCTTATGGTTGATTTTAATTCCATTAAGTTATTTGTTAAAAATAATTTTCAGGAGTATAACTCTTTTTATTAATTTTTAAATTACAGAATAAATGAATGCTTATTGCAGAAAATACAGAGGTTTCAGAAAAGCATGAATATAAAAAATGTAATTACATGATGACGAGTAAAATTGGCTTCTTTTAAATGACTGTCTCCCTTTTATTCTTTAAAATATAACCTTTATTGTAGTTTTTCCTATTAACATTGAGTCCCCCTCTGACCGCTTCCCCACCACAATCACCACCCTGTTGTCCAGGCCCCTGAGCCCTTTTTCCTTTTTGCTCAATCCCTCCACCCCTTCCCTCCTCCCAGCTGTCATTCTGCTCTCTGTGTATGAGTCTGTCCTCATTTTAATTGTTAGGTCAGTTTGTTCCTTAGATTCCACATATGAGTGAAATTATATGGTACTTGTCTTTCTCTGACCAGCCCATTTCGCTTAGTATAATGTTCTCCAGGTCACAACAGGTAAAGTTTTTTATTTTTTATGGCCAAGTAGTATTCCATTGTGTAAATGCCCCATAGTTGTTTTACCCACTTGTCTACTGATAAACATCCGGGCTGTTTCCATATCTTGGTGATTGTAAACGATGCTGCAATGAACACAGGGATGCTTATGTTCTTTTGAATTAGTATTTTGGGTTCCTTTGGATATATTCCCTGAAATGGGATCGCTGGGTCACAAGGCAGATCCATTTTTAACTTTTTGAGGTATCTCCACACTGCTTTCCACAGTGGCTGCACCAGTCTGCATTCCACCAACAGTGCAAACATATTCCCCTTTCTCCACATCCTCATCAGCACTTGTCATTTGTTGATTTATTTATGGTAGCCATTCCAGCAGGTGTGAGAGGATATCTCATTGTGGTTTTAATTTGCATTTCTCTGATGATTAGTGATGTTGAGCATCTTTTCATATGTCTACGGGGCCTCTGTATGTCCTCTTTGGAGAAGTGTCTATTCAGTCCTTCGCCCATTTTTCATGTGGGTGGTTTGGTGCTTTGGTGCTGAGTTTTGTAAGTTCCTTATAAATTTTGGATATTAACCCCTTATCAGATGTACCAGTGAATATGTTCTTCCATTCTGTGGGCTGTCTTTTTATTTTGTTGATGATTTACATGCTCCACAATACACAAAACCCTTTTTAGTTTGATGTAGTACCATTTATGTATTTATTTATTTTTGTTTCCCTGCCTGGGGAAATATATCTGATTAGAAAATTGCTACGAGCAATGTCCAAGATTTTGCTGCCTATGTTTTCTCCTATGATTTCTATGGCTTTGGGTCTAACATTTAAGTCTTTGATCCATTTTGAATTTATCCTTGTGTGTGGTATAAGAAAGTGTAGTTTCATTTGTCTGCACATATCTGTCCAATTTTCCCAACACCATTTATTGAATAAACTCTCTTTAGCCCATTGTATGTGCTTGCTTCCTCTATCAAATATTAATTGACTATAAAGGTGTGGGTTTATTTTGGGGTTGTATATTCTGTTACATTGATCTATGTGTCTGCTTTTATGCCAGTAACATGCTGTTTTGATTATTATGGGATAATTTGATATTAGCATGATTCCTCCAATTTTGTCTCTCAAGATTGCTGTTGCTATGCAGGGCCTTTTGTGGTTCCACATAAATTTTTGAAATATTTGTTCTAGTTCTGTGAAATACATCATTGGAATCTTGGTAGGAATTGCATTGAATCTATAGATTGCTTTGGGTAGCATGGACACTTTAATGATGTTAATTCTTCCTACCTATGAACACGGTATGTGCTTCCACTCACTTGTATCTTCTTCTATTTCTTTCTTCTTGTTGACCCATTCATTGTTTAATAACATGTTATTTAGCTTCCATGTCTTTGCATGTTTTCCAGTGTTTGCCTGGTGACTGACTTCTAGTTTCATAGCATTGTGGTCAGAGAAGATGTTTGATATGATTTCAATCTTCTTAAATTTATTGAGATTTGTTTCATGTCCTAACATATGGTCTCTCCTATAAAATGTTTCACACACCCTTGAAAAGTACGTATGTTCTGCTGCTTTGGGATCAAATGCTCTGAAGGCATCAGTTAAATCCATTTGATCTAGTGTGTCGGTTAAGGCCACTGTCTCCTTGTTGATTTTCTGTCTGGAAGGTCTATCCATTGAAGTCAATGGGTGTTAAAATCCCCAACTATGATTGTATTTCTGTTGATCTCTCCCTTTATGTCCATCAAGATTTGCTTCACGTATTTAGGCGCTCCTATGTTGGGTGCACAAATGTTTACTAGCGTTATATCTTCTTCTTGGATCACTGCCTTTATCATTATGTAGTGTCCTTCTTTGTCTCTTACTATAGCCTTGGTTTAAAGTATATTTTGTCAAATATAAATACTGCTACCCCAACCTTTCTTTCCTTTCCATTTGCATGAAATACCTTTTTCCATCCCTTTACTTTTAGTCTGTGTGTTTCGTTTTATCTGAGATGGGTCTCTTGGGGGAAGCACGTATATGCGTCTTGTTTCCTTATCCATTCAGCCGCCCTGTGTCTCTTGTTTGGAGCATTGAAGCCATTCACACTTAAGGTGATTATTGATAGATACATATTTAGTGACCTTTTATTCTTAAGACTATTTTCCTCTGTTGTTTCTTTCTTTCTTTTTCTGCTTTTGCTTAAAGCAAGTCCTTTAACACTTGTCCCAGTACTGGTTTGGCGTTAACAAACTCCTTTAGGTTTTTCGTGTCTGGGAAGCTTCTTATCTCTCCTGTGATTTTAAATGATAGCCTTGTTGGGTAAAGTAGCCTTGGTCGTAGGTCCTTGCTTTTCGTCACCTTGAATATTTCAGGCCACAACATTCTAGCCTGAAATGTTTCTATTGAGTAATCAGATGCCAGTCTAACTGGTGCTCCCTTGTAGGTTAACTGCCTGCTTTTCTCTTGTAGCTTTTATATTCTCTCCTTGTCATTAAGTCTTGTCACTTTTAAAAAGGTTTTATTTATTTATTTTTAGAGAGAGGGGAGGAGAGGGAGAAAGAGGGAGAGAAACATCAATGTGTGGTTACCCCTCACGTCTCCCCCACTGGGGACCTGGCCCACAACCCAGGCATGTGCCCTGACTGGAACTGAACCAACAACCCTTTGGTTCACAGCCCACACTCGATCCACTGAGCTACACCAGCCAGGGCAAGTCTTGTCATTTTAATTATGATGTGTCTCAGTGTGTGCCTGTTTGGGTCCAACTTGTTTGGGACTCTCTGTGCTTCCTGGAGTTGTGTATCTTTTGACTTCACCAGATTAGGGAAGTTTCGGGTCATTATTTCTTCAAATAGAGTCTCAGTTCCTTGCTCCCTCTTTTCTCCTTCTGGTATTCCCATGAGGCAGATGTTGTTACACTTCACATTGTCCAAAACATTTCTTAAGCTCTCCTTATTTTTTAAAATTCTTGTTTTCTTTTTGCTGCCCTGCCAGGGTGTTTGTTTTTTTTTTTTTCTACCTTGTCTTCCACATCACTCATTCAAATCACCTCTGCCTCATCTAACCTACTGTGTGTTTTTTCAGTGTGTTATTTACTTCAGGTGTCGCATTCTTTATTTCTGACTTGTTCTTTTCTGTGGTTTCTATGTCTTTTCTCATGCTGCTGAGTATCCTTAGAGTCATTACTCTAAACCCTCTATCTGGTGAGTTGCTTGCATCTATTCATCTATTTCTTCTTCCGGAGAATTCTCTTGTTCTTTCATTTGAGGTCTGTTCCTTTGTCCTCCCAGTTTGGTGGCTTCTTTGCATTTTCTGCCTCAGTTGTTGAATTAAGCAGTAATATAGCCTCAGTCTGTGATCAGCAGCCAGTTTAAGCACCACTCAGTTGGTTATCCAGGATGACTTCCCTACAGTTTAGTTGTAATTCCAGTTTGGTCCTGGGAGGGCGTTAGTGTAGCTTCCATTTACTCCTCCACCATCTTCCAAATGACTGTCTTCCTCTTAAAAATGTATCTGTTTCATTTTTTTTATGAACTGAAGTCATACTATAAGAAGTATTTTTACTCTCCTCTTCCCCACTCAGTAACCAGATGTAAGCATTTGCAAATATTTTCTTAATTTCATCTCCCCTTTACTTTGTGAATTTTTTGGAAGTACAGAAATTTAACATTTTTAATGGACTAAAAAGCACTGCCCCCTCTATTCCCTTTTCGTACAGTGAAAGCATCTTTCATCACTTGCCTGCCAGAACACCATTCAACATCATGATGTCCTGTACTAGTCAAATCACATCTGACTCTAGGCCAGGTGTCAGCCACAGCAGCTGAAGAAAAGGAGCCCTTTCTGAAATCCCCAGCTAATTCCAAACCTGAAGCTGAGCCAGGTGCCAGGCCTGGGAGGCATCGTGCCCCCCTTCCTCTGAACCTTCTCCTTTTCTCACTGGCCTACCCCCATTCCCATGGGGGCCTGGGCTGCAGCAAGAGCTGTCTCACAAAATCCGTACTCACATGGCCCCTGCCAGGAGCCTGGGCTTCCCAGCCTCCCCCTTGTCTGGTCCATGACAATTCATTAGTCCCACACCTGGGAAGCTGTTCTGGGTGGCCAGGGACTGCAAGCAGACTCACGCCTCTATTCAAGCCAGGTCTAGTCTGTAGTTGCCAAATAAGTTGATTCCTGGGAAGCTGGCTCCTCCCTCTGAAGGATGCTCTGTGAAGGGTGAAGTAAATGCCCAGGGGTTTCCAGCCAAATTAATTAAGAAAGTCATACCTGACTTTGCTATGTGCCAAGTTCCTCACATCTGTCTCATTTGCATGAAGGATTGCCATAGAAAGTAGAGAAAGAAAACAGTCATTAGTCTTCCTCACGTCAGAACATAATGGTTATAAAGTTAATTCCCTGAAGGAATCAGATATTTTTAAAAGGGAAACTTGGATCCTTGCAGAGTTGTAGAAAGGAGCATTCTATAAAACTTGGTGAGCCGAATAACAAAGCTGTTTATTGCGAAACAGTACAATCAATGGAAATTCATATTTCTGATCACATATACAATGGGTATGACTTATGTGTGTATATAAATATATAAAATCACAAATAAACAATATATGTAGAAAGTACTTTAGTTCCTACCATAACGTGCCATCCAGTACAACGGCAGCGATGTTAAAAGGCCCCTGTTTTGCATCTTCTGTGTCCTGGCTGGGCACTCACTGGGGCTCGGGAAGTAGAGGCTGTGTCGCTGCAAAAGCCAGGGCAGAGGGGGCAGGTGGAGCTGCCACTATCAAAGACCTTTGTGGTGTCTGTGACTGCGGGGTCCATTGTTTCTCTGCTTCATTTAGTCCATACGAACAGTCTTCGTGTGGCAATGTGTTCGTGTCAGGGCTTCACTGGTACTGGAGAATTTGCACTAGGGCCCATTAATCTACAACAGGAGATAATAGTAGGTACCGCACTACAAATGTCAGTGATTTAAGAAAGTGATAATAACACATCAATTTTTAAACTGTAGGGAAATTGTCTGTCCCTGAACAGTTCCTATTTTTCTAGCACAGAGCATGTCAGGTGCAGTGAAAATTTCCCTTATGCTTTTAAAACCAAAGGGGCTGCCAATGGCCACCTGGTTCAGTCTGTCTTCCAGGCAGTGGTGCTCTCCCCTGACGACTGCCCTTCTCCTCGACCCTTACTTCATCCTCATTCAATGTCACACATGTTCACAGAGCACCGGTTAGGCTAGTGCCGGGGCTTCCGCTGGAGCCCACCTGCCCGGGGGATTTCTGGGGCTACAGCCATGAGTCAGTCAGTGGGGGTAATGCCTCTCTCCTCCCACTGCCGGGCCTTTGTTTACGCTGTTTCCTCTACCTGGATTTTTTTTTTCCTTTCTTTCTTTGGCTGGCTCTTCCTCTTCATTCAAACTCAGATCCGGTGTCCGCTCTGGGAGGTCTTTCTAAAAACTCCAGATTCAAGGCTAAATAAGCACTACTTGTATTATGTCATGTTTTTTCTTTAAAAAAACATTTATTTTCTGTGTTCTGATTATATAAGTAACGTGTTTGTGGGTAAAATTGAGCGTATGTCATTGAAATATTGCAGATACAGAAATGTATGAGACAAAAAATCAGTATTAAGTTTCATCTGAAGATAACTACGACATTTATATTGCTTAAAAGCATCTTTAACTGTGCCCATTTGCTTCTCCAGACTTTGTGGGAACATGGAACCATGTCTCACACACCTTGTGCCCTCTTCTGCCTGTCACCCTGCCTGTCACCCTGTTCATCACCCAGCAGGCCCTGAACACGTGTTCACTGAACTGAACCAGATTAATTCCCTTAAAAGCTTTTATTGACACAAAAAAAAGAAAAAGGACCAAATCAAGCATTTTGTTTAGGGCATTAGAAAAGAAACATAAATTCATCCCACTGAATAAAGGGATGTAATGAAGGCAGAAGAAAAATAGCAGAAAACAAGAGTGCAGTTAATGAATCAAAGCACTGCTCTTTACAAAACTACAATAGGGATTATGCCCCTGGTAAATCTTTTTTTAAAAAATATATTTTTTAAAGATTTTATTTATTTATCTTTACAGGGGAAGGGAAGGAGAGAGGGAGAGAAACATCAATGTATGGTTGCCTTTCGTGCGTCCCCTGTTGGGAGTTGGCCTGCAGGGAACTGGCCTGCAACCCAGGCATGTGCCCTGACTGGGAATCGAACTGCGATTCTCTGGTTCGCAGGCCCGTGCTCAATCCACTGAGCTACACCAGCCAGGGCTTAAAAAATATTTTCTAAACCCACAATATTAGAAACATGGAGTTATGACAATAAAATATTTTTAAAAAATTAAAGTATCCTACATATTTGTAGATTATAAATTTGAAAAGCTAAATGAAATGGGTTTTTTTTCTGAAAAATATAAATTGATACTACAGTACATTTAAAAACAATCTAAAAACACAAATAACAAAGGAGGACTAAGTCAAAGAAATATATGTGCCCTCTCTACCCTCCTGCCCACTGCTGATGACTATTTTACAAGTGAAGTCTTTTATTGTCCAAACAAATAAAAATAAAAAAGCCCTGAACCTGACAAATACTATTATGTAGAAACCACTGTAAGGCCTTTGGCCAAAGACAGCGTCCCCACTAACACCTGGAGTTGCAAACAACAGAACCTACCCTGGTTAACTTAACCAGAAAAGGCATTTGCTCTAATAGTGTTTGGAAACGTACACTCAGTGGGAAGAATGGGAAGCCATGTGTGAACGGGAATGAAAGGGAGGTGAAGCTTAGCCAGGACGATGCCAGGAACCTGCTCAGCACTGCACTGCTCCCAGCTGACCCTCCTTGCTTCTGGCCCCACCGCCACCTCTGGACATCCTGGTCCCTGCTCTGGACTCACCCGTGGGCCCCCAACCACCACCATGAAAAAATTCTCTGAATGTCTAACTCTTCGGAGGTTCAAAGTCCCAGGCAGAAACATCTGCTTGGCTGTCCTTGGTTGTGAGCTTGGTATTCCTGACACAAAGCGTGTTTGGATGCTAGACAGTAAACAGTGGTGACCATCTACTACGATCTGTTCTCTGGGTGCTCCTGCTTCCACATAAAACAAACAGCTCCTGCCTCACACTTCTAGTCCCTCTCATGACTCAAAGGGCAGTACTGCACACTTGTAGAAAAGGCTACCAAAAGCCCACCAGTGGCTGGGTCGAACCATGTGAAATTGCCATTTAGGTAGGTCAAAAATGGCTGGCTATCATAATTGTCTTATGTTTCAGCCTGTTATCATTCTCAGTTACAATCTCTCTAAACTAGTGGAACCCTGGGTTGTAATGGGATGACGGGTTCCTAAGAGCCATGTCTCCAAGGGACACTTACTTCACCAAGAAGGAAGCTCCTGGAACAAAAGCAATGCTCTGGGGGCCACGCCGATGCATCTGGCCAGTCATGCAAGCTGGTGTGGACAGAAGCAGGACAGGCAGGGAGTGCAAGTCCAAACCTGGAAGGAAAACTCTCTGCCCTTCCATGCTGGGAAGAGTATGGTGTAGTCAACCGAATGTCAGACTGTTAGACCCTTATGGGGGTTTTAGATTCGATTGCTGCTACTATCAAATTGTGCAGTCAGCAAGGGCAGTGCCAAGGTCATCTCTACAGAGAAGAAGTCCTGGATTGTGCTCACAGGGCTGAAAGCAGACAGTGGGCAAGCTCTCGTGTGTCTCTTCTCATACGGGCACTAATCCCATTTGTGAGGGCTCCACCCTCAGGACCCAGTCAGGACCCAATCATATCCCAAAGGCTTGACCTTCTAATACCAACCAACTGGGGGTTAGGATTTCACATATGAATTTTGAGGGGACACAAATACGCCATCCATAGTAGTTAGAGATGTGAACGTTGAAGAATTGAATTATAAAGAGTATTAGTGCTGTAAATGCAATCCTGAAAGGAAAGGGGACTATTCAAACTTTTAGCTGGTTAACATCAGCTACATACTTGTCTGCTTAGCCATGGATTTCCCTGTGTCTCCTCTAATAGCTCAGACTTGACTCTGCTATCTTCCTCTTACTGAGATTCTTAGACCTCAGCAGAAGTTGTCTCTGTCTTTACCACCCTTGGCTCTAGGCCTGACCTTAATCGGTCCAGGTGAGGTCCTTTCCTCTTCGCGAGGGGCTGGTTCAGGAACTGACATGAGATACACTTCTGGCTAATGAAACACGAGAAGCGTTTTGCTGAAAATTTCTGGGAATGTCTTCCCTTGCTCTGCAAGGCCTCCAGAAGTAACTCTCCCTTTTCCCTGCTGAATGGGAACGAAGGGGAATACAGCCCTGATTGCTGCTAGAAGCCACCCCACGGCCAGGAGGAAAACCAGCTTGAGAATGCAGTTGACTCTGAACAGCAGGGCAGAGTCACAGAAAAAGCCTGGACCTCCGTGATATCAAGAGCCCGATGACCTCAACCAAGCCAAAGCCCACCCCTGCCATTGGACTTGTGCTTTTGTGAGCAATGGGTTTCTAGTTTCATCCAATTTGAGTTGGTTTTCTATTACTGCAGCCTAAAGCATGCAAATTGACTTGCTTCAACACTGAATGTAATCACACTTCAAAAGTATGACAAATATTGTTGCAAGCGGTACCTGAAGCTGTTCTTTGTTAAGAGCCGGTGAACAGTGCAGGCTGTGGTCCAGGTCCCCATTCAGTGCGGGAGCCACGCACTGCCTCCTATCAGAAAGCACCGGGCTCCCGAGTAGGTGGGTTGTGTTTCTGCGGAGCCAGTGTGGCAGTCTCCGTCTTGACCAGAACGACCACCAGTCCGCCGTCGTCCGGGCACTTAGCATTGAGTCGTGCCATTGACTTTCTTAAGAACAAATTCTGGTTTTGATTTCTCCACTGCGGTCCCAATGGGCAGAACAGGACAGCCACAGCCACACTTAGCTGGAGAAGCACTTTCATTTATTTATATTCACGGTTAATTTGTGAGGAGCCAGCTGGAAGACAGCAATTTAAAAGCTGTTGCCTGGGAAACAAGATTCCTCTTGGTACTTTTTTTTTTTTTTTTTTTTTTTGAGAGAGAGATGTCGAGTCTTCCACGCCTCCCAAAACACTCAGTTTTCATCTCAGGGCTGAGCCACCCTCCTGGCCGTGCCACAGTACAGAACTCCAGAGCCCAAAGTCAGCACTGACTTCTTACTCTGCCCTCTGATAAACCCTCAGGGACAATAACAGAAAACAGCAGGTTCCGGGAGACTCCAGGCAGTCCGTCTTGCCACCCTGCTGTGCTGGTGATGACTTGCTCTCTAATGTGCTCTTCTCTTTCAGACCCTCGTGGAAAAAATGTCTACTGGGCCTGAAATTTCCAGATTACGTACTATCGAGGAACTCCTAGTTTTCCCCTGAGGTAGTAGCATGTTGCAACGGAGCTGAATTTCAAGGGTAGAAAAATAATATGTTCAATAAAATATTCAAAACCATGCCATCCCACCAACAGTGTACGAGGCTTTCCGAGGACTCCAATTTCTGCACACCCTCCAGCAACGTTGGCTGTCTTTTTTTTTTTCAGCAATAGTCATCCCACTGTGTGTGAGATATCTTGTTGTGGTTTTGATTTGCAATGATTAATAATGTTGGCCATCTTTCCATACACAGCTTGGCCATCCGTATGCCTTCTTTGGTGAAATATCTAGTTGAGTCTTCAGCGCATTTTTGAAATCAGGCTATTAATATTTTTGTTATTGGGTTATAGGACATCCTTATATATTTTGGAACTTAACCCTTGATTAGATATACAGTTTTCAAATATTTTCTCCCATTCCATAGGTGTTTTTTTGCACTCTGTTGTTTGCTTCTTTTGCTGTGCAGAAGATTTTTAGTTTGACATAGTTCTGCTTGGCTATTTCAGCTTTTGTTACCTAAGCTTTGGTATCATATCCATAAAATAATTGCCAAAACCAATGTTTTGAAGGTTTCTCCCTTCTTCTCTTCTAAGATTTTTATACTTTTGAGCCTTTCATCTCTCTTCGGGCCTTACATCTGTCATCTATTTTGAATTAATGTTTATGTAGGGTATAAGACAAGAGTACAATGTCATTGTTTTGCGTGTGGATGTCCAGTTTTCCCAACAGCACTTGTCAAGGAGACTGCCCATTGCCCATTCTTGGCAAACCTGTCAAAGATCAGTTGACTGTATACGATGGGTGGGTTTATTTCTGGGCCCCTCTATTCTGTTCTACTTGTCTGACTAGGTCTTTATTCCTGTGCTGTACTGTTATAATTACCGTAGCTTTGCAACATATTTTGAAATCAGGAAGTGTGATGATCCATTTTTGTTCTTTCTCAGGATTGATTTGGCTATTCAGGATCCTTTATGGTTCCATATGAATTTTGGATTTTTTTTCTATTTCTGTAAAAAAATGCTATTAAGATTTTAATAGGAATTGCATTGACTCTGTAGATCACTTTAAGTCGTATGGCCATTTCAGCTGTATTAATTCTTCTAATCCATGAATATGGGATGTCTTCCCATCTGTTTGTGTCTTCTTTCATTTTTTAATCAATATTTTATAGTTTTCAGTGTACCTAAACTTTCACATCCTTAGTTTAATTTATTCCTCAGGATTTCCTTCCTTTGGGTGCAATTATAAATGCAATTTCTTTTCTAATTGTCTTTTCAGACAGTTTGTTGTTAGTGTATAGAAACGCAACTGATTTTTGTGAGTTAATTTTGTATCCTGCAACTTTACTAGAGTCACAGAAGGACACACACTGCCTGACTCTACTTTTATGAGGAATCCAACATAGTCAGACTCCTAGAATCGAACAGTGGAATGTTGATTGTCAGGGACTGGGAGTTGAGGAAAATGGGGACTTGCGTGAAGTTTTAGTCATGCAAGATAAGTTCTAGAGATCAGTTGCACGACATTCTGCCTATAGTTAACCGCATTGTGTACTTAAAATTTGTTCAGAGGACAGGTAGCATGCTAAATGTTCTTACAATAATAATAAAAAAAAGACAGCCATGTCATTCTGAGGGATGTTTGGACCAAATGAAAATCGTACACCAAGTCAAGATTTTTGGTTGCAAGTGACAGAAACACAACTCAAAGGAGCTTTGGCAAAAAGAGAATTTGTTGGCTCACGGAATCCAAGGGATGAGACATCCAAGCGGCAGGGGGGAGACGGGGGCAGGTGGGCACCGGAAACAACTGATACGAGAAAGTGAAGCACGGACTAGACTCCGGACCCTCCCTGAATCTTTGTTCTCTGCTTCTCCCTGTGTGTTGGCTTTCTCTCTCTCCTCAGAGTCTGTCTTCCACCCAATGGCTGGCAAGATATCTGCCAGAAGCTTTTGAGAGCTTTTCACCGTCCTCTCCCAATTCCAAAGCAACTCATGGAGAAAAACTCTGACTCAGTCGTTTAGGTCAAGCACCTGGAAAAGTTGCCTCTGGCCAGTGGTAGCCAGGCTGGGTAATAACGTGGGTAGGGGAGACGTGTAGGAGATGGTTTTGTGTGGCATGGGCCCAGCTCCCACTCGGAGATGCACAGACCCACGCCCATGGCTAGGTTCTCCCATGGGGAATCAGGCCTGCAAAATGTTGCATCCACCAACCGCGAGAACATGTAGGAGACTTTCAGGGTTTCAAAGATGTTACTTTATTGGCCAAGTTTAACCAGCGCAGGGGCGAACTCTCAAAGTGTCCGGAGACACAGTGCCCGCAGGGGCTGCAAATGAGAGTCGCGTGCAGTGCTTACAGCTAAGTCCTTATATAGAGGCAAGCAAGCAAGTGTTGCACAGAAGCAGATGTGGTGGTCAGCTATTGGCTCACAGAGCACGCACGCGGGAACAGGGTGGGGTCTGACCCAACCAAAAGGAAAACTTTGAAACCAAACAGATGGCAATCAACTCACAGGATGTTTGCTAGGGACACAAGCTCCTTGGGGCTGAGACTGTTTCTCCTGTTCCCAACACAAAATGCCTAGGCAGCTTTGAGTCTGCTTTTTACTAAAAACTCCCTCACCCAGATTTGTGGCAAAAATTACTGCAAATTAACTTCCTAAAATCCATGCTAAACCTTCCAAGGACAGTATACCATTCAACCACTTTTGCCTTTTCATTTGCAAATATCCCTCTTCTGTGGTGTGATTAGCGGCATTGGCTCCTTTGTTTTCTGTAAAAGGGAACCACCTAAGGCAACCTGTGCCTAATGAATGAGGACCATCTTGTAATGTGCCCAGAAACCCAATAAAGGCTGGTCATGGCGAAGACCAAGGCTTTTGCTCCCCTTGAGGGAAAAGCCACGCTGTCCCTTTTCCTCCACCGGACTCGATTGTCCCTGTGAATGTCTCATTTCATCCATAAAGACGTGGTGTCTGCATCAGAGATATTTCTGGAAAAAAGAAGGGGTTCAGGCAGGCAATCCCTGAAATGTCCACTCCCCATAGCCTCGGTTGTGTGGGAAAATCACTCAGCAAACCACAGAGTTGGAAGCCACTGTGGGGACCAACTTGTCCAGATAACCAGGAATCAGACCAGCTGAGAGACTTATCGAAGGTCGCACAGAAAGCCAGAGGTAAGGGAAATTGAGTGTGGTTCTCTTTAAATGAATTGTTCTTCTCACATCTTATAAATCCCACAACAAATAGAATTCGTAGGTTTTCCTCTTCAAAGAGGAATTGAGAATCTCTTCTAAGTGAGAAGGAAGGAGAGGGGTGGGAGCAATTCTCATGAGCTAGGTCTGTACTCAGTGCTCAAGTCTGTCATGTCATTTAATCCTCACCGCACATTACGAGCAGGCATCCCAGTTTTACAGAACAGGCAACCGAGTCTCAGTCGTTATGTTAAAATAACATAACTTGCCCAACGTCCCCCAGGAAGTGAGGGATGGAGCTTGCTAGTTGGCAGCAGGTTAGAGACGCCCTCCCCCGTATTTAAGGGGTGATGGAGGCAGCGGGCTGAGAACCCGGCTCTGCCCTGATGTGGTGGGAACATGCTCCTCTCTGCCAACCCTGCCATAGCTTCCTGACAAATCTACAAGGGCATCGACAGATTGGGAGTTCCTCGCCTCCTGTCCTCCTTGCACCAAAAGGAGAGACGGCAGATCTGGGCAGAGGGTAAGGACTGGGGCTTCCTCTTTTGTTACCTAGGGAACTGGAAGCCACTTCTGCCCCAGGCCCCAGAATCTGCCTGAGAAGGCTCTAACTAAGCCCATCACACTCCCTGGGTCTTGAGGTTAGCCGCACCTGTACACACCAGACTTTGGAAATTTGATACACAGGTTTTTCTCTCTTCATAATATGTAGGGCTATTTTTTTTCAGAGATTTGACTTTCAGCCATAAGCACATCATAATAAAAGTAGTGGATTATTCATGCTGGGTCTTACTGAAAGGTCTTCCATATTATATTACAATATTTACTTATTTCCTTAATAGTCCACAGGGTTGCTAATTCCCGTCATAACCTCACCTGTGCTAAAGCTGACAAAGCTAATAAAACCATCCTCTCCATTGCCCCTTCCGCCAAAGCGATCATAATTGTAGATCAGAGACTATCCACACAAAATCGTTTGGGTTTCTTTGGGACCGTATTATAAAGACGGATTTGTGCTATGAATGTGAAATTCAATTTACATGTTTTCAGCTGGCTGTCTAGGTATCAGAAGGCTTTCTGGGTATTTAACAGCCATTTGTCTCTAGAAATGAGCACTAATACAATGTGACATGTATAGACTTGGAGTTCTGCCTTTTTTCTCTGGTACAAGCACCCACTGGGGAGAAGGGGCTTTGGTACCTGAGAGAACCGCCAACGATCCCTGTTCTCAGGGACAGTATGAATCTCCAGGAGACAGCAGGGCCAGCCAGATGGTGCATTCTCATCATCCAGGCCCTTTGACGCCGGATCAGAAACACCCCCTCCCGTGTGGTTCTGGATTCTGGTGGCCAGAAGCCTTTAACAGCAGAACGCCTGGAATTTAAACGGAAAAGAAAGCCTGGCAGGGGGTATCGCTCCATCCTAGCAACCTTTTAGCAATTACTAGGGCTGCTGTTATTACTGCTTTAACCTTTTGTAGAAGTTTACAAATCGCTTTACCATCAGGGCAGGCAGAAAAGCAAGAGCTGACCAGCTGCTGCTAGAGTGCGTTCAAAAATCGCTGCCAGTTAAGGACTCACTCTGGTGAGGAAGTGAGTAACCAAAGAAGCTAATTATAGAAATCTAAGAACAGATGCTGTTACAAATAATGATGATGGTAGTCCACACTGCACTGTGCTCGCTAGGTTCTAAGTGGTTTATATCATGTAACTCATGTAATCCTTGGGACCACCTGGGAAGGCAGGGGTAGTGCCCCTCATCTATGAAGGGTGTGTTCCCAGACCCTCAGTGGGTGCCTGCAATGGCAGAGAGTACCAAACCCTACATATACTGTGTCATTTCCTAGATATAGACACCTTTCCACTTAAAGAAAGCACTTTACGGCTTCTCTTTGGTGTATCTGAATTGCCAGCATCAGCATTCCTGCTTCGGGGCGTTATTAAGTAACAGAAGGGTTGTTTGAATGCAGGCAGCGTGAACCCGCTACTAAGTGACTAACAGCAGGGAGTGTGCACAGCCCAGAGATGCTGGTCACAGGGGCCGTTCACGTCCCAGGCAGGATGGAGCTGGACCGCACACGATTCTGTCACGCTACTCGGAAAGAACAGCGTGCAATTTAAAAGTTATGAACTGTTTCTTTCTGGAATTTTCCATTTACTATTTTCTGACCATAGGTGATTGCAAGTAACTGAAACCACAGAAGATGAAAATGTGTATGAGTATCATGCTCATTTTATAGATGATGAAACCAAGGCACAGAGACTTACTCAAGCTAGTTAACCCAACCAATGTTGTTTATGCTTGGTTGATACCCATTCCAGCTTCTTACTTCTCCTCAGGAACTCCCACAACCCACTCCCCTCCCAATCTCACTGCTGCGTTTTGCCTGAGGTGGCCAGCCCCCTCTGCCTGTATCCCCCCCAGAGTGACTGGAGTGGGTGGGTATGTGACTCAGGCCTCGGCTAGTCAACATACTCCACCTCCTGGCCGTAGTGCCAGGTTCCAGTGTGGCCACAGACACAGTCAAGCTGAAAACTCCCGTGCATTGTTAAGAAAAAAAAGATCTTCTCTTTCCAGAAGAATGTCACTGCCCCTCTTCCCCCCAAACTCGTTAGTCTCTCCCCAATCTCCCCTCTCCCAGAAGCTCCATGCAACCACACATCACTGCTGCAGTTCCCACCGACCTGAGACAAATCACCGCCCACTCAGGCTTCAGTGTGTCCGCCCCCCCTGCCCCCCGGCCTCTGGCCCCCTTCTGCTCTGGGAGACGGCTGGACTTCGGAAGGATCATGGAGGGTATCCCCTGAAGATAATTCACACCCTGGGCTCCTTCTCTGTTAAGGTAAACAAAGGGATTAGAGAGTCTATGCGAAAGTGACTGTAAAGAGATGTAGGGTGACAGGGTGGCTGTGACATGTGACTCTGATGGCAGGTGGGACCTTGCCACCCCTTGTGGTTTAGATGAGATCATCACTGAGTCCCCAGACTTTCCCACGATTACTGAGAATCACTGATGGGCTCCTGCTGACAGCACACTGATCTTCCCACTTGTGTCTGTTTGGAACACAGCAGTTCCCATTTTACTTTATTTTTAACACTTGAACTCCATTTGCACAGCATTTACTAAGAATCCACTTGACTGATAAAGTCAGGGGGTGACAAGGAAGGTAACTCGAAAATTGACATCAAGCTTCCCTAAAGCGGTCACCCACCCCCAGGGGCTGTCCTCTGGCTCCTCCTTCACTCCCCAGCCCCCAGCCCCCAGCCCCCAGCCCCCAGCCCCCTCACTGACTTCTCTCCCTGCCCTCGCCCCTACTCCCCTCTCTGGCCCTTTTCCCTTTCCACATCTCCGCCTCCTGGCTCCTCCCCCCACAGCCCCAACAGGCTAATTCCAGCTCCTCTGGAAGGAAAGTGTAGCTCTTGCTTGGTCCTTATAGACCGAGTTTTGGGGAACAGCCCAGGGCCATGATGGCTCATGTCCCCTTGGCATTTCAGTCTGGAGGAGACTTGGACACCCAGGGACCGTCAGTTGGAGCATGGGTCAGCATCACGTGTGACAACATATGGACACATTTTAGTCCTGGGCTTCTGAGCCAGGCAGCAACTATCTATCCCCCGGGTGGAGCTCAGGTTAGACGTTAGGAGAGGTGGGTGGTGCCACAGAGGCCAGGCACTCTGGTACCATAAAAACTGCCGCCACCATGGGTCTCAGGGATCTGTGATGCAGTCAACACGTGCCCACTGTGTACCAAATCAGATACCGGGGAGGCAGGCTTCCAGCAGAACTGTAGGATGGCTCCCAATATTTGTAGGCAATGCACCTTGATTTTTTAAGAGGCCTGTTCTGGAGCAACTTGACTTGCCCAGAGTAACTTTTGAAACATAGCAGCCCGTTCAGCCACCACGTGGTTCTGCTCAAAGTCTAACAACTCGCAGCGACACCATCAACCACCATCATCATTGTTACACTATTACCGGGCGCCTGTTGCAACTCCAACCACATTAAAATGCTTTCTATGTCTTGTCTCAATGCGCATAAATGCCTTGGGAGGTAGGAATAAATGTTTACCCATTTTACAGATGAGAAAACTGAGGCTCAGAAAGGTTGAGCAATGTGCACAAGGGTATGCAAATAAGTGACAGAGCCACGTGCAAATCCAAATCTTTCTGACTCTAAATTTTGAATTCATGACCAACACCATGTTCTTCCAAACCCTGAAGGTACGTTTCTCACCCCTTGATTTCCTATGTGATTTCAGGTACCCTGATTGCCAGGGGCGGAATCTGTCTATATTTGTACACCAGATCCTTCTGCAAGAAGTACCACATTGGTGGCTCTCAAACAGAAGCGATTTTACCTCCCAAAGACGCTTGACAATCTCGGGAGATATTTTTGGCTGTCATACATCAGGCAGAGGGGCAGGGGGAGATTGCTGTGGGAATCTAGGACATGGAGGCCAGGGGTGCTGCTGAGCATCTTACCCGACAAAGAACTACCCAGCCCTGGATGTGGACAGTGCTGAGCCTGAGATCCCCAGCACTACATAAACTGCCACTCAGATTCTAAGTCAGGATAAAGTAATCGTGCTGTTTTGTTCCCTTCGGACACAGCATGGCATTAGCCAAGAATGCAAAGTGCAGTCCTGGCACCAGCCATCACATGCTGACTCCGGGATGAATGGCTTCTCCAGTGTCCCACTGAGTAGGGTGACCAGACATTTTTTTCTACAAACCAAGACCCTGGGATAGGAGACAATTATTCCCCGACAAGCACAAACCTTGGATGAACAGCACCCTGCTACTGAGTTCCCTGGCAAAAACGTGCTCACACCAGCAGCCAGCGCGGCCGTGCAGGTGACAGGCTGCTGCATGTATATCGGCCGTGGCTTTGAACTCTCCCCAGGCAAGGGGCACTTTCCTCCAAGAGCTCCAAAATTTACGTTACCAAAGGCTGTTCCCGGACCCTCTGTCCTCCATGTCAGTGACACCTAGCGCCATCTGTTGGTGTGAAGCGGAGATGAAAACCTACTCTGTGGCCGGATTTCAGGCTGGTTTTGAAGGTCCATCATCTGAACTTGGGCAAGCTGAGGCTCTCCTGTAGTTCATTTCATTTTGGCGAGCACCCGGTGAGGGAGGCCATGTGTCCTGTCATTTGGGGGGTGTAAACTGAGACACAGAGAGGCTGGTGCCTCTGGGGAGCAAAGCAAGTTGGGAGACCTGGAATCTGCCTCTCTAGGAAATCAGAGCCCGACTCTTTCCGTCCCTAAGACAGGAGACAGGTGGTATCACATTCTAAATACAGCCCAGTGGGTATAACCAGATTTCCAGGAAACCCTACAGAACTTCTTTACTACAACTGTATCTAACTGTTGTAATGCTGAGCAGGGCACCTGTCCAGGTGTGCTCCGGGCAGAGATGGGGTCGAGGTGGTTGGCGGGTCCTGGGAGCCCTGTCTGTCTGGTCTTCACCCTCTTTTTCTTCCACTCAAGACAGCGTGTCAGAATGTGAGCGAGGAAAAGGAATTTCCTTATAAGTGTGCCTTGGATACATCCTATTTTAATAGAAGAGAGATTTACTCACAGACTTTAATTAGTGGGAGTAATTGCCTGTGACCCATCTCACAATCTACCGTGGCTCACCAGTGGACGGGGCAGCGTGCTTAAGGGGGTCCCCGCACAGCGCTCCCTCTCGGGGGAAATAAACACAAACGGCCAGCAGTAAAACCAGACACTGTCACCGGCTTCATTCTTATCTTGGGATTGTGTTTCTTGCCTTCCCTTTTGACCTCAAAATCAAATCCCCTACTTAAAGCATGTGGGTTTTAGGAGGACAATGGCTGACATTTGGGCGGCGGAGAAGTCCAAAGTGCTAAAGTGTCTGGCCGTGTGTAGGCTGATGATGGAAGGATGGCCGGGGCGATTGAACATGTTCGTGAGAGGTGCAGGGGCTACAACCAGGGCCGAGGCCTTGGGGCGGGGGGTGGGGGGGCGGGGCGGGGGAGATTGTGCCGTCCCCAGCCCCCACCCGGAGGGAACCACACTGATACAGTGAAAGTTAGGTTGTGAGCTTGATGTAGCATTTTATCCCCGCCCCCCCTTACTTCTGTGATGGAAAGAAGGAAATCTGTGCCCTGTGTTTGCTTTGCCTTCACAGAAGGCGGAAGCCGTGAGCCTGTGTCGCTCATGGGCAGCCAGAAGAGGAAGATGGATGAGCCCGGCTCCTCAGACCGTTTGTAATGGAGTTTTCTCCTCCACTGCCTTCCATCTCTCCCGCCACAGACGCTGAGTTCTCCCTCTCCCCGGCTAAAGTACTTTGCCTTCTGTTCGTGGATGGCAGGAGTGACAGTGCAGTGAGCTGCGGGCTATAAACCCATCTGATGGGCACCCTGGTCTGTGGTGCAGCCAGAAACCGCTGGGGCAGACATGGAAACCATGGAGTTGAGCTGGCCTCCCGGAGTGCGAGAGAGATGGAGGACTCTGGAGGGCCGGTGTGCTTGGCAGCTTTCTTCCTCTTGTGGCCCATTCTTGGGGCGACTCTGTCGCCTTTTCACCTCTGTCCCCTGCCCCAGGCGACCCTGCCCCTCTGATTTGGAGCATACCTGTAACACTGCAGGCATCCTCCAAAGTGACCAGTGCTTGGTTTATGGACCTCCCCACAGGACCTGCTGGTTGGCCGCGTCAAGGAGGATGAGGAGGGAAGGGGCTGGGACATCAGCCCGGCAGACCTCAGCTGGCAGGAGCCGAAAGCACGTTCTGTTTGAATCAAAGGATGTGTCATGGATATGAATGTGACCCTGCATGCGGGCATGTAAGAGGCACCACAGTGGTTTTGTTTTTCTAAATCGACTGTAGTCAGCTCTGAGCTCCCACCAGCTCGACTGGTGGGCAATTCCAGCTCAGTCCTTAGTGACAGTCTCTCTGGTTTTAATGAAAACATCAGAAATGGCCTGTGGCAGCCAAGCAACCTGCTGTATGAGTGGAAGAACTGAGGTCTGTAGTGCCCTGTGGAGGTGGGATTAGAGAACCAGACAGACGTGAAGTCACCTCTGAACTCAGCTTCTGAGGTCTGGGGACTGCGGCCACATCTTTCTGTTGACACTTAAAGGGGTGTCCCATTGGACATTTTCTGTGGGTCCTTCACTTTCACCCCATGGCGTGAGTCCTCCGAGACATCACCCTGTACCAGCTGTACGTGATGAGTGATTATTAACAAATGTCTGCCTTTGCATTCTCCGGTTTCAAAACCACCACCACGTGCTTTTCTCTCCCATCAGTGACCACCCGCTGTTGGAAGCCAACCCAGCGGAAACACCGCCACCTCGCTGAGTTCTCCAGTGACACATCCCTCCCTGCCTCACATGTTCACTTTTCTCTCCTGCATGAAGGAGATAGTCACCGAGGGAACCCTGAGGAGGGCCAGGAGCAGAGATGGCTAAGAGCCACCATGGGAGAAGGAACACAGTCGACTTGGAGGCATCACATTACTCTCTGGTTCTGCTGCATCACACAAAGCCACTTGGGCATTAGGCTTTTCATCTGTCTGTCTGTCTGTCTATCTATCTATCTATCTATCTATCTATCATCATCTGTCTACCTGCCTACCTACCTATTCTCTGTCTATCTCTGTATCTACCTACCTACCATCTATATCCATCTTCTATTTTTATTAACAAATAATTTTCATGCCATAGATTCAGCTCTTTTTTTTTTAAAGATTTTATTTATTTATTTATTTATCTTTAGAGGGGAAGGAGAGGGAGAGAAACATCAATGTATGGTTGCCTTTTGTGCATCCCCTGCTGGGAGTTGGCCTGCAGGGAACCGGCCTGCAACCCAGGCATGTGCCCTGACTGGGAATCGAACCTCGATCCTCTGGTTCGCAGGCCCGCGCTCAATCCACTGAGCTACACCAGCCAGGGCCAGATTCAGCTCTTTAAAGCATACAGTTCAGTGGGTTTGGGTGTATTTATAGAGATGTGCAAGCATCGCCACTAATTCCAGGACATTGTCATCCTCCCAGAAGAAGCTCTGTCCCCATTAGCAGTCACTCTGTGCTATCGCCTTCCCCCGATCCCTGGAAACTGTTAACCCACTTTCTGTCTCTGTGGATTTGGGTATTTTGCTATGAAGTCTCTGCCAATAGGGTCTACTGCCACTATCCACGAAGAGCCCAGAAAGAGGGAGAAATTAAAGCCGAGGGTAAGCGAGGGAAAACCAATTTCTAGATATTTCTTCCTGACTTCTGACCAGTGGGTCCCTTTAAGGAAGGGTGGGGAGGAAAGAAACAAGAGGCGCCTGTGGGACTTAGCTGTCTCTGCAATGTTTCATTTCCGAGAGAGTTTAGAGGCCAGACGTGTAGCAAGCTGGTACCTGTTTCCTTTTGGTGGAAGACACTGGATGGCAGCGTGTGGGTGGCCCAGGGCCTGGGCTCAGTGTGAGAGAGTCCATTTCTGCAAGGGGACTCAGGTGCTCTGGGGACTGTTGTCCAGCCTGGGTTTACCCAGTGGCCTCGGGTGGTGTTTTAGGGGTGCTCGAAGCAGCTGGCCTTCCTGGACATCTAGATGGAAGAACCTCGAGAGCATCTATCAAGAGAGGAAAGCACAGGACCAGAGTGAGCGTGGCCACAGTTCAGGGACTGAGTTTCATAGGAGAGCACCTACAGGCCAGCGGACAAGAGGTGGGGGGGCGACAGGCAGAGTGGGATGAGAGGGTGGACCTTTGCTTCTCGGGGAGGCTATGCTGGCTTTTGAATTCGTTGTGATGCAGGAAGGGAGTAAATCAGATGTATGCTCTAAGAAGATTAATTTGTGGTGTGATTTCCCCTTGAATTTCATTTTATTCAATGTGGAAAGTCATTCTTGGACCCGCATTGTATTAAGTTCTTAAAGTGCATCTCCTTACACTGTAAATTCAGAGAGGTCCTTTGCTCCTGGAACGTGTGTGTGTGCGTGTGTGAGTGTAATTTTTAACTTAGTTTTACAGAGGGGTGGAGTTCTAGCTAATCTTGCTTCCATGTAACTCAGAAAAATAAACCTAATTATTTATCAGAGAAATTCTTGGGGATATTGTGCCTATCTTTAAAAAAATCACTTGCCCTCCTATCTTTAATTATTCAACAGAGGTTCGTTTTTAGTAAGGTCACCTTGCTGTCCTTTGGGCGCTGAAAAGGTCGTCTCCTGTCACAACCGAAGGGAGGGGTACCCCACCCCAGATTTTGGTCTGTGTGTCTCTTTTCTCCCACTCGGTTCTAGTTCATGGGAGACTGTTTCATCCAGTTTTCTTCCCTCCATCCCTGTTCTCCTTCCCTCTGGTCTCATTTCCGAACTCACCCGACGATTCGGCTTCTCAGAGTTGCTGTTCTGCCCGTAACAGAGAAAGCCCCAGGTGCAATACCGCAATCTAATTTGCGGATATTATTAAGAGCGCTTAATTCACATAATTGTGTTTGATTAGAAAAGAATGACTAAATCTGGGGTTGGATTGACTGGGGCATAACTATTTTAGGACTGGTTATTAAGGGTTTAAATATTATTGGGCACTTTCTTAGGTCTGTTTGAGGTGTCTGTTTTCGCTTATAATAGTGAATCTCCTGGTAAAACCCTCGAGCAGGATAGCGTTTTATACTTAACAGGGGCTGGCACGTTGTATTTGATATACTCACCGTAATGGCTCAGATGCTTTAGCATTGTTTTCACTTGAAGGCTGGAGCCATGGAAGCTGGAGCCTGAGGCTTGAATGCCCTGCCCAGAGCTTGCCCGCCGAGGGTGGCGCCACTGGGCTTCAGGGTCAGAGGTCAAGTCTCCTTCCACTGTTGTGATGAGAATGCCAAGGAGACACAAACTATGTTACCCCTGAATTTGTTCTTCCACTTGCCTTTGAGAAATCTGAGAATTAAGCTCTCTGCCTCCTAGACACACGGCAACAGTGGGTTGTTGTTCAGTAATTTCTACAGAAAAAGGAGGGCGGGACACGTTTCCAGTGAGCACTAACTATTCTGTTGAAGTTGTGGGTTTTGACTAAGTTATGACCCATTCATTTCAAGTGATTCTTGATACGACGGTGGGCACCAATGTGAAATTACTATAAATTATTTTCTGTATTGTGAAAGCAATAACCATTTTTCCTCTTACTGTTTGCATTTTGGGGGGTATTGTTTTTTTTTTTTAAACAAGTGAATTCTTTTTTATTTTTTCATTTTTCTTTAGATTATTTATTTATTTATCTTTAGAGGGGAAGGAAAGGAGAGAGGGAGAGAAATATCAATGTATGGTTGC
The DNA here is from genome assembly GCF_014824575.4 of Sturnira hondurensis. Classification (NCBI taxonomy): domain Eukaryota; kingdom Metazoa; phylum Chordata; class Mammalia; order Chiroptera; family Phyllostomidae; genus Sturnira; species Sturnira hondurensis. The sequence goes on from NW_028083884.1 coordinate 1,358,570, forward strand.
CTCTCTTGAGTCCCCTGTTGGGAACTGGCCTGCAGCCCAGGCATGTGCCCTGACTGGGAATCAAACTGCGATCGTGTGGTTCGCAGGCCCGCTCTCAATCCACTGAGCTACACCAGCCAGGGCTTGGGGGATATTGCTATAGGTTGGGGGTTTCCAACCTCAGTATTACGCACGTATCGAGGCAGACGTTTCTATGCAGGGGCCTCTTCGGAGAACTACGGCCGTTCAACATCATCCCTGGCCTCTACCCGTCAGATGCCAAGAGCGCCTCACCTTCCCAATTGTGACAGCCGAAAATGTCCAAAAACGCCTCCAGACATTGCCAAATGTCCCCTGGGACACAGCCATCCTTTCTGGAAACCACCGCTGTCAACGGTACAGCAGGCCACGATCTTCTGATCGAACCCTCTACACTAAAGACCCGTTGGTAATTACTTAGAAGCACATTTGTCTAGTGAGTCTCGTATCATCCATAGAAATCAGTGGAGACCGTGTCCCGGGAGAGAAACCAAAACCCTAGTTAATTCAAACGTGACTCCTGGGGCCAGGTAATTAAAGATGCTTTTAACTGGCTGCCTTTTGAAAATCAATACCAGCCACAGTGGCAACCATCTCAGCTATAAAACATGTTTACTTCCAGAGACTTTTTCTGACAGGTCTGAGAACTGGGAAGTGAGAAGACAAACCAGGGCTGGCATCTTTGGTTACATAATAAACGTGTTGGGTATACATCAACTTGATTACTCTGAAACTTGGATCGTTCTACTAGTTTTCTTTTATATACTTTGAAATAAAGCAATCATTTATGGTAGAAAAATAGGGAGGTAAGGCTCCGGGTAAAGAGGCATAAATAGAAAAGGAAGGGCAAAACAGCTTAACAAGTGTTTCTTATTTGTCTGAGCTGCCCAGCGCACAGCTGTGTTGAAGGGAGGCAGTGAGTTCCCTGTTATGGGAGGTGTGCAAACAGAGCTGTACGGGAAGCAGACAAAGAACAGGTTGGGCAGATCTGGATTCGAAAGCTTAGGGGCTTGGAAATTAACTTCACTGAGCCTCAGCCTCCTGTGTGTAAAATGAGAATACTTAACTTAAAAGATTCTTTTGAGAATTAGAGATGCCATTTACAGAAGCCCCGTCTTTGGCTAAATATTCAGTAAATGGCAGCTTGTTCTTAATTTCTGTGGAGGCCCCGGCGTCTTCTGGGGGGTTGGGCAGCTTCATCTCTCGATTCTGGGCATCACCCCATCTTGGTGGACACCCAGGAATTCCGGCTTTATGGAATCGGCTCCAAAATGGCCTTATCTGTTCATAAAGGAAATATTTCTCAATATCCATTCAATGCATATTCTTACTAACCTTTCCCTAAACCATTCTTTACTGTTTCATGAATGGAGAAAAAGAATGAGAAACAAAATTGTTAAGAGGCTCCATCCACTGAATCCTGGTTTACAGCAGCAATAACAGCAGTGTGCTACCCAACCAGAGGAGCGTCTATTTTTCAGAGCTAAGCTTACTGCCCTGCGTAGAAATGTGGACGTGAGTGTCTGAAAGTATCGCCAGGCTGGGTGGCGCTGGCTCAGCTTCCACAGCACGTGGTATTGGGTGGGAGAAGGTGAGGCATCACAGGCAAGGAGGAAATGCCCTCCCCCTATTGTTGGGGCCTTTGCCTCTGCACAACCCTCTGGGGCTGAGAAGCTGCACCAGGTACTAGAACAAAGGAAACCCACGTAGCCCTGACCGGGTGGCTCAGGTGGTTGGAGCATCATCCCTTACACCAAAGTGTGCGGGTAAGATCCCCACTCCAGGCACATACCTAGGTTGTGGGTCCAATCCCTGGTTGAGGTGTGTATGGGAGATGGCCCAACGCTGTGTCTCGTCTCAGATCAATGTCTGTCTGTCTGTCTGCCTGTCTCTCCCCCTCTCTCTCTCTCATCAATAAACATCCTCAGGTGAAGATTTTAAAAAGAAGGAACCAACATAAAATAATAGTGTTGTTCACAACCCAGGTCTTACTTTGCTATTCATCACAATGTTTGCTATTTCAGATTATTTTGTCCCCAAAGAAAAGACTTCATCAGCCAGGCTCCCCAGCACGCTGAAGTGGGGATGGGCAAGGGGTTCTCAATGACTTTCAAAGTTACGGAGTCCTTTCCACATACAGAATTCCCCAGGGGGTGCAGATCCTTGGCACAAATGAGAGAGAAGCCCCATCTATTTGAAGTCAGGGTGGGGAACTGGAGCTCTGGGGTCTGCCCACCTGCTGAACCTCCCCAACACAGCCCCACCTAGTGGCCTGGAGGCCCGAAATCCAGATGGTGACCAGTGGGCACAGCCATTTCAAATCCCTTTCTTGCTTTAACAGCCCTTGCTTGCACACGGTGGACTCGCCCCAGTGCACGGCAATAGGAGGCACCTCCCGGCCAGCTCGGTCTGCAGAACCACCTGAGCACACACAGTCTTTGCTCTTCGCTCAAGTCTTTTCATCACATTTAATCAAAACAGTTTTTGCTTTATTTTGCATCTGATGCTTTCCTGTGACCATTATTTTCAGAATAGAATGCTGTGGAGGAGGTGATAATAGTCACCAGCACTTACTGAAAGAACTTCAGGAAATAACGGTTCACCCGAGGTTGTCATGACTGTAACAGTCTGGGAAAAGCGGCAGCAGCACAGAGTTTCGGGTGGGAGTGACGGCTCCACTGTCTCTGGGAAGCCGGGGCTGCCCCCCCCCCCCCCCCCCCGACGCTCGGCAGATCCTGCCTAGACTGTGGAAAGTCTAGAAGGGGCGGTGCTTGGTGCCTGCTGAGCCGAGCAGTGGCTGCGTGAGAATAAACACAGGGCCCCAGGCGACCCCAGCTTGTAATGCTCCCCGGCTCACCGCTCAGATTCGCTTCCGGCCTGGGCATCGCTGGGTTTCATTGACTAGTTGCATCTCCCTCTTTTCTGGTGCCCATCTCCTCAGAAGAAATGAAGAGACAATATGAGATAAGAAATATTTACATTATAAAATCCTTTTAGTAGAATAGCTTTTTTTTTTTTTAACAATATAGTGGTAGCAATTGGCACAAGTAGATACTGAAACCGGTTAGTGGAACGACATGAAGTAAAACCCCCCAAATGTAGATTTCACTGAATAAAGTCTCAATAGAAAAATCAAGCCTCCGGGCTTTAAAATTGCAGGTCTTGTCTGCTGGGTTCTCAGTAGTGTTCGCACCCTTGCCCGTCTCTCCTTGCCTGTCCTTCGGGGGACCCTCTCCGGTGTCTTTGGTCTGTGATAAACTCTTCTCAGGGTGAAGAAGGCTGCAGTGACCGCAGGGAAGCTCCTTCCCTGGGAGACATCTTCAGAGCTCTCCGTTTGAACAACGCCCTCCCACAAGTCCTGCGCGAGGCCGGGAGGTGTGCCAGCAGATGGTGTAGGGCTGGCGACCAGCATCCCGGGTCTATCTGGGCTCAGCAGCCGTGGCTTTTGTTGGAAATTATAAAAAAAAAAAAACAACTGATGACCAGGAAGCTAATGCTACCAAGCTTCTAGTCACGATAGGAGTTAACCCGCCTGCTCACCAGAGAGTTGGCACTCAGTAGACTCACTCCACAAATCTGGAGGGAGACAGTAAGGATTTAGTCTGAAAAATCTCTCCATGGTGCCCAGCCTCCCCGGGGGCTGAAATCTCCCCATTACAAATTTGTACTGTAGTTGATTTCTCCAGGTATCTTTTCTATTTTTTTTGTTGCAATTATCACAAATTATTTATTTTATTTTATTGTCTTGTATTTTCTTTCTCTTTTCTGTTATTGTGGTTCAACTACAGTTGTCTCCATTTCCCCACTGCCACAGACAACCCCACCTCCCACCCTCAACCCCCCTTTGGCTTTGTCCATGTGTCCTTTATTCATGTTCCTTGATGACCTTTTCCCCTTTCTCCCCACAATCCTCTCCCACCTCCCTTCTGGTTACTGTCAATTTGTTCTTTATTTCAATGCCTCTGATTATATTTTGCTTGCTTGTTTGTTTTATTGATTAGGTTCCCCTCATAGGAGAGATTATATGGTATTTGTCTTTCACCGCCTAGCTTACTTCACTTACCATAATGCTATCCAGATCCACCCACCCTGTCTTCAGCATCCCTAGCCATCAGAGAGATGCCAATTAAAACCCCAATGAGATACCACTTCTCACTGGGCAGAATAGCCATCATAAAAATATCAACAAGCAAATCAACAAACAATAAGTGCTGATGAGGTTGTGGAGAAAAGGGAACCCTAGTGCACTGTTGGTGGGAATGCAGGCTGGTGCAGCCACCGTGGAGAACAGTATGGAATTTCCTTGCAAACCCAGGTATCTTTTTTGAAAGGTAAGGACTCGGAGCAGGCGCCTCCTTATCCCAGTGTGAATTGATTGATCAGATGCATTTTCTCACCTGCCGCAGAGGCAGAGGCAGCAGGACCTGCATCGAGCCTTTGCTCGCCCTTCTCCTCACGGCCTTCCAGCACGCGCTGAGCTGTAGGCAAACAGTGTCCCTCTGGGCTCTCCTCTGCTTCGGGGAGAGCCAAGCTCTGCGGGCTCTGTCCTCCCTGTGTGGGCAGAGGAAGCAGAAACCCAAGTCACGGCCCCGTCCCACCATTACTATCCGCAAACAGCTGCATAGTGAATAACGTCCTGTCGTACAGTCCTGGCCATGAAAAGCCTAGAAACAGTATGATCGGAAACCAAGGAGCTGGAACACATACAAAGATGCCCACTTTGGGCGACAAATAGGTCTTACAGTTACGCCCAGCTCTGCTTGTCAGTTTTCCTTTCAGAAAATTTCTCTCCACTTCTCACCCATCTTAAGGCGTAGCAGCTAATGATTTCCACTTGCTTCATGCTTGTCCTTGAACTTGTCAATGAAATGATCTTCCAGGAAACAAGTCCATGTCCTGCTGCCTGAATAATTCTTCTGCAAGGTAAATCCTGATGCTTTAATTGATCTAGAGAATACCTTTTTGCTTTAATACTTTGAAATATTTCACTCAGCACGGAACTGAGAAGGGTGAATAATTCTATGCCTTTTTTTTTCTTTTCTAACATAACTCTTTTTCCTGGGAGCACACACAACCAAGAAATGTGAGGGTAAGCAACAAAGAAACCTGGGCTGTTCAAAAAACGCCAATCAAATCTGTAGCGAAAGCCCCTCCTTCAACCCTGGTACTGGTAATTTGTGTCTTCTCTCTTTGTTTTCTCGGTGACTGAGGATATGTACTGTATCTTCCTGCCCAAGCAAAACTCCATGTCCCAGAAGTTCCTTCTCTGTTGGTTGGGCCCAACAGGAATGAACGCGTGAGCTAGACGGCAGAAGGGAAGCGGTGCCCAGCTTGCACGTGGAACGAGCTGTTGAGGGCTGCATGCTCGTGCTCTGCGGGCTGCCCTTACGGGAGTGGGCAGGGGCCAGGCCTGCAGGCCCAGGTGTTTATGCGGTTCCTTGGCAAGTGCAGCAGCGTGTAACTTGGAGACGCTGAGGCTGGCTGCTTGGCGATGGAGAAAGACCCACACACGTTCCGGAGCAGTCCCCTGTGTTACGGCCGGTCCTTCTTGTGCCTCCTGGTCTGTTTGTCCTGGTCACTCCCAACCGAAGTCCTGTCACTGAAGCAACTGCTTCATGTGGACTGTTTCACCAAACCCCCCAGTTGCATGAGGTCAAGTTTCTGTACCCCGTATTCTATATCACTCATATTGGCTCGGATTCTCTGATCGACCCTCAGCTGATAAAGTCGGTCTTGCTAAGGGATTATCAGTGTTACCAATTTCTTTGAAGAATTGGCTTTTGCCTTGTTCATCTTACTCATTATCCATCCACTTTCTAGTTCTTCGATTCGGGCTCTGATCTTGATTTCTTTCCTCTTTTCTACATATTTTGGCTTTAACTTACCCGCATTTTTCTAGTCTCGTAGTGTAGAAACTTGTGTTCAACAAGGAGATTTTAAATCAACAATCTGAGATTTACAGCAATAAATTTTGCTTGTCGACGCTTTGTTTTTATTGCTAGTTTTCTGTGCAAATGTTTTCTTATCACTTATGATTTCTTCTCTGACTTATACATCATTTAGAACCATGTTGTTGCCCTGGCTGGTAGCTCAGTTGGTGAGAGCATTGTCCTATACACCAAAAAAAAGCGGGTTTGATCCCAGTCAGGGAACATACGTAGGTTTCGAGTTCAATCTGCTGTCTGGGTGTGTACGGGAGACAACCAATTGATGTTTCTCTCTCACACTGATGTTCCTCTCTTCTCGATCTCTCCCCTCCCCCTTCCTCTCGATCTAAAAACTGATAAATATATCCTTAGGTGAGGATTAAAAAAAATAAGTCTGTTGTTTGGTTTCCAAACATTTGGAGACTTCCTAGATACCTTATTGTTCCAAGTTAACCTCACTGTGATTCAATAACACATTTTTAAAGATTTTAATATTTTGAAATGTATTGATATACTTTGTGGCTTAGCATATTGTCTCTCTTAGTGACTGCTCCGTGTGTTCTTGAAAAGTGGATATGTAGTCTGCCATTGTCCAGTAAATGCCAAGAAGGTCAAGTTTGTGGAGAATGTTAGTCAGATCGTCAACATCCTCATGCTATTTCTGGCCTACTTTTCTGTCAATTACTGAGAGAAAGGTGTTCAAAATCTTCAACAGATAGGTAGTTCTCTCTTTAACACTTACTTTTTTTCTTCATAAACTTTGAAGTTCTCTATATATTTTGATTTGATTTTGAAGACCATATACATTTTGTGTTGTTATCCATCCAGATCAACTGACACGTTTATCAATCGATACTTTTATCACTATAAAATGCTCCTTTATTATGATTTTTATCTCTGCTTATAGGCTTTCCCTGGAAATTTATTTTGACTGGTATTAATGCAGCCACACCTGCTTTCTTAGGCTCATGCTTTGCCTGATGATCTTTTTCTATCCTTTTTCTTTAAGCCTGTCTGGATCTCCATGTGTAAAGTGCATCGTTTTTAGACTTTTTTTTACTCTACGTGAGAAGGAAAAACATAGACATTACTAGATGCCTATGATGAAAGCAGGTTCCTAAATGGTATTATGTCTGGGTAACTATAAACCAAATAATAGCTTTCATGACTTGAGGCAAGTGATTGATTAGAAGTATAGTCTCTCACAATTCGTCAGTTGCTCAGCTGCCCCAGACCTTTGTTGACAGCTGTTCCTTCAACAAGAGAAACCGGAGAATGGCAGAGACAGTCTGGGTTGCCGGTGTCACATCTTGCAGTAGGGACATCATTTCACTGAAAGAGATTGTAACGGTTTGCTGCTAACTCTGAACAACCCCTCTGCCTCTCGGAGGGTCGGCTGGTAGCAGCTCGGAGACGCTCATGGAGACACTCACTCTCGGAACTGAGATGAAAAGACAGAGGATGAAGAGCACAGCACTTCCTCCACTCCAGACGACAGGCGCCTTGAAATGAAACAGCCTTTAGCACTCAAATGACATTACGTTCCCGCACTCTTTTCCTGTCACCAGTGCAAACATTCTAATCTCTCGGATGACCAGACTGAATGAAAATGCTTGCCTTAGACAAACAACAAAAATCAAAGTGACCATTATCACGATGATTGTTACACTCTGCATTTATAGCTGTAACTTCTCCTTGGCATCTAAGGTTCACGCTCAGAATGTGTGTTGGGGTCAATCTGAAGTCTGGAAATATTTTTGAAAGACTTACTGCTGATATACTCTTAGAGCATTTGGCCAACTTCATATAGACAATATTTACAAGTAGCTGCAGGTATGTGCTGAGCAGCCAGGGGCACTTCTGTGGCAACCTGCTGAAAACCCTTCACCTGAATCTAATCACGAGGGACATTCTACAAAATAGTTGGCCTGTATTCTTCAAAAATGTCAATGGCCAGTGGCACATGAAGCTGAAGGGCAGTTGTAGACGGAAGGAGAAAAGACGGTGTGGAAACAACAGGTGAAATCTGAACATTGACTCTAGTTTGGTAATGACATTGGATCCCTGTTAAATATCTTGAGTTGGATCACTGCATTTTGGCCAGGTAAGGGGATGTCTTAGTTCTGAGGAAATGTGCATGAAAATATTCAGGGGTAAGAGACACAAGCAAAATCAGCAGAAATGACTAAGGGAAGGAGTGAGCCTCCTTAGGGGGCAGTCACTTAGGGGGTTGTCTGTCCTCCAGTGTCCTGAATACCCCTCACGCCCACCCCACCCCCACACTAGGGCAGGGGGGAGTGTCATGCACAAGTAAGAAATCCATGAGTCCTCCCTCCTTCTGCTCCAGCAGCTTGTAGTGTTCTCATGGGAGCATGAGACTGAACTTCACAAGTGGGTGGGAGAGGCAGTTTAAATGAAAGGGATGGAAACTACCTTCCAAGAGTGGATTACATGATAACCATGAGTTAAAAAAAGAAAAGAAAGTGGCTGACAATTAACAAGGAAGGGGGCGCTCAATGAGGCTCAGGGGGACAGTAGTTGGAGAACACTCTTCCCTGTGGTTCCCCGCAATTACACTCCTCATTTGCACCAGGCAAGAGACGCAGGGGAGGCTTGTGGGCAATGGCGAGGTGGGGAGGGGGTCTGGTTACAGCACAGAGAATAACTCCCATCAGTCTGCCTCTCCATGGTAACCCCAACCCTCTGACAACCTGGAAGCTCCCCGATGTGCCAAAGTGGGTCCTGGGTGGATGGAGATGAAAAGCTGGGGTTTCCTTCCTTCCTTTAGCTGTGTCTAAGCCTCCTCTCCTGAGTGTTCATTTCCTGGACCAACCTTGACCGGCCTCTTTTCAAAATGACCGACAGCGGGAAACTCAGCCCCACCCGCAGGGGTGCAGGCTGATCTTCTGGCCTCCTGGAGACTCGAAGACAATGTTCCCACAGTACGCATGCTCCCGTCTCAGTCATTCAGCCTCAAGTGACACCCTGGTGGGACAGCATTCACCCAGGAGAAAGGAGACTGAGCCCAGTTCAGTCCAATTTCTTTTTAGGCTTTTCTCACTCAGGTTTAAACAGACCTTGGTGTCCTGCCCATTTTCTGCTAAGGTCTCCTGGCTACAGCAAGAATGGCCATGCCCAGTCTACAGACAAGAAAACCGAGGCTCAGAGAAGTTAGGGCCACACCTCAGTAAGTGCTGGAAATTTCTGCCATCCTACGAACTCAGACCGCCTAAAATAAAAACCACTCCCCGCACCCCCCAGACCGAACAGCTCGCCGTCTCAGTAGCCCGGCCTCCTCTCCTCTCCAGCAGCAGAGGGACGCCTAAGATGAGTTTCCAGCCTTTCTCCCAGTAGCCTGTAGTGCGCAGAACATAAATCACGTTGAATAGCATTAACCTACTTTATAATGACACTCCTGAAGCAGAGAACATATCTGTAGAGACAAACTCCATTCTAATAGATTGGTAGAAAACACCACTCCATAAAAGAGCATCCTTCCAAAGCAGTTTCGACAGTATAGAAAAGGAAAAAAACAAAACTGTCCTCCTGACAAAGGAGGATGAAGCAGAAGGGGGCGGGGAATGGACAAGAAATAAAGACTGGAAATGTGTGCTGTGCATAATACTTGGGAATGCACAGCAATCACTTTCCATTTTCACGCAGTCACTGATACAACTATGTCATAAACACACCCCAAGGCAAAATAGCCACCCCACGTGGCTGTGTTACAGGGCTCTGCTTTTGGACTGATGAGAAAGTGCAGCTGAGATGGGGAGGGCATTGATCTGGACAGAAAGGGTGGGTGCAGAGCCCACTGGGGACCTGCTCTGACTGAAGGCTAGCTTATCTCTCAGCCTGGGGCTGCTGGCTGGGTGCTGGGCCAGCCAAGACCAGAGCTCAGGGCCGACTTCGATCTGCGTCCTTCACGGCACTGGGTGGGAGCTCAGAGCAGGCGCACGATGAATGCTCATTACGTGATCTTGTTTCAAACTAAGTAAAAGAGCCGTGTTTCCCTTATCAACAGCAACTCGTGTTTCTCCCCCTTCTTCATGGAATAAGCTGTAATGAATGAGTGCTAATAGCGAGCAATGAGCACAGAGAGTAAATAAGTACAAACATAACAGAGCGAGAATATATTAGGTTGAATTTTCTTTCTGTAATTCTATGTACCTATGGGATATATCAGCCATTCTTTAGTGGGAGAGGAGAAAGAAAGAGAGAGAGAATAGGGATGAGAATGTGAATTTCTGGGAGTGGCTGGTCTCGCAACTTTCCAGAGCATCTGTCAGCGAGGAGGAGCTGGGAGGGAGCGTTGCAGAACTTCAGGAGCTGGGGAGACAGTCTACTCCCAGGAAGGTCTCAACTGCCTCACCAGCTCCCAGGGATGCATAACTACCAGCCCTGGGGGTAGGCCCCCATTCCATCCAGCCAGGGTTGAAAGCAAGTCCAGGACCAGGAGGTGGTACCCACCGGAGGTCAAGCACAATCTCTGATCAACCATCCCTACTCCGAGTGCAGGGACCCCATCTTGCTCATCCATCCATCCTCATGTATCACACAGAGCCCGATGCAATGTAGAAGCCTGTGAACCTTTGCTGATGCAAGTGAATAAATGAATGAGTGAATGAGTTGTGTTCTTATGCCTGTGTTAGAACAAAGCCCCCCTTTTTACTTCAGAAATCATTTTCTCTTTTTGTCTCTTCCGTGTTTTGTGACATTGCAATGCACAACCTCCCTCATACTCGACATTCCAACCCAGCCTGAAATCCTGGTGCCGTGCACAAATAAACAAGCATTATAAAAGCGCACAGACCTTAAACCAGTGGAAGTCCATCCAGTGTGGATGTCTGGCATGTATGTGGAAGGGGACTGATGTGTATTTCTGTGCCTACAGCGTAACATGTCAACCCTGGTTTATCCTCAGGAGTGTCTGGCTGAACTCCATCTGGCAAAGTATCCTCAGCCACAGAAGTGCCCTCCTCACAGATGATAAAGTCCACTCTCTGGGTCACAAAACACGATCGATCCCGAGAGTCCGTGTTTTGAACTCCTGGCCTGACAAGCGTCACAGATCCGATAACCTGGCAGCTGGCGCCCAGACAGAGGGACGCGGCAGGTCCTGGGCGTCCTGGTGTGCAGAGAGAGGCCTGAGACGAGGCCACCCAGGAGCCATGCTGGGGCCGAGAGACGGCCTTCGGGGCCATAAGCCTATGTACAGCCCTCTCTTGATAGTGACATCTAGTGAGCAACGAGAGGGGCCACCGGCTAAGTTTATTCACTAGTGACGCAGTGTCACTAGTGACATTAGTAAAGTGAGGCTACCAAAGTGTCAGCGGCTAGGTCGAACTAGTTAAACATGCCAGCCTTATGTCACACAACACTGGCTAGAAGCTGCTCTAAATATTTTGCACATATTAGAGCATTCGCTCATTTAATCCTCAGCATCCAGTGGGCTTGCTCCTATCATCCTTCCCACGTGACCAGGAGGACTGGAGTCCCTGTCCCTGTCCTATAGCTTGTGGGGTTCCAGGGGGCAGGGGAACAAGATGGTCATGGTGAGATTATAGAGCTTCTCATTAAAGACCATGTTGGGACTTTTAATGAGACAACCTCCCGGCACGAGACTTCACCTCTGATCGCTATTATTTTTGTTAAGTGGGGGTAATTCAATAATAATAGCTCCTTCATTAGCCTGTGCTGAAGATAAAAATTAATTACATCTGTCCTGCTTGGCCTATAGTATCTGTTTGATAAATGGAGTCACTTTTGTTAGGCTAAAGATTACAATGGGAGAAACATGAATGTCAACTTATATTAATTGTAAGCTTAATTTCCTTTGTATATGAACATGGGTTGGGCTAACTGAACAATGGAACTCTGCTTATATTGATTTCCCTTTAAATACCATTTTTTTCCTAAGGTAAATGTCCCCGAACTCTTTCCTATGACACAGAACCAACAGGCCAGCTCTGGGTTTCCGTAACTATGAATTCAGTGTGTCAATGAGCACATCCCAAGGGCATGGGCACGGAAGGTCAATACTAAACTTGCTGGTTAGGTCTCTCTGGGGGCTCTCTGTTTGGAAATTTTGGACATCGAACAAAATCAAATTTCCTTCCTCCTTCTCCACAGGAGGCCGTTCTGTTTATTGGTCATCTAATGTGTCCAGGCAAGCTCCCCATTCACAGCGTCTCCCCTTCACAGCTTTGCAATGAAAGCGTTATTAACTCCGCTGCACAGAGGGGAAGCCGGAGTCTCCCTGAGGTTCTGTGACCTGCTCATGGTCACACAGCTGGTGCATGATGGCACTGGGCTCCCCTCCCCCCCCNCTCCCCCCCCCCCCCCCCCCCCCCCCGCTGCCTGCTCCCAGGTCTGTGCTTCCTAAAAGGTACTGTGCATAGTCAGGCTTTCTAAGCCTTTGGGCTTCAAACAATTGGAAAGACTGTCACATTTACACTGCCTTTGAGATGAAAGATTTAGAAAATTAAAAATCAGACACTTTCCTGGCCCTTCATTGTAAACAGGCCAAACCACAGCCATTTCTTCACGTTCCCAGAGTATCGCCACAAACCTTCACCGTCTTTCATGTGTGCAGGTGGGGGACCCTCCTCGACACACAGAGCTCTGATTGTCAGGCCTTTGGACACATTTGCCTTTATATTACTTTACCGATTTTTGCAGAATTATTATAAATTACAGATAATATGATAAGTATCCCTAGATATTTCAGTACATATCTCTTTAAAATCAGGGCATTTCCTCTCTGACCACACCCCAGGGTCACACCTAACACAATGGGTGCCATCTAACAGCCGGTCTGTATTCACGTGTCCCCTATCAGCCCTGAAATGTCTGTTAGAGCTGATCAAGTCCTCTTGTGAATTCTTGTCCGTTGGAGGACATAGCTGGTCGTGTCTGCAGACTGGCCGTAGGGGGCGCATCCCCATGTGGGACCACAGAGGAGTCTTGGGTGACCTCATCGAAAAAGCTCATCGCCCAAACAAAAGAAAACCAAAGCGCATTGTCACATCAAAGACAAACCTACAGCCAGGCGGTGGCTCTGCATGCCGCAGGCACAAACTAAACTCAGCAGTTGAGGCTCAGTGGTGGATTTTTGCCTGGGCTTCTACCTATTGTAGCTGGTACTACCATCCAACGCCGCCTGCCCCTGGAGGGACAGAGCATTCCCCTGGGGTGGATGCTCAAGGTCACAGTGAAGCCTCAAGTGGAAAAGTGGACAGTGCCCCCCATTCCCAGCTCTGGTTGCCATGGGGAGAAAGGCCAGGGCTACCAATTTTGAATTAGCACTCTAGGCAGGAGGTGCGGTTGCTGCCGAAATGTCATCTGCTTCCCTAGGAGAGTGACTGACTGTCCTGGTTTCCACGGGGTTGAAGAAACTTGGCACTTTCAGGTTGAGGGCCAGGACAAGTTGGTCCCTCTGTTCTCTGAGTCCCTCCTGGTGAAGCTCTTCCCTCTCATTTGGGCTGACACACGCACCCCCAAGCGGTGCTTGCTGGGCCCTCTTACGCTTGTGGTGGAGAACGGTGGGGGAGGGGGTGGCTCTGCACAGAAGGGGATGGGAACTGGCATCTGAGCAGCCCGTCTGTGGCCCGTGATTCTTGTCCTGTAGCCAGTCTCCTGTCTGGATGCTAGAGTTACTTGGGCAGCACGTAAACACGACAATTCCACCATCTCTGATGTTGGAACATTTCTGATTCAATCAGTCTGGCATGCGCATCAAAGCCTTCTTTTTTCAAAAGAACTGCTTCCAAGTGACCCTGGATATGGTTTTCCATGATGTCAAACTAGACGTCTACGTTCCCCAATGCAAAACTCCACGCAGTCAGTCCAGTTGGCCTGTGACAGAGAATCAATTTGCCCGACTGACACCACAACGTGGGGGCCATTCATAAACAGCAAGTGTGACAGGCAGCCCACTACAGAAAAGGGGGAGCCCCTGGTCTCGCTGGCTCCTGGTCTAGACAACCCCAGAGGCATGCCTGTGGGTGTTTTCAGACAGAGTAGCTTGTTGCCCCACGTTGTCTTGTGTGACGAAGTGAAAGCCATTGAGGGTACCCGCCACATCCCACACCTGGGATGAAAGTGGGTAAAACATGATAATGCTCATGGGAACAAAGTCAGTACAGTTGGACCATTCATACCAAGCACCCAAAAAGGGTTTCATTAGTAAGCAAGGTAGGACTAAAGAAGCACCACTGAGCCCAGAAAGATGGGCTGAGCCTGGAAGGCTTCCTGGAGGAGGTGAAGTGGAGAGGCGAGGGCAGGTGCTGCTCAGAGGAGAAAAGACTCCCCATCACCACAGCCATTCATTTGGAATAAAAAAAAATAGAGGCATCACTCCATTTTCAGACTCGTGCATTCTAAGGGTCACAGACATTACCAGTGAGTGAAGCTTAGAGGTGAAGAACACAAGCTTCTGGGATGAGCCACCTGCGTCCAAATCTGGCTTCCCGGTTCTCCAGCAAGACCTGCCCACCCTGACGGCAGTGATGTGATCGGATAACACACACAGAGCATGCAGTTCGGAGCCCAGAACATACGGAGCTCCCAAGAAAAGCTGCTGATGGTTACTGCTATCACTACTAACCAAGGGCTGATCAGTTGCTCCCTGGTGCATCCCCCATCTCTCAAAATATTAAGGAAAGTGCTTAGTGAGATCACTGCTCACAGACAGTGACACCACAACTGACCTTTCCACTCACCGTGTTTTGAGGATCTTCAGCTTCACTCTGGATTGAGTCTAGATCCAGCTTAACTTTGCACTCAAGGGATGACAGGCCGAGGCCCTCATTTGCCGGGGCTGCCGTATAAAAACACCGTTGACCTGAACAACAAAAATGAGTTTTCCAACAGGTCTGGAGCTACACATCCAAGATCAAGGTGTCCGCTGGTTCAGTTACTCCCTGGGCCCCTCTCTTTGGCTTAGGGACACCCCCCTCGCCGGTCTTTCCTCTCGGTGTGTACAGGTCTGTGTGCTCACCTCTTCTTACAAAGACACCAGTCGGATTGCATCAGGGCCCACCCCAAGGGCCTCATTTTGACTCCATCACCTCTCTAAGGATCCGATCTTCAAATGCAGTCACACGCTGAGATACAGAGAGTCGGGACACCAACATACGAATTTTAGGGGGATGCAACAGGCCCACAAGAGCCAAGTTCTGTTTTCCTCTCTCCTGTTACTACAGTGGCTCGCGTCGTCTGTGCAGGGACAGAGCCAGGGCTCCCTCAAGTGGGCGCGACTCGTGGGCCACACAGCCGCTCAGCCCGACGCATCCGTCTGGAGCGTTCATAGATGCACAAGCCATCAACGGTTTTTGGCGTAAACAAAACCATCACTTCCCATGTGCTTCTGAGAAGTGAGGATGAGTTTTTAACTATGAATCATTCGTTGAACACAGCCATGAAGCTGCACAGCCAGTATTCCTCACTGATGGACGGGCTGAAACACGAATTCACAGGCAGTCGCGCACAGTGAAACATGTAGTCTTCGTAATTACTGACAATTTAGAGCAGATCATCCCCTCACTTAGCAAACGGAGTTTGTACATCTTTTATCTTAGATTAAATAAAGCAAAATCATGTCAATGACATTCAGCCAAAAGGAAAGGCAAAATAAAGTGGGATTTATTTATTTCCAGTTTTGGGTGTGCACATGTTTTAACACGCTTCTCAGCCTCTGCCTTGCTAACAACCCAGGAAATTTTGTAATAAATTATTGGCTTGTCGTGCTCAAATACGGAAGGAATAGAAATTTCAATCCAAATTATCGAGTTACCAAGGTTTGGCCTCGCAGGCTCTTTCAGAGTTTACGTAAGTAGTTGGCTCTTCTCTTTGAGGTGGTACATGAACAAAATGAAATTCATTAGAAAATTTTTTTCCTGACCTAATAGCCTGGGGTGTCCATGTTAGGTTCATACACACACACACACACACACACACACACACACACACACACACACCTCCTTACTTCAGAGCCTAGAAAGTTAGGCTTGTTTCCAGGGTTATTTTGCAGAGTTTCTCGTGTTTGTTTGCTGGTGTGGGAGCACCCGAAAAGATGAAGTCTTTGGGTGACTTGTTTGGTTTGTGGGGTGGTATGGTGGTCTCACACTCAGGCCCGGTGTGGAGTCTCACAGGTTGCACTGGAGGCCTGGCTCCTGCTGTGGACCACCTCGGGATTAGCTCATCTGAAGCCACACAGATAGGAATCTTGACATAATCCTCCCTTGCAGGGCAGTGAGAATTAAGTGGCACTGGTCATTAGCACTTGGCACATTTAACGGCATCGGATTGTTATCACCACCATTAGTGCTGTGACATTTACGTGGGCACGGCTCTGTAGACACGGCCCGATATTAGCAACATCTATGGGCAAGTTAGCCAAGTCAACTGGCTGGTACTCAACTTGACCCTCTCTCGCCAAATTTCCACTTTACTTTGTGCCCTGTAGGTACACTTACGCACAAAGAACTGGAGAGGCTGTAATTTGTTAAATGTCTGAAAGTGGTTCCAAGCCTTGCAGAAAACCTGTGATTGCCAATGTCCACAAAGGATGCCTAGTGTTGGAAGTCTCACTCCTTGGCAAAGGCAGCCCATCAGTGATTTCCTTGGCCCGGGGCCGTCTGCTGGTCGATGTAGGGTAGGCATCCATGCCAGGCGGCATGGGCTGCTCGCCCTCTGCAAGCCGAGCTGGAACCTTGGTCCTTTGGTGTTGGATTGGCTGAGATTTTGGTGCCCCCCTCTCGC
This sequence comes from Sturnira hondurensis, assembly GCF_014824575.4. Taxonomy (NCBI): domain Eukaryota; kingdom Metazoa; phylum Chordata; class Mammalia; order Chiroptera; family Phyllostomidae; genus Sturnira; species Sturnira hondurensis. Next base: position 1,375,279 of record NW_028083884.1, read on the forward strand.
CTCATCTCCCAGTGAGAAAAAGCAGCTTTCCTTGCACCATGACGGGTGAGTAAAACAGAGAAACAAATTCTTCCTCTGCTGCACAGGTGTCAGGGTGAATTGTAAGGGGGAACATTAGAGAACTGGGGACATGAGCCGCAGGGTCCCCCAACTGGCAGCTCAGCAGCAGCTGGAGCAGCTCCCGTGTCTCCGAGGGGCCCTGCAGAGAGAGCCTCACTCATCAAGGCAAAGGCTGCGGGCTTGCTTTTTGCAGCCATTACTGCCCTCCATGACAGCCACTGTGGACAGCGGTCATTGATGGCACTTCTCTCTGCTGCTGTCTCTCAGGGCTCAGACCACTGGACAACCCAGCCTTCCTCCGGCCACCTCTGTTCACAGCACGGTTCTTGCTGAGGGTCAAGGGGACCCCACAGCTACTTCAAGGAACTGGACAGCTTTCTAGACAGCTTCATGGTGTCTGCAACCCACTGGTGCCTGCCATGCCTTCTTGTTCTGCCCTGAAGCCTCACTGACTTGGTCAGGATGCCCCTCCTCCACCTTTCCTCTCCTGGGGTCCCAGGGGGATTTGATTTCCTGCCCTCATGTACCCTGGCAGGTCACGTGGGATCAGCCCACTTGAGAGGTCTGAGAAAAGGTCAACTTTTTACCGTTTTTCTTGACAGTATTCTGGTAAGTGCCAGGATTATACCAGGACAGAGAGGGAGAAGCAGGAAGGCTCAAGGCAAGAGTGGAAGGGTGGGAGGGGCCCTCAAAGGATGCTTCTCGTTTTAACTGAAGTGTAATTGGCATACAATACCCCATTAGTTTCAAGTGTGCATCCTGTGATTTGATATCTATGGACATTACAAAATGATCTCCACCATGCATCCAGTTACCATTTGCCACAATACACTGTTATCGAAACTGTACGGGCCCCATTTCTTGCTCCAGGAGAGGCTTTGCCTACGGGGAACAGAGCAGTGGTGCTTTAAACAGCAAGGGCCACTTCTTCCCCACACAAAAATTCTGAAAAGAATCGCTCATTGGGTTGCTCAGTACTTCAGTGGCGTCTGGACCACTCAGTGCTGTTGGCGCCTCTGCTCTTTGGCAAGTCGCAAAGTCTGAAAGGAAGTGTGAGGCTCCCCCCCACATCTCTCAGGGAGGACGGTCTTCCCAAGAAGACCCTTGATACACTTCCCCGATGTCTCCGGACCAGACCGGTCCCCTAGCTCCCAGGGGATCGAGGGCAGCTGCAAAGTGAACGTCTGGACTTTCTGGTCTCTCGGTATCAACGACTCTGGATTCAGCGGCAGGGACACACACAGGTAAGGGGTGGCACTTGGAGAGGCAACAATGATGCTGGTACTATCATTTATGAGAATTTAAGTGCTAGACCATATTTTCGCTGCCCCCCAAAATATTCTAAAACTGTTTGTAAATGCATATATTTTCTTCCTCCTGTCCCCACTGGGGACAATATGTATTTCATCACGCGACACGTCTGCCTGTGCACGTCTGGAAATTCCGTGTCAAATGCAGGTTACACATACACAGAAGAACCAGAATTAGCTTCACCTTCAAAGAGGCAGCAAGATAACAGCAGGAATAACAAGAATGCAAATGCCTTTATCCCATTATTGAATCGAAAGATGAGGGCCTGGGATCTGCTCCTAATGGAAGTGTTTTAGCAAATCAGTCATCGCAGTGGTGAGAGAGCCTGGTGTCCCTTCCCAGCTCCTTTTTGCACCAGGCAAGGAGCACAGCTTATGATGGGAACCTGTCGTTGTCACGTGTCCCAGAAAATGTTTGAAAGGAAATAGAGAAATAGCTAAAAGACGGAAACCATTTCCGAGATTCTCTAAACCACACCACCGAATTAAATACACCTAGGGATATCCACAGACGGAGAAAGGAGCCCACTGCATGCCTGTTTTACCCGTGAACTAGCTGAAATTCAGAGAGAGAGACATTTAGCCTCAGAGCAAGCGAGGGGGTCTGTCTGGCTCCACATAATGTATTTTTATGACATCAGCCAACAAAAATCCAACACTCTAGGGATGGATATGGATTTCCTTTCAATTCTTCAAGTGAATAGGGGAATATTGGATTTTATGTTTGTATTTTAACATGAATTTCTCTTTATTTTCTTATGTTCTGTGTGCGAGATGTGGTCTGCTATTTATGAAGCACACAATTTACAAAGGCACTTTGGCGCTCGAAAGCTGCATCTCCATCCGCATACTGGCTTTCTGGATTGTTCGTTCGGTCGGGCTCAAGTGACGGCAGTTACCTTGGGACGAACGAACACTCGGGGTGTGCGTCCACCAAATGGCGGTGAGTCTGATGCCCCCAAAAGGGGATAGACTCAAAGGACTCTAACTCCTCGGAGAAGCGCCAATTTTCACTAGGCAAGCCTGGGATACACGTGCTGTATGAAACGCCCATGCTCTCACAGCCACGTCACAGTTGGATAGCTCTCCTCTCCGTCCAAGATGTCCAAGACTCAGAACATCTCTCCGCCATTCTTTTCTGATTTCCGAGGCAGGATGCGTACAGCTGCTACCACAACGTGTGATCTGTTTTTCCCCTGTGGATATTGTCTGGCTGTGAAGCTGATCGCATTGTTGAATGGGGGCCAATCTTTTGCTCAGAAGTGGAATTTTCACCTGCTGGAATAATAGGGTGTCCTAAGAGAGGGCCGTGGATAGCACCTGTCTGCATGGCCTCACTCTGCACAGGCTGAAACTGAGGCAGGAAAAGGCAAACTCGATGATCTGGGAACACACTCAAAGCTGGAAGTTGACCTGCCCCCTGTCGTGACACAACTGTTACTGTCCAGACGTTGTAACTGGATTGTAGGACACGCTGATGTGTAGAAAGAAGGAAAATAAACTCACTTTAATTGCTCCATTCTTAAATAATTATTTGGATTTTTTTTTGCAAATCTTTTTTTCTATTTTTACTCTTTGATGTTCTAAGGTTCCCAATTCCTCCAATATATTCTTACTCAGATACCAAGCTCATTAAATACAAGGATATCCTAAGAAGGACTGAAAATAGATTGACTTTGATGGGGAAAACATTGGATTCCCAAGGTTCTCTCTCTACCTGGTGGATTCTTTTGAAAACACTTTCCCTGAATCAATTAAACAAAGTTGCCAGAACTCCTTTTAAAAGCCAAACTCCATCAGGCCACTTATTTTATTTGTATTTCCACACTGGGCCTCTTTCTCCCATGGAACCGACAGGGTTTTCGGTCAACATGTAAACTCAGTCCAAAGGCCCCGAGTCACGAGATGACGCTCAGAGTCAGGACCTGCACTGCCCTTTCTGGAGCCCACCCGCACCCCCCATGGTGCCACTTAGTCCCCTCACAGACATTGAGAGAGGGATGCTGTGACCTCTTTCCAGATGAGGGGCCTTTAACTTGGGGAACAAGAATTTGTCAGGTGTAAACATTGGAGCTCTGTGATAATCAGAGAGGCTCCCAGTGGAGCCTGTGGCTCTGTGACTGTGACCCTCACAGCAGAGGCCAGACCCGGGGGCAGGGAGGGCTCTTGAATTACATGGGAGGTTGGACTCGATGATCTCTAATGTGCCTTCATCCCCTGAAAATCTACAATGCTATGGTCTCACCCCTTCTAACTAGTCCTGTGCAGGGCTGATAGATGGCCGGAGAGCCGCCAAGAAACAGGTTGTTCTGCTGAGAAAGGCGGGAGCCGCGTGACCCAGGTTCAGAGGAGCATCACGTCAGGGCCACCCAAATGGGAGCAACCCATGGAGGACTGGATTCTGTTTCCACCTCTTTCAACCACCTACGGGGCTCCAGGGGCGGAGTCTGTACCAGCTCTTCCTAACCTGCTTCCCCTCTCCTCTGCTGCCCCCAGATGCTCAGGGCTTTCTCCCTCCGCCGCCGTTCGCTAAGTGCCTTCCCCTTCTCCATAATACAGCCCCGTCCCTGCCACCGTACAGCTACCTCTTTTCCTTCCCCATGAAACCACCTCGGGAGTGTGTTCTCTCTGGTCTCTTCTCTCAAGAGGGTTTGCACAGATGTTGCCCTTCTGCAGTCAGAAATCGGGGAGAGGGGGTGAGAAGAGACAAACCGGAGAAGGCAATTCTGAAAGTGCTGTGTGTAGGGGAAGAACAAAGTCTGAACATTTGCACACATTAAAAACTTGGCATCCTCTCACACGGAGGGCAGTGCTGCCCATCGTTCCACATCCGGCGTGCACTCCCTGGCATCCCTGAGGGGCCTGGTACCCAGGAGCTGTCAATCTGCTGTCAGCAGCACAGTGGGGGCCTTCTGATGTGCAGCGACAGGGCACGCGGAAGGTCTGCAGGGACACCCTCCCACACGGAGGAAGTGGAGGTTGCTTTGACCCCTCTCAGGCTCGTGTATGCAGCCCCATTCCTGACCAGCACTGGCTAGACCGTGATGTGGGAAGAAGGGGACAGTCACGTGCGCAGTGGAGCTGCGTCTGTATCCACAGGGTGGACGATACAGTCTAACTGCCCAGCTCCCGGAGCTGCGTGAGCGCGCTTGGCAGATCTTCATTAACCGAGGCATTAAGATAGTGGAAAAATAATGATGCACACAGAACAACGGCTTTCATTATAATGTCGGGATGAAATCAGAACATCCTTCGTCCCCCCCTTCTCTGTGCTGGTCGGAGCGGCCTCTTGGGGGTTTTAGGCCCTCTCTCAGATGAAGGAATGTTTAAATAAAGTCTGTAGCATTAGTTCCTTATCTACCGATGCTTAGAATTTTCAGCGTGTGGTGAGATGGGTTTGCCTCCTCCCTGGCCCTTTTCTGCCTACCTCCATCATACCTGGTGGAGCTCCTGGGGTCTTTGGCAAGATAATAAAAAGAGGAAAACCTTTTTTTTTTTGGTGGAGGTGGAGCAGGCAGCATAAAAGCACATTAGAGTCGAGCACGTAAATTGATTTGTCCTCTAAAATCTCTAGAGTGAAGATTAAAAGAAGCCCAGGGTTCTTCAGCCAAGAACCTGCCACTTCCTCTCTGGAAAGGAGCCGAGAGTGACACTCAGAATGTGAAGGCCCAGCAGAGGCTTCTGGGAGGCAGCACAGAGCCATAGGCTGAGCAAAGGCCTCAGGTGGTCATGGTGGTGAGACAGGGGGCTGCAGGACCGTTGGAGCCTGCGTGGGACTCGGTCCTAAGTGGCATTACAGCTGATACACATATGTGACCAGTGCTCAGCTGCCCATCTTACTCCATCAGAATGTTAAACTGGAAAGAGGAGAAGGGCTGGAGGTTGATTAGGTTCAATCACCAAAGATTCAATTAATCATGCTTGTCTCTCTCTCTCTCTCTCTCTCTGTCCAAAAAAAGTCCAGCCATTGTTAATATAATGAGGACAGTTTGTGCAACATCAATGTAAACTGGCAGCCAAGGACTAGAATGAGCACATGTGAACGATGATGACCTCACTGTACTAGTCAGTGGGAGCAGTAGATGCCATTGAGTGAATGTGTGTACTGTGTGGTCATCGCATTCAAAATGACTGGGCAAATAGAGCAACGAATCTGCATCAGATTTTGTATTAAGCTTGAACATTTCTCCATGGAAACTATTCGGATGGTTCAGAAGGCTACAGCTGTGGGCAACTGGTGATTGGCAGCTTCATCACACAACACATTCACTCATGCATCACGTCGTGGGCAGAGTTTTTAGAAAAACAGCAAATCACCCAGGTGACTCAGCCCCTTACCACCCAGATTTGCTGCCCTGTGACTTCCAGCTTTTCCCAAAACTAAAATTGCCTTTGTAAGGGAAGAGATTTCAGGCTGATGATGAGATTCAGAAAAACATGATGGGGCAGCTGATGGCAGCTGGGAGAACTGTGTGAGGTCCTAAGGTGCTTACTTGGAAGGGGACTGAGGTGTCATTGTCCTATGTGTAACGTTTCTGGTATCCTGTATCCTCTTCAATAAATGTCTCTTTTTTTCAATAGTATGTGGCTGGATACTTTCTGGACAGACCTTGTATGTATTTAAAAGACCTGTTGAATTACAGGGTTTGGAGAGCTTCCAGGTCGGTGAGCGCGCCGAGGTGCAGGGAGGGTGGTGCAGGCGAGTGTATATACTATATACTTATAAGCCCAATCATTCTTACCACTAATGCCAGACCTTTAGTTATTTATTTATACTTATTTTTATATAACAATTGAAATTTAATTTATTGATTTGAGAGAGAGAGAGAGAGAAACACCAGTTTGTTGTTCCACTTATTAATGCATTCATTGGTTGAGTCGTGTATGTGTCCTGACCTGGGGTCGAACCCACAACCTTGACGTATCAGGATGATGCTCTAACCAACTGAGACACCCAAGCAGGCCTATGTAAGAATTATAAAATACGATAAATTGCGTAAGTACACAGTGATGTAGAAAGACAGCCCCCAGAGGCAACTGGTGGTCGGCAGGCAGTTGAATGCTTAGCTCCTCCCAGTAATTTATCGAATGCTCATGATGGAACAATGACGAAGGAATGTGCATGCATTTACACAGAAAAAATGTTATAATATGCTTTTAAATAAAAAGCTGGTTATAAAACAGTGTTTACAATAAAATCCCATTTTCATTGTGTGCTGTCTATATAAGATACATAAAATTGCTTAAAGTGTATTGGATGCTCACTGAGGCATCCGATACCGACTCAAGGCTTCATACCGATGTTCTCATTCATTCCTCCTCAAACACTGCAAGGAAGGCGCTCCTCCTTCCCCAGTTACACCGATGAGAAAACTGAATCAAACAAAGCCAGCAAGTAGCAGAGGTAGGCTGTCAGCCCAGCCACGTGACTCTGGACTGCTGTGCTCTCGGCCCCCAGGCTGCATTGTATCAACCTATGGGAGGTTTAGAACAAGATTAACGTTGGTTACCTTTTGAAATAAGTCATTTTCTTCTTCTAGCTTACCTGCACTGTCTATTGTAAAAATTATATATGCATATAATAGATGTATACAATGAATGTCTGATGGGAAGAAGAACGCAATCTGAGAAGGGACTTTTAACGAACCTTTATTCCTGCCTGTTGAGCTCTCAGGCACATTCCAGGGCTCCTGCGCAGTGCTATCCATCTGTCTGCGATCTTCTCCAGCACTCCGAGGCCTAATTGTTTAGTTGCTTAATGAAACCAATTCCCTTTGAGATTCTCTAACAAGCTCAATAATGCCTTTCCCAAAGAGCTGAGTAGCCAGCTAAATGGGATTACAGAGGCATGACTATTTGCTGTTTTAAGCCCATTTTGATATGCTCAGACTTCATAATCGGCTGTGCATTTTCTGACTTTGGGGCCAATGAACATCTCATACTTCTCCGTGCGTCAGCAGAAAAGAAAACTCAGTGTGAAGTTTGGCTTCCTGATACATGTTTCATTGTGAGGTGTTGCTTGAAAACGTATACTTTCAGAGGCTGAACACTTTCACAGAAGGTCACACTGACCATTGGAAAACTAGCTGGTGTATATAACTCCATTCATTTTAGCCGTTCCATTAATCTCAGGGCTCCAGGGTATTGGCGTCGGGGCACAGGGAGCAAAATCGATGCCTCCTAGAGCTCGGTCTCGGGGTTTGGAGCAGCACAGACTTCCCTAAGAGAAGGTACAAGTACCTCCTCTGTCTGTGATTTGACAGAGTGTTGTCCGTGGGGGTTTCTCCGGGGTCCTTAACTATTGCATCCTCTTTATTCAGGCGTAAGGCTGAGATCTGGAGGTCTGGGCATCATCCTTGCGCAGGTTACAGTCAAAGACAGAGAGTTCTCATTCCTTGGTCCACAGATTTGGCTCATTCATTTTTAAAGCTTATTGCCAGCGGTGGAGAACCGCAGCATCTCCTTAAAGATCCCGGGGCATAGAAACATAAAGTTCCCAGTATCACTGTTCTCCATCAGAGCAGTTGCCCTTCTAATGTTGGAGAGGTGGATACAAGCTGAGTTCCCCAAGGGAGAAGCCCATCCCAAAATAATAATGGTAATCATACCTTCATTGTACCACAGCTGTCGTCGACGCCTGCCTGGTATTAGCGAGGTGTATGTGTGGACCAAAGATTTAAAAACAGGAACGAGAGCAGCCATCGTGACTTCCTGCTATGAGCCTCTTTGCTAATAAACTCTCTGGGTACATTGTTGCATTAAATCTGTCCCATCGCCTTATGAGGCAGGTCCCCCTTATTATCCCCATTTGTTCGTGAGGACACAGAGGTACTGAAAGGCCAAGGTTATAAAAGCTCCTGGCTCGTAACCACGTGGGCCCAACTCCAAAGCCTCTGTGGGTCAAGTGTCTATGCCACGTTGTCTCTGTTCTGTGCAGTTTTGGGTGTGGAAGACACCCAGATGGGGTACACCGCAGCATGGCTGATGCAAGTGGGAGAGGAGAGGGGCGCTTCATTGTCTCCCCCCAACTTCTGCCAACCCAGTACGATGCTGGGGAGAACCCATAGGCAGACTGTCACTTGTGGTACCCAGAAAAAAATCCTGCTGCCACCTGTAGAAGACGGACTCGGAGCCAAATGACAGCTATTGTCTCAAATTCCATCACTGATGTCATAAGACTGTGTTGTTTTCAGAGCTACCTTTGAGACTTCACTAGACAATGGCTCTCGCTCAGTCAAGCCCGGTCTCCTCATGGTTAATTCAGAAAGGAGAACAGACGCAGGGGCTGCTTGGGGAAGACGGAAACCAGTGACAGGTCCCAGCCAGGCTGAGCGGATGGCACGAGGGGACTAAAAGCATCGGACTGAAGACACACCTGGGAGGGGTTCCCCCAGACAGAAGGAAGAGGTGGGGGCACGAGGAGGACTCCCCAACCCCGCTGATGCTGCTCCTTCCATTCCAAATCCTCCCTCCCAGACGTGAGCTCTGAGCTCACACTTCAGCTCCCAGCATCTCCACCTGCAGGCTGCCATTCCAGTCCCCGACTGGCTGAGTGGTCTCTGACCCTGGGGGGGCCTCCTTTCCTGGTTTTCGTGGTCTGTTGGTTGGTCTGGCATCCAGCTGCCTTTCCCTTGTGAGCCCGACCTCCCGGGCCAGGGGGCGAGGAGCACTCAGTTAAAGTTAACTGTTCAATGCTCAGAAAATCTCCAGTGTCACTCTGTCTTCAATTCATCAGAAGTAAAAGCGTATGAAATTTGCACCCAAAATACAGTTATTTATAAACATGGATACATAAATGTATTGTACGTAAGTATATTCAAGTATTATATACAAACATTATGTTCAAATATTATATTTGTATTATAGACACATATAATAGACAAATATTAAAATGTATTATAGATGACTATTATATTCAAATATTATATTCAGCTTAAGAATCCAATAATAGGGAAATGAATAAAGACGTCATGGTACATTCATTAAAATGCAACTATGAAAGTGATGATCTTTAGTAATGGCTCCGCAGTCTGTCAAGAATCATAAAGGGTTTGATATTTTATGCCCCTTGTAAGTTAACAAGTCAGCCATGTTTTCATGGATGCCAGCAGAAGACATAAGACTCCTGACTCAGAAACAAAGGACAGTCTTTTTCACGGCAATAGTAGGAGCCAGAATCCCAGGACTTTTATTCTCCCGCTCATTTCTGAAGTCCAGTTTCCCCAGGATGAAATGAGAAGGTCCAGAAGACACCTCATTGCTATCAAAGGTAGACTGCATTTTGGGAGGGAAATTCTGAGCTTAGGGAACCCGGACCTTTTTTTTTTTTTTAAGATTTTATTTATTTATCTTTAGAGGGGAGGGAAGGAGAGAGAGAGAGAAACATCAATGTATGGCTGCCTCTCGTGTGTCCCCTGCTGGGAACTGGCCTGCAACCCAGGCGTGTGCTCTGACTGGGAATCAAATCGTGATCCTTTGGTTTGCAGGCCTGTGCTCAATCCACTGAGCTACGCCAGCCAATGCAGAACCCAAATCTTTTATAACAGACAATAAGCACTCCTGCTCTTTGCTCCAAAGCTAAACACTCTCTCTATCCTCTGAGGCTGTTTATAAACTTCCTTGAACAGATAATCTGAAACTAAGGTAAAACGTGCAAAAACGTGAGAGACTCGTGAAAAATTGTTTCCCAACAACGACTTAATGCTGACAATACATTGTCTGGTGATAGAAAGCAAGTGACAAAAGGATTTAACTTCATTTTTGTAAAATAGTTAAATTTGTGCATCAGCAGAAGAGTTTTTTTTTATCTTTTGTTAGTTATAAGTTCCAACTTCTCTAGTGAACATTGATTACTTGTGAAATTAAATTTTTAAAAACTTTAAAAAGTGGCTCCCAAATTTAATTTAAAACAACAAAGGTGCCCCTAGAATTTTTCTGTGGACTTCACATGGCCACATAAAATGCAGTGTTGGATAACCGCTTAGAGGAGATCAATACACACTTAATATTTTTACAAAAGACCTGCTGGTCGACGTGACACCTGTGGAGCCATTGGCTCTATTAATGAGAACAAACCTCCGTAATGCAAATCACATTTGCATCATAGCTGCCAGCAAATTTTTAAAGATTTTAAAAATTGTTATCCTATTACAGTTGTCCCAATTTTCCCCCCTTTGCCCCCTCGGTCCATCCCACCCCCCACTCCCACAGTCCATCCCCACACTGTTGTCCATGTTCATGGGTCATTCACACATGCTCTCTAACTGGTCACTTCCCCTATCATTTTTATTTGCCACGACTCCATGCCACTCCTTGCCTATCTGCGGAGCAAGAAGCATGATGCAAGTGCAGTGAAGGCCTGCCCTCTCTTACTCATTTCTGTCAAATATGGCAGAAATATCCAGGGTCTTTTTCAGATTTATATCAGCTGAGAGCACAAATGTGAATAAACTCTTCAACACAAGCCTTCTTTCTTCTGCGTGCATTTGCTCCGTGTGACTTTACGTGTTATGACCTGCTTTACAATAACCATTAAGCTTTTCCACATTTCTTATGCTTACTCCACACTACAAACTTTTGTTTGGTTAATGGTTTGGACACACACACACACACACACACACACACACACACACAGATTCTCATCTTTTAATGGGAGTAGTTATTTGTCTTACAAATTGTAATTAGAGTTGGAGAAAATATAGGTAAATCTCTCTAGGATAGTAGCTAGTACACACTGGTTACACGATTCCAAATTTTCTGCAACAAGTAAATAATATTTTATTTTACTTATTTTTTAAAAGATTTTATTTATCTTTAGAGGGGAAGGGAAGGAGAGAAGGAGAGAAATATCAATGTGTGGTTGCCTCTCATGAGTCCCCGCTGGGAACTGGCCTGCAATCCAGGCATGTGCCCTGACTGGGAATCTAACCACGATCGTGTGGTTCGCAGGCCCGCGCTCAACCCACTGAGCTACACCAGCCAGGGCTGCAACAAGTAAATAGTATTTTATAATTGACAAAAAATAAAAACAAACTTTAAAGTTTCCTCTTATTCCAAGTTGACAATTCAACTGATCTTCCAGATATTAGTAGACCGTGCACCCCCAAACCAGACACAAACACACATGCACACATCACTTAGAAGCACTGAGGGTGTGTGTCCTCACACTTGCTATTTAAAAGCTGTCCAACCTGCCAAGGAAAGAGATGACCTCTTCATAAGTATTCAGCTTCTGACAGTTACTTGCCTACCTCGATCATGCACTTTTTAACTGATTTCCTGGGATCAACCTGCATGTGATGAACTTGATCTGCGCTTGATGAACTTGATCTACCTTGGACATGAAGAGTGTAAGGAGAGTGTGCTTATTGTTTGCCCAGGGCTCTCTCATCATTTTGTTCAGATTCTTTTAGCTACAAAGATCAGAAACCCACTTCAAATTAGCTTAAGCTCAGAGTGGAGTTAAGTGGAGAGATACTGAGGAAGCAGCTTCTGAAGTTGAAGGACAGCATGAGGGACCCAGAGTGGAAGGAGAGGGACACAGTGGGAGCCTCTCCGGCCCAAGTTGGGGGCTCTCCTTCTACAGCCTCGTCAGTCACACCACTTAGCTCTCTCTGCCACTTGCACTGCCTCAGTTTCAGTTCTGGAGAAAGAGGTGCTGAGGGGACCCTCTCGGGGGAGGTACCCACACCTGCTCCCATCACCTGTGGCCAGGACATCAGGGCATCATTGCAGAACCCTGGCTGCTGGGGTCCAGGGCTGTGTGTGTGCATGTGTTTTGTGTCAACGTGTTTATGTGCGTGTGAAGAGGGGATGCAGTGGTGGAGGGAGTTGGTTCTCAGGGATCGTGGCTGGACTGACATCCTCAGATGTCCCCTCCACACACACCTTTGCTCCAGAGGGACAGAAACTTCCCTTTTTTTTGAATTTTAATGACACTGTTCCTAGATGGCTTCCCCTTTCTGGCTTCTGGTACCCTAACCAGGAGCTGCATGGGTGATACCTAAGCACCTTTGGAGCCTCAACAACACGTTCCAATAACACTTCCTCCAGACCTGGGGACTCTGTCTTAGTGGAGAATTCAGCTGGCCAGGGGGGATATCTGGTCCCACTTGGAAAGTGCCTGTTGCCCTTTGTCATTGGACTGCCAAGAGTGAGTCCTGTACCCAATAGGTCCTTCTAAAAGAACAATGCTGCCCTCTGACACCAACATGGTAGGGTTTTGCCTCTGTGGGAAGTGCATTTCTTCTTTCACGCAATTCCATTAGTGTCTGCAAGTCAAATGCCTCCGATGGCCGGCATTCCTGGACCTCGCCATCTTTGCCACAGCCCACACCCCCTACACAATTAACTACTGACCCGCATACAACAGGCTTGGGAAAGATGAGAGTTAGCCTTTGGCTGTGATTAGGGACCTATGTGTTGACTATGTGTTTGCCTTCACTGCTGATGGAGACTTGATCAAATAGTATCAACCGTTAGGATGTTTATTTCCTGATCTGCCAACTGGGATGAGAATCCTCATCTCACCCAAGGAGCTGAGAGAATGCGATGGGACAACGTGCAAGAACTTGCTTTGGATGTCGGAGAGCTCTATGTAAATGGGAACTATGTTCTCCATTTTCGAATCTGCCAGCCCATATCTCTGGGGTGTGTTAAACCTCGGGCACGGAGGCGTTCCATCAGCCAGACGCCCTTCCTGCTCCGAGTCACACGGCAGAGGAACCAAATCTGTAATTATTTTACCCCAACTTCTCTCTCATTTTAGAAACTGTGGTATCTTCAGAGAAAATAAATATCCTGTGATATTCACAGCTGTGCCCCTGTGAGAGCAATTAGGAGACTCTCATAGGCACAGTTATATGGAAAATGTCCCCAGCAAATCCACTTTTCCACTGAACCATTAAATAAAAGTGAAAACCACTCCCCTCACTTCTACCTGCCCCTCCCCCGCCACCACATTCCCTAAAGACACAAAATTTTTGTAGCATTATCAGGGTTACTTATATTTTGCTGCAAATATAGATATTAGTTATCTAGGCACATAAAATTTAACATTTACACATAAAGGGTCATAAACATTCAGAAAAGATAGATAATTTGGTTTTCTGCAAAAATAGCTTTTAACCTATAAAAGACCCTTCCCACTCTGAAGATAATTCATACCTCTTGACCCTCATAGGAAATTAAAATTTCTGGCCATGGGCTTGGGTTGCATCCACTCATTAGTGGAGAGCCCATCTGTGCAGAACCGCCCCCTCCCGTAACACGTCCAAAGGACCATGCAAACCTGCTTCCTAAGTCACGTTGGCTGGCAGCGGAAATTTCAAAGTCAAGATCATTGGCAGCATCAACAGCTACAGAGGGGCCAGGAGAAGGGTTAGAAAGGCCATTTGTTCAGAAAGAAGTTGGCTATTGGTGACTCTGGAGAAATCACTCCAGTGTTGGCAGGAAGGCAGAGTGCAGAGGTCAGAAGCTAGGACTTAGGATGTGGAGGAGTTGGAAGCGTAGGCACTACCTGGACAGACACACGAGCAACAAAAGAAATAGAACAATGTCTGAAAGGAGGAGACACTGTTCATTTTCTTAGTGACTCAGCCAAAATGAGGCCAGGAGTAAGAAGCTAACGAGATCCACCCGCTGTTAGCTGAGCAACCTTCGACAAGGTACCTGACGGCTCTGAGCCTCAAAAGCTTCTTCCATAAACTAGAAGTAAAGATGCTGGATACTGATACCATATGTTCCATGGGTCGTGAGATAATTCGTGAAACATTTAACCTTGACATAGTGCTTAGTACCCATGAAGTGATTGATAAATAAGATGCTGATTAGCAAAGAAAAGAAGGAAGAAGAAGAGGCAGTTGAAGAGCAACAGAGGGGAGAAGAGGAGGAGGAGATGATATCAGAGAAAATGGGAACAGACCTGGTGGGAAAAGGGTGGATGGATGCACAGAGAGGTGCTCTCTAGCAGAGTGGGGGTGGGGAGCTCCAGGGGGATGGTTTCAATCTCCTTGGCAAAGGACATGTGGTCTTGTTGAAATCAATAGCAGGAAGGGGACAGACGATTAGGAGAGAGGGGAAGGGGTCCCGGATTGCCACCGTGGAACAGTTATTGAGACTCCACAGAGACGAACAAAGAGATGTCAGAGTAGCCCGGACTGCCCATGCGAAGTAAAGAGGAAAGTCCACGCCCCAAAGCACAAGATGGGACACAGCAGAAGTTCAAGGGAGAGCAGGACAGTCTGTCCTCCTGCTGTCTGTCTTTCCTTCCCTTCCTTTTTCTTTTCTTCTTCCTTCTCTCCCCGCTCTCTCCTCCTCTCCATCCTTTCACTCTTTTTTTCCTTCTCCTTTAAGGGGTAACAAGCAGTGAAAAGTTCTTCACTGTTTCTTCCTCCATGTTTTCTACCTTCTTGTGTGCCCTGGAGAACTGCTGTCCAGCTGATAGGCTCTCGAGAGCAGACTGAGCTCTGCTGAAGAAGGAGCTGAACGCAGGACAGTAATAGTCCTAATACATGTTGAAAGCCTCAGTGTTAACACAGTGATATGCACCTTGGAAATGAGTCCCAGAGCCGCAGAAGCTTAGGGATCAGAAAGAAAGATGTAAATTTGATCGGAAATCTCATCCCTGTGTCTGTAGGCACTGTTTGCTCTGTTTGAGGCTTTCCTTGTGATTAGGGATTAAAACACAATCTCTCTCTCTCATTTTAGGCTACCTAAAGTAATATCAGTTTTCTCCAGCAAAGCATAAAGATAAAAGTCAATAATTTTTTAAAAAGTGACTTTACATATCATCTAAAATACCTTAGAATTTATCATGTCCCTGTAGAAATGTTTCGTCAAAACCTACTGTGTGCCACGCATTGTGAATGTAATAGAATATGAGCTCCTTGGTTGCTATGCTCTAGAACAATCATATTCTTTAGAAGAAATTTTAATTTTGGATAACACAACAACTAATGTAAGCTGTTGCCTCTCTTCCTCAAATCCAACTTTGGAGAGAACTTAGGGACAAAAGCAAAAGCCGTGTGATGCGTCCAGCATTTGACATCAAAACCATGAAAAGCGCAAGGGAAGCCAGGAGGTGGTTGAGTCCCTGTGTAGACGGAAAATGACCACCCAGGAGAAGCCCAGGGCCATAGGGAAAGATGTGCTTGGTGGGGAGGGGGCTGGCTGAGTGTACCCTCTCTTTCTCCTTGACGTCAGTGAACTATTGATCCTTGCCGCTTCAGTTCAAAAGTACGTCCCCAGCCCAGCACTCACCAGAGGCAGTCAGCTGAGGTTGGGGCAGGGCTGGAGCCCCTCCGGGGCGATAACCATTGTAGGGAGGCCAGTCGGCCCCTGACTCTTTTCTCTTCACATCTCCCAGTCCCACAGCAGAGAGGGACCTTGGAAAAGAGCAGTTCTCAAGGTTCTCAGAGGGCAGGAGTCCCCAGGGGGTGCAGGGGTACGGGATGGGGTGGGAGGAGAATGCAAACTGGACGTGGTCAGCTCCTAAATGCAGTGCCCAGCTGGCAGTGCTCTCCCTGCCTCACGGTCCAAGCCTTTGTCTCTCCTGAGGGCCCATGTGACTCAGGGTCCAACTGGAATTCCCGCGGGAACCTGCACCAGCCTCTGCCCAGCACACCCACCCTGAAAGTCAAAGAATGGGACCCTCCTCCAGAGTCACTAAAATTAAGCCTAATAAATACCTTCAAAGAGGAAGGGGGGGAATTTTATTGAAGAAGTAAGAATGAGCAGTAATAAATAAGAATCAATGGGAGATCCTGGGCATGAAAAATACAAGTGTAGAAGTGAAACACTCAGCAGGTGAGATGAGGAGCTGATTGGATACTGCCGAAGAAGAGAGATGAATTCGGGAGAGAGAAATGAGCTGTAGGAAGTATGGGCGAGTGAAGGAATGAACAGATTTGATTTTTGCTAGATCCGCAATGATCTCCTGTTACTTCTCCCTTGCAAAAACCAAAACACAGTCGATGAGACCAACATGGCAGGGGTGGGGTAAGGTGAGATGGGGGGAAGTGAATGCCCTTTTGAGGGGAAAACACCAATAATAACAAATAACCACTCAGATCTAATTAATAAAGTATATCATAAAACCAATGCATTTGGGGGGGGGAGGGAATGAAGAGTCAGTAGTATGGGGCTGTTCCCTTACTAATCTTGGAGGTAAGAAATACATTCTCAAGCACATGTAGAACACGTCATTATTCATATTGCGTCCCTTTGAATCAAATAAGCCATCCTGGGACCCAATTTCTGAAATTCTCATTTAATTTAAGGTCTTATTTCTAATGGCTCCTCCTGCCCCCTAGAAATGTTTAGTTCCCACTTTAGGTTAGCCGAATACGAAATACAAAAAGACACTCCTAGGATACTGTTTTTACTCTTTTCCTCCCACACCCCCTGCTGGACCATTAGATTTGGGAGTACAGACCATCCTGGGGCAGTGGTCACGTGTCTGGTGTCTCTGAGCTTGGCTCATTGGGTAAGCAGATAAGTTCTAGTTTATTAACTAGAACAATGTAACTCCCATTTTGCACGGCCACCTGCTCCCACCTCTCCATTACCTGCCGTTTTCTTTCCCGTGGCATTTGCACACAGCTTGTCCTCTGAATTCAATCCATCGGTCCTCCTCTAATTTCCCTGAAGTATCTCATTACCAGCCTGTGCCCCGCCGATCAGCTGACCCGCTGCAGCACCAATCCACAGGGCATCTCCTCTGATTCAGCGTGTGGGCTCACAGCCCTGAGATGCCAGGTGGTCCTTTTCCGTCAGAGAGTTATTAAGGAGAGAGGACTGACTGCCCTCCGTGTACATTCCCTTCACAGTTATCAGCTTCTCGTTAAGGTTGGTTAATCCTCCACCTTGATCACTCCCGAAGTCTGACTTCCACTTGGAAAGGTGTCGTGTGCTCCAGGGTGAGCTCGCAGCCTCAGCCTCCGAATGGGAGCCTCAGGCACCTCGGAGAGGAAGACCCCCCGCAACCAGACCGGGAGGGGGCAATGGGCATCTGGGAACCACCTTCATGCTCCCGGCTAACCGAATTTCACGACTGACGTTTACAAAGATCATAATGAGGCCTTGAATTCATGTTTCTTTACAAAAGAGACTCAGTCAAATTTCTTGAGACTCACGACATTTTTTTTTTTTTGGAAAGGACAGAATCTTAAAGGACAGCATTTTTATCAAATTGTGTTTCTTCACTTTGGTCCATTTTTCCTAGCTGAAGGTTATGAGAACTTCTTTATGCATTCAACTTTTATTGAGCGCCTACTATATGCAAGGCTTTGGTAGGTGTTGGGGATACCTGGTGAAGCAGAGATAATTAGCAGGTAAGTACTGCTTGGGGACAGTGATGGAATTCTCTAGATGTTCTTCCAACAAATAAGACCTCTGATTCTGACCATGCTCAGTAGAAAGGGTCCAAACAAAGCTGTACCTTCTCTTGGAAAATCTCCCCAAACACATGGTGCCGGATTTCTCAGGGGAGCTTTTTGCCTGTCTCACCCCATCACGACCAGCAGGCATGCGATTCACATGTGAGATGCAAGATGTTATTTGAATTCTCTTTTTCTCCACATGGGTACAGGCCCAACTCAGCCAAGCCCAAGAAAGAAATGATAGCCCTATTTTAGGCATTTGGTTTTCTATGTATCTTCTTGTCACAGACATCTTTTGGCACTTACAACTTAGGAGAGACAAGCATCTGTAAAATAGCTATTAAATTGCCCCCCTACCTTTCCAAATTAGAACGATACTTTGACTAACAAGTAATGCGTGGTGCTCCTCTACCCCTGGGGGGGGGGCAGGGGAGTTGTGTTTCGTAGGAAGAGAGCAAAGGCCGCATTTCTGGGAGCGAGGCAAGCTCTGAGGACTAGCCCAAGCTCCACGTTTGCAGGCAACGAGGGCTAATTACCTTGGGGTCCTGCAGTTAGAATTGTTGTATCTTTAAATATTCCAAATCCACCCACCATGGGACTTTGACTGGGTACCTCCACTGCGGAGGTAAAGAGTTTGGCGTTCCTATGAAATCTAAGGATGCCTCTCATGAATGATCCAGAAACTGCACCACCAGTCAGAAGTATGGGGGTGCAGGCAGACTTTGATTTTAATTAGGTGGTCAGGGTGGGCCTCACGGAGCAGGTGCAACTGGAGCGAAACTGTGAACACTGGAGGGAAGCGTGATGCAGGCAGGAGAGACAGCTGCTGACAGAGCCTGTGCTGGGACAAGGCCACCATGTTCCATGCGATGGGGGAGGAGGCTGGTTGCCTAGCAGAGTGAGCGAGGGCACAAAGCTGGAGAGGTAATAATGGTGACGACCACACAAGGGTTTTTATTCCAGGCCTCCAGCTCCAAGTCCAGACACGTTTTGACTATAGTACCCGGAGAAATCGGAAAGAGCTCTCTGCACCCAGAAGGGGTCATTAGACTTAAATATAGAGCTGAAGCCCTGGCTGGTGTGGCTCCGTGGATAGAGCGCTGGTGTGCAAATCAAAGGGTCGCGGGTTCAATTCCCAGTCAAGGCACATGCCTGGGTGGTGGGCCAGGTCCCCGGTGGGGGCCATGCAAGAGGCAACCACACACTGATGTTTCTCTCTCCCTTCCCCACTCTCTAAAAATAATAAGTAAAATCTTTTAAATAAATAAAGGCGGAGTCCCAGTTTTATCCTGGGCCATCTGTCCACCCACAGGAGAAAGTGCGGACACCTGTGCACCTGTGTGGACACCTGAAAATGCCCTTTCATTTATAATTATTTCCACACCCCATCAGGTTACAGCCATCACTGGACTGAGGATAAAGCACTAGTCACTTTTAATGAGTGCGACCTAGACCCCACCTGTATTTCCCCCCACAGTGAAGAAATAGTTTAAATCTAAGGGGAGGAGAGGAAATATTGTGAGCTGTGGAACTGTCCCCCTCGGTCTCTGGAACAGCACCCCTGAGACCCTCGCTTTTCCTCCCTTTGCGTGACTGGTCTGCACCCACTCCTCCCCGCCTCTCAGAAGACAGAGAAAGGATCGTGGAACAGGAACCAGTAACAGTGACACATGTGACCTTCATTTGAATTTCATTTCCCCAGGGGACAGTTTGGAGGCACAGAACTAATTTGTGGTGGTGATAACAAGTTGGCAGGAGGAATCTAGCTCATAATGGTAGGCGGACCCCAAACCATGATGTGCGTGTGCTTGTTGGAGAGAAATACCTTTAAGCTCAGGCCTTCCTAGTGGAGTGACAGATGCGAATTCACTGGAAGCTGCTACCTGGGGACAGGGGCTGTCTCTGTGGCGGGGCAGTCTCAGTCCTGCCGCCCGGAGGAAGTCTTCAAATAAGCATTTGCACACCCAGCACAGGGTGCTGCTCCGCTCTGGACTGGCCTGGAAATTCACCACAGTCCTGAATGCCAGCCACAGCAGACGCACTGCTAGTAACTCTGCTGGGAAGGGAGGTTTATCGGACAAGACACAGGCAGGACAGACACATTTTTGAAACCTCACTGTCAGGTACACTTGGTCAGCTTCATCCCGTGTAAAAGTATAGTCTTCTTCTTTGGGGGTCATGGGCTCTGCTGTTAGAAATCCCAGCCCTATGTTATTAGCTTGTGCCCTTGGGCACATTTCCAACTCCTTTGGGGTTCTGTTTCCTTATCTTTTTCATCTTGATTCTGCCAGGCTGTTGTGAAATTAAACAGGATCAAGTATGCTGCATGCCTAGCCAAGTGTTTGATACAGAGGAGGTGATCAGTGGCTATTATTATTATTATTATTATAAAAGGCCATTTAAAATCAGCTACATTACAACAGGTAACCTGAATTATTTCTCCGTCCACAAAGGCTAACTATAGAATTGGTCATTTTTTCCACCTGAAGCTTTCTTTTTCCTACCCACCAAAATCAAAACGAGAGCATCACAAAGAGGGGGTGATGATGGGGGATGGACTGTCTTATCTTATGTCAAAATCCTAACATAAACTATAAACCCTCACTGCCTTATAAAAGGGCAAACTTCCCATTTATAATCCCACAAGAGAGTTTAGCCTTTGGCAGCAAGAAGCCTCATTCAACTCCTGTGCGTGAGAGTTTGTATCTGCAAACACTTTCTGGTGTCCAAAGGGAAAAACGGCAAGGAATTTCAGCAGTGACTTTTGCGATCCTAAACAATACTTATAAGCCAATTGGAGATTTCTTTAGAATATATAAAAAATTCTTATATGGGAGATAAATGGTCATGAAAAAATACAATAAAATAGAAGTGAAAAATCATATATAATGAATTCTTAGCAATCAATAAGAAAAAGATAAATTTGTTCTTTGTAAACCAAAGTGGGGTGTTCCAAAGGATGCCCGGTCCTCCCAAAATCAATAGCTGTGGCTAACTTAGCACGAGGAGTGTGTGGGGCCCTTTGCAGGAATGACCACACTGCACTACACCCGCATTGGGTGTGGCACAGATCCTGTCTCCACGTGAGAGATGAGGAAACCGAAGCCTAGCGAGGTGAAGGGCAGCTCGCAGGTAGCTGAGAGGACCGGTTCTCCACCTCGCGGCCATGAAGCCTTGAAGAGCTGGCTGCAGTTAACAGTTCATTAGTGAAGGACGGGCGGATGGTGAGGGTGGGGATGTTTTCTCCCTCTCTGGTCTCCCTCATACCTTACCCTTTCCCTCTGCTTCGGCAGCCTATGATAGCCAGGGACAATGGTAACCCCCACCAAACAGACACCCACGTCACTGCCAGTGTCCAGCCCAAACAGGACCTTCGGTAAGACTTGGCCAGGCTCCCACTTCCCAGATCCGCCCTCCCCAGGCTCCCAGCTGCACAGCAACCCCTCCCCCTTAGGAGGAAAAGGGAAGCAACCGGGGAAGGGAGGGGGGGGGCTCCCACCACCTGCTGCTCCCCACCTGCAACAGAACACGATGCTGATGTGCCTCACGGCACCAGGACATGACAGGGATGAGACTGTACTTTTCTCAGTATGCGGGAGTCACATTCTACACCCCGAGGGTCACCTCATTCTGTGATCCCATATCAAAAAAGCTCACTGCGACCCTGCCCTTCCCCATCTCAAGTCAGATCCAGGCCCTTTGCATGCTAGACGGCCACGTTCAGCACCAGTGTCCTGTGCCTGGCCTCTCCGTGCAGGACATTGAGCTGTCTTTCTGCAACTGCGCGCTGGTCCCACCACATCCCTGCTCACGCCACCAGGGGCTCTGACGCCAAACCTCAAACCCTTTCGCAGCACAGCAAGGCCTTTCACAACCGAGCCCTGGTGCCGCCTGCGAGCAGCAGCCCAGGGGAGCACGCTGTGTTCTGGGGGCGCCGTGGGCTCCTGCACCCGCCCCAGCCCTTGCCCACGCCTGTCCTTCTGCCCTGGACTACTCCGTCCTCCATCTGGTCATTTCTGACCCGTCCCTCGAGACCCAGTTTAAATTGGCGTCTGCGGAAGGTGAGTGAGCGCTGGGACTAAACTGATTCACAAGCGCGGGTGAGGAGAAAGCAAGCTTCGCACAGACCCATGGGTTTCCAGACAACTTCAAACACACACCGCGGAAATGGCGCATTGACTCTCTGGGAGTGACACGCTGAGCACACTACGGGGAAATATCCCAGTACCGGTCCTTTGATGATGAGAAAAATCTCTCCTGCATCCACTAGGTGGCGCACCCAAATTTACAAACATCAGAGCACCTCTCCCTTCACTTTGAGTGTATTATCACCACGATTTCTTTAATTACAGTCTTTGTCCATACACTGCTCATGACAATGTCGACACTAGTTGTGGGAATAAGTATGCAGAAGGTCAATTCATCTATGCAGTTGGTGTCAAATGTCATTATTAAGATCAGAGCCCGGAGAAGGTTCCCCACCCCACCCCACCCCACCCCACCCCATCACCTTTGGTCACAGGAGATAACCTTTCTTGGTCACCTGAAGGAACGGCTCAGCCTGCAGATGCCAAAAGTTCAGCCCGGTTCTGAGCAAGCAAACTGGAACCGGAAATAGCTCTGCCTGGACCCAACTGCAGAGCGACCGGGTGTGCCGCTGACGCTCCTCGGGTCTCCTCCCTGAGCCTGTCGTTCCGCTCCCTTCATCCTTATTAATAGTCCAAAGCCTCTGCCTTCCGGGCGGTCAGTACCCTGCCAGGATGGTGCGAGCACAGCAGCTTTTTTTTACTGCTTGTTAAATGGTGTTTACAGAACAACACTCCTCTGGTGCTCCAACCCCAGAATCTTTTAAAGTAAGAATGAGGCTATTTCTGTGGAGATGGAGATGCATATTGAATTCTGGTCTGATTGTCTCTTATTTCCTTTGTTTTGTGCCAGTGCCCACAAGAGTGTCATCTGAATCACTCCTCAGCCTCAGCATGGAGCTGTGCTACACACACGTGAGTGCTTTTTTATAGTCCTGTAAGGAGAGGAAAGGGTCTGGCTCTCTCTCGAAAGGCAAGCACGGACCCCTGTAGAAACTTCGCAGGTTATATAAGCCAGGCTTGCAAACATCTGCCCCAAGTCACTGGCAACGCAGAAGCCCTGTGCAGTCAGCAGGTTATTGAAGGACACTCTCGGCCGACTCATTCGTTTTCTCTAGTGGTTTCAGGCCTGGAGTGCACGGGGAGGTCAGTCTGCCAACCAAGGTGTGCCATCTGCCCACGGAGGGCCACAGAATGTACTCATATATTTAGTTATTAGTAAGTCGGCTTACATGTCACATCTTCCAGGAAGTCTTCTGTGAATCCCCTTCCCCCGTACATGTTTCCTCAGCACAGTTCATTTAGCCCCACGGATTGTAATTGTTTACAAGGCTGACTGATCTCCTGAGGGTGAGGATTGTGTATTATTCTTCCTGTTTTCCAGCACAATGCCCGGTACATTGAAGGAGGTACCATAAGTGAATGAATGGTAATCCAATGAATAGGTAAAAAATGAACGGTACATTTCTTGAGGGAGCAAAACAGGGTCCCGATTTTGGGGGATTGGCACATTTCTCCTTCCTTTATTTATTTGTAGGTTTAAAAAATTGGATTCTATCTACATGGCAAGATATAACCAGGTGATTGAGTCCATTTAATCAACAACTGAGCAAAAAAAAGTAAAAATCATTATGTAAGTTTTCGGAAATTAATGCATAACATTTTCCTTTACAAAGGGCTCCCAAATATGTTATTCCTTGCTTCTTAGAACAATCCTATGGAATGGGTTAAATTGGGATTATTTCACAGATGAAGGAACGAAAATTTAGAGAAATTAACCGACCTGGGTGAGTGAATGGCCGAGCCAGGACAAGCTCTTCTGATTCTAAACCCTGTGTCCACTCTACAGCACCAATGTGCTCACTGACCACCACCCCTTCAGCTCAGGGGCCACTAGCTGCTGGACTCCCCTGGCCTGTGGACTGGCTGGTTTGCCCAGTTACTGTGATATTCCTAGGCTAAAAAAAATAAAAATAAAAATAAAAATAAAAGCAGTTTTTTCCTGGCTCTGTCATTTATCAGCTGCCAGACCCCGAGCAGGTCATCAAAACCTTGTCCAGGCCTTCGGTTTCCTACAGTCGGAGTGCAAATGTAAAGCTGGGGTGAAACTAGCTACTAACTCTCAGGTGGTTAGAGGGTCCGGCCTCATCCCCATCGTTCTTAAACTACAGCCACTGTCTCTTCTGATCTAACCACATACCTTCACTGTTCTTACTACTTAACATGCTGCCATCACTCCCATTTTGCAGATGCAAAAACTGAGGCATCATAAGGTTAGGTAACTGAACCACAGCTACACACCTAGTCAGGGGGAAAGTGTTAAACTCAGGTGATTTGGCTTCAGAGTCGGTGCTCTGTTGCATGGAAAGCACTTAGCATGATTGATACAACAGTACTCAATAGACAAAGCTACTGTTATTATTATTATTATTATCGCTAAAAGCAGATCTTACTAACCTATTAGGGAGGGACTATACCAGCCTTATATTCTGTGACAAGGGGCCATAGAGCTCATTTATGTGGAAAGATGAAAACTTGAGGGGGGATGCTTTCCTGGGGGGCTGAGCTCCCACCCAAGAATGCCCAAGCCCGAAGCCCAAGTACACAGTTGGTGCGATGATTCCTGCTACTGCTTACAAAGCCATGCAAGCAATTTGCTCATATCAAGCTGTTATTAGGCTATTTTCGTAACAAAAATACTGTCTTCCTTGAATTCCTATGCAAATGCAAGAATGCCAACACAAGTGTAGTTTATTTAAAGATCTTCTTGTAGGAATTTAATTTGTCCTTTTCAAGAAGCAACAGAGGAAAGGCACGGAGATGAGCAAGCCGGCCTGAAAGGGCCCTGAGCTACTGATAAAGAAAGGGCAGCTCTTCTCCCTTGGACTTGAACACCAAGCCCTCTTCTCACCTTGACCGAGGACAGAGCGCCCAAGTCTGTGGTGGCCAGTAACACCTGGAGAGATTATCCGGGCAATTGTCTCCATGATGCGGAGTGATGTAAAGGAAATCCCAGCCCACGTCTGGACGCCTGGACGCCTGGAGACCGGAGAACGGCAACGGTGAATGACAGTGAGCCATGCGCGCCGGTGCTTAGGGTCCCCAGAGAGGGGTCTGTTAAAACCCTGTGACAAAGAAACATGCAAGCACCACGTTTTGAGAAGCAGCACCATGGAGAAGAAAGAACACTGTACTTGCAGGGTGGGGGTGGGGGCAGAAAGCCAGGGCCTGAGCCCAGCCCCACGCTGTGTCCCCCTGGAAAAGTGGGTAGCATTCCTGGGCCTCAGTGTCTTTTAGAAAATGGAAATCACCATAAGCATTTTTTCAGAGTTAGTGTTCTTTTTGAAAACTATGAAACAGACACAGCGAAAGCACTTGGCGAACTATAACGTGCTCCTGAAACTGGCAGACGTTTTCCCCTCACTCTTCATGAAGAGGGAGGGGCACCTAACAGGGAATGTCAAAACATCCGGAGGCTCTGCATGTTAATGGTTGTGTGGACGCTGCTGTCCTTCAGGCAGGGGCCGTCTCGTCCTCGTCGGGCTGATGGTGCCACATCCTCAAAATTACATTCAGGTTATGTCGTGCAAATTAGGGCCAGGGATGAATGGGTTGAGCAGAAAATTGTGTGATTAATATTTACTGTGTAACGCAGCTAAATTGGCTGTGATACCTAAAGGGGCTGATTTAGGCTATTAAGAGCGAGTAATAGAAATGATTGAACCTCATGTAGTTCTGGAAGAAAAAGGGGGGCTTTGAACTTCTTTTCTAAATTTATTGGTTGATTTTGAAGAGAGAGGAAGGGGAGGAGGGAAGGGGACAGAGAAAGAGGCGTCAATTTGTCAACTCACTTGCTGATGCATTTGTTGGTTGGTTCTCCTATGAACCCTACCAGGGATCAAACCTGCAACTTTGGCATACTGGGACGATTCTCTAATTAACTGAGCTACCCGGCTAGGGTCCAGACTTACAGCTCCTTAGAAGAAACAAATGAGTTTCATAATGGCTTTTGACTGAGGCCTGATCGCTGTGGACTGACTCAGAGGCAAATCACTGGCTGCTTAAAGGTCAAGCTGTATATAATAAGTTGTTACATGGGGTGACACGCAGAGTTAGGATCTCCCTTGGAAATGAATGCAAAGAGGTGGAGCTTATCAAGAGCAGGTGGGCACTGGACATTATGCCTTCCTTCCCATGCGCCTTCTTTTGTGGAGGATCAGCTGCATCTTGGCTGAAATACACATGGATTACGACAATGCATGTGCGTATGAAAAAGCACGATCCGTTGCACACAGAAGATTTATCCGCTTGCCTCTTGGGCCCCATCTGGTAGCAA
This sequence comes from Sturnira hondurensis, assembly GCF_014824575.4. Classification (NCBI taxonomy): domain Eukaryota; kingdom Metazoa; phylum Chordata; class Mammalia; order Chiroptera; family Phyllostomidae; genus Sturnira; species Sturnira hondurensis. The sequence continues at coordinate 1,401,449 of NW_028083884.1, forward strand.
GATTAATGGCTGTTTAAAAGCTATAAATGTAGAAAAAACTGTCATCGATGGAAACTCGTGTTTACGCCCGCTGTGTGCTGAGTGGCCTATGAAACGGCCGATCCAGGGAGCAGTATCGTTTCCAGACTCCGATCTGTACACAGAGCCCCCACTTACTTGGAAAGCCTCTTTATTTTCCAAAGAATAAAGCCAATGCAAGTATCTAATAAACACACAAACAAGACATACCACTTAGGCCCTGCAAGATAAACCAAATCCCTCAGTGCCAGGTCCGCCGGAAAGGTCAGAGGAAGAGGATGTATTTCTTCTATAAAGGGACTGGAATGCACACCTCATCCGACTTGCCTTCTCCTCAAACAAACTCAGGGCAATGGAATTTTTTAAAAATCTTGAGTGAACAGTGAGAATTGTGAGCAGCATCGCGGAACATATTTTGGAACAGAATGGTTGAGAGCCTCTTAGATTGGCCCTTCTGAAATACGATAAGTGGGTGACAAGGGCTAAGCTCTGAGGGTCCTCCCAGCTCCGAGAGCCCACGATCCTGTGAGTCCGTGGGGCTGAGGTCTACCTGGTAGGCGTAGAACCTCCCACACCCATGGGATTTAGGACAAGTTTCTCAGACTCAAAAGCCTCAAGGGGTCAGAGGAGCAACGGAAAGGAATACTCAACTAGATGGAATACTCAACTAGATGGCAACAGTGGGGGAAATGAGTGTCTGTTTTCCAGGGGTGTTATGCCCCGGCTGGGTGGGTCAGTTGGTGGTAGCGTCATCCTGTACACCAAAAGGTTGCGGGTTCGATCCCCAGCCAGGATGCCTATGGGAGGAACCCATCGATGTTTCTCTCTCACATCAATGTTTCTCTCACACATCCATGTTTCTCTCTCTAAAATCAACAAACATATCCTCAGGTGAGGATTAAAAAAAAGGGGAGTATTATGGGTTGAATCATATGCCCTCCCAAATTTGTATGTCGAGGTCCTTACTCCCAATACCCAAGAATGCATCTTAATTGGAAATAGGGGTGGTGCAGCTATAATTAGGTAAGATCCTGTTAGTCCAATATGACTCACGTCCTCACGCAGAGGGAAAATCCGGACCCAGACAGACACGCACACATGGAGAGCACCAGGTGAACATGCGCAGAGGCCGGAGTGATGGGTCTTTGAGAAAGGAACACAGAGATTTCCGTCGAACCCCCAGGAGCTGAGGAAGGGGCCTGGGACCGACTCTCCCTTCCGCCCTCAGAAGGAACTTGCCCTGTCAGTGCCTTGATCTCTGACTTGCGGCCTCTTGATCTGAGACAATACATTTCTGTTGTTTAAGTCGCCCGGTTGGTGGCGCTTTGTTGTGGCTGCCCTAGGACACTACGACAGGTGACACCCATGTAGCTCCAACCAGATATTGTCACGTGAGAAATGCCATTGTGCTTCTTCCAACCTGTTCGAAGAAGTCAGAAGTATAGGTCCTGTTCCATGTAAAATCCCCCAACTTAAAAATGCTGGCAACACATACAGAAGACTTAAACGTACAATATAAAGGTAAAGTATAACTGGTCCCCAAGTTACAAGCTAGAAAGCCCCACTACAAGGATTTCTAAACCTGCCACTAATCACCTTCTCCCAGCTAATTAGACATTCTCATCCACCTCTACCGTAGACTGAAGCCCAGGAAGGCTTCCAATATAATGCTCATGGGTTATTTGGTGTGCTAACAGAACAAAAATATAATTTTTTTTAGCTCAAGTTACTTGGTTAGATTCGTTTATTGATTTTCAAACTTCTAAGCATGGAAATTCCATTGTCAAAATTAATCTCATGAATCTCAAAAACAAAAGTGAAGTCTTATTGGTATCCATTATGTTGTGTGTTCAAACATAACATTATTTATACAATGGTGACCATGAGAATAAGACCACCCTTTAATTAATAAACATATGAAATTAACATTTGTGAAAACCTACAGCAATTTCACCATCTAATTTTTTCCTGGACTTTGTTGTGCTTGCAGTTTCAAAAAAGATCCTTGGTTCATACAGATTAAGTAGTTGTAACAGATAACAAAAGCTTAAATGTTTCCCTTAAAACCTTTGGACTTTTTTTAACTGACTAAAAAGCTCAAAAGAAGAAGAATAGAGGATTTTTCCTGCTCACACAAAATCTAATAAACAGAGATCAAAAGAGAATCATAGAACTTCTATTTCCAGTAATAACAGCCAAAGTAAATAAGGTCAGCTCCTCTGCTGAGAAAACTTAGACTAAGTTGGACAACATATTTTAAAAATCTGCTTGAAAGCATTGAGAGCTGATAAGATAATGAAGCCAAGATCTTGGGAGTAAAATGAGGCTCCAAAAAATAAGTTCACTTTGGCGGTCAGCTCTTCCCCATGAGGCCATGTGCCACCCCCTGGGGCATCACTGAAATGCTGAGCACCTTAGCGCGTTTCTGACAGCCTTGGGGGTGGGGCGGGGCTGAACTGGGACCCACAAGGCGATGCTTTAGGAGCAGAGTAAAACTGGAAGTGGGTCCTTATGGCACATCTCACCATCGTGTCACCTCAGCCCCCAAAACAGAATTAAAATGGTTTTTGGAGTGGGGCTATCTCAGGCACACACCAACAGTGCTGACAGGGACAGACAGACATAGACACTCTCTGACGTGTTATCTTGGGCTTCAAACGATTCCTACAGACAATTCTGCAAACATAAGCCTACAATTAAAATTAATCAAATACCTAAGGACATAGGCCATCCTGAACGACAGCTGATGACCAGCAGCAGAAACAAGCCTGACAAGGCATAGAGATGTCAGTGCAATGAAAATGCTTGCACAAGCATGTGTACAGCAAAAAAATTCTTCCAGCAGACTGTAACACCCAGAACAGTGATTCTGAGCCCCAGAAGCAGAGGAGAGAGAAGATGGAGCTGAAGCAATCTTTAATGAAGCAATGACAGAGAATATTCCAAAACCAAATAAAAAATCAAACTGCAGATTTAGGCAGCTCTATGAGTCCTAAATAGCACAAACACAAAGTGAACAGCACCCAGTCACAACGTAGTACAATTTCTGACACCCAAACAGAAAGAGAAAATGATACAAGCAGTCAAAGGAAGGAGGCTGGGGGAGAGGTGAATTTTAAAGGAATACAATTAGACACAGAGACATCAAAAGAACAAGAGCAAGATACATTTGTTTTCTATCACTGAGTAACAATGTGCCGCAAACTGAATGGCTAGTACAACACAGTTCCCATAGACAGAAGTCCAAGCGTACCCCTTTGCTCACCACCAACCAAAATTAAGGTATACGCCAGCCTCCTCACCTGGAGGTTCTTGGAAAGAATCCACATGGAAGAATTGCAGAATATGTATCTTTTTCAAGCACACACTAAACTTCTCCAAAAGTTGACAATAAGCTGTACCATTAAGCCAATATCAACCAATTTCAAAGTATGCAAATCATCATCTCTGATCATAATACAATTAAGCTATAAATCTAGAAATCCATTCTAAAATAAATAACTATAAAATCAGTATGTTTGAAATTTTAAAAATATACTTCTAAATAACCCATGGGTTAAGAAGAAATCACACCAAAAAATTACAAAATATTTTGAACCGTATAACAAAAATGCAAATAAAATTTGTAGGCTCCAGTAACTGCCATGCTGCGGGAATCTCCCAGCCCTAATCATAGATAGAATATAAAAACCAAAAAGTTGGAAAATCACCAAGTTAGAGATGCCTCTCAAACTAAAGAAGCATTAGGCAGAGAAATGTTTCCAGACCTGCACGAAGCAGACAGGGGTTGCAGACACGTGTCCGTTTCCTTGCTTTGCTAGCAGACAGTGCCTAGAACAACAACATCACAGCAGCAACAGACACATCCCCGCCCTGATCTTGTTATTAATACCAGTCTCCAGTGAAAGGCACGGGGCTCCTGGGAGAAATTCTGATTCTAGAACCAAGGCAGTGAGTATACATGGTGAGCCTCAAATATTTTGTAATACCACGATGCGAGGAAGAGCTCAACAGTCACCACGCAAACCCTGCAACGATAGGGTACGTCAAAGCGACCCAGGAAGCCACGGAACGAGTTCTCTGTGACCAGAGCTACAACAATTTGAGCACAACAAAACGAAGCAGAACAAAGTCGTATTAGATTGTAGCCCAAAGCATCAAATAAATGTCCATGTGTCCATACCGATGGAAGTAGCTGATTGAATAAGCAGGGGAGAATGGACAAATCTCCCATACAGAAGAATTTCAATACTTTACTCCACCTTCTGGAACCAAATGCCTCACTTTGAAGTGTGCACTGCGCACGGTGCGGTGTATGGAAGCGGGGGTGGGGAAGAATAACTTCACGGTGGGGGAACTAGAACGCATTTCCTCAGCCAGACCATCAGGTCAACGCCAACAGTAATAAGTCAGGTTGATGGTCTGTACCCTTGATCTGCTGTGACAAAAAGGTGCTTTACCTCCGTGGTCTTCATCTAGTGACACTGCCATCTCCAGGTGCCCACGGAAGAGAAGGCATCGAGACTCCTGCCTGCTCTTCGATGCCTGGATGGGAAGTGGCACTTGCCATTTCCTCCGGAGGCCCATTGGCCAAACCGGGCCACATGGTCCCAACACAGGAAATGGGAAATGCCAGGGAGCTCATGGAGAAGCTGGTGACCAGGACGGCGTCTGCAGCCCTCGGTTCTGGAAGTGGGAGAAGTGGACCTTGTGTGTGACCGTCTTACAGAACCAGCACAGTCGAGCCAAATACAACACGCTGAAATACTGAGGGCTGCGGCTCTCTCTCGCGGGCACAGCACTGCAGCAGCCTGATAGATTTCTTTAATCCGCCAGGCTGTGAACGTTTTGCCTCTTATTCATTTCATAATCTCCTGGCAGTGATGTATGTCTTCCACCAAATACTGTTTGGCTGCAGGGGTATATTGCTAATGATGTAATTTGGAGCTTAAATTTTCATTAAAATTCTTACATATCTATCTGTGCATTGGTATTTTTCAGAGAGATCCTAATAATTGTGAAATAGGATTTATTTTCTTTGAAACTAAAATCCAGTTTTGAAACTGACTTAAGTCTGCTCCCCAAATAATGTGGATTGTCAAGCCGCAAATAGCAAACACCACTATCGTACTTCTGTACTTTGGCTTTTAAAAATGTTTGAGAGCCAGAGCTGCCTGAATTTTTAGTGCTTGCGGCACCTTTTAAAAAATGATCGACCCTCTTCCCTCCCTTCCTCCTTTCATTGCTTTCTTCCAGAATAATTCAGTCCAAAGCCAGCGGAGTCAGGTGCCCACACAGGACAGTGCAGATGGAGTGCACGGTGGCCAGACAGAGAGGACCTGGGACCAAGTGAGGAAGGTGAGGCTGTGGCCGCCTGGAAGGAGGGAGGTGGCTCACGGGAGAATGATCAGATGTCCAAGAACCCCAGCTGTGTCCTAACCAGCTGCTTGGTCATAGACAAGAGACTCTGAGTCTCAGCTTCAGAAAAATGAGTGACTGACCTAGATAAGTGACTTTCACACTGTGTTTGGTGGCACTTTGGGGGCCACAGAGGACATCAGAGGGAGACCAGGACAGATCTCCAGCCTCCAACAAGCCTGTTCCGGTAGAGAAGTGTGGCAGACTCTGGCCAGCAGAGTCCGCCTGTTGTGGCTGATGACAAGAATGAATGCACAGTTGACAACAATCCTGTGGAGAAAAAGGGAACAGGCACGACTACTCTCTCAAGGGGAGAGTGCCTATTGTACCTTGGAGGGGAGGTACTCCCCTCAAGAGGGGAGCGCCCCAACCCTTGCCTAGACAGGCTTTTATTGTTTTCCTGGGGTCTTACATCATAGAAAGATTTATTACCTATTACATAGAATATTATTGTCTACATTCTAGGTACAATCAAGGAAATGAAATAATGTGCAGTGGGGAATGGCGATGAGCTGATTAGCTCTGTCCTTGGGAGAACTCGCACAAGCTTTGGATATTACCTTAAAGATAGACAATACACATTTGTTGTTTTAAACCAGGGTGATGGAGTTTCAGCAAGAGTAAGCCATAACAATTTTCTAGGCCTGATTCCCATGGGGAAACTTGGTTTGAGGGTCTGGCTCCTGCCCACCACCTCGCTTCTGTAGGTTTTCCACACAGAGCCAAGTCACATTTTTCAGGCCAGGACAAACTGGTCCCCTACAGAGAAGCGCCACTGTCTTCCGTTCTGTGCTTCACACCGGTCTCAACACAGGATTGTGCTTGACCCCAAGGTTCCTTCGATAAAAAAAAGAAAATAAAATGAAATCTGAAACCTCCATTTTAGAAGCTGGCTGGCATGGCTGTTTTATCTCTGGGCTTGTGCTTCAGCCTTAAAAAGTGTGCAAACCCTTAGCGAGCGTGGCTGAGGCCTCAGTGAGAAAAGCCGGATGGAGTGCCTCAGACGGCCCACGGAGGGTTGCTCCCTCCCCACGAGGGAAGTCAGCAGCACACCCCCTATGATCCACACCAGTAGCGTGCACTTGCACACCCGTGTGAGCAAACACTGATCCCCGCCGCAAGGGAAGCTGACAAAAGTGTGCAAATCAATTTAGATGAAGCCACTACAGGAAGAAAGAAGATTTCTAAGGCATTGTCCAGAACTTCATGGATGCTCTCAGCCTCTAGAATATCACACACAAACACACATGCACACACTTGTGCATACACATGCCTGCACACACAAACACACGTGCACATGCCCCACCACACACAGCAGCAGATCTCTTTGGTGTGAGCCTAGGAGACACATTTGGACCAAAACCATTATTAGACTTCAGAATGGGGGTGGTTGGAAAAGTCTCCTCCATCACAAAGTCACAGCAGTTGGAACGGAAAGCAAACACAGGAGGTTTTCTCTAAGGCGTTATTCATGCTGGGGTCCAGGGAGCCACAGGGCATCCCCACAGGCATGCAGTGGGGCAGTTGTGGGGTGTGGGGAAAGAGACCAGGGGCCCTGTCTTCCAGCTCCGTGCGCTTCTGACTCGGCCCCTCCTGCCCCGGGGGGGGGGGGGCTCAGGGGCTGGGACCAAAGAGCACGTCACGACCCCAGAGGAGACAGAATGTGCTGACTTAATTAGTTCAGTCACAGGTAAACAAGGACCCAGGCACGTGTTTCTCTTTGTTTCTCTTGCTGTCAAAAGAAAAACAAATGTGGCCTCAGATAAGGAGAGGCTAGTGGAAAGGATTGTAGCCGAGGGAGAGGATCCTGCTGGAGGAAGAAGCGACTATTGCAAGGGGGAACTTCTGACCCTGAGACCTACGTGCAGGTCAAAGGTCAGCCAGAGAAGGCTTTTCTTCTCTGGGGAGGAGTGAGCTGGTCTAGAAAGAACCAGGAGCAGGGCAGTGTGGTGAACAGCGGTGGACTGGTCAGTGGAGCAGAGGATGTTGGGGTCAGCCTAACCCTCGGGAGGGACAGTTAGGAGGGTTGGGGAGCTGCTTTGGGCTGAGGGTGGGGAACACACGAGGAAAGGGCCTGGGGCAACCAGAGACTCTTAATGAAAGGTTGGCCAACAGGCGTCTTTTGTTCAGACTGATCCCAGACAGTTCGGCCACTCATTTATGAAGCAAACCATGGGAATTTGGACCCCAGTGGGGGGAATTTGGACCCCAGTGGGGAAATTTGAGGGGGGTCTCCGTCTGGTCTCATCATGGGTAAATGAGGGGGTCACACCAAGTTTCAGCCAAGTTGATGGGGAGGGACTGTTCTCTACAGCAAGTCAGTTCCAAACCCAAAGGAGTCGGGGGGCTTCCTAACAATCCGGGTAAGGACAGTGTGGTCAGAGCAAAATGCAATATTTACAGGTGTTGTTTCTTCCTTTTTAAACTTTAAAAATTGTTTCAACAACTGTTTACATTCAATAGTATTTTCTATTAGTGTCAGGCGCAGCTGTCATTTCTAAGGATCACCCTTCATTCTTCCAGCCCCAGACCCTCTCTGTGAAAAGGGCTTTTCTTTGGGAAGAGGAATTTCTGCTGCAAACAAGTCTACCAGGGGGCCAGGTGGCAGCAACATCCCTCCCGATAACCGAGACGGGACGTTGATTTCAAAATATCGAGACCCAAGTCCACGCTTCTTACAATGGACGGCGCTAAAGTCCATTTTCTTCACGCTGCCCTTTCTTCTGCCCTCCCGATAAAAGATTATTAGAACAAAGCCTGAGGCCACCTCCAAATCCTGTCGCAGGGAAGCCCAGTTTGGGTATCAGCTAAGATCTCCCTACTTCTCAAATATGTTGTTTACCTGGTCTAGACCTTCACTTCCACAGTTCATAGGAGCCCCGCCTTCTCCCAGTTTTTGTAAATTCTCAAGGACTTCTGTTCCCGGACATTTGTCCTGCGCCGAGCCAAGCTGGACTCAAAGCTCTGTGCTTCCCGCATTTCCGGGAAAGCCTCGCTGACCCGGTGCCTGTGCCAGTCTCCCAGTTCAACGAAGATTGAGGGGAACACAGGACACGTGGCCACCCCCGCCCCCGAGCTCGATGCCTCTCACGCCAGGAAAACCGTTTGTCCCACACCCCGATTTCTGTTTACTTCTTATTTTTCACCCGGAAGCTCCTGAGGGCTTATTTTTTTTCCAGACAATTCAAGGCCATTCAAGATTTGCTGGGCGTTAGGTTAAGCTCGGCCCACTCATTGCACACTTTTCCAGACTCGCATAAAGGCTCTGCTCTTTGGTGTCATGCGGACCAGCAGCAGCAGCACCTGGGACCTGGACACATGCGGATTCTCAGCTACACCCAGACCCACTGACTCAATCAGTGTGAGGCCACTGGGGTCAGTTCCTGTTGCTCGGGAGCCACCTGGTGCAGTGGGTGGAGTTGGGTCTCCCCTCCCCCGCAGACTGGTGTCCACCTGGACCTTGAGAATGCTCTGTTATTTGGACTAAGGGTGTTTGCAGATGTAATTAAGTTAAGAAGTTTGAGATGAGATCATCTTAGGTTTAGGGTGAGCCAAACATTCAATGACTGGTACCCTTAGGAGACAGAAGAGGGACTTTCAAAAGAAAAAGTCACCGGGGAGAAAGCCAGGCAAAGAGGAAGGTGGAGGGAGGAGTGGAGAATCTACCAGCCAAGGAACACGGAGGATGGCTGCCAGTGACCCAACGGGAGACGAGAGCCGTGGAAAGCATTTTCCTTCCAGGAGGAACCAGCCCGCCCGGCACCCCAACTCTCTGACCTTCGGAACTGTGGGAGGACAAATTTCTGTCATCATGGGCCACTCAGGTGTGTGGTCTCCTGTCACTGTAGCTCCGGGAGGTCACTACCCCTGGTGAACCCTGGGGTTGAGTTGTATGCCTCAGTCTGGGTTTTCTTTCCAGTGTGTCCTGTCAGTCCCTCTGTCTTCCCCTCAGCCCTGAGCTGGTGCCAGTTTTGTGGTCCCCTGTACGTGTGGCCAGACAGCTGCCACACACTCCCTGCCCAGCGGACCACCAGCCTTCTCCCTCCTACAGCCCCCTCCACTTCTGACATGTTCACTCGCTTTCTCCTTTCTCTCCTAGCTTTTGAGTTACATCTCTCCCCTCTGCTTCTGTGTTCTCCAGCCCCGAGCCCTTGCTTTCCCTGTGTTTCCACGGGTCTATTAGAATTTCCCCATTATTTCCTATTATTCGAAAAATAAACTCCAACGCAGCCTGTGTTCTTTCTACATGAGCTACTCTGGGTCATTCTCGTTCTGCAGAACTTCACGAGCATCCCTGATGCAGTAAATGTTTATCAGTCCTCCAGAAAGGCCTGTTGATTAGGCTGGAAAATACTGGATCGGAGCAATTCTCCAGAACACATTCATCCCCCTTAATGTCTTCCCACACCTGAATCAGAGAGGGAATCCTTTTTCTCTGGTACTTCCTGCTTCTTTAAGTATTTCTAGAATGCAGGTCTCTCTCTCTCTCACACACACACACACACACACACACACACACGAATCAGTAGTTCCGGAGTCTTCCTTCTGACAGGAGCAGAAGCCCATTCATTTCCATTCCTCACTTCTCTGTCACGTGGGTCACATTCAGAGCGGAATGAGCTGGGAGCAGCTTTTAGCCCATTTGTATTGTTTTGTCAAAGGCAGTTTCTTGTTACCAGGACCATATGTCATCTGGTCACAGGAGGACTGCAGACAGTGCTAATTCACCTTCAAGATTAAGCGATGGACTATGGATTTATCTTTGTGTCTTATGCTTAAAAATGCTCCTTGTTTAGAGTTTATTGCAGAGTCCATGCTCCATCATCATGCTTCACTGGGAAGTTCCATTTGGTCCTGATAAATTGATGCTTTTATCAATAAGTAAGGCCCCTCTTTATATCTGCTAACAGTCTTTTTCTTAGTCTGCTTAACATAAGCATGCTGGCTTTCTTGGGCTTCGTGTTCAACATAATACATTTCTCCAACTTTTTTTATCCTCATCCAAGGGCATTTTCCCCCATGCTTTTAGAGAGAGAGAAAGGGAGAGAGAGAGAGAGAGAGAGAGAGAAACATTGATGTCAGAAACATCAGTTGGTCACCTCCCATATGCCCCCAGACTGGGGATTGATGGGAACTGCATGTGTTCAGACCAGGAAGTGGAATTGTAACCTAGGTATATGCCCTGACCAGGAATCAGACCTACAACCCTTCAGTTACTGGATGGTATCAACCTACCAACTGAGCCACACGGCCTAGGGCCAGGGCTCTCCAACTTTTTTTAAAGTCATTGAAATGTGTTTCTTGTAAACAACATACAATTGAGTCTTTTATTTTTTAATCCATTTGACAATCTCTGTTTTTTAACTAGAGTGTTTAGTCAATTTGCATTTAATGCAATTCTCGATTAGGCTAGATTTAAGTCTCCCATCTTGCTATTTATATTCATATGTATATAATTTATTTGTAGTGGAATTTTAAAAAGTATTCGCTTTTACTGAGCATCCCTGTAAACTTCTTGTTAATCATGTCTTCGAAGAACCATAAAATCTGAGAGTTATAAGGGGTCTCTAAGGCCAGTTAGTATTATTCCAAGTGGGAGAAGAGTTGTAGAGAGATACATGAAAATTTACAATTGAGATAAATCACCACCTGGCCAATCGTTCTCAGAAATCATGACAGTCCACTCAATCCTGTTATTTTAGGTCCTTCCTGGAGAGGTGGGGTCTTCAAAACAGAGCACATCTTCTCCCACAGCCTTTTACTGTGTCCCCAGTTTGGAAAGGGGGAGATGACTCTCCCCACAGGCTCACACCCCTCTCCCCATCATTTCCTATTATTCGAAAAATAAACTTCAACGCATCCCGCATCTTCGATGTGCAGACACAACCGTGGGGCAAAGGGGAGGTGACTCGAGGTTGAGACCCTGACTCGGCCTTTGGAAATCCCAGCCTAAAGGAACTTAACCATCACTGCATCAGACACTTGACAATATTGGGGCCGACTTGCCTCTCTGGTTGAACTTCCTTTTCTTTCTTTTGAAAGAAGCAAAGAGAAATCAATTTTATGTCAGCCAAGACCTATGGCTCTGCCAAAGGATTATTCTGCTGCCCCTTTTTTCCTCAATAAAAAGCAACGTAATCCAGTGTTTAGATAGAGGTTTTAGCCCTTTCACAGTGAGGTCTTGTTTGCTTGCCTGTTTTGCTGCAGCAGAACTGGATTCACTCACTTTTTAAGGTGATGGGGCTACAGAGGGGTGACAACCGCAGAGCCCCATCTGAGATGGCGAGTGGCCGGGTCCAGCCCCCTCCTCCCTGGGAACCAGCTGGCACAGCTTTGGAGCGGAGATTTCTCCAGGAACTTTGCGGAAAAGCGCATGCTCCACTGGGGGCAATAATGAGACATTTCTACCCAGAGAAAGGGGCACTCAGGTTCTGGGCAGACTTGCTTAAGAACTTCTCTACAGCCACCGTTTGCTCTTTCAATTTGTCTCTCTCAGACGGGAAAACAACCACAGGTCTCCTGGACCACCTGTGTGTCACTGTCATTTAAATAAAAATGGGAACTCCCAGCCTTGTTTATTGCTCTCTGGAGCCTGATCTCACTCCCCTTTTCACTGGCTTGGCCTTCAGCTCAGGGTGAATTGGGAGAAGGCACGGGCTTTACAGCTCACAGGGAGAAAGCCAGAGTTTGACGAGAAAGACCTGCACCTGACAGGTGAGCCAGTTGCGGACCGACCACCGCAGGCCACGCGGTGATTGCGCAGGCCTTCTGGCAACTTCAGGAACACTGCACTACACAACCGCTAGGTCCTGGGACTTTGAGTGTCGGAGCTCCGGGTGCCAGGACCAGTCTGCAAAGTGCGTGTGCACCACCCATGCAACCAGATCAGCCCGTGCTACTGCGAGCGACATTTGTCATTTCACCCTCTGCTGCTGTGGGCCTTGAGTTGCCATTTCTTTCTCCCTTTTGCAAGTACTAGATTTCCAATTTCTTAAGGACCGAAGACCTCATCCAACAAATGCTAAACTCCAGAGCGTTTTGACCATGAAATCATACAGGGAGTTTTACCTCTTGAGGACTTTCAAAAGCTGGAACCTTCCAGATCATATAGACTGCAGCCACAATGTGCACAGATAGGCTCTTGCCCATTTATGTAACTTTCACCATCCCCTTGTAGAAGGTTGGTGCTTCTAACAAGTTTTCTGAACTAAATTTAGTCTGACAACCTCCACGTGACAAGTGTGAGTACTGGGACTCGAGAGCAGACACACTTCATTCAGCAGATCCGTGATGGGCGCCCTCAGTGTCTTGCCGTCGACGTACATGTTTTCTTTCAAGACTCAGCTGCACGTCTGCAGCCTTTGGGTTGTTTACAGTGATCCCGAGTCCACAGCTTTCCCCTGGAGAAAAACTTTGCAGCTGCTCCTGGAAGGCATATTTTCAGGCCTAAACTGCAGAATTTGCTAACCTGGTCTCCTCCTTCCATGCTTGGCTGGCTTGTCACAGCCGTCAGCTCCAAGCTCTCATCGATCTTCATGTCTGCTTTCCCACAACATGCTCCTCTGTTTGTCTTTGTTGCTAAGATTCTATTTATTTTTAGAGAGAGGGGAAGGGAGTGAGAAAAAGAAGGACAGAAACATCGATAGGTCTGTTGCCTCTTGCACGCTCTCCGCCTGGGGGCCTGGCCTGCAACCCAGGCGTGTGCCCTGACCTGCAATCCAACCGGCGACCTTTCTGTTCACAGGATGACGCCCAGCCCACTGAGACACTCCTTTGCTCTCACTGTCACAAAACAACAAGCCAGCTCCTCTTGGTGACACTCAATTCTCCCCTGCTCTGCTTCTCCCAGAGGCCAGGGACTGGCTGGGGGGAAAGTTTCATGTCTTAAGGCAGGAATTCTCTGCCTCACACGACTGACACACTGGGCTGCATTATTCTCTGTTGTGGGGGCTTTGCAGTGCCTTGCAGGGTGCTCAGCCACGTCCACAGCCACGACACACCAGATCCCAGGAGCACCAGCCACTCCCCACCCCGCTAGCTGTGACCTCCAAAAATGTCTCTAGAGTTGCCAAATGTCCCCTGGGGGCAGGATGGCTCCTGGTTGAAAACTGCTGCTTTCAGGGACCACGCCAGCCACCCATTAAACCCAAGTACAGGTGACAGTGCTCTGTGGTTTTTTCCCTGTGTGAAAGCGGCTGGGAGCGAACCTCTAGCGCTGTGTTAGAAGAACAAGCCTGTGTCCTGGAAACCCGCACTGCCATACCAGCTGCCTTTGTGGACGTTCTTGGAAAACAAAGCTGGCTTTTGTGAGTTTCTCAGTGCACACAGAAGCCCATTGAAGAAGAGGGCACGACTGCGGCATAATGAGAAGCTTTTACGTTTACGGTTTAGAGTTTAATAAAGCTCTGCCCATGTATCATCTCATTTTGGCGTGGACCTTCGAGGCACTGCAGGGAGAATTTATGATTACGGTTATTACTGCTTTGTTAATGTCATTCCCAGGAAACAAAATTTAGCCAGTGTTTAAAACCTCTCCGTCGGCTTTATTTTCCTGCTAGAGAAATTTAAAGGCAGGTACGTATTTTTAGGCCATAAACTATGTAACATAGAAATACCTTCATGAAATATTTGCACGCTCTAGTGGGGTGCACCCTGCTGGTTGCTAGCTCTCCTGTTTCCTGCTCCGAATGGAAAAACAACTCCCTTACCAATTCTAAGTGGAAAAAGTCCCCTTCAGCAGAGCATGAGTAGGAAGTGGTTTCTGCTGTTCCGGAAGTTGCTCGCTAAGCATTCTGCATCCTCAGCGCCCCTTGGTAACTGGTGCAGAGAACAGCCAGTGTCCCCTACAGCCACGGTTGCCAGCATTCTCTTAGCATTTCCCTCAGATTCTCGGTCCTTCACGCTCATGGTCCAGTAGGGTTTCAGTGTGTTCTCTTTCTCACTGCTTTCTTTCTTTTTCTAAATTATTTTTAAATATATGTTACTGAATATGCTATTACAGTTGTCAAAATTCGCCCCATTTGCCCCCTCCTCCACCCAGCACCCCCCCCCATTCCCTCTGGCAATCCCTCCCCTTACTTTATGTCCGTGGGTCAAGTACATAAGTTCTTTGGCTACTCCATTTCCTACATTGTTCTTAAGATCCCCCTACTTTGTACCTACCAATTTTGCTTCTTTCTCTCTCTACCTTTCCCCCCCAATCTCCCACTTTCCCCTCCCAGCTGATAACCCTCCAAATAGGAGGGTTATCATAATCTCCATATCTAGGATTCTGTTCCTGTTCTTCTTGCTTTCTCAATTTGTTTTTTAGATTCAATTTCTGATAGTTGTGAATTTATTACCATTTTAATGTTCATAGTTTTGATCTTCTTTTTCTTAAATAAGTCTCTTTAATTTCATGTAATAATGTTTTGGTGATTATGAACTCCTTAGCTTTACCTTGTCTGGGAAGCACTTTATCTGCCCTTCCATTTTAAATGATAGCTTTGCTAGACAGAGTAATCTAGGTTGTATGTCCTTGCTTTTCATGACTTTGAATACTTCTTGCCAGTCCCTTCTTGCCTATAAAGTTTCTTTTGAAAAATCAGCTGACAGTCTTATGGGAACCCCTTTGTAGGCAACTGTCTCCTTTTCTCTTGCTATTTTTAAAACTGTCCCTTTAACTTTGTCATTTTAATTATGATGTGTCTTGGTGTGGTAACTTTTTGGGTCCCTCTTGTTTGGGACTCTGTGCTTCATGGACTTGCATGTCTATTTCCTTCACCAAATTAGGGAAGTTTACTTTCATTGTTTTTTTCACNCAGAAGCCCATTGAAGAAGAGGGCACGACTGCGGCATAATGAGAAGCTTTTACGTTTACGGTTTAGAGTTTAATAAAGCTCTGCCCATGTATCATCTCATTTTGGCGTGGACCTTCGAGGCACTGCAGGGAGAATTTATGATTACGGTTATTACTGCTTTGTTAATGTCATTCCCAGGAAACAAAATTTAGCCAGTGTTTAAAACCTCTCCGTCGGCTTTATTTTCCTGCTAGAGAAATTTAAAGGCAGGTACGTATTTTTAGGCCATAAACTATGTAACATAGAAATACCTTCATGAAATATTTGCACGCTCTAGTGGGGTGCACCCTGCTGGTTGCTAGCTCTCCTGTTTCCTGCTCCGAATGGAAAAACAACTCCCTTACCAATTCTAAGTGGAAAAAGTCCCCTTCAGCAGAGCATGAGTAGGAAGTGGTTTCTGCTGTTCCGGAAGTTGCTTGCTAAGCATTCTGCATCCTCAGCGCCCCTTGGTAACTGGTGCAGAGAACAGCCAGTGTTCCCTACAGCCACGGTTGCCAGCATTCTCTTAGCATTTCCCTCAGATTCTCAGTCCTTCACACTCATGGTCCAGTAGGGTTTTGGTGTGTTCTCTTTCCCACTGCTTTCTTTCTTTTTCTAAATTATTATTAAATATATGTTACTGCATATGCTATTACAGTTGTCAAATTTGCCCCATTTGCCCCCTCCTCCACCCAGCACCCCCCCCATTCCCTCTGGCAATCCCTCCCCTTAGTTCATGTCCGTGGGTCAAGCACATAAGTTCTTTGGCTACTCCATTTCCTACATTGTTCTTAAGATCCCCCTACTTTGTAGCTACCAATTATGCTTCTTTCTCTCTCTAGCTTTTCCCCCCAATCTCCCATTTTCCCCTCCCAGCTGATAACCCTCCAAATAATCTCCATATCTAGGATTCTGTTCCTGTTCTTCTTGCTTTCTCAATTTGTTTTTTAGATTCAATTTCTGATAGTTGTGAATTTATTGCCATTTTAATGCTCATAGTTTTGATCTTCTTTTTCTTAAATAAGTCTCTTTAACATTTCATATAATAATGTTTTGGTGATTATGAACTCCCTTAGCTTTACCTTGTCTGGGAAGCACTTTATCTGCCCTTCCATTCTAAATGAAAGCTTTGCTGGACAGAGTAATCTAGGTTGTATGTCCTTGCTTTTCATGACTTTGAATACTTCTTGCCAGTCCCTTCTTGCCTATAAAGTTTCTTTTGAGAAATCAGCTGACAGTCTTATGGGAACCCCTTTGTAGGCAACTGTCTCCTTTTCTCTTGCTATTTTTAAAACTGTCCCTTTAACTTTGGCATTTTAATTATGATGTGTCTTGGTGTGGTAACTTTTTGGGTCCCTCTTGCTTGGGACTCTGTGCTTCATGGACTTGCATGTCTATTTCCTTCACCAAATTAGGGAAGTTTACTTTCATTGTTTTTTTTCACAGAGGTTTTCGATTTCTTGCTCTTTCCCTTCTCCTTCCAGGACCCCTGTGATGCGAATGTTGATACTTTCGAAGTTGTCCAAGAGGCTTCTTACCCTAGCTTCATTTTTTTGGATTCTTTTTTCTTCTTGCTATTCTGATCAAATGTTTTTTTTTTTCTTCCTTATGTTCCAAGTCATTGATTTGATTCTTGGTTTCATCCACTGCACTGTTGATTCCCTGTAAATTTTTCTTTATTTTACTTGGTGTAAACTTCATTTCTGCCTGGGTCTTTTTTATGCTGTTGAAGTACCAGTGAGTTCCTTGGGCATCCTAATAAGCAGTGTTTTGAACTCTGCATCTGATAGATTGCTTATCTCCATTTTGTTTCACTCTTTTTCTGGAGTTTTTTTGTTCTTTCATTTGGGCCATATTTCTTTGTCTCCTCATTTTGGCAGCCTCCCTGTGTTTGTTTCTATGTATTAGGTAGAGCTGCTTTGACTCCCTGTTCTTAGTAGTGTGTCCTGTTACAGAAAAGCACACCTGTTAGTTGGAGGGGGCAGAGCCTTAGGTAGTCACCTGGGCAGGACAACCCATGTCAACCAGGCTGATGGCATCTCTGACATGGTGTTGCTGCTCTATGGCTCTGTGTGGGTGAGGGCTCAGAAAAGGGATAATAGCCACTGACTGACCTCCAGAATTGACCACTGACTGTCTGGGAGGAAGCTGTCCCCCGGCACTCGCCCTGATGCCAGATACATCAGTTTCTCCCCATAGGCCACCGGTGCCCTTCCAGCTGCTGCCCTGGTGCTGGAGCTCAGAGGAAGTGGGTCTGTGTAGGTCCTAAGTCCATTGCAGGCCCTTTAAGAGGAGACACCTGAGAACCCTACGGTTTCTTAGACTGCCCCAGCCCCCAGTAGTTTTTGTAGCCAGAAGTTATGGGAACGTAACTTCCTTAACCCTGGGCTGTGGGAGCCTAGTGTGGAGCTGGGACCCCTCACTCCCAGGATAGCCCTCCTGATTTTTATCCACTGCACAAGTGTGGGACCACCCATCCTGCATCTCCACAACTCTGAGTCCCTGTGTCCCTGTGTCCCTGCCCCTCCTACCCGTCTAAATGAATGTGACTCTCTAATTCCTTGGTCATCAGAGTTCCATGCAGCTTGACTTTCTGGTCATTCTGAGTGACAGTTGTTTTGCAGGTTAGTGGTCATTCTTGCAGTGGTTGTGTGAGGAGGTGAGCCGTGTTTACCTATGCCTGTATCTTGACCAGAGGTCAAATAATTCTTCCCCACTGCTTTCTTCTGCCATATTTGGACTATGTGATGGGCTTGTTGGGTGCCTCACATGCAGGAGCGGACATTCATCACAACCATCTGCATTCTGACATGGCTTTAGCTTTGGCCCAGAGGGTCCGTCTGCTACCAACAGCCCAGAGCATTAGTGAGGAGATGGGCCATCCCTGCCCAGACAGCTGTGTGTCGTCAAGGTCCCTCTGCTTGTGGGTGGTGTGCCTTTGGGGCAAAATGGCTTGATCTATAATATGAGCTGGGGTAGCTACAAGCAGAAACTACTGGGGACTCTACTAGGCTCAAAACTATGCATGAAAAAATGGCTTTAATTGCCTATGGAATTTCGATGGGCACCGTTGAGCCCCTATAATCTGGAACTTGGTGAAAGGAGTTGGGCTGGTTAGCACAGATTCTACAAGGACACTTGGTGGGGGACATGAGGAGGGCGTGAGGCCCTGGAATCTGACCCAGATTTGCCCCAGCTGGGGCCCGTGTTCCCGCCACTGTGGGCTCTGGATGGTTTACCTGCAGCCAGAGGCAGTGGGACTGTAATGAAACTGCAATCTATGGATTCTCAATCCATGCCCCCAGGTTCTAGCTGCCCCGGAGAGTCCTGCCAGCCAGTGGGGGAGAAGGACACAGGCCAGCCATCCGATGGGACTATGACACCATGCCCTTCTAGAGATGGGCACGTCAAGTGGAGTTCATGACATAACCCTCAGAACCTACTTTTGGGATCAGAAAATTTTTCGGCCTCAGGCACCCTAGAAATAATCTTTAAATTTCTTGGCTGACTGAGAAATCAGTTATAAATCCACTCTTTTCTTTTTAACAAACTGAATTTGCTAAAACCAGCTATTTTCTTTTCTTTCTTTTTTTTTTTTTACTGCAGTCTCAACAAAGACTTAGAATAACTGACAATCCAGGCAAATCCTCAGGATAATCTAAAGCTAGAGTGAGTGACCCAGGCTCCAAACCACTGCTGACAGGTAGTCGACAACATCACACGCTGCACAGAGAGACATCGACTTGAAACTGACTTGTCAGGGAGACAACAGGTGTACGGTGGGGGGAAATCAATGCCAGACATCACAAAGACGCTAAACCACAAACAGAGGGGGAGTGAGCAGCTCCTGTCTTTGCATCCAGTCCAAGAGGCAGGGAGGAGGGGTCCTGGCACTTCTGGGAGTTTCCTGTTAATCACGCTGCCTGCAGTCAGAGAAGAACAATGCCTGCCTGAAACACAGAGAAACTTCCAGCCTGGGGATGTGTCCTAGGAGCCGCAGGTGCCAACCAGAATCATCTCTCACATTGACAAAAGCCTGGTTTGGCTTGCAGAAAGCATTCTGGAACACTTCATCACTGGAAATGTAATCTGGGGAGCTGCGCTGGGTGGCACCACAGGTAAATGGATGGACGTCCTAAGACGGGGACTGTGTGGGCAGGTGTCTGTGAGAGGTAGCAGACAGCTAAAGGTGTCTAGAAGGTGGATGGATTAGGCTCATTAGCAGCTTCTGCTCTGAGGTGCAACATAAAAAACGATTTGCCTGTTTTTTTGCATCACTCTCTTTAGAGGCCACTTTGTTTTTAGCTGAAAAAGGGTGTTCACAGGGTAGGGGCTGGTGCTTCCCCACCTGGCATTTTCAGGTCACCAGGTGACATGGAGGGGGGTGGCTGCACGGCAGGCTTCCTGCTGTAAACCCCAGTAATCTCACGGCCCTGGAAGTCAAGGGTGCCCACAGGTGGCTCTGAAACACGCAGAGCCAGGGGCCAGCTGCCATGTGTGATTTTTACAATCTAGCCAAAGCCCTGAGCATGGAGCGAGACAGAGCCTGCATCCCACTCACATTTCACGGGGCCTGCAGCCTGGGGTGGGCCCAAGTCCTTCCCGCAGCGGGTGGAAGCTCGGAAGGACAGTTTAAATCTGGGTGGCAAACTAGGCCCGACTCGGCTGCCAGAGACTTGGTAAGTCTCCTTCTCTACCGGCCAAAATGCAAAGTCCCCAAAGCACAGAATATGGACCCACCAGGGACGGCCACCCTGCAGGGCACTTAGCAGCTCAGCACACTGCACACTCCCAGCCTCCTGTGCCCTCTCATAAGGAGACATGGTGGGGGTGGGGCGCCCAGAAGATGGAAAGAAGGCATCACAAGGCTAGTTTTTCTTTTTCTCTAATACGTATGTGGAGCTGCTCTCATTTCTTCTGTTTGCTCGCAGAGCTTCAGCAAGTTCATCGTGGAAAAGTTAAACAATACAGATCATTCGAAAGGCAAAAAGAATCTGCTATCCTATTCCCTGTAAAAACAAGGCTGGTTTTCCTTCCTATCTTTGGTCTTGCTCACATTTCTGTATTTCAGAAACACTTTCCTGGACACAGGCCCATGACCCTGATCTTTCCAGTTTGTTGATATCGAGCACCTCTCCATGTCTAACTCTAGGGACATTTTATTGTAGACCCAACAATGTGCAACGCTGCATGATATTTGAGACATTAATGTATGTTTCTCTTCCCCTTCCTTTCCTCCCGACTGTCATTCCACCCTTTAAAGCAGAGAGTAAGCTCTGGGTGTCTTTGTCCCAGGAAAAGTCTGTAACCAGAGAGCAGTTGCCAGCAAAAGGTCTCCTCACCTGGAATTAGGTTCTAAAAGTCTGAGACCAGTGAAGGGCTGAGGTGAGTCCGGGGAGACCCCTGGCGCAAGTCTCCAAGTGACTCCAAGTCTCCTCTCTCCATGGAGAAAGGAAGGCCTCTGGGCCCGGTGGGAAGAGCCCCAAGGAGGTGGCTGCAGCTGAGAGGGGAGTGGCCTGATGATGGCATCCAGAAAGACGGGACCTGGGGACAGGGCTCTCAGCGTCAGCAGAGAGACCTCCTCCCCGGGTGGCCCAAGGCCAGCAGAGGGCCCCTCACCTGAAGGGGGCCTGTGGTCACTGCTGTGAAATGACAATTGTAATGATAGCCACCGTCCTCCCATTACCTCTCCCCCAGCCATGACACTGAAGACCATCTGGGAGCCTGTCATGACCTGGAATTAGGGTGGGTGGACCCCTCAAACCACTGGGATCACCTTCGCCACCAGCCCCGCACTTTGTCGGGATATGGGGGGCTCGAGTCTGAAATTAGGTTGAATTAGATTCAACAGGAAATGAGAGTTCTTGTAAATGAGCTGGGCTTGTAATGAAGATCAAGTTCATTCTACATACGTAGCCCATCCCACAGTGTTTCATAGGAAAATAATATCTATTGGGTTGGCCAAAAAGTTTGTTCAGTTTTTTCCATTTGATGGTTCTAGTTGTGCTTAGTCATCTTTAACTTCATTGGAAACAATTTTGTTAGTGTATATTATGACAGCTGTCATATCAGCATGCATTTAAAAAATGTATATAAAATGGTACATTTTTGTGTAGCTATTTTAATATTGAAGATGGAAGACAATAAACTACATTTTGGTGTATTATGCCTTATTATCTCAAGAAAAGTAAAAATGCAGCTGAAATGCAAAAAAAGATTTGCACCATGTATGGCAAAGGTGCTGTGACTGATCGAACATGTCGAAAGTGATTTACAAAGTTTCTTGGTACGATTGACATGTTGGTCAAATAATTCTCTGCTGTGGGGCCATCTCCTGCACTGGAAGATGTCTAGCAGCTCCCTGACCTCTACCCACTAGAAGCTAATAGCAGGAAATAGCCGATATACTCAAAGTGTCCCAATCAATAAAGGTATTGGTGAACATGAAAAATTTGTCTTATTTTATGGCACAAATGTATTGGACTTTTAGGCCAACCTAATACTTATCCACCATATGAGCTTCTGAGTCCTAACTTTTATTTTGTCATATAATTCTTTATGAAATTTCACCTTTCTAATATATTGGTCTGACTTTATGTGTTTACTGGAACATTTCGTATTTGCATCCAGTCTTTCTACAGAGCGAGTGGGAAGCACAGGCCTCCCGTGGTGGCAATGGGGTCCATGCGCCCTAAGCAGGTGACCCAAGGTCTTGTCCTCCTTCCAGCTGACCCTGCAGTGACCAGACCAGCCCCCCCAAAGTAGGCCACGTTCTCTGCGGAGTAGTCAGAGAGGAAAGGCTGCCTACCACTGCCGAATCTGGCCAGTCCAGGCCAAGTCCAGATCAGAGCTGTCCCCAAAATTAACAAGTCTAACCTTCCTCAAAACCCTCAAGAACTGCCATGAGGTGGTGTTTGCTCACATATAGAGCTTTCTAGATCATAATAAGGAAATACGTGATTTTAGATACCCTTGGTCTTTTCCCTGTCTACTCTCTGAACTTGGACTCAGCGAGACAAGAGGGCAGAGAACAGACAGGGGAAAATGCTCACTAGCCATTGGTCTTTGGAAGTGGGAGTTAGGGACAAGCCGGGCTCTGGGTGGCGTGGTCACAGAGCCAACTTCTGTGGAGATGCTCGTATGGGGTAGAAGTCCAACCACAGGGAGGTGAGCAGCCGCGGGAGGCTGGGGAAGCTTCTCTTTGGGGGAGCTGATGAGTGGGACTGGACAGTGGCTGCCATAGACACGGATAGAGAGGATGTGTTTGGAACACAAGGTGTGAGTTTCTGGGCTGAGAGGAAAGGCTAGAGACAGAGAGAAAGGTTGAAGCCACGCGACAAGGGGGGTCCGAGCACAAGGAGGAGGGGAAACGGGATCAAGAGACTCACTTCAGATTCACTCTCGAGTCTCTCTTATCTTGGTGGCTGTTGCTTACTGTGTCACTTTCTCTGTCTGTCACGTATTGAGAACATCATAATAAAGAGGGCAAAGTTTCATTCCGAAGCCAAAGAACAAAAACCTGCCTGTCCTCCTGTTTTGAGCTGTGGTTACACAGACAGATTTATATAGTTGTCAAAACTACATAAAACATCACCAACACGCAAACCATACCAACTGTACCCAACAGTGCATTTTGTTGTATGTTTCTCAATGGGAAGAATTAAAAACAAACCCATCTCTCCTAGAAACCATCGAAATGTCAGTCAGGACTTGGACTGACAAAGATGTTTGTCATAGTTTGGGGGCAGTCAGAAGCATAAGGTTTGACAACAAGAACAATATGACGTTTTTATTTCCCAAGTGTAATTCTGAAGCGCAGATAGAAACAAGAAAATCGCCACTAAAACACTGCCCACACTGGTGCCAACTAGACGGACTCTCCCAGGACATGCGTTGGGCGGAACCGATAGTTTGCATTCTGTGATCAATAATATTGATTATAATGATAGCTAAGATTATTCACCATCTCTACCAGCCGGGAGTTCTATGAATACTCTCTCATTTCATCTGCACCAGGGGCCTCCAAGGTAATGACAACCGGTCCCCACTTTCCCAGCAAGGAGCCTGAAGCTCTGAAAGGCTGCATTGCCTGCCTGAGGAAAAGGGCAGACCTAGGGTTCAAGTCCATGTGGGCCTGTGCCCCATGCCTGGGCCTTGAACCACTGAAATAAAAACCTTCTGACAGTGTATTTTACATGTGAGTTAGGGAAGACACGTGCTATATTTGGGGTAAAAGGAAACACTTTGTAATGCGGTAAATCAGGTTATCTGTTGCATAAGTTAATGTTTTTTGCATTTGTTTATTTATTCAGGACAGGGCATACCTCCATGGCCAGAGCCAAGAGAGAAAAGTGGCATCCAACTTCACCTGGGGCCTTTCCTACATGAGACAAGCATAGAAACACTCCAGAGAGGGAGCCTGCCCCTTTCGAGAAAGCACTAGAAAAAAATCAACCCAATGACTTCTGCTTCCATCTCATTGGTTGGAACTGGGGCACATGGCAAGGGAAGCAGGGAAATGTCCCTTTTTTGGAGGGAATGTTGTCACTTCCAATTAAATCACTTGTTATAGAGGCAGAAGGACACTGAGAACCTAGACGGAAGTCCCTGCCAGGGAGAAAAAGAGAGGCAGGATGTACGGGACCCTAAAGACCAGACTCAGAGGAGGGCACACTAAACAGACGGAGGCAGCGGGGGCCAGGGCATCAGGGCAGGGAGAACTTCCCAACCGTTCCCCCCAGGCAGCGGCGCTGGATGGGGTGCAGGCCCTTGGCTACCTCTGCCTGTCCTGGCATCACTCAGCTTGAGACGCAGAGGCCGGGAGAGGCATTCACCTGGCCGTGTGTGGGTGAGGAGGCTCTCTCACTGAGACTGACAGCTCGTGGATGGGTCCAACGAAGTAGGTCCCCGCCAGCGTGGGAAGAGAAATCTCCCCACTCCAAAAACACTCATGGCTCTGTGGACGAGGAAAAATGAGGCAAGAGGCCAGGGATCACACTCACCTGTCACACACCCACTTTGCTGGTACATCAAGATTGGAGTGTGTGTGTTTCTGCCCTGGTGGGGTGTGGGCGAGTCTACTGGGATGAGGGAGAAGGGCCAGCACCCTTCTTCCGGGGAGGTCAACGGGGTCGTGGCCCTGCCCTGTGTCGCTGCTCAAAATGTGGGTTGAATTGAATGGAATCAATAAGAATGTCACTGAGGACAAAGTAAATCCACTATAGTGTTTAACAAAGTGTGGTTGGTGCACAAGCTGCCTCAGAAGCATCTGGAAGGCTGTGTAAACAAGTTCGTTCATTGAACAGGATGTATTGACTGAGTGTATGTGACCGGCATCGTGCAAGGAACTGAGGACAAAACAAGTCTCTGATACAATAGAGGTTGAGAATACCGATTAACCCTGCTTTCCTGAGCTGAAGTGGTGACATCCGATTTTGCCAGCATCATGGGACAGACCTACTGTGCGCCTGTAGAAATGGAGACTTTATATTGCCCACCACGCCCAGTTTGTTTGGCCCCTACTCACACATCTGGGTAGAAGGTAAAAGGTCTTAAAAACTGAATCACCCACACAATTTTCAGTCTCTATAAATAAAGTTAAGAAACAAGAGTGTACACTTGATCCCTGTTTTCCTCTTGTTATTTATTTGTTTGTTTGTTTGTTTATGTTTGGTCATGAGAATACCATACCATTGGGAGGAGGAGAGATTGAACCTTCAGGTTCAGCAGACTCATTTTCACGAACATGGTTACTGTCAGAGGGGAGACGGGATAAAATCCACCCTGAGAAGGTGACCGAGCCTAAGCTTTACTTTTGAGTCGTCAGCTGAGATGCCTCGGCTGGAAGGATCGTTTATGTGATTTAAACACACCCTCTGCTCTCAGCACTGAGATAACCAATTTCCAACCTTCCGTTTCAAAGCCAAGTGGGAGGGGCTCTGGATGGAAATGAGGTGAACTCTTCATCTCGGCAAATATGTGATGGCTCCGTTAGAGACACTTTCCCCCGGAAAGATAAATTAGTGTAACTCATTTTGGCAGCATCTTCTTGAACCAAATACATTTCAAAGTGAGGACAGAATAGGATGGCAAGCTCTGGAATTAAAATGTGGAGATGGAGCTGCATCAAAATCGTTCTCTCCCTATCCATCTAAAACGTTTTGTCCAGACCCGACCACAGCGTCTCCACCTAGAGAACTGATGCAAAACGAGAACCTCAGCACTTCACATTGGCATTCTGCTGCAAACCCCTTCCACGAGGGGAGGAGAGTCTACATTACATCCCAGGTTTCCCTGCGAGAAGTCTGCTCCGGGTTTTCATTCCATTATCACGTCTTTGGGGCTTTATATCTCATTCTAATTTTTTCTCCCAGTAAGTAAAGGACTTTAATAACTAAAGGTTCTAATGAATTAAACTAAAAGTTTTAGTGAGACTAAAATAAAACCACTTACACAAGACTATTTTATTTCGTGGAAACCGAAATAAACTAAAGTCAAACTAAAAGCTCTCATGAAAATAACTGGAAAACATTCGAGGGGGGCATTTCTCCAAGGCAGGCGAGACCCATGCCACTAGCTGAGAAAACACCCCTTCTGGCAAAGTTGGAATGTCCGCTCATGAACTCAGTGAACATGAAAGTGTTATTTTGTGATAACCATTATTGCATTGTTAGTAGAGAAAAATAAATTCTGGATTTGTGTTTGTGTAATTCAAGAGATGTTTGCCAGCGGACAGGTATTAAGTCTGTAGGTAGAAAGCTCAGTTTGGCTAAATTTGTTTTGATGTTCACTGCTGAAAATGTGGACTTTAAAATACACTACATCTGAGTTGGATAAAAACAGCCATCAAGGTTTCATACAAGCATATTACTGATTGACAGATGTCCTTCTGGAAAGATCTCACCCCGAACTGCATGAGAGACACAGCCCTCCGGGGTCAGCAGGGGAGGACTGAACACCACGCCACCTCTCAGGACCCGCAGACCTGGATGCCTGAGCACAAAATACCACATGGTCACCTGCCCCGAATTCAGGTGAGAGGCAGGATGCTCAGGAGGCCCCCCATGCCTGGGTGAAGAGAGAATTTCCAGAGCAGAGGCCGGGAGGCAAGCTGAAAATGGGGATCCCAGCTTCTGCCTGATGACGGAAACGCTCCTAGGGTCTACTGTGGTCCCGCTGGTGACCTCTCACCTGGGTGAAGGCAGAGACCTGTCTTCCCCACCGGGCCCCACGCCCCAGACATTCCCTCCCGCCTGCCCTCTGCACAGCCTGGGGTCCACAACAGTTACTCTGTATTTAGGAGCTCCCAGCTCTACTTGGACCCCAGCATCCACAGCTGTTGTGCCCCCAGAAGGTGGCCCCAGCTCTTTAGTGCCCTCTTGTCTCATCTGCATGACAGGGAAGATGGTTGCAACACCCACTGCCTGGTGTGAATGTGAGAGTTAAGGTGATGGGGTACTTAGCATCCAGCCTGGTGCGTGCTGTGCAGGAGTGGTCGTTAATGTTTATCTGTTGACACTCTTAAAACTCACTGACCTCCTACTAAGTGGGGTTGCCAAGGAACACAAAGATGATCAGACACAGCCATCTCCTCCGGGAGACCCCAGTTACAAAGTGGGGGCCACATCTAACACAAGCCCTCTTACTGTTGGGGGCGGAGACCTCAGGCATCTTTTCAGGGCATGAATATGACTTCTTCCCTCAGACTTCCTCCCAGCCACCCTGCGTGTCCCAGGAAGTTACAGCTGTTGGACCCTCTCTCTCAGTGCCATTTGCCCCTGCAGCTTCAGAAAGCCTTTTATCCAAAGCCTTTCTTCTCCCCTTTCTCAAAGTCCTATGGGAATTAGGATAAGTAGTTTTGGAATTGCATAAAGTGAGAGAGAAATGGTTCATAAAGGGAAGTGGTGAGAGAGATAAAAGAGCAGGACCACTTCTCCAAGTGACTGGCCAGTGCCTGCTGAATGGGTTGGGCACAGAGAGGAAGTTTCCTTTCTGACTAATGGCCTTCACCCCATGCCAAAAGATAACCAGGACCTGGGGGACAGTGAGCAATCAAACAGCAAGGAGGTGCCCAGTCCCTTCTACCCCCCTGGGCTAAAGACATGCAAGGCACTCCCCGGGCACTCATTTAGGAGTGCAGAGATGGAGGCAAGGCGACCACACCATGGGGGAATTTTGCAGCCTGGTGAAAGACCTTCTACACCAATCCCAGCTGTTATAGCCGAAGCCCTTGGGCTCCTCGTTATTCTATGCTACAAAGATATAAGTGCCCGCAGAGCAAGAAATGAGCAAAGGGCACAGATTGGGAGTGGGGAGGATGTGGCTTTGGAGCGGAACACAAGTTAAGGTGAATACAAAGTGGATATAGCTAAGTGGTTAATGCCCTCTGTCTGATGGGAGCCAACTGCACTGGGAAGCTGGGATACCCACAGGTCAAGATCTCTTCCTGGACTCAGGGGGAAGATGTGCATGTGAAATTCACAGAAGCATCCTTTACCCTTGGAGAGGCACTTGGGTCTAGGAGACAGTGGAGTGGGTTTTCCTACTGATCATCCTCGATGGCCCTACCAAGTGCCATCGCACTGAAGGGCACTGGCAGGGGCTCTCAACAAGCTGGCAGGAAGTCAGCTGCCCCTAGCCCCATCCTGCACACTGAAATCTGCCTGGTTACAACAGCCTGCCTTCCTATTTTGTAAGAGACATATATCCAGCACAGTAACATCCCAGAGAAAAAATGAGGATAATAAAGGCTAAAAAAGCTCATTAATTAAGAAATCCTTTAACTTTAATATAGTGCTTTTCAAACCTATGAGAAGGAGGTGGGGAAAAAAGAGAGAGAGAGAGAGAGAGAGACTCATTAAAGCCCACCTCTCGCACACTGTTGTTCTGCCTAAGAAAAAAGACCAGATGGGGAGCTGTCCACGGTCCCCCCAAAGGGGGTTTGAGCTCACTACTGGTCACTGTCAACATCCGCCAGTTTGACCCACCCCNGGGCACTGGCAGGGGCTCTCAACAAGCTGGCAGGAAGTCAGCTGCCCCTAGCCCCATCCTGCACACTGAAATCTGCCTGGTTACAACAGCCTGCCTTCCTATTTTGTAAGAGACATATATCCAGCACAGTAACATCCCAGAGAAAAAATGAGGATAATAAAGGCTAAAAAAGCCCATTAATTAAGAAATCCTTTAACTTTAATATAGTGCTTTTCAAACCTATGAGAAGGAGGTGGGGAAAAAAGAGAGAAAGAGAGAGAGAGAGACTCATTAAAGCCCACCTCTCGCACACTGTTGTTCTGCCTAAGAAAAAAGACCAGACGGGGAGCTGTCCACGGTCCCCACAAAGGGGGGTTGAGCTCACTACTGGTCACTGTCAACATCCACCAGTCTGACCCACCCCTTGCCTACTCCCCAAGCGTCATCCTGGGCATCCCTGTCAATAGCCTGCCCGGCACAGAATCCCATACAACGTCAGACCGCAGAGTTCATGTGCTACAACCCATGACTGTATAGATGACAAGGCACCCAGGGAGGGGAGGCAAGTTGGTGGCTCCAGGAGAAATCAAATTTAGATTTCCTGTTACTCAAGTGGTACTCCATTCTCTTCCTTCTTTCACCTATTACCTGCCTCTTGTTCCCCCCGTTCGGGAGACTAGGAGTCCTGGTTACACAGCGCACACCATCGGACGTCCCCAGACTTGATCTAGTGTGTTTATAATGTGCACCTTGTCATTTCTCCTCCAAATCGGCTCCACGTCCCACCCTGCTCCCGGACCCCACTTCCTGGCGAACACCACCCCATTCTGTCAGCCCCCCACAAGAGTCGCCTGGGAGCCCTGCCATCCCCGATCACTCCAGGGTCACTCACATCTCAATTGCGATGGGAATGCAATGGTCAGCAGAGCAGACTTGGTCCCTGCCCTCGTGGGGCTGTCAGCCTCGTGGAAGACAGAGGATGCCCCTCAGATCCACACAGACAGCCCAGCACTAAGACGTGCCTCCTGTGTAACCTCTCTCTTCTAGATCCATAGGCCTCCTCCCTCACAGGGCAGGGCCCTCCTCACATCAAGTCGACATGGTGGGAGTGAGTGCTACCCGGTCACTCAGCCCTGAGCTCGTCCCCTCTCCAAGTCATCCTGCACACTCTCAGCAGAAGAATCGCCTTAAGCCACCTTCACAACTTCTTCTCTTGCTACTCCCTAAGTGAATCCTGCGTGGTAGCCCCGTGAGTCTATTCTCCACTCCTCCGCAAATCCTCCCGTTTTCTTCCCTCTCTCCCCTTCTTATTCATGTAATAAAAGCATTTGAAGACTCAGCCTTAATCCTATCTCCTCAGAGAGAACATCAGTGCACGCCCCAGCCCCAAGCCCCTTCTCAACCCTACCTCTCCTACTGAAAAGAATATTAGCTTGTAGCCATAAACCCTTAAAGTGATTCTTAAATACTCAAAACTAGATGCTTATCAGAATCGCCTACGGAGCTCACACCCCCATCAGATGGACTCCACTCAGATGTGGGGAAATAGAATATCTGGGGCAGGTTCTGCACATGTGATGAGGTTATAATGTGTCACAGATGATCTGGTCCACAGTCAGGACTGAGAAGCACAACCACAGTGGGGACCCTGGTGGGGTGAATTTGGGAGAATTTGGCCCCTGCCTCTGAGATGCAAGCCAAACCCCCTCTGTTTACACATTTTGGGTGGAGACTGTCCATAGATTCATTATATTCTAAGAGGTCAAGATCCTCCCAAAGCCAGAAGCAATGTTTTCAGTATTGCTGTGTGTATGTGAGGGATGCGTGTGTGTGAGTGTGTTTCCCGTGAGACAAGGCCAAGGCCATCACTTTGGTTAAATGCCTCACAGTACATTTCCCATAGTAGGTGCTCAGTTCATAGGAGCTGAATAGAAATGGAAGACCTCCTGAGACACCTGCCTGCATGCTAGTCCCTCAGGAGAGCAGGTAATGTCTGGGTCACACATATTTCTTCAAGTGTTCTGGCTGCAAGTTGATGTCCCTTCTTCTCAAACTAAAAATGCATCAAAATGCTATTGTAACCTCTCATAAAATTGGTTCCAACTAAGTGTTGTTGCCCCACAGCCAGTTTGTTCCTTGTGAGTTGACACCTGCAAGCATCCCAGTGAGCCCTGCAGATTCCAACAAAGAGTCTAGAATTTCAAAGGAGAAACCCCTCATCAGTAATAAAAGCCAATCTGGGTTCCAACTCTAACCATCTGAAATCCACAAAATTGGTAAAATTGACCTAACACCGCTAGCTTCCTCCTACCCTCATTATAAAAATTAAATGAAATTACAACTCAAAATAGTGCCAAGCACATCCTGGGTTCAACGATATGGTTTCCCCACGAGGACCATTTTTCCTTACCGAAGCCCACAGCGAAGTGGAGCAAAGCCTCAAAGGAGCCTCTTAATAAGATATAGAATCAACCCAAATGTCCACCAACAAATGAATGGGTGAAGAACACATGGTGTACACATACGTGACCTGTTATTCAGACTTAAAAGAACGAAGAAGTCTTGCCATTTGCAACAACACGGGTGAACCCGGAGGATATGATGCTGAGTGAAATAAGCCAGAGGAGGACAAACACTACATGATCTTGCTTATTACATGTGGAGTCTGAAACAGTCAGACTCACAGAAGCAGAGAACAGAATGGTGCTTTCCAGGGGCTGGAGACAAATGAGGAGCTGTTCATCTGGTATAAAATCTCAGTTATGCAAATGAATTAGTTCCAGGTATCTGTCATGCAGCATAACATCTATAGTCAACGATGCTATATTGAGCACTTAAAAATGTGTTAAGAAAACAGATCTCATCAAGTGTTCTGACCACAAAAAGCAAATGAAAACAAAGGGCCACTGGGAACTTCTGAAGGTGATGAATGTCACTTTGATTGTAGTGATGGTTTCACAGGCAGGTGCGTTTGTCCAAACTCATCAGATGGTCCCCATTAAATGTGTGCGACTTGTGTGTATTAACTATACCTCAATAAAGCTGTCTACAAAATAAGTATGGGACAACAGATGCGGTGCCCGCTTGTAGGGCCAGTTTTCCTGCTCCCGAAGACTAGGCAAAGCTGAGGCTGGAGGAAGGAGAGGCCAGGGAGGAGGAGGACCGGGGAGAGCAGGGTCTGAGAAGGTTGCACAGGAAAGAAGAGCCTTTGGTCTTGAAGATCAGGGAACTGAGAAGGAGGAGACAGGTGCCAAGCTGTCAGAGAACATGGCGACTCCTCTGCTTAGCCACCAACAACTAGTCCTGGTGTGGAGATGGGCCTACGAAGGACAGACAGATGGCCCCGATCAGGACAGAATGGCCCAGAGTGTGTAGATGAAGTCCCAGTGATCTAGAGAGGCAGCTGTCAGACGCATAATTTTTACTTTTCAAAATGTCTACTACCAGCATTCAATTTAAAGACAAGTATGACTTGGCCAGGGCCTCTGTAAATGCATCGTAGGCCGGCGCTGGCTGATGCAGCCCCTCCCAACCCCTCACTAAAAGGCTGCCGACAACACAGGTGGACATGCAAACTCGTAACACACACGGAAAAGACAGCGGGCAGTCGATCTACTGTGAGCATCTGGGAGAACGTCCTGCTATCTACGAAGCCCTTGGAGACGAACGGAGGCCCACAGTCTGAGCCAGCAGATGCTTTGACGCATTAAACGGAGAAAACCTATCAACCTCGAACATGCAGAGCGACAGAGATACGTTCTCTCTTCTCTGCTGCGTGTGCAGACTCAGCTGTGCACCAGCGAGGGTTCCTGTGGTGGTGGACAGGTCTGCAGTCAGGGCTGTCCAGCGCAGGGGCCACTAGCCACACGCAAAGGCCAAGCAGTGCAGATGTGTTTAGCGCAAGGGAGACATGGAATTTTTCACTTAATTTAAATGTAACCAACTTAGAGTTGTGATGGGATCAAATGAGATAAATATGCAAACGGATGAGTTTGGCACCAGCCACAGCAACCTCTTGCTAAACGCTGGTTATGCTGATCACTACCGCTATTCCATACATAAAGAGAGAGACAGAAGAAAGATTATTTTTGGGCTGTGTCAAATTTTTCAGTGGGGAATTTTTTAATTTGAGAAGAATCAAAGGGAAAATTCCTTTTAGCTTCTCCTTTCTTGCTAAAAAATTATGCTAATTAAGCATACAGAACAAATAGGTAAGTTAGAATTTCAAACACTGACTTCAACTCTTTCCAAGGCCAAGAGTAAAACTTTGAGTGCCTTTTTATATATAACATATCATTTTAAGTATCTTTTGTTATAGAAAACAAATGGGTAATTTTTTAAATCAAATCTTTGTTTTGCCCTGGCTGGTGTAGCTCAGTGGATTGAGCGCGAGCCTGCGAACCAGACGATCGTGGTTCAATTCCCAGTCAGGGTACATGCCTGGATTGTAGGCCAGTTCCCAGCAGGGGATGCATGAGAGGCAACCCTACATTGATATCTCTCTCCCTCTCTCCTTCCCTTCCCCTCTAAAGATAAATACATACAATCTTTATTTTTAAAAATCTTTGTTTTTATTTTTAAAAAATTTAAACCACTTTTTTGCATTAGACAGAACATGCTGCATGGAATGCAGTGTGTCTGTGAGTAGATTTTGGGGGCAGTTTTGCAACATCCTCTTTTCCCTGATGACCCTGTCACTGTCATGAAATGATGCCACAGTTGTCTATGAAGATTCTGTTGCGTGCGCCATTTATACAGCCTTTAAATTCCTAAAGCCACTATGTACGGGACTATGATGGGAAGAGGGAGGTTATTTCAGAGTCTCATGGTCTTTTCCAATTGTTTCCTGTGCTTTGGAAAAATAACCAGGGGAATAATGACACAGTTGTGCCTTTTTAGTTCCCGTTTACCCTGGGCTCTTGCTTCACGGGCAATCACTTTTTTAAAACACATTAGTTTGCCAGCTCCCACCATCTTTGCAGAGCCTGTACATGCAGGTCCCTCTGCGTTGTGGTCTGTGGGCTGCTTGGTCTGTGGATGGACAGGGACCACTTCCTGGGAATCTTCCCGCATCTGCACAAGTGGACAAAGCAGGAACCCGCGGGCAGGGTGCAGCTGGAGGACACCACCGAGCACATCCATGGGTGTGATTTCAGCTGACCCTCCTCACAGGGACCCTCTGAGGCATTGTTCTTCTCATTTTGAGGACAAGAACACGAAGACTCAAAGAGTTTCAAATTGGCCCGCCGTTAGAAGACTGACAAATGACAGAGCTGGTGTTCCAGCCTTCCGAATCCCCTTCCCACTGTGACCTTACAACCTTGGCATGTGAAGCTCTCTCTCTGAATCAAATTCACTTGTCCGAGCCAAAAGCTCCCACCATGAAACCTTCACTCAAGGAGATTGGTCGGTATTTTTAAGATCTTGGTGTCTGAGTGGGCTGACGCTATGTTCTAAACACCGCATCAGAGCCTAGGCAGACAGAAAGAAAATTCCACATTGGCACATTGGGGAAAATCTGAAACTAAGTTCCGATCTCTTTCCAAGGGTCATTGGCTGAAATCAAACGTAATTACTGGTTGATTTAATTTTCAGAATTGTGCAGATCATAGCAATGAGAGACCACTAAGGACCGAACCCAAACCAAGTAACACAAGGCATGACTTTATTATTAAAACACACATTTTAAAAGAGGAAAATAAAACAGACAACTAACATATCTCGTGGGCAGACAGTGGTGGTGGGATTTTTCTCTTAAATATACTTGGAAACACACTGCCTCCCCAGCAGACCTGTAACAGAACACCTTAAACAGAGTAGCTTGGTATTTTACATTTCTACCAATCCTGACATACACATACACATACAAACAACGCATCTGCCGTTCTTCTGAGTCAGGGTTCACAGTTACTCACTAGCCATAAATACATCGAGGAATCAAACAGGACTTAATTTACACAGTATCATGTTTGTTCAGGTTTTGCTGAACACCAAACACAATAAAGCTAATGGCTGCAGCCAACTCAATATCCATGCACTTGAAATGAATTCTATTTCCCTGGTTTGGGAACGAGCCTGCCCATGCCACAGTGCCCTCACGGCCCACCGGGCTGCCCCAGGGACCTGTGATGTAGGGACAGAGCACACCTCAAATGCCGGGTCACCACGTGGTCAGCCTCAGTCATGTTCTTGGCCCCTCAGGTCTCATTGGCAGAATGGGAAGAAGGGTGGCTGTCCTTCAGACCTCGCCCTTGCATGGGGACAGCCCTGTGGGGCCAGGGACCGTGCCTGTGTGTTCCCCACTGTGCACCCAGCTCTGTGCTTAGGGCCTGCCTGGTACCGTGTTCAGTGAACACCCATCAAGGGTACATGAGAAATGATGAAGCAAACATAATTCAGATACTTGGTATGACGATAGCTACCACGTACAGGAACGGGACTGCATGCCAGGAATGAGATGAAAGCATTTGCATATATTATCTCATTTAAGACAACAATCCTCTGATCTGGGTGTGATATTATTATCCGTGTTTTATAAATGAGGTGACTGATATTCCTCAAGGCATGGCCAGCTCTGCACCTTGAGCCCAGAAGTGCGGGACTCCTATACATAGGCACTCCACCCCTTCTCCTTTCTGCTCTTAGCATTTCAGGGGATTTTCTCAAGGTTTGTATGTTACGTATTCCAGAAGAACTGGCTGCTTCTCATTCATTCACTTGTTCGTTTACTTAAGTAATACTGACTGTCTCACAGAGAGAGAGGGAGAGCAATGTGCTAGGCAATACAGGAGAGAAGGCTCATCCTACACAGTCCTTCCCCAAGAAACTTACAGTCTGAGTCGGGGGAAAAGCCAGAGAAAGACAAGGAGTAAATAATAACTTGGTGGTTAATGACGGTACCTGATGCTGGATATCACAGGCCCCATCATAATTGCCTTCTCGGTAGAGACAGGGGTTGTAGTGTTCAGAAAAGAATGGGGCCATGCAAACTCGGTCATCTGGGCACGCTTCCAGAAGGAATATGGACCCAAGCTGGCCCTTGCTCTTTAACCAAGGTGTACACTTGCTCCTGAAGGTGGGAATCAAAGGCCCCTGGAGGGTAGGAAAGGGAGGCAGTGCTGTGCTGGAAGGCCATTTCTAAGGTGACAGTAGTGGGCGTGAGCTTGGGCACACTCTTTAACTCCTCCTCCTCCTTCATCCCTAGAAGGAGATCACCAACCACGCCCTTCTCCTGACTTGCCACAAGGATGAGATGAGATGGTGAACAGGAGCAAACAGATGAGACAGTGCCAGCTCCAATGACTGCTTGCTAAAGGCCAGCCATGCAGATCCATGTTGTTTCCCCACACTTCAAGAGAAACAGAAGACCGTCTTTGTGCTGCGTCAAATTTTCCAATGGGAAAATTTTTAATTTGAGAAAAATGAAAGGGAAAATTTTCTGTAGCTTCTATCCTCTTGCTAAAAATATTATGGTAATTAAGCATATAGAACAAATAGGAAAGTTAGAATTTCAAATGCTGACTTCAACTCTTTCCAAGGCCAAGAGTAAAACTTTAAGTGCATATATATATATATATATATACACACACACACACACACACAATTTTTAGTATGATTTGTTATAGAAAACAAATGGGTAATTTTTAAAAATCAAAGCTCTTGTTCTTGGCATGATCATTTCTCTTAACATTTTTTTAGCAACTGAAATGCCTTATTAAGTTAAAATAGAGAAAGACATTATGTAACAAAAAGTAGCAAATTTTAAGAGGGCATGTTGGTGACAAATTAGAACACCCTCAGTGGAGGGATCTAGACCCCATGGCATGAGAAACAGCCTCTAAGTTCCAGCATCTATTGTAAGACGAGGTGGCTTTAGGGCACCAGAGTCATCGTTTTCCATGATTGACAAGCTGTCACTCAGAAGAGGAAGAAAGTTTGTTCTGCCTTTTCCCAGAAGTAAGAATTAGGCTGATTTTTTTTTTTTTTTTAGCTTGAGGAAGACGGATTGGACTTAATATTTTTTCCAACACAAGGAGAAAAAGAAGAAAAGCTGAAGGAAAGGCCCCTCCTAACTTTCTAACAATGCCAAATCACTGGCTGCCATGACAGACACCGACACACCCTTGAGGAACCCGGGAACCCAGCTGCCCAGGGTGCTGTTCCCACCTCCTCGCTGGGTCCCTCCCCACCTGCCCTGCCCAGCCACCCTCAGCATGACAGCCAGATCCTTCAGAATGGAAACAGATGCCATGTGTGCACTGAGCACATTTTAACCCAGTGGTCCGCAGGCTTACCTGCGCATAAGAATTACCTGGCCACCTTTGAAAACCCCGATTCCGCCCTGGCTGGTATAGCTCAGTGGATTGAGCGCGGGCCTGCGAACCAGACAAGTGTGGTTCGATTCCCAGTCAGGACACATGCCTGGGTTGCAGGCCAGTTCCCTGCACGGGACGCCTGAAAGGCAACCATACATTGATGTTTCTCTCCCTCTCTCCTTCCCTTCCCCTCTAAAGATAAATAAATAAAATCTTTTAAAACCCCGATTCCCAGGCTGTACCCCAAATCAAATAAAGTCAGGGTCCAGGACTCCACATTTTTAAAGCCTGCCAGGTGACACTAACGTGGCTCAAGGTTGCGAGCCGATGCTTCACTCCGAAGGCCCAGATTCTTACATGATTGCGTGACTCTTGAGGAACAGCCCCCGCTGGCCTCTCTGCCCCCTCGCCCTGCACGCTCCCCTTCTCTCTCTCCTTGCTTTCAAGCTGCACCAGCTTGCTCCCTGCTTCTCCATCACCATCATCCCTCCCAGCCCAGGACCCTCCGCCACCTGTGCTGCCGTCTGTGGGGGCATCCTGCTCCCCGCCTGACCAGGCCACCTTTCGGCCCCTGCCCACTCTCCAGACCTTGTCTTAGTGAGGCCTCTCCAGCTCTCCCTGCCCGGGCTGCCCACCGCTTTACAGGGTCTCAAAGCTCGGAAACACTGACCTCAGAGCACAAGTCACGGTTATTAATATAAATCATATTTGTGTAACTACTTAAACAACAACTGAATCCCTAATAAACTGTAGGGTCCTGAGACGGGCGGGGGCAGCCCTGCCTGTTTTGTTCGTCTTAAATCTCCAGCTCCTTGTACAATGCCGGCACTTGGTAGATGGGATGAATGAATGAATGAATGAATGCATTAGTGCTGTGGATTAATTTCTACATACTTTATATGACATAATTGTTATTGAAAAACTCTACATTCAGACATCTTTAGTGCTGGCTCAGTTCTGCCACTCCATGCCCCCTCCCCCATGCAGCTGCCCCCGGCTCCAGCCCCAACCCCTCCAATCCAGACGACACACTGGCCAAGGGCTATGAGTTCAGCCTTTCCAGCCAAGCTGCCCTAGGTCTTAGGACTCAGCTCCTTTCCAGTGAATAGTGATTACAGGCCAGCTGCTTATCTTCCCTGAATTTATCTCCTCATACATATGTAGAAGAAGGAGATTAATATTCATTTCAGAGTCATTGTAAGATTGAACTGAATTGCTTAGTACAGCACTTAGCACATGGTAGGCATCAAGTAAACAGCGGTAAT
Organism: Sturnira hondurensis; assembly: GCF_014824575.4. Taxonomy (NCBI): domain Eukaryota; kingdom Metazoa; phylum Chordata; class Mammalia; order Chiroptera; family Phyllostomidae; genus Sturnira; species Sturnira hondurensis. Next base: position 1,439,252 of record NW_028083884.1, read on the forward strand.
AACACTGAGAATAACTATTATTTTCGCGTTCATCCCTTGCGCGGAAGCCTGCAAAGCCTCTCCCCTTGAATACTGGATTAAAACCTAACTCCGTCCGAGACAGGCCCTTCTTGCCCATTGTGTTTGCTGCTTCCGCACCTTGCAGTTTCCACTGGAACAAAGTGGACCAAAGGATGAGATGCCACTCCACTCCCCCAGTCTTTAGCCAGTGCCAGTCCTTTTATCGGAAGCCCCCTCCCACTATTTGTCTGCCTCCAGCCCCCAAACATCCCTCACTCTTCGGCTCAAAGTCTAAATTCCTTATGAAGCCCGCCCTGCTTCACCCAAGAGGGACCCATCCACATTCCTTCTGAACGAAGACACCTGTCATCACTAAGCAGTGGCCACACTGTATTGTTCTTGGTCTAGTGTCTGTCTGTCTACCTACCGGACTGCAAGATGCCTCAGGCCAGGGGCCACCTCTGTCCATGGTTGTAACCATAGATTCTTGTCTAGATGTCCGACGTGTAAGGTTGCACAAGAAGCAGGTTGATGTAAACAACGGCCCTTGTCTCAGGTGCAGGTGACTCAGGGGACAGTCATTTTCCTCCCTGATTTCTGAAACGGGCATCCCCGGGTCTGCAGGTGCTATGTAGAAGTCACTGGCGTCCACTGGAGCTCGGGTACCCTGCAGCACCGGTGTGCTCTGGCTCAGGCTCAGGCTCAGGCTCAGTCTCTGGCTCGGGTTGGGGCAGGAGAGCCGAGGCATCTCTCCGAGTCCTGGAGGAACTCAAAGCCGAGCACAAAGCCGGAGCCTTCCTAGCACAGGGTGAACAGAATGCATCCCACCCGCTAGTGAATCACTCCAGAGCCAAGGCACACCCTGGGGGGATCGTTGTATTCTTCCCCTAACCTCACTTTTTGAAACATCTCCCTTTACAAATAATTAAATGGAAAGAGCTTCCTGATTTTAGAGCCAGATCTTCTCAAAGGAAAACAGCAAGTTTCAGACTTCGTCACTTATACAGTGCCCAGCTGAAGGTTATATAAGACCTGTCCCAGCCTTTACAAATAAGAAAGTAATGGCTTGTCTGGCCAAGACCCAAGCCTGTGGGCCTCTGCTTCAGCTGTGCTAACCTCCTAATGTGCTCAGGGACGGCTGGCTGTGCTCTCAGAGCTCAGGTGGGCACAGGTTCACGGTTTGTGGCTGTTGCTATTGTTTGGTTGTTTGGAAAGGATAATTTCTGGGTGTGAAATCTCCATACTGATTTCAGCGGAGCTGTCATTAAGATTCATTAAGGTTCAGTAATGGAACCAGCTCCGAGTTGAAAATATGCCGGCTCCAAAGCAGTACTCATCATCTCCTTCTGTTACATTATCAGGGCCGAGAGGACCTTCCAGACTGCCATAATTTGAAAAATAGCCCAAACATGCATTTGCATTTCCTCTGGTACTTACTGTCCTGGGAAGGCAGGTCAGAGGGCCTCTCGGTCCAACGTCCTGGCTGCTCCACGCACTTTCTAGAGCCTCTGGCCTTCCCGTCTCTGCGCAGGCGTGGGGCTTTGACAAACCAGAGAAGGCCGTTTGGTTAGTGCGGCCCACTGGTTTTCACACTGGAGCTCGCTTCAGAATCACAGGGAGGACTTGTTCAAACAAGATTGTTACATCCACCAGCACAGTTTCTGGTTTAGTAGACGGAGGGGAGCCAGGGAATTTGCAATTCTAGCGAGTCCTCAGGTGAGGGCAATGCACTTAGAATTTTCCCAGGTGATCCTGAAGCTGCGGGTCCAGCTCCTGGAGAGCCCTGGCGTGCAGGGGACTTCCCAAACCAATTCGGTGTGCCGAATTGCCTGGGGGTCTTGAAGATCTAGCAGGTCCCCTCCCCACCCTCATGTCTGATTTAACTGGGGCTAAAGGAGAGAGAGTAACCGGTCCTGGCACTTATGCTACACCAGCCTCTCTGAGATAGAGGCCAGCACCACCTGCTTTTGGAAACAAAAACAGATACAGAGAGACACACAAAACAAACGTAGAGCTCATTGGATATGGTTGGCATCCTTGTAACCACCAGACCAGAAACTGAACTTGGCCCGCCACCCAGGGCCCCTCCTGGGGCCCCTTCTTGATCAGAGCCCTTCATCGTGGTGTTTTTGTAGCGATCACTTCCTTGGCTCTCTTTTCGGTTTCTTCACTCAAGTGTGTATCCCTAGGCACTAGTTTCGTTCTGCCGCTTAAAAATTATTTGGTGCATCTTTTAAATCCCTTTTAGTCTCCAGAGTTACCTCCATCCCCCTTTTTTCCTTCGCATTTATGATCTGAAAAATCCAAGTCATTTAACCTGCAGAGTTGCCAGCAGTCGGTCACATGCTCCTTGGGCAGTTCAGTGTGTCCCTCTTCCTATTCCCTGCAAACGGCAGCTGGACCCAGAGGCGTGCTGGGACCGCGGTGTGATGGCGCCGGCAGGACCGCAGGCATGCTGTGTTCTCCCATCGGGAGCAGTGTCCAGTTGTGAGGCTGGCAGACACTGCTCTGTAATGCCTCACAAAGCCGCACAAAGCCGGAGCCTTCCTAGCACAGGGTGAACAGAATGCATCCCACCCGCTAGTGAATCACTCCAGAGCCGAGGCACACCCTGGGGATACATATATAGATTATATATATACTGAAATATATTGGTTATATAGATTATAGATATATAACATATAATATCTATATAATCTATGGTTATAATCCATAGATTATATATAATATATTTTTATATATACTGGAATATAGTATCACACCAGATGGCAAGAAAGTTATCAAACACCCCTAGGGTCATGTGAAAACTATCATTTGTAAAACTAATACCAAATGAAGCTTAAAAGGTACAGAGATTGAGACAGACAGACAGATAAATCTGTCTGAGACAGACAGATTGAGACAGACAGATGTATCACATCTTTACCCATCTTCTGCTAACTCACCGGGGGTTTCAAATTAGTGACACTCTGACTTCCTCTCTGCTTCCGTTGGCATGCTTTTGTGCAGACGTGCTCCGCTCATCTACTATTTGTTTACCCAGTAGTACAGTTCATGCTAAAAAAAGATAAATGCATCGTCATTTCCCTTCATTTACCAGTGTTGGAAGTAATGAAAGCCTATAAAGTTGATTGGTCTTTTTAAACTATTATTGTGGACCCGTGGACTTAAAATATATTTGATGAGTTTTAATTCATTGCAGTTATCGTCCTTATTGGAGCAAAGATTGTGCCAACTGTGGTGAATGGGGGCCTATTTAGTTTGGCTGCTGAGTCCTTTTCACATGTCCCTGGTCTCGTGGCCTTTGACAACTTCCTTGCCATCTGATGGGACAACATATTCCAGCATATATAGATAAGTAATATTGTCTATATATAGATAAGTAATATTGTCTCTATATAGATAAATAACATGTAGTATCTTTTTATCTGTCTGTCTCAATCTCTGTACCTTTTAAGCTTCATTTGGTATTAGTTTTACAAATGATAGTTTTCACATGACCCTAGGGGTGTTTGATAACTTTCTTGCCATCTGGTGTGATACTATATTCCAGTATATATAAAAAATATATTATATATAATCTATGGATTAGAACCATAGATTATATAGATATTATATGTTATATACCTATAATCTATATAACCAATATATTTCAGTATATATATAATCTATATATGTATCTCTATATAGATATACAGATAATATGTATATATTTCAACCTCTCTACCTCTGAAGCTTCATTCAATATCAGTTTTGCAAATAATTATATGCTCAATGCTCACGGACAGTCTTTACGTAAGTATCTCTCTAGTTCTTCTGGTGCTCAGAGCTCATTCTTTAGTATATTTTCAGAAGGATTATACAAACTGCTGAGTTCCAGCTGAAAGCACATGGCACCCTTTATCCTGTGAAGTCAGTTTCGATGGGTATAAAATCTTTGGCTCCCATTTTCCCCCAGAGCATATAGCCGTGGGAAAAGTGGGCTTACAGTGGAGAGAATTCAAGGATGAGAGCTTATTCTTGTACTATTCTTCATTAATTATCGCATTGTTTTCCATACAAACAACTGTAAACCTGCTTTTGCCCCACCCTATATTAAGGTTATTACTTTATTGTCTTCTGGCTTAAGGCATTGCTATCAAAGTCTGGTGATAATTTAATTTTCTTTCTCTTCTGAGTCACTTGCCCTTTTTGTCTAGAAACCCAAACAATTTTTTAAGTGTGGTAATTTTACTAGAATATTCCTCGATACTGGTCATTCTGGGTTGATATTCTTGGATGTTTTCAATATTTAGCTGTAAATCTCTTTAAATAATTCAGTAAAATTTTCTTAAATTGCATTTAATGTGTTTTCCTCCCTTGCTTCATTTCCTTTTCCAAGGAGCCAATTATCTGCATATTGGATATTCTTTACCCATCTTCAATTTTGACTTTTACTTCAATCCTTTTATCTTCCTTTCTTTTTTATCTTCAAAATCACTCACTCTCCTGTTTCTTATAGTTTAGCCTTCATTTTGTTAAAAAAAAAAAAACCTTAAAGTTCTATTCCTAACTCTTTGCTGAATTTGGTGTTTCTTTTCTGTGCTTCCCTCATTTTAATTTACATTGTTCTTTTATGTCACATATCTTTTTCCAAATGCCATCTGGCTCATTTTGAGATAGTAGATTACACTTTTCTGGGGCTGCCTTTCTGATGCCTTCATCGTCTTTAAATATATGATTCCTTTCCTTATTCTTATAATAACTCTGAATGGACTTGACCTGGAATTGTACATATTCAATTTTTATGTACTTTCTCCTGAACCTTTAGTATGGTGGGAGGTTCAGAACACATTTTCTAATTCCTCAAGTTTCCTATTCAGTTGTTTTCTTCCAGTGTGCAAGATTATGACAGCTTACTTTCTGAATTTTCCTGGTGTCGTTTCCCTCTCTTACCTGTATCTGGATTTTCTCTTTCCTTTCCCCCTATTATCCACATCCTGCTCAATTTCGATTCCACTCCAACATGGTTCTCCTCCACGTGAGTCTCTGTCCTGCAAAGGAGCCCCGGAAAGTCACATTCAGGTTCACACGCACCACTTCCTCCCCTCTCAGAACTAGTCAAGAAATCTCTCTACTTTGCTCAGTCCCAGTTTTACTTACTGTTCACAAATGGAAAAAAATTTATTTTCCAGTGACTACCTGCTAGGCGTTTGGGGTTCTCCTCATCCAGGACCTCCAGGTGTCTGTTGCTTTTTGTACTTCCTTTCACACGGACGGGTTCTATGGTTGTCAGAGGTGTGCTCCTACCTATTGGTATTACGAGGTTTGTGGGAGATACCTGACCACCTAGGGTTTTTGTGAATACTACCCACGAGTTGCCGGTTTCATTTCTTTCACCTGTATTTATGTGCGGATTCAAGGGGAGTCCTCCACTGTGCCACAGGGCTGCTGCCATCCTCCAGGGCAACCACCTTCTTAATCATATTTTAGAATACTTGCTGAAGGAGGGCCAGGTGACAGAATTCACAGTTTCATGACAAATTTGCCTGGAAGCAGCAGCAGAGGGTAGAACAGTGGTCTCCTGTGCTGAGCAGCTCAGTCCGAGAGGACTTTCTATGATGATGGAAATCTGTACCTATACCATCCCAGGCACGTGGTCATTGGATGCTCCGGTGTGGCTAGTGCAGATGAGGAGCTGAATTTTAAATTCCACTTAATCTAAGTCTAAAGTTAAATAGACACAGGAGCTGGTGGCCATCACATTTAACAGGACATTTGTAAGAAAACGGGGGTGCTTCGCCTCACTGACCTGTTCTCACCTGGCGGAGCTGAGCTGATGAGAAGGACACAGGTAAGGTAGGATGCCCTGCCTTCAAGGAGCTCACACCTTTTCACAGAAATCTGTTGAGATGTATTAAATCCCCGTATTTCACAGACTGGAAAATGATTTGTGTCTCTGCAGTACAGATATACCGGCAACCTTGACTCAAAACCTCAGTTTTCTGTGGCGTTCAGAGTGACTTTGCAGAAATGCTTATGGTCAAGCCTGTGGGAAGGACTGCTTGGAACCTGATTAAATGTAAGCTACCATTTTCCCCCAGTTGGGAAATGTTCTTGTTTTCAATTTTTCCAAATAGTTTTCTCTTCCATAAGCAATATAAGGGCAGGCATTATGCCCGTCTTATTCTTTGCACCTATCACGCTCAAAACATACTTATTAAGTCAACAAATTAGTCTGTGAGTCAATGAACTATTTGGCCATGGGCCGAATCTGGCCTGGGGCCTGTTTTTCATATAATCCAGTAGAGAGAATGAGTGGGCATCTTTGAATGGCTGGGGGAAAGCAAAATAGTCATAATAAGTTAAGACAGGCAGAAATTATATAAAATTCAAATTTCAATGTCCATGAGAACAACTTCCTGAAACAGAGCCATCCTCACTTGGTCCGTAAGGTCTATGGCCGCTTCCATGCCACACTGGTAACGTAGCTACAGCAGATACTGTATGAAGTCCTAAGCACTTGCTGTCTAGACCTTTCTGGAAAAAGTCTGCAGACCCCTGAATAAGTCAATACATGCCCACCATCTTCCCAGGAGAAATGTTGTGTTTCACATTTTAGAAGAAATTAAACCTTTTAAGGAGCTCCCTCTTAGCTGTGTCCAGAGAAAATTACATCTGCACCCCAATATACACAGCACCCCAATATACACAGCTGGATATCAAGGGGGAAAGCAAAAGCTGTAAATGGGGTTATTAAAGTTGCAGCATAAAAAATAAAATTCTCAATGTAGGATTTTTTAAGCTCATAAAATTTGAGGGAAATGGAGAATTTAAGACCTTGTTTCTCATTTGATTTCATAAAAATGCCTGGTCTGAAAGCAATGACCCATTCTAAATGCTTCAGCAAAGAAAACATTCACTTACTCCTCCCAGATTTGAGGGAGAGGAAAGTAGACGTTAGCTATAGTATCTTCCATCCGTGAGAGGTCGGAGCAAGCATCTTCTGAACACGTTAAGATGTCATGAGAGCTAAACTTCAGCCCTGCAGAAACGAAACAGGGAGCGGTTTCCTCTTTTGCACACCTTGGTTTCCATCTGGAGTCCTTGTAGGGGGGAGAAAGCGTCGTGCTTTTTAAGAGCGAGTAAGATCTTAATTGGCTGCTTGACCTTCTACAGCTCCCCCCAGGAGCAAAACTTAATGTATCCTGTTTGGATAACAACAGCCTACTCATGAATAACCCTGGTGTTAGGAGACAAGGGGAGACAAGGGAAGACTGAATAATTGCCATCTCTGGGGAGAGACAGCAAGTCATGGGATACCACATACTAAACTGTGTCCCCCAAATGACATGAAAACTCTTAAAGCTCTATCAAAAAAAAAAAGACATGCACAGTACAAATCAGGGTAGAGAGGGAACTTCTGGCATTTGAATTTTATAAGAAAACATTACAGCATTGTGCAGACCGTATCATTGAATATTCCACGTTGGCTACACCACAGAATTGCTTGAGATGGGTCCACTCAGTATCCCCATTTCTGGCTGAAGATGGTTGTCAGGTGTTAGCAGTTTCAAGTTGGTTCTTTTATTTTTGTTTCCTCGGGATCTTACACAGGAAGATCAGAGGAAACAAAAATCATGACTATCACATGATTTGCAAAACCCTTCTAAGAGTAGAATGATGGTCCAGAGACATTGTTTGCGGCAGAGGAACAAGAACTAGGGAAGTCAGTTGAAGCCACATGATAATTTGCCACCAACAACTGCCACAGCCGGGTGGAGGGAGACGTTTGGCTTATTAGCATGTGACAGAGCCATAAAGGGGTCATCAGAAAACTACGAGAGGACCGCAGCCTGGTGGTTCAAAGCCTGTGCTTTGGAGCTCGATGGATTTGGGGTAGATTTTCATCCTGACTCAACAGTTGTGTGATCTTGGGCAAGTAGCTGAACCTTATCCATGGCACGGGGGTAACAATATCATCCCTCTCCCAGAGCATATGAAAACTGACAATGATACTTACCGATGCTGAGACACTTGGTTGACATTTATGACACCCAGGACAGTGCCGATGGTGCAAGGTGCCATCCTAAGCTAACACTGGATGCAAGTCGATAGGGGAGCCATTCTGATTCAGAAAGTAGAAACCACCACAGGCCCCTATAACATGAAGAAGTGACTTCTTCTAAGGCTCCACCCTCATGACCTAATCAATCCCCAAAGGCTCCGCCTCCAAATGCCATCCCCTTGGGATTGATGTTTCAACACGGGAGTTTTGGGCAGACAGAAATACTCAGTCCAGAGCACCATGTAAGCTGGATCTCAGATTTTAAGTGTCACAGGTTTTGTGACCTAGGTTTTAGGGCAGTACATATCCCTTTAGTGGAGGCCACAAGCATACAGCCACAGAACAAATGAATAGAGCAACCATCCTGATACAATGCCACTGAGTTCTCAGGGCTGCGGAATACGTTTCTAGGGAAAGCATGGTACCCAGCCTCAAAAAGTGGTTTATTAAGCTCAGGAACTTAGAAGCAAAGATAACGAACTCTGGAAAACTGAGACGAGTGACTCACATCACCCTGGAGACAGCTTTTCTCCAAGAATGAATGTGAGAAACTTGAATACAAATATTTTCCAAAATAATAGCTGTCATCTCTAAGCTACATTACTAACCCTTGAAGGGAGTAAATAAAAACATACTTAATTTCCCCTTTTCTTTAGATCAGGTCAGAAGGTATTGTTTCACTCTCGACTTTGATGGTTATAGAAACTGTAGTTTAAATGTTCCTTAAAAGACTTACAAATGCTATGTAGGGCTTTCACTCTTACTTGAGAACAAAGGCAAACAAACTGCAATGAATGTTGTGAAGAAGAAGAGAAAACCAAAGGGACAGTAAGGAAGGAAAACCAAACAGAACTTTGCCTCATCCCCCGAAACATCCTGAAAGCACAGAACAAGAGATGTAAGCACAGAACAGGCAGAAGTAAGACCGAACGTCTAAAACTGACTTCAGTGATTGAAAGTTTAATAAACTTCATCTATTAAAAAGTAAAGCCGAGAACGATGAGAAAGCTAACTTGAGCACACATACCAAACCCCTCCGTCCCCTGCTTCTTCCAGCCCCACTGAGGTGATGGAGGGAAAGAGGAATTGGGTGGGGGCGGAGTTGTAGTTCCCAGAGACCTCCCGGCTGCTCGTGACCCTGCCTGGGGACCCTTGAGCTGCACAGAGCACCCCACACAGCGCAGGGCAACCTCGTCGATGAAGACCAAGTGCCATCTAGCTTCTCCTAAGTCCTGGAGGTAGTAAGTTAAGCTTTGTAAAAACAGTAACCCGGTGACATATTATTCGAGAAAGCGGGGACAGAGTGTGCAGGAGCCTCCACCAGGAGTTTTTGAGGTCGGGTCAGAGAGAGAGGCTTGTCTGTGCATTTAAAGTCTGATAGGAGGTTTTGGGGGACCGTGACAGTGCTTTTTCCCCAGGGGCAGGCTCGGCAGCTGTGACCTGCTCTGGGGGAACACAGCCCTGGCACCGGGAGGGTGGGCTCTGCTCGGGTACCCTAGATTCCAGGCAAGGGCACGTTTTGTGGGACCAGAAATGCAGGCCATTTTTGAGCTCTCTTTAAGAAAAAGAGAACAAAAAGTGTGCGATCATCAAGTTTATTTGGAATGAGACAAGCAGTTACAGCAAATTTCAAATGTGACAAGTACCACAGCCTATAATGTCCAGAGAAATATGCTCTGATGGCCTGTTTACGTGACAGTGATTGTGATATTTTCTAATCAGTGAAGGGAAGAGCACCTGGCCTTCGCTCCAGCATCATTTAGTGACACATTTTTGTTAATGTTGTTACTGTTGCTAACTTAGACCTATTGTTTTTGGCTTCACAACTTACCAGTAACATCATGCTTTTTTAAATAAAGGATTGTTGTTAAATTTGGGCAACCTCTATGATGTTCTTTTTACATATTTGAGAGGTAACATTCGGAAGAACTCTCCAGAGACCAGCCTGTGTAGTTTCATGCAACCCAAGCCTTGTTTCTTCGCTTCTTACTTAGTTCTGGTGGAAAATAGCCAGTACGACTTGTCCCGGTTTCAGGTGGATCGGCGCACGTGGTGGCCGGAGCATTCCCAGACACCGTTCTTACAACCAGAAGGTAAGTGATAACTTGACTCCACACAGAAGTGACTGAACACCATGAAAACTACCCCACTAACTGAGTGAACCGTCACCCAGTTCACCCGCCCCTCACCAGACCCCCACGGCACCCCCAGCCACTCCGGCATCAACCCGACAGAAGTGAGGGGCGGCTGAGGTGGAAAGAAGCAGATGGTTGGAATGGCCTGCAAATAGAACATCATAACCTTGCAAATCGTACCAAAACCATGACCGCATGCACACCTTTCAGACCTTGGGGAGCAGTGTGTGCAAGAGAGGGGCCCCAGAGCAGGCAGCTCCTGAGCTTCCTGGGAACCCCGCCCCCGCCGAGACATCCTGCCTCTGCCACCCACTGGGCCTTCGGCAAGTGGCTTACCCACTGGGTCACCTCACCTGGATAATGCGGAGGAGATACTACACAGAGCATGGCTGATCGTGAGGACCGAGTGCAGAGTCAGTGCTTACGACAGAGCCAGAAGGTCTGCCCACCCTGCTCATGCAACTACAGTGAGGGGTGCCGGTCGTCCAGCTTGGACTCGGTGCCCAACAGCATAGCCTTCGACCCATGTCACCCTCACAGCACTGCCAAGTGTGCATGGGGCTTCACGGTGGCCCAGGGAGGCGGGCCCTTGCCCCCAGTTACAGAGGCAGTGGGTAGATTGACCCAAGTCTGTGGGACCCTAGACTCTGGCGCCTCTCCCTCAGGCCCTGCTGCCCCTGGAGTGGGTTGCATAGGGCCTGGGACCATGGTTGCAGGGGCGTGGGAGGGAGGAAACAGCTCCCGGTCACTGGTTCCCTCTGTGGAGGTGCAGGTGTCTCTGTGGCTGGTGGCAGTGGAAAGCTCCCTGCTGGGTGGGCTGGGCTTCCCCTGCACCCCCGGGGGGTGCATGCACTCCCCACCTCCCCATAAACAAACTTGATCATTACAAACAAATTGTTTTACTTTATTAAAGTGAAGTTTCAAACTGTGTCCCAGTAGGAATCCTGTATTCAAGCATCGAGAGTTTGATTACAAGTGTTTCTCAAGTGATTTAAGTATTCAAGCATTCAAACTGGCTGTCCAAGTTCATATTTGGCAAAAAGTAAAAGTAATTGGTTCTTTCTGGGAGCCTGGCCATCTCTACAGCCCCTAAGAAGAAAAAAAAGCCCCCTGAAAAGGAGTTTATATTGCAGTGACCAGAGGCCAGTCACCAGGAGCAGCTCTTAAAAGATGGCATGTCCCTAGAGAGAAATTCTCTGTGTCCCCATACCAGCAGGGGGCAATCGGAGTTCCTGGGGTCTCTGCCACCTTTGCTGAATAAGGAACCCCAAGGGCACCCTCATTTCTCCTCCTCCCCCTCCCTCAACCTTCCGTAGACGTCCAGAGCCCCAGGACGACCAAAGCAAACTGCGGGCTGTGCAGCGCCCCCTCTTCCCTAGGCTTCCTTTGCTGTGACCACGTCTGTTTATGGGGAGTCACAGGGGGAAGCAAACCATTGGCTGCGGGCAGGTGGGCGGCCTCCAAATCCTCTTGCTACAGATCTGCCCTGGAGCCCACCCCAAACCTCCTCTCTGATGTGGGGGTTTCTCTGGGGCATGGTGGGGCAGTTTCATTTTTGTTGGGTTGGGACAGATGTTTGGGTCACCACCTGAGGGGTGTGGGCGTCAGCCACAGACAGAGGACACCCTCGTGGTGAAAATGACCCATTTGGTATGGTTGTCAGTCGTGTGTTCTTTATAGGCTCAAAACCTTTGACGTTGCCCGTGTATTCACTTTCCACGCTGTGTAATACAGCAGAGGGGGCCACCACAGAAAATGCACAGTAATCAGTGGTGCCAAGTGGGATTTCAGGTGCCCAGGATCTCTGAACTGTGCTCAGGGAGTTTGGTGGGTAGAGCGAAGGATGGAGACTGGACCTTCCCTAGGAAGCAAAATGCCTCCTGGAGGGAAGGTTCTGGAGCTCCATCAGGACATGGAGGACTGTGCCCAGTGCAGGGGGACGTGGCTTCATTTTCTTCCTTTGTTCTCCTTCCCAAAAGGAATCCCCAGTGAGCTGGGGCCCTCAGACAAGACAGAGTGGGGACAGGCCGGTCCAGAGCTCAGATGGGGCCACCCCTTCAGGCCATGTGATCAACCCACACACCAGCCAGCCCGGGAGAGAAGTCACCCATCTCCAGCGGATGGCCAGGACACAGCATACCCAGAGTAACTATCAGCCTAGGCTCCCGTTCACTAGTTTGAAACACGGGTGCCTGACAGTGTCCCACCGGCACTCAGAAGCAGAGAGAAAAGGCACCACGGAAATCTAAGAAAACCGTGGCTGAATCATCTTCAGGCCCCACTGCTGTTTTGGGTGAGGGTTTTACAAAGCAAGCCTCCGCAATATAGTGCTGTCGACTCACCCGTTGTAATTTATAATCCGTGTCTGATTTCATAACGCCGCCCTCCCTCCCACGCCACCCCCCTCCCTGTTCCACTCTTTCACAGCTCTGGCTCTTTGTCACTATTTGGTCACGAAAGGACACTGGGGGGAGTAAAATGGCGTCCCTGCAATCTTGCCTCTGGGCAGAGCGCTGAAGTGTGCAGGGCTCCCTGATGGGTGTCAGGGAGCCTGACTTCTGAGTTCTGTGACCTTGGCCAATAAACTTAACCTCTTGTGAATTAGCTCAATTAACTCGAGTTTATAAAGAAGTGGATTAGCTCTAGGGTCCCTTGCAGCCCCCAAATCTATGACCCTGAGGAGGGGATCAGGAAATGTCTGCCAACAATAATGGTAGGAAAACGGAAAGTTCATTAATGTTTAAGAATGGAGTGGAGCCTTTGGGTGGTATCCAGGATGACTAAGGAGGAAATCTTTGCGCCCTGTGGCATTGTGTGCACTGTGTGAATCATACTGCTGGTCTCCAGGAGCAAATCCAAACTCCCATTCGCCATCAGTATAATCAGCTCAACTGAGGCACATCAAAGCTACGAGGGTGAGCTGCATTTTGCCAGAGGACAGGAAGTGAGATGTTACGTGCCCTCCACCCTGAAAAATGAGACAGATCCTGTTGTGAGTGAAACTCTGATTGATTTTCCTGACGAGGAGGTGAAAGTCTTGCTCTTAAGATATAAGGCAGCACCTCGTTTCCTCCCGAGGGTATGCATAGAAAGCTCGTTTCTCCAGGGCGGTCAGGCTCAGCTTCTTCCTGCCTCCGTTACTTTGCTATTTGATTGAAACGAGACTCCCTGTCTGCAGGGTTATGGAAAGGAACACCACCAACCCACACGCCCATGACTGTCAACAGCCAGACACCAACTGGTAAGTTGGGCTGCAGAAGTTGATATAAAGTTTGTGCAGTGATTGTCACACTTGAAGAACCCAACGTTGCCATAGATGGCAAAGAACTTTTTATCCTAAAAAGGATCGTAGAGGTGTTAGTTATTCCCTGGGGATGTCCAGTGCAAACCCCTTCTTGCAGCTGAAGAAGCTGAAGCCCAGAGAGAGAAGTGGCATGCCTGGAGTCACCAGCAAGAGACTGGAAGAGCCACCACGCCTGGCAGCTGGGAGGATGGCCCCTGATGGGGGCTGGGGCACCGCCCACCATCACGGCCTCTTCCCTAGTTGATGTCAATGGCCAAGAAAGGGACACTTCATTGGAGGCAGGCCACTAGTTCTCTGTACCAACTCTGGGGCAAACTTACACCAGCAGGAAGCCAGCTGGGGCTATCATTCTGGGCACAGGACCCTCAAAGGACAGTCCCCAAGCTCCTACTCCAAGATCCCTAGAGTTGGGCCAAGAGCTTTGTCTATCTCAGGGCCATTTGTCCTGTGTCCTTCAATTCCTTCCTCCCAATACATAGGAACTCCTCCCCTGCCCCTGCTTTTATGTGACATTATTTCAATTGGTTTCTCTTACTTGTAAGCAAAGAATCCAAACTATACATCACTACACTGGGACACAGGAATCCTTTGTCTCATTTTTAAATATCAACATTTATGACAACCTTCTAAACTCTGTAACATCCACAGCCCTGCCTTTTATGTTAGTGCCTAACATAAAACTCTGTGCTATGCCTCAGTCCCATGAGTCGCCCGGGGAGGTTCACCTTGCAGTAAGACAAGACCGAAATAGACAAACGTTGGGCTAGGAATCACACTCTGCAAATCCAGGGAACGGCATTTTCTCAGGGCGCTTTTAAATCATTTTCCCTCAATAAAACGGGGCATTCTGAACAGCATTAACATCACACATTAGATGTGATACATGCTAGCTTACTTTAGAACTTATGTTACTGTTACTAATGTATAGGAGAAAGAAAATGAGGCGACCTATTGAATTCTAGCAAGGAGAGCAGGTCGTCTGAAAGTGGACTGTCATTTTCCACATGTAAGTCACTTCGGTTCGGCAACGACACGCAGCTTTAGGGACAATGAGGCTCATAAAGGGACCCTTCCATAGTGTTTGTTTCAAGCAACACAACAGTTACTCCTTTTGTTCTACTTCAAAAAGGTTAAACTCTCCACTTCCACTTCGGGTTTCAGGCAAGTGTCCAATGTGAAGGTTTTTGAGCCGCCCCCCCCCACTTCCTTCCCCCTCTGGAGTGAATGTGTGTGTTCCCCCAAATTCCCGTGTTGAAGCCTCATCCTCGATGTGACATTATTTCAATATGAAGCCTTTGTGACCCGATTAAGTCATGAGGGAGGAGTCCTCATGAACAGGATTAGTGTCCTTACAGGAACAGACAGGAGAGGGCTTGCTTCCTGCCTCTATGCTCCCCACCACGTGGCCTGCAGAGAGAAGACGGCCGTCTGCAAGCCAGAGTCTGCCAGCACCTGGATACCTTGATGTCAAATATATGTGTGGGAAATAAACGAGAAACGTATTTTTGGTTTAAACCACCCAGTCTATAGTGTATTTGTTAGAGCAGCCTGAACTAAGACACTGCACTGTCCCCAGGCATGTCCCCAGGCCTGGCTCAGCCTCTACCCCTGGGGGGCATCTCCTGACAAATACAGTCTCCTGGGTCCAATTCCGGAGATATGGCCAATAATCTCTTGGGGTGGGCCAGGGAATATGTATGTCAGAATGCTCCCCTGGTGATGCTGATGAGAAACCAGCTCCGGGAATCCCTGCTCTTCAGGCACAGAGAAGCTAAGTGGCCTCTGAGAGCCAGGAAGTGGCCACTGAGGCTCTGCTGCCCTCTGCCCACCAGCACCGCCTCAGTTTGGACCACTCCACTCTCTCAAGATGTGTGTGCACACACCGCTGCATCACAGCTGCACATCTACTCACACGGCATGGCTCTGCGGAGCTGCCCACCTGCCTGGTTAGCTCCGCCCATCTTGCCCGTTCCCAGTCCCCCCTTGGACAGGCGATGAACGTCACTCCCTCTGCAGTGCCCTCTGGAACGCTCTCCGGCAGCTCACAGCCCTTGCTCCTTTGCCTCCCCCGTGCACCCCTCCAGCTGGGTGTCCTTCATTCCTGTGTGTGTTCAGTGAGCACCCTGGAGCCCCAGGTAGGTGTCAGGCCCTGGGCTGGGGCTGGGCCTGCGGAGGTAACTAGGACACCATCCCTGGGATGAAGGAGCTTAGAGTGTAATTGGGGACACCAACCAGGACAAGAGCTACAGCTTTTAACACCCCTCACCCAGAGAGAATGTGAGAGAGCACCATTCAGTCTGACTTCGGGGTCAGACGGTCCTTCTTGAAAAGCTAGCTCTTCAGCTGAGATGTTGTTTTGTGTGGTCTTGCTTTGCATTGTATTTTTGTTTGTTTCCTCCCTTTCACGGAGGGAAACACTGTGTGAAGATCCAAACCGCGTTGGAGATTTGTGGTGGTGGAAAGCCTTAGATCCCTGTCCCGGACCCTGTCCCTTTCTTGTTCATTTCATTCTTGTTCATTTCAAAACACACACTACACCCCCTTGAGCCCAGCTTTTTTTTTTAACCTCCATGCCTTTAAGTAGTGTTCTTGAACTGCAATCTTTGTATTTTTCACCTGTAGGTGTTTTTTATTGACTCTCCGCTGGGGAAAATCAGGCTTTAGTCCACTGCTGGTGTGCAGCCTTCTGTCTCTCAGCCTCTCCACACAGCGTTATTCTGGTTCTGATCAGATCACTATCCGGTGTTTACAATGTTGTGATTTTATAGCATAACTAACTTATAGCTCTGTTTCTTCTTTTTTTAAAAAAAATCAGCTTAGTACACTCTGCTCTTATCATGAATTTAAGATCATATTCATAAATAATTATCTAAACATCCCCCCAAGAAGCCCAGAAGCACTCGGTGCTCCTTTGAGCTTGTCTCCCCAGGAAAGCTGTCTCTCCAGTGGGAGCCCTGCCCCAGGTGGGCCCGGGGCCCTGAGAGCCCAGCACCCAGCCACAGTCCTGGGGCCTCCTTGCAGCAGTGCCCTGAGGACTCCCCTCCTTTCTCTCCTATGTTGGATACTGCTCTCGGCATCCCAAGTCTTCCCCGTCTGTGATGGATGGCCTGTTTGGGTAGGCCACATTCTCTGGTACCCTCCTAAAAATGGTTCCCAGAGAGCTTTGCATGTCTGGAAAGGTCTTTCATTTGGGTTTCCCCAGAAGCAGAGCCTGAGATAAGAAAGTGAGTACAAATGGTTGATTCAGATAGTGATCCCAGGAGGCACCGATGAGGGAGTGGGGAACTGAGATGGGGAAAGGAGGGATACCTGTAGGGGGGTGTAAATGGTCATGTCTCTGTTGTCGGCAATTAGGCCTCAGTCCTGCTGGGACCTCTGCACACTGCATAGAACACGCCTATGAGATGTGCCCCCTGAGGAACAAGAAAGCCATCCTCCGCTGAGTGAGCTGAAGGGATTAAGGACAAATCCACTAGAACAGCTAGTCATAAGCCCCTTACACCTGCTGATGTAAGCAAAGCAAGGAAGAGAACACAGAGGAATCTGTCGGGACGAGGATATTGAGAGGTATTGGGGGGGCAGTGACGAGAAGAGCGAGGCAGAGGGCAATGCTGAGAATCAGCTCAGCCTGTTCATTTTGGCTATGATGTCCCAGAACCCCTGTATGGTTCTGGCTTGACCTCGTTAATAAAGCATAGCACAGATGGAGAGAAGAGTAGAAAAAAGAATTACGCAACACACATTTTCTATTTTCTCCCTCCCATTTTAGGAAGAAAGAACATGTACTCCTTTGTGCTATAACAAGCACGTAAAGACGAAGCAGCCACTCACTCATCTGGGCTTCCCAGCAGCTGCTGTCTGTGGAGTCGACCCCAGTTCCTGACCCAGCCTGCAGGTCGACCCGAGTGGCCTCCAGACCCTTTCTTCCACACAGTCTGCACCCAGAGTTCGACCAGCACTCTGATCCATCACCACCTGTCTTTAATGTGCATCCTTTGGCTGCCTGTAGGGATATCTATTATCGATAGCCCTGGACCGGCAGCAGATTGAGCCAGAGAGGAATGAGTGAGAACAGAGCAAAGTTCCTGTAATGGGATACAGGTCTGTGAAGGGTGTAATGAAACATCAGAAGGAACCACACACCGGGTACAGTAATCAGAGCGGTGTTTGTAACTCGGCTCCTGTCTGGGGCATTTCACTTCCCACTAAGCAGGTACCCCATCTGAAAGCTGGGGGCACACACCCACTGCTCCTTCACTGTAGAGCTACAAGGAAGGAGTTGGCTGTTCAAAATAACACCAAAAAAATCAGTGCATGAGCACCTACGAGGCACTGGGTGTGGTGCTGAGTGTTTTCCGTTATCCTGATTCATTTCACAACGACAGAGTCACAAGTTTGCCTTTAGGTGAGGGCCCTTGTCGGAGTCGCAGAGATGGAAAGTGGAAGAGCCCACTGATTTAGTGATGGGCCCACAGCAAGCATTCCTGAGCATGTGCTATCTGGGGAGGAACCCAGGATGTAAAGAACTTGGGCTCTGGAGCTTTGGGTTCATATATGGCTCCACCTCTTAGCCCTGCTGTGCCTTGGTTTTCTTATCAGTAAAGTTAAAATCCTAAGAACACACTTCATAGGTGAGGATTCAATGAGAAGCACATGGATGCTTTCAGTAAATAGCAGCTGCTGTTACGTGCACTGAAATCTTGCATTCACCAGCCTTTTCATCTTGATGACAACTCTATGGAGTAGGTAATTTATTATTCCCATTTTTCTGATAAGGGACTGAAACTTAGCCAGTGAGCGAGGCTAAATATAGACACACCTTGGGGACATTGTGGGTTTGGGCCCAGACCACCAGAGTAAGATGGGTGTCACAATTAAGTGGGTGTTGCAATACAGCGAGTTGTTCTCTTGTTGCTGGTGGTGGGTCTTACCTTCAATCTGTAAACAGTGCAACATCTGTTAAGCTCAGTGATAAGAGGCCTGCCTGTGTCTTGTTCAAGGCAACAGAGCTGGAAGGAGCCAGGGACAGGCTGTGCACCCAGGACCCCGGACCCCGAAGACTCCGTTCCTAATGAAGGTTTGCCCACGTCAACCCTCTACCTCCCAGGTAAAGGGCCTTTGCACAATCAAATACAAGCAAAACTATGTTCAGCAAGTGTATTATCATGTTAGTCCAGATCCTCTGAGAAACAGATGGGACTGGATATGTAAGAGATTTGTTGGGGGAAATGCCTATGAAGGGAAGTAGGCAAGGAGCCTGCAGAGGCTGGGAGAGTATCAGGACCCTATGCAGGCCAACCCAAGGATAGGAGAGAGGGCAGGAAGGCATAGAGTGGGAAGAGTCACAGACCACAGGCCAAGGCCAATGGGGAGTGGAGCCAAAACCTCCTAGCAAAGGACCTTGTGTCTCCCAGGAACAAGCCTCTCTTAGAATTCCTGCAAGTTCAGTCATGAGCTGAGAGCAGCGTGTGGGAAGAATGATACAAACAGGGTAGTGGACTTCAGCTGGGACCATGGCCAAGCAGGCTCTCTGAAGTTCAAGGTGAGAGGTGCATTTCCACAGCTGTCACAACTAGATGCCAGCAACACCCCCACCACCGTCTCACCCCATCCTTCCATGGTGACACACAAAAATGTCTCCAGAGATTGCCAAATGTCCCCTGGGGAGAAAGGACAAAAATCACTCCTGATTGAGAATCACTATTCTGAACAAGGGCTATGACTACCTGTCTGCTTGCTCTTTGCAATTGCATACCCTGCTGGTGCCTGGGAAACAAGACTGCCAGGTATGGCTGGACAGGTTATTCACTGCTCAATGACACCTGGCCACAGGTATAAAGAAGAGCTGAAATCCAGCCCTTGCTCTGTTTGCCAAGCCATGAACCCTGGAGTGGGGCTGTGTCTTGGAGGAAAAGGCCTCTTTAGAACTCACGTCTAGATACCTCATGGGCTAGCTTCTATGAGCAAAATTAAAAAGTGGTGGGAAGACTAGAATGTCAGATGCTAAATTCATTGAGCCCAACTTCTTCTATCTTACAGAGTGGAACACCGAGGTCCAGTGAATTCCGGGAGAATAACTCTGAGGAATTTATCCAGCCTTGAATTTAGACAGAAAAGTAGGGAGGAAAAGAGAGAAGTTATTGTACTTCAGGGACCACCAAACAGAGGACAACCCAATGCACCTTCTGGAGAAGGGCCCATCCACGGGCGGGGGCAAGAAACACAACCCAGTGTGCAGGCAGGTGCAGACAAAGGAGAGAGGACCCTTCTGGGGAGAGATGGCCTTGGGGGGAGGAATGGAACATACTTGCCCACACAGGACATGACCCCAGAGAAGAACAAGCCAATGCTCACTGCAGACTGAGATCAGTTCAAAACCAAGGCTAGTGTCTGACTCATCTTTGTGACCTGTGGGCTCATGCCTGGCCCCTACAGGCACGGAGCAGAAATACAACAAAGCCCGATCCCAGGCAAAAAAAAAAATTGTTGACTGGACACGGTTGAGGTGGAAACAAGACGCTTTTCCAGTGGAAAAGGCAGACTGGCTAGAGGAGACAGTGTTCCAAGAAGGCTCTGCCTCAGTCAGCCCGATCCTCGGAGAGTTCTCCTCTCTAAGAAATATGGCTAAATGTGACATTGGCCTGCCTGCGGATGATCTACACGCCGAGGGTGGGAACACAAGTTGTATTTGCCATTGGCTGCACCCACGTGCCCCAGGACTCAGCAGCTGGAACATGTCCCTCTCCAGGACGAGCAGGTCTCCAAGCTCTGAGCCCCCTGACCTCCTGGAACCCCAGCCCCAGGCATCTGTCCCAAGTCCATGCTATTCATGCCCTTGCCGGTTGACCTTGCCTTTCCTGAGGGCTCAGCCCCTCTCCCATTCCCCAGCGGGAATCCTCTAGCAAATGGCACAAGAGCTCACGAAAAGCCATGGACATGTTGTCCCTCCCCGGGGTTCCTGCTGCAATCTGGTGACACTTCCCCTCCCCTTCTGCCCAGGGAGCTGGCACTGCCACTGGTTTCTGTCTTTCCTGTTCCCTAAGGGGTGATATGCAAATATTTAGGAAGTGACCACAATGCACCAACTAATCTGAACAGGTGCCTGAAGGTCTCCCTGCTGGGCAGAGGCCAGCAGCTGGAGTCCCTGTAGCTGGATTACCTGGGGTGCTCCCGTGGGTATGGGAGTATTTCAGTGTTGTAACCCCAGTAGGGTCCTACCAGCGAGTATCTGTCTCAAACCTCTCCCTCCTTTTCAGGAGCACCACTGGGCTCTGCCGGGCTCCTGCAGCTGTGAGCAGGCCCCCTAAGGGCACTGCAAGCTCTAGAGACCCCACCTTGATGCCCCCTTGTAGTTTCCCTCTGCACAGAGCACCGGCTGTGGCACCTTTCTGGGAAGAGCCTCGACGGCAGCCCAGGCTGCTGACTCCCTGTCCTGCCATCAAACTGCACAGACGGTTCTGTGGGGTTTGACTCTGCAACGACCCATAAGGCACGAACCACAGCTCTCATGAAACTGGAAGGATCAATCCAGCAGCAGCGCACAGCTGGGCAGGGATTCATTTCCTGCACCATCGTCAATGGCGCATAACCCTCCTCTGGCTGCCGTGGCATGTGGCACAGGGCACTATGTTGGCAGCGTGGAAGCCCACAGTGCACCTCTGGCTGCTCTGTCCACAGCAGGGGTTTGGGAATCAGTCCCTGGAGCTGCGACAATGACATGGAAAAATAGTCCATAGGTAATGAGACGAGAGACTCTAAGGCTAGAACTCCAAGAACACCGCAGTGAGCTTGTGAGATATGGAAGCAGGAAGGGACCAGCCAGGGCTGGTGTGCAAGTCGGCAGAGACGGCGGGACGCCTGAACCAGGAGAATGAAGAAATAATGCGATGCAGGCTGACACCCCAGACTGTGGTTTTCATTGGTCCAGATCGCCCACCAGACTATTTCACTAAATCTGCAATCTGCTTAAGTTAACATGCATGTGTGTGTAGATTTATTCTGCCACATGAATTTGATTTCCAACGATTCCTTCTGCTCTCGTTAAACTCTGGAACTAAAGGCATCTCCTTGGACGTTACGGTGCAGTGATAAACTAAGTCTGCATCGGGCACGGGTGCTCTGCAGCCCTTACTGGAAACAGTGGGGGTTCCCATGCCTCACGCTGATTTCTCTCATACATGGCTGGTTTCTCTCCCCCTTCCCCCACCCCACTCCCAGGATATGTCCACCCGAAACCTGTGACGTGTTCTTATTTGGGAAAAGAGTCTTTCAGAAACAATTAAAGATCTCAAGAGCAGACTAGGGTAGGTCCTCAATCCAATGTTAAGGGGAGAGAAAAGGAAAAAAACACAGAGAAGACGATTGGATGACGGAGGCAGAGGTGGGAGCAACGTCTACCAGCTGAGGGTCACCAGGGATGGCCAGCAGCTCTCGGGAGTCAGGAGGGGGCCTGGCCCATACCCCTAGGAAGCACCCCTGCCCAAACCTCAGTTTCAGACTCTGGCCTCCAGACATGGAGAGAATACCCACCCACTTTAGGGAACTCTAAATCAGTGACGGCAACCACAGAGAACCCACACACTGGATGACGGGTGACACAGTGACACGGGAAGTGACATAGAATGCTGCCGTTAGAATCTGGGGAACCGGGATGGGGGTTTGAATGGTGCCTCTGCCACTGTCTGCTCTGCACAACTTTAGACAGACGATCTCTTCATGTTCCCTTCTGCAGAACAGAGACAGCAAGTAGCATTTCCCAGGATGGCAAAANCACCCACTTTAGGGAACTCTAAATCAGTGACGGCAACCACAGAGAACCCACACACTGGATGACGGGTGACACAGTGACACGGGAAGTGACATAGAATGCTGCCGTTAGAATCTGGGGAACCGGGATGGGGGTTTGAATGGTGCCTCTGCCACTGTCTGCTCTGCACAACTTTAGACAGACGATCTCTCCATGTTCCCTTCTGCAGAACAGAGATAGCAAGTAGCATTTCCCAGGACGGCAAAAACGAAATCTGACGCGACTACAGAGCACCGGGGGCCCAGGAAGGACTGGATCAAGTTCGGGCTGATGTCACGACCTATTATCAGAAGTTGGTTGAGAACCTAAATCAAGGACGACTCAAGGGAAAGACCCAGGTACCGTGAAGAAGGCATCCCAGAGGCTGACACCGGCTCTGCTTCCCAGAAGCGGCAGAGGTCAGGGCCTTTGGGAGGAAACCTAGAGGCGCTAGAGGAGCGTTCACCGGCTGTGTCTGAAAAGAGCGAGGAGGAGGGGAAGAGAGGCGTGGGCTGCGAAGGACACAGGGGAGGACTGGTGTTAAAATAAAACAAGTGCTGCGGTTTCAGAAGATGAATGGGGGGGTTGGTCTGCGTTTGGGAGCGGGGTGGAGACTCTTCGAGGAGAGAGGAAGCAGGGCTGTAATTACAAAGGGTGCGCCCATCCTGCACGCTGGCTGATCCAGCAGATGTGCTTTAGGGCAGGGGTGAAAAGGGGAAGCCCAGGGAGGGTTAATGTCCTCATCAGGATGCCCCCGGGCAACAGAATGGGCACCTGCCCAGCTCCTGCGCTGGGGGTCGTGACGGGACACACAGAGATCCCCAGGCAACTGGCCAGCACAAGAGAAAGGACGCTGGCTGGTGGTTGTGTTGGGAAGAAATTGAAAATGCCCCTAAAAGAGTCCACAGCACGTCTATGGGGGTCTCATCAAGACTGAGCTGGCCCTGGACATACAGTTTTAATAGGAGGAGCATGGAGGTGTTTTGGGAGCAAAGAACAGGCTGGGCAAAGAGGGTGGGTGCACCGCAGATGAAGGGGATACAGGATCAGGGGAGAGGCACGGGGGTGCATACAGGGTAGTGGGAGAGAATGGGGAGAGACGCAGGGGTACACATCACCCTGGGCACGGGGAGCTATGACCAGCGCTCAGGAAGGTCAATCAGGCAGCTCTGCCTAGAATGAATGGGAGGGGGGGGAGCCCTCAGCGTGCTCATTAAAAAGTTTAACTTAGCGCTCATATTTAAAAATCAAGAGATTCTCCTTAAAGGCCAAATTACCGGCATCTCCAGAAAAATCAGAAGGTCTGGCAGTGCTGGGTCCATAGCCTGGTGGGGTTTCCCGTCAGCTTTCTCTACTGCATGACGGCAGCATCTTTTAGGTGCATCCTGCCCAGGCTTTGTTCCCAGAACCTTGGGGACAAAGACAATGCATAGTCCAGATTGGTTTATTAGGTCAAGATTAGTACTTCCTGTCACTTCTCAGAGAGCATGCCTGAGACAAAGGGTGGGCCAGTGCTGATAAAGGGAAGAAGAAAGGGTTTTCCAAACCAGGCTTAGGTGGGTATTGGTGCAGGGGCCCTGGACAGGGAAGACCAGGTCCACCTGTGCCTATCAGCTCTTCTGCAGGGTGGGCTTATTTGTGTGACTGCCTCCGCACGGAGTCACAATCTCCTCTCCTACTCCCACCTCTGTGTCTTATTTTCCATTCCACTGCCAGTTGCTGATGGACTGTTGGCAGCAGACACAGTGCAACGAATGCACCTTTGGTGCATTCCTCAGACTAGGAAACTGAGAACTTCCCCTTCTGGCCAGGGGGACTGATACCAGACTTGTCTTCCCACCATTACCTACTAGAACGCTGAGCAGAACATGCAAAACGACTGTCTTTCAGGCCCTGAACAACAGGCAGCGTCAGCCTGCAATCCCTAGAGAAGAGAAACGAAGAAGGTGAGCTCCATGAACCACCTTGACTTTCCACCTGGAGGCATTTTCCAGATCTCGGTGCAGGGAGAGAGACCCCAAGCAGAACAGAGTAGTCTTGTTGAAAAGACAGAGGTCAGAATTCAGACTGACCCAGGCAGCTCCACGGGTAGAGCATTGGAAAGGAAGGAGACACGTAAAGCAAGAGCCCCCGAAGTCTGCCCCTGTGCGTCTCCGGTGGAACACTAAGCTGTGCGTTTTGAGAGTGAAACGCAGTCACGGGGAGATCAGCCTGAACACCAGGGTGGCCAGTAGAGACTTTACAAGGGCCACACCTTTGTAGCGGGGTTAGAAGAACTCTGGACCCCCCCATAGGACCACTCTGACAACGCTTAAAAACAAGCCTCCATGGGCCCAATTTGACCTTGAAATAATTTAACTGCCTGCCAGAGCAAAGTCCACCTCCCTTTAAAGGAAGGCAACGGAATCCGGGCGCTCAGCAAGGGAAAATTGACACTGTCCAGCACATAATTAAAATTTACTAAACATGCCAAGAAGCAAGAAACGGTGGCCTACAACCAGAAGAAAAATTAGTTCATAGAAACAAAAAGTAAGAAATTCAATCCTTAGGTGTATTTTTGTCTCTTATCCAAATTTTCCTTCTCATCATTAGCAACTGATTTTGCCTGTGAGACTGTTTATCTACCATCTGATGTGCTTGACATCTAATTAAGTAAACATTAACAAAACAAAAATCCTCAGAGACCATCTGACCGTTTCTGCCATGGAAGAGCCGAAGGCCGGGCTTGCCTGGGTGAGACAAGAAGGGCTGCACATGAGAAAAACAAATGCCAGATAAATTCCTTCCAGGGAGGCGAGGTGCCAACGTCCTTTTCAGGTTTTCTGCGATTTGTAAGATGGTCTCCCATCCCTACGTCCCCAGCCACCCTTCCCCATCCCCACGCCTATAGTTAAGGCCACACCGATGAGAAAGCACCCATGTAGCAATTACTGACAGGCTCCCAGAAGAGGAAAGCAGGGAAATGCAAACGTGAGACTCTATTGGCTTGGCACCATGGTTTTCTCTACCATTGGGGGGAAATTACGCCAAGTAATTTTTTTCCCTTCATGAATGACCTACCATTCAATAACTATGATTTTAGACATAGCTGCCTCCCAGCACCTGCAGAAAGTGGCAGTCACCGGGCCCTGCTGCAGGTGACAGCAGACAGGGTGCCAAGAACAGGTGGGAGAAGGAAAACCGCCACCTGGGCTTCTAAGTGGTAGCTTAGGAACTTAGATTTTGCTTAGTCCCATAAAAAGCACAATCAATTCAAATGTGAGCCTTTATTTTAAATGTCATCTCCTGTCTCCCCCCACCACCCTCCCCCTTTCCCCCCTCCCCGCCCCCCCCCCCCAACGCTTTTGATGTATAAGATCGGCGCGTGAAAGCAAGTCTCTAACCCTAAGAAGGATGCCTGTTTGCTCTTAGACTTTGCGGAGGCTCCTGAATTGCAGGGACACACTATAGCTAGTCCAAGTGGTTTTTTGACATACATCTTGGAGTTCAAGTGCCTTCTCCCATGCCTCTGGCTCGTGTCATGGTGTGGGTGGCAGTGTCCTGGCAACAATGACCACGTACAACTGGGGACAGAGAGACTTTTAGAGCCATCTCACTGGGTTCTGAAAGCTCTCCGGAGCTGACAGCAGAGGGCTAATTAGAAAGGCAATTCAAGTTCTGTGGTAGGTAGTGCAAGGAAATGCCTGTGATTTAACTTTTACCAACTACTGTTCCCTGTGGGGTTTTTGAAGGGATATAATCACCTCCTCATTACTGCAAAGCGTTACTTGGTGTATGTTTTGCTGTTGCTGCCATGGTTGTTTCCTCCTCTGAACACTCCGTGAGCCTGAGAGTTATTTGTTTCCAACTGGCGCCAGCTCCTTTTGGGCTTTCCAGTAGCAGCACCTCTTAATTCCCAACAGTGCACTGTGAACAGACTCTTAGTAGTTAGTCTGCCATTTCCCCCACTGCGTGAATTCCCTGCCAACACGCCCTCAATGTGCCGGCCTCTGCTTGCACATCTCTACATAGGGAACTCGCTGCCTCACTCAAAAGCCCGTTTCTCTATGAAGAAAGTTCTTAAAGTTGCCCTGGCCGGCGTGGCTCAGTTGGTTGGAGCATCATCCTGTAGACTGAAAGGTCACGGCTTTGATACCCTTGTTGGGACACATACGAGAAGGCAACCGCTCAATGTTTCTTTCTCATGTGCGTCTCTTTCTCTCTCATCCCACCCCACCCCCCACCGTCTCTCTCAACAGCAAACACACAGTTATTAACAACCACACCTAAAACAAAAGCAAACCAAGAGGACAGCTAGATCAGGAGTGGAACCATAGAAATGAAGAACACATGGAGGGTTAGAAACAGGGGGGTGGGAGGGGGAGAAGGGGGGAGAAGGCACAGAAAATAGCATAGATGGTAGGTAGAAAATAGATAGGGGGGGAGGGGGAGAATAGTGGGGGAAATATAGAATCTAAAGAAGTTGAGACACGTGGTTATAAACTAAGGGGGGAGAAGGGTGGGGGAGGGAGTGTGCGGGTGGAGGGGAATGATGGGGGGAATAGAACAACTGTAATGGTATAATCAATAAACTATATTTTTTTAAAAAAGCAATGAAAAAAATGTCCTCAGGTGAGGATAAAAAAATTTTTTAAAGGAAGTTCTTAAACTTGAACTGAAGTCTCCTACTTATGGTTCTAATTCTTCTTTCTGCCAAGTGAAAAACAAGTCTTGCAAAACAAAAAGAGATTTTGAAATGATGGCTGTGTGTCGTACTCCGCTCCAAGCCCTTGAACCACTTCCTAAACCCTGCTGGCCCCCAGTGTCCTCCCCTCCAGCCAATGACGCTGCAATGGAACTTTGACCTTCTCAGTTTCTTTCTCTCCCCACCTTTTTTCCTGCTTGTGTTGGTTTTTCTTTCTGTTCTGCCTGCCTCCCTCCCCTCCCACTTCCCTCCCTCCCTCCCTCCTTCCTTCCACTATGTCCTACAACCTCTTTGGAAGTTCTAGACTCAAATTTAAGACCTAATAAGTATATGCCATTGCAACGGGACTGGAAAGAAGTATTCAAAGTCATGAAAGGTAACCTACATCCAAGATTACTCTATCCAAAAAAGCTATTATTTAGAATGGAAGGGCAGATAAAGTGCTTCCCTGATAAAGTCAAGTTAGAGGAGTTCATCATCACCAAGACTTTATCAAATGAAATGTTAAAGGGACTTATCTAAGAAAAAGAAGATCAAAACTATGAACAATAAAATGACAACAAACTCACAACTATCAACAACTTACCTAAAAAAAAACAAAAAAACCCACAAAGTACGCAAACAACTAGAACAGAAACAGAATCACAGAAATGGAGATCCCATGGAAGGTTATCAGTGTGGAGGGGGTGGGGAGAGAATGGGGAAAAAGGTACAAGGAATAAAAAGCATAAATGGTAGGTACAAAATAGACAGGGGGAGGTTAAGAACAGTATAGGAAATGGAGAAGCCAAAGAACTTATATGTACAACCCATGGTCATGAACTAAGGGGGGAACGCTGGTGGGATTAGGGGTACAGAGTGAGGGGGATGAAGGGGAGGAAAAAATGGGACAATGTAATAGCAAACTAAATAAAATATACTTAAAATGCTTACAAAAAATAATATGCTATTGCTCTATTAAAATAGAATTTTGGATCCTATTTACCTAAGAAATCATGGTGAAAGTTGGCTTTGGGGGTCTCACCTTTTCCACAGCATCACCGTCTGCCAGACTCAGGCCTCAACTTTCCATTTTGCTATATGTCTTCTCAACACAACAGGAAGCCGAGTGTCCAGACAATTATTAACTCAATTAAGATGACAAACCTTTTGATCAGCTGTAGCGACTTATAGAAGGAAAAGTATTTCAGAACACGAGGCCTTCTGGCAAGTGCCCTTGGCTTCCCTGTGGCCACGCCGTGCGGAGACAAGGCCTCTACGTGCCGCCGAGCTCAGTGACGCCCTTGCCCACTGAGCTGGGGGGCTTCTCTTTTCCCAAACACAACGGAGGTCCTAGGAACTCCCCATCTGCCGGCAGGGGGCTATGTCATTCACGAAACAAGGCAACTGTTAACAGCCTTGCATGAAAAACTAACCTCGTAGTTGTAAAAAAATAATTTACAAATGGTTCTGAAGTGTTTTGTTATTGCTTGTGACCATTGATGGTATATTAACCTACTTTCTTCTTGTTCCTCCAGGAAACCACAACGACTACATTTTTCCCCTCAAATTACATCAAAGCAAGAGTGAACTTACATGTGCACTTATTTATCTACATACACATGTTCAGAGGAAGCAGACTGCCATATCCCTACATTTTCCAAAAGGACACAATGAGGAACAACACCAGGGTGCCACTGTGGCTCTGAGCCATTACAGAGAAATGGCAGATGCAGCCCAGCTGCACGCACATACCCGGACTGATGAAGGAAGGCCATGGAATTCAAACCAGTGTGCGGTGGTGCTTTGCATTCAGCCTGCATCACCCAACAGAGAAAACACTGTTCCGACGAGGGGGCCAGTTCAGTAACACAAAGTCCCAGTCTACGAGGTTCTGAGTGTCAGCTGCACAAATGGAGTGCTGTGGCTGGCTCGGGGGTGGAGGGTGACCAAGAGAAGGGATCGGGAGCAGATGAAACTCATAAAAGAAATGCAAGGTTTGGGCAGATTCCCACTAAAGGGAAGGAGGAGAGCAGCGGGAAGGGAGGGAGTGGGCGTGCTTGTGTTTTAGGGCACGGACCACTATTCCTGGCCCTTGCTGAAAGCAGCTCCATTTAGTGTAGCTGCATGGAATGCAAAATGAAACTAAACCTGCCTAAGAAAGGAAGGAACTCATTGGCTCAGGTAACTGAAAAGCCAGAGGTAGGGCTGGGTTTGGGCAGAGCTGGTGGAGAGGCCCAGATGGTTGCACCTGTTTCGCTCCTTCCATCTTGTACCTATGGTTTCCTCTGTGTGGGCTCCACCTACAAGCACATGTCCTTCATCTCCTGGCAAGGTGGCTGCCCCTGTTCCAGGCTCTATTCCATCCTCACAACAACACCCGGCAAAAGAGGGCTTCTCGTTTTCATGAGTGCCCATGGAAGTCCTTAAACTGAGTCTCAGCAGCTCTGATTGGTCTGCTCTGGACCAATCACTAAAGTCAGAAGGATGCGAAATTCTGATTGGCCAGGCTAGGTCACATGCTTCACTTCTCACCACTTACAGGAGAAAAAAAAAATGAGTAGTTCTCCCCAAAAGTTGGATGCTGTCAAGGGGTAAGGGTGCAGGGTAGAAAACAAAAGTAGGAGACACCTCAAGGTAACAAAACTGAGTGAAGGGACTGCAGCAGAGTTTAGAGGTGGACTCCTCAATACAACACTGAGTGGTGGCTTCGACCACACTTTTGGGGGAGTCTGTAACTGGTCAGGACTCTGCTCTTTCCTGTCATGATTTTGACCAGGGCCACTGCTGAAGAACGAAGGTTCCTAACTTGGTCTGGTCTGAGGATAAAAGCACACGACTACCTAGAGCAGTTAGAAATGAATTTGTCCTCAGCAGCAGCCAGATGTTTTGAGAACTGATGACGTATGAAACATAGAGTGACTGCCTTTCATTATTCTCAATAGCTTGTAAGCCTCCGTGTTTCCTGTACTGACTCTTCACATGAAATCACTGTTACAACTCATAACTTACGACAGAAGTTCCCAATGTGAACTTGCAACATCATAGGCATTTCTTTATTATTTTCTGCCAAAGATGACCGTTGCTAAGTTTCTTAATCGTGCTGATGCCTCTCCCAAGCGTCCTCTTACTCTTACTGTTAAACAACTGGGAGGGATTGTTTGGAAAGTCATTTAAGAGGCCAGGGAATGGCAGTATCTTCCCTCTAGAATCTGCTAGTCACGCCTACTGACTCATCACAGTCACTCCCTCTCTGAGCTGACGCCCCTCTGAGACATATCCCCACCATCTGGCAGTTCCAACTGATGAAAGAATCTGGAGCGGTGTTTTCAAAGAAAAGAGGTCTTATGACTCTCAAGCAGCAGGTCAATGTCAAGTGGAAGAGACCAGGCTTGGCTCTGGGGCCTCTAGAACCCTGACTGGCACTGCCAAAGGTATCGCTTTAACCTCCACACTCCAGTTCACGACTACCCACTCCACGTCTAATCTAGCCACTCACTCCTCCGATGCCCAATTACAGATGATGTAAGGGTTCATGTGAGGGAGAGAGAGAACATAAATCTTTTCTGGTCAGATTCCTGAGCTTTCATACTCATTGTCTCACATGACCCTGAAAAAAAAAACAGTATGCATCACCCCAAAATATAATGCTGAAGGCAGTTGAAAAGTGACTATCTCCCCCCAAAAAGCTCTGCTGACCCCCTACTTGCCTTAAAGCTGGACATAAATTTACAAGGGTGCATCTCCCCCTCTATCAGGAAGGACAGAAGCTGATCACTGGAAACACCTTTTGACCCTTAGCAGTCTGGAGAGGGTACCAGAGAAATCTACATAAAACTCTACCAACCAGCCCCTGTCCACCATCGCTTTCCCACACATTTACCTTCCTACAATTTGCCCCCTTGGAAGCCTAAAATTGCTTTTTTCCCTTGCCTATTCTTTGCATATTTATTATTCTTGGTGGAAGATGCTACATACACCTGAATTCAAAGCCATCTCTCTGAGTTACTCATTTCCGACTGTTCCAAAGTGTTCTATATGTGTGGAATGTGGTGATAAACTTGGTTTCCTCTTATTAATCTGAGTTTTGCTATAGAGCCCCAGCCAAGAACCTGGAAGGGTGGAACTGAAGGTCCTTCACCCTCCACACAAGCCTGATAACCTCCCTGTGAGTTAAGTAGGGCAAGGGGCATCATCGTTTTATAGACGGGAAACCAAGGCTTGCTCAAGGCCATCTTGGATCCGCTACCTATCAGCACTGACGAATCCATCCGAAAGGGCTGAAGAGTTTGAAGGTCTGTTTGTGTAGCTCCGTCTCCAACTCAAGGCCTGTTTGAGGCCAATATCCCTTCCCCTCCCAAGGAACAAACATGTGGGCTTACTCACTTCCCAGGAGAGACTCAAGTTCAGGCACGTGAAAGGCTGTGTGAAGACATCAACACTCTCTAGCACATTCTTTCCTGGCAGATGAGCCGACACCTTTGTTTCACTGTCTTCTCCAGTGTTGTTCTTCCTTTCAGTTTACTTGTCAGGATGGTCGCTTGCTCTCTGGGTTTTATTTTTCCTGGCCGGCCCGGTGTTCCAAAGTAGGGAAGCGTGTTTGGGAACTGTGCTGAGAGTTGCTGCACGGACGCAACCCAAACCCTGCCCTAACTTCCCCTGGACGGGACTCTGAGTTTGGCTGGTCTTCTGTGAACCCCAGATCCTTCCCTTAAAAATGTTAATACACCGCATTGTTGGTCCAATTTGTAATTGTGGCTTTTGGCCACTATCAGTTAAAGAGAAGAGACTAAGCCATGTGAGAGACCCACATCTGTGGCACTTCGAGAAGGACAGAACTTCCGAAGCCTTCTAGTTCAAAGCCTCATGGTGAGGGATGACTCATAGCGCCTTCTCCATGATTAGTCAGCAAGAAATAGCAAAAGTGAGAGGCCCTTCTTCTCCGGGACTTGTCAGGGGCAAGGCACTTTCCCCGGTGCTTTAATCTGCACTGATTTATTCTCACAGGGATCTCTCCGGCACACACGGTCCTTATCACCACACTTCAGATGCACAAACTCAGTGAGAGAATGCAGGGGACTTGCCCAAGGCCACACCATAGGGCAGGGGTATAAATCTGTGAGTGCCGATCTGCTGGGGAGAAGGTCTGAGTGACTCGAGAGCTGTCACTCTTACCTACTCTGCTACGTTACTTTCAACCAGAACATGGTACCAAGCTCGCAAACTACACAGGGAGTAGGGGACAGTATTCTGAAGAGCAAAAACAGCCCCTATTTGTACAATGCACACGCTTCCATCAACGTCTGGGTGACAGTTGAAAATGATAGACTTACATTGGGCAAGATACGCCAGGTTACTTTATTTTCTTTAAATAAAATTCACTTTGACGGAGTCCCCACCTCAATCCCATTGGCCTAGCAAGAAATTTGGGCTCCGGAAATTGGGCCTGTCCCTACCCGGCATCACGGAAAGGCTCTGGGCTCTTATAAGAAGGGGGACACTTTTGAGTGGCGTGGTTGCCCGAGGTTGCCAGCCCACCCACAGCCCAAGCCCACATGGTTCCTCATCTACAGAGTTTCTGCTGCCTTCCCGCCACTCTTACACCCGTCGATCCCTGCGGAGGCTGGGGGCTCCAAGGAGTGGGAGGGCTCCCTCCTCTCCAGGCAGACCTCACAATCGAACCTTCACCCCCTCCAACATTACCCAGCTGTACCCCTCCATGCCCTTCTGTCAAGACCAGCACAGTTCTCTGTCCCCTCCCAGTGTGACCTCTATGAGCACAGGAACATTGTCTGTTCTGCTCTCTGATGTCCCCTCAATGCCTAAGCCAGAGAGTGACACACAGACCTATGCCCCTTCTGCCCCTCCAGCGCCCCCAGGGCCCTCCTGCCTCCCTTCCCCCAACGCCCAGCACCATTCCGACAGTACTACACACCCATCCTTTCGTGGTGGGGGAGACAAGAGTGAAGACACCTGTCAAGGTTTCAAAGACCTTTGCTACTGAAATGATGGCATTTGAGAGGCTCCTCTCTGGGACCAGGATAACGAGGTAACTAACATTCACACTCTTGAAGAGACCATTTGCTCTCTACAACACTCTTCTGTTCCACGAAAGTGCTCAGCTTTCAAAGTGCTCAGCTTTCACCGCAGGGGAGGCTGGTAAAGTTCCATGCCCAGCGAACTCATTAGCACAGCACAGGGGGCCAGATAATACAACGAGAGAGACAGAGACACGTGGACTGAGAAACAGGGACATGCTGGCTGGGGACAGGAACGAGCGCTGAAGTCACTGACCCACGGTGATGCACGGACACCCAGAAGAGGCACTCTGAAGGATGTAGGGAAAGACCCACAAGAGTTAGGACACACCGGGGCTGAACAGCACATTACATATTCCATCGTTCCCCACACTTAACTAACTTCGCATTAAAGTGGTAGCTACACTACTCAGACACCTGGGGGGAAAATGATTGAATTTAATGGGACAGGTTATTGCAAACCTGCTTCAAGCTCAGCCATTTACAGAAGTACTGTACGCCTGCATTTCTCCACCCACCCCTGATGTTTGGAATTTGCACCCTCGTAGCCCTGTGGTTGGCAGGATGGGGGGAAGGCAGGTCAGGGGTCAGTTTAAAAGCCACCCTGGCCTCTCCTTTCCTGGCCTTCCTGGCAAATGCCTCCTGGCTCCCAGGTATGATTTAATCAGCAGGCCTGCAGCTCCATGTGTGTTCTCAAAAGACCTTTGTAAATCAAACGGTAATAAACTCTATCACACGAGAAATGGACTGGGGCATCGGCTTTATAAATTAGTTGAGGTTAAGAAAAGAAGGCTTTTGTAAAGTTGGTTGGTTTGCTTTGTTTAATGTAGCACCTTTAAGGCATCTGTGTTTGGTTGACAGGTCGTTATTTTTGCATCTCTCCCCGAACCCAAATGAAGTAACTCCGAGCCTGCCGATGTACTTTCGGCCTGACCATCCCATCTCCTGGAAGAGGAGGTCAGGAGTTGCAGATTCCTCAGAGAGACCCCCAGCAAACTATGCACTGAGTGACACAGGACCAAGAATCAGGAATGCTCTAGCTTTTAGGGGTGTCACCTTGAGCAGGTGACTTGAAGAGCCAACCTTATAGGGATAGTGGTGAGAAAAAAATAAACTGATGAGCCCGTATATTAAGGGTCGGAACTGTGAGCAAGACAGAGCAATCCCTCGGGTGAGGGCAGAAAAGGGGAAGAATGTACTGATTTGCTCAAGGGGCTCAGTAGCCAAGTGCCACAGACTGGGTCCCTGAAACAACAGGAAGCTTTGTCTCACAGGGTTGGGGCTTGGGCTTGAAGTCCAAGACTGAGGCATGAGCAGGGAAGGTTCCAGGCCTCTCTGCTCAGCTGGTGATGGTCATCTTCACATGGTCTTCCCTCAGTGAATGCCTGTCTCCAGATGGATCCCTTATCAAGGACGCCAGTCTTGCTGGTTAGGGCACATCCTAATCACTTTATTTTAACTGATTGCCTCTGTGAGGACCCTGCCTCCAAATGAGGTCACATTCTGAGGCACCCAGGGTCAGGACTTCAAAATATAAATGTTAAGGGGCACAATTCAACCCATGAAGATTTATGAATGCTATAACTGCAGTATGTAGGAACGTAGTGGGAAAATATGAGAGAAAAATATTTGTGTGTGTGGAGGGGGGTGTGGCGAGCAGAGGAAGGGGAAGACCGGCGTGGTGCGTGGGGGTTTGAGGAGGGGCCATCTGAGCTGAGACCTGAGGGGGAGTCAGAGCCAGGCCAGAGGCACTGAGGAGCAGCTGGCGGGCGCCCAGGGCCCATGGGTGCAGAAGCCAGAAACTGGGCAGCTGGTCTGAGCGACAGAGAGGAGGCACCATGTGCAAGGGCGGGGGCGGGGGGGGGCAGGCCCAGAAGGAAGCCCGTTGTGAATGGATATTGAGTGGACAGATCTCAAAAAAGGCAGAAGCAGGTCATAGAAGGCCACATGATGTGTGATTCTACTTATGTGACATTTTTAAAAAGGTGAAACTTTAACAACAGTTGACCAGAGAGGACGGAAAGCAGAGGAGACCAAGGAAACTTCGGGAACGAGGTAGTTCTGTGCCTGACCATGGTGGAGGCTGCACTATCACACGCAGTGATCAAAACTCAAAGAGGTGGGCGCTTGACATAGGTCACGTTTATTCGATGTGAATAAGGGCTTTGTGGGAAAGGAGCACACGAGTGCAGTCCAGCCCATGTCGACCGTGGGTCAGGAAGCGGAGGTGGACATGGTCACAGGAGGTGTGGCATTCTGAGTGACACGGTGGCAACGGCGAAGGTGGGAGGACTGCGAGGTGTGTTTGGAAGGTGGGACCAAGAAGAGTGATGGACACACCTGACGAGGGCAATGTGGGGGAAGAAACCCTCAGGGAGGCGCCTGGGTTTTGTCCTAAGCAGACGAGGTGACAGCGGCCCCACAGCACACTCGTGCTGTGAAGTTCCCACCAGAAGTCAAACCCTGTCATCTAGATGTGCCCTCCCTCGCCGGGTAGAGGACACGAAGGAGTGGTCCCCTCTCTGTCCTGTCCCTCGGGGACTAAGGAGACGGAAGCGGGGGTCCCAGCTGCAGAGGCCTGGGAATCACCTGGGGTGTGTCCACAGACTCCTGGCTCTCCTTTCCCAGAACGTGATGCAGGAGCCCCCAGGTGGCACGCAGACTCTGTCCTCACCTAAAGCCACAGGGCTGGGGGGCTTTGAGCCCAGAGGCCCTTCTGCAGTGGTCTCAACATGCTGAGCCAAGCGCTCAGTGTCACCTACTGAGGACGCACAGGCCAACCAAGGGGGGCTCCGTGGTTCTTCAGGGGGTGGGCTCCTGCCCCCGGGGGCTGTGAGAGCAGGGCCCTGAGTTTGAGGCCGCAGCTCGGCCTGCCCAC
Source organism: Sturnira hondurensis (assembly GCF_014824575.4). Classification (NCBI taxonomy): domain Eukaryota; kingdom Metazoa; phylum Chordata; class Mammalia; order Chiroptera; family Phyllostomidae; genus Sturnira; species Sturnira hondurensis. The sequence continues at coordinate 1,475,102 of NW_028083884.1, forward strand.
CTGCCCCCCCCCCCCGCGGCCTTGGCTGTGAGGCTCATGCACATCCGAACGACCTTCGGTGGGAGGTTTTATTATGTTTTACAACCATGAACACAGAGGAAGGCGGCTTTCACAGCAAACACTGTGGACAGAAGAATCCACCGGGCAGCACCCACCCCGCCCTGGCAGCCTCCTCCACGCATCCCCCAGAGATGGCTCCTGCGTCCTTCCTCTGGGAATTCAAGTGAGAGTCAGCACGTAAAGGAGCAGGAACCACCGGCAACATGGAAGCGGCAGGGTCGCTGTGAGAAACAACGCATGAGAAACACACTACAGGAAACCTCTTCTACGGTGTGATGATGTCGGTGAAGAGCACACCCCGGGCTCAATGTCCATCCCCCGGGGCACTGGTCATACGGGGCCCTCGGTGATCCCCTCCAGAGGCAGGGTGGGTGCAGCATCGGCGGGCAAGCTCTCCTCTTTCTTCAGCGAGGTCGGGATGCGGAGGCTGACGTAGGGTTTGTGACAAGCCATGTTGGCCAGCGGTGGGTAGTGCTGTCTGTAGCAAATGTAGGCAAAAATGAGGCCAATGACTCCACCCACAAAGGAATCTGGGCAGGAAAGAGCAAACAGGAGATAAATGGGTTATAACTCATTCAAACGTGGCCAGAAAGCACTTTCCCCACCTGCTCCAGAGAGTGGCTTATCAGCCCCCTGACAGGCTGCAGGAAAGAGAAACCGCGCTGGAGGTACACATCTTGGTGGCCTCTGCAAACTGTTCTAGAACTTGGTGTGAACATCCCTTTGGAAGGTGTCCTTGATTCCTTCTTCTCTCTGTCTCCTTACTCTGTACCGGGCACTGCAAGAGCTCAGATTTGCATTCTTGATTTTCAAAAGCGAGTCTACATCCTGGAAGAGGGGTCCCAGCCATCTCTTTTGCATCTAACTACTACTATTCAGGGCTGCAATGCCTTTTTCTTTGGCAAGTTCCCGCTGGAGTCCTGCAACATTGCTGGGGCACCAGGGAGACCCAGCGGGCATGCCAGTCTCCTCCAGGCAGAAAGGGATTTCCCAGGGAGAAATGAACCTTCTAAGTCACAAAGCGAATAAAACATTTTATGATACACCATGACTGGCGAACTCAACAGACGGCTGGTGGGAGAGGCCCAGCCCCTCCGACAAGCTGCAGGCCCCTCAGGTAGGAGAGGCCTGTGCCGGTGGAACAGGCCGCCCCACGTGGGCAGCCCCTTGCCAATGAGGGTGTTCGGCGGGTGCCTGATAGAGACCCCGCAGGGGCAGCAGGGCCAGCAGCCTCTCCTCAAGTGTGTGTGTGCATACACACACACACGTGGGCACACTTTTAACCATGTCTGCGGATTATTCTTTCCCCAAAGAGCTTAACAGAACGGAATCCTTCCTCTAACAAAAGAACTCTTTTGGGAAAGTCGCCACCAGGCGGAACCACCATTCTTCATTTGGGGGTCTCCACTTCCACATGTATCATGGTGGACTGTGCACACACCTCCATTGACGGGTAGCACTGGCCCCATTTTACAGAAGAAACTCAGGCTCAGAGAGGCCAAGGGAGCTCTGCACAGACACGGCCCGCGTTAATGACATCACGGACTTGAACTCCGGTGTCTCGACTCTGCACCTGCGCTGCTCGGTGGGGCCGTGCTCGATCCCTGGCAGGTTCATTCCAGATTTTCTGGGTCCAGATTTTCTGGGTCCAGCTTTCAGAAGGCCGCAGGCCGTGACAAAAGGTCCGTCCCCCTGGGTTCCCTCACCCCATCAGTGCTCGGGTGTGAAGCCCCAGAGGCTGCCCAGTAAGCAACACGCTGTGTGCGGTCCTCAGTTTAAGTCTCAAGCAGCTTCTCTTGTGTCTCCTACAGGGGTCTTGGGGTGGGTGTCGGGGGGAGGTAGCTTTCAGGAAAACAAACTGCTTAATGCTTAGCTCTCTGTGCCTCACTTCCCATTCTTTTTTCAAAGCCTGTTACAGGTGTCCTGGCCCATCTAGATATATGGGGGTCATTTCAGAAGAAAGGGAAAATATTTTAGTACTTTATCATCGGTCGAAGAACTGCTTCTACTGTCAGTATTTTTACTAGGCTAATGGTAAAAAAATTACAAAGTGCTACAACAAAGAGCTTTACTCGCTTTTAAATAAACTGAGCGGTTCAGTGCATGTACTTTTACTTGTGTGCGGTGGCAAAACGGGGCAAGAACAAGGCACTGCTGTGAGGGCAGCGGGAAGGCCCACTGGGTGCCCAGGCGCTGCTGGGGTGGGTAGGGTGTGGACACAGTGGCGGATGGCGGGGTTTTTTAAGTGGAAACAAATGAGGTCATTCTCCTGATTAAAATCCTTCCCCCTGCTCTTCAGGAAGTGACCAGGTCCCTGTGGCCTTCAAGGCCACCACACACCTGGCCCTCCGGTGCCCCGGCCCTGCGTGCTCTCTCCCACTACGGCAGCCGCTGGCTTCCCTCCCGCTTCTCCCACGTGCCTGCTCCCCTGTTCTTCCTCTTCCTACAAACCTGTTTCAGTCCTGGGAGCCTCTTCCTTTCCCTGCCTCCCCTGCTCAATTTCTACCCGTCCTTCGGAGCTCAACTCAACATCACTGTACAACAAGGCCTCACCTGGGCTCCAGACTGGACCAGGCCTCCCCGGCGTACACGTTAATTGCCCCTTCTGCACCCCACGTGCAGTCAGTCAGAATGAAAAACAATGGCAAACTGCAACTGTCTCGTGTTTAACGTTGGGTTCTAAACTCCATGAGTGCAGGAGCAGCGTCTGTCTTGTTGGCAGCTGATACGTAAACGCCTGGAACAGCACTGCCATCGCGCAGAACAAACGCGGCTGAGGGAAATGGATGGGTGGATGGGCAGCTCAGTAATGGGCTGCTGATACGCGCGTGTCCCTGCGCGGGCCCCTTTCGCCTCTCCCGGCCCCAGCTGCCTCATCAGTGACATAAGAGCACCAAACAACTGCACGGAGAGTTACGGGCCTTCCCATGCGCGTGTGCCAGGAACCTGACCCCCCGGGCAGGCTGCAGAGACCAAGCATTCAAGTCATTTGGAAACTCTGCCAAGGTATATTTAGAAAGCAGGTCATATCCTTGGTTGGGATAAAACATCGCTTAGAAATGAAATTCATTCTGACGGGCCAAAGGAAGAGCCTGAATAATTGTGGCTAATTCCCTCTCCACAGCTGCTTAGACACAGCATGACTGTGTGGCCTCCATCCGGCAGAAAGGAGAGGAAAACATCCCGGGGCGTGCTGGGCCAAAGGGGAAGACCACCCGAGAGATAACAGTGGAACCCCGGAGCCCGCCCCTGCTCCCAGCACCGGCACTGGGGCTGAGCAGGAGGAAGAAATGTTCCTCTACCCTTCTAGGTTCTTCCAGCTGGTCTAACAATTAAGTCAACATGATAGATTAATAAGAGAAAATAACCAAATTTAATTACACATGTACGCACAGGAAACCCACATACATGAGCATTAGAGACCCCCCAGCCATGACAGGTTCAGAGACAGACAGGTGAAATGAGGTCTGTATGACATCCAGAGCTAAGGGTGAGGTGGGGCACTCTGGACTTCACGGTGAGGAGGGTCATTCACAAGACGATAAGAAGCGCAGACGGTCAGTGATTAGATGTTTGCCTGACATATAGATAAGAAATAGAAGTTACTTCTGGTGATAACTCACATTATGGGCAAGGTCCCTGATTTGATTTGTCAAGGTAGTTGAGGTGCAAAAGGTTTTTCTGAATACGCAGGTTCCTGATTGCCTTCAACACAAAAACAGTCTACATGCAAAAGTGTCACGTCTTAGGAAGGCTTGTTCTGAAGCCCTTTAGGGCCATGGCAAAGGACCCAAGAGCTCCTTTCCCCCTTCTCCTGAGAATCCTCTAGGCTGAGGAACCCTCAACCAAAGGCAGCGCAGCCCCCGCTGGGGCAAGTCACCGCACCTGTGAGGCTCAGTTCCCCTGAGTCTCAGGTGGAGACCTCGATGTCTACTCACTGAGCTGTGGTGACGACTTATCGAGACTGTTCTTCTAGAGATCATGCCACAGAGAGTGTCATGAAATGAAACAATCTAAGAAATCATGTGCCCACCCTTGCTATTCTTACTCAATTCCTTTCCAAAACTACTGGGAGCTTCTAATCTTCTCCACCCTTCACCTCGCAGAGCCACTCACCAGTCCAGAGTTCTAATCTCTTTAGAATGGCCGAACTTCAACTTTAAATAAACTTCTAATGAACTTAAAAAACATTCCTCACCCAGGGGATGGAAAAGCGATATGTACCGTGATTTCTTGAGCGGGGTCGCAAGGCATAACTAATTCCTCAAATGGAGAAGCTCTTCTTGTAGCCTGTGGCCAGTAGCTTTGTGCAAGGTCTAGTTCAAGGTCTTAGAACTGCACTATTGTTTTGTTCTTCCTCCAACCAAAGGGAACAGCCCCATGGGGTGTTATTTTTATTACCATCTGAAATGACCCCCAGCACCAGCACGTGCGCCACTGACCTCTGAACAGACCGAACAGCAAAATTACAAAGAAGGCCGTTCGACTTCCTGTTTTCTGTGACATGACATTGCATTAGGTGCATCACGGACCAAGACGTCGGGCCATTCCAAGTACACGTTCCCCAGGATTACCAGTGGGGCAGCAGGCAGGGGAACAGCCGTTCCCGTGGGTGCGGTTTCCCGTTCAGTGGAATGAGTGACAAGTGGGAATTCAGGTAGGGTCAGAGTTTTCAGAAGGAACGGGGCAGTGAAAGGTCTAGTTGAGCTGCCTTCTCAGCCAAGTCATTCGGGGCTTTGTTTATTGCAAAGGCAGTGAACGGGACCCAAATAACCATTTACACTATGGGGGGTCGTCACCAAGCGCCTCGCGTGGGCTGCTGTCACTGATGGACGTGTCACAGGCATGTCCTGCGGGGCGTGTGCCGGCAGCAACGTGGGCCGAGGACGAGCAGAGTTTCACCAGAGGGAGAAACCCACTTGGGGTCGACTTCACCCCACATATGGCTGGAGGATTCTGAAGGGGAACACATGGGTCTCCGTCTGCTCAGAGCACAGAATACGGCAGGCTCCTTACTCAGCACATATGTAATCCAATCGTCACACGTGCACTACATGGTGTCAAGGGTTAGGTATGCTGTCCAGTCCTGAACAAAACAGACAAGTTCACAGTCCTAAATAGTGGCAGCCTTATCGGTGAGCTGCAGCTACGATCCTGGCCATGAAGGAGATGAGCAGGACTCTGAGGTCACCCACTGGAGTGAGCTGGCTGGTCTGGACCAGGGGTGTCCAAGGATGATGTGACCCACAGGCAAGCCCTGCAAGGGGGCAGGCATGACCAGGGGAGTTGAGAAGTGGAGGCAGAGAGAGCACCTGTAGTCTTCCAGGCAGAAGAAGAGGAGGCTTCGCAAACCCAAGAAGCTGCAGGAAGGCCCATCTCTTACCCTAGGGGTGGTATCTACCATTAGGTGAGAACCTGTGTACTCGACCAGGTTCAGGTGTGGGCCAGAGAGGAAGGTCTTTCCTACCCCTTCAGGGCTCTGTTGAACCTCAGCATGAACCAGGGGTCCCCCTGGCTTTCTGGGTGACTGTCTGTGTCTTTTTTAACCTCACACCACCACTCAGTGTTGCCCCCGCCCCCAAACTGCCTCCCTCATCCTGGTTTCTCCAGAGCCCAGAAGTTGTCACTCAGGAAATGTCTGCACGACTGAGATGCACTGAACAAGGTTCACGCAATGCACTGAAGAGTCAAGACAACCAGCCACGACAGGTACCACCTTGTGGGACCCCATGGGCATGCGATGCCCAGAACAGGCCAACCCAGAGAGAAGGAGAGCAGACTGGTCACTGACGGGCACTGGGGAAGCAGGGCATGAGTTTCTTCCGGGGGTGATAAAAATGTTCTGGAATCAGACAGTGGTGATGGTTGCACAACTCTGAACATACTAAAAAATCACTGCACAGTACACTTTAGAAGGGAGGATTTATGAATTATGGGTTATGATTATATCTCAATAAAGCTATTAAAGGGGCTTGGAGGACCCCCCTTTAATCAATACCAGTGGGTTTCAATGGTAGGACCAAAGTCTGGCCTTTGAACCAGGCGACCTGGATTTGGATCTTCACAGATAAAATAGGTATGACCCGCACCCTTATCCTGAGGTCAAAGGACAGGAGAGGACCTCACCGGGTCTGGCACACTAAGAAAGCTGCTGGTTGCGCTCACCTGTTCTGGTGCAAGCAGGCAGACATGCTTCTGAAGATGTGCTGTCAAGTCCCAGGAGGAACACATCCTTCCCTGTCACCATGGCAACATCCAACATCACTGAGCTGGTTGACCTAGGACCTTGTATGGCTTGGATTCCATGACCCACGATACTAGAGTAAAAATCAGCTCTGGCAAATTCAATAATCTCATGTTGATTCAGTAACCATTTATGTTCTTTTTATTCTGTTACTAGTAAAGCTTTCTGATTCTGTGACTTTGAGTTTGTTTAAAAGAATGTATATAGCACGGAGCATCCACAGTCCACCTGGTACCCTGTAAGCTGGAAGGCTGTCGCCATATCTGTCTTCAATACTGTGCCTCCAGCCTAGAGCATGCCTGGCACACAGGCACAAGAGGATGGATGGATGGATGGATGGATGCTTAAAGTGCAATTTTGGTTCATTTTGAATGGGAAAGAACTTGCTGAGAATAAGGTTAATTTTTGTAAAACCAGTGTAAAGAAAAATCATAACCAGTAGAGAGGAATGTGATTCATTCATTCCCTCAACATGTATTTATTGAGCACTGTTGTGAGCTGAACTGTGTCCCCTACAAAGACATGTTGACATGCTCGCCCCCAGCACCTCGGAATGTGACCTTATTTAGATATGGACTCTGCACAGAGGTCATCAAACTAAAAGGACACCATCAGGGCGGATTCTCATCTACCGTGGCTGGTGTCGCTGTAAGAGGGGGACATCTGGACACAGGGAGAGACACATATGAGGAAAGAGGATGAGAAAAGACAAGGAAAACACCACGTGAAGATGGAGGCAGAGGTTGGCATCATGATGCCAGAAGCCAAGCAGCATTTGGGGCCACTGAGGGCTGGAAGCAGCAAGGAAGGAGGCTGCGTGGGAGGGAGTGTGGCCCTTCTGACACCTTGATTTCGGACTTCTGGCCTCCAGAGCGGTGAGACGATTTCTACTGCTCTGAGCCACTTGGTTTGTGGAACTTCGTCACAGCAGCCCTGGGAAGGGGGGTGGCAGGGGACCACAGCAGAGGGGTGGCACACACTGGAGCACGATTTAACAGCTCCCTCTGGCTGCGGTGGGAGGGGCAAAGGAGGAAGGAGGGAGACTGGCAGGGAGGGGTCTACTGGCAACAATCCAGGCAACAAACGGTGATGGCTTGGGCTAGAGTGGGAAGAGGAAGTCAGATTCCGGAAATACTTTGAACACAGAGCCAAGAAGAGAAACCAGAAAAACTCCTGGAAAGCAAAGGTGAGGATGCACTGGGCAAAATGAAGCAAGGCTGTCAGCAGGACTCGGGAGCGGCCACAGTAATGGACAGAGCAAGGCATCTGAGAAGACACCTACTTATTGGATATGAATATGCAATTGAGAAACCGTATCAGTACATAAGAGGTACTTCTAATTAGGCACAGTTGTTTAGCTTGGAATTGAAATGGAGTCATAAAAAGCTCATAATGTTGACTGAAGTCTACAGGGAGAAGCCTTGGGTTTTGCTGGTGCCCACGGGGCTCCACATGGATTCTCATCATGATGGATGGCCCCTGCCCGCAGTCGCTGGGCAGCTCAGTCTACCAAAGAAAAGCAACTTACTTATCTCAATCAGGCAGCCTGCCCCAAATACCCACCTACGCGGCAGTCAAAGGCCTCACGGCCTGTCCCTTCTCCAAGCTGGAAGCCTGGAGGCCTCCTTGATGACTCTCTTAATGAGTGAGTGTTGAGCGAACACAATTTCCCACCCCTTGAACAGTGCTGCTTTTCAATGTGCAAGAAGGAAAAGACAGACAGAGCTGACGTGCTGTGTAGTTCAGGGTTTTGCAACCTCAGGGGCAAACTTTTGGGCCTGGAGAAGTCTGTGTTGTGGGGGAGGCGCTGCCTTGTATATGTAGGATGTTTAGCAGCATCCCTGGGCTGCACCCACTGGATACGAAGTGACCTCCACTCCCAGTTGCGAAAACCAGAAAGATGTCTCCAGACAAATGTCCTCTGGGGGGTACAGTCTCCCCCACCGCAGTTGAGACCACTGAAGTAGGCAGTAACAGATGACCTCTTAAAAGGGGAATTTAGGTAAAATGAACCTGACTTAGAGCCTAGCTAAAGCACCCAAAGAAAGGCACCCCCCTCTCGTGGCTAAGTTGGGGGGACGAGCGGAACGGAGAGGATGGCACAGCTGACCTGGTACTTAAGCCCCATCAATGACCTGTGCCAACCAATGCACCTTCAGTTCTGGCTGCAGAAGCCACTGTGATGCAGTGTGGCTTCTCCCCAGCCCCAGGTACGGCCCTGAACGTGACAGAACATGAGTTCCCTCGCTTTGCTCCCCATCAGCCCACAGGGCACTCATCATTTCCCTCTTCTGCACCGAGTTCCTTCCTGTGCCAGTTGGATGGGACAGCTCTGATGCTGCACCGCCAGCAGGCCTTGGGGACACCAGCTGTGTAATGGGTCCACCAAGAACTGCTCCTTCATTCTCTCGTCATGCGCCAGCCACAGCCAGGTGACGAGTAACAAAGCTGGTAGGGCCAGGAGTATTCTAGAGAGGCCACCCTTACTTCTTAGGTTTTCAGTACAAAATCACTGCACAAAGGCTCTCACTGCGTCCTGAGAGCGAGCAGAAATCCATTCAGTTCTGAAACCCTGAATCACTTCTCGAATCCAGAGTGGCTGGGCAGAAGTGAAAACCAGGACGCACAGCTTTACTAACAGACCTTGTCCTGAAAACGGCTGCCTCTCAATCAGCTGTTCGGGAAACACAGCACAACCCTGGCCCCTGCTTTAGAAACAAGGTACTACAGAACAACAGGACCGATGTTCATTTACAAAGTACACACAGACCCACTGTCGCCTTCCGTCCATCAAACAGCTCTGTGAGATGTTCGGGAGGTGCTGCTCCCAGTTTGCTCCCCTGATCAGAAGGAGGGGCTACGGTCCACAAAACACCGTCTAGCCTGGGATAGTCCTCACGGGGAGATGCCCCAGTCATATAAACAACGACTTTGCTGGAAAATATCCCCAGTTCCAAGGGTGCAACATTATACCCCTGGGCTGGTGGCTCAGCAACTGGATCCCTGCTTCCCTTGCAGGATGCAACTTTGTACTACCTGGAACCTAATCCAAGTCGCTGATAGAAGCAGAGAACAAGGGAGGGCTCAGGGCCAGCCTGTGGCCCTCTGCTGACGGTCCCCATCATGCATCTGCCTGGCCAGACCTTGCATTAGCCTCTCTTTCCCCTGCACCCTCCACCTCCAACCCCAGGTCAAAGCTATCGCTGGAAGCTCAGGAGGCCCAGAGCATGTGCTCCAAGAAAGTGGAAGGTGGAGTTCAGGCCAGGGAAAGAGCAGGAGGAGCCAGGGAGGTGCTGGGGAGAGCAGGAGGTCCTGGAAAGAAGGGGGTGAAGGTGCCCCCAGCCGGGAGTTGCCCTCACCTGGCCTCAACTGCTGTCTCACTGCCACTAGAACAAACACCTGGGAAGATGTGAGAAGAGGGCGGTCCCACGAGGCACTGGGCTGCGGAAACGGATGGAAGAAGACGGAGGAGGGGAACAGTGCCTGGTGGCAGAGCAGGAAGGAAAGGGAGGTGCAGGCTGCGGACTAATCGTGAAAGGCCATTGGTCCAGGGGAGCTGGATTTGGGCGCCCTGCATTCAGTCTGTTGCTTGAAGCTGACCCAGTGCGGCTCCTCACCAGTGCCTCTCCAACTTCACCAGAAACAACAGACCTGCTGGTTGATAACGCGGACTCCTGGCCACCATTCCAGACCCGCCCCCAAGAGCTCAACTCCCGGCTCAGGGCCGCCTGATCAAGGCGGTCTGAGGACCACCCTTGCGTAAAGCCAGCCTAAACCCCGTGCCCCGCGAGGCCACACGTCCTGGGAGACCACCTCTGCCTCCGCCCCTGGTTTGCCGCGGCAGCTATGGCAGCTGATCTGCAGGGGGGCGCAGCCCGGTTTAGTTTTATTCTAGGAACGAGCCCCTCCCAGGTGTTGTGGTTTTTGACTAGTTACATATGGGTAAGCCGCCCCCACCTTGCAGCGGCTGCTAAGAACATTGCTGGCACGAATCCCTGGGCTGAACAACTCCATTGGAAACACAACCATGGGGAGAAGTATGTCCTCGTGGGATGGATCTGAGATGTGAAAGGAGCCAAAACCACACGGCACCAAGTCAGAGGACCGAGGTGAGTGACCCAGCAGGGAAGTCACACTGTGGCCCAAGGCCAAGGGCCGCCATCCAGGCAGGACTCGAGCAGTCAGTCCCTCAAGCTTCAAGGAGGAAAAACTCCAGTTCTGTCCCCAGCAAGGGCCACAACTCACTGGAACAGGGGTATGTTCTTCGACACGATGCCTCTCTGTCACTCAGCCTTCTCTGGTGTCTGACGGCGGGCACTCGCTTCTCCCCAGGGAGGTGCCCCTCTCCTCCCGCCCCTGCAGGGGCCAGCAGGGACTCACCTTGCCAGTGATGCTTGTAGTCGCACATGCGGGACAGTGCAATCATCATGGCGCAGTACAGCGGCAAGATGGCGGCACACAGCCGCCAGCTCTTCCCCCGCCCGCTCTCGGTGAAGCAGTGCAGCTTGCCAGCCAAGTAGAATGTCGTGAAGCCGAGGCCAGAAAAGGCAACTGCCAAAGAGAAACAGCAGGTGTTACTCTGGCAGGTGGTGCGCAGCAGGGACGCAGAGCATCGCGGGCATGCTGTCTGCCATTGTGCACGCCCCCAGGCACAGGACCTCGCCGGCATCAGGCTCCGCCTCAGCAATCTGTGCTCCTGCTAGAACCACCCTGGTATGAAACTTCCAACCATGAGAATGACCTTCCAGGCCTGCAGGTGATCAAAATCCATTCTATTTCATTCGTAGGTTCATTTAACAATAACATAATGGGTATCTGTCACATGCTAGACAGGCAATATTCCATGTTTAGGCATGGGGATAAAAAGAGACATCAGATGCTTGGGTCTGGTCTCAAGGTGCTCACAGTCAGGTTGAAGGTCATGGTCATGCTAATAGATAATTTTAACATAACACATTGAGTTCTATGAGGAAAGAAGTATACACAGAGCAAAAGACTGAGATGATGACTCAGATTCAAAGGGAAGGGAAAGGAAGGGATTTTTGGGTGGGTGGCATCCACCAGGATGGGACCAGCAAATGCTAGTGAGTTTGACGGAGAAGCCAGTGATATCCAATTCCTTGTTTGCACTTAGTAATCATGATTATTGATTTTTACTATTCAAAGATAACTTTTGGCTGTGCTAAATCCATCGTCCAAAGTGTGGAGTTGGGTATAGCATACATAAACCCCAAGTTTTTCATCCAGTCTGGTTAAAACACAGAAGTCAGTGAGATTGGAAGTGGGTCTTCTGCAGGCTTAGAACTACAGTCCTCAGCCCCAGCTACACATGGAGTCACTTTTAAAGCCTGGAAGCTTTAAAAAATACCTCTAGCCAGAGCCCATTGCTAGACATTCCGTTCGTTCTGCTCTACTGGTCTGGAGTGGGTCCTGGCGTGTGCCCGCCTGTGTGCACATGTGTGCGTGTAAATGTGTGTGTTTGTATATGGGTGTGCAACATCCTAGTCAGAGCTTTAGGTTCTTAATTTCTGGTCCTCACCCACTTTCCCATCTCCCTGCTCTTCACTGACACTCTCCCTTGAAGCATCAGAGTCGGGTGGGTACTGGCCTCATCCTGCACTCTTATGGGAAGAGAAACAGACTTCATTCCAATCAGACAGCTTAAGGCTGTCCACCTGATTACACAAATGTGGGGAGCAGAAACAAACTGCCCCGGGGCTCTCCAGAGTCATGGGTGAAACTCCCCAAGATTCAGAGGAGAGGCACTTCTGGGTATTGCCGAACTGGCACCTTTTTGGAAAAAGAAACAGGAAAAAAAACCAGTGAGTAATGGGTGGATGTGGAGCAGAAATTTGTGTGTGTGTCCATAAGAACAGTGGCCGTGGAGACTTTCAGGTAATGAGTGCATCTGCCGATATACCACCCGAGCTTCTAGGCACTTGCAGGACATGGACAAGGGAGAGGCGGCTGAAGACCGCTGTGGTCAGACCTGGGGCGAGTGGTTTGAGGCCAGACCCTCGATCACTTCCTCGCCCACCAGGAACAGGAATTGAACCAGTGCAGCAGCTGAAGGCGCGGCTCATTCTTCACGGAGCAGGCAAGGTGTATTCCCACCCACGTGGAGGGGCCCGTACCGCAGGCCTCTGGAATGCTGAAGCATCTGCTGCTGTGAAAAGGAAGTGGGATTCAAAGGCGTTTTTAAAGGCCAAGTTCAGCAGCCTAGACTCTGAGGGCTTCTGGCAGCCTCTGGTCTTTTCCAGCACTTCTCAACTGGGCCACAGGGCTGTACCTCTAAAGCAGCTCCACGTGCCCCTACTTCTCTAGGTGACACGATAGGCCCCAATTCCATGCAAAACCTATGGTAGTCTCGTTCTCACTAACATTTCTATGGTGACTGAGCCAGCATAATGCCCTTTGACAAAGGGCTTCGGAGGCACCTCTTTCTAGCCTGGGCAGGTACGCTGGGTAGCACGGGAGCATGGTCCTGCTTTTCCAAATACTATCTGAAGAAGAATTAGGCTTGACCAAACTCTGCTGAATTCAGGGGATCCCAGTTTTTCTGCCACCTCCTCTCAAAGACGGGGGCAAGAAATGCTCTCCGACTCTAGCCAAACACCACTGTGTTCTCTTCTCAGAGAAACATGCACTTGAGCCTTGGCTGGTATAGCTCAGTGGATTGAGTATGGGCTGCCAACCAAAGGGCTGCTGGTTCAATTCCCAGTCAGGGCACACGCCTGGGTTTCGGGCCAGGGCCCCACTAGGGGGCATGTGAGAGGCAACCACACACGGATAGTTCTCTCTCTTTCTCCTTCTCTTTCCCCCTCTCTCAAAATAAATAAATCTTAAAAGAAAGACAGAAACATGCACTTGAGACACCGAGGGGCTGTAAAGCCCGGCACGTTGGTTGAGAACAAGCGAGGTGACCCGTTCACCCCAGCGGCTGGCGTTCCCTTAGCCACAGCCACAGCTTCCCCCAGGATCAGAAGAGAACTTTTCATTCCCAGACATTGGCAGGGCAGTGAACATCTTAGAAGACGAGGGTTATAAAATAGGGTAAATGCATTCGCAGTTGGGTAACATTAATGACAAAAAGACAATTAGAAGAGTCTCGAGCCAGGGGTGAGAGGATGCAGGCTGTCTCCCGGTCCCAAGGACGCAGACGTATTGATCTGCTCTGCGGAATTTGGAACATACGACAGAAACCACACCCACAGCGCGCCCACAGCAACCGCGCGTTCAGCCTGGAGCAGGTTTTCTTGGCTGGACGCCGCTGATTGTAAATATTTACGTGTTGCTCTGGCTGTGAAAAGCGAAGATGCTCTCGGAGTCTCCAAAGTGGAAGCAGATGAAAGCGGATGGGTTCCCTACACTGTTTCCACACTTCGAGCGCTCACTTGGCTGCTGTCTATGAGGTCAGAGAAGCAAAGCATCACCACGGGAGTTGCTGGCCCAGGAAGTGACGCAGGTAGCCTGGTCACACTGAGAGGGAATCACTGACCCCTCTCTCTGGCTACACAGATGGATTGCCAAAGGGCTGAAAGGTCTACAGTATTAACAACTAAGCAAAACCTCACACAGGGCAGACCAAATGAAACTCACCCGCTGGCCCACAAGGCTCGGTCTGAAGGCCACCAACGTGCTCACGTTGGTGGCACGCCCTCATGTCCCGCCTTCTGGCTCTGACCAGTGGTCTGCTGTTTAAACGACCCTCTAAGCCTGCGCTGAACGTGACACGTGTCAGTTCATCCCTCCTCTCTGCACCAGAGCAAAGGAGCACCTGATAAGTTTGGTGTGACTGCTTTCAAACCAACAGGAACGACAATTTAAGTTTACTATTATTGGGGGACTAAACAATCCATGTGGCAGGAGGGAGTGTCTGCTGTCAAAGAGCACGGGGCTTTGAGACCACCTGGGCACACGGTGACGCTCCACTCTGCCACGTACACCAGTGTGAGGCCAGCTCACCCCTCGGGGCCTCAGTTTCCTTGTCCACGCACTAGAGTTAGCAGCACTCTACTCACAGTCATCTTGGGGATCAGTTCACGAGGAACTGTGAACCACTAGCATAGTGCGTGACGCCCCCCCCCCAACACCACTGCCTGCAGCAGCCGCACTGTGCACAGCCTCAGTTCTGGAACGTTCCGTTCTGAAAGAGAAGCCTTCCCAAGCGGCAGTTTGTTAGTTATATAACTGTGTTGCGTGCTTCGGGAGAATCCTACAGCCAGGTTCTCGAGCTCTTAAAATTCTGCAGCCCCCGGGGCTCTCAGCAGACGCAGAATGATCCTAGCTGTAACATAAACACACTCGAAACCTGGGTGAGATGGTCGCTGCAGATGTCTGTCCCACCCACTCTGCAGAAGCCTGATGCTCTGAGAGGGAAGGGTCGGGGTGCCAGGAGGCTGCTCCTGCGCTGGGCAACCCACACGGGGCTTTTGTCCTCGGGTTCTTCAGAAACAAGTTTCACTGTGGCAAAACCCCTCTAACGCCCCCATAGCCCTAAATCCCTTCACATGAACAGTCTCTCGTTGATAGGAAGACCGATGTTGTAGTTTCTCAATTCATCATTTGGCCTAGCTAAGATGCTTGCTCTGGGGTCTGTTTGTTTTTTGTGTGTGCGACAGGCTCTATTATTGATATTCTATGATATTCAGAGATTTCGCTTTCAAAAAGAAGATGGCCACATGTCTTAGACGGAAAGCAGGTCTACGGGAGCCTACAGGCTACACATTCACAGAGCTCGGGGAAAGACAGTTGCTCCTTCCTCAGGAAACGATCCACAGCAGGTCACTGACAGCTAACAAAGCTACCCAACCAGAGTTACGATTTCAACAAAAAAAATCTGATGAAAGTTATAGAACGGATTCAATATGCACAGCAACGTTTCCAAAAACCTCGCCTTCTCTCTAACCCATCAACGATGAGACAGTGTCGCCCTGATGTGAGAAACAAAAAGTCTACCTTTGCTGAATTGAAGAGCATTCTCAAAATCCTTGAGGTCTTCGGAATCTCACACCGATGATTCCTTTAAAGTTTCTTTAAAGACAACAGTTCATTGCCATTATTGACTGTGATAATCCAACCACCTTAAAAATAGCCATTAGTGCAACTAGACCATTTAGGGGAAGTGACTTGGGTCCTGACGCACCTCAGTAAGTGTCCATGCAGAATCCCTTCTCTGTACATGTAGAGCTCGGTAGACATCAGTCCCAGAGGACTGGAAACACCACAGGGCAGGACTTGCCTTCTTGCGTTCGTAGAGTCTTACGCACTGATAAACACTTAGGAGGCCCCAAGTCAACGAAAGAAGAACCTGGTCCAGGGTTAGGTGACTGCCACCCTTGCCTTCACCCATTGTCTCAACACCTGTTTATCAGCAGCAGCTCTAAGCCAGGGGTTTCGCCAGACCCTGTTCCTGCCCTGGCCGAGCTTCATCTGGGAGAGGAAAACTAGGGTAGCTACGGCGCTTCCATGGAAGACAAGAGACCAGAGACTGGAGGACAGACGGAGGAAAGGGTATGCGAGACAACCCCAGTTGTCTAGAATCCAGGGGTTAAACTCATGCGACCCTGCAGGAGACTTGCCTGTGGTTCCAGGCACTGTCAGAGTGGCCATCGGCTCAGGTAGAATTACCTACCCTAGAACCATAAGCCTTAAGATTTAACGAGAATAGCCATCTGAGGACAAAGAAGACCGAGTAGATTCTACACACCTTGGGGGAGGTGGGCTGAGCTAACACCACTTGACTGTCTGGTCCAGAGGGATGGAGAGAGCCGTCTCGGCTCACCGAAGGAGGCCAAGTAGCCAAGCAGACCCGATGGACATGGCCCCAGAGACGTGAAATGAACTGAAACTCTACTGCTGGCTGAGGGTGGAGGGAGAGTCTATGCGCGTGCCCCTGCAGCACAGGTGAGTGGACCGAGGCACACGTCCTGACCCCACCACTCTCTGTCATCTAGGGCAGGGTGCTTAACTTCTGACGCTCAGGCTCACTGTCTATAACACGGACGGACAACTGCTGTCCAACAGAGTGACTGGCAGAACCAATGACAGTCCGCCACGCGCTGGACAAAGTGCTTGGCACACGTCAGGCCCACGGTGAAAGCCTCTTTTCCCTTCCCTGCTTTCTTCACTGGTGCCCCTGCTCACACAATGCCGCTTCCTGCAGGTGGACCGGAGAACATGCAGGAGGAAACACAGCGAATGCACAGGGATGAGGGCTGAGCTCCGTGGCACCAGGATGGCTCTGTGACCAAGGAGGTGTCTGCAGCTGTTGCCACTAGACGACCCCCTTCCGCAGCAGTGATGGGCACATCGCTGGTGCTAAGTACCAGTGAATGAACAGATCAACAAATCGAAGGAACAGCAGGATCCTATGAAACCTGGATCAGACAACGAGCCCTCTCAGGGCTTGGAGGAAACAAGATGAGTAGCATCCCTCTCCTGCCTCACTAACTTACACTCCTCCAGTCTCAGTTTCAACGTCAGCCCCGCCATGGCCCCGGCCACAGGCAGGACAGGCTCTCACTGCACTGTGCACCTGTCCTCCCCAGCACCAAACACGGTCCTTTTATTTGTGTGGCTGTCACGCACCCACCTCCCTTGTACTGGAGACTGAGCTCCGTGAAGGCAGGGGCTGTGGCCCTTGTGCCTGAGCTCACTAGATGCTCAAAAATGTACATAGTGAATAAGGACACGTTAGGGTGACAACCTGATAACCAGGGAGGTTTCACAGAGGAGGAGGCAGGGATGAGCCCTATGGAGGCGCGTGAGAGTCACGTTTGAACACGCACTGGCTCGGAATAGCGCGTGGGAGGCAGGGAAGCTGGGGCCCACCCTAATGTGCTTGCTTGCTCTCTCTCCCTCTCTCTCTCCATAACTCACTGCCCCCGTCCTGCCCTCCCTTGCACACACGCACAGACACACGCTTCCCTGGACTCTTCCTACAAAGATGACCCTGGAATCCTCCTGGGGACTTCAGAACAGGAGTCTCTCTGCTGTCCAGGGCCTGGCAGTCACATCCAGGGACCTGGGCCAGACTCCAGGGAGCAACGTGAGGTTCCCAGGTAAGGGAAGCAACAAGCCAGTCCAAGGGTCTGCGGGATGGACTGGTGGAGTGGCACTCAATGGACAGAAGAGAAGGGGAAACTATGCCAAGGTGAGCGGGTCCGGGAGTTCGCCATCCGAAGGAGGGGGCCACACGGAGATCGGGGGCAGCAGCTTTCACAGTCTGGCCTCACTCCAGCCCCAGAACAACACGGAGACACAGGTACTGGACCCATGTTATGGATGAGAAATAGAGGCTCCGATAGGTCCAATTATTTACTGAAGGTTAATGAATTCAGCCCTTGAAAAACTGTGAATTATTTCTAAATGGAGCAAAAAAAAATATCACAGATTTCCTTGGTGTAAGTGTAGTAATAACACAGCTAATTGCCTATTTGTTTTTATACCCCTGTCAGTGTGTGCCCTTCAGAGTCCCTGCTGAATCTCTGGGACCCAGCGCACTGCCCGGTGAAGGAAGTCACCGATACATGGGGACTGAGTGAATACAAGGACCATTGGACTCTCCTGCACCTTGGCACCAGGCCGAGGTCCTTAGTGACAGAAAGACCTACGTGGCCATGAAAGGCCACGCCCTTTGCCCCCTGTTTTAAGCAGGGTGAGACTCAGGCCACCTGAGCCAAGCGAGATTTCCACCTCAAGATGGAAATGACTGTACAGTCTTGTTTGAGAATGAGCCATGGGGACAAGGAAAAGGAACCAAAAATCTCATAACTGGGCTGAAAGCAAATGCCAGAGGCAGGAAATGCAAGCAGAAAAAAGCATAGCAGAAATTCCTGTGTGATGCCAGTGTGCATCTTCAAAGAGGATTTTTGTTCTGAAAAAATAAATAAATAAAGTAAAAACGCACCCCTCAGGTAGGATGCACAGAAAGTGCTGAGGAGGTGAGAGGGACAGGGAAGAAGGCGGCTGTGGGGGGTGAAGGTGGCCGTCTCCTGTCCACCCCTGCAGCACCGATCCTGAGGGCAGTTAGGACTTTCAAGTGACAGAAGCCACTCTGCCCCCCAGGCACCCCACACTGCTCCATAACAGTCCTTACTAGGAGTCACGAATGTTTCTGCTCGCCCTAGCGAGAGCTATGGACTCTCACCGAGAACAACCTTCGCTGCTTCCTGTCTTGCTCATACACCACGGTGGTCTGAAATGTAAATACAAGAACAAGCCTTCCACAGGGAGACATCCCCTCGTTCCAACTACCATTAGGGGAGCCGATGAAAGTTAGAGCAGGATTAGATAAAGCTAACATTTTTATGACAAATAATTGCATTTTACATCCAAAGGCCTTGGCGGAACACAAATTTGATAGCAAGATGAGAATGGCAAAGCCCACGTCCGAGAAACCACTAAAAAGACAGGAGCCATTGATCGGTGCCGTGGGTTGGTCGGATGAGCCTCCCCTTGGGCCGCGGGGACCCCAAACGTGAAGCCTGAACGGCTGCCACTGCCCAGCCAGCCTCTCAGGACGCGGCCTCGCTGCACCTGCCTTCGGTGACTTGTTACTGCACTGCCCGAGGTCTGACCCATTAGGGGACACAGCCCTTCCGACCTGCCCCCAGCAGGCCTCACTGGGGATGCCAGCTCACCAGGAAGGCAAGGTGGGAGGTAACAGAAACATACATGGGCCTCTGCCCCCCTGGGTCCTGGCCCAGAGCTCTGAAACCCTCACAGTTTCCTACATGGTAAGAGCACGAGGAGCATCTCATTCTAACGAGGCAGCATGGGTGGGTGCTGGGATGGGTGCAAAATGGAGGGCAGTCTCCCGAAGACCAAGTTGTGATCAGAAGCTAGGAATTCCCGCTCTGTCCCCATTCTCCAGAGAGGGGTGGGAGGGTTAAAAACAGAGAGCACAGTCAATGCCCATGGGAGAAAGCCCCCTCGAAAACCCCGACAGCCCGGGGGTCAGAGGCTCCCAGCAGGGTGAGCGGTCTGCGCACTGGGCGAGCGTCACACCCACCCCAGCTCCCCAGAGACAGAAGCCCCTGCTCTGAGGCCCCCGCCGCCCCGGGGCTGGGCCTTGCGTGTCTCTCCATCTGGCTGTTCCTTGGGATCCTTTATCACATCCTTTAATAAAGTGGTAAATGTTAGTGTTTGCCCAAGTTCTCTAAGCCACTCCAGCAAACTAACCAAACCTCCAGAGGGGGTGATGGGACCCTCAGATTGAGAGCTGATGGGTCAGAAGCACTGGTGACAACTTGGAGTCGGGACTGAGATGGGAAGAGTGGGGGCCAGGCTGGTGGGGCTGAGACCTGAGCCCATGGGATCTGACGCCATCCCCAGGCAGGGAGGGTCAGAATTGAGGTCAAGTGTGAGACAGCCAGTGTGGGTCGCCAAGCATGCTCCGTGTGGGAAAACGCCCACACATCTGGGATCAGAAATGTGAGCTTATGCGAGTAAAGGAGAAACACTGGAAGAAAGAGTGGGCTTTTCCATACAGAATGTCAACGAGATCTGCCCCCCCCAGGTGTCTGGCTCAGGTGCTGACCAGCAGGTACAGCCACGATGGCTGCTGACCACACAGCCCGACCCAATCTTCTCAGCTCTGTGCACGTGGAAAAGGGCACACTGGCCTCACATTTCTGCCCTAGCTGGGTGAGGCCATTCATTGTTTTGGTTACTGGAAAAGACTGTAATGCCCTGACTGGTGTGGCTCAGTTGGTTGGGTGTCATCCCACAGAGCAAAAGGTTGCCGGTTCGATTCCCAGTCAGGGCACATGCCTGGGTTGCAGGTTCAGTCCCCAGTCAAGGTGCATACAATTGAGGCAAACAATTGATATTTCTCTCTCACATCGATTCTTCATTCATCTATTCTCTCATTCTTCCTTCCTTCCCCTCTCTCTAAAATTAAATTAAATCTAAAAGAAATATTGTGGCACAACTGGTGTCAGGACTGAAGTGACTGGGCAGCTGGTGAGAGAGCTTCCGAGCCAAGCTGTTTCCAGTTCCCCTGACAACAAAGCCCTATCACCAGAGCCCACCGCTGCCTATCTCTCGCTCACACCCCCACGGAAATGGACCACAACCAGGACAGAGCCTCACTCATCCCACCTACACCGAGTCTCCCTGTTACACACACAATCCAAATTCAGCTCAAGATTGTTTTTGTACATATTAAGAGTTGTGGACTTTCTTTCAGTTAGGAGGGCCACTTAAATTGGGGAAAGCAAACATGGCATTTTCATCTCCTGTGACCTTGGCAGACACTGCTATTTGATCCAGGAACTTTCTATCAAGAAAGTCAGTCTTGGGCCCAGAATCTTCTTCAAGACAGTGTCCATGCAGTGACTTGCCCCATGCACCTCTTGGCTTCTTGTAAACTGTCTCGTCTGAGGCAGCACCAAGCTGAACTCTCCTGGGTGTTGGGAGACAGGGGTCCCAGATCAAAGTGGTGTCCCCACCGGGGTCTCATCTATTTGCCAAGTGGGGACCATGTCCGCCTCATCCAACTCCCACAAAACACCATCTTTGTAAAGGTAACTTTTAAACAGATATTTGACACACAAATGAAAGATGTTGATAGTAAAGGTGAGGAACTGGATAACTGGAAATACTGCATGTGGAGGCTGGTCTTGAACCAGGATCCGCGTGCCTCAAAGCCCAAGTCGAATCCTCTCTTCCAGTCCAGAGATACCAAACCATCACCAAACCCAGGATTTTACACCCAGCTGTGTGGCAGCCTATGCATCCCGACTGAAATAACTAAATGTTGGGAGAAATAAAAAAACAAGCAAACAACCTTTTAAACACATGGCAGAGTTGGCATGAAGAGAAGAATTCACAAAAGCAAAGTCTCCCAGAATGGAGGGAAAGCAGGTGTCTTGGGCATCAGGAAACTGCAAAGCCAGACTGCACCCTGAGTGCATCTGTAGAAATTGCTGACCTTGAACTTCCACTCTGATGTCTCCATGGGACAAAGAGACGAAGCCTCAGCCATGTCCAAAGTGGAAAACATGATGGGAGACCCTGCAAAAGCCATAGATTCTGAAGTCTTAAGAGTAAGTAAGAGTCCTAACTGGTGTGACTCCACTGGGGCATCATTCCACAAACTGACAGGTTGAGGGTTCAATTCCCAGTCAGAGCACATGCCTGGGTTGCGGCTGGGTCGCTGGTTAGGGTGCATACCAGAGGCAACCGGTCAATTTCTCTCTCACACTGATGTTTCTCTCCCTTTCTTTCTCCTTCCCTTCCCCTCTCTCTAAAAATAAATAAATAAAATATTTTTTAAAAAAAAAACAATAAGTAGGAAAGAAAGCCTACTCTTTTGAAGGAAAGAGCAGAGGAGCTTCTGGTCCCCATCTTTGAGCTGTGTGGGGAGGTTTCATAACTGCAAAACAACTCTCATAGGTTTTTGCTGTCCAATTAATGCTTTTCCTGTGGTTCCCAAAAACTTTAAGAGCAGAGATAATTTGGGGGGCCCTGGAGTGGGCAATGCTCCCCAGATAACTGGCAGAACCCTCTCTGGAGGAATCCAACTTCAACCCAGACATCAAAATATTCCCTGAAATAATAGTTCTAGAAGAAAGTAAAGTGTCCAGAGTAACAAAAGTCTAACACAGAAGCTTTCAGGGCACACATAGCGAAATCTGATTTAGAACCACTTTAGATATTGCAAGGCACAAAATATGAAATCATTATTTGCAAGAGGTTTAAGAGAACCATAGGGAAGCATAAAAAGAAAGCCAAAGAACAGGCATTATAAAAAAATAATGAAGGAGATTTTTTACAAGACCAAAGTAGAATTGGTATAAATAGAATAATTGAACTTAAAAACTCAATAGATAGATTAAATAGTACATGAGGCAAAACTTAATAAAGAATTAGGAGTGGAACATGATTCACAGATCAATAGATGAAGTAGATAAAGTAGATAGATAGACAGGTATAAATAAATAAATATTTTTAACATTTTGAAGGAGAGGTTAAGTGACACGGGTAATATGGAGACGAAGTCTCGCAAATATCTAACTGGAGTTTTAAAATTAGAGGAGAAAGTAATAGGAAACAATGGGGAAGCAGCAAGATTCAGACAATGGCCGAGGGTCTCTCGGAATGTTGGAGGGGGCTCAGGAAGCTCATCGATGGGGCTCACACAGAATATGTCACAGGAAACCCTGAGACACCTGACAGTGAAATTTTATGGCACAAAAGAAAAAGCAAGACGCGCGCAGCCTCCAGAGAGGAAGAACAGGCTACCAGCGAAGGAGCAGCAGCAAGATCTACAACTGACTTCCAAAACACCAACAATCCGATGCTAAAACGCAGCAATATCACAGCTTCGGAGTTCAGGGAGACCGGAACTGTCATATTAGAATTCCAAACACAATAAAGCCATCTTCCAAGACTGAGGTCAACTGAAGAACATTTAGCAAAACCTAA
The DNA here is from genome assembly GCF_014824575.4 of Sturnira hondurensis. Lineage (NCBI taxonomy): Eukaryota > Metazoa > Chordata > Mammalia > Chiroptera > Phyllostomidae > Sturnira > Sturnira hondurensis. Next base: position 1,497,840 of record NW_028083884.1, read on the forward strand.
ACCAGAAAGCAATGACCACGAAAGTATGTTCAGGCAGAATGTTGGGTGGCATGGCAGTGGGGGGTGGGGACGGGGGCAGTGCAGCTGGGACAGAGAAGAGGCCATAAGCAAGGGGCCTGCGTGAGTGCATGGGTCACTGCCCACAGGTGGACGGTTGTATCATGGGAAGAGGAAGAATCGGGCTGAAATGAAGACACTAAATAAAAGCGAACTTACCAGATATGTTTTTATCAGAGTGAGTGTACTTCATGGCTTTACACTGCTCAGAACAAGAAAAGATACTAACTTTGTGTCCCACAATTTGAACATTTACATATGCCCAACCCAGCCAAATACATACTCAGGTTAACTCTGGCAACCTCTGGGCGCAGGAATGTAAAATTCTTTCTGCATATTTACTTCTCCATATATCCTGACTTTCTACAGTATGCATCTACTGTGTCTGTCATCATGGAACAATTATTAAAATAAATACATGAATAAATACATGAAAGAATGAATACACAGGCGGTAGGAAGCAACAACAAATAAAGATAATAAAAGAGATAAGCGTGGAGAGGAAGGAATTACTTTTTGGCACGTATAACCAACAAAGAACTAATAGCCTGGATTTTTTTTAAGCCCTGTAAGCCAATGAAATGAAAGCAGACAACCCAACTGAGAAACAGGCAGAGAGATGAAGTGACGTGTCACACAGAGAATCTAAACTCCATTGTACGGATGGGATGACACCCCAGCTCATTCTCATTGGGAAGTCACAGCACAACCGCCAGGGGCCACAGGCAGGCCCCGAGTCCAGCAAAGGCCAAGTCCCTGCGAGTCCCAGGGGTGGCAGGGCTGGGGGCCACGGGGACCCTCATGACTGGCTGGTGAGAGCGTCTGAACTGTTTGGCCTTATTTCTTAGAGATGAATAATGATGAGTAAAAGCCCCAGGCATCTTGCTGCCAGGAACACACCTGAGAATTATTTCTGCAATGTTCATAATTGGCCCAAAGTACCACAGATGGACGGGACCCAACACCTGTGAACAAGCATTCGAATGACGTGAAAATGGTGTGGCACAGTCATGCCCGAGAGCACCATACAGTGACAACAAAGAGTGAACTCCTGCTACATACGTCAACAAACAGGGAATCTCAACAGCAACGGTGAACAAAAGCAGAAAGTTATAAAAATGTATTCTGCATGACTCCACGTACATAAAGTTCAAAACCAGGCAAAGCTAAGCAGTATGTTGTTTAGGAATATGTGCACGTGTGTGTGTAAGACTACTGAGAAACACAAAGAAGTTATTTTTCAAAGTTTAAGCTAATGGGAGACAGAATAATAAGACACAGGGAGAGTTTCAGTGAATTTCCAAGGGCATAGTTAAGTTCTGTTCCTTAATCCAAGTGGTAGGTACATGAGGGTGTCTCCTATCGTTATTTAATATTTATTGTTATTATTTAAAATAACATTATGTAAACCTTACTGATACAGCTTAGAAACGATTTTGTCCATTGCTTTTCACTCTTAACTAAGTAGCCCTGTAAAGAAACAGCAGGATGCTAAGAAAATTACATGGTCCAGGAGTAGATGCAGAATTACAGCCAGTCACCAAACCGTCTGCCCTGTACCAGGGACTATTCATTTGGTCATCCAGCAGTTGGGATCACTCGGAAAAGGAGCCACCAGTTCAAGTCCCCCAACCCTGTTCTCCTTTCATCGGAAAAGCATGACATGAAAAGCTCCGTGGTCACAGGCCTATGCACACCAAGGCCAAGTGCCCCGGCTCAAGCAAGACTGATGAGCACAAAGTACTGCGTTTGGTTTTAGGACATCCCAAACATGACCATTATGGAGCCTTTAAATTGTATGTTTTATGACGACAGTGATCTGTTTAACCAGGAAGACAGAAGCAATGCTCCTCAAGAAGAAGAAGAAGAAGAACACAGGAAGTCTATGGAACATCACCTCATTATTCAGGCGCAATGAACTCCAACTAACACTTAATTACAAGAGGCGTTTGGAGACTCCAAGCAGAATGCAACCCGGCACTCTCCCGAGGCACTTGATTGATTTCTCAGATTACAAAATTTCAGCGGCTGAGAATTCTGAGAACATTGATTTAGCAAGAGAGAGACGAGGGAGCTCTCAAGGCTTATAATAGGAATGAACACAGAATAAACGAAACTGGCCCAGTTGCCTGCTACAGATCTGAGGCACCAGGATGTATTTCAAGCTTCGCTGCTATTTTAGTTTTCCAATGTAGCTATTTCTTATGGGTGACAAGACAGACCTCATTCCTTTTTTGCCTCGTCACTGCGACACAGGCCCGTGACTCTGTGCTGTAACAGGGTATTCTGCGTGATTTGCTCGGGCTCAGGAACATGTTCATCCAGGACTTGGGTGATTCGCTTTCTTTGAAAATTATTAGCAATGAAACAGGCCCCACAAACATGAACACAAAATCAAATGCCCTTGTTCAAAGTTTCCAGTCAGCAAGTGGATGTTTCTTCACTAACAGCTTAGTTTAAATATTAGATGTTTGTACAACGTAGCATGTAAGTGCCTGTGCTGGAATCCCAGCCTCACTACTCATAAAATGCATGACCTTAGGCAAGATACTTAACTCTGTGGGTCTCATCTACAAAATGGGATCAATAAGACTATCTACTCATAGCGGTTTCCTGAGGATTAACTAAGACAATGCGAGCAGACCATGCGGTGTGTGCCCAGAAGATAGTAAATGCTTGATAAACGCTAGCTACGTATAGTCAGTACAAAGCCCGTATGCTTGGTTCAACACACTCCACGGCAGACTGAATTTTCTGTGCCCCGTCTATTACGAGTTTTATACTCACACCATGTGACGTCCTACCCATGAAATTCGAATCCATCCTTCACCCACCAACAGCGGCTTGCCAGAAACAGTGTATCTGTTCCCCTCCACTGCATCCCAACATGAGACGGAGAGCAACTCCACCCAGGACACTAAGACTCCATCCCCATGTCATCGAAAATGACTTCCAGGAACTTTCGCAAGTGAAGGGATCACAGGAAAGGTGCCAGGAGCTTGATGCCAGGGAAATACCCTGAACCGTTTAAAAAAAAATTTTTTTAAAGGCTTAAACAAGAAGTCAGAATTCTGGAAATTCAAGGTAAACATCTAACATTGGCTTCTGGCAGTATTCACAGAATGGAGTATGTGATCTCCTACCCATTTTTCTAAGGCAGGGAGGAGAAAGGGAGTCAGTCATGCGAGTCATCAGTTTGCAGAAACAATAGATGTGCAGCATAATCATACCTGCAGTTCGGTCTCAAGGTACACAGAGCCAGTCACTCTCCCAGAAAACCCCCCGCTATTGTCCTGACTTCCTGACTAGGCCAGACTTCCTTGAGGAAGTCTTACTCACCTGAATAACCCCAACACGCTGTCTTATTCACCTGAATAACCCCAACACTTATTCAGTGCCTGGAACCAAGGATGCAATCAATAAATGCTTGTTGGGTGAATAAGTAAGACATCAAATAACCTGCTCAAGGTCTCTGCTAGAAATGAGAGATTCTTCAAATCAATTAGTTCATTCATTCATTCATTCAAATAAGCTGGCACTTGGCCTAGTCAGACCTCCCAGTCCCATACCCTTTCTGCCTGGCACAAGGACACTCTCGGTGGGCCTCAATTTTCGTAGCACATTCGCCGAAGCCATACCTGAGAACTCGAACAGGCTGAGTGAGGGGCTGGCTGTCCTGGAGTTTTGGCAGCTGACTGAATAACGAAACTAGAAAAGCACCCGGTGCCAGCCTGACCAGCAGCCCTTGGCCTTACGTCTGCCCGCCATCTTCCCGGGTGACTGGGGTGAGACAGACTGAAAGTGAGGGACCAAAGAAAGTCCCCAGATGCCGACAGAAAGTCAAAGTTCTTTTTACCTACACAATTCGACGTGCCCTGGGCAAAACGCAGGAAAATACAAAATGTGATTCAAGCCAGTTGGGGCCAGCCCGTCATCTGAACGCTTCTACGTTACCAAAGTTCGAGGACAATCTTTTTCAACCTATCGATGGGAGTAAAAGTTCTTCCATGGAGCCAGGCTTTCCCTTTTCTTCTCTAGAGGCAAAAATTAGTGCTTTGCTATTTGGGGTCTGCTTATTTTGGTGCTTCATGTTTGCTGCTCCCTTATTTGTTTATTTTCCATTCCCTTCCGCCCCACTTCCCAAGTTTGACACTCAGGTTAGCTAGCAGCTTCTGGGAGACTGTCAGCATCCCCCAAACTTCCTAAAGGCAGGTTTGGGGCCAGACAAGGCATATGCTGCCCAGAGTGAGCAGGCAGAGCCAGCCGCAGTGGGATCCCGAAGGGAATGGCTGAATCTGGGGCAAAACTCAAGCCGCTACACGGGGCCTCTCAGACCTGTCTCATCAGTGCCGCACGGTTCTCCTGATGCTCAGGCACAGGTATCAGGAGGTCCCAGGGTCTGGCAGCCCAGCTTCCTTCCAGGGACAGGCAACTTCACAGAGAGTGACAGTGACTTAAAGCTAATCCACTCAAAACAGGGAGCAACACTTCATATTAAATATTGGTCATACATTTTAACTGAGATCCCAACTGGAAACCTACACTTATGAAAGTAAATTCATTTTGTCTTATGTTTAACACGACATGGGTTATAACGGCACCTCGGGCAATTTTTAGAATAAAGAATCGATTTGATCGTCTTCTACATCATTTCGAGGGGTGGGCAGCAACACAACACCTTCCCTCAAAAAGACCAAGAGGACGGTTCCATGACTACAGACAGGTCAGCAGCATTCTTCAGTCCCCGACTGCACCTCACGGCCCTTTGATGTTCCCATCAGGCCAGCCGGAGCAACTCTGCTGGGCTCCTCCTGGGCTTCGCTCCTTTTCTGTTAACTGGCCTGTCTGGTCCAGCAGGTACTGACTTCATGGAATCCTGCATCCTTCTCGAGGTGTGCGGTTCATCATCAGCGCAACGTGTTTGCACTGCACCGTCACATGACAACCCCCAACAGCCAGTGAGAGCTGAGCCAGGATGAGAGACCCCCGCCCAGGGCTGGAGTAGATGCTTGAGAGCAGGTTAATGTCAGAGGTGATCAACTCGTGCCTATACATTGGCCTCCCCGTGCAATCTCCTAACTGCAAAGGGCCACCTAACAACTTAGGTGTTAAGAGCCCCAATGTCTGCACCCCCTCAAAGTCAGTGGAACTCTGCCCGTTCTGTATCGATCAGCAGGAGAGGAGAATTTCAGTGCTGGGGTCCCCCCTCTGTGCATGGCAGTTTTCAAAGACTCTTCCTATATCAGGTCCATCAGCTCGGTCCTTGTCACCCAGCTAGCAACTTGCAGAGATGTAGAAATCAGCACAGCTGACCTGCCTCTCCAATAACCGAGCAAACCTACCATTTGGGGGAAATGAGGCTCGGGGTGAAAGTGGGTTCGTGTTCTGCAATGCCAAAGTAGGTGGATTCGGTCAATTCCTTTTTTTTAAGGGAAAAGCAGCTGCAGGAGCAGCCAACTTGTCAATTCAGTCAAAATGGTCCATCTGGACGACCAGCCAGACTATTTTCCCAGGAATGAGCACAAAAGTATGTGCATTGGGAGCCCCAGAAATGATAAAGTTCTGGACACTTCCTAAAACACTCTTAGATAGAATGAGATGGGAAATGTCAAAACCCTGCAATCAAATCAGGTCCCAACGTTCCACCCAGGAGAGAGGTGATGATGGATTGCTCGGATTCTGGCTTCGGTGTTTCCTCCACTAGGGAGAGAGGCTGCAGTCCAGTGTGAGGTTACCCACTGTAGGCAGGGAGAAACCACAGTTGAGCCGCAGTTTCTTGATTAGCATTTGAACCGGTGGATGCAGAAAGCAGCCCACCCTCCCCAACGTGGGCAGGCGCCTCCAATCTACTGAGGGCCTGAACAGAATGGAGAAATGGCCTCTCTCTGTGAGAAAGCTTGAGCTGGAACGTCGGTCTTCTGCCCTTGGACTGGACCCCACACCATCAGCACTCCCGGTTCTCGGGCCTTTGAACTTGAACTTGAATTTACACCACCAGCTCTCCCAGGTCTGCAGTTTGCAGACAGCAGATCATGGAACTTCTCAGCCTCCATAATCACGTGCATTGTTTATCACAGCTCCTCACAATATATCTCATCATACACACACCAGTGATTCCGTTTCTAGAAGAACCCGCCTCCCACAGAGAAGACTCAGATAGGTTCCAGCATGGTGTGGGAAAATCCCCCGGTTCGAATTCCCAACGAACGATGAAAGACACAGCTAAGTTGTTGTGAGCGATGCAGATCCCTGCCCGTTCGCGGCTGGTGCCACAGAGGAGCCTTGGGGCTCCCCCTGCCACTCCAGGGGACAGAATTGAAGAGGAAGACAGCACAGTGTGCATCGGAGGGGCAGGGAAGTTGACCGAGGTCAGCGTTTCATCCCCAGGAGGGACGTAAATGAAAACAAATCAATAAGGTGAAAACCAACACAAAAGGAGTATGTTGCTTGAACGTACTACACGCCTCTCACAGCAAAACACACACCAGAAAGGAAGTGGTTAGGAGTGTAATGATCACAACACATCTTTCCTTTGGGAAACAAACTGGATACATTTGTAGCCGGCTCCTTCACTGAGTTGGAAGCAAACTAATTCAAATAGACACCTGTCTGTTCGAATAGACATCTGTCTATTCAGACACCTGTCAAACTGAAGCCTATTTGACAGATCTTCACTCTTGCCCTCCATCCACCAAAGGGAACAGGGACCAGAACTTTCTTATTTTTCCCCGAGTCCAAGTTCAAGGGGGAATGGCACTAAGTTATCCCATTAAATTCCACCCCCCATGCCTCGGAAGGTGGAGATCAGTCAGAACTCCTGTGTACAGATGAGTAAACTGAGGTACAAAGTCATGACTCCCTGAGATCGCATCATCACTAAGTAACTGAGCCTGGCCGAACTCAGGTCTGCCTGGGTCTAAAAATAATTCTTCTTTCACTATCGTCAGCATAGAAATGTTCTTGGATGTAAGATAATCTAATCATATTGAGCAAGCTAACAATTGTAAAAGCAAATATATCCTGTTTAGCCCCACGTTCGGTCTTTGGATGGCTTTCTTTGGACACCCAGCAACTTGCAGTCATGGACATGCGGAGGAAGGAGAAATAAATGAAGGCTCGTGGCAGTCAGACCAGAAGTCCACGAGTCCTAAAATGACCTACGGGCCCGGTCCTCTCCGCCACATGCATACACACGCCGAGGGGCAGGTGTGCTTGGGGTTCTTTGGGTCAGGAACGTTCTCAGCCCCTCTTCCCTAGGCTTGGCTCCCATTTCCTTCAAAACTAATTGTCCCAGATGCCTCTGTTCATGCAAGAGACACCACTTAATTATTTTACATTATACACGTTTCCTACTAGTCTATGTCAAAATGTAATTAAATGGCCACTGGCGTAATGATCTGTTTAATGTCCACTGCTGTCCATCAGAGTTACCAAGAACAGCCATTCAGAACACTCACAGCCCAAGGGTGGCCTGCTGACGAGGCAGGCTGCTCTCCGCTCGCCGTGGTCCACACCTGGGGCTGCACCTGCTGGGGGAAGAGAGGCCTTTTCCGACTTGGCATAAAGCGCTGCACAAGCTCACAGTGGCCCCGCCCCGCAGACTCTCCTGGGACAGGGGCATGTCTGTCTCGCTCCCCACCGCCGCCTCCCCCATCACGGCCAGAAACACATGTTCAGTGAATGAGCGCATCGCTAAAGAAACGGATGAATGAATGAATGCTTCCTAAAGCACCTGCAGAGTCCTGGGAGTGTGACCTACGCTATCGTGAGAAACAGAGGCTGAACTGGGGATGCACGAGACGGCCCCTCACTCATCTCAGCAGCTGAAGCCCAAGGACAGCAGGAGACGACCCCTCACTCCGCAGGACGAAGCTGCAGGACAAACGGGCTCTCATAGAGAAAGCTCGCGTTTCTTCTCTTCCAGAGGGAATACTTTCAAAATAAGTGGACCCTTGTTTTATTTGTAAGGTGTGGTAAATAATACTCAAGCCAAAATATGTGAACATTTGACCGAAAGGGCATACTAGTAAAGGACAAAAATATGAGCCATATTTTTCACAAGGTTACCAATCACCATGGGATCTGGACAGGCTTCACTGGAGTCAAGTTCCACCCACACCTACCTAGTGCGTGAAACATAAACGAAGCCCGGGCTTTTGTTCCTTCCTTCCTCCTTTCTTCCTCCCTTCCTTCTTTCCTTTTTTCCTTCCCCTCTTCCTTTCTTTTTGATGAAAAATTGTATAGTTTCTCATGACCCAGGAAACTGAGGGAGATCATCCTATGACAAGGAACAACCTATGGCCAGAAACAAAATGTGTTTATTGGTGGAAATAAGCATAAAGAGGCCCCCAAAGAACTTTTGGCTTCTGAAAATGACTGCTTATTTTTTTTTTAAAAAGATTCAAGGAATGTCATAGCTCTGGAATAAAGCTAGTCTGTCTCTTCCTGCTGGTCCCCCAACCCCAGGTCCCACCCAGGCTTCCAGAAAGAAAGGACCTGAACTCAGTGTCTGTTGTCTCGGTCTTTCTAGTCATCAGCAGGATTCCCCAGCTCTGCTGGAGGAGGCAGAGAGGGGATCTAATGTACACAAAGCACCTGCTATGTGCCTAGCACAGCACAAGGGGCTTCGCACCCTTTCGATTCTCGACTTCTACCAAACAACATCTTTGCTTTGTTAGGTATTGTTAAAACTTCTTATAAAGCTGATGAACTCTTATAAACCACAGAATTCCATAACTCAGAGTCAGGTATGAAACTATCCCAACCATATCCCTTCATCTTCTGAAAGGAAAAGAGCAGACTGAGCGGTCAAGGGCATGCAGTTAGATGACCCTGCGATCAGCAGGAGAGCTGGCCGCACTGTCCCCACTGCTCTGGTCTCTCTCCTACTCAAAACCCAGGACGCTGTTCTGAAACACCGGCATCGATGGTACATTTGAGGTCCTGATCACACACTTACAGCCTGACTGTCACTCCAGTTAAGTCTTCACTCAATTACGCTAATGAACCAATGAGTGCGATCACCATCTGGAGCAGAACACCAACCACAGGCGACTCGCCGTGCAGGGCACTTGGAGCACTGTCCTGGAATAACCAAGGCTCCTGTCGTCATGGGGCAGAGGGCAGAGGGCAGAGGGCAGAGGGCAGAGGCAGATGGAAAGAAGTCAACACGTGAAGATGATTACAGACTCAACTAAGTGTCACGGCAAGGACCACACAGGAGGAGAATCCGGGGCACTCAGACAGCAGGAAGAGATGCAGCCAGACTTAGGCAGACTCTCAAAGAATAAATGCGCTCCTGCTGGGTGCTAGTTTGGGTTTCCTTAGGATGAGCCCCTGAGACGGGTTCAAGTACAAACAGTTTATTCAGACGATGATCCCAGGAAAGACCAGCAGGTGTGTGAAGTACGTGACCTCAGCCAGGTACCGCTTTGGGCAGCAGGAGCTCAGCCCCACTGGGGAACTCTAGGAGGCGGTGGGAAGTGCACAGGGAACCAGACATTTATACACCAATGCCCATTACCTATTGGCCAGTGGCTGCCCTGGGGGACAGAGTAAATGTTCATTCGTGAGTACAGGCAGGACACAGTAACTCCTGAGGGAATGTGGAAGGGGTTCTGACAGGGTTTGAGAAGTATAGGAGAAGGGCAAGTTCAAAAACCAAGGAAGGAAAGAACAGGAATATCTCATGTTGAGAGAGCTGTCAAGAGTCGGCCTCTGCAATTAAGAGTCTGGGTTCTGAAATCAGATGATCTGGGCATAAACACCAGCTTGGTGACAGGCTGACTGTGTGATGTTAGGGGAAATCATTAATTTCCCAAAGCCTCAGTTTCCTCATCTAGACAAGAGGACTGATAACAGTCCTGACCTCAGAGATGTGTGGAAGATTACATAGGATAAACCCTTTAAAGCCATTCACGCAGACCTTGACACATTTTCTTTTCCATAGACGGTAGCCATTTGCATGATCCTCAAAAAGACAGGGGGACAGGAATACCGGAAGCAAGGGGGTGGGAGGAGAGGGACAGGAGGTAGATGAGGCAGCAGGGGTCAGAGCGTGCAAGGCCTGAAGGCTGTGCTGGCTAGACGGGCAGGTCTGTCCCTCGGGTGCACTGGGAGCCACCGAGGACCTGCAAGCTGCGGAGTGCGCCGGCAGCACCGTTCTAGGATGTCAAACTCTTCAAAGTCTTGAAGTGCTTTTTCTCCTTCTACATCCCCAGTGCCAAACCCACCGCTGGCGCAGAAGGAAGATGCTATTTAGCACTAATTAGCCAACTCCAGAGGCTGACGGAAGGAAAGGAGCGTTGGTTTGAATCATCCAAAGACCGCACTTGGCTGTGGAATGACGGGTTTCATTTTCCTTCGGCAGACTCCACTTCCTAATTGAGTTGGCTCCAGCTAACGTTAAAATGACTTTGCATTTCCTGAGTAGATGCCGAGAGAGGCAGGAGAAGTAGCCCCTCACCCACTGGGAGGCACCAGGAAGCAAACTTGGAATGAAATGTTGCTGTTATTCCCCAGTGGGAATAACACGTGTGTCTGTGAGTTCTACCCAAAAAGGGAGAGAAAAACCACACTGGCTCTCAGATGTGCACACTAGACATGAATCAGAAAACACAAAGAAAGGGCCAGGTGGGTCTGCACCCAAAAGGTGATGTTTCAAGGGCGGCGCCCCAGCTTGAGGACGGGCACCCACCTCAGGATCTGGACAATTCCACAGGGGGCGGCTTGTGAAAACATTGTTGGCTCATGATTGTCGATTTATTTTCATACTTCCATCCACCCACAAATCAATCCATTAATCTCCAGATCCCAAAAAAGGTCAATTACAGAGGACACATGGTAATTCGAATTTTTTTTTAGACTACATGTAACATCTTGAATGATCTTTGGGCCCAAACTGGAAGGCGGAGTTAAAAGTCAATACTTTGAAACAGTGATGAAAGGAACCCACACAAAATAGCTGCCTACCCAACAATCCCTTTATAGCTCAAGTGCATTTCAGGGGTGAAATGCACCAAGGACCAAGAACAAGATCTCCATTATGAAAATGTTTCACAACTGTTCGGCTCCTGGGCTTTGCATCCAGAAGTTATTATGTGACATAGGAAGAGAGAAAATGATGAACAGAGGGTGTTTCACAAGGACAACTGGGTCAGATACCAAGAATGCCTGACCATTGTAAACATGCGTGAGCCTACCGCCAGTTTCTGTGAAAGCCAACCGTGCGCCCAACACATTACCCAGCCATGCCACTCAGATGCTCGGCCAAGGTATGTGGCAACCGAGTTCCCTAGGAGAACTGAATGCAAATACTCAGAGCAGCTTTACTGACGATGGAAAACTCTGAGGACAACCCAAATGTTGATTAAAAGGAGAAGAGATAAACAATCTGTGGAATGCTGATTACCATGAAATACAATAGAAGAGAACAAATAGTTCTATTTGTTCTCTTCAGCAATAGAAGAGAACAAATCACTGATATGTGAGGTCTGTCTGGAAAAAGACCAGCCATTGTTAATATAATGAGAATGGTTTGTGTGACATCTATGTCAACTGGCAGCTGAGGAGAGGGGACTGGAATGCACATGTATGAACAATGACGACTTCACTGTACCAGTCTGTGGGGGAGGGGACAGTAGACACAGTTGAGTGTGCATGTGTACTGTGTGGCCGTCACATTCCAAATGACTGAGTGAGCAGAGGCATGAATCTGCAACAGATTTTGCATTAAACTTGAACATTCCTCTGTGGAAACCATTCGGATGATTAGAAGGCTGCAGCTCTGGGCAACTGGTGATTGGCAGCTTCATCACGACAACACGCCCACTCATGCATCACGTCTCGTGCAGAGTTTTTTAGGAAAAACATTAAATCACATAGGTGACTCAGCCCCCCTATAGCCCAGCTTTGGTGCCCTGTGACTTCTGGCTTTTCCCAAAATTAAAATCACCCTTGAAAAGAAAGAGATTTCAAACCATTGATAAGATTCAGGAAAATACAACAGGGCAACTAATGACAACTGAGAGAACTGTGTGAGGTTGTCCCAAGGTGCCTACTCTGAAGGGAATGAGGCATCACTGTCCTATGTACAATGTTTCTTGCATCTTGTATCTTCTTCAACAAATGTCTCTATTTCTCATAGTGCATGGCTGGATACTTTCTGGACAGACCTCATATACTGGGAACAACAGGAAGAGTTTTCAGACTATTAAGCTGAATAAAAGCTGGTACATACACACACACACACACACGCACACACACACTGTAAATCTAAAGCTATAGGAAAAAAAGAAAATGCTGTTCAGGGGCAACTTAAGGGGATGACGACCAGCTGGAAACAGACATGAAGGGGCTTTCTGGGGTCACACGGGGATAGGAACATGGGTCACACGGTGTGTCCGTGTGTCCGACCTGAGTGATCCATGCATTTCCACGTAAGTCTTACCTTAAAATGCTAAAATAATTTTTAAAAATCACCATCATTATTGTCAGCAGGAAATGAACAGAGCAAACCCGGCCCCTGGAGGGGCAGCTGTTGTATCTGGAACGTGCACATTCACTAGGGTTCTGGGTTCTGTGCTGCAGGCCTGGGGGTTTGTACGACAGACAGTTCATACAGACAGAAATAAAAAGGTATCAGACTTTAATTACAACCTTTAATCCCACCCTGGTTTTCTTCCCCACAGAAATCAAATAGCGAACCAAGTCTCTGAGGAAGAGTATTTTGATTGATTGAACAGTATTAATTTCTAAGAATATTCTATTTATTCAGACCAGGAACTTGCAGAGTTGGAGGAATTTCATACATACATGATCAATTTCTCCCACATACTTGCCTAATTGCCCTAGAACAGGGCTTCTCAGCCTGGACACAATGGACACTTCAGACCAGACACTGCTGAGGGGACTGTCCCATGCACTGCAGGATGTTGGCAGCATCCCTGGCCTCGATACCACTAGCACTCCCCAACCCAAACGGTGACAACCAAAAGTGTCCCCAGAAGTTACTAAATGTCCCCTACATCCCCTGCCAGGCAAAACGGTCAGTGAGAACCACCCCTGGCCTAGAACACGCCTTCTCAACCCGGACAATCTCACCCCCAGGGGATGAGAACTGGTTCTTGGGAAAACGAGAAAATCTTAGACATTGCAATCGCTTGTCACAGGCCTGCAGAGGGCCCCGGTATGCAAACAGATGTACAGTCTCTCTATGGCACTGAAATTTCACGGTAGAGAAGAGTAATTAGGGAAAAAAGTCGAGGAGGGGGTGGTGATGAAAGAAAGGCTGGAAAACACCACCTACAAAGTGGTCTGATTCTACTTAACACAATCACTTCCTGCGGGGATTTGAACCCCCAAAAAGCCTCTTCCGTGTTCAAAGGCATCTCCACTGGGATGAGGCAGACACGGCGAAATCAGTACAGCTGCCTCCCAGAACCAATGAACGTGTCTCAGATGCCAGAGACGTAGGACCATACAAATCCGAGCGAAAAGCTCTGAGGGGCTCTTGCCAGATCTGATAATGCCCCTTGACAGGACAGTGAGCCCAGATGCTTTCACAGCTGAGTTACTGGAGAAACCACACAAGTGGAGCTGACCTCAGACAGAGGGCCACCAACAGTCCTGGTTGAACCGAAGCCCCACGCAGCCCACGCCATTGTACACCACTTTTAAAAAAAGAAGGTGGTGGCGTGTTGTGTGCCTCCCACCTACCAGCGACACCTGTGGGGAGCAATTTCATTTCAATAAACAATCCAAAGCACATGAACCCTGCAATTTCCTCGGTGCTCCCGTCTCCTGGCTCTTTATGCTGAAGCCCGCCTAACTTACTCTCAGAACCAGCTGGTTTACAATGCTGAATATTCATGCTTGTTGGAGTTAAACCCGGCTGGTCAGCAGAGATGATACCGTGTGATAATTTTTCAGTCCATAGTGAGAACCCACTGAGATTCATTCAGCAAAAGCAAACTCCCAGGCCTTCTGCCTGTAAGACTTTTCCGTGTGTGTGTACTCCATTCTTAAGGACTCTGCCACCAAAGTGACCCCAAGGACGAACAAGAACCTTCTAACAGATGGCACCTCTGTAAGGAAGGTATTTCTGATGTTAAAATCATGGGAAAGGCAGGAAGGACAGGGTGGTGGCTACGTTTATGTGACAGCTTGGCTAGGCCATGGTGCCCAGCTCTTTGGTCAAAACCAGACTAGATGCTGCTGCAAAGGCCTAATTCAGACGGGCTGAGGATTCACCATCAGTGGACTGTAGGGAAGGAGCTCCCCCTGCATACCTTGGGTGGGCCTCGTCCAGTCAGGTGAAGGCCGTACGAGCCAAGACGGAGGTCCTCCAATAAGGAATTCTGCCTCGAGACTGCGTGCGACACAGAAGGTCTGCTTGAGTTCCCAGCCAGCCGGCCTGCCCTGAAGATGTCAGACTGACAACTAGCGAGTCACCCCCTGACCTGCGTTTCCAGCCTTACTGGCCTGACCCACGAATGTCGGATTTGCCAGATGCCACAATCACGGGAGGAAATTCCTTGAACTAACTCTCCACCCCCGGCTCTACGCGCACTCTTTGGGCTCTGCATCTCTGGAGAACTCCGACTTTGCCACAGGAAGACACGTTCTGTCTTCCATGGAAGAACCCTGACTGCACAGCACAATGTAGGAAGACGACAAGCAGATGGCAGAGCGACACTGACTCACAGAGACAAGGAGAGCGTGCTGCATCCGCAGAGGATGGTGCCGGGGTTGGGGTGGGCAGAGGGGGACGCTCCTTCTCCTCCAGGAAGGACCACACACAGCTTTGAACGGGAGGCACCAGGTACCACCGGAGGCAGGAAACACGGAGGTGGGTGCAAAGCCCCCATAAAGCATGGTTATACTCTCCAGGTTGCTACCCCAACCTGAAAACCAGGAAACCACCGCCTCCCTACCTCTTGAAGAAGACAGAAGGTGTAAGCAGCTGAGGCTCTGGGCTTGGGGAAAAGCAGGCAAGCAGAGAACAGGGCTGAGCAACCAGACCGAAGGCAAGGGGATTAGGGGCAGTCTGCAAAGTGACCTGTGCAAACCCAAGCCCCTTATGCAAGGCCCCCAGAAAGCCAGGCTCATGTGCACCCAGCGAGAGTCTGGGGAGGCTCCGCATGTGGAATCCAAAAGCCTTGAAGGGAAGGGCAGATGCTAATGCTCGGGGCCAGTCTGTGAGAGCCCAGCTCACTCCCCGGAGCCCTGCAACAAAGCCCAGTTAATGAGCTCTGCCCAGCTGGCTTCAGTGGTTCCACCTTAAATAAGAAGAGACAGCAGAGGGTTACCAGGTATTTAATGAAAAGTAGATGCAAATAAACAGAAGGTGGGGAGCTGATGGAACCCGCAAACAGACAGGAAAGAGAGTGTGTACCCGTGGAAAAGAGGACAGGATGCTTTTTGAAAAATCAGAGCTCAGGAAAGACCTGTTGGAAATTAAAAACATAAAAATCAGCCCTGGCCAGTGACCTCAGTTGGCTGCAGCATCCTCTGGTACACTGAAAAGTCACAGGTTTGATTCCCAATCAGAGCACATGCCTAGGTTGCAGGTTCGATCCCCGGTTAGGTGATATATGGGAGGCAACCAATCGATGTTTCTCTCTCACACTGAGGTTTCTCTCTCTCTCTCTCAAAACTCAATAAATATATATTATGTATACCTAAACACTACTAAAATTCAATAGCAGGGTTGGTAAATAAAATTTTTTAAATGTCGCAGAGAGATGAACAAAATACACAAATGAGCAGACAATAGGAAATAAAAAGATGAGATCAATCCAGTAGATTCGACACCTGTGTCAAACAGGACCCAGGGGAAAGAAACAGAATACAGAGGGAAGGCACCCCAAGTTCCAGTGTTAAAGGGCCCACTGAGTGGCCGGGACAATAGAGGACAAGAACCCCAGTAAAAGGCGTATCATCGTGAAACCTCAGAGGGCCAGAGGCAGAGGAAGGATCCCAGGAGCCTCAGAGAGAGAGAAAAACAAAAAAAGTAGTTCCAGCAGGCTTCTCTCAAGTGCACTGAATACTCAAATCCTGCGTGGAAGTAACCTTCCACCTACAACTCTACGCCCAGCTGAAGAATGAAGACGCTTCAGACATAAACACCTCAAAGCACACAGCTCACATTGTGCCCTCCAGGGAAACAAGAGAAAGGGTATCTCTTCCCAGAGGCTGTCCCCTGTCCCCTGTCTGCTGTCCAGAATTCCCAGCTGCCCGATCCCGGAGCTCCATGTTAAAGCACCTGGTATCTGTCCTTTCCCTAAAAGGGACACGGGTCCTTTCTTTAAAGGGGACCCAGGCCATGTTTGACCTCCTGGACTACCTCAAGTGCTACGCCAGTAAGTACTCAAGTTTGTCCTTTAAAAAATACATCCCCAAAGCACTGGTTATCCTGTAAATGCCCTTTGTTATGCTGTAAGGGAGCTGTTTAAAAATGAAACATCTATGTACACAAGTCAGGGGCATTGGTCCGGCTTTAGAATTGGTTTGTGTTTAGTTGATGACAGCAGTTTTGGGTCCACAACCAATCAAGGAGGCACAGAGATCACCCACACACCTCCTGCTCCCGCACCTGCCTCTCCCGCGGCCAACACCCCCACCACGCGTTACACCTGATGAGCTGAGAGGGCAGATCGCCCAAAGTCCGTAGTTTAACCTAGGGTCCGTTCTCAGTGTTGCGTTCAATCCATGGGCTTCGACAAACGCACGGTGACAGGTGTTCGTCATCACAGGACCACACTGAGTACCTGCACCTCCCTAAAAACCCTCTGTGCCTCACCTCTGCGTCCCTCCCCCACCCCAACTCTAACCTCCAAAGTAACACTTTTTAATGCCACTTGTTTGGAGGGCGGACAACTTGTTTTCCGTGCTGCGGGCCGTGTCTCTTTTGCAACTACTCAGCTCTGTTGTTATCAAGTGAAAGCCTTCACAGACACGCATCTTTCGGTTCCAATAAAACTTTATTTACCAAAGCGAGCAGCCACGGAATTTGGCCCACGAGTTGTCGTTTGCCAGCCTGTGGACAACAGTATCATTCCCATCATTTTCACAGGAAATTTCTTAGTAGCTCCACTGGCATTAATAATTCGGGTTTTTTTTTCTATTTTTCTCTCTAAAATCTATCCTCTTTCTGGAAGGGGAATCAACACACAATCACAAGCTAAGATCCTGCAATGAAAGATAATTCCCTTCCAGAATAGCCCTGCTTTAAAGCTGCATTACGCTTCTGCCCTTTAAAGCCAAAGCTTCCCCAAAACCTTCTGGAGGAAACCCTTCCTTCTTCGAAACTGTGGTCTCCGCTCTTTCGATCAAGGGTGGCTTAGGCCACCTTACATAGCAAGTCCCACGAGACAGCCACCCCGGGGACACACTGTTTGTGGACAGTCTGCCAAGTGGCCACTCCAGGGGAGTGCGGCTGGACCGCTTACGGGAGATTAAGGACAAGATCTCTCGTTTCAAAAACAGATCACGGTTTGATCTTAAGTTCAAAGGAAACCAGCCGCTCTCCCCGATGACGTGGACATCAGCTACCTTCCAGCCTCCAATTACCTGTAACCAGAGTGCAGGCCAGCCCGTGCTTCCCCAGCCTGGGGAACCCGTCTCACGAGACCCCCTGGTCCACAACGCCTGTGTCCACTCACTCAAGTACGACCTGCAAACTGATTTATTGAAGGGAGAGTGTGTTTCAAAGTGAGAGCCCACGGAGGTCACGCCCCTGAGTCCACCACCTCCTCTGAGGATCAAAGAGTCACACCAACCACTGGGCTCCCTATTAGCTCAGTTAGAATCCAGGAAACACTCCCTGCGAGGCCATCATTGACCCGTCATCTGAAAAAGAGGGAAGGTAGGATGGGAGGAGGCGGGGGGCGGGGGGAGAGGGAGGGAATGAAAATACTGCCGGCAAAGCCTAAGCCTGGAGGATAAACAGGATACTATGTCTGCCAAGTAATAACAATTTGTAACATTTTCAGTAGCATCTTAAGCAAAAGATAGTAAGAGCCTCTGTCAAAAAGCTTGTCGGGCATGGATGGGACACCGGCCACACACACAGTGACAATGCAGCTGGCGGGCAGCCCTGTCAGAAAGCTTCTGACGTGCAAGGCGGCGGTGCATCTAAAATAAACACTTCGGTGGGGCCTGCACCCTAATCTCTGCAGCCCAGCAGTCTTCCAGCTCCAGTCACTCACATGAAAGCTATTTTCTTCCCAAGTTCAAATACAACCGTAGATACCAAATTGAGCTGCAGTCCTCAGTCAACCACTCAAAAGCCAGGAGGAAGGTTTTCCCACAGGGTTTCGCTTCATACTGCTTTTAATTTTTGAAGGCTTTTAAAGCTCAGCACCAAGTCTTAAGGGGACATCATGTGCCCCCAAATGACAGAGACCTTGACTGACCCCGAAAGGACAGGGATGGAGAGCAGGTGGGAGCTGAGCCAGGGGCCCCACTGCCAGCATCAGAAGCCCTGGCGATGAGGAGATAATGTCCCCATAGAGCAGGCGTCCCTCCAGCTGGCATCTCTCAGGGCCACCATTCAACCCTCTGTGGTCCCCGACAAACTAGAGGAGCAAACGAGTTATTTATTGAAATGAACCTGGACTGCAAATACTTCGTTGTATTTAATCACTAAATTCCCCAAGACACTGTCATGTCAGAGGTCGGTGTGAGGGTCAGCTAAGGGTTCCTGGACGAGATACTGAGATACTGAGTCTGTCAGAGCCCGCCCCCCCCACCCCATGCATAAAACTGAGACAACCCGACCCCACCGGCCGCGCAGGCTGCCAGCCCCTCCCACTTAGAGTGCCTAGCACCTAGACACTGCTGACAGACCCAGCCACCCACGGCGCTCAGCAAAACGTCCAACAACCACTCGGTGGGAGAGGGCCTCCAGTTATTCTTCCTCAACTCAGGCACCATCAGGGTGTGTCTTAGGTACTCAGGAAAAAACAGAAAGGACCGAGGTGACAGGCTCGCCAAAGGTGAAGAACAGTGTCCAGGGAATCGAGGGCTGCATATCACGACCGCACCTGTCCGCTCCTGCAGTCACCTGCAGTTGTAGCTCTTCTCCACTCATCCCAGAGCCACCAACACACACCTCCAGGCTGCCACAGCCTGGGTGGGGGCTCCCCATGACAGACACNGCCAGCCCCTCCCACTTAGAGTGCCTAGCACCTAGACACTGCTGACAGACCCAGCCACCCACGGCGCTCAGCAAAACGTCCAACAACCACTCGGTGGGAGAGGGCCTCCAGTTATTCTTCCTCGACTCAGGCACCATCAGGGTGTGTCTTAGGTACTCAGGAAAAAACAGAAAGGACCGAGGTGACAGGCTCGCCAAAGGTGAAGATGAACAGTGTCCGGGGAATCAAGGGCTGCATATCACGACCGCACCTGTCCGCTCCTGCAGTCACCTGCAGTTGTAGCTCTTCTCCACTCATCCCAGAGCCACCAACACACACCTCCAGGTTGCCACAGCCTGGGTGGGGGCTCCCCATGACACACACTGTCGCTTATTCACTCACGTGTCCCCAGCACCTGGCACAGTGCCTGGCACCTAAGCCCTTCCATAAGCTTTGATGGAATGAATGAGCCGGGAGACTCTGGAAACCTCAGCTCTGGTGATAAACAATAAGGTGGATAACTGCTGTTTATCCAAAGCACTGCACTAAGCACTTTACATACGAGTGGGTTAGATAAGACGAAAGACGGAAACCTTTAGGAACGTCCCACCAGAACCAGGACGTCCTCTAACCCTCCACCCCATCAGGAACAGAGGCACCGTCATCCCGTCTAGCCCAGCAGGAACTGAGGCTCAGCGACGTGAGTCCTGGAGCCAGAAACGGTCACACGTCAAAGACCTTGCCTTCCCCACTGCACCCTGCTGCGCCTCATTCATAGTACTCAGCCTTGGCCTTAAGGCTGGTCCCGGCTCCAATATCTATAATCAGATCCTAGCTGATTGTGGGTAGGTGTGTATGTATGCACACATTCACATGCTACATATGTGCACACACACAGCGCCTTCACTGAAGGAATAAAGTAGAGCAAACACCAAGCTAAAAAGCAGAAGGTCCCAGTGAACACAGTTAATTCCCAGGCAAGGTCAAGTTCCTGAACCATATGGACGCAGGGTCAAGTGTCAGGTGTTACACCCTGCCAAGCTGGAAAAGCAGCACATCCAAAGTTCTTTCTGTAAACACCAGAACCTTGTTCACAGACTTATCACTTCCAGGTGAAGATCTTGTTTGTAAGTTGAGGCCCCTACGGTGGAGAAAGGTGAACTGTGCCCCAACCCTCGTGAGCCAACACTCTGCCCACCACCTGATCTCCCAGAGAAGCGTGACAGGCAATGACAGCCCCCGGCAGGGAACTCACAGGAGGAGTGGATGCTGGGGAAGCTTTTGCGGCCCTCGGACACCAGGTCGGGGTCCCCTGTGCAGTGCATTTCCGAGTTCATCACTCCATCTGGAAAGCAGCGGTAAAAGAAATCGGGGCGAGGTCTACAAAAGACACCATGGACATTTTCAATATAAAACACTGCCATCACCAACAAGCCCCAAGCTGACTCCCACCCTCCCTGGCTGTCCCCAGCTCCTTCTGCCACCAACGCCTGAGCTCCATGCCGAGAGTCCCACACACGGCGGTCCTGGGCAAAGCTTAGGCTTCGGGGTCCAGGAGATCTGAGTGGGAACTCCCGCGCTGCCACTTACTGGTTTGCTGACCTTGGGAAGGCTATGCTCCCACACCTTAAGAGGGGGAGGTCATACCTACCCGAAGGTGAGGGGCTGAGGGTTCACACCCTATAGGAGGAATCTGAGCTTGGTGCTGGTGACGTCACACACAGCTCCTGCCTCAGCTTTGGACCCTGCAGGCAGAGGCCGCATCCCGATCCAAGACTCCAGGCTACGCATGTCCCTTTACCTTGAGTCTGGATGGCCCACTGTCCTTCCTCGGAGAGCAAGTCTCAGTTAACCTCACGGAGGGGACCGGTCAGCCCTGCTTCACGATGTCGAGCACACGGCCACCCAGTGTGGTGGGAGAGACCTGGCGGGGTGGGGCTGAGCCCGCAAGCTCTGCAATGCTGTAAGCACTGCACCCGTGCCCTGGGGCAGATCCTGGGACTTTTTTCTTTTTACAAACACAAAAGCAAAGGCTTTGAAAGCTCACACCCCTGCCCAAGGTCACACACAACCAATAAGTGGCAAAGACCAGCTCTGGACCCCCACACTTTGGATTCTTGCACCCACACACCTCATGCCGTGCCTTCCTGCCTCACTCAAGCAAGGATGTTCACATTGGCGTCTGATGGCTGAAGGCCGATCGCTTCACATCAATTCAACTGCTGTTTGCCGAAGGCCCAGAATGGTCAAGACTTTGCCCCCACCACAAATACGGGACCCCTTTTCTGCACAAATACCGGGTCATAGTTCACACCACTGACTCACTGGTCCCCCCAGCTCTGGGATCTAGGCCCAATGATAATCTATCTATAACCTATCAACAGCCAATTTCAGTCCTCTATCAGAGATGCAAGTGTATTCACCTACTGAACCCGAACCTCAGAGCAGACTAGACCTGAGAATCAGCATTTGTGGAGGCCCCCAGCAACTTTGAGCATGGACTGCAGAGGACACGGCAGCGTTAGGCCCCGGGCTGCCCAATTTGGTCCTTCTCCTGCCCCCTTGGTCCTTCTCCTGCCCATTTGGTGCCCTGCACCGAGCAGACAACCAGTAAATGCTGAGTGCTGAGCGGGGAGACAACCCACCCCAGGCCAACACCTGGTCGGGGCCAGAGTCAGGCGTCAAAATCAGGCATTTGCTGCTCCGCTCTGCAGAGGCTGGCTCCCTCCCAGGGCAGTCGGGGGCCAGGAGGAGGTAAACGGAGAAGAGAAATCATCTCCCAGGAGGGTAAGAGAAACGTGCCATGAGCTGAAACACAACTGCCGATCCACTCTTCTCACCACGAAGAGAGTAAGTCAGTCACCTTATTTCATGTGGGGGTGGGGGCAAAACTGCCCCGGGAGTGGGTATCAGGTGAGTGAGGCCCTGGGAGCCCGGTGGGCGGACTGGCAACGCCAGCAGCTGGCTCTGACCCACAGGGAAGTGACGTTAGTGAGCGACCCCTTCTCCACTCTTCACCGCCTGCTGTCTGAGAGAGTGAGCCCACCATTCAAAGGACAAAAAAGGCCTGTGCTAAGGACAAAAGCCCCAGAAGGACAGCGATCTCAGGAGAAATCAGAGAAGAGCTTGAACGTGTCCCATGCCGCGTCCTGCGGCCACGGCTCCCACACAGATGACCTGGAGCATCTACAGAGCCAATCGTTTCTTTTTGGAACTTACCTTCCCACTATTAACTTGATAGTGTTGGTGCAGACTCCGTTCAAAGCAAGAGCCAGGGACACTGCTAGGGAACAAAACCGACAGACAGAAAAGTAACCAGCTGGCTCTCACCTCGCCGTCGCCACCCACCTCGTGGTCGCCACCCACCTCATCATCGCACTGTTTAACTTACGACCAGCGGAACAGGCACCGATGCTTTCAAAGGCGGGAGGAAGTCTGGGTGGCCAGGGCAAAATACAATCAGGACAGGACTCTGGAGAGTGACTCACTAAATTCCAGGTCCCTCTGACTTGAACTTTCTCCCTCCGCCTTGGCTGAACTTTCCCACACTGTAGAGGGGCCCATCGATCATGCTCCAGCCTGATACGAACAGATTTCACACTGCGGCAGGCAGAATTTCTTTTGCTGGTGGCAAGAAATGTGAACTTTTTAATTTCCTCTGGCAACCTTCTCAGACATAATTCCCATCAGAGCTGCTGCTGGAATCCTTCTGCAAACTCAGACATCATCTCTCGTTGACCCGTCACCTGCCAGCGGGTGTCCCTTTGTCATCAGGCTGGCCAGCGTTTCTGAGAACGTGAGGAGTCCCTGGACCTTGCTGGGCTTTGAGAAGGTTGGCCCAGGTAGTGCTTTTGGCCACAGAAAACTGCAGAAACTTCCAGAATATAATATTTTAAAACGTACAGCCCGGGGCTTTCTCCAAGCGGCTCGGAAGGACTTTGATGGATGGAGTACAGATCACCCACGGCGTGCGAGTGACATGCATCACAGAGCTGCCGCTGCAAGGGCCTCGCACACGTGGGCACCAAGGCTGTACCAAAGGCAAGTCAGTGTAACGGAAGGTCAGACGCCGGGCACACGCCGTAAGAACTGTGAATGCCTGTTCCATTGCTGTGCTGATAAAGCCGTGAGCTACCGCCTTCCCTTGGCAAACACTAATGACTCTACACCAGCTGCGATTCATGTAGGGAAACAGCAGTAGGGGCAGTCGCTTTCGGGAAGGAGCTGCCTAGAGCAACTCATGGCCACTGAGGGAGACAGATGTGATGTTCTGCAAGCAGAAAGGACTCTAGAGTGGCCAGCATGGTCATCCGGGGCGCTGGCCACAGACATGAAGACAAAACCCACAAGCTTTCTTAAAACAAAGTTTTATTGAATTTATTGGGGTGCCAGTGGTTAATAAAACCACATAGGTTTCAGGTGTGCAGTTCTATGACGCATCCTCTGTGCACCGTACTGTGTGGGAGCCACCCAGCATCGGGTCTCCAGTTAAGCCCCTGTTACCCTCTTCTGCCTGCGTCCGCCCTCCTCTTCCTCCGGCAGTCACCCTACTGCCATCCGGGTCTGTGAGTTTCTTTTATTTCTTGCTTAGTCCCTTCACCCGGCCTGCCAGCTCCCCTCCCCTCTGACCACTGTCGGTCTGTTCTCCGTATCTATGAGTCTGTTTCTGTTTTGTTTGTTTTGTTCACTAAATTCCACATATAAGTGTTCACAAGGCATTTGTCTTTCTCCGACTGACGTATTTCACTTAGCATAATACCCTCTGGGTCCACCCATGCTGTCACAAAAGGTACCATTTCCTTCTTTTTTTTGCCGCTGACAAGCATATCACCTCATACCTGTTGGAATGCCTACCACCGATAAATCTACAAACAACAGGTGCTGGTGAGGGTGTGGAGGAAGGGCCACCCTCGTGAACTGCTGGTGGGACGCAGACTGGTGCAGCCACTGGGGAAAGCAGTATGGAGATTCCTTCAAAAATTAAAAATGGATCTGCCTGATGACCCAGCGATTCCACTTCAGGGAACATATCCTAAGAATCCCGAAACACCAATCAGAAAGAATACATGCAGCCCTGTGTTCACTGCGGTGTTATTTATAATCACCAAGACACGGAAGCAGCCCCAGTGCCCATCAGCAGATGAGTAGATAAGAAAAGGTGTGGTACATCTACACAATGGAAAACCTACCTGCTTTTAACAAGTTGTGGGAAGCAGAGAGAATGGGAGGGGCCAGTTCAAATGAAGACCTCTGTCAAAGGGAAACTTATCACCCAGTGGGAGACAGGGAACACTATCATATCTCAGTGAGGCAGCCAAGGTCGGACGGGCCACCGGGGTGGACAGCGGAGCATGGGCCAGCAGCAGGCACCTGGGTGTAGACATTGAAACCAAGACTGCGAAATGCAGAGCAATCCTCTGATTACATTCTGCACACACAGACCCTTCCTTCCTAACATGCTGGCCTCCTGTCTCTCTCACCAGCTCAGAGCCCCGCTGAGAGGTCCCCTTCACAGAGAAGAGGGGGAGTTCCCTGGGCTCCTTTGCCTGCTGCCTCCTCCCGCAGCCGTGACAGTGAACAGGCTGTGAGGTTGCCCAGAAACAACTGGGGTCTCCCCACCAGGGCCAGTCTAGTGGGCTCACTGCTGTGTTCTCCAGCGAGATCAGACTTCTTATCCTGGTCCTAACATGGCCTTTAGCACAGAAAAGGTCTCCAGGAACAAACTTCACCAGCTAACCTTCCAATGTCCTTGGGGAACTTCAAGACCACTAAATTTCAAGGGTACTGCATCAGTCCTCAACACCATCCCCACCCCACCCTCTGCACCAGCTGGGCCCATTGTAGCCCAGCCCAGTCCTCTGAAAAGATTCAAGTAGCGGGGCCAGAAAGTGTAGGCATGTGATGTAACCACCAATGGCTGGCAGCTTCCCTCTCTGATCCAAAAAGAGACAGAAAGGAGTGGGGTCTGGAGTGGCAATACTGAGGGTGGACATCCTCGCAGCATTCTGGATGTAAACTGAATCAATTATTACTTTCATAAGAAGAACCCAGCCCCCAGGGCATCGATATGGGGCCCCTCACTGATCCCAGAGAGGAGGCTGGCCCAGCAGGAAATGAAGACCCTCGTCGGGCAAGGGGCTGCTGATTAATACTAACCCAGTGGGCCTGGTTTCAAAGGGCCATGTTTACTGCATCCCGGGACACTGCGGGCTTGAGAGAGGTTGCAAAGACACACCAGACTGTGTCTGGCAACACAATTCAAAGCCATGTGTCATGTGGGCTGACCTGCAAGTAGCCTATACCGAGCATCCTCTGTAATAAGCATCCCAAAAGCTTACAGGGCTTCCGTCGCTACTTTTACTGTTGCTGGGACTTAACACCTTCTTCCCATAACAGGGTTCTCTGTGACACAGACCTGGCTGCTCTCTGCCTGCCTCCCATAAAGCCCGAGGCTGCGTGGGCCCAGCCTCCCTCCCCTAGTCCGACAGCAGGGGCACAAAGGGGCCTGCTGCGGACGTGCGGCTCAAGGGCACTCGGAGTGCCCAGGTCTGCGGAAGAGGCCTGAGTAGAGGAGGGCTGAGCACTAAGCCCCCCTCGTGGAGAGAGTCCTAAATTCCAGGTAACAGTGGAGCTATACCTAGTTTTCTGTCCTTGCCTTTTAAAGATCACTCCTTCAGCCTCTATTTCTAAGGCTTCCTTAAAGAAGTGACTATATTTTTAAAAAGTGTGTACATGAGGCTCTTCGTCATTTTTGCAGAACCAGCTCTCATTAATCTAGGCCCACAGAACATCTGGCAACTGCACCTTCTCTGTTAACGTACCAGAGGCGGGGTGTGGGGGTGAAACTGTGAAATGCCCCTGAAGGGAGATGCAGCTGAGAGTAGAAAAGTCTGCAGAAAGTACTGGTGAGCTACTCGTTGTAGCAGCAGCCAGACTTCAAGAGCTGGCGGTAAATTACCAGGAAGCTGTCACCCATCATCATGTATCGGGGATGTCGTGCCAGACTAGACTAGGTGGCTTGTGTAGCCCTGTAACAAAACCCCTAATTCATGTGAGCTAATCTGAGAGGGATTCTGGTCTTCAAAACTAGGCAGAGCCTGGCCAGAGCCTGGGCACACGAGGGAGGTTCCGTGCCCTGCCTCAGAGCGGAAGGTGCCCCTTCACCTTCCGTGAGCCCGGACGGCGCCCTCAACCTCACGGCCTCGCCAACACAACGAGGACCATACTCTGCTACATTTTCATCTCCTCAAAGCCCAATAATTTACAAACGTATCCTTTAGAGGGGTGTCTCCTATTTTCAGATTTACTACCCACCTGGATGTGAAGTCCACATAACATACCAACAGCAAAATCTGTGTGAGGGCTTGAGTATCATTTATGTGTGGTGTCAAAAAATAAACATAACTCAGTTTTCCTAATAATCAAAAAGCTGAACCCCTGGCCACTGGGAAGTTGACGTTGGTTGCTAAATCAGCCAAATAGTTCTGGCTCTCCCCTTGAGACGGCCATTTACTCAGCATTTCATTAAGGTGCAGGTCAGAAAACACCTGTCACAGGCAGACAGGGCTCGGCTTGGGGAGAATCGGCAATGACGCCTTTGTGATGGCCAAGGCCGCAGCACCCTTCCCCCAGTCCCAGGTGTGTAACTGCCAGCCTGTCCCCGAACCAGAACGTGAGTTATGGCGCCTGCTTCTAACTTCTCCTCTATTTGACACCTGCTTTTGCCCAATTCTGCCTCCAGCCAGTGGTGATCAAAGGGTCCGTGGTGGTCGGTTTCTGACCTGCCTGTTAGCCACAAACATGAGGTTGGACAATCTGTGGTGACAAAGTCTCAGATTCGCCATCCCCTACCACCAAGAGCTAGCCCACCGCGTCTGTGTCCCAGGCGGCACAGATTTCTGCCGAGGACGTGGGCGTAACGTTCAGCACCATGGACAGCGGCCACCACTGCCACTGAAGAGATGTTGCTTCTCATCTGTGCCTTGGAGCTTCTGCGGGCTTTCGTTCATCTTGTCTTGTTTCTCCCAGACTCGGTTGGACCAAGAGAAACGCCAGCTGGGGTGCCACTGAGATTTCTTTAAGTCGAGTGATCTCATTCCGTTCCGCCCCGGCCCCTAAGAGAGGAACTGGGGATACCCTACCTAAGAAGGCTTCCTTAATCTCAGTCTTGTCTGTTCGCCGGATGATTTTCACCACACAGATGACGGCCAGGGGCGTGAGGAAAGAAATAGCCTGGAAGAAATAACAGACAGTCCCTCATGAGGACAGCGGCCGGCCATCAGAGGGCTGGTTGATCATTAGTCCCTGTTAGCTTCCTTTAGACTCAGCCGCTGAATGATCCCACTGAACACTCTTGACCTCACACAGAGGAGGAGGGTTTATAGCCACACTCAGAGACCTCGCCAACTCAAAAAAGCAGAGGCCTGATTGCAGGTTGTAATTGATTTGCAGTTGTTGGGGAGTCATGTTTAAAGCGGTGGTTTTTAAACAGGAAGGAGTAGCCTATCATTACAATGACTCATTTTTGCCAGGAAGCCCCGTCAGGTCCTTCCCTGCAGAAGGGGGGGAAGAACCCCTGGCCACCCGTCCCCAGCTCTGTGGCAACACAGGAGCATGTGGGACTTGTTTAGAGTCCATCGGCTCACGCCCTCTTGGTGCTGTTTTGTTGAATGTTCATGTCCTTGGCAAAGTGGAGATCAGCCCTTTCCCATGAAGTTTCTCTTCTTCCCTCCCCCCAACCCCCTTTCCTTCCCGGCCCAAAGCACACAGCAGGGCATCAAGTGCTTAGTGAACCGAGCTGATGGGAGTCAGACGCAAGCAGCACAGTACAGAACCGGCCGTGAGGCCAGAACTGTGCTCAGGTGGCACCAGGTGCTGGAGTCTTGCAAATCCTCACCACGGCTCTGTGACTGTCTTTGCCAGGCTTGGAACTCGGTGCAAGGGAGGACACGGAGCTGGTGAGGAGCAAGGCCAGGCTCCGGAGACCAGGTTCCCTGCCTCCCATACCTGGTCTTCACCCAGCATTCTATAGTTAGGAAGTTGTCTGCAACAGTCCAACAACCAAGACAAAGATATTTATGTTACTTCCTTAGGATTATAACATCTCAGGATAATGCTGTCAGAAGGGACTGTGTATCTCACAGATCCACCACTGGCCTCACAGTCGGGGGTGGGAGGGGTGGAGATGTGATTAACTATCGATCACTACCATTCCCACTTCTGGAAGTCTCCACCTGTGTCCTAATGCAGTGTCATTTTTTAGAGAGGGGCTTCCTAAGAGGACTAAAGCATGGCTGGAGATGCTTCTGTCAGAACAGAACTCCTCCATCTGAACATGAACCACATACAGATGACACCCAGACGGCCAGAGCTCACAGTGTCCTGGGGGCCACTTTGGGAGCCGTCTCCAGGGACAGTCCGTGAGATATGAGAAGCCCTCTCCTCGCTCGGTGGTGTTTCTTCCTGACCCCAAGTGGCCATAACGACCTCCATGAGCTTCCACATCAGCTGTGGCCCCGAAAGGCTTGGCTGCTGCAACCTCAAATGAGCATGCCTTGTCTCTTGGCCGGGGGGGGGGGGGTGCTGGGGGGCCTGCACAAGAATGCGACCCAGGCCTGAGGGCGGCTGCAGGCAGAGAGACTCAGAGTGAAGCCGACAAGCAGAGAATCTGCCCAGCGGTGACTGGAAAGGCAGCAGCACCTGCTGGGTCAGAGTTCCCTCCCACAAGACTGGCAATGGCTCCACCGGCGCCGGGTGGCTCTTGCACCTGAACACACGGCAGGACTGTGACAATGCTGAGTCCCTCCAACATGCCTCCAGGGCAGGCCTGAAAACCTGCGTCTCAAAGAATACCAATGCCAATGACAGAGAAACCTGCCTCAGGGTCTTGCCTCACACGTTCGAGACTGAAGTGATGTTTCAACAGGGATGACCGAAGCCCACGCTTACTTAAGTCCAAAGTTACGGTCAAGGTCACTGAGTCCTTGGCTCCTTGTTCCCTCTCTTTAGGCCCCACTGCATAAGCCGCTGCTCCCAATACAGACAGCAACTCAACGAAAGCGCACGGCACCTCTACGGCCCCGCCGACCGTCAAACCTCACCTAAGAGCACACAGAACTGAAGACGCCTTATGCGCTGGACAGAAAGAAAGCTCCAGAAAAAGTACGTGTGGGCTGCCAGCAGCTCCAGGCTCGTGGCTTAATGGCCAACGGGTCTCAGCTTCGCCTCCTGCCCCACTCTCCTGCCCCGAATTGGACCCCCACCCCCACTCGCCCGACCAGACTGCACTTAATTCAACCCAATGCCAAGCACCCAGGACAGCCAGGCTCCCCACTTCATGAACTTCAGAGACGAGGGACCGCAGCCCCCAGACACAGAGTCACATGCCCAGCCAGGGTGACAGAAACGTGGGGCCGAATGTTTCTCTCCCCTCCCAACAGCATGCGGGCTCATTCCTTCGTCCTGGGGACACACCTGCCATCTCCCTGGGCAGGGCTGTCCTAGGATCAGGGCAAAGAGACACTCCTTTATCACCTGCCCTTTCTAACAACTGGCTTTTCAACTGGAAGTTGGAATCAGGAGAGGAACCCCAGAGGTCAATCCATTAGGAGCACAATATCTTCCTGGGACCATAGCACCTCGACTCGGAGCGAGAGAGGAGCGAAGAGACAATAAGCACCCCACCAGCACTCAGCAGGCCAGAGGGAGCTAAGCCCAGCTTCCACTGTTGCGACCAAAGCCTTCAGAAAAGCCGTGGGTTAGAGGAAGGTGGGCACAGAGACCGGGGGCGGGGAGGGGGGGGGGCGCGGTTCCTTCTGCTTCCAAACAGCAGTGGATATGCAGGATGAACACAGGCCAGCAACATTTATCCTGGTGTTGTTTTCTTAAGTTAATGTTTCCACAGCTTAAAAAAATAGTTTGAAAAGCCTAGGAGTAAGCCTGGCATAAACAGACAGTGAATGACTAGTGCTTATTAAATGGGACCCAAGAGGGACCAGAACAAGGAACTGCAGCCAATAACAGATGCGGGATTCAGGGAACGCACTGAACTCTCTCTGCCTGAGATTTCCCCGCTGGCGATGAGTGCCGGGCTGCCCAATGCACACACTCACGTTGGATAAACGCTACCATGTTCTCAGACCTCACTAACAGCTGTGGGCTTGTCTAGTGCTTCGTTGCTAATCAATTCCTTCAATCCTCCCAGCAACTTCATGGAGAAGGCTCCTTACTTCCATGGGCAGGAAACTAAGGCACAGAGAGGTTAAGCAACCTGCTGAAAGTCACACAGCTAACAGGTGCTAATCCTGGGTTTTGCACCCAGACAGAATCAAGCTCTGCTCTTTTAAACACAGTGGTATCGACATTCTCACTGCGGAAAGTTAGATGCATTGATAAACCCTGGTGAGTGCCTTTTCCCCGGAGTGCAGGAGGACGGACAGAGGCTCCTGCCCAGACACGAGGACAACTCACAGAAAGGCGAGTGGCAGCAATCGGGGATTGAGCGCCTACTATGTGTTTCCTCACACTTGTCCAATCCTCTCACTACTCTGTGAACATCCCCACATGGAAACACCTTCCTCCTCCCACAGGTACCAAGACTAGAGGTCAGAGAGATAAGTGGACACACGAGGGCAAACAGCCAGAGGGACCAGAGAGCGCCCCCTATCTGGGCTGCTGAGCTGCCGGCTTAGCTTCCTGAACCGCAGGGGTCACCACGGCCCAACAGTCCATCTTCCAGATGGGGACACTGAGGCTGAGACAAATCTCATGTTGAAGAACATTTAATAAATTACTAGTTCGTTGCACTGCAAAGCACCCCCCACCAAGATAATATGCATAAACCATCAAGCAGTATCTGGTGCATGGCTGGTCTTGCATGAGGCCAATCTGCAGGCTGGGGACAGAGCTCTACGGAGAAAAATGTGTGGAGCACACGCTGATTAAGGAGAGCTGGGTTCGAGCCCCACTTCTGACACTTACCAGCTCTGTGACCTTGAGCAAGTCACTTAACCTCTTTGCCTTTGAGTCTCTGCTCCTCGTCTGTACAGAGGGCACGTCATTATCTACAGAAAGTAGTATTGCTAGCATTCAAATGCACTGCCACTTACTGAAGGCATCGTACGTGCCACGCACGAAGGGAAGTGTCGTTAAGTCCCCAGTAGATTTTTTCCCCTAAAACCACAGAGAAAACCGGGGAACCCCTACCATTCCTCAGGTTCATACCTGAGCCTTGCTGGTCTTTGAGGGCTTTTCTGTAATCGGATGCTCTCAACATTGGAGGGGAGGGGAAGGGGAGTGTTGTTAGGGACCCTTTTACAGATTAGGAAACTGAGGCACTGAGAGGCTAGGTGATTTTCCCCATTTGTGGAGCTAGTTAGCCGCAAAGCTGGGAGTTGACCTGAGTTGGCAGTTCACACTGGGGCCCAGCCAACTGCCCACCCACAGGGTCCAGCAGACAGTCAGCACCCAGTAAAGGCTGCCCGTGGGCCACTGTGTCATTCTTCCCAGGGAAACTGCCAACAACCAATGTCCCAAGCCAGTGAAAAGGTACCAGGATCCTGTGACCAGGCATGTGGGAAACAGTGTTCTGAGCTCCAGCCCCCTGTGCCCTCGGGTCTGAGGAGTGGGGGTGGGGGCCACCTTCAAGTGCAGGAAGGAGGTCGGGGCATGCAGATCCTAACCCGCCCAGCACCCTGTCCATGTCCCACGTGACCCACGTTGACCCGCACCTCCAGCCAGGGCCCCGCCTCGTGCACCCTCCCAGTGACCAATACAGGGAGTGCTGTTGCTGTTCCCAAAAGTGGGCCCCCCCACTTTCTGCGTGCTGACACGAGGCAGTGGCCTGCCAGGAGGCTTCTGGGAACCGCCAAAGCACAGGGCAGCACATCTGAATGGGGAAGGGCATGGGTACACCAAACCCTCTGAACAAGCAAAGGGTCAAAGCAGAGCAGCCTGGTATCAGGACACTGGGCAGAGAAGACCTTGTCACTGGGGCTCATTCACAACAGATAAAATGAGGGGCCTGACCTGCCTTAATTTCTGGCATTTGGCAGAAACATGTGCTGCAAAGCACTCAGACAGACAGCCCAGGATGCACAGACACCTTGAACAGACCCAGCTGCGGGCAGACAATGGGAGCCTTTCGCAGAGAAAAGTGCTGTCTGAGACCTTTCAAGAGTCTAAAAATTAAACTGACTGTCACGGGCTGGCTTTGTCTCGTTTCCTCCTCACCTCCCCCCAAATGACTTTATTTCTGTCTTCCTTAGAAGCATCCTCTTCCGGAAGAGGAAACTGTTATCAAAGCAACACAATTATCGATAATATTCTACAGAAATAAACCCTCTGGATGCACCACGGCCCAGGCCAAAAGAGACCCAGGCGGAAGCCTCGGGTAGACTTTTTTAAGCCGAGGAAAGCAACTGGGGACGCCCGCCTTCCCCACTTTCATACGTGAGTCTCGCCTGTTCCTCTGGGGCTCCCCTGCGATGCTAAAGCGACCGACTCGCACCCACATCCACGTCCCCCACTAGACTAGAGGGGATCTCATTCGGCTTTGCACCTCAGCAATTAACCACCCTGACGCTGTCCACAGGCTGCTTCTATCCCTGCCTCCCTCGGCCCCATCACTGGGCCGACACAGCCCTTCCTCCCCCGTGTCTGCGCCTTTACACACCTGCTCTCCTGCGTGTGACCTGCGACTCGCCACCGCTCCCCATCATCCATGTCACCTGCGCCCCCAAGGAGACATCCCAGTCAAATGGCTCTGGGAGCATCTGTGCTCCAGCAGCTGGCATTCAGGTCCCAGCCCAGCTGTACAACCTCAGACAAGCTGCCAAATCTCACTACGGCCTCATTGTCCCCACTGAAATTACCGGACGACAGAAGCACGACCTCAGGGACTCTGGGAAGGATTGTCCTAGGTGCTCTTTAAAGTGACAAGTAGCGTTCCTGCACTCCAGAGATGCCGGCTGTTGTGACGATGATGACGACAATGATGATGATGGTGGTTGTGATGAGGGTGATGACGATGACAGTGAAACTTCCGAAAAGCTCCCCTGAGCCCCTCCTCTGGCCCTCTCCAGGTTCTGTCTTCCTTTAAAGGAGCCGCAGGGTCCTGCGGTGTACCCCAAATCTGCTGCAACTTCCCGCCACCGGGAGCTCCCCTGGCTTCCCTGGCCAGAGCT
This sequence comes from Sturnira hondurensis, assembly GCF_014824575.4. Lineage (NCBI taxonomy): Eukaryota > Metazoa > Chordata > Mammalia > Chiroptera > Phyllostomidae > Sturnira > Sturnira hondurensis. The sequence goes on from NW_028083884.1 coordinate 1,531,219, forward strand.
GACTCCGGGAGTGTTCCCTGAACGCACGAAGACATGACAACCACAGACAACACAAAAGTGCGCTAAAAACGCAACAGGCAAAATACCAATGGAGTGCTCTCCTTCACCGAAAAGGAGGTTTTCAAAGATGCCCGGATAAGCCCCACGTGTCCGGGAAGGAGCCAGGACCTCTTCTGAACAAGGGGGCAGCTGGTGGCTTGGGTACATCCAAGAAATGCTGAGTTAGACTCAGGGCCCAGGAAACGAATTCTCCGCCTGTCTGTCTGGTCCCCAGGAAGCCAGAGTCTTCACGGGAAGCGAGCTCCCGGAAGCTGAGGGCCAACCTCAACCAACTTCCTTATGGACAGATACGGTCACCTTGGCCGATGGTGCCAGAGACAGGACACGCGAGTGAGGGGCTTCCTGGGGAGGGCAGTGCCATTTGCTGTGCCCTTAACGCGTCCCTTAACCATTACCTGCTAATATCTTTTGTGACATCTGACCATGCAGCTGCTCTAAAGCACACATGCACCAGAACTAATTTCTCAGTGATGAAACATCACGCTTAATAGCAGCTGCCTTTAATGATATCTTCACTAGAAAGTTTGTCTTTAGATTAAAATATCCCAAATGAAAGTACAAGAGACCCCAGGACTGTTTTATCATTCATTATGTATTCAAATGATGAAATTTGAGCTTTCCAGGGAAACCAAGCTATTTCTTAAAACCAGTAAAAATACGTGTTCTGTTATATATTTTTTTCTATAAATACCTCAGGTTTTTAAAAATCCAAAGCAGACCAATGATGCCTCATACTAAACTCTGAATAAAACCAGGAAAATGAATCTGACTCACGTGACAATAAGATATTTTCCAGCTGAGGGTTACAGGTATTACAAATGTATCTACTGCTCTCCTTGTGTTATTACAGAATCTCGCTATATCCTGTGACTAAATGAATGAAATTCGTCAACTACTATTAAGGACACGAAAGGCTGAACTTTTTTCATTAGGAGATTAGCGGGTGTGAATCAGGGTTTGTGGCTGAATACGATTCCACTCTCTGAGGGCCCCAGCACTGAATAACTCCTTTAGCGCCTCCTCCCCACCCCTGCCAACATGCAAATGTGCCCCCCCCCCACCACACGCAGCTGCACCCAGAATCTTTGGAGCATTTGCATCTAGACTTCAAAGCAACCCTTTGTTCACATACCACCTAGCACACAGCCACCAAGTTCTCACATGCACACTCATCTCCAAATTGTGTCTTACAGCACATGCAGTGTGAAATCTCTGAAGAATGGGGTGCGGGTAAGTGATGAAGAGAAGCTCCCCCCATTAAAGCCACAGGGTGAACTAGTCAGATACACACTGGTTCCTTTATTTCTAGGATTTTTAGGAGATTTGAGTTGGAGCCAAAATGGATAAAGTCTTGTTTTCACACTCAAGTGCTAGGTGGTGGTCTCCTCACAACGACCCTAATTTTTCAATTTCCCCGAGATTTGGGAAAATCCACGTTTATTTTCCAGCAGAAAAAGCAATAATTTCAAAAGCAATTAAAATAATACTTGAATGCTCACGTCGCGTTCTGGGCCTTTTGGGGGAGTATGCAGACACCGAGATCTTTCTAGTCATTGCTAATTAACAAGAGTTCCTCCATAAAATCAGAGGGGTTCCTTTCAAACACAAAAATGTTTCTGGTGTGCTCCGTGAACGCTTTGAAGTACACATTTCAACTTGCGGAGGCATGAAACACAAAGGCTGGTCAACAGGCATCACCTTCCTCTCCCAGGTTGCCATCCAAAAGTTACATTAGTGCTGAGTAACGAGGCGGGGCGGAAACATTTCCCCTGGCTGCAGAAAGGCCTGGTGGCCTTAGCATCAGCGAGGAGTCCTGAACACGGTTCCCTCCCCGAGGGGCAGCCTCCTGGCTGAGAGCTGGGCTGGAGCTGGCCGCTGGGATATGACTCCCGGCTCTGCCAGCTCACTAGCTGCGTGCTTTGGGCCACTTCCCTTATCTCTCTGGAATGCGGTTCAGCCTGCTGTCTTCAGAAGGGTCGGTTCACACTTGGGAGGGTGGTCAAATCAGCTATGAAATCACGGTACTTACAAACATGAGGCGGGTAGGTATGTTATCCGACTGCACCAGAGGGTTTTTATACAGCCAGATCTCCTCCGGCTGGATGACTCTCTGGAATGGATCCAAAAACTCTGTAAAACTGAAACAAAACAAAGAAAGATATGTGAGGGCTGAGTACTCAGCAGTGGCCCTTGGTTCCTGGGAAGGCCACCCCTGCACCCCCTCGGGGAGGGTCATCCTCTAGGAAACAGGAGCGGGTGGCAGCTGCCCTGATGGTGGGTCCCAGCCAGGTCCAGAAGGGAAAAGAGCAGAAGGACTGCTGGGACTTGGCAGAACCTCCTGTCTCCACCAGCCAGCAAGGACCCCTTCTGGGCACATGAGAATAGCTGGGAAGGCGACACACCGAGACCCTAAGAACTGGGGGCTCTGACGTGAACTGAGGGCTCAGACAGACGGGAGTTAAGGCAAGGCCCCAGCCAGTCTCAGGAACAAAATGGACTTGCTTGAGGGCAGAGGCCAGGGAGTATAGGGCACAATGTTCCCTCCACGTTACCCTGACGGCAACCGGCCACCCTCTAGGCCACCAGCAGGGGGCAGTGAGGAAAAAAAGTTTCCAGAAAAGACAGGTTAGGGCAGGAGAGACTCTCAGAGGAGAGGAAGGAAGAAAGAAGGAAAGGGGGATGCAGAGCATTCTGGGGCTGCTGTTGAGAAACCCAACAGCTTTGCCCTGACTGGGGTGGCTCCGTTGGTCAGGTGTCATTCCACAAAGCGAAAGGTCACCGTTTCAATTCCAGGTCAGGACTTGTGCCTGGGTTGCAGGTTTGGTTCCCGGGTTGGGGCGTGTGCAAGAGGCAACTGATCAATGTTTCTCACATCCATGTTTTTTCTCCCTCTCTTTCTCCCTCCCTCCCCCCTCGTCTAAAAATAAAGAAATTAAATATTTTTAAAGAAAACAACGGCTTTAAGCATCCACCTTGTCATCTCTTCACCCTCCCAACCCCTTTCATGCTCCCAGAACCCACGACACCCAGGCACAGGAAAAGTGGTCACCACCAAGAGAAAAACGGGGGGAGGGGACAGATGGCTGCAGCTTCCACTGTCAGCTCCCAGCCAGCAGGCCACCGCCCAGCTCTCCCTTCAACCCTCCCCCAGGTCAGCTCAGCTCGGAATGGGGGTCCCAGGAGGAACAGGTGGAAGCTGCACGGCTTTCTGACCACGCGGCCCCAGTGTTGTGGTATCATCAGGTTCCACGTGAGTCCCCAGGAGGTCGGCCCAGACTCAAGAGGGCGGCCTGGCTCCACCCTGGGCAGGGATGGGGCCAAGTGCAGCCAGAGAAGAGCAGGTAAGATGAGAAAGAGGGATGCAGCCACCTTTCGAATATAATCTGCCTCCCATGGGCTGTCAGCCCTGTCGTGGTCCCACAGCCCCCACTTCAGAGACCCCCAGAGCCTTGATTCCCATTTCCTGCCCACAGAGCTGGCCACAGTGCCCAGGAGCAGGCCCACCATGGAGCACCACAGTGGGGGACTCTGTCGGCCCCCACCTTGTTTGCCCCCCCAGGTGCTACTGTCCTCGTAGGGTTTTTTAAAGCCTCATGCCCCCAGCCTCTCCCACGATCCCTCACCCCACCCCACGTAGCTGCAGCCAGAACACGTCTCTCAAGCAAATTATACCCCCGGGGGCAGCAGTACTGAGAAAGACAGGTGTCCCTTCTCCAGCCACACCACAGCCTTGGACACAGAGCATCCACAGAGACTGGCAGCCCCCCAGAGGCCGTGGGCCTCACAGAGCACGTGGGGAGGAAGGGGGCGTGTGGTGGTACGGAAGGTTCTGGAGACATTAAAGGGTGCTCCCAAGAGGGGGCCTGGCCACCTCCTTCCACAAGGCCCTTCATACATAGTCTGGAAACCAAGGCATGGAACCCGCCCGTTCGCCAGCGCTCACTCTGCACGGAGGACTCCCAGCAGTGTTACATCAATGCTTCCCACACCTTAATGTGCCTGGGAACCACGCAGGGGTCTTGCACCTACAGACACAGCCAGTCCAGGGAGGAGCCTGAGGGGGGGCTGCTGCTGCTGCTACCCCCATGCTGACCTGGGGGGTCAAACCCTGAGTCCCAAGGGGCCAAGGCTTCGGCACCACCTGGGAGGGAGGTTCTTAAAAACACAGAATCTTGGATCAGCCCAGACCTACGAAATGGGAACCTTTCATGTCTGATGAACTCCCCAGGGGATGCGAGTTGCGGAACACTCCAGAAGGCCGGTGTCTCCCCATTTCAGCCATTCAAGAACTAAGTTGTGCAGTTTCGCCTTATCCCCCCCTCCACCTGTGCTGTGAGATTTCTTCTGACTTTGTAAACCAGTCATTTTATTCTAGAAGAAACTTCATGTCACGGCTTAATTACAAAATCAGCATTCCTTCCACAAACAGCTGGTGCACATCAAAATAAATACAACGAAAACCAAAGAATGGTGCTACATTCTGCCTTGCTACATTCCCCCGCCTCTGCCAGGAGGCATCGAGGATGGAGGGAGGAGTGGGCGGGGCTGAACGTGCCTCAGGTGGGTCACGCCCGGGGAGAACCTAAACTCACCCTGTGAAGCCCCCAAAGTCGCCTCCTCCACCACCACTTGTTAGGGAGGAGACTGAAAACAAGATGAAAAACAAAAATGACAACTCGAAACCACCCCAATCTTGCCCTGGCTGGTGTCTCAGTTGGTTGGAGGTTCAGTCCCTGGTCAGGGCACATTCTTAGGTTGTGGGTTCAATCACCAGCTAAATGGGGAGCAACCAAAGTTCCTCCCTCACATCAATGTTCCTCTCTCTCCCCCCTTCCTTTCTCTTTAAAATCAACACACATATCCTTGGGTGAGGATTAGAAAACAAAAAGCACGGCAATCTGCGGCCATCTGGTGTAGAATAAAATTGCCCCTCCTGCCGTAACAACTCCCAGGAAAATGGCCGCCACCCCTGCGTGTTCGACAAAAGGCAGAAGGAGGTGCGGCAGGTTCAGGAGCGCTGGGAGGTGGGAAAAGCCCCTGGTTTACTTCTATTTCCAGTAACTACGATGCAGGTAAAAACACCTCGGTGCCCAAAGACAGTGTGGCAAATTCACCAACACAAGCCTTTGGTTCTCTGGGGACGAGAGCAAAACCTGTCCTCGCCGTGAGTGGCTGGCTCTTCCCCATCTCTGCAAAGACTCGCGAGGACAAGGAGAAGTGGCACGATGGCCTCGGTAACTCGGGCTCTTGGGGCCCCCGTGACAAGGATGGCCGCCCAGTTATCCACTCCACATCGAGGGTTGCCGGAGAGCGGTGTCGACTCCTCAGAGTCCATCAGACCCCATGACAGGAACCAAACAGGAAGGGAGGAGCCTCTGCAAGGACGAGGCTCGGGACTCAAATCGGGGGGCTGTCTTTCACCGCACACAAAAACTCACTCAAAACCGATCAAGGACCTGAACGTAATATCTAAAACCATAAAATACCCAGAAGACTACAGGTGCGAACCTCCTGGACCTCAGTCTTAGAGACGCTTGGTGGGTCTGACTCCAATGGCACGGGAAACGAAAACACCGTCCGACAGACAGGACCGCAGCAAAGGAACAAGCTGCTGTACAGCANGGAACCAAACAGGAAGGGAGGAGCCTCTGCAAGGACGAGGCTTGGGACTCAAATCGGGGGGCTGTCTTTCACCGCACACAAAAACTCACTCAAAACCGATCAAGGACCTGAACGTAATATCTAAAACCATAAAATACCCAGAAGACTACAGGTGCGAACCTCCTGGACCTCAGTCTTAGAGACGCTTGGTGGGTCTGACTCCAATGGCACAGGAAACGAAAACACCGTCCGACAGACAGGACCGCAGCAAAGGAACGAGCTGCTGTACAGCAAAGGAATCCACCGGAAAACGGAAGGGGAGCCCGCTGAATGGGAGAAGATATTTGCAAGTGATATTTCTGATAAGGGGCTGGTATCCAAAATACACTATAAAGAACTCATGCAACATTACAGCAAAAAATCAATTAAAAAATAGGCAGAGGATGTAAATAAACATCTTTTCCAAGGAGTAAATACAGAGGGCCAACAGGCACCTGAAAAGATGTCACCTATCACTGATCATTAAGGAAATGCAAATCGAAGCCACCAGGAGATGACGCCTCACACCTGTTGAAATGGCTGTTATCAAAAAGACAAGAAGTAAGTGTTGGAGAGAATGTGGGGGTCTTCACTGCTGGTGGGATTGCAAATTAGAGCAGCCACTTGGGAAACCAGTATGGAGGTTCATCAACATATATAAAATGGAATACTACTCACCCATGAAAAAGACAAAATCCTACCACTTGCAACACCATGAATGGACCTTGAGGGTGTTATGCTAAAGTGAAGTATGTCAGATGAAAAAGATGAAAAACATATGATTGCACTCATGTGGAATACAAAACAAAAAAGAAACAAGCAAAAGGAAGCAAAGCAAAAACAAAAGTCACGAATGTAGACAACGGATCAAGGGTCATCAGAGGGGAACGAGCAGGAGAGGGTGGGATGAGTAATGTGGGTGGAGAGATATGTTGCCCAATTATCTCTGTGAGCCACTAAAGCAGCAGCCTGACTCCACACAGGCCTTCCCCTGAACCACGGCCACACAAAGACAAGGGTCACAATTCTAACAACCACCACCAGGTGTCACGTCCGGAGCCCTCTGGTGCCAAGTCCTTCACTTGGTTCTTCCCACCATTACTCCTTTTAATCTTCATAAGACCCCTATGAGACAGACATCCGGTCCCTCCCCTTAAGGTCCCCAAGCCAAACAACACTCCTTACCAAGGGGACCAGGTAGGTTCAGTCCCTGCTTATCCCTGAGTATCGGGTTTCAGTCTCCCACCAATCACATCCTCCCGTGGGACCAGGAGGGGGCACCCCACTCTCCTGCTACTACAAAGCCTGCCTCCCACAGCCCCCGCCCCCTGCTGTTCATCTACTCCTGCGTGGCCCTGCCTGGCGTGATGTCCTCCTCCCCTGGGGTGCGGACACAACTGAACCCTGATCTCACCAAGGGGGTGCACAGCAGGTGATGAAAGCGTGTACTCCACAACTGTGGTGCCCTAAACACGACGGGGCAGGATGAGGTCAGTGGGGGACAGCGGTGGAAATGTATGGGCCAAGCCTGGAGATGTCAACCTATCCAGCTCCCAGGAAGGAAGAGAGAGGACCAGGAACAGGCTGCATGGATAAGTCAAAGCCACCCACGCCAAGATGCTACCTGCGCACACCGACTCTCCTTCATTTCTTAGCAGAAAGAAACGGCACTAACCAGCCTGTCCACCCTGCCTGCACTCACCGATACTGGAACCACAGACGGCGTGCACCCCTGACACGTGCTACAAGAGGCAATCTCCCCAAACTCATGTACTTTGAACCTGTTAAGCCTCTGGACCCCACCTGCAGCTTACAGGAAATACCCGGGCAAAGAAACAACTCAAACACCCTCAGAAAAACAGACTCTAAGTCCCGGAATAAAGCCAGACAGGATGCTCCAGATTTTACAAGAGTCTGAAAAGCCAAACAACCACATGCAACATACACACTTTGACTGGATTTTGATTCAAAAAAATTTTTTAAGCTTTATAAAGAAACTTTGAGGATGACTGGGGAAATTTTGGGACTGGAGTGAACTAGATATCAGGTGATATTTAAAAAAATATCACTATTTCCTTTGGTATGGTAATGACGTGGTTATATAGAAAAATGTCCTATTTTTAGAAGAAGTCGCCAGGGGGATCAGGATATAATCCCACAACTTACTTTCAAACAATTCAAAACTGTACATACAAACACATAAATACAGAGACAAAGCAAATGGGATATAATGTTAACAACCACTTAATCGAGGTGGAGTGTATGGGTATAGTTTTGCTCTACTTTTCTGCCTACCTGAAGTTTTCCAGGATAAAACTCTAGCACGAACAAGTCCAGGACCAGGCCCCGGAAAGCAAGGGACATGGCGTCCAAGGCAGTACGACCACGAACACACCATGTTTGCATCCAGAGCTGCGGAGTTGAAAGTCCTACCTTCTACCTTTGCCACCTACCAGTTGTGTGACCTTGGGAGAGTTCCATGTCCCCTGAGCTCCGGCTGCCTCCTCTGTGAAGGGGGGTAGCCCATGACCTACCTGCAGGGCCGTGATGGGCAACGCGCAGGGAGCATGCGCATGGACTCAGCCCGGGCTGCGCTGCGCGGCCCTGGAGACGTCTCCTTCCGCCAGGAGTTGTCGCAGCAGCAGCAGCACATCACAGCACTCCTGCATCTCAGGAAAAGGGGGACCCTTCTGAACACGCCAGCGATGGGCACAGCATGCGCGGCAGCCGTTTTCGCAGAAGCACAATGTGGAGAAACCACAGCCACCACCCAGAAGTCCAGATGTTTACAGCAACTGTTTCCAAACATTTCCACAGAGGGCACCTTCCCTTTGGAAGTAAATGACAGCAGCCTGCAAATGTTTTCACTGCTTGCGCTCGGACGGGACATCCTGGTCCGCGTACACCCAGGCCGCAAAAGCTAACACGTCAGCCGGTCGGGACTTCAGGACCTGGGCAGGATGCTGAATCCCCTCCTGGTCTGTAAAATGGGCAAGAGTCTGCTGAGGGTGATGAGGGTTTGGGATAATCCTCCGGGCCCCCAAGAGGCACTGAGTGACTAGTAGGATACGAATCATCACTGAAAAATGCCAAAAAATAGAAAAAAATCTTAAAAATTCTACACACCAAATAACAATCCATGGACCTTACCTGAATCCTGATTCACACACACACACACACACTAATTGTGTTACTTTCATGGGGTGTTACAAATGGTAGTATGGTTTGGTGGGTGGGGATGGTGGAGGAGTTTTCTCATTGGTTAAAGTTACTGTTTGGAACATTTACATATGGAACAGATGCCCCACCAAAGAGAGGGAGGGAGAACGGAGGAAATAAAAGCACTGGCACCTGGTAGAGGGCCTTTGAAAATTCCCGCACCAAAAAGGGTTTCTTTACGGATCATTGACCATAACAAAACTACAAAGTGAAGTGTTTTATTGGCCAAAGCAGCTGACACTCTCGGAAAGTACTATTCACTTCGACTGGACTTCAGTCAAGTGTGACAGAGGGGAGAGCAATTTAAAAAATCAGAAGGAAAAAAGCGGGGAGTGACAAAATCAGGAACAGACGAAGAGGAAGGGGAAGCAGCCGGGTCATTCACAAAACGAGCTGCCTTCAAAAACACCTGCACACCTGGCCGCACCTGCAACCCCCAGGTGACAGGCAGCGTAGAGTGTGCGGTAGTGAGGACCCTCTGCCTGGCTCAGACACTGTCCCCATTGGCCACCTGGGAAAGCAGGTGCCCAATAATAGAAGTGGGTGAGCCGTGGGGTGGCAGGTGACTTGGGGCAGAGCCAGAGCCTGGGACTCAGAAAAAACCTGGGGGGGGGATCCTGCCTCGTACCAGCTTCCGGGGCTTCCTGGAGCCCAGACCCCACCCCAGCACAAGCTGGGGCCCCTCTCCCAGCGTGGCCAGCCTAACAGAGCCCCCCAGGACTGAACAGCCTCCAGGCCAGATGCGTTTCCCAATGGTAAGTGGTGTTTGGCGCAGGGTCCACTGGACTGTATCTGAACCACGGGCAAACACAAGCCACTCTAAACACTGAACAAAAGACAACGCTAGCAAAAACAATGAAAGAGGGACAAAGGGGGTGTCCTTTGCTAACAGGACCTTCATCTACAATGAACTGTATAGTCTGAAATGCCCAGTGAATCACTCATTCCTGGATTACTGAGAAGTCTAGCAATTTAGCTTTGGCTTAAACCAATGGGCTACTCTACACACCCACATCTGGAGTGGACCACCACAGGTCCCAGGACATGCCACCCAGGACATGTCACGGTGCAGAGATCTGGGCAGAAGGGAATGAGACTCAACACAGGGCCAACACAGTGAGGGTGCAATTCAATTTGAAAGGGTTTCTAAGATGTCATTTTAATTAAAAAATAGCAGCCAGAGAGCACATGCTCCTAAACAGGGGCCTGCAAAGCGTCTTTGAGGTTTTCCTCCCTTATAACCTCATCTGAACTCCCAGGTGTCTGTCCATCAGCCACGGCAGGGCTGCATCAGGCCTTCCTTACAGAGGCCCAGGCAGGAATCAGCAAAGTCCTGGCCTCCACAAAGCCCCTGTCCATTCTCACTAAGACCTGTTCTTTCCCTGGTGGAAGGGTAAGGCCGTGTCCTCCCAGGATGGCCTTCAGTTGGACTGGTAGGGCAGGAAGGGATGGATGGGCGTGGTACAAGAGCCACCCATCAAACAGCCGAGGGCCAGGGACAGTGGTGATTGGGCGAGAAGCTGATGGCAGGGCACAGACCCGTGCTGAGACCACAGGGATGTGACACAGCTTCCTGCAGCCCGCTCAGCAGCTGAGGTCTCAAGTGGGTGGACAGTCCCTCTCTACCCTGAGGGATGCCCACATCTGTGGCTTTCAGGCAGATAAGGAACTTCCATTTTACCCCAGAAGTTGTTTGCTGTCTGTGAGCATCCCTAAGTGTTTTTGTGGCCACCTGCACTACAAATGCTGACTTCCTCAAAGCAAAGTCAAATTGAGACACAGGCCTGTAGACCTGGGCTTGACCTTGGACAGCTGGAGACATCCCTACGCCGGTGTCTGTGGAACGAACAATGGCCAGCTCCAGAGTCAAGAACCAAGTAACATCTGCCCATTGGTATGACTGGGCTGCATGGTTGGGACCGAGCTGCTCACTCTAAATCTTCCTAAAAAGAGGGTCAAGAATAACCATGTCATCGTCACTGCTGCACAGATATGGTGGCATGGGGCAGAAGGTGAGGGCCACAGCAGAACATCAGCTCACCAGGAAGTCTTGCCTGCTTTGACCACAGCTGTATCCACGTGGCTTAGAACAGAGCCTAGCATGTAGCAGGTGCTCAATAAATGTTTGTTGCATCAAAACTACACAAATAAATCCATGGCACCTGTTTCAATAAAGATCTCATCCGCTGCCGCATGGGATCTGAAGTCAGAGCCAGGCAGCTGGCCACCCTGGGACTGAATGCAGCTGCTACACTGGTTTGGACAGCAGCCTGTTTCTGTGTGTGTGTGTGTGTGTGTGTGTGTGTGTGTAATTTGTAGCCAATATTTAAAAACCAGAAGCTCTTATAGCAAAAGCTACACTTCTGGCTTCTGTTGAAGATTTTGGTCTGGCAACCCTGGGTCCAAATCCCTCCAGGGCAACAGACAGTCCCAGGAGCCAGAAGCAGCCGCCCGGTTTGGACAAGACAAAGCCTTGTCCTGCCTGCCCATCTGCATTTGTGACCCACCCCTACCCCTGCCTGTCTCGACTGTGAAATATGGTATGTGCGCTCCCCACTCATGGCTGCTTCAGGCTGGTTGCTGGTTGGCCCGGGACAGGGGGGAGTCAGCACTTAACAGTCCGAGGACCCCTTGAACCCACTGTATGAAGACAGCTTCCCCCGTGCGTCTCTCTCCTCAGGGTGCCTGGCTTTGCTGGGTGCTCATCTGCCGATTCAGGACGAATCAATCCACAGCAGTTGTGTGTCCAACTGTTCCCTGCCAATACCACTGTCACCACCGCTTCCCTGCTTTCTTCCTCGTCTGCCCCAAGTGATGGAACAACCCTGGGCCCATGGCACTACCAAGAACAGGGTCTGATACATTACAGCCTGCTGGGGTATCACCTTCAGAGACATCAGAGGGAAACGGGAAGGGGAAGAGAAAACAGAGGATCCACTGATCACCTCCTGAGTCCCCCTGCCCACCAGGAGTCTGCGAGGCACTTCTTACACCTTACCTCCACCACTCCTCACAGCAAAGGGCAGGCACTGTTACCCCCATTTTCCACTGAGAGAAACAGACTAGAGAGGTTTCATGACCCGCCCAAGGTCATTCAACCAAATAAGCAGCAAAACAAGAACCCACATTCGGGTGTTCTAACCATCATTCTGGGCTATTTCCACTGTCTCCAGTTTTGGAAATGTGGGTGCCAGCACGCTGAGGTGGGAGTGGGCACCTGGCACCCCCTCCCTGCCCACTTTCTCTTTCCCAGATGCCTCTCCCTTCCCCCAGGCCCTTCATGACCTATCTTAGCCCCGTGTGGTCGTCTTGGGAACCGCATCCTCTCCGATGGGACCGCATCTACCCCCCAGGGCACTCCAGCCCCTAACGTCTGGCCCTTCCAAATGGACATCTGCATCCCTGAGTTCTCCCACCCCCTCCTGAACCACGTCTCCCGCTGCTTCTGGGCTGACGGCTCAGGGTTTCCTTTTGGCATCAGAAATAAATCAAACCCCAAGTGGGCAACAGCCACCAACACTGCAAGCCAGAACACTACGTTCTATTGTTGGCTTAGCTGCTAAATCAACTTGAGTAGTTCATCTAATCTCTCTATTTCCCTCATTAAGAACCTGGCCTGCATGACTTTGGAGTTTTTTGTCTAAATGCTGTGAATCTCCCCCTCCTAAGCAATGGAGAATCTGACAGATAAGAAATACCTTCTCCACTCCAGGCACAGAATTATACACTTAATACACAGATTATTTCTTCCACCTCTGGGTATATGTCCAGAGGAAATAAAAACAGGATGACAAAAAAATATCTTCACTCCCACGTGTGGGGCAGCTATTATTCACAGTAGCCAAGATACGGAAACAACCTGCGTGTCCATCAACACACGTGAGATAAGGCACAGGTGCTGTGCACACACAGAACGAAATATCATCCAACCCGAGACAGAAGGACACCCTGCCGTTTTCGAGGGCATGGCCTTCTGGCGCGTTGTGCTGTGAAATAAGACGGAGAAAGACAAACACTGTATGATCTCACTCACATGTGGACTCGCTTGTAAGTGGAATCTAGAAAGGCCAGACCAGGAGAATCAGAGACTGAAATGGGGGTCCCCAGGGGTTGGCAGGTACAGAGGAGAAATGAGGAATCACAGGTCCAAGGGGGCATACTCTCAGCTATACGATCAGTAAATTCTAGGATCTAACCTATGGCATGATGATTGGAGTTAATGCTACTGTGTTATATACTTGATATTTTCTAAGTACCTAGATCTTGGGTATTCTCCCTACAAAACAGAAATGCTAATTATGCGGCATGACGCCAGTGTTGGCTGATGCTATGGTGGTAATCGCTTCTCAATATGGAAGTGCATCAAATCAACACGGCGTACAGCTTAAACCTACACAATGCTCTGTGTCCGTTATGTCCCAATAAAGCTGGGAAAAGAAGGCAGGAAAAAAGGATCTGGGTTTAAAGGTCAGTTCCTTTAAACTGGTAAAAGGAGGCAAACAGCACACTGCTAAATAAATCAACCGTTGCTTCTCTGCCCCGTTTTCCCAAAGTCCTTGCACTTGTTCCATAAATGGCACCCGTGTCTTCACATGCTTGGTACCCAGTGCAACTGGCAACATCCCCAGTCAGGATGGATCTCCTGGGAACACAGCAGAGGCGTGTCTGAGCCACAGCTTACCCAATCAGCAGAACCATCGGCACCGCCCCTCCGGCACTCCTAATTGCTGTGTTTCAAAGCACAACAATAAGACTCCCCGCTGCCTCGGAAATATAAAAAATCAGAAGCAGAGGAGTGACTCTCGCGCTTCTCAACCTATTGGCAGACTTGGCAGACTTGGCAGACTTGGGAGACAGGCTTCCTCAGAATCTGCTGCTGGCATTGGAAGCCAGCCTCAATTGGCTTTAGAGATTCAGAAAAGCACTGCGAATCTGAATAATCAAGTTTGGGGAAGAGCATAATCAAGCTAATTTATCCACAGTTACCTCCCCTTTATTCTGTTTGTTACCCGTTTCTTTGATCACTTGCACAGAAATTTTTATGCCCTGCAGACGTGCAGGACAAGGTAGCACATTCTTTCTGAATCCTACAGCGAGCGAGGGGCTTCGCTCTGCTCAAGGGGCCTGGGCTCCCACAGGAAATGCCCCCAGACAGGCTGACCTCGAGATGGGTAGGATACATGAGGGGCAAATGCCCGATGAGCCCCCGCTGCAAAGCTAGCAAGCTCCCTGTACCCTAGACTCACTTGGAAACTCGCAATTACCAGCCTCCAAGAGAAGGCCTAGCTCGCATCTGGCTGAGGATGGACACTGCGGACCACTCCAGGTGCGCTCCAAAATGAGCCGAAAAGTGCATGTGAGAGACACATCCATCGATGGCTGGGTACTGACACCTGAACTCCGTTCTCTTCCTCTATTAGCGATTTGAAACAATATTATTTATAACAACGGCATTCACGTGCCATGCACTGTTCCGGGCCCTCTACATGCCCCATGTGTCTTTTCAACCTCACAGTCCCTGTGGAGTTTTACCAGCATTACCCCCTTTTTACAGATGGTCAAACTGAGGCTCTCCGAGGCCACCCAGCATTAATGAGTCCAGATCTCAGAGCCCGTGCTCATAGTCACTGAATGGTCCTGCCTCATCAAGGGGAGGCGGAGAGAGGGGCCCAGGGTCACATCAAGGGATCCATTGATCTTTTAAGAAGCACTTGGAGCCCTGATCGGGGTGGCTTAGCTGACTGGGCATCGCCCCACAAAGCAAAACGTCAGTGGTTCCATTCCCAGTCAAGGCGCATGCCTGGGACTCGGGGTCAGTCCCTGGTCGGGGCATATTCGGGAGGCAACCGATCGCTGTTTCTCTCTCACATCAATGTTTCCCTCCCTTCCCCTCACTCTAAAAATAAATAACGCTTTTCTTTTTTAAAAAAGAAGCATTTGGAAAGAAGCAAGAAAGCTTTAAAGAAACTGACAGGAAGCCACGGGAACCACTCCCAGATGGAGCTGGCTGGGGCCGTCCTGCCTGGAGGCCGCTGCAGCAGCATTTGGGCATGATGGGAAGTCCACCCGAGGGAGGCCCCGGTCTTAACAGGGCCACCGAGTGCCTGGCGACCTCGCATCCAAACCTCGGTATCTGCATTTGTGAAACGCTCCCGGTGGCCTCTAAGCACCACCCTCTAATTACTTCAGGGCTTGGAGAGCTTCTAAGTGGGAACAGAGCAGAGGAAGAACGCCCTGCAGCCCTGGCTCTCCACCCCACTGCATGTCACACTCACCAGGGGGAACTTGGAAAATGTCGCTGTTCTTGCCTCCAATTAAATCAGAATCTCTGGGCCACCCCTGCCGCCAGGGAGGTGGGGACGCCGCTGCTACAGAGCCACCTTCCAAAAAGACAGACAGGAGGCAAGTGGGGAGACCAAGGGGCCCCACCTCTCTATTCTTCCACCTTTTCCTGTCTTCTCTTTTATTTGGATTTTCTCTTCGATTTTTGTCTTCACCTCATTTATCTCCCAGCTGCACAAATCAACAGTGGTCATTTTAAACGTGTGACAAGGAATCCACAGCATCTGGCATCAAAAAGCACACAAGAGTTTGGAGCCCCGCCCACGAATCTTTCCCCTTTGGGGGGACTCCCCTTCTGAAAGGGACCCTGTCAGTTGTGAGCTAAGCCTGGGGGCAGTGCCCTGTGCCACCTGTCTCTGCCACCTGGCCTAGGCTGAGACTGGCCTGGGCCGGCAGCATGTCCCTAAGTCTTTGGAGGTCACTCCCAAAGGGCAACATGAAGCCGAGGACCTGGCTTTGGGGTACAGAGGCCCAGGGCACGGCTTCAGGCTTGACTTGGAGGCAGTGACTTCCCAGCAGGTGCAGACTTGAGTAAACCTGCGTGGAGCTCAGAGGCTGTGCCAGGCACTGGGAGCCAGAGTGAATAAGGCACGGCCCCTGCCCTGAGGGATCTCAGCCTGGGGGGAGGACAGAAGTCCTGCAGATCTCACTGGGCTAAGATCACAGTGCCCGCAGGCCTGCATTCCCTTCGGGGAATCCAGGGAGACTCTGCTTCTCTGCCCGTCTGGCTGCTACAGCCACCCTCACTCCTTGGCTGTGGCTCTTTCATCTCCAAGTCACAGCGGGTCCAGTCCCACTGCATCTCTCTGACCCTCCCTTCTGCCTCTCCTTCCACTTTCAGGACGGTGTGGTCAGACTGACCCCGGATAACCCCCCATCTCCAGGCTAGCTGGTTAGCGACCTTAACTGCATCCGCAAGCTGAGTCCCCTTTGCATGCAAAGTAACGTATTGACAGGTTCCAGGGATTAGGGTGTGGACAGCTCTGGGGGACATTATTCTGCCCATAGGTCGGTTGCGATGACACAGAGTTACAAAGCACAATCCTGTGCTCTCCCTTTTCTGTGTTATTTACATTACATGCAAACATGCAAACATTACATGTCTGAAAAAAAACAGACAAGAAGAAAATCCCCCAAATGCTAGGAATGGTTACAGCTGTCCAGCCACCACTACATCGCACTTCTAATACCGAGTGGTCCTTCTCACCACGCAGATGTTTGCTCATTGTTGGCGAGGTGGTTGCCCACCAGGCTGGAAGCTGCCCGAGAGCCCAGCCCTCATCTGTCTTCCCTTCCCCCACCCACCCCAGGCCCTGGGGTGGTGGCAGGCCTATGCTGGTGACCACAGTGGACACTGGCAGAGGACACACAGTGTGCCCAGCACATTTAGGTGCTTTGCAAGCACTGACCCACTCGGTGCTCACGAGACCCTCAGAGGACAGCGTTACTGAGCTCCACTGTGCACATGAGCAAACACCTCCTGGCTACCTCAAAAGGGTCACTCAGAACTGTTGCCCACCTCCTCTAATGGGGACCAGTACCGACTCCATGTCCTGGCTGTGAACATTAATGTCTAATGTATCCCAGTTCTGACCTGGATAAAGGCTCTTCCCAGAGAGCACGTGAGCAAGCCCGAAACCTCAACAGGGAGCACTCCCTGGGGAGGAAGAGGGGGCGGGCTCTGTTCCTGGTCACCGCCGGGGGCCACCGCTGCCAGGCTCGAGTCCCCCAGGCTGGGGGCACCGGTGCAGGGAACCAGAAGATTGCCTGGTGAGGCCAGGGAGAGTGGGCGTCTCCACCAGCCCAGCACGGTGAAAGGGGTGAGGACTGGGGACCACGTGTGTCCGGGTTAGAATCCTGGCCCTGCCACCTGGAGCTGTGGTCCTGGACACAAGTCACCTGGCTGCCCTGACTCCCCGGCAGAGACCACAGTCTCTGAACAGTGACACGTAGAAGAGATATACAAGGTGGCTGGACTCAGGCCCCATAAGCGATCGCCCAGTCACTCTATGTTGCCACTGTCCTCTTTTGTCTCCCACCCACACTGGCCATGGTGGCCTCCCCTTGAACTTGCCATGGCGGGAACTTCGTCCACGCTGTTCCTTCTTCCTAGAATGTTCCTCTCCAGACACCTGCATGGCTCACTCCTCACTTCCTTTGGGTCTCTGTTCTTGGACATTTCCACACAGAGCAGTGACACCCAGCCACCCCAAACCGGCCCTCCTCCCTCTCCCCCTCACCCATGTTTTCTTTTCTCCTACTGTTCATTACCATCCAACAGCCCATAATTTTCACATGCGTACTTATCTATAGCCCTTCTCACCACGTTAGAGTATGAACTCCCTGAGAGCAAGGGCTTTATCTGCTTTGTTCACTGCTCTGTCCCCCGGGTCTACAGTTCTGCCTGACGTCTGACTGGTGCTCCGAAGAATTTACGGAGGAATGAATGAACGCTCTCTATAATTTCAGAGAAAAGGCTCTCGGTTTTACTGATGTTCCCTCTGCTAAATGATCTGTAAGCATATTTCTGACTCCAGAAGAGAATTACAGAAAATGAATTATACCTTGAGGGCTCCCTTTCTCACACAGACACACACATACTTACACACACGTACACCCTAGACAACAAGTACAAGCAGGAGGACAGAGGGCACAGCAGGTGGCCGGGAGAGTCTGATGACCTGATTCTGCTCTGCCACGTGACTCGCAGGAAAGCTCCGCATTCGAGCTACACTCACTGTGTGGAACTCCTCGGTCTAACTGTTTCTCGTGGACACGCTCGGCTTGTCCAGACAACAGATTTCAAATGAGCTCAAGCAGGACCTAAGAACCTGAGAGCAGGTGGGGACGATGGCCACCTTTTTTCAAGTGCACCCTGGAGTCAAGTGCTTTCCAGAACAGGAGACTAATTCTACGTTTCACAGCCGAGGTTCAGAGACAGCAAGTACTTGATTGGACTGCAGTCCTACAGCCTGTATCCAGCAGTGGAGACTTGAACCCAGGACTGTCCAACTTCTGGCCTGAGAGGTCCTTCCATTGCCCCACACCAACTGGAGGTCCGTGAAGACCCATGTCTGCGTGTTAACAATGTGCACATGGTCGGACACTTGCTGACCTCAGGAGGGGGTCTCCACCACCAAAGTGGGTCACACCCTGAGGCAGAAGAAGGCCAGATGCCAACCCCAGAACCCTGGTGGAGGAGGCAGACGGGACTCTACAAGGCAGGCACCAAGTCCACAGCCAACAAATACCTACACACAGCAGGTACTGGAGGAGGTGCTGTGAACCCCCAACACTGGATTCCTGGCACCAGAGGCCCTCGGCCTGGGACCAAGCTTCAGTTCCCAGCTACTTACTACTCGGGTCTCAGTTTCCTCACCTGCTTAACAGAGGGACACCAAACCCTGCAGGGAGGCCGTGGGGACGCAGTTCACAAAGTGCCGGGTGCCCAGGGAGGGCCCGGGAAGGCTGAGCTGTTGATGTTGTCATCGTTATTACATCGCAGCTTTCAACTCCTCCCCTTCCAATGGACTGACCCTCTCCAGGGTGCAGCCTGGAGGCTCAGGGGAGCCTGCCATCAACAGGCTGTCTGCATGCGGTTAGGCGGCTCCGGTGAGGTTGCGGCTCTTCTGACCAAGAAGCGGAGCTGCCCCTTCTCCCTGCCATCCCCTGTGCTGCTCCGGAGCTGCCAGGACGGTCCACACCTGGGCATGGCCAGGATGAGCATCCACAGTTCTGTCACCTGTTCCCCACAGGACAGGGTCCGCAAACCGGTCACTACCCGGTGGCAATGGGGGTTCAAGAGCTGAAGATGCGGGGTCCAGAACCCCACTCCATACCCTGAGAATGGAGATGTCACCCACCGGGGCATCACTGGGCACATGTTGTGTGCTGGCCACGGTGCCCCCGCTCAGGGCAAAATATCTAATGAGGCAGATACAGTTCCTGGCTTTCAGGGGTCCTGAGTTCAAAGCAGAAGACAGACAGGTAACAGCCACATCATTCGGTGAGCACTGTAATGGCAGAGAAAAGTACTGTCTGATCACTCAGGAGAGCATAACTGACTCGATCTTGCAGACTCAGAGAAAGCTCCCTGGAAAAAGGAAGCGCCCCACTGGGGCCTGAAACCCAGTACGAGAGAGGTGAGGGTGTGGGAGAGAGGGAGAGCTGGGAAAAGGGTACAGGAAGGATGTTAATACTGCGGTTAATAATATATAAGGCATAGTTAATTTTTAAAATCGCCACCTAGGAAACCCACGGGCCTGGCTGCGCACAAACGGCCTTCCAGCCAGGCCGCTCCCACTACAGGCACCGCGGCTGGCTCTGCGGGAATGAGCTGCAGGACTCGCCCATGTAATCCAGTTAGGGTTACCTTGTTACTTTCAGGCCCATCATTCCTGCCAAGATTTTTATGAATCTTGATTCTATTATCCTACGTATTAGCCTTCCATCCTGGTTTTGCATCATTCACAAATTTGATAAGCCTGCTTTCTATGTCTTTATCCGAGCTGCCGATAAAAAAACCTTTGACAGAAGAGGTCAGATTCAAGGGCCCAAGGCATGGTCCCCCACGGCAGCCCTCCCCCAGCTGTGCCCCAGCTGCAGAGCCAATACCAGTGCTCTCTGCATGCTCTCCAAGTTCAACCTCAAACTACTGTACTAGTCGGAAGACAGTCTCCCCTTGTGTTCAAGGGAGGCACAGACTCAGTAACGAGAACTGTAGCACCTCGCTCCTCTGGAACTCGGCGATGAACACCATCCTCCAGCAGAATCAGCCAGCAATCACAAGAGCCTCCGGGCCTGCAGATCACTCAAGCACTTGAAGCAGGAGAGCTACTCAGACCCTCCAGATAAACCTGCTAACTCTTATTTTATGCACAACAATGTTTATAAGGTGACCGCCTTCCTTTCAAGGCCTTGGCAGGTTAACAGCTTTACATTAGAGGTGGAAATGGAACTTGCTTTAAGTAAGCACACTGTCCGTAGCCTTTCAAGAAGACAGGACAATGTTAAACTCTAAGGAGCAAACCACAATAATTCAAATCCCGTCAGTGCATGGGAAAGGGGCCCTTGGTACACTTCAGCGCACCAGAAGCAATCCCAGGACCACCTGAGGGCCACTGGTTGCCGGCAGAGGTTACATCATGTTTGGCATGCTTTAAATAAAGAGGGTACTTTTTAAAAAATGCATGATACTGTGAGTGTCACTGACAGTGTGGGTGACATATATTCACCCGGCAAACTTGCCCTGCACACAGAGATGCACAGGCGGAGTGTGAATGGTGGAAAGGTGGAGGCACCCTGCTGCACAGCAGTGACCCCGACAGGCAAGGCCCCTCTGCACCCCCAGAGCTTACAACCAGCTGCGCGGGTGGCCAGTAAACAGAACTGCTAATGAGGAACGCTCAGCATCATTTCAAAGTCAGGACTACCAAAAAAATAAAACAAGGGAAGGTGATCGTGCAACAGGGTGGGGCACGAGGCACTGAAAGGCATGTTCTGCAAAGGTTTCTCCAGCAAGACACAGGAGAGCATGAATGACGTGGAACACCAGCTGGATCAGGTGCTGCACGCGAGGAGGAATGCACGTGGGTAACACCTTTCCGGGGGCAATTTGGAAAGTAGAGGGGAAAATGCTTTCATGCAGAAATTCCTCACCAAGTATTAAGCCTAAGTATTAAGTAACATACGAGCCAGAATGTTCAACACAGTGTCCTCCACAACAGCTCAAAAACAGAGCCCGCCTACTAAAGTCCAATGCCAGTGGGCTGATGGTATCAACCTCTTTGCCTTCACTTGTTGGACTGTACTGCAGCGACACGGGAGGAAAAACTTCTCCTCCACCCTTCTGAGTTCTCAGCTGGGCCGACTACATCAGAAAAAGACAGATTAACAAGAGAAAAAGAAACAGTGTATTAACATGTATCCCTCCTGTATACATGGAAGATACTCAAGAGAAAGTGAGTAACTCAAAGCTGTGGCTTAGAACTCCAGCTTCTACCGCACCCGCGGTAAAGAACAAGAATTTGTGCATAACTAACAGGAGAAATGAGAAGGGGGGTTGGGGGCTTCCAAGGGCAGCAAACTGTGGGAGGAAACTAGTGATACCTAGGCTAGTTGCAAAGTTTGTTACGGAGATTCCTCTGGAGCCATCGCCGGACTGATGGGGTTCAATGTCATCCAGCGTCCAACCTCTGCCCTTGCTGGTAGACAGAGAAGGAGGGACACTCTTGAAAACGTATGACCTGCTTTTAGGCAACTAGAGAGAAGGCAGGGAACCTTTCCTGCATCTTCCTCTTCTCAATTCCTCTCAGCTCAAAATAATCTTTATGTCCAAGTGGCATATTTTGGGGTAGCATATTCTGTCACCCTCCACAGCTACAAAAAAAGCAAGTTGGGGAAGAAAGGTTTTGGGGGGGCATAGAAAGATGTTGAGGGTGCAACGCCAAGTGAAAAAGGCAGCCTACTAATTTTTATTTCAGATGAGGCATACTTTATGTGCAGAGTAAGTAGTACATATTATGATGGGTGGGAAAGGGGATAGTGTACAAGAACACAAACTGAGATGTTAGCTGTGGCTTTTCTCTGATTTATAGCATCCCACATAATTTCGTTTTCTTTCAATGTTTCTCTGTCTTGTGTAAGTTTCCTGCACTGAGCCTATATATTTTTCATGATTTGAAAAATCATTTATTTAAAAGAAAAGGAAAGAATTCCAGCAAATACAATTTGGTTAAGAGCCATCCTTGGGAAGAGGAAATGCAGCCACACAAAACAGCTCACACCCTGGGAAGAGACATGAAGTAGCTGACCGGGGGGTCCGCCCCTGGGAACGCGGACCTGGCTTCACGGAAGACCCCCTACGAGGGGGGGTCTGCGGCCAGTCATCTGTGGCATGGGATCCAAGGGGACGGAGACCTTGCAAACCACGAGGTGTGTCTGGACAGTTAATCAAACACGCACAGCCACACTCCCCCACGGTCACCTTCACCACCGCCCTGCTCTGTCCCACTTTGCACAGCCTCCAAATGACAGGGCCCAACGTGGGCAGGCCAGGGGTCACCCTTCCTTCATCGGAGACCTGACAGGCTGGCAAACCCACAGGGCATCTCCGCGTAGAACCTGGCATTTTCTTCACTGCCTTTCTCCCTGGAGATGAAGTTGCTTCCCTTGAGTAACCCATGCCTTCCCACAGCTTTTCCTCTGAGCTTCTCTGTCGGAAGGGCAAGCCTTGACCTGTCTTCCTAAGTGCAGGCCCAGGAGACCCCAACTGGAAGAACGCCTTCCTCCAATAGGCAGAAGTATGCTCTGAAGTCCCACATTGCAGCTCCCACATTCCCTCAGTATTTCCTGAGCATCTAGTATGTGCCAGGAACATATTATCAGGGGACGGAGGGGATGAGAGGAACAGTGGTGAACACAAAAGTCAAGGCCCCCTTCTCTAGAAGCTCATAGTCAAATGGAGCAAATGCTTTCATAACCCAAGGCCACAAAGAGAACTTGTACCCGGATTTATCTGCATCTGACATTGATCTGTACTCAGCACTTGCCTCCGTGCAGTGTGAAATGCAACCCAGCTCCGTCCAGAGCAAGGCCTGCTTTCTGATTTCCCATGTAGGCCCGTGATTCCCAGCACCCCCAGCAGCAAACACCAGGGTGATTCTCCAATCACCTCAGAAACAAACAAACAAAAAAACTGACACTGAGAACACTCCTTTCTGGAACACCAACTGTCACAAAGTTCGGTTCCATTCTTCTTTTGCAAACTTGAAATAATTGAATTTCACCCAAAAATTATGTGACATACCTTTAGACTCTCTGAGAAGAAAAACAAAACCCTCTGGCAGTCATCTTAGGGGCTGACACAGCAGTGGGGAGACTTCAGAGAGCAGTTTTCCTGGATTAATTCAAAGCAGACGGCTCACGCTCTAGAGGGACATGAAACCGGGATGCACACTCCCAGCATCGAGTACACAGATAATTAATCAAGCTTCATCCGAGGCTCGGGGGGCTCCTTCTGCTGGCTGCCGGAGGCGGGCTCCGGGTTCCAACACTGCCTGCCGTCATTAGAGAGAGGTTCCACTTGTTCAAGAAACAACGATGATGGTGGCCTAAACCAGATCATTCCTATAAACAAGTGGCTCTTGGGGACAAGACAAGGCCAGGGTGAAAAGGGGGCCACTGGGAGCAGGGTATAGAAGAGCACATTTTACCCTGAAGGCAGGACAGAGAGAAAGACGGGGGAATTTGTAGATGAGCAGCAATGGAGGTGAAAATAATAACTCACATCTGCGGCGTGCTCTCTGCATACCGGCATTCCCCCCTGACAGGTTCCAGTACGTACTGTTCTTATCCCCACCTTGCAGATTCATAAACTGAGGAACCTACACAGAGGTGGAGGCAGAGCTTGATGTCAGGCAGTCCGTTCAGATCCTGGGACCCTCGGCACTGGTCTTGACCACATATGACTATGAGTTTGTTATGACCAAGAGGCACGGTGGGCAGGGGGCTGCTGTATGAGTGGCTTGGGAAAGCTGCCCCCCTCCACAAGCCCAACTGCAGCAACAGAGCGATGGAAACAAAGAGATACCAGAGCCAGGCAGGCCTGGGCTCCAATTCTTCTTCCTGCTGGAGGTCAATGACCAGGGACGGATCATTCACTGCCCTCCCCGTGCTTCCGTCTCCCCACCGGTGAAGTGAGGCAGTAACACCATGGTGCTGTTGTGAGGACTCAGTGAGCTAACTGCTCTCAAAGCACAAGAGCCCCACCTGGCACAGATTAAGAACTCAGAGAGAGAAGTTGCTTGTACTCCTGGAAACGAGCTGGAGAGCCAACAGCAAGGCTAATGGGGAGGAGGGCCAGCTGACCCCAGGCCAAGCTGCTCCCACTCTGGGCAACGCCATTCTTCCCACGCAAGCCCAACGCCACTGCACCCCCATCACTCCTGCCAAGTCCTCCTACACTGGCCACTTCTCAGGCCACAAAGACTGGCCTGACTGCGTCTCCATCTCCGAGGACCCTGCCGTCCACCAGCAACACGACCTTGGCTAGGGAGGCAGGCCTGTGGCATCGTGCATCCCCATGTTCCCCCAGCACAGGACCTGGCACGAGGGCACACGGTCAGTGCACAGCTGAGGCTGCAAGTGTGAAGGAATGGACAGGACTCTGCCACCCACAACTTCTCCCAGGACAGGGAACGGAACCCAGAAAGCAGCATGCCAGCTGCAGGTGTTCGGCCCAAAATGCAGGTCTTCCCAGCGTGATGGGTGGTGTCCTCAAGGTGTGGAAGCTGGTCTGTGTGGGAAGAAACACCTCCCTGAACTTGTGGTCTCATCCCTTTTCCCGATACTTAAAACCAGGTCCCCGGGAACCCTCACATCACGGAGCTCGTGTGGACTCGAGGACACCACCCTGAGGGATGGTGTGCATGTCACCTCAGGTTCTCTGGGAATACAGACACCCCACAGAGTGTGGCAAGTACACAGGAGGGAACAGGCAGGACTTCCTTTTGCCAGCTTTACTGAGATGTAACGGCCATTGTACCTGTTTATGGAGTACAGCCTGTTGGCTTGATACACTGACTTAATGCAAAACGGTTACCGCCGCAGCGCTGGCTAATACCTCCGTCACGCCGCAGAACACCTGCTTTTTGTGATGAGAACATTTAAGATTTACTCTCTTAGCAGCTTTCCAATACATAGTACAACATTGTTACCTAGTCACCACGCTGTAGATCGGATGACTGGAACTTACTTGTCTTAGCACTGGAAGTGGTGGGGAAAATGGAGAAATGCCGGCCAACGAGCTTTCTCTGGAGAAAGAATTTGTTTTGCCAGAAAGCAGCAACGCCGACCATCTGCCTCACAGAGGCCATGGACCCCAGCAGGACAGGGAAAGGGCCAGCTCAATGTGCAGAGCCTGAGCCTTGTTAGACAGCCCGGGGGGGGGGGGGGGGGGGGGGGGGGGGGGGGGGGGGCGGGGGGCGTTGCGCGAGTCAAGGGACTGCGTTGCAGGCTCAGCTCTGGCACTGAGCAGCAAGGAGGATCCAAGTAACGTCTTCTGTTTTTTTTTAAAAATGAAGATGGTAAAGAGGAAAGTGAAGGAGGAGGAGGAAGGGGAAGGAGAAGGCGGGAGGAGGAGGAGACAGGTGCCCAGAGACTCGCCTGAGTCAGACCTGGGGCGTAGTACAAGTCACTCAATGATGCCTCTGATACAACGTCAGCGTTCCACTTGCTCCTCGTGTGTCATCCCTGTCATGCCCAGATGTCACTGAGGCTGTCAGTGCCATTTAATTACCAGACAACCTCACTACCAGTCTCTCAGCTGCCCCCACCCACCCCCCACACAAATCTGGTGTAAAATCCTGTACATCAGGTTTATGTGTTTTTACCCATACCAACACATAAAAACATCAAACACGCAATTTAAAATTCCCATCGAAAGCACTTTCATGCCACTTATTAACAGTGGGACCCTGGGCGCCTTCTTCACCCTCTCTCCACCTTGATTCCTCATCCAGAAACGTGACTTGTACATTTCCTAACCCAAGAGTCGCTGGAGGATTTAAGGAATTAATTGCCTTAGCACACTCTCTGGCGTATAGTAGTGCTCAACAAATATTACTTACTAGTATTACCATCATCCTTGTCGGCATCCCCATTATTACAGTCATCTTCCTCCTCCTCCTCCTCCTCGTCATCATCTGTGGCGCCAAACAACCCAGTTTTCTACTTTTTGCAAACAATGAGAGAATCTTCTACATTAAAAAAAATCAAAGTAAAGCATTTCTGTTTTATGGGGCTTTCTATAAGTAAAATATTCATAATGCAGAAGTCCAATTTAATATGCTTTCATTACATGGCTGAGATCTCTCCATTGGTCCACAAGACTGAGTTAAAGCACAGTACATCCAGGAACCAAGGATTTCCATCTTAAAAACAGACAAATGTGGGACTTCTATGTCACTCTGTCATCAGTGTTATATACTGTGTTATATATCATCAGTATTATATTCAGGGATGATACGTTCATACAAAACATCACAGAAAAGCAAATGCTAGGAGATAGAGTTTGAAGTAGACATTCCTCTGAGTTAGACTTTCCACTGACCCCTCAGCAGAAAGAGCCAAACCTTAGGAGCAAAAAACACATCCCAGGACTAAAGGGTATACCCTAGAGTCAAAGGAAAACCAAAACAGACACATGCAGACAGAGCCTGGAACCAAGGTTCTACAGATGAAGGAGACCCAGCAGTAAATAGACTGCCTGCAAGAACAAAACTCGACACTAACCAGAGGACAATTACAATCCAGAATATATGCAATGCATGATACACGGGAACCAATGCACAAGAATATATTTCTACATGTGCAACGAATAAGAGTCATTATCAACAGAAAAAACTAGGTGAATCATTGATCACCTAGTATTAGAAGTAGCAGAAAAGCACTATTATCAATACAATGAGAGAAAATGGAATGCTAGCAACTACTTGATTAATCCAAGACGGAAAAAGAGAAACAAACAAAAAAAAACAGTCGGGACAAACAGAAAACAAATAACAAAGTGGAGGACTTGTCAACTTTAAAAATGAAACAGCCAGTTCCTTTACCAGCAAGAATGAGTTTACTCAGGAATAGCAGAGGAATTACGATTCTCGGCCTGCAAACTATGCCAAATGACAGGTAAGTGCGAAGAACAAAGGAGGAGAATGTAATTTTTTTTTAGAGAAAGGGGAGGAAGTTGGGAGCAGCAGTGATGAACAAAACTCCACTGGAGGAAAGGGAGAGTTCCGAGTTGCAGTGGCTTCTCATTAGCTGAGTGTGGTGGTTTCTCATTGGCTGAGTGTGGTGGTTTCTCATTGGCTGGGCTATTGCTGGGCAAGGAGGAAATCTCCCTTCCTCTTGCTGGGGTTGTAAGCTTCTTCCTGCCCAAACTTTAAAGTAAGCTTCCATGGGTGGCACCTGCGTGAGAACACCCCTTCCAGAGCTTCCCAACTCCACCTTGAATGACGTTTTGCTTTATCATTTTCACCGCCTTAAACTCAACCATATCAATGATTGATTAACTGTAAACGACTTAACCATTCCAATTCAATGGCACAGATTGGCCAGCCTGGATCAGATTAGAAGATAAAACTAAATGCTGTTTATAAGAGACATAAATTAAACATACAAATACAGAGAGGTTGAAAATGAAAAGATGGAAAAATATATTCTGTGCAAACATTAATCTCAAGAAAAATACTGTAGCTACATATCAATATTAGATAAAGTAGACTTCAAGGTAAGGTTTATTAACACAAACAATGAAACCTTAATGCTGATGAAAGTTTCATCAGAAGCAAAATTTCAGGACACCAACTGGAAATACAGACAGGAATGTTTCACTTCCAAAACCTCACTATGGGGAATAAAGGAGGGTAACAAAACACATTTTTTTGAACTATTCAGTTAAACAAAAAAGAAAAAAACACTAAAGTGAAGCACCACAAAAAGAAAACAGAATAAGTTGGCAGAAATGAGACAAAATATTAATTATTTCCCCCAAAAGTGAATGCTTTAATTACCCTAGCTTGACAGAAGTGGCATATATCTTCACATTAAAAATTAAAAATTAAAAAGAGGGAGAACACAGAGCATCTGAATAGCACAGCAGTTGACTTGCTTTAATATATTAGAGCTTTGTAGCCACTAAACAAACTATTCATTGTGTTTAAATGATGGAAATTTACAAAAAAAATTGACTATGTGGCCACCCAGAAAATCATAAATAATGAAACACAGAAATCACACACACTGTAGTCCCTGATCTCAGTACAATGAAACCACGTTAGCACTACCATTAGCCCCATATTTCAGTTGAGAGGACTGATGCCCAGGGAGAGAAAGCAACCTCAAGTTCACAGGGCTGGTAAACAGCAGGGTAGCATCTCGAACCCAGGCATCCTGGCTCCGGGGCTGCAGACGTAACCACTGTGCTAGCTCCTCCCCGGGAACAGGGGGTTATTTTGCCTCAGATATTTAACTCTACTTAAAACTAAACAACTGACACGCTTTCCTGAACTGTCAGTTTGTTCCATGTATCTGCACCCGTGATAAAATTCAACCCTTTGTACCCCAGATGGGACATGACTAACAGATCTCAGAGAGGGGGGTGAGGGGACTGGAAGAGATTAGCCAAGGAACATATATGCATATATGCATAGCCCATGGACACAGGCACCAGTGTGGTACAGGTAGGGGGAAGCGCCGGGGGGAGGGAACAAAGGGGGAGGAGCAATAGGGGAAATCTGTAATAGTGTCAAAAATAAAAAGTAAATAAATTGTCCCAGAGTATTTTTTAAAATGTTATACTGAGCTACTGCTGGGCAAACTGATTGTCAGAACAGAATTCGCCCGCAATGTCATGGACACATGAAAGTTTGTATCTGACAATGATTTCACTGAGAAACATCATCTCTTTCAATAACTGACAAACCTTGTGCAAGAAAAAATGTAAATTTTCACCCTCACTCCGTAAACTAAAAATATTTCTTATAATTAAAGAATTAAAATTAAAGAACAGTGTAAAAGACTAGACAATATGGAAAAATATTTCTATTTTAGATGAAAAAGAATTTTCTAAATGGATAGAAACTCTGAAACCATAGAAGATTGATAGATTTGACTACATAAAAATTAAAACATGCATAATAGTAGAAATTGCAAAGAAATGCAAAAGTCAACCACAGAGATGGAAAAAAGACGTACAATAATGAAAGACTCATGTCTTTAAAGCAGAAAGCACTCACACAATGGTGGGATGAATTTAAAGATCCAATAAAAATATGAATGAAAGGAAAAAGATATTGCATTTAAAAATACAAGTCGCCAATACACGAGTGAAATAACACGAATGTTACATTCCCTCCCATGGTATAAATATAAAATAAACATTAATGACAACCAGCACTGGCAGGGATGTTGAAAACAGACACCTTTGCACTGTCAGTGACATTTAAATACAGCCCTTTGGGTGAATGACTCATCAGAATGTAAAATACATGTGGCCTCTGACCAAGAAACTTCGTTTGCCCAAATTTATCACAAAAACACTTTAACAGGTGCACTACAATGCATGTAAAACTGCAATATTGCTTGTTATAGCAAAAAATGAAAAGACCCTAAAATCCCATGAATAAGTTAATATAATGGAATACCATACAGCCAGTGAAAAGAATCAAGTAGTTCCATATCGATAGAAAATATCTCCAAGACCAGTGAAGTTTCAAATATGTTAACTAGACATAAAATGTGTTCCCAGTTTCTTTTTTATTATATAGAAATATATGTTTAAAAGTTTAAAAAGTTGCCCTGGCTGGTGTAGCTCAGTGGATTGAGCGCGGGCCTGCGAAACACACGATCGTGGTTCGATTCCCAGTCTGGGCACATGCCTGGGTTGCAGGCCAGTTCCCAGCAGGGAACTCACGAAAGGCAACTGTACATTGATATTTCTATCCCTCTCTCCTTCCCTTCCCCTCTAAAGATAAATAAATAAAATCTTTAAAAAAATAAAATAAAAATAAAAGTTTAAAAAGTTAACAGAATTGGCAGAAAGAGAATGACTTCAGAGAGCCTTACTCTTTTTGTATTGCTTTAATTTTTACAACCGTTTCATAATGTTAAAAAATATTTTAAGTGAGGAATTACACATTCATTCCCATTACATTCACTTTTTGTGCAAACCTTTCTAATATTTGCTCAAATCAGGCATATTTCAGATAGCTGTCTGAGATATATTTTCATATAGTGGTCTTTCCTTTAACTACTACATCACAAAATTTCACTACATTTCTTCACAATTCTCTAAATGATTATCTTAATAGCTATAGAACCTTCTCTTTGTGTCCATATCATTTGCCACTGCATTCTTCAAAGGTTGACCACTGGGGTTTCCATTTACTTATTTTTATTTGACAAGTGTATTTGCTTTGCATTGTGCGGAACGCAGCAATGAACGTCTTCACGCAGGCAGGTTTTTGCATCTGTTACCTCAACGCCTCGACACATTTCTTCTGACAAGTCTGGGCCACAGGGCAGGACCCATCCTGCACAACACGACTCTGCAAGGGGCATATGTCCACATGCGGTTCCCGCCGCAGCACCGCCCACATGTGCTCCACCACAGGCTTGCACCTGTGGTTCGGGGCTCAG
This sequence comes from Sturnira hondurensis, assembly GCF_014824575.4. NCBI lineage: Eukaryota > Metazoa > Chordata > Mammalia > Chiroptera > Phyllostomidae > Sturnira > Sturnira hondurensis. The sequence goes on from NW_028083884.1 coordinate 1,561,675, forward strand.
CCTCACGTTTTAACTTTCCTTTAAATATTTCAGTTGATGTAAAATACAGAGACGTTGATTCTTGACACATGCTCACCTGAGATATTTCTGAAGCAATCACAGAGAACATCCAGGGCCCTGTCCGAGGACGCTTCATTGTCTCTTGTCTCCCCCCAACAGGAAACATCTACATGGATTTTTCTGATTATGAATAAAAGTAATAAATTTTACTGTAAAAGAGTTTAGACCATAAATGGTATAAAGAAATAGAAAATATTACAAAATCCCACCGGCTTGAAAATCCACCATTGATTTTTTGTGTGTATCTTCATCAACCTCTTTGTCAGAGAAACAGACCCAAGTTCATGTTCTCGTTGACCTGAGCACCTTGAAGTAGCATTGCACACACTTCTGCAACGTGCTCTGTATCGCTGAACCTCAGGGACGGGCATCTTCATGACTCATCTGCATAATTAAGTTTCATGGCTGCATATTCTTTTCATTGTAGCACATAAAAAGCTTGTGTCAATCCATATTCAGGGCTATTTTGTTGTTTTCAGATGCATATCTGCATTTCTATAGAAATCACAGATTTAAAGGTGTATCCGTCATCCATATTTTTGTTACTTCCCTGTTCTCATCCGCTGCCCATTTTCCTATTGCAGAGCTCTTATGCATTCTTATTGATGGGTAAGAGCTAGCTCTCTGTATATGAGGAGCATCAGCTCCTCACTCAGTAAATTAGGACGACAGTACCACCTCCAAGGGGTTGCAAAGATTTAATCATCTAAGGTACGCCAAGTACCTAGCACAAAGCCGAGTCCTCTCCTTTCTCCGACTCCCTCCCCACCAGGTCAGTTAAAAGATACCTATGCATGGGCCCTCTCTCTTCCCGGTGTTGGACAATTATTCAGAATGCCTCCCCCAAACTTCCTAATTCCTAGTTCAAGGATCAGCTCTCCTGCAAAACTGAGAGCTGCCCCCTTCTTACTACCTTGTGAGATCAAGAATTTTTCAAGTGACCCTCCAACCCTCACATGAGAGAAGGCAGAGAGGGGGACAAATGGAGATCGGCTTTAACACGTGCCATGTGCCAGCTGCATCCGTCACACATGACATCACTTCCTCCCCACAGCCCCCCCGAACATGATACGTGACACAGACCAAGAAGCTCACATACACTGTAGATTATCGGGCACATCTTTATAACCAGCGGTCAGGGTTCCACTCCAAAGCCCAGGAGCAGACTGCCCTCCTGCAGAGTGGGCCCCCCACTCTGGGCTCCCTTGTGCCCCTCACCTGGACCACCACGTGCTTTACACAGGGTAGCTGATCAAGACTGGAGCAGCACACAGGTGAGCGCTCTCATTCAGAATTAGCCTTGACAGTGAGAAGCCAAACCCTTCCTTAAAATCCTCAAATGACCCAGCATTTCCACTCCTAAGTGCAGACCCAACAGAAATTCCAAATATTGTACCTCACCAAAACCAAGAGTAGTAGCATTATGCTTAATAGCCAAAGACAATAAATAACCCAGATACCCTGAAATGTATAAATAAACAGAGGTACAGGCAGGCAATGAAATGCTTACAGCAATGAAAATTAACAAACGACAACTACACACAACAACACAATGTGGATGAATCGCACAATTGTACGGGGCAAAAAAAAAAAGTCACACCGAACAGCCCACACTGCAGGAGTCCATTTACATGGAGTTCAAAGCCAGTGTTAGAAGTCAGGGTGCTGGGGACCCTCAGGGGCGGTGGGCGGGGCTGGGTGGGTGAGGGCTGCCCCAGGTGGCCCATACAGTTATGAATCACACACTTTTCTGTGTGCCTATGACTTTCAGGTTGAATTAAATGAAATTCCCATTTTTTAGGTCAAAACAGTCCAAGAGCAGCGATTTCATGTGGTTTAAATGAATACTTCAATAAAAACATGTTTTTAAAACCCTCTGGTAAAGGAGAAAGAAATGCCCAGCGTTGGTTGGCAGACCATACCTTTCTGAAAACCAGCCCCAAACCCCCTCTTCAGCTTCCAGCCCTCTTCCTTGCCCCTTTCTCCCTGGTGGAGACAGAGCCACCACCAGCCCCTCCCCTTTGTGGGACAATTCTTCACTGTCACTTGTGGAAAGCCTGTGATGAAGCCGGTCCTCATTTCCACAGTCCCAGCTGGTCTCTGCTGCCCACCCATCCCAGGCATCTCCCCCCCCCAACCCCCCACACCCCCCACACCCCCCTCTGTGCCTTTAGCTGAGTGATGAGGACACACGGCCAGTCTCAGTCCTGCCTGAATGCACCTCCTCGCTATGAACCAATTCATCCACAGGACACCAGGACTGTATCTCTTAAAGAAGGATTATTACTAAGATGACTCTTATATTTAAAAAAAAGACTATCATAAAAAATAGAGGCACGGAGATTTTATGAGTCTTGTGTGAGTCATAAAAGGCATAATCTTTATAAGTAACTGTGATAATGTTACCCACAAGTTAGGAAACTAACGGTCCCCTTTCGCAGTGTTAGAAGCATTTATCTCCCTGTGGAAGATATCTTCCACCCACATTCCATCTGGCCCCACCCGTTTGGGATGGGCGGTCTCCTGTGTGGCCAGAAAGGAGAGAAGACCCAGAGGAGACCCTCGGTCACAAGAAGGCACAGACTGCACGTCAGTGGTTCCCAAATAAGGCAGACAGAGGGCCTCCTGTTGAAAATGCAGGTTCCCAGGGCTCCAGTCCCTGTGTTGGTTCGGGTAAGTGTGAGCTGGGCCCAGGTGACTGTGGCAGAGGCAGTCAGCAGACGGCCCTGTGGGAAGCCTTGCTCTGGACTGACTCGGACCCTCAGAGGTCTATCAAAACGAGCATTGGGAAGGCAGGGCGAGGTGCTGACACTCCCGGGGCCCAGACCGCGCTCGTGCCAGGCTGGGAACTCGAGGGAGGCCAGGAGGATCAAGATGCAGATGCAGCCCCCCCACTGTCCAACAGCGGACGGTCCCGAGCCAGACAGGGGGCAGGTGACCAACTGCACCTGGGGCAGAATAAAACACGACTCCCAGCCCCCACGCAGGGCTGTGCACTGTCACTCTCAAGGGTGAACAGTGCCCAAGGGTGAACGGAAAGCTGTCACTTTCTGCCCCTGGGTGGAGTCCAATCACAGGGCTTTTCAGTTTCACGCCTCCTGGGGCCCCCAGTTGGTGCCTCGGAGAGACTGTCCCCACTTCCCAGCACCACACACGGAACATCACATTCAAGCTCACTTCCTGCCACTCTTACCATTTCCTGCACCTCCACAATGCACAGCCTGTGCGGAGGCCACACCTTGCCACCTAACCCCCACCCAAAATGAGCATCCAGGCCTCCGGGTCCTGGCTCCAGGACACTCCACCCAAAAGACTGTCCTTGGGCCAGGCCTTCTATGCCTGTCACTTGGTGTTCAAGGCTCCCGTCAGATGTCCTGGACAGCCTTCCCTGATGCCTGTCTCCTCCTTCTCATTCCCAATTAATCTCTCCTTCTCAGTAAAGTGAGCACTTTGCTTCAGCTGCTACCAGAACTGCCCCTGCCTGAGTCCTGGGCGGGACTCTCAGGGGTAACAGTGAAAGACCTGCAAGTTACTGTCAGTATTCCCAAATTCTACCTGAGAGCCAGTACCCGCAAGCAAGTCACCTGGATCAGCTAAAGCACCATGTTCCCCCATGCCTATTTGGAATTATACCAACCAAAGTTTACCCGTAGAGGGGAAAGAAAATAACCATTACAAGTGCAGGCATCTAAACGGTGCCAAATAAGCAGCTGCTAACTGAATAAGTGATAAGAGAGAAATGTTTGGAGGCAAAACTTTCAAAGCTAGTGAGTGCGCAGGGGCGGGGGGGGGAGGACAACCAGCCGTGGCCCACTGTGCGCTGGCTCTACCCAACTGTGAGCATCCTGGAGGCCTGTGGCCCCTCTTCGCCATCATCCCCAGCACCTGCCCGCGCCTCCCACACAGGACGCACTCAGAGGAGGATGTTGGATTGATCGGAGGTGTCGTTCATCTACCTGAACAACAGAGCACCCTGAGCAGACCCACAGTTCCTGGAGGGACATCCCAGAGAGGGAGCCACCAGCAGCCACCAGGAGGCAGAGAGAGAAGGGAGTGACTGGGGGGGAGGACCGAGGACCCAAGTGAAACAGACAGATCCCCTCTCCGAAAGTCGGCATTTCAGATCATCGTCATCATCTTTCCAGGGTCCTTTCTGCAGTGCTGTGATGAAGGGTTTTCCGCATTAATGGATCCTGGAGGGCGATGGCTGACAGCCGTGTGACAAAGGGGGCTGCCGATGACTGTTCAACACAACCACGTATGTTCTTATCAGCATTTGACTCACTGAGTCTTGCCCCTCCGGGGCCCAAAGAGCTGAGACTCCTCGAAATCAGTAACGTGTCCTCATCTCATCGCTGAGAGGATGTGAGCCACACCGGCCACCCCCCTCCACACACACGCTGCTGAGGTGTCATATCCCGAAAGCCTGATTTGAGAACTGGAGTGACACCTCTTCCCACACTATGCTTGCTCCTCCGCAAGGTCTGGTGCTGGCTTTGGCGTCTGCAGAAATGTTCGCAGAGTCTGGCCACAGGGCAGCGGAAGCCCGCTGGGCTCCTGCCCTTGGCTCCGCCCGGGGCCACACGTGACAGCGAAGGTGCCTCCAGGCCCGTGAGCTTCACAGTGCTGCGTGCAGCCTCGACACCATGCCCACACTTCAGAGTTTCCCAAACATTGGGTTCCTCTAACCAATTTATGTTCAGTTAAACTTTCTGTGCCAGCTCTGACGTGCCTCCCTGGTTCCTATGTTCTTCCCAGTGATTTGAAGTCCCTAGGCAGGACTGTCCAGAAGTCACTGAACACCTCTTAGGCTATCTGTGGGGTTGCCTGTAGAGCACCTTCTTAGGATCCTGAATCGACCAAAATCTGGTCCACAAACGGAGAACTGGCTCCTTAATTACGTGAGCCGGGAAACGCTTCATCCCTCCTGCCTGTGGGTGCCAAGTGCGTTTCATCGGCGCCACCTTAGACACTATGGGAGCACGTGTCAGGGTTCCTGCCTTCGTGCAGAACACGCCTGGTCCGAGAACAGGCCCACCCACAGAGGGCGTTGCCCCCCACGCACAAGTTTGCAAAGTAAGATATCCCCCACACCAGACGATTAGTCTCTTATCCTGGGATAAAAAACAGGGTAGAAATCCCAAGCAGAACCAGATGAATTCTCTCAGCCAGATTGGACCCAGCAGTGGAGAAGCTGGACTCCGCTCCCCAAACCTACCCAGGTGAGGGCCTGGCAGCTGAGACCATCGTCCTCAGCAGAGCTGAGTAGGCGCCACGGAGCCTGCCATCCGACCAGCACTGGCAAAAGGAAGACTAAAGCTTCCCCCAGAAGTCAGCCCCTGTCACCTCACCAGAAGTACGTCTGAGAATGCAGAGGGCCATCTGTACCTGTGCACTCCGATCCTGTCTTTCTGGAAGCCATCATCTGCCTGAGGATGACGGGTCCCCGCCCCATCCCAAAGCTGGTGTTTGCAGGCAAAGGAGCTACAAGTTGACACAGTGCTAACATTTCCCATTTCATATGAAACCAGAGAATCGGCCAAAAATGCCATCAATGCCCCAGTGTTTCCCTCTGAGCAGACTCCCCATTAAGTAATTAATACACAGGGGAAGTTTGGAGAAGAGAATGTGAACCGGCTGTCTGGTTTTTACGTAACATCCTAAGAGGACACAACAAGCGCAGAAACAATAATTGTCGGAATTTCAAATCCACTGCACAGATCGTTACATCTTTGTAAACCTCTCATAAATGTCTGAGGAAGTCTGAAGGAAAATCTGAAAACAATATAAACATTATCGGACCCTTTCTTAATCTTGAGACTTCTCAGCAGCAGTCAAACCAGGCAGCCGTGGGGCTCACCTTGGCTTCCTCCCGCATCCCTCACGGGCACCCGGCAAACGTCCAATTCCACCGGCCCTGAACACGCTGTCATTTCTATCACGCAGTAACCTAATGAGGCTCAGCCTCTCTGCCCACTGGAAACCGTCGCCCCCGCTCCGCCCTGGACTACAGGGCAACCACTAGCTGTAATGTTTATTCCAGAGGAGAAAAGAAGAGTCAGGCGAGGGGAACCTGCTTTCCGTTTTCCCAAATGCACCCAGACCCACTGAAGTTCTCCTGGTTCCCTGTTACCACCGATAACAACACTAGTGTTTGGGGAAGCAGAGATGAGGCGCCAGCCTGCATGAGGGGAGCTCACAGCCCTTCCTGGTGGTGTGAATAAAGACTGGGGGGGGGGGGGATTTCGTTCCTGGTAAAGAAAAACGCACAAGAGAGGGCATTTCTTCCCACGTGGACACCCTCCTGGGCCGCCCCGGGAAGGAAGTCATCTCGAAGCCTCCCGCCCGCCGTCAATGACTGGGTTTCGGGCACAGACCCAGGGAGGAGCCTCGCGTTTGGGATGCCCCCGTGGGCTTTTCGGTCAAACAAATAAGGAGAAACAACCTGCCAAATCCAGAAATGCGACTGCAACATTTAAAATGTATCCGGAAACAGCCACGGCCAGAGAGGAGAGAGAACCCGACGGCCAATGGAGGGCCGAGTGCAGCTGTGAGCGCCTCGGGGCCAGGAGGTCCAAGGGTCCGAGCCGAGATTTTGGGCTTGGCTCTAACAGGCGGAGACGCGACAGCTCCCTGGTGCCGGCGCCAGGAGGGGAGGCCGGCGGGTAGCGGGCCCAGGGATGCCGACGTCTCTGAAAAACCCTGTGCCACATCTGACCCTCCTCTTTCCAAGATCGCTATTTTCGGTACCGGACCTTCGCTGCCGCCTCAGAAGGGCCCCCGCCCCCACCCTAACCGTACGTGGACTCGGCACAAAGGTCCGGGCGGACCCCCGACTTCCCGAGCCTCCGCAGCAACAGTTTTCCAGCCGGACAAGTACCGCAATCGCCTCCTAGGAGAATGCTCACCAGGACCCAGGGCCTGGCCCTGAGGGCGGCAGGGGGCGATGGGAGGTGAGCCAGGAAGGAGCTAAGACTGCAGACGCCGTCTCAAGAACTCACATAGTAGAAACTTCCCGAGGGCGCGAGCGAGGTGCGCGTCCGCCTCCAGGGGAGAGCCCCGGAGCTCAGGGCTGGTGCGGAGCCGGGGAAGGCGCGGGCAAGGGGCAAGGGGACCCGAGCAGTGGTTGGATCCGCTCCCCGCCCGCTGCTGGTGGCGGGAGCAGGTATCAGACACGCGCACACAGCTACCTCCGCGGGGAGGTTCGCAGGAAAGGGCCAGGAGGGTGTCTTTCAGTCTCAGGATAAATCCCAAGGACTGAACTGAGCCGGGACCTGGAATCCAGGCCCCGGCCGGACGCGTTGGTGCAAACAAAGTTGGGGCGCGGAGACGCTCGGTGCGCGGGTCCCCGCATCAGGGCGCCCCTGCCCGCGGCGCACCACTACTTACACGAAGACCCCGAAGAGCAGGGCTCGGACCCCTATCTCAATGGCCAGCTCACGCATGGTGCAGCCAGAGCAGATCCCGCGCAGGCGGCGGCTGGTGCTCTCCGCGGCTCCCGCAGCTCGGCCGGCACCGGCTTGCTAGACCTGGGGCTGCGAGGGAGGCGCGCTCCAGGCCGCGGGTGGAGGCGGGAGGCGGGCGCCAGGCGGGGGCGGGCGGCGGCGGGGAGGGCTCAACCCAAACCTCCCGCGGAGAGGACTCCGCGGTAGCTCTCCCTACGCTCCAGGTCCCGCGTCCCTGTGCCCAGCACGCGGCGCCCCTGGGACTCCCCGCTCCTGCGCGCCGAGCGCCGCCTCCACGGCCAGGTTGGGGAAGCCCCGCCGCCGCCCCTGCGCGCTCCCCTGCTCCCCGCCAGTGGGCGGCCCCTGGGCAGCGCGCTCGCTGGGTCTTTGCCTGCAGCCCCTCCGCGTCTCCTTGCTCCCCGGGCTCTCGCTCCCTGGCACACACACGCACGTGGGCAGGTAGTACAGGAGGCTTTAGGGATTCTCTGGCGCTCCAGGCAGCCCTGGCAGCCGCTATTCGTGCCGAGCAGAGCTCCTCCCTTCTATTTTCTGTCCTCCTTACACCCTTCCAACCTGAATTCCCCTGCCCTAGGAAGTTCCCCGTAGGCCACTCGCAGGCTTCTTTTGCCTTATGAAGAGCCAACCAGGCGCGCGCTGGAGCCCAGACTGGGGGCAAAGGAGAGCCTGGGTGCTCGCCATGTCGCCAGCGCCAGGAGACCCCTAGGGATGGAACTGGACTGCCTGTGGGCTAGTGCGGGTCGCGCTCCCTCTCTGTCACACACACACACACACACACACACACACAGGAATTTATAATTAAGGCAGGTCCCTCTTGGGGACACATAAGCTTTGCTACCCATGAAAGGAGTGAAGACGGCAGGACTGCATCACAAATCCCACAGAACGGCCCGCCACTACACGGGTTCGGAGGTGGCTGGCTCCAGCAGCTGTCCAGCTGTGGACATTTAACAAATAATAGAACCTTCCAGAAGCGCCACATTGCTGCCCCAGCTGACAAAAGAAGGGACGAAGGAGTGGAGCAGTAAAGGCAGGTTCAACAAAGCAATCCAGCCACAGCACCCAGGTGCCCCTCCTGTGTCTTCGCGACTCCCGTGGGACGTGAGGTGTTCTCAGGGGAAGGAAGCATGGGTCGGAGGGCCCAGCAGTCTCCGAGACACTCTGTCATAAGGGACCAAATAAACACGCTGGCCCCTCGCCTGCACATGGCGAGCACCGACACCGTGAACTGTGAGACTGAGGTTTGAAAAATCACTTCAGAACGTGGCACTCGAATTTAAGTGCTGCTCCCGGCGGCTGCACACATCGTCAAAGCGCCGCTTGGTGAGCATCGCCCGTATTTCACAGGGAGCTTTTGCCCTGTCACGGAATCGCCATCATCCCTCCACGGTCAGGCCTCCGCCCCTGGATTTTTTTTAAAAAACAATATTGTCCAGTGTGATGATCCCATATTGACCATATTGCTATTTTCAAAAGCCAAGACCACCTTTGGCAAACACAACTTTCCAACAATNTGTCTTCGCGACTCCCGTGGGACGTGAGGGGAAGGAAGCATGGGTCGGAGGGCCCAGCAGTCTCCGAGACACTCTGTCATAAGGGACCAAATAAACACGCTGGCCCCTCGCCTGCACATGGCGAGCACCGACACCGTGAACTGTGAGATTGAGGTTTGAAAAATCACTTCAGAACGTGGCACTCGAATTTAAGTGCTGCTCCCGGCGGCTGCACACATCGTCAAAGCGCCGCTTGGTGAGCATCGCCCGTATTTCACAGGGCGCTTTTGCCCTGTCACGGAATCGCCATCATCCCTCCACGGTCAGGCCTCCGCCCCTGGATTTTTTTAAAAAACCCAAACAATATTGTCCAGTGTGATGATCCCATATTGAGCAGACTTTTGCTATTTTCAAAAGCCAAGACCACCTTTGGCAAACACAACTTTCCAACAATTTCTTATAACCTCATTTCCAGAGGTCACACTCTGTATCTCATTGGCCCCTACCTAGTTGCTCTAAGAGTATGGCCTGGCAACAGGCAGCCACATGGGGCCCCTACCTGCAGGGACACAGGTATGCGGGCTTTCTGGAGTCACCTGCTGTAAGCTTGCTGAGATGCTGAAACCACCAGCGACCCAAGAGGAATTTCAGAAGAGGTGGTCAAGTTCAACCTGGTCCCTCAGCATCTTCCATGATGGGCTCAGTGAATATCTGTGCTCTTGAACACCTCCAGGGATGTGGCACTCACTCACTGCTTGTTCCTTTTCTGAAGAGATCTGCTGAGGTCGCTTGAGCAGAAACAGGCGCAGGATGTAGAGTTGCCTGTAGCCTACACCCGTGGGTCCAAATGATGCTTCGTGGGCCACACAGAACAAATGCAATGCCTGATCTTCTGCATTCCAGCCCTTTAATTATCCTACACCTGAGAAGATAGGGAGATGGCAATGAGGATGGAGATAGAGAGGAGGGGTGAGAAGGGGAAACAGAGATGGACATGGGAGATATGACCATCGTAGCTGGAGTGTGGGGTGTAATTATGCTGATTGAGTAAATCTCAATCATAGACCATCTTTCACACCAAGAGGACTGAGAGGGAAAAGGGGGTGAAGTCTTAAGCTAAAGTCAGTTACTATTAGCAGTAGAAGGATGAGGGGTAGTGGGAAGGCAGGTTTCAAATGCCCACCACATGAGCTGCCCGCTGCAGAGCTCTCGCTAGAAGGCCATGGACGTGAGAACAGGGCCTATTTTCCCATTCACTGCTGTGTCCTGTAGGAAAATGCCTGGTACAGAGCAGGTGCTAGTAAACACTAGCGTTTGTCGTATAAATAGGGAAGTGGATGAACCTCAGGCACTGGGAAAATCTGGTAAATGTGGTGTCATGTGATTTTGTTCTGCTTGTCTCTGCCTTTGTCCCAACAGGGACCTCATGGAGGAGTTGGGTCCCCAACAACATCTAGTGGCCAAGTCTACGCACATTAAACCACCTGTCTGACTGTCCATTTGCCACTCGAGTTCGAAGCAGACAGCACGTGTTACTTTCTATCACATGCAGGTGACCNCCCTTTAATTATCCTACACCTGAGAAGATAGGGAGATGGCGATGAGGATGGAGATAGAGGGGAGGGGTGAGAAGGGGAAACAGAGATGGACATGGGAGATATGACCATCGTAGCTGGAGTGTGGGGTGTAATTATGCTGATTGAGTAAATCTCAATCATAGACCATCTTTCACACCAAGAGGACTGAGAGGGAAAAGGGGGTGAAGTCTTAAGCTAAAGTCAGTTACTATTAGCAGTAGAAGGATGAGGGGTAGTGGGAAGGCAGGTTTCAAATGCCCACCACATGAGCTGCCCGCTGCAGAGCTCTCGCTAGAAGGCCATGGACGTGAGAACAGGGCCTATTTTCCCATTCACTGCTGTGTCCTGTAGGAAAATGCCCGGTACAGAGCAGGTGCTAGTAAACACTAGCGTTTGTCGTATAAATAGGGAAGTGGATGAACCTCAGGCACTGGGAAAATCTGGTAAATGTGGTGTCATGTGATTTTGTTCTGCTTGTCTCTGCCTTTGTCCCAACAGGGACTTCATGGAGGAGTTGGGTCCCCAACAACATCTAGTGGCCAAGTCTATGCACATTAAACCACCTGTCTGACTGTCCATTTGCCACTCGAGTTCGAAGCAGACAGCACGTGTTACTTTCTATCACGTGCAGGTGACCTTGATGAGTTTCACACACACACACACACATATATATAATGTATATAGCACATAATAATATATATTACATATTTATAACAACATATATAATATGCATTATATATAATATGCATATGAGAGAAATAGAGATGGTATCTTGGAGCACAACTTCTAAAAAACACCTGTCCATTCTGTATTCTCCCTCAAAGAGATTAAGGTGGGTCTGTCGCCACGTACAATGTGTTCAGAGGAGTGAGAGATACACACACATCTTGACACAACAGCCCAATGCCACTGCTGGTGACCGGCAGCCGGGCGTCTGGATTTCCAAAGCTGTTGACCGGTCCATGCACAGCCCTCCCAGACGGGACCACAAAACTGCCTCTCCCGGGAGTGAAGGTCGCCTCGTCGGGCTTTCTGGTAGCCTACTTCTCCAGGTGTGCCTCCCAAAGGGATGGAGTTTCCCACCTTGGTGTATGGATAACACCGGGATTTTGGAAGCATGCAAAACCTCCATAAATTGTTTTTGTAAAGTTTAGGGTATTTTTCTGATAAGAGTCACATAATGTTTATCTGACTCTCAGAAGCTGGCGTCACCCCACGTTAGGCCAATAGGGATGAAAACAGATAATATCTAGAGGCATCAGACTCCACCGAGGAGGAATAAGGCCCTGTGGCAAGTTGTGTCTAATGCCCCAGCACTGGGACTTCCCTTGACCTAAGCCACTATACTCCTGGTTGCGGTTAAGACAGTTTGATTGGGATTTTCTTTTCCATCTTTGAGCCCTGATTGAATTGTTGGAATCTGTTAGATCTCTGTTTGCCAGGTAGCTCCCTGTGCCGAGCACTGTTGAGGGTTGTGTGGGAAACCCAGGAGGTCTAGACACTGCGCGTTTCGTTAGGAAACCAAGATCAACGCCCCCAAAACAAGACACTAGCGACTCGGGGCTCCAATAAATGGTGCAGACATTGGCAAAGCAGTTGAGCGAGGCCGTTCTGTCTGCCCGTCAGTGGTGGAAGAGCATTCCGTTCCACAGTGCCTAGCTCCTTCCTCGGCCTCCAGTGATCATATGCGTGACCAGGAATTGTCCGCCAGGGACAGTAGGAGAGAGGGATGTCACCAGGGCAAAGCCGGTCCCTGCCTATTTTACCTGGAGCTCATTTCCTTAGTTAATTCACAGGTCTGTTTTGTAACTTTCCAGGACACACGATGCTCTGACACTTGAGTAATAAGTGATATTCACGTGATGTTTCCCCTTTGTCCATGTGAAGGGTGCTAATGAGAATGGGCGCCAGAGTAAAGTAACAGCCCTCCCTCGCTTTCAAGTTCATGATCATTACTACCAGCAACATCCTTAATCTATGCGGGGAAGAGGCAAAATGGAGATGCCAACAGCCCCGAAGTTTTTCCTCACTTTTGTCTTGGAGTTGAAGCAGAGGATTAATAACAGGCCAAGGTCCAGTGGGCCCCTAGGTAGGGCGGCCAGGTATCCCTGCAATCACGAAGAACCATCTCCAAAGCAGGGGCTGCTGGGGAGGGGTGGGCAGGCAAGTGGATCGGCCACTGGTCACGGACAGAAGCACCCCAAGAGGAATAGTCCCGCACTAGTGACAAGCACTCTGTTCATACAGCAGACAGTTCAAGTTCCAAGGAATTATTGGTAAGGATAAAAGTTAAGGAGGCGGGACGAATGCAGGAGGCAGACACTGTATGTTCCCCACATCAATTGGCCTGTTGTAAAAAGAGGGAACGTGATTCTACATGATTCTTCACCATGTTTATCAGCATTATGTAGATGAAAAGACACCCTATTTTAAGAAGAGAATGGTCCTTGCTTTCTGCCTTTCCCCATCTGTGCCATCAGGGACAGTTAATAAATTTGTGTATCGGCGGAGAGAGCACAGGCTTTTTGCACTTAGGTCCATCAGAGGTGTGGTCTTGATGAGGCCTTTGGAGTCGGGCAGACCTAAGTTTGAACCCCACCTCGGCCCCTCCTCCTCTGTGTGACATCCGGCAAGTGAAGGCTGAGCGGTACTCCCTTCTTCTGCTAATAGTAACCTCTCTGCTCCGTAAAACGGGATTGGTCATCGTACCCGCCCAGTGGAGCAGTGGGGGCGCCCAGTGAGACGGAGCATTAAAGCGCTGAGTCCTGGGCCCAGTGCTCACCCCAGGTGGGGGGGGGGGGGCGGTGCTTGGCAGACCCCAGCGCCTATTGCAGACAGACGAGGCAGGGGGGCTGGCGTTTCTCTGCACGCTGTGTGCCGGAATGCGGTGGTTTCCAATCTGGCTCTTCTCCAGGGGCTGTAGCTTTNCGGCCACTGGTCACGGACAGAAGCACCCCAAGAGGAATAGTCCCGCACTAGTGACAAGCACTCTGTTCATACAGCAGACAGTTCAAGTTCCAAGGAATTATTGGTAAGGATAAAAGTTAAGGAGGCGGGACGAATGCAGGAGGCAGACACTGTATGTTCCCCACATCAATTGGCCTGTTGTAAAAAGAGGGAAAGTGATTCTACATGATTCTTCACCATGTTTATCAGCATTATGTAGATGAAAAGACACCCTATTTTAAGAAGAGAATGGTCCTTGCTTTCTGCCTTTCCCCATCTGTGCCATCAGGGACAGTTAATAAATTTGTGTATCGGCGGAGAGAGCACAGGCTTTTTGCACTTAGGTCCATCAGAGGTGTGGTCTTGATGAGGCCTTTGGAGTCGGGCAGACCTAAGTTTGAACCCCACCTTGGCCCCTCCTCCTCTGTGTGACATCCGGCAAGTGAAGGCTGAGCGGTACTCCCTTCTTCTGCTAATAGTAACCTCTCTGCTCCGTAAAACGGGATTGGTCATCGTACCCGCCCAGTGGAGCAGTGGGGGCGCCCAGTGAGACGGAGCATTAAAGCGCTGAGTCCTGGGCCCAGCACTCACCCCGGGTCGGGGCGGGGGGGGGGGGGGGGCGGAGCTTGGCAGACCCCAGCGCCTATTGCAGACAGACGAGGCAGGGGGGCTGGCGTTTCTCTGCACGCTGTGTGCCGGAACACAGTAGTTTCCAATCTGGCTCTTCTCCAGGGGCTGTAGCTTTAACATATATTTCAACCACTTCAAAAACTGTGAAAACAGGAACGTACACCCGCCAAGGTGGCCTGCTAAATCTCAGCGCGTGGAAGACTGCCAGGGCCTGAGCCGGTGCAGACACCGAAGCGAAGCTCGTGTCTGTGGATCAGCCTGACCTTCGCTCAAAGCGGGCAGGGATTAGGGGCGCTGCACTCTGCGCTGGTTGTTTGAAACATTCTGGCCTCTGTCCGTTTCTTGGCGCCAAATACACAAACGAGGACACCAGTGTCTGCCCCATTCGTGCCCTTGTCACTTTGAGACAGTCAGCTGTGTGCAGTCAGGGAAGTCGCACCTTGTGCACCGGGCAGCGTCAGCGTCCACCCAGACGGCCCCCTGCACTGGAGACCAGCTTCCCTTCCTTCAGAAAGTCCTGCTGCTTCCTGCTTGAGGAAGATTTCCGGAATGAAACTAGCACCGGTTCCAGACCTCAGGAGCTTCCTGGACGGAGTTTTGAAACTGGACCCGCACATGTGGAGAGAACCAAGAGATGCAAGAAAGAGGCCGGGCCACTCCAGATTGGTGGGTGACAGGTTTAATCAGCAAAGGAAGTTACTAGAAGGCTTGTCCTGGGAGGTACAAGACAAGTCGACCTCCACCCATGCACCCCCCTGCCCCGCCAAAATTCTAGGAGGCCTTGGGGGGGGGGCGTGGTTAGTCACACAACCACCCAGATGGTCTCGGCAACACGGTACTTTCTCTAGGCTGCGTCCTTGATGGGCAGAGTGTGCATTCCAAGTCCAGGGGAGGGGGAGGGCCTCTGATTGCCCAGGTCCGGCTGGTGGGCCAGCCGGCTGTTGTGTCCTCTCCATGACCTCTCCCAACAAGCAGTCCTTCCAACTTGTTAATGATTCGGTTCTGAAGACAACGACCACCCATCTCTCGTGCTTCTGGAAGTTTAACCAAAGACTGTACACTGTGACAGCAAAGGGAAGTCTAAAAGCCCACTCGCACGTGTGGCCGTGTGCCTGTGTGAAAGCAGACTTTCTTTCCCACGTAATGCAAACGATGTACGGAAGTACATGGGGTGCTAAGAGGAGAGCCAGGCAGCATCTAGCAGGCACAGCCGGGCTCTGTTCGGGTTCTTCTGGGGGCAGCCCTAGGACAGGACCTGAGTGCTCATCGCTCATTTAGAGAGTGATCCCAGGAGGCCCTGCAGGAGAGGGAGGAAGGGAGACAGGGAAGGGGGGAAAGCCAGCGCAAGGTCATCATGGAGCAGGTGACCACGGTGGGCAGTCCCACTGGGGAGTACCAGCAGGGAGTGTCTCGGAGTCCCCCCAACCCCGACCAGGACCCAGGGTCTTATCCACCGACTAGTGCCCATCAGCAGCTCAGAGCCACTCCCGGGAGCTCAGCGATACCGCGCACTTCTGCGTTCCTGAGCTCCAGCCAAGCAGATGACGCCAGCCGGAGAAGGGCCCCCTGCAAACAGCCACGTGTGCCAGCAGCAGGAGGCTGGGACACTGTGCACAGGAGCTGGAGGGCACCGCTGGTGTGGGCGGAGTGCCCCCAGCATCAGTGACTCCCCTGCTCTCCACCGACTTTAGTAACAACTGCTCGCAGACGAGTGTGCCAGACGCTGGGCCAACGCGAACTCCTGCGATCCTTCCACCAACCCCAGCAGAGTGGTACCATTCCTATCCCCACTTTACAGATGAGGAAACTGAGGCTTGGAGGGATGACATGACCAGCCTGTGATGGCATCTAACAACCTACACATTCAGCACTTGAACCCGGAGCTGTCGGACTTCGAAACCTTTGCCCTTTATCACTCCACCAAATTTCAGGCTCATTTGTTCTTATATAATAATGTTAACTAACTGGTTACTTGATATTTTACCCCATAGCAGATTAGAAACAGGAAATGCCAGACAGACAGGCACCTGTCAGCTGCACGTCAGCATTCAGGGATAAAAGAAACTGTCCCCCCGAAGTACCGCTCAGCCTCATGACGGATGCCTAGCACAGGTGATCACACAAAGGTGAAATGATGTTCACACCCCCTCTTTTAAATGGGGCATAAGGATACCATGTGGATTCTGATAAACTTTCCAACAAGAATCGTGAACCACGGCCAGGTTTGCGCTTCGGAAAAGTCTATTTCCACGATGTGGATTATCCACGCCCAGCAGAGCGGGAAGTGAGGTGTTGGGTTCCTGCTACAGCAAAGCTTGGCCAGCCAGCAGAACCGAGGAAGAGAAACAGCTGAAAGGCAAGGGGCTCATTTCGGAAGGAAGGCACTGTGGCCTCTTGGTGAATTAGCAAAGCCAACCCCCAGAAGGAGGCGCCAGAACCAGAAGGGAGAAGCAGAAGGCGCACTGCTCTGGCCTGCCCGCCCAGCGTGCTCCTGAGTGGACAGCGACTTTGAGAAAGTGCCCTGCAGAGGAGGCAGGCTGGTGACCACTCCCTAAGTCACAGCCTTGGAAATAGGAGATATGCCTATTTCCCGTGATGTCTCGTTCCTGCGAATTGATTGGCATTTGGGATGTGGGGGGGGGGGGGGTCCCACAGGCTGCTCAGAACGAGCTCCACCCCTGCGGTGCAAGTCTTCACTCCCAGCAACGCCGCAGCCTTACACATCCGTCAGACAGTCGGCCAGCAGTGCGCGCCTCTCCTTGCCCATCTGACGGAGTTCACCAGGAATTCTCTTCTGCCCCGCCGAGATGTCACGGATGCGGCCACTGTGCGCTGTGAACAAAGCAGACGCAGCCCAGGGACAGGGAGCGACACGGAATGCGAAGGCCGACGCGTCCAGTACCATCTCCATCCCCGTCATCATGTTTTCTGTGCTTTCAAACGATCTGATGGAATTTTTCGGTCTCATGCCTTTAAAAATAACAACCCTTCCTACAGGGTGGGTAAAGTGTCTCTTTGGGTGGAGAAATGTGGAAACTTCTAAACTGATGGGCTAGCTGAGAAAACGCAGCCTTAAGAAAATCATGAAGAGCTTGGCCAGAGATTCTGGGAGCACAGCTGTTTGCTCAGCCCATCTCCTGTTGAGTGTCACTCGAGCAAGTCCCCTGCCAGCTCCAGAATATCTGACGAGGCTTGCCAGAGGGTCATTGCTTTTTATTATTAAAATCCCCTGCCAATGACTTGCACACCAATGTTTATAGCAGCATTATTTACAACAGCCAAATGCTGGAAACATCCCATGTGTTGCCTCCGCCATTTGACTATTGACAGATGAGTGGATAAACAACATACTTACAGCGGAATAGGATTCATCCTTAAAAAGGGAAATGCCGATTCCTGCTACCACGCGAATGGATCTTGAAGACATGATACTCGGTGAAATAAGCCGACACAAAAGGACAAGTACTATATGACTATATCACTCATAAGAGACACCTAGAGTGGCCACCTTGCTAGAGGCTGAGTAGAAAGGCAGGTGCCAGGTGTTGGGGGGAGGGGAGAGCATGGGAAGCTGGTGTTCAGCGGGACAGAGCTGCAGGGGCAAGAGGTGACAACCCTCTGACGATGGATGGTGGGGACGGTCCCACAACAACATGAGTGTGCCAGGCCACAGAGTGGTGCACTTCGGAATGGCTCACAGAGACAGTTCTCTTTGCATGTATATCTCACCACAATAAGAAAGAGCCCTCCTGCTGGAGGGACTTCCCATCCCGATGCCTTCAGATCAATCAAGGAACCAAATGCAGCAGTGATGCCCAGCATCCCTCCACATGCAAACTGTTAAAACTCTTTAATTCTCATTTGCATCCTTATCTGCATTTTCACCTCCTCTTCTCTGCCGCTCACAAGATGTTCCTCCTTGGCGACCACTAAGCTGGAAGCACCACTGGATGTCAGAAGTTCCAGGGGAGAGAAATGAAAACAAAAACTGGGTGATAGCACCCTAAACTCTAGGTTTCCTAGGGCAAACAGTTGGCACAGAAACGCGCATGGGTTTGAACTTTTTCATTTGGAATAATAAAAGGTTTCTTTTTTTAGCTACATGTTTAGGCAGATGTAACTTTTTGCTAATAGTTGAAAAGCACATTTTATATAATTTTTCATAATAGGCAAGGAATAAAAAGGTCAAATGAAAAAAAAAGCCCTAATGTTTTGAAGCTCTCTACATATTATACATTCATTCTTCATTCTAATGTCATCACTAATAATCTATCTGGCAGCATTTTTTTTTATTTTCTTCCTTTCAAAAGGGACTTTTTCTGCCAGCAAAGAATTAATTGCACAGAAGATTCTAAACCAATAACAACCAAGAGATACACCCAGTGCTTTAAAACGAGATGGAAACAAGATTTCCGAAAGTGCGTTCCACGGACTGTCAGAAACACTAACCTACTCGTTAAAGATGCAGAGACTGCAGAAACGGAATCCCTGGGAACGCTGCCCCTGGACCTGCTTTCCACTGAATAAATAGCCCCTTATTTACCCAATAAAAGAAGTCCCCTCTGAGGCAAGGTGGGAGATAAGATCAAGTGTGATTTTGGTCAGCAGGGGAACAGTGAGGAGCAGACACGTGGGTCCAGGCCTGCCTGACTCCACAGCCCCACCCCCTCCCCAGTGCCCAATCCCATGTGCCTGGTGGCCCAGTAGCCACACCTCCAATATATTAGACACTCCCATTGGTTGGCTTTCGGGGGGACTGTGGACCTCAGCTCCCTCAGACCTTTAGTTAAAGATGACAAAAAACAATGGCCAACCTGGTACAGGAACCTCAACTACCCACTCTCAGCTTCCCTGAGAGGCCACACCACTACAGCAGGACCAGAGAGCCGAGTCTCAATCCACCATTGTTCTGGGCACCTAGGATCTCCAATGCCTGGCCTGGGCCAAGAGGGGCAGGGCAGCCTCAGCTTTCCAGAAGCCCTCTCTGCCAGGTAAGTACTTTAAGATGGTATTTCTCCCACTTCTGTGCATTATTTACTCCTGTATTTATTGACAAGTATTTATATAGCACTTTACCCAAGACGGTCTCCTAGGTACTTTATAAGCAGGAATTCATTTCATCCTTTTAACAACATTGAAACTATTTTTGTCCTCTGCAGAACTGAGGCAGCTGGAGCACAGAGAGGGTCAGACTTGGCCCACAGTCACACAGCAGGTAAATGGCAGAGCCAGTCAAGCCAAGGCAGGCTGTCTTTATCGCTCGCTCCAAGCTGTTTAAATGGGGCACACATGCCTTAATGGCAAAATTAAGCTCTTCAGCAAAAACAAACACAGCTGACTTCTGGTCCCTGGTGCCGGTTCTGAGGCTTGCTCCCAGGGCGTCATTTATGGTCCTTCTTAGGGGAACCTCCGTTAAATCCTGGCTTTGTAGTGAGCACACCTGTGACTGCCCAAGGACAGCTTGTTTTCTCACAGGTTACGCCTCTTCTTGGGAATAATGTGTGCCGTGGATCTGCTGAAAACACCCGATCTCCCTTCGTCCCAAATGATAGCCCAGCTTTGGGAAAATTTCTGAGTCGGGTCGGAATCGATGGAGTCTTCAGAGTTGAGTATTTCCAATCAGCACACGGTGGCGGCTCATGTCGGTCTAGGGGGCTGGTTCGCAGCATGTAGACCCTTGGACGGCAAAGCAGCATCCCCAGAGAACTGGTTGGAAGGTCAGGGTCTCTGGCCCACCCCAAATCTACTGAATCCGAAACTGGGGCATAGGGTCCAGGATTCTGTGTTTTTACAAGCCCTCCAAGTTGGAGAAAACTGGTCTAGAAAAAATAACCAAACATAATATGTACCATCCCATAGTAAAAATTTGATGTCAATTCCTAGCCGTGAGTTACATTTCTAAGAGCTTACCTAGGATCAAATCCTGGCTTTAAAATTTACCACATAGGTGGCCTTAGGCAAGTCATTTCATATCTCTAAATCTTAGTTTCTTTATCTGCAAAATGGGAATAATAAGACCTCCTATATAGGAATCACTTGGATTAAATGAGAAAAGATGCTGACAGTGCATAGAACAGGACAAATGATCAAGATCTCCTTGTGCCGGATTCACTGCTGTTGCCATCTCTCTGGGTGCGAGAGCACTTGGCAAGGAGTATTTTTCAAAAGGGAATGAGGTGTGTGTAAGTGGCGGGTGGGAGCTCTGAGAGCGGCAGAGGCCTTCCATCATGCAGATCTGACAGTATCGGGGCAAAGGCTGCAGACAGAGCTCCCTCCTTGTCCAGCCAGAGCCTGCCAGCCCAGACTCCCTCCCACGGGCTAACGATGAGCCTAGAGCATCGACAGTCCTGGCTTTGAAGCTTCCTGGAATGGAGAAATGACCCCTTCGATAGACGCATCCAGGCAGACTCGTCTACAACCAAGGAAATACCTGAAGAGAACCAGTGTGGAGGGCCATGGGTGGGGGGGAAGATGGGTGAGATGGAGACAGGCAAAGGGAAGGAGGATGGGGTCATTCCTAGGCAGATCCCAGCTCTTAGCTCACCCCCATCCCTTCCCAGACCCCTCACCTTGGCCCTCCTGCACCCCCACGGTCTGCCTTTAAAATGTGCCACTCTCCTGCCCCTGGACGCAAGCCTTTCCCTCATCTCCTCCCACACGGGCTGGAATTTTCCAACACAAACTGTCTCAAAACCAAAAGAGAGAGAAGGGAAAAAAGCATGAAGACATCAGAGCAATAAATACAAATCCCAGGAAACCAGTGTAGCTCACTGAGGGCCAGAGCTTGATCTTAAAATAACAGCCCAGTAAGAATTACCAATTGATTTTTTCCCATGAAACTGTAATCACAGGGCCACACAAAGAGACGTACCAACAGCCAAGGGATCCCATGCTCACGGGCTCTTTCCCTATGACGTCTGGATTTCTAACCCAAACCTACTCTTTTTTGTTTCTTCCCCCTTGCTCCTTTGGGCTGAGGCAACAACACAAGTAAGTTCACGACACTTTGCACAGAGGTGACTTGACTACACCTGAAGGATGAGAGAATCCATCAGATGAAGGATGATAATAACCACAGTTGAACACCTACTGTGTGCCAGGAACTGTGCTGAATTCGTTGCATCCATCACCACAGTTAATTCTCCTAACAACACGACAAAGCAGTAATAATAATAGTTATTGCTGTCAAGCACTCACTCTCTGCCAAGCACTGTCCTAGGCATTTTACATGTCTCCATGAACTTCTTATTACAACAGTGTAAGCTGCATGTTACTGTGCCCATTGTTCAGAGGAAGACTTTGAGATACAAAGAATTTAAGAATTAGGAACAGAGTCACAGAAGTAAATAGCAGAGGCTGGAGTTGCACCCGAGGACTCTGATTTGAAAACCCATTATCCCAATCACTGTGTTTCCAGGAAGAGGGGCAGGTAGGCCTGGAGATGAACCGCCATTCTGGGAGAGCCAGTCAGTGGGTGTTGGCTGGAAGGTTCCTTAAATGCTGGGAAAGTGTGTGGTTTTAGCTTCAGGAAATGATTTGCATGAGACCAAAAGAAAGTGGAGCCAGCCCTGGGCAAGAAGCAAGCTTGGGGGAAAAAAATTCAGTTTCAGAGGAGAAAAAAGGAATTAAGTGAAAAAAGTAGCTACTTGGAAGGTCTCGGTTGTATAGAACAGAAACCAAAATTAACTAACTTAACAAGCAATTCCTTAGATGGATTTTATAACACCCACAGAAAGGACAAAGAACCAGACTCAAAAAACAAAAATAAATAAGAACGAGGAAGATCCAAGCAGCAAGAAACACACCATGGTCACGCTGAAAGAACAGTCTGGCTAGGACACTCACTGTTCCTGGACCCTCATCTGTGCACTGTCCCCAACTCGGATACCATTGGCTGGGAGTTACTTCTCAGTGGCCAATCATTGGCGAGCCACACCTCGGTGTCCAATCATTGGTGGGCCACACCCTCAGGTGAAGGCCCCAGACTGGCTGAGCTGAGGACCCGCCCTCATTCGGCTTCTAGAATTTCTGACAGTATCCTCTTTGCCATTGAGGGATTCACACGGTACAGGATCCCCTCCCCAGCCGTCAAACCAACGACACCCAGGACGGCTGCTGAGGCCGTGAGCATAGGCTCCTGTGCCAGGGCCGCAGGGACCCTGAAGACCAGCAAGCCTGGATGCGGGAGAGACAAACAGCCCGCCAGGTTCGAGACAGAAGGAAACCAACCCGCCTTTTCCGGAGACGTTGGGCGTTAAAGGCATCTACAGGAAAAAGGTCTTGCTCCTCAAGGCCCTTGTCGCCAGCCTTGAGAGGGGCCCCTGTACTCAGGGGGGCGCTAAGACTGCGAAGGCTCAATCCCAGCAGAGGACAGGCCGTTATTATGTGCGAGATGGATGTGCGGTGGCTAATGACAGACCCCAGTGCTCCTGGAATAAGTGGGCTGGAAACCTCTCTGCCCTGCCGGTGGCAGCCTCCAGCCCACTGCTCTCAGCACGACCAATGCCGTGCGGCACGAATGGGCGTCGCCATGACCACGGGATGTTTTTTTCATCCGAGCAAAGGCTGGGCCTGCCTCCGGAGTCTCCTGCCTGAGCTTGTGCTGACCTGAAAGTCCCAGCGTGAAGTCTGTTGCTGGGTGAACTCGGAGCGATGCTCCCAGGTCTCCTGCTCTTGTCGATTCCTCTTTTTGCTGATCTCCAGCTCGAGGCTGAAGGGTCAGACAGCGAAATCACGCAGCAGGACTCCACGCTCACGAAGGGGGCCTGACAAATCTGGCAGCAGAAGCCAAGGGAACAATGACCATTGTGAACGTGACCCCAATAGCTGACCAAGAGTGCGGTGGAAGGAAACTTTTCCTGGGGAGATATAATTTCAAAGGAAAAACCTCCAGAAAATTATAAATATCGTCATTTGATGTAATCACCAGCATTTGCATAGCTGTGCATGAGAAATCCCTTTAAACATTTATAAAATTAAGATGCTAGAATTAATGTTTAGCTATTATAGGAGTGCTTATAACTATCCGACAATCATGCATAATTAAATAGCAATTTCACACGTTACCGGATGGGGCCCCATTCGATGAAACTCAGTCAAAAGAGAACATGGAAGATTTATGGAAGGAAAAGTTTGTGGGCTATGAGCCCTCTTGTGGCCCTAAAGAGCAGTGCAGCCAAGACCTCCACCCCCACCGTCCCTCTGGCGTAGAGGAGGTGGAGTCGGGGGGGTCAGAGTCTAATTAATTGTGAGGCTTGGACTTCTTTCCCAGGCCATGACCTCTGGTTCTAAGGAAACTGCCAGGCAGTAGCAAGGGCACCATCAAGGGCATTCGGACGGAGGGCAAACTTTCTCACCTCTCCACGGTTACCCAGGAGCAGCAGATAACATGTATGGAACTTCAGTCGCATTCGTAGACAGCGACATGGATCTGTGAGGAAACCACCCTCACGCCTGTGTATGGACGTTGAAAATGAGGCTTTGAGAGGCTGTGTGACTGGTCCAGGGTCTTTCACGCTTCCAACCAGATGTCGCATGGCAGCACCTCCTGGTTTTAGATGCCAACCGATTTCAAATGTCTTTTCTGACCCCTCTGTATCAAGTCCCAGCACCGCCCGCCCACACCAGCTAATGTCCGGCTCTCCAACCTCTTTCCCTCCAGTTCTCACCCTGGGGGCACATGATCCTACCTGCATGTTTGCTCTGGTCCCCCTCACTGGAATGGAAACTCCTGGGGGTCCAGAGCTATCTCGTTCGCCCCTGGGTGCTCCCTTGGTGTGGAGCCATGAACGATGTGATTAGTAGGACGCGGTTGAAAGGCAAGGACAGACCAGCCGACTCAAGGTTCCCTCGGGACGTGTTGGCTTGGTGCCAACTCCTGGACATCCCCTTGGGTGGGTCTGTAGACCCCTCCTACTTCTTGTGTGAAAGGTTAAACCCTGCATTTTGCCTCCCAAACTCCTTCCTCCTCCTTTATTCAATGTCTTTCAGACGGGAGGCACCCTCCACCACCCAGTTGTACAAGCAAAGCACGGGAGGTCATCTGGACTCCTCTGCATTTGAATAGCTCCTTCCTCTCCCACAGTAGCTACCAGACGCCATGTGCCGCTAACTTGTGTCCCAGTGTACCCACCGGGCTGCACCTGCTGCTCTCCATTCCGGCCACGGCCTCGCTTCCTTGCACAGGCTGTCATCACGATACATTTGCATCGGGGCAGAAGCCTGCCAGCTGCCCTTCGCAGCTCTGGGCGGCTTTCCATCTGCACCCAGAGGGTGCTTCCAAACACTCAGAGCCCAGCCAGTCCCTGTCACTTACAACCCTCCAGGGCCCCCCTGCTGCTTTTAGGAGAAAGTCCAAAATGGCTAATAGGACACTTTCAGAGGCCTGCTGCTACCTCCACCCCCCGCCTCCCTTAGCCTCACAGACATTCTTCAGAGAGCTCCTGAGAGCCACCTACTACATTAGAGCCTTTCAGGGATGTTGTCCCATTAACTTCCACAACACTTTTGCAAGGAAGATGTTACTAGTCCCATTTTTAAAAATATGAAGCCAGCTCAGAAAGGCAAAAGAGACTTGTCCAACGTCCCCAGGCCTCCTGGTTCAGAGTCCACTGCTCCTCTGTCTCAGCCTGCGTCTGTCATGGCTAGTATTTGTGAAGTACCTACTGTGTTCAGGACACCATGCAATGGTGGTACTCTCTCCACCCAGTGAGTCATAAAGCACCCTTGTTCCTACACAGTTAGCAAGGTCCTCGCTGGAGACCAGCAGACGCCAGCACCTTTAGTCCCCGGAAGCTAGAACAGGGCGCAGCACACAGTAGATGCTCCCTAAATCCTTGTTCCGTGGACGATTGTCCATGTTCTTCCTCCTCTGTGCACCTTTTAGGAAATAAAGCTTGTAGTGGTTCTAGCACTGCCCCCGTTTCAGAGGTAAAGCGTAAGGCAGTATGAGCTTTAGTTATGTTCTTTCTTGTTCTTCGGGCTCCTAAAAGTGTATTTGTGTTTACCTACCCAGGTAAAACAGTAACTCTACTGTCACCCGAGCCTCTCACCCTATTGGCAGGTTCTGTGATAATACAAACAAAAGCTGCGGTGAAGATGTAAGCCCTTCTCGGAGTTTGTCCCAATGTTGCAGTGTGACAGGAGCTTCAGATGTGGCCAGGGCTGGGCTTGGAATACAGACCGGAGTTCCCGCAAAGCCCCGGAAGGACAGCGGCTGCGGGAGGCGGGGGCAGCCCCCAGCAGGAGGGAGGGAAGGTCCAGGCAAGCTGCTCATCCAGTTGCGGGAGTTTCAGTGTACACTTGTCGCCATGGCAACTTTGTCCTTCAAATTTGGAAAATTCTAGGAACAAGATCACCCTGGTGGTAAAGATTGCATTAAAAAAAATACAAAAGACAGGCCACCTCAGCCCTGGAGGCTGTACTTTCTTTGGAGGCCTTCCCCCAAGACGCCAGGCACAGGACGAAAGACCGCAGGCTCGGCAAGAGGAGCAGGAGAACAATGAAAGCCACCTTGGCTTTCATCCCACTCATTCAGGGTTTGTGAAAACAAAAGACCTTTGCCCCAGGATGCAGTTGGCTCAAAAACTACATTTGGAATATATAAATGCAGAAAGGAACATGTTTTCATAAAATGCACTTGACTTATAAGTCAGTGTAGCCATGATGTAGGTACTGATAGGCTTGTCCCATAAAAGTGCTAGAACAACTCAGTGACCCTGACACTGGATTTTCTGGCACTCTGTCATTTATGATGACAACACCGTGCTGACTGGTGGGGACAGCGTGGGATTTTGCCCCAGGGTATTATGCTACTAGTAACTGATGTTTCTCCTTTGAGGGTGGTCATGATAGTGGGACAGTTCATGCCGAAAACACTTGGGAAAAGCCAAAGTGCTGACTCACTCCTGAGGGTTTGGTTCGATCCCATCGCCTCAGGTTTGTATGTTTCTGTTCTTTGGGACCCTGTTTCTCTTCTCCATGCATATTAACCATGACTATTCTGCCACCTTCGGCAATCACTCCAAACAGAGGGCTAGACCAGTGTGAAGTTCATGGAGTGGAAGTTTGTGCGGGGCACACGCTCAGCATCAGGACACCTGCCACTGAGTGGAACTCCAGGCCGTCCTGGTACAATAAGCAAATCCCTGATCAATAAACTCTGAGCCCTGGGTTTGCTTTAGGACAAATACTTCACTATTGGAAACGAGCGAGGAGGGGCTGGGGTTGTGCATCTCATTGAAATGTCCATTGTCACCTTTTGTGTGTGCCTGAGCCACAAAAATCCCTTCTTCCAGTTAGACATCAGTTTCTTGAATGGAATAATGGAATCTAGGAGCTATGGGTTCTCTGAAAGGCTTTCTAATCCCTCCAAAAGGGCCACTTGCCTCATCCACTCTCCACCTGACAGCAAGGCCATGCTCCCCTGCTTCTTCTCCAGAATGAATGGAATGAATGGCATGGAGGAAAACGGGCAGATGGCACGTGAGAGAAGAAGGAAGCCTGTAACCCCTTCATAGCGTCCATCCCTTCCTCCACTCATTCATCCATTGATCACTCAGTCGCTCGTTCTGTGAATCTGCTGGATACCCACACAGCGATACCTCCAAGGTATTGCAATACCGTGGTGAACAGGACCCAGACCTGACCTCTCACCTCCGCTCTCCATTCTCCCAGCACATGGGCTCTGTTCCTACACATCATGTTCCTGCCTCAGGACATTTGCACTTGCTGTTTCTTCTGCCTAAAATGCTCTTTCCCCAGCTCTTGTAGCCCTTATGCCTCCCCTTTCCCTCTGCCCTAAGTTCACAAGTCATCTTTACAGACAGGCATCTCCTGATCACATGATCTAAGAGGAATCTCCCCTCCCTGCCCTGCTGTGAAATTATTCTGATAGTTTTGGACAGTTTGTGTCTTCTTCCCTATTGGATCTCCAGCACCTGGGACACTGCCAGGCATATTATAAGATATAATAGACAGCACTGACTTAGCCAGTTGCCCTTTGGAGTGTTTCATGTGCACTCTCCCAATTAGTCATGCCAACAGGCCTATGAAGTGGGTGTCAAAAGAGGCATAGAGAAGCTAGGTAACTTCCTCACACAGTCAGTAAGAAACAAGGTTAGTTTTTAAACCCAGGATGTTTGATTCCAGAGTCTGGACTCCTGGTGCCTAAACTAGATTTGTCAGCCAGTATAATGAATGAATGAGTGAATGAATATAAGAATGCATGAATGAATGAAACATCAGAATGAAAGAATGAGTAGAGTCAAAAGCAAAGATTAAACAAATAATTATTTAACACTGAAAAAGCACAAAGAACTGCAGGCTACGAGCCCTGGCTGGTGTAGCTCAGTGGATTGAGTGCGGGCCTGCAAACCAGAGGATCGCAGTTCGATTCCCAGCCAGGGCACATGCCTGGGTTTCAGGCCAACTCCCAGCAGGGGACACACTAAGGGCAACCATACATTGATGTTTCTTTCCCTCTCTCCTTCCCATCTGAAGATAAATAAATAAATCTTTAAAAAAAAAAGAACTGCAGGCTACGATGACAGTGTCTGACAGAGATCAAACCGAGTTTAGAGTGTCAGGAGACACCTGCCTGGGGAAGGGACCCTCACTTAAGTGACAGTGTAGAGTGTGGATGGGAGTTAGTGGGAGAAGAGGGTCATTCATAGACTAATCTGCTGGTGACATTGGAAAGAGAGAAGGCAGCCTGAATGCAACTATCAGACCTCAGGTGCAGAATAATACATCTTTGTGACAATGTGAAGAAATAGGCAGGGCATATACCAAGATAGAAGCAAAAATTGGTTTTTGGGAAGACAATTTGCAGGATCATTCTATCTCTAAACAACTCACAGAATTTGAAAAATACCTTCTTTTTGATCCAGCAATTCCACTTTTAACTATCTTTCCTACCAAGACACTTGCGTATCTACAGAGAAGAATATGAAAAGGCAGCCACCGGAACGGCCCCAAATCCAACAATGCCAAACAAATATTTATCAATAGGGAAATGGATTAAATGCATGTGGGTACCACCATACTGTGTGAATATTCTGGAACACTTTTAAAATGTCTTCAATCAAGATACCAG
Source organism: Sturnira hondurensis (assembly GCF_014824575.4). Taxonomy (NCBI): domain Eukaryota; kingdom Metazoa; phylum Chordata; class Mammalia; order Chiroptera; family Phyllostomidae; genus Sturnira; species Sturnira hondurensis. The sequence goes on from NW_028083884.1 coordinate 1,589,939, forward strand.
GGCACACGAAGAGCTCCAAGGCACAGGATCAAGCAGAAAAGGCCCATTAACTCTTCACTATGCACAGAATGACCCTGTTATATGTATTTTAAAAAGAGAAGGCACCACAGCTATGCGTACATGCTCATGCACACACACATGGGTATAAATGCATGTTTTGAGATATTGGGGATGGTTTGAAAGCACATGCAGCAAATTCTTACTCTTGATCTCCTGGGAGAAAGAAGATTCTGACTTTTTAAAAACGTCTGAAATGTATGAATTTGTATAACGAAAATGTAGCCAAATAGTGCAGTGACTTTTTTTCATAATCAAAAATCGCACATTGAAATCAAAAGACTAAAGAGCACTGAGCCATCACCACAAACGGAAGTTCTGTGAATACCCCATGGGCTCGGTAAGAGGCCCCGGCTAGGGTCGAACCCCAGGAGTCACAGTGCTCAGCCAGGGCCATGTTCCCCAAACTTCTAGCTTACCCTGATTCGCTTCTTTATTTGCTTGGGTCAGTGGCTCTGGGATTCTGACTCCTGGCTCATTCCTGCCTCAGCATTTGAGCTGCATCCAAGGTCCAGGACACCTGCCTACATACCCACTGTCCACTCCAGGCCCACTTCAGACCAATCAAGGCAGATTTTTATTCCCCTCGCCCCCAGGCTTTCTTCCCTCACCAGGGCATGAGGTTAATGTCCTCCTGAACCCCTCAGGCTCACAGCCGAAGAGAAAAGAAACTCGGCACATCTATGGATAAGGGCGGCTCCTAGCCTTGCCTGGTGACCAGGTGAAGATTAAGCTCTGTTGGAATTTCCCCCTTCTCTGCTGTGCTTGCAGAACCGTCCATGTGGTTTTCTTTTTCCTTTCCAGGATTCTGAAATAGATGAGTAGCTCAACGTGTGGGAAGCTAACATGTTTGGTTGGTTCTTTAGTTGTGTTAATAAAACTCGCGTCTTAATTAACTTGGGTGCTTGGGCAAAGGGAGGGGACTCACCCCTCCCTTGGTGTCCCATCATCTGCCTCCCCACCTGTCCCAGCAGCACCTGTGACCTTTGCTGGTACTCTGTGCCCTGCCCACATGCTTGACAAGGAGAGAGGGAGAGAGTCCAGAAGGCAGGAGGGAGGAGGGAAGCAGTTCTCATTTTAGTTCTACAAGGTCTTGAAGCCTCTAAGAAGAGCCGTATCCTGTGTTAAGGCCAATAAGACAAAGACTTTTACATCCTAGAGCTTCCAGTCCAGTTTAGAAAATAGACACAGGAACACATAACCTCAGTACCACCTCTGCTGACCTCCCAGGGCACAGTTTGTTTCCTCAGCATTCCTCCAGATGTGCTTTGTGTTCAGTTATTGTCCCAAAGAACGCAGGCCCCGAAGGGCAGAGCCCAGCCCTGGCAGGCGGACCCCCCAGTCGCCCAGCACCCAGAGCAGCCCCCATGTGCACAGCAGGAGCTCAAACACACCTGTTGATGAATGAATGAATGAATGCCCTGCCCTAAGTAAATGGTTCTGGTCACGCGAGGAGCCCCACCCACTTTCCAGAATTGCTTTTAATGCAGTTCCCCACCGAAGGGCCCATGTTCTCAGGACCAAACTTACAGTTCCATAGCCTCAGCCTGCCTTCACCCATCGGCCATCAGGAGAGGTTTCTCCTGAGAAACCGCAGGGAAAGGAAACTGTCGCCCACTCCCCGGGCACAGGGATTGCTAAGATTCCCGTGACAATTCTCCCGTCCTCTACATGACAGGGTGAGACATTTTAGGGACTAGGAACATTGCCGCCTAATAACCCTTCCTCGCGTAACTTTCCAGAGAAACTCAGAAACAAGTATTACAACATTTGAAGGAGACTTTGCAGGTGGGCACAGCTCACCAGGTTTGAGAACAATGAGTTGAACAGAAAGCACAGAGTTTATAGCAGAAAGAGGGAGAGCAGATTTACTAAGTAAAACTACATTCCACGGAACATGGGAGCGGGCCAGCTCCAAGCAGAGATTGACATCAGGGGCTGGAGGGATTCTATTCTTACCGGGTGGGTATTTCCTGGTTGTTTTGTTGGGCTTGTATCGCACGTGTACAAGTACTTGTATTTTAAAGCTACTGTGCATGTGGTCTCCCATGATTTTCCCTGATTGACCACTGGGGAAGGGGTTGCACCATGTTAATTCATTATAACGCTGTTACGACGAAGCAGGGGTCGTGTAGCATCTTCTGCGCAGGTGCATTCACGATTCACCGTGACTCAGCACTTTTCCAAAAAGCAGGAACAACTGGTCTTAGAACAGGGTCTCTGCCCTGTATCGATGTCCTTTGTCTTAGCCCTGGGGCACCTCCAGACTGCCTCCTGCCTCAGTGTGGCACTTGCGGCCACAAGAGGACTCGTAAAGTGAATTAATTATTTAGCTGCTTTCTGTGAAGCAGCCCAGAAATACCTCTGGGGCATCCAAGTTTAATTCTACTAAAGAATTAACAGTCTGCCTAATTTCTTCCTTTCATATTTTACTAATGTTTTTTCCCTTCTCTGTTTACTCCATTAAAGTCTATAACAGCATAAAAGATGAAAGAATGCATTCAAGTGTTTTAAAATGCTAATTTCCCCAAGCCCATGATGGCTTTTCAAGGTGATTTCCCCTTTAATGAGGGAATGACTCTAAATTTCTGACTCCCGAAGTAAACTGCTCGGTGTGCAGGTCATAGCCTCGCTAATTTATGTGTTCATTTAATCGAGAGCAGTTTAAGTTGCAAACCTACAAGCCCTGCACTGACTTCACTGTTGGCCACCACAAGGCACCGAGTGGTGTCAGTGTGCCCACAACAAGCTTTTGCTCCTCTCTGAAAGGCAGAGTGTAGCAGTCACAGGTGACAGAAGCCAGGTTGATAGAAACTCCACGTGCGCAGAGACTACGAGGAGGCCGAAATGACACAACAGAAGGAAATTCACCGCAGGGGTCCGAAGACCCCCCCCCTACCCCCCACCCCAAGCACTCCAGCAGTTAGGGAAGGGGGGTGTGGCTCAGGTAGAGCAGGCAGGTCGGAAAGAATTCGGAGGGCGAGTGGGAGGGGTGATTTTTTTTTCCCCTCTCTCATTTTAGGTTCAGTGCCTGTGGGCTCAGAATTTAACTGACGAAAGACAGATTAACAGGAAAAAAGTAATGCAAATGTTATTGCCAATTTACATGCAAAGAAGTTTACAGAAAAGAAATGAAACTCAAAGAAGCATTTAGACTAGGGTAAGGCTTACATACCATTTGTGCAGAAATATGTACGAGTCATTGTTATCGTGAGTGCTGACCCCGAGAAAAGGGACACCAAATGGCCACCTCCGGTGGGGGAATCTAATAATGGCACCCCAAGATGGCAGAACCCAAATGGCTTCCTGTCCCAGGAGGCCCAGTGAGGAGGTAGCATAACACTTAAGTAGAGATTTAACTGGTGCAAAGGAGTGAGCCCAGGGAAGTGGCAGCGAAGGGTTTGAAACAGCGGGTCTCTGGAGTGAGTCTGGCACGTTCTGGAGCAAAGATTCATGAATGGTCTCGAGGCAGGGAAAGGTCATGAACCAAGTCCAGGTGTCGGGGGGAGGGGAGGGCTGTGCCAAGCTACTCAGTTTACTTGGATGTTGGGACAGGAAACTATCCAAGAATGTGAAGCAAGGGAGTCACAGGATCCGGTTCATTAGGTTCGAAGATCATGGTCACTCGGGCTGCTCTGCGTAGAGCGGACAACACGGGGCGAAAGTGGAAACCGAGGACAAGGCAGTGAGAGGCTACACAACTATCACAGGTGCGAGGTGACCCTGGAGGCGAAGATGGTGAGAGTCCAGTGGGTCTGGGGTAGCGTTTGAAGGCTGAGAAGACCATGAGCAAAGATTTGGGCGCAAGGAGTTTCCTCGGGAGATGGGTCCCAGGAAGCTCAGTGAGGGCGCAGGGAAGGGAGGACGATCAGCAGGGGGTGCGGTGGCTGCGGTGGGCTGGGCACTGCCCTGCCGGGAGCTCTCGGAAGCAGACTGCTCCATGGAGGTGCAGGACGCTGGAGATTTTATGCCCCCATTCCCACCCACTAGTGACCGAGGGGAGCTCAGCCCTTCCAGATCTCCCCACACCACAGCCAAAGGACAGCTTGGGCAGAGAGACAGGAAGGTGTTGGCAGGTGAGAGTACTGGCCCCGGAGACCTCCAGGCTGGGCCCAGGGGAAGGGGTGGACTCCCACCACCCCGTCACTCTCAGACCTGTGCATCTTCCAGAAGAAATGGACCCAGTGTCCAGGTGGAGCAGCTGCTAAGACAGTGGACAGGGAAGGTGTTAGACATCTGAGAAAAGACAAGGTGTGAAATAGTCTTTGGGAAGCGTGGGAAGGTGAAATGACCAGAAAACAGCATGGACCAGGGTGGCTCCAAGTGCCCTCACTGAACTCAGAAACAGCCCCAGGCTGTGTGTCCTCCCCCGCCACATTCAGGTGCACAGCGGTCCGCAAACAGGCGTCTGGTTCGATCTGGCTGGCATAGTCAGGTGTGTGTGAAGAACTGTGGAGGGAGGGGCCCGGGAGTTAAGGGTCAGGCTATGGATCAGGAGAGATCCAGGTTTTCTGGGGCCTGAAATGTGAACACTTTTGGGTCCCTTCTTTAAGAAAAAGCATACACAATCACAAGTATAGAATTAAACACAAAAGTATTTTTACAATGAGAAAATAAGTCATAATAAAACTGAAAACTCAACAGACATCACCAAATCCAGAAAAAAACAACACAATTTTTTTTTATGAATGAGCTCCTCTCTGAGGAGCTCGACTTTGTATCACTAGGACAACTTTGTATTACTTTCTTTCCTGCCTTTTTTGGGGGGCCTATTCATGCAACGACAATTTTGTGTTATTTTCTATACAGAGCATAGAAAGACAGCTCAGTCTCTTTCTGAACAAGGTTGATATTTGTCTTTTCTTATTGGTAATTGGGGCAAATAAAACATGCAACTCCAATTAGATACACTTCAGTGTTTGCAACGCTGCCGCAGGTTGTATGCTACAAGTATAGAATGTTTGGCACAAGTGTGTCGGTTCTCTGATACATGTTGCCCATCCAAACATGCATCATAGCCCCGGCTGGTGTGGCTCAGTGGACGGAGCACGGGCTGTGAACCAAAGGGCCACTGGTTTGATTCCCAGTCAGGGCACATGCCTGGGCTGCAGGCCAGGTCCCCAGTGTGGGCCTTGTGAGAGGCAACCACAGATTAATGTTTCTCTCCCTCTCTTTCTCCTCCCCTTTCCTGCTCTCTATAAATAAATAAAATATTTTTTAAAAAATTAAGAAAAAACACACATAGCCTATTTATACCTGTAGATGATGCATCATTGAGGATACGCCCACCCATCCATTACTCACCCACAAATCTCTTGCTGGGCCCCCTTCCACCCATCTTCCTGTCCACCTGTCCACCCATCCACACCCCCACCCCCACCCATCTGTGCACTCGTCTGAACCCCGACTGAGCACCCGATACACAGAAGACGGGAGCCTCCCTGTTCCACTGCGACAGCTGAAGCCTTTTCGAGCCCTGTGGCTTCCAAATGCATCCCCCCGCCCCGTTTCTCTTGATAAGGGTGCATATTATGCATGTAAATCCCCTGTCTCATTTATACTTCCTTCCTCCAGACCACGATCCAAGCCCTTTCTCTCTCCACAGAGGCCCCTCCTCCACGCCATTTGCATTACTGGCGCGTGACTAATTAACTTCTCTAATCAGAATAAGCCGGTGTCAGACGAGAACAAGGCGCAGGCATCTTGGTGTCATTTCCTCAAACTTAATCAGGAGACAATAGCTCGGGGTTTATAATTTTACCAACAGTCGGAACATTTGCCCAGGGAGAGATGAATAAATAAAATCCAGCTCAGTTGCTAATGGAAGGAAACATTTGTGGAGGAAAGGAGGGGCGCGAATGTGTGCTGAGCCTGGGCTGTCTCCAGAATCGCGTTTGGAGAAAGGACACTAATAGCTGACATTTGCGAAGCTCTCACAGGGTGCTGGGCGCTCTGCATGCATCCTCTTATGCCACTGATTGTTACTGCACTAAAAGGTCAGTTTAGTTATTACCTTGTTTTGCAGACAGGGAAACTGAGGCATTACTCAATGTCATGGCCAAGTACAGGCAGTGAAACTGGGACCTGGGACTGGGCAGCCTGCCTCCAGAGCCCTTGCTCTCACCCCACATCACCCATACAAAGAGGTAACGCCCACCCCTTTGTAGGGAAGGGTAACATGGAGCTCGGGGGCTTTGTCATTGGCTAGGCAGACAGTGTAAATAGCAAGGTCTGGGTGTCAGTGGCTCCAGGTGCTAGCCTCCTTCCTACCATTGCCTCATCGTGTGACCTTGGATAAGTCCTTTTACTGTATGGCCCTCATAAAACAAGAAGGCTGGACTGGATACTCTCCTCATATCTGTTCCAGCCCCAAATCCTGGAATATCTACATTACTACATTGCTGTCTATAGAATTCATTTACAGCCTTAATCCAAAGTTGCTGCAAAGTTATCCAAGCACCAGAATTAACCAGAACAAGAATTAAAGCTAAAAATACCAACCCATCAACCGCGGAACACAGTCTGGGTCACGGGGTGACTAGTGAGAGTGCTGGAGGAGAGCCCAACTTGGGGACACCAGCCGTGACCCCCAACCCCTTGACGCCATTACGCAGGGGCTGCAGACAGCATCCTCTACAAGTACCAGTGTGGGAAGGGGCAGATAACTAGTGCCCAGCCCAGACACAACCACCGAGTCCCTCACTGACCCCTCCATTCAAGAAGCACATGCTGTGTACCTACTGTGTGGCCAGCAGAGAACCAGGTGCTGTAGATGCCAGATGACTGAAACAGGAGAGAGGGGACAGACATCCAGACACCCAATTTCAGGGACATTAATGAGCCCTGTATCAGGAGTACACGCAAGAGGTTCTGAGGGTCTCATACAAGGAGCCCTGGACCCATGCTCTCTGTGGTCCCAGTGGCTTCCTTCAGCTACTCAGACTGGCTAAACTCCTTCCCTCAGCTTTCCCACCTTCTGGAAGCCTCTTCCCCTGCCCTAGGCAGGGCCAGCTCCTTCTCATCCTCCAGGGGTCAGATTACAAACCACCTCTTGAAAGAGGCCCCTCCCCTTCCTTTCTTATGGGTTCATATTACTCTCCATCTTAGCATCCGGAGCTAAGCCACCCCTGCCCATATCACTGTGGTTAGTATTTACTTACTTTTTGTCTTTCACCCCCACTGGGTAGGCTCTCTCTACCACGGCATCCCAGAGCCTCAGCAAGTGCTTGCTACATCATTTCAAACATTTCATGAATGAATAGTCACCTGGGAAGGGCAGGGAATGCGCCAGGGGGAAGTTTTCCGAGGGAAGAGCAGGGGTTTCCACCTGTGCCAAGGGAGGACGCGACTGTTCAGGAGGCCAGCATGTGCAAAGGCACGGGGGTGAGACTGAGAACGAATCCCAAGAAACTGCCTGGTGGGGAGTGAGGGACTTGGTCCCTGTCTCGAGGCCTGTGGATCTAAATGTTCAAAGTGTCTGCTCTTCAATCTTTCTTCTTTGGGGGAATGTTGAGTCAGTGAGCAGGCAAAACTGCTCGGTCTAAAATAAAACGAGACTCATAAAAACAAGGAGATGACTCAAATTACCATTTGTCCGATACTTACAGGGTGAAAAAAAACTCATGGTGGATGAAACTGCGCATGGAAGTGAATCATGATTTGTCTGCAGATTATTTCACTAAAAGGAAGATACCCTGTATCTGTCTTGGCCTAATTCCTAAAAGGACTGGGTGACAGTCATCACCATGCTAGTCTAATTTATACTTGCTAAGTGCGTCCTTCCATCTCATCCTGACTTCATTCATGAGGACTGGATGATGCAATGCTGAGGCAGCACATGGGGCTTGCGCTGAGTGGCAGAGCATCCCAGAAATTTCTTGGGGTCATCCCGCAGTCTCCACCCAAACGCAGACGCTTACTCTGCCCCCTCTGGGTCGCACATTTGCATCGTTTGGAGAGAGGGGCTTCTAGCGTTGAGAGAGGAGGTTGACCAGAGCTGCGTCACAAGTAAGGGTCCACATTAGGTCCCGATTAATCCCACACACACTCATCCCAGGGCTGATGTCCAGGTGCGCCCCAGGAAAGTATCCCAATTCATTGAAACAACTCATAGTTGCATAGTGCAATTGTCCAGTCTCCTACTGGAAAGCATTCAGGTTGTGCGTCACTCAGGGCTCTCCAGAGGAGCAGAACCAATAGGAAATGACAGATATGGTTAGAGATAGGGTAGAGATAATATAGATGATGATATAGCTATAGTACAGATAGCCATAGATGAAGACATAGAGGCAGACAGAGGTATGGAAATAGAGAAAGAGAGCTTGTACGAGGCATTGGCTTCAGTGGTTATGGAGACTGAGGAGTCCTCCTCATCTGCAAACTGGGGCCCAGGAAGGCCTGGCCACCGGGACAGCCAATGTCTGAAGCAGAGAGCAAATTCCCCTTCCTTCCCTCCTCTTCTGCGTTCTATTCAGCGTCCCCTGCCCCACGTTGGATGAGTCCCCCCCACCAAGAGGAAGGGGATCTTGACTCAGCCTACAGTCAAACGCTAATCTCTTCCGGAAATACCTCCACAGACACGCCCAGAAGTGATGTTTTACCACCCATCTGGTAAACAAGCTGTTTCCAGTTATTTTATTTTTTTGTCTGTATTTTTCCCATTAGGAGCAGTGCTACAGTGAACATCCTTGCATATCTAAATGAGCAAATTTTTTGAAAGCATCACCACTGGCAAGTCCCTACAGTGCGGGATCCTCCTTGTGTGTTAAACATTCTGATAGACACTCAGACGATCCTCTTTAGCAGGTGAAAATATTTCTACTCCCACTAATCTTCTGCCACATGCCACCTCCCCCCACTACCCCACTGCATTTAACTTTTGACACTTTGATGGGTGAACAATGGTGTCTCTGTTTTGCTCTGATTTGCCTCCTTTCATTACAGAGTGAGGTTCTCACTTTCATTTTTAACCTGTCACTGCCATCAGTAATGGGGTGGGGGGGCAGCTTAAACCCCGAGGTAGGATGAGAAGCTTCCTCTTCACCCCGCCCCCCACCCCCTGAACCCCCAACAACCTCACCAAGTGAGAGAATGGGAAAGCCGACTTGAATTTAGTTTTCATAGAGACAGGCTGTAAGTCTCAGGCTGTAAAGTCTCGGAAGCATCTGGAGTATGCCGTAAGGCCAGCCACCTCCATTGTCACTCTTTAAGCGCACCTGCCTGCCCCCTCTCTCCTGGCCTCTCTCCTGAGCAGGGCTCCACCGAGTCTGTTGAGGCAGAAGGTGGCCGTGGCTGCACTGCCCGCAGCAGTGAGACTCCCGAGAACTTGCCTGCACTGCAGACCCCACAGTCAGGCACCTGGAGTCCTGCTCACTATCGTGCTTGCATGACCTAGATGGGTGCCTGACTTGGAACAGGTGCACAGTGGACATCTGGACACCTTGGAACAGGTGCACAGTGGACATCTGTGGGATGAATGAATGAGTGAACGAAGCATGGATGAGCACATGCCTTCGTAGCGGCCCAGGTGCCCACTTAGTTGGAATTTCAGCATTCCGCACCAAAGAGCAGAGGGGAGACAATCAGTTCCAGGGCACGTATAGGGAACGTGTTCCTCACTCCCAGCTTGACGTAAAATGATCTCAGTGGAGCAGCCAAGGCAACTACAAGGACAGTGAATCCACCGCACGGTTCTCGCCCGCACTCCTCTGTTGAAAATGCTCCCCAAGCAACTGAGATGAACCTGTTCAGTGCGGTCGTTGGTGCTGATCTTTCTATCAGAACCCTGAGGTGTGTCTGCCGTGAAAAATAAGTTCCATGTCAGCACAAGAAGTGTCTCTTTTGAGAAAATTAGCCAACAGGTTTGGCTGCCTCTCCAGGCACCTGGCTGAAGGCAGAGAAATGATGTCGACAAGATAGAAAAGGGCCCCCCATTTTCTCAACCACTAGGCCGCATGGACGTGTAGCCACTCACCCATCACCCGACTAGCAATTCAGACACTCGCCCAGAAGAAAAAGGAAAGGGGTGGGGTGCCAGCAACGATGGTGGAGATGATGCTGACGGGTGATGGCTACCACGCACTGAGCTTTCTCTCTATATCCCCCAGGCATTCTCTCAGAAACAGCTCAGACGTGGGGACCATGCTTATCTCCTTTTGAATGGCTGAGAATGAGGGGTTCACAGAAGTTAAATGGCTCGGCCCAGTCCGCAAGAGGAAATCACAGCCCAGATCCTTGGGCCTGCATCTGTCTGAGTCCAGCAGCGCGCATCAGTGTGGGTCATAAACTGACTAAGGCCTCTCCCACCGCCTGGCCCGGTCAGTCCCCCTCCTACAACTGGACATAGTGGACCAAACCCACATCTGAGGGCCAACAGTGTGCCTGAAAATCTGGGTGATCCTCTCAGCAGCCCTGTGGGGGACAGTACAAATGCTCCTTGACTTACAAGGGGGTTCAGTCCCAATAAACCCATGGTGAGTTGAAAACATCTTAAGTTGATAACGCATTTAATCCACCTAACCTGCAGGACATCATAGCTTCACCTAGCCTGTCTTAGATGCACTCAGAACAGAATATCCCAAACCCACTGGCAACAGAGTGCACTGTGGAGTGTGGGCTGTTTACCCTCGTGATCGCTGGCTGACCAGGAGCTGCCACCGTCGGTACCATGAGGGGTAACCCACCATATTTCACTGGCTAGGGAAGAGATCAAACTTCAGAATTCGAAGCAAGATTGCTACTGAATGCATATCACTTTTGCACCATCGTGAAGTCGAAAAATCACTGAAGTCCAACCATCACAAATCAGGGACCATCTGTATTAACACAGAATTGTACAGACAAAGAAGCCGAAGCCTGAGGAGGTTACCAACATGCCCACGGTCACATTAGTGAACATCCATCCTGGTATTTGAACCCAAGACTTGGCCTCCGCTCTCCCATACAACATCTGTCTGTAGCCAGCATGACTCTCACCCTCAAGCAGAGGTCCCTGGGAACAATAAGAAAAAGGGATCCAAGAACTGAGACCCCAGGGCATGGAGAACGTCATGCCTCCTTTTCCAAAAACTTACCCTAATTTCTTTGCATTCATGGCAGGTGCTGACTGCAATAATTACTCAGCTCTATTTCAAGAGACACTCAAAACATTTAAGCATTAAGTCAGAGATCACTTGGCGAAATAGAGACAGTCTATAAAATCACAGGCCTGACTGGAATGAATGGTCTAGAGGCCGTCTGTCCAGTGGGCAGATCAAAAACCCTAACAGTGCCCTTCCCCAAAGCTGCTCTTCTTTTCCTGTTCCGGGAACACAGTTATCTCACAGCCCAAGCTGTGACTCTGAAACCGATCTCCAGATTTCTACCCCCCTCCCTCCCCGGGAAGTCTCAGAAGGATGTCAAGTTTCATCGGAGACCTCCGTCAGTCCCCAGACACATCAGAGCCCAAGGAAGCTCAGAACGATGGGTCTTTGAACAGTTTCAATTACATCCGCTGAGAAAGGAGCCAAAATACAAGTGAGAAATTCCATCAGTGTGTCCCGAACGGAAGAGCTGGTCCACGATCACTCCAATTATCCTTCCTGTATTTCTGCCTCAAATACAATTGCTTCCACTTGGGGCCCTGGGAGACAGGATTCTGGAAAAGTGATGACTCTTTCTACACAGAAATAAAAGGTGCGGTTTAGAGTTAGCCATGTGGTTCGAGGGGCAGGACCCATCAACGTGTAAAACTCTCCTACTCTCTGACACACCAGCCCCCTAATCTGCCCTGCGATCAGGAAGGCACTGATGAGTATCTGTTGCCAGAAATGAAGACAGGAATCTTGGTCTAAAGCAAAAGCCAGCATTTAATAAATGCTTCATAAATGCATATCGAATGATCAAATAAGTGAAAACAACCCAAATGTCAATCAATAGGGAAGGAGGAACAGAGATTAATTGTAAGACACATGGAAACGTGTAAGGTACCCCTGGCCACTAGGAATGCCTTGAATAATCACACTTTTTGCCAAAATAAAAAGCCCTGGAGGTGTGTGTGTTTGTGTGCATATTTACAGGCATGGCTTGGGCAGGAAGAAAAGGCTGAGAGAAATAAGTCTTTTACTACTGACTTTACATTCTTCTGTTAGGTTTGAATTTTTAGCAATCCATGTGTATTAATTTTATGATACAAAATTCTGCCACCTGTTGACTTATAAACCGAGCCTTCCACTGTACCAAATTCTAAGTTTCCAGTCGCTGAGACTGAGGCGTTCATTGTCCTTGGTCTGTCTCTCTGGAACTCCTGGGTTCCAGGTGTGAATGACAGCCAGGCTCGGGCACACAGGACAAAAATGGGGGACAGGTGGGGATGGTGGTGGTGGTTTACAAAATATGAGGCTGAGCCCTGGCCTATCGCTTTGCGTGACACGTTAGAAATCAAATTGTCCAGCTGACGTATCTGGGGGAAAAGCATGTAGGTTACCTGCCATTAGGGTTTTGAGATGAAGCTCCATCCACTCCATCCCCCAGAAAAATAGTTTCATGGTGAACTTGTTACAGCCACTGGGTAGGGGCTGACATAGTAAATGTTCAGTGCTTATCACCTGGGAGGGCCAGGCAGCAAACCGAGGTGGGCTACGAAAGGCATGGGAGGCTGTCACCGGTGGCCCTGCAGGCCACTTCTGTGCCTTCGTTTTCCAGCTCCTCCCGACCCTCCCCAGGGCCTCCTTGCCCCAGGCCCCAGAGTCAACACCGCCCTGTTCTTTTCTCTTCAGTGACCTCCTCCACCTCATCTCTCGGGTTCTCCTCCTGTCCCAAGTTGGTCTCCACGAAAACACTAGTCTCCTACTGTCTGACTCTTTGAAACAGGCGTTACAGTCCCTATTTGAAGAGATTCACTGCCAATTATGAGGGACAGAAAGGATTACCCAAGAATGCAGCTAGAGAACTTACAAAGCTATTAAGCAGTGGTTCCAACTTTAGCACTCATTGGAAACACTCTAGAAACACCCGAAAGCTTCCCAGGGTTGATATATGTCCAAATAAAGATTTTCACGTACATTTAATTTTTTCCACATGTAGTTTAGATGAGTGAAAACACTGGGAGTGAATTTAGTGAATACACATGAGTGAATTTTTTTAATTCACCGAAGTAGAAAATAAAATAATACTGGTAGCCCAATTAATCACATTCTGCTAGTAATATAAGGAATTAAAAAAAGGGCAGGAAAGAAGAGGAGGCTGCAAAAAAATTATACCTTTTTATGCCTAAGGTTAAGTCAAAATATTTTAGAAAGTATCCCAGAAAATATTCCATTAAATATTCATTGTGTCATCTGTTATTGTGAATATTAGAGATATAGATCACTGGCTTCCCCTTAGAAACCCTTCATTCTAAGTTTAATATTTAAAAATTACAGAAAGAAAGAAGACAATAAGATTCCTCGGTTGTGTCATTACATGAAACAAAATTCAAAGACGGGAACCCAGAGGTCGAAGGGCAGCCAGACGGAAAAGACTGCTCTCTGCAGCTGGAAGCACCAACATCAAAGCAGCCTGGCCTCTGGAGGCTACAGCTGGAGGCCACTCTGCCCACATTCCCTGTGGGCATCGGCTGCAGCGAGGCTCTCTGGGAGGAAGAAACAGAGCCGGCTGCAGCCTTAAAATAGACCTGGGGATGCAAGACAGGACGAGGGCACACAGGGACCACGAGCTGCCCACCTGGCCCCGCTCTGAGGGGTAGATCTGGAGAACCCAGGGACACGTCGGACTTAACAAGAGCCCAGCTGGGGCCAGGAGGCCAGTGCTCCATGGGCTTCCTTCTCCGCCCAAACTACCAAGGGTTCTCTGTTTTGCAAGGAACAGACCCACTCTAGCTAGATGGGAGTGTGGGAGAGGAAGAAAGACATTCTTGGAAGGATACTGGAGTTTCTCATGGCCGGTCCCATAGCTGAGGAGCCTGAGGTCTTCGCTCAAAATTTCTACCATTAATGTGATTCGGCTGCTGCAACGCTGTGGTGAAATTCTAACACCAACCATCTGGAGTTTGCACAGACTCTGCAGGCTAAGGACCCAGTCCCCAGCAAGACTGTCTCACTTCAGATACAAGTCACAAGCTCAGGGGTCCCCAGGCCGCCTGCACTTCTGACCAACTGGCTATACATTCAGAAGGTTTGCATGAACCCCTGAGGTTCCACCATTCACTAGGATGACTCCCAGAACTCAGGAATGTGACACTTTACAATTGCAGTTTTATTACAAAGGACTAGCCAAATGGAAAGACACAGAGGGCAGAGCCGGGGAGGGTTTCAAGTGCAGAGCTTCTGTGTTCTCCCCACCACATCGCCCTCCCGGCCCATCTGTGTTCACCAACTAGAAAGCTCACCCAAGCAGGAGTGTCCAGAGTTTTTGCTGCAGTTTCAATTTGTAGACATGATTGAATTATTGGCCACGCAAATGAACTTGGTCTTCGGCCCCAGAGGTAGGGATAAGAGCACCCAACTCAAAGCCCAACCCTCTAACCACATGGTTGGTGGGACCAGCCGCATCTGGAGTCATCTTAGCATAGAGTCAGGTGAGGTCCAGTAGACCACCATGAATAAAAAGACACTCCTGTCACTCGGGACACTCAAGGGCCTAAACTCCCTCCCAGGAATCGGAACCAAAGGCCAAACATCATCTCTGTTACACAGCATCTCTCCATGCCCACCTCTGATTCTCCATGTGTTTTCTCAAGAAAACAATCTAATTGGCCCAGCCTCGGTCTCAGATCCACTCTTAGTTGAATAAACCAGAGGCCCAAGGGGCACAAATCAAGCTGCTAGTGTAAACTGCGACAGGGGAGACTACAGGGAGGGGAGCAGGGAGACCCCCCACAACGGGTGTCTACTAGGTCCTGGATCACAGCATCAAGTCTCCAACCCAACACCCTGGAACCAGGAGACCTGGTTCCGTATCAGCTATTCCCTTGAGAAAATAACCGGTAATTTTTACATGTTATTAATGAAAGAATTGAATATATTCTTAGAATACTGCCGGAGTTGAAATGAGCATTATAAAATCCATCAGACATGTGCTAAAAAAGCCTGCAAAAGGTGGAACTTTGTATTGGACAATGTATTTCATTAAAATGACAACATTTTCTTCAAGTAATTGAAACCTTCAATCTTGCTAGCACAATAGCAAGAATATATTGATTATACAAGGTACAGAAATTATATTACATCCTCAACTTTTACAAATAATTTACAGAAATTCATATTAAGGAAACTCCCATCACTCTGCAAATTCTAAATTCAACAAGAGCAAAGGATAAAGGAAAAAAGATTGGGTATGTTGGAGCTATTGAAATAAGTTTTTGTGATTTTCTTATAAAAAAGAAAGCGGCAAATGTGAAATGCCATTGTTCAGCCTAAACAAATAGGCCAATTCCGTCACCCAAGAATGGAGGAGACCCACTGGAGTGCCCACACCTACAGACAGAACATTCTTCTACGCGTGTCAGTCGCTTGTCCCACAGAAACCGCTGTGGATGGCCAGCTTATAAAGCGCGTTGGCAAGGCAGCAATATTCCTCTTTCAGAGACAACTGGGCAAAAAACACTCAGATGCTCAGAATCTTGTTACGTTTACGAGACTCCTTCCCCTTTCTAACTTGTCAGGTCCAACTGAGCACTGATGCTTAGTTATCAAAACATCTTTAGGTGCCACTAATATGCATAAGGCCAAGAACCACTGCCAAGGGGCTCCTGGCTGCCAGGAGGAAGCCAACACAGTTGATCATCACAAGCCCTGCGAAAAAACAAAAATATATCATAAATGCCAAGGGCTGTTTCAAAACCAACTGGCCACTGTGTCGAACTATTAAAGGTGTGCTCAAGACCCAGCAGAGTCTGAGTCCCCGTAACTCCCATCTGCAGACGGTTTGGACGCAGCCCAGGGGCTGAGGTGTGGGCACTTACCCACGCACGTGCCTCGGTGTCTGCGAGGCTCCACCTGTGGCTGCGTCCACAGTGAAGAATATGGCAAATCAGATGCCTCTCAACAGACTTGAGAGCTGAGCTAACACGAGCGACATGATAAAGACTGAACTGAATAAGGACCAGCGGACTGCCAGAGCTTCAGGTCCCCTCAGGGCATGGTCTTCCAGCCAGTGATCCACTGCTCTCCACCCTCTGCCCCCGACATTGTTCCCACGCAGCTTCCGTAGCCATGACGGGTTCCTTCCAGCACCCAGCCATCTCCCCAAGGGCAGGAGAAGAGGACACTCTGTAGGGCCTTTCCCAGCACACCCATTTCGCAGACTCCTAGTCATCTTGGAAATGGAAGCGGGGAAAAACAGTTCCATGGGGCTATTTTAAATGCTTACATTTTCAAATATTCTACAAGAAATGGTATTGTAAGATAGCACTCAGAAATCACTATTTTAAAAATCTCGTAATCCCATTATTCAAATAAACACGCCAACAGAGCATTACCTCGCTCCAAGTGGCTTCCAGAGCCATTAGAAGTGAATCTTTTTCCTTGAACCTTCCCGTAAATATATTTCTATTACTGCTAAATCTATGTCAATGTCATAAAGGCTCTGTGCTGCCAGCTAATGTGATGTATTTTAAAGTATGAGGAATTCAGTAATTTTCAGATTATGGGAAATCTATTCTTAATGGGCACCTAAATGTGTGTTTATATATTAACTCACAATAAATCACAGAAATGACCCAGAGTTTTTAAGCACATATTTGAAAACTCATAATAGCTCCAGGAACCTCAATAAATCTCACTGTACGAATTAATATATAATGTTTCATTTGACTCCCATAAGAAAAAATGTATTTTAAATGCCAATGAGCAAAAGAAAAAAATATATTTCTATCACCTTTGAATTCATTTGTCCAAAGGAGAAAAGAAAAAAAATGATATACCATATGATGAAAAATCTGTTCATTTACTTCTCTTTCTCATAAATGAGATAATAGCTATAAAAAAAAAAAAGAAGTCTCCTTTAAGGAGAAAATCTGAGTTAATTATCCAGATAGCTTAAATTAATATCCATCGAAATATTTAGATGACTGGATCCAATCAGAGGCAGAATGGTCTGAGTTATAAGCACTTAGATTGTCTTTTGAGAGCCTTGGTCCCTCTATGGTCTAGGATTCTTCCAACTCCTGGCCCAGCTGGTGTAGGGATAAGAATGCATTTTATTCCACGGAAAGAGCGAAACTGTGCTGATGGAGAACCGGAAATTCGGTGAGGACTGCAGCTCCTTCTGGCAAACGGGCTTTTCGGTGGCCTGGGCACCGGCCCACTCTCCGGGCTTGTCCCTCATCCCAGCAGAGGAACCTCAGCTTCCTGTCTGGGTGGTTTTCCCCTGACCCCAGACCCCATCTCCCAACCCCCCGTTTCACCCTCTGCCCTCCCCCACCTTGCGCTGAGTCCTAGAGGCTGCTCAGCAGATTTTCCCAAATCCTGAGCCCACCAGGCTAGGGCGATGCAGTCTTCCCACTAAAGAAAAGATTTCCCAGAAACGGGAGGGAAAGCAGAGGGATCCGAGACAGCCAGATATAGGGAGGACCCACAGGGTGTGGGCCGAGGCGGGGAGGGTCCCAGCCCCCCACCTCCAGCTCCCGGCCCCAAGCCCAGCACAGACTTGGGCGCAGGGGGACTGATGGTGGCCAGAGACCTTTCTGTTTCCTGGCTCTGGTCACAACACGGGAAGCGGAGGGAATCCCAAAATGACTAAGACGGGGTTCCCCAAGGATGGTCTTAGAGCCTAGGTTTAAATAAAAATAAATAAATATGGTGATATTTCCCATAACCCCGAGTTACAGCCTGAACCTAAGTCTCCCTTTGCATTTCAACAAGGACTGAGAAGGTCAAAGGGCAGGTAAACTTTACAATTACAGTAGTGGAGGCCCACATTTCTTCTTCTTCTTCTAAATACAGGTGTGACAGGCATGTGAGCATTCGCTGAACAAAGGACATACGCTAGCATGTTCGTAGGGACACTCTCCATAGCAGCCCCACACCGGAAACTTGCCAGCACCCACCGATGGGAGAACTCATAAACAGACTGTGGTTTCCACGTGTGAGAAAATTGTGCCCCGCAGTGCGAATGGGCAGTTCACAACCACACACCCCAGGGAGGAGCCTCATGAACAACGTGTTGAGGGAAAAGAGCCACTTGGTTCCATGCACATAAACTGCCAAGGTCAGGCAAGCGCATCTGCCCTGTTGGAAGGTAGGGACCGCTGCCCTTGGGGAGGGAGGAGGGGGCCAGATGGGGGACTCCAAGGAGCTGCTTAGGGCTTGTGAGAATTCCCTGAGCTAAGCTCTTATGATTGGGGCACTTTTCTTTATGTACAGTATTCTTTACAATTAAAAAAAAAAAGCCCTGGCTGGCATAGCTCAGTGGCTTGAGCATGGGCTGCGAACCAAAGTGCCGCTGGTTCGATTCCCAGTCAGGGCACATGCCTGGGTTGCAGGCCAAGTCCCCACTTGGGGGCACATGAGAGGCAACTACACATCGATGTTTCTCTCCTTCCCTTCCTTTCTCTCTAAATAAAAATAAAAAATAAAATAAAACAATAAGGTAAGANAGGGTCCCAGCCCCCCACCTCCAGCTCCCGGCCCCAAGCCCAGCACAGACTTGGGCGCAGGGGGACTGATGGTGGCCAGAGACCTTTCTGTTTCCTGGCTCTGGTCACAACACGGGAAGCGGAGGGAATCCCAAAATGACTAAGACGGGGTTCCCCAAGGATGGTCTTAGAGCCTAGGTTTAAATAAAAATAAATAAATATGGTGATATTTCCCATAACCCCGAGTTACAGCCTGAACCTAAGTCTCCCTTTGCATTTCAACAAGGACTGAGAAGGTCAAAGGGCAGGTAAACTTTACAATTACAGTAGTGGAGGCCCACATTTCTTCTTCTTCTTCTAAATACAGGTGTGACAGGCATGTGAGCATTCGCTGAACAAAGGACATACGCTAGCATGTTCGTAGGGACACTCTCCATAGCAGCCCCACACCGGAAACTTGCCAGCACCCACCGATGGGAGAACTCATAAACAGACTGTGGTTTCCACGTGTGAGAAAACTGTGCCCCACAGTGCGAATGGGCAGTTCACAACCACACACCCCAGGGAGGAGCCTCATGAACAACGTGTTGAGGGAAAAGAGCCACTTGGTTCCATGCACATAAACTGCCAAGGACAGGCAAGCGCATCTGCCCTGTTGGAAGGTAGGGACCGCTGCCCTTGGGAGGGAGGAGGGGGCCAGATGGGGGACTCCAAGGAGCTGCTTAGGGCTTGTGAGAATTCCCTGAGCTAAGCTCTTATGATTGGGGCACTTTTCTTTAGGTACATTATTCTTTACAATTTAAAAAAAAAAAAGCCCTGGCTGGCATAGCTCAGTGGATTGAGCGCGGGCTGCGAACCAAAGTGCCGCTGGTTCGATTCCCAGTCAGGGCACATGCCTGGGTTGCAGGCCAAGTCCCCACTTGGGGGCACACGAGAGGCAACTACACATTGATGTTTCTCTCCTTCCCTTCCTCTCTCTCTAAATAAAAATAAAAAATAAAATAAAACAATAAGGTAAGAAGCATTTTTTAAAGATTTTAATTATTTATTTTTAGACAGGGGGGAAGGGAGGGAGAAAGAGAAACATCAGTGTGTGGTTGCCTCTCATGCACTCCCTACTGGGAACCCTGCCCACAACCCAGGCATGTGCCCTGACTTGGGAATCCAACCTACGACCCTTGGGTTTGCAGGCCAGTGCTCAATCCACTGAGCCACACCAGCTAGGAAGGTAAGATGCATTTGGGACAAAGCGGGCAGATAGAGATGGAGACAAGAGGAGGTGAACAGGGACAGACTGAGGTAGACAGAGACGGGCAGGGACCAGTTTTACAGGCATCCTGCCCTCGGTAAAAGCATGTGATGTATGGGCGTCACTGGGGTACTAAACACACTAGCTGGGGCCAAGGGCGGGGGGGCGTAAAAGATACAATGTTTTAAACTACTAGATCCAGGCTACCATTCCAACTATTAGTTGGAAGAGATTGGCCCGTAACCGGCAACCCACAAATGTTGCTCCCAGCCTTCCCTCCCCCATGAGTAATGGCACCGGAAGTTCTGAATTTTATACTGAGCAGAGCGGTGCAAACGTTCAGAACTACCCAGTGCAGGAGAAAAGGACTTTCAGAGGCAGGAACAAGCATTCCCACTGGTTTGTTCCAGAGCATGGTGAAATGTATAGCTTGCAGTGTTTTGGGGTGAGGGGGATGCTGTTCACGCATAAGCCATCACAACTTAGCAAATGTTATAAATTGCTCAACAATTTTTTTTTCAAAAATCATTACATAGGAATTGTGTAGCAGCCTATAAAACTGTGCTCAGGATAGTTCTGTTTGGAAGGCTGAGCTACCACACGCCCTGCCTCCCACTCCCAGTGGACCAATCAGCATCCCATCCAACCTTGTGCGTGGCACAGACGGCCTTCGGGCTCCTTAGCAAAGCCACTCACCATGGTTGTTTTCCAGTGGCCGGAGAAACGTTATTTTAGCAGGGACCTATGAGCCCCTGGAGGGTAGGGCTGTGAATTGTTCATTGCTGGGCCTAATGTACACCAAAAGAGTATATATTTGGACACAGCCCCCATTAGTTCTCGAGTGTTTTTGCACTTGAGTCATTATTCTCCCTTACAGGAATGCCTGTCCATAATCTGCATCCCCAGTCCTCTAATGATGCCGTGTCAGATCCAAATGTCACCTCATTACTGCTGACACGCACAGAACCCACAACAGTAAAAGCCAATTACAGACTAGAGAAGTCCCAGAGGACCCTGCCTGCCACAAAAGCTAATAAGCTCCACGCCATTATCCTTGGTGACAGCCCCACACAGTGGGTGTCTGTGCGTATCCGTTGTAGGCAGCCCTCCCCTTCCGTTCACAGGAGCAGAGATCTAACGTGTTATCACTGGCTGTTGGCAACCATTCTGAATACCCTACCGAAAAGCCAGGGGAGCCCTGGCCGGGTGGGTCAGTTGATTGGAGCGTCGTGCCCTACACCAATACATTGTGGGTTCAATCCCCGGCCGGAGTACAGATGGAAGGCAACTGCTAGCGTTTCTCTCTCACATCGATGTTTCTCTCCCTTCCTTTCTCTCAAAACAAAAAACAACAAAAAAAAACAATAAATGAATCCTCGGGGGAAGATAAAAAAGAAAAAAGTCCTGGGAGACATTAGCTGCTTGGTCACTGAAGTACGTGTTTTATTCTGACAGATACCAGGGACTGTTTCAGATGGAGGTCCGCTGACGGAGTCAAGGTGGCTGAGCTGTGACTATGTTTCTGGGTCCAGCAGAGAGTTGGTCAGAGGAGAGACTTGCCCAGGTCCTCCAGGTAGTAGGGAAGCAGCGGCCACCCCGCGCGGAAGATCGCCGTGGGGAGACAAAGTGAAAGCATGTCCTGAAATGCCTTCGGCTCCAGCTCGTCCTCACTCCCCACGCACATGTGTCCAGCTCTCCTTCGAAGTGCCAACGTGCTGACCAACAGCACGCACAGGCCCTCCTCAGACACAGAGAAGAGACCCCACAGACCTGTCCCCGTGCCCCTCAGGTCCCCCTACATCGGCAGGACCTGCATGGCTCCTCCGCTGTATTTCCTGCAAGCTCTGACATCCCCACCCATTTCTAGGGCTGCTTAAAGACTTTTGTCTGACCNATCTAACGTGTTATCACTGGCTGTTGGCAACCATTCTGAATACCCTACTGAAAAGCCAGGGGAGCCCTGGCCGGTTGGGTCAGTTGATTGGAGCGTCGTGCCCTACACCAATACATTGTGGGTTCAATCCCCGGCCGGAGTACAGATGGAAGGCAACTGCTAGCGTTTCTCTCTCACATCGATGTTTCTCTCCCTTCCTTTCTCTCAAAACAAAAAACAACAAAAAAAAACAATAAATGAATCCTCGGGGGAAGATAAAAAAGAAAAAAGTCCTGGGAGACATTAGCTGCTTGGTCACTGAAGTACGTGTTTTATTCTGACAGATACCAGGGACTGTTTCAGATGGAGGTCCGCTGACGGAGTCAAGGTGGCTGAGCTGTGACTATGTTTCTGGGTCCAGCAGAGAGTTGGTCAGAGGAGAGACTTGCCCAGGTCCTCCAGGTAGTAGGGAAGCAGCGGCCACCCTGCGCAGAAGGTCGCCGTGGGGAGACAAAGTGAAAGCAGGTCCTGAAATGCCTTCGGCTCCAGCTCGTCCTCACTCCCCACGCACATGTGTCCAGCTCTCCTTCGAGGTGCCAACGTGCTGACCAACAGCATGCACAGGCCCTCCTCAGACACAGAGAAGAGACCCCACAGACCTGTCCCCGTGCCCCTCGGGTCCCCCTACATCGGCAGGACCTGCGTGGCTCCTCCACTGTATTTCCTGCAAGCTCTGACATCCCCACCCGTTTGTAGGGCTGCTTAAAGACTTTTGTCTGACCTTCCACCTCTCCTTTCTGCATTTTCCTTCCAACTTGAAGGACTGGCCTGGCCTTGAAGAGGTTTTGATTGGCCTCGGTCATTGGGATCAGTGGAGACACTTGTGGGAATTCACCCCTTCAGCAAATGTTTGTCCGGACTCCCCTGTGGGCGTAGCACTGGGGAGCCAGCAGGGTGAAGTCCCTGTGCTGCTGAGTCTGCCCACCTGCCGAGAGGACAGAAACAGCCATTTATTGGAGCTCACTACATCACAGGCTCACGGCGAAGTACTTCACATAAAGGGTTGCTTTTAACCCTCACACGCACAATCTTACAATGTCGGCATTGTTCTGACCCATTCCACTATTCAGTCTCCTTGAGGAGGAAGACCGCCCCCTCCAGAAAACCAACCCAGGTAAGGTTGCAGGGCACCAGGCACACACGGCAAGACTAAGCCGACTCTGAGGCAGACTTCTTTCTGGGACTCAGGACTTTTAAGTGACCGCGGTTGAGGAACACACTCACGCTGGAATGAGCTATGCTGACCAGTGACGGAGACCTCAGTGGAGGACACTGGGTATGGGGACAAGGCAGCTGCTGGCCAGAGACACCGAGGGACAGCCAGGCGGGCCCAGGCTCACATAGGTTGTTCTTTTATCAATGCATAGAGACAGTAAGTTATAAGTCAAACTCAAAATATATTACTTGATGCCCTGGCTGGTGTAGCTCAGTGGATTGAGCACGGGCCTGTGAAGCAAAGGGTTGCAGGTTTGATTCCCAGTCAAGGCACATGCCTGGGCTGCAGGCCAGGTCGCCAGTGGGGGACACATGAGAGGCAACCACACATTGATGTTTCTCTACCACTCTTTCTCCTTCCCTTCCCCTCTCTCTAAAAATAAATAAATAAAATATTTAAATATATATATATATATATATATGTATTACTTGATCTTTTCTCTGTCAGCAAATGAGTGAGAGGTAAACTGAACTTGAAAACAACTACACGATTACCCCATTCTTAATGGTGGTATTTTCTCCGACAGGGGAAGGGAGGTGATGGTGCAGAATTCTCACTTTGCAAGTCATCCCATTGTGTGTGAATTTTGAACAGTGAGGACATACACTTCTGTAAACAGAAAATAAACACCTGAAGCTGCTCATAAGGCCAGGGGTTTGTGTCATCACCCTGATTCAATGAGATGATATCACAGCAAGCCCTGTTGGTGCATGGGTAGCCCAGTGGCCCAGACCACCCACCCCTTCCCCACTCTCTGCCCCTCCCTCTGCCTTCATGCATGTTCAGAGAACAGCACTGAAATACCAACTGTTTCACAGTAATGAAGGCCAAGTTCACCTGCAACTAATCTTGCCTTATCCCTCTTTCCCGAATAAAATCAAGACTAAACCGTCATTCATTCCAGCAAAGCCCGAGAAAATTGCAGACACTGATCTTTGGAATTTTATGGTTTTCTGATCCTAATATGGTTTAGAATGTGGTTTTTGAGCTTAATTCTAAATCCCAATTTATTCAAGCTCAAATAAAGAACCCACTTCTGTTAATTAATACATCTCTGCTACATGTGAATTTTAAAGCTTAACATACTACCTATGAGATCTTCTTTGCCATAGACTGCAAAATTTTCCAGTCAGTCACTCAGCCTGTGTGTGCGTGTTCCAGTTTCTCCTCTTACTACTACTTTTAACCAAAAAGCAACCAATCTGCACTGGCTAACATTCCAAAAACAATGACAAGAAAGCAGATGGGCTGCCTACAGGGAAACACACACACAAAAATGATACAGCCTACTTTATATATTTTCTCGGGGAAAAATAACTCCAGGCTCTTTTCCACATTATTAAAGTTATGAAATGATCCAACTCGAAGGCCTGGCAGGGAGCTAACAACTCCAGAGAGAGGAGGGGAGGGAGGGAAAGGGCTGCATGAGCAGGAAGAACTGCGCTGTTAGCAGAGGAGTCATCGATATCGGGCATGTGTCAGGATGCTCAGGGACAACTTCCTGCCACCTCTGATGGGAGTAACCTCCACTGAACTGATGCTGAATTCATCCTCTTAATGACTAATGGTGATGGAGAGTAGACAAATCGGCCTCAGGTGTGAGAGCTGGAAGTCCAGGGACCGCATCGAGATAGAGAGATCTCCGGTGTTGAGGATGGACTTAATCATTTCGCCATGTTGGACATGACACTGCCTTCCTTTGGTTAATGGTTAAAACAAAGGCATCTCCCTGTGTCAGAACTGTAAGTTCAATGGGAATAGTAGCAAGTGCACTCATTAGGGGCCATTAACACATCCAAAGTGATGTTGGAGGTGAAGGTTCAGCAAAGGAATGCATTCTACACACTCTGCAAATGCCAGGTGCTCGAGCATTTGCAGATTAAACTATACTGTCCCCCCTTTCCAGTGAAATAAATGAATCACTGGTTACCACCCTAAATCACAGATAGTGCAGAATCTACTAATCGGCTAATTATTCTTAGAAGTTAACAGGTTCTCGGTGATTAGACTTACCACTTAACAATAGCTATTTCTAGATTCAGTCCTTTGCTGTTTCCATAACACTTAAGAAATTTCTGTGCATGTAGAAAACAGTTCATAATTCCACAGAATTTGTATTTTAGCTGTTAAAATTAATGCTCCAATTCCAAGATTTCTGGGAAACATCATTAAGAACAGACCATTTACTAAGATAAGAAATAAACCTCAGCTTAGGTCCCGGGCACCAGTGTTCTCAAACCCAGTTCCACACCCTGAGCAGGTCGCCTCTCCTCCCGGGAGATTTCACATTTCCATAAGTGAAAACCGAAGTTTGCTTCTGGGGTGTAAATAAGCATCACTCTAAATGCATCAAATTCAGCACTCTATTGAAGGGCAGAGTGAGCTTGCATACAAGCCTGGCGGGGGGGGGGGGGTGCAAAATTACAAAGATCAATTACTGATGTCCAAAACGCAGGCAGAATATGAACTCTGGCATGTACGTACATGAACGTCATCTGCTCCCGAAATCCAGTCTGGGAACAACGCTTTATGAAGCAAGGAGAGGGGAGTGCGCACCCAAAGAAGAGACATCAGGTTGTCTGAGAGAGAGAATCCAGGGATGGGGCAGAGAGAGAGAGATCCCGTAGGGAATCAGAATATGCCGCCCCAAAGCATGCTGCTTTGGCGTAAGAATTTTTTTGATCTGAAGATATTTGAAAAATAGCAGTTGCTGTAAAAGCTCTCTGCCCTCCCCCCTACATGTGCCTGAAAGGAGGCTCAGACCCTCAGTCATCAGAGAGAACTCAAGACTCGTCTCAGCCCAGAGACGGCACGTAGAGGGGTCTCCATAACAAACCTCACTAAAGTAACCCTTACCTTCTGGTAGTTTCCTTCGTAGAGTCGCCTTCCCACAATTTGCCACCATGGGAAGCCAGAAGCCCTTCTCGTTTGTCTGGTCTCTTCGCACGCTGATTGTTCTCTGGCTCATATGCCATATGAGCCTGCGTTCCAACCATCCTTCCGAGCGGGCTCAGAGTTTCTTCTGGATGTATGCACACTGCATGTGTTATAAACTGTTTATAACAGAGTCTTTTTTCTGTTAAATTTCAGGGTCCTAGCCAGAGACTCTAGAAGAGTAGAGGAAAAAGTTGTTTGTTTGTTTGTTTGTTTGTTTTTTTCTCACCTACAACTTCAAAAAACAGGACATCCTATTCAGGACCAAGAGCCGTGTTCCCATCAGGAGTTGCATCCACACCCCACACCTGGGCCTCCCTGTCTGTCCTGGCTCCTCCCCAAACTTCCTGATTCCAGATCTTTGGCGGCTGGGCCCAGGAACCTGTGGTTCAGCCTCCACATGGTTCTGACCTACCCCCAAGTCTGAGATGTACCACTCTCATCAACTCCACGATTGCTAGCTCCTCCCCCTTGACCTGATGGTAGGATCCCAAGATACAGCAAAGTCCAAACCTTGTCTCCCACTGGCTACAAAATTAGGTCTGATCAGTGCTGGCCTGCTCCCCCGATGTGGTCAGCTTTGCTGGTGCACTCAGTTTCCTCTGTCCTTCATCATTTTTTTTATTTTTTCCCATTGCCTGGCTATGCAGTTGCTAAGCTAAAGCACTGAGCAAAGCAATTTCTTGGGAAGCTACATGCTTCTCACATGACCAGAAAGCCTCCCCGCCCCCTGCATTTTGTCAGCCTGTGACATAGCCGTAGTGCAACAGGGCCCTCAAACCTCACCTGGGGAGCTTGATAAAAATACAGATTCCTGGGTCCCATCTGCAGAGAATGTGATTCAGTGTATCTGAGTGAGTGAGAAATCTGCACTTTTAAGCAGTTGCTGGGGAGCAGGCCGTAGAAGGGACCAGACGTGGAGAAACCCACCACCAGGTGATCCATCGTGATCCTGGCTTTTCTCCTGCAGAAAAGCCAGGAGCAGCGTGTCCCCATCCTCCCTGAAACGAGCCGATAGTTCTTCCTGATTCGTATCTGATGACATCCATCAAACGTGTTAATGCCAACCACGAATTAACAACCTTTAAGCCATTTGTGCAGGTGGCTGCCCATGCAATCAATCTTAATTCACAATCACTGCTAAGTGCCCACACACCGGCCATAATGTGCCCAACCACACACATAAATCTCTCAGATGGAAATTAGGCAGGGAGATGTAAGACTCCAGTGGGCATTATTCAGCATCCCGAGGGGGGGCATTAGGTCAACAGGATGGAAGCTGAGAAATCACGCACACCATCAGGAGAGCACCTGGCCTGTCCCGTTCAGAGCCACACCCGATTTCAGAAGTAGTGCCAAGGCCTGGGGTTGGAAACCCCTCTTCTCTGTGAAGCAGGTGTACCATGAACCTGGAGACCCTCAGAAGGCTAAAGTCACTTTCCAAAGGAGGGCAGTGGAATGGGAAGACTGCCGGTGCCAGCACCTCGGGCAAAGGGCTCCCACCCTGCCTCGAGGGCTGGAAGCACCTGGTACTTTGGAAGACAGAGCCCAGGTGTTACAGAGGCCATGTGTTGCCTGTCCAACACCCATTCTTTGGGGGAACACCCTTTCTTTCCTGCTCGGTTGGCCTGGTAACCTTGTGGGTTACACAGCCTTATCTGCTCCTTAGAGGTGGGGGTGACCCAATCTTCTATCCCTGCCCACAGGGATAGGGCACAAGGATGGTCATGTGACCCAAGAAGAACCAATCATATTTCCAGGTGAGTCTTCCCATTGTATTTTATGTACTAGGTTTTGGGAGTTAGGAGGACCACATGAGCTTGGAGCTGCCTCTGGCCAGTTTGGCGGCCACATGGAAAAAGCCAGCCTGAGAAAAATCAGCCCAGAGCACATACAGCTGAACAGCAGAGACAAGTTGCCAAGGCCATTGTTTGCAAGTCCACCTCTATCTCTAAATTCTACATTACATGAGCATTAATTTTGTGTTTGCTTGTTTTTAATTGTAGTAAAAAACATAGAACGTTTACCATCTTGACCATTTTCAAGTGTACAGTTCACTGGTATTAAGCACATTCACATTATTGTGCAACCATCACCACCATCTCCAGAACTGAAACTATGTACCCATAACGCACTAACGATTTCAACTACTCTGGGTGCCTCCCGGAAGTGGAATCATACAGCATCTATCCTTTGGTGACAGGTTTATTTCACTTAGTGTATTGTCCTCAAGGTTCATCCACATTGTAGCTGGTGTCAGAATGCCCTTCCCTTCTAAGGCTGAATAATATCCTGTCATTTGTATAAACCACCTTTTGCTCATGCATTCTCATGCATTGATGGACACTTGGGTGGCTTCACTTTGGAGCTACTGTGAGTAACGCCACTATGAACATGAATGTACAAATATCTCCTATACGCCCTGCTTTCAATTCTTAGGGTATCTACCCAGAAATGGAACTGCTGGGTCATATATTATTTCTATTTTTAATATTTTTTGAGGAGCTATCATACTGTTTTTTAATGTGGCGGCAACATTTTACATTCTCACTAACAGTGCAAAAGGATTCTAATTTCTTCACATCCTTACCAACTCTCATTATTTTCCTTTTTTAATTAATTTTTTGGATGACACTGGCTTTTTCCTTTTTTTGGTAGTGCCAACTAAATGGGTGTGAGGTGACATCTCATCAGTTTTGATTTTATTTCCCTGATAGATGAGGACACCAACCCACAGTGTCCGCGTCGTTATGGATGAAATGAGACATTCACAGGGACAACCAAGTCCAGTGGAGGAAAAGGGACAGCGTGGCTCTTCCCTCAAGGGGAGCAAAAGCCTTGGTCCTCACCACGACCGGCCTTTATTGGGTTTCTCGGCACATTACATGATGGTCCTCATTCACTAGGCACAGGTTGCTTTAGGGGGTTACCTTTTACAGAAAACAAAGGAGCCAATGCCCCTAATACATCACAGAAGAGGGATATTTGCAAATGAAAAGGCAAAAGTGGTTGAAATGGTTACACTGGTCCTTGGAAGGTTTAGCATGGGTTTTAGGAAGTTACTCTGCAGTAAATGTTTGCCACTGGGGGCCGGGCCCACGCCAGGCAGAACGGTCCCCTACGCCTGATGGTTAGTGAGGTTAAACATTTTGTCCTGTGCTTGTTGGCCACTTGTAACTCTTTGGAGGAATGTCTATCTAAGTCCTTTGCACAGTTTTGAATCAAGCGGCTTGATTTGTCGTTGTTGTTGTCGAGTTGTTTATATGTTCTGGATAGTAACCCCTTATCAGCGATGGGCTCTGCAAATATCACCTCTTATTTTATTTTGTAGGTCACCTTTTCCCTCTGTTGATTGTACCCCCTAACACAAAGAAGTTTTTCAATTTTGAGGCAGTCTAATATATCTATTTTTTTTATTGATTTTGCTGGTGTCATATCTCAGAACTTATTACTCATTTCAATATCGTTGAAGCTTTTCCCCTATGTTTTTTCTAAGAGTGTTAAATTTTAGCTCTCACATGTAGGTATTTAATTCATTTTTGAGTTAACTTTTCACACACAGTGTAAGGTAAGGGCCCAACCTCACTACTCAGCATGTGTATGTCCAGTTGTCCCAGCACCATGTGTTGAAGAGACTGTCCTTCCCCCACTGATCGGTCACGACTGTCTGGTGGAAAATCGTCTGACCACATGCATGCAGGTTTATTACTGGGCTCTCCAGTCCATGGCTTTGGTCTGTAAGTCTGTCTTCCTACCAGAACCACAGTTTGGGGGGGGGGGTGTTGATTAGTGTAGTTTGTATAATAAACCCACTTTGAAAAATATCCATCTAAATTTTTTTTTGAAAAAAGGATGTGTGAGATCTCCACCTTTGTTCTTTTTCAAGTTTGCTTGGGCTACAGGGTCCCTTGAGATTCTATACGAATTTTAGAGTAGATTTTTCTATTTCTGCAAGAAACACGATTGGAATTTTAACAGGTACTGCATGAACTCAGTGGATTGGTGTGAGTAGAATGGACACCCCAACATTATTCAGCCTTCCAGCCCATGGACACGGCTGTCTTCCCATTCATGTGTGTCTCCTTTAATTTCTTTCAGCTGAGGTTTATTGTTTACAGTATACAAGTCTTTCGTCTCCTTAGTTAAGATTATTTCTAAATATTTTATTCCTCCTGATGCTATTGTAAATAGAATTATTTTCCTAATTTCCCTTTTTGGGATGTTCATTGGCAGTTATCGAAATGTAACTAACATTTTAATATGTTGATTTTGTATTCTGCGACATTGCTGAATGTATCAGTTCTGACAGGTGACCGTGTGTGTGTGTGTGTGTGTGTGTGGTCTTTAGAGTTTATTACACGTAAGCTTATGTCACCCGCAAACAAAGATAATGTTATTTCTTTCTTTCCAATCTAGGTGACTTTATTGTCTGATTTTTCCAGCTTGAAACATTGAGCAGATGTGGAAAAAGCATTCTCGTTTGTTTCCCATTCTAGTCTCATTGAGCATGATGTTCAAGCTTCTCGTGTGTGAACTTTATTACGCTGATTTACTTCTATTCCTAGTTAATTCATTCATTTTCACTTGAGTCTTAGGTAGATCCCCATTACTTGCCATCGAAAGCTTCCTCGCTGTTTTAGTCTTCAGAAATATGTGGTAACAGTGAAAGTGAACATCCGCGGTACACCTGACATCGCTCACACATGTCACAAGTTAGCCAGGCGGCCCCAATCAGTGTATGATTGGCTGACTGCTGTGGCTGTCCTCGTACTCCGGTTTGTTTTTGCTCCCTTCCAGGTTGGCCACCTACATGGATCATGCAACTTGCACATCTGAGTGTTAATGCACATTTTACCCTCAAAAGAGGTAAGAAATGGACGAAGAAACTCCACCTCAGAAGGCTGAGCACATGCGTCCCAGGGAGGGAGAGGAAGTCTGACCACAGCCCAGCGATTAGAGGCCATGGGCATCATTGTAGGTGAAAGGCTGTGGACAGTGTGAGCGTATGTGACTCCTGCCTCCCCAGGCTCTGGAGGTAGAGAAGGCTGCATACTGCTTCTGCACCTCAACCCTCCCCCCTCACCCCCAGCAGTGCTCACAGAGTCCTCGGGGGTCACGCAGTTACTAGTGAGGTTTACGGTGGATGAGAAGGGTAAGCAGGGGCGGGACTAACGTGGACCTGGAAGGGCTGTGTTTCTTGCCCCGTGTGTCAGCGCTGAGTAGTTGTGGGTAGTACACTGACCGCTGATGACAGTGACAGAGAAGATCTGAGACCAGGTGGCCCAGGGTTTTGGTAAACACAGCTGGCTACACACCTGAATGGTGCTCGGTACCCTCGGGATCCAGGTACTGAGCTTTGCAAAGCCCATTTGTCTCTACCATCTTCAGATGTGCAAGCTAACATCTGTGACAGAAATAGAGTGACATCTCATGGGCAGAGTGCTTGCTGCACTCGTCACCCCCTGCTCCTCCCCCTGGGATCCCATGTGACTTCTGGACAACTTGTCCCCTCTCATCCTGCAGCTCTGGCACTGCCCCCAAGCAGCCTTCCACTCCCCCATGAGCGAATCGTCCTCCAGAGTTGCTCATACCTCCATCGAGTCCACATTTCCTTGCACTATAGTCAGCTGTTCAGTGGTGTCTGTCCCACCTGGGCCACAGCTCCTAGACAGCAGGGGCCTCCACCTACAACCTCTGTATCCATTCCATCCTCTTCCCCCAGGGCCCAGCATCATGCTCTCACACAGTAGGTGCATAATGCATGCACATTTATTGAAATGCATTGAAGCTCATGTCAGATGAAGATGGGAGTGACACCTGACCCACAAACCACGGGATTAGGGATTTTAGGCGCCAGGGAGGCTCAAACAGGGCAGCCCCGGGCAGGGACAGAGAGCAGCTCCAGCGTGGAGAGGACTCCGGGGCCAGCCACCATGGGCACACGTAAGTGTGTGCTCTCCACCACGGAGGCACTGCATGCCCAGCAGAAGGCTCATGCTGCCGAGAGGGCCCCTTGAGGGGCGGCGTGAGATTTCCACCCACTGTTTCTCACCCACATCCACCTCCAAGGGGAGAATGGAGGCTGACCGCCCAGTAATTACATGTACTCAAACCACTGAATTGGCTTTGTGAAACTGGATTCAGAGCGGGGAAGGGTTTAAAGGGAATCATTAAGCGTTAATATCCCAGGAAACTTCCCCTAAAATACTACATCTCAGCCCAGCCTGAGAGAACTGTGCTGGAGAGCAAAACCATGAGCCCTTTCCTGACCCACGAGTGGAAATGCTTTGGAAACTGCGTGGGGCCTCAGTCCACTCAGGAACACGTGCAAATGCAGGAATTCTGACTGAGCTGCGGGGCAGACCTGGGAATCTGCATTTTAACGAGCATGCAGGTGCCCAGGGAAATCAGCTTTGAGAAGCACAACTGTAGGGGGATAGTCACTCTCGGGAACCCCCGTGGGGGGCACAGCTCCGTGGCACAGTCATGTGCTCAGTGGTCCACACTAAGCAGGAAACATAGGCAGGGGAGTCGCCCAGCTTCTGGTTGAAAATAGGAACACGTGACCAGGCAGGTCTGTGGACGTGAGGCCGCCTTCCTCATTTAGAGATGGGAGTGCAAAGCATCGACGTCCTTGGAAAGTAACCCCCGTGACCTGTTCAGGGTGCCGCCTACGCAGGCTTCCCCTGCAACACACTCAGTTCCCGAAGCAAATGGGACGTGGAAGTCACAGGGGAAGCAAATGTAGAATGGTTTTTGGTGTTTTTTTTAATTAACAATCTCCTATATTTCAGGGGAGTTAATAAAACATAACTGTTTCCCTCTAGTTTTCAGACATGCTCCTGAAAGGAAGGTGCCCGTGGAAGTAAGCAGACGTGCCTGCAAGCACCTCGCAAGACAAGGAGGTGGCCAGGTGGAGGCTCAGCAGCAGCCTCAGGGGGGGAATAGATTTTCCGGGGTGGACCCCGTGAGGCTGGGGTTTACAGTCTCTAATCCCTTCACCTCACTGCGAACCAGCAAGCCCTCGACATTACAGAGATGGCGCCGCAACAGAGAGAAACACCTTTAATCCCAAACCAAAAAATATACACACATCCTCAGGCTGACATGAAAAGACTTTCTAAACTATCTGGTGCAAGGATGCTACTGCCAAGTTTAAAAAAAAAAATAAGAAGACTCAGTTGGGAAAGCTTTAGGTGCCGAGCTGTGTAGGTTTGAGATGGCCCTGCGGACTGCCAAGCGCAGGGGAGCATAGATCACACAATACAGGGTCTGCCCCGTACACTGAACGAGAATTAAGACATCAGAGCCAGCTATGAGAGCAGTTCAGGGCTTGGGTTTGAAGCTACCTTTTTCCTGAAATTCCATTTTTTAGCTGTGTGGCCGTAAGCAAGGTACATAACCTTTCTAAAACTCAAAGTCCTCATCTGCAAAATGGGTATCAGGATTGTAGCTATGAAAATTAAATGCAGTAACAGCCCAGGTGGGGAATGTTGGTTGATTTTCATTCATCGATTTTTTTTAATGCCTTTCTTTAAGGACTGGAGAGGTGCAAGGACCTCTCGCTGGGAAAGCCAAGTCCCGAAGGCTGCTTACTTGCTCCTGCAGTCCCTGAGGGGGTGGAAGGGTGACTTACATGCAGCCACTCCGATGTCGTGGCCTGGATCTGTGACTCAGGAGTGAGGGAAGAAGAAAAGGAGTGGGCAGACCACAGTCCATTCTGATGGTGGCTGCGGCTGTGTCCCGGGGGGCCAGCGGCCCATGTCCTGGGCCTCGGGGGCCCTCCCTGGTCAGGCTGGATCGGCGCTCACTGCGTGCTTGTCCTGGCTGCCCCGTGACCCTTGCCCTCTTGCCCATAACTTGAGCATAGGTTTCCAGACCTTCCCTTTTGCTTCCTGACCTCCTTCCCACAGACTCTGCTTCTGCCAGATTCAGCCAGGGTTGGATTCTGGTAGCTGAGAAAGCTGCCTGGTCCTGGGCTCAAGAACCGCCGGGCTGGCATTAGTGGGACTTGAGAGAGCTGACAGATGAGATTCCTTTTTCCCCTCCTCTGGAGTGAGGAGCAAATGCAGAAATAAGACCCAGGTAACCCACCGACTGAGGTCAGCATATCGGCTCCATTCTCTTGCTCTGAAGGCCAGGCTGGCTGACGTGGCTGCCCTGTGCCACTGCAATGAGGCTGGTGATCCCGCACTCTCCACGGAGAAACAGAGCAGGAAGGGGAGGGAGGGATGGGCACCCATACACATCCACACGTGGGCACAGAATATAGACAGAGATTTATTTTGCAAAACTGGCTCCGGAGACCGTGGGGCCTGGTGAGTCTGAAACTCACAGGGCCAGGTGGAGCCCCTGGCCAGAGCTGATGCTGCAGGCCTGAGGCAGGACGGCTCCTGGGGCAACCTTGGGTTCTGCTCTTTAGACTTCCACCTCACGGGGTCGGGGGGCGGGGCGCACCCGCACCCGCACCCGCACCCACACTGCCAAGGATCAGCTCCGAAACGACAGTCAACTGACTGGAGGTGGTAACCATGTCTACAAAATAGTTTCCAGCAACTCTCGGAAAAGTGCTTGATTACACAGCTGAGTACTGTCGCCTCGCTAGGTGGATACAGCCTTAGCAGGAACCAGCAGTTCATTTCCAACCTCCCCCCNCTTTAAGGACTGGAGAGGTGCAAGGACCTCTCGCTGGGAAAGCCAAGTCCCAAAGGCTGCTTACTTGCTCCTGCAGTCCCTGAGGGGGTGGAAGGGTGACTTACATGCAGCCACTCCGATGTCGTGGCCTGGATCTGTGACTCAGGAGTGAGGGAAGAAGAAAAGGAGTGGGCAGACCACAGTCCATTCTGATGGTGGCTGCGGCTGTGTCCCGGGGGGCCAGCGGCCCATGTCCTGGGCCTCGGGGGCCCTCCCTGGTCAGGCTGGATCGGCGCTCACTGCGTGCTTGTCCTGGCTGCCCCGTGACCCTTGCCCTCTTGCCCATAACTTGAGCATAGGTTTCCAGACCTTCCCTTTTGCTTCCTGACCTCCTTCCCACAGACTCTGCTTCTGCCAGATTCAGCCAGGGTTGGATTCTGGTAGCTGAGAAAGCTGCCTGGTCCTGGGCTCAAGAACCGCCGGGCTGGCATTAGTGGGACTTGAGAGAGCTGACAGATGAGATTCCTTTTTCCCCTCCTCTGGAGTGAGGAGCAAATGCAGAAATAAGACCCAGGTAACCCACCGACTGAGGTCAGCATATCGGCTCCATTCTCTTGCTCTGAAGGCCAGGCTGGCTGACGTGGCTGCCCTGTGCCACTGCAATGAGGCTGGTGATCCCGCACTCTCCACGGAGAAACAGAGCAGGAAGGGGAGGGAGGGATGGGCACCCATACACATCCACACATGGGCACAGAATATAGACAGAGATTTATTTTGCAAAACTGGCTCCAGAGACCGTGGGGCCTGGTGAGTCTGAAACTCACAGGGCCAGTTGGAGCCCCTGGCCAGAGCTGATGCTGCAGGCCTGAGGCAGGACAGCTCCTGGGGCAACCCTGGGTTCTGCTCTTTAGACTTCCACCTCGAGGGGTCGGGGGGCGGGGCGCACCCGCACCCGCACCCGCACCCGCACCCACACTGCCAAGGATCAGTTCTGAAACGACAGTCAACTGACTGGAGGTGGTAACCGTGTCTACAAAATAGTTTCCAGCAACTCTCGGATAAGTGCTTGATTACACAGCTGAGTACTGTCGCCTCGCTAGGTGGATACAGCCTTAGCAGGAACCAGCAGTTCATTTCCAACCACCCCCCCCCACACACACACCATAATCCAGCCATGTGAATTTTTGGCTGATTTCATGAGTCATAAAAATAAATTTGATTTACCACCTCCTACATTTCCCTTATTTTTGCCAATATACTTGTAACTTTATGTGTGTGTCTGTGTATAAGTGGGTGTATATGCATATACACATACACGCACGTGACCCTGGCATTCAGTTGCACACACACAGTCTGATATGCAACACAACTTTCGAACGTGTTTCTCCACGGCACATGGCAATTTTAGTTAGTAATACTGTATTGTATATCTGAACATCACTGTGAGAGTGGATCTTAAAAGTTCTCATCGTAAGAAAAATTGTGTAGCTATGCATGGTGACAATTGTTAGTGACTTCACAATATACATACAAGTATTGAATCATTACATTGCACACCTGAAACGAATACACTGCTGCATGTCAATAGTACTTCAGTGAGAAAACTGTGTGTTTGCTCTAAAACCTGTTTCCCAGTCATCTCCTCCCCAAACCGGCTGTATTGTAAGCAAATGCTTTAAGTTACTTTTCTATGAATGACGCTTTTGGGCTCATTACATCTCCTTTTCTATGTTGTAATGATGATGTGTGACTCACATTACCGATTCAGACCACTATGTCATTACTGTTTTAAATCAGAAAATCAGTCTGTGCTCTGCCTGTGTTTCAGACGTCAACGATTTTGCCATATTGAGATGTAAAAAGAGAAAAACTATGCTACTTCATATCCGAGCTGGGACTGTCATACATGGACACCACCTCCTGTTACTTAGGCAAATGTGATTCGAAGAAACGAGACAAGAAAGCCGGTCCAGATCTCTCCACAGTCAAGGGGTGGGACGACAATTACTCATTACAACTAAGAGTCAAAACCCAAGGGGCCTTCATAACTTCTGGTGTTTTGGACAGGATTTGGTTTAAAAGCGAAAATGAAACAGGGAGTCTGTCACTCCCAGTTTAATCAGTGATCATCTGTTTTCTCCAGACTTGACGATGATCACCCTGTGAGACAGTACCCTGGGTTAGCCACAACTCAGAGCGGTTTCATTAGCCTTAACGATAACACCTGCCCCTGCGTGGGCCTCCTGGAGATTCACCGCAACGTCCGGGCATAAACCGGCAAATGCCTCCAAAAGGGAATGGCCGGTTATAACTCTCGCCTCTGGACTCTCATAAAACCAAAGAAATAGCACTGGCCTCTTCTTCCAGCTCCAATTTCCCACGGCTTATTCCCCCTCGACCTCATATCACCCACTAGGTGGTAAGCAACATCCTCTTCGGGTCCAGGCGGTAACTCAACACACTGACAGAAAGAAACCGACCTCCCCTTTTCCTGGAGCTTGTTTCCTTCCTTGGAGGGGAGTGTTTACGTGGGCCCTTTCACCAGCATAAAAGGCCTGCGAGCCAAGACGAGCTGAATCCGTTTGCCTGTGGCTGGCCTTGGAGGAAGCCCCACAGTTTGCAGACCTCAGCTCTCCGCAGCGGACCTGAAGCCCTCTATTTGCTCAGTCAGGGAGCATGGTCCAGATGATTAGAGGTCTTTGTGCTTGTTGTTTTTAATAATCTGGAGTTCCTTCTATTTCATTATTTCCACTTGATCTGGGAAAATAGCGAGTATAACAAGCCTTTGTCCGAGGCACTATTTACAAAGATTTACCAGTTTTACAATGTTTGCCTATGGATTTAAGGAATTACATGACAGGAAAATGTATTTAAAAACAAAGTGACTCCAGAGGTCCTTATAATAAGTATGTAGCACTGTAACCAGGACAAACGACTGCCCTTGTTTTTCAAAATGTATTACATGTATTATGTTTTCGGTCCCTCCATCCCAGAGAGTTGTATAACCAAATCAATAGAAGCAAAATACCAGGTAATTAAGTTTCATGGGAGACTCAGAAGATAACGTGATTTCCAAATATTCCTTCACACAATTTTCGTACTTGTTTAGGTTGGTCAGAGCCCACATCTGAGCGCTTCCCTGTGCTTCACTTCGGGAGCCCAGGAGCTGCGCCTCCTCCCGGAAACCTCACAAAGGCACAACCGCAACCATGCTCTTCCTCGGCAGCGAACACCACACCGGCAGGCAGAACATCCGAGCTGTGAGCCCCACTTTCTGGAACAGTCTCCTCTGCGGTAGGTGGGGACGAAGCACAGAGACCCTGCTCACAAATAATAAGGGACTGATGTTCAGCAGCCGCATTAATGGGCGTGACCAATGCAAATGCCGCAGACCGCGTCCACCTTGGACGGAAAAACGGAGCCGCTGACAGGGACACTCCCAGAAGGCTGAGAGGCTGGCACTGATCTTTCTCTAGAGGTGCATATAGTGTTCTTCAAAATGGGGTAGTTCCTCTCTTCTGCAAAAAAATTTAAAAAAAAATGAGAGATCAAAAGGAAAGCGTTTGTAAGCCTTACAAGGAATGGAGGAAGGAAGAAGATGAGGAGGGAAGAGAGGGGAGAAGGCAGGAGAGACAAGGACGGCCGAGAGCCTTCTTTGGCGTGCTCCCTGGAGGAAATCCGATTTCCATTTTGTAATTTTAAACATAAAATGCAGGGTAACATTAACAGGGGAAAACATTTTTTAATAAAAGGAAATAAAGAATGAAAATCCTATGCCTGCCTCGGGACAAGCAGCTGCTTCTCCAAGTCTCAGGCTTCGAGCGCCCCAGCGTCAAGCTGGGGACTTGTTTTCTGTCTCCAGAAGTTAATAAAAAAGAAGAGAGAATCAAAGAGGAAGATTAAAAAGACACAAGTCAGTGAGAAGGCTACCCCACAAGAATCAAATCAAATTAAAGGAAGTCTGAAAGCTTCCAGAATGCCAATTCAAAGCTTCTATTTAAAATACAATACTAATGAGGCTAAATGCAGATTTCCAATGAGTTTATGTGATGTATTTTAAAGATGTGTCAAAAGTTAGCAAAAGGTAGTAAAACTTGGAGAGAGATGCCGTTTACCCAATTTTCCCCCTTTGCCCTCCTCTGCCTGGTACCCTCATTTCCTCTAGCAGCCCCCCTCCTAGTTCATGCCCATGGGTCATGCATATACATTCTTTGCCATCTCCATTTTCCTATACTGTTCTCAACACCCCTGTCTATGCTGTACCTACCCATTTGTACTTCTTAATCGCAGCACCTTCCCATGAGAATCAAATCAAATCAAATCAAAGGAAATCTGAAAGCTTCCAGCATGCCAATTCAAAGTTTCTATTTAAAATACAGTACTAATAGGGCTAAATATAGATTTCTAATGGGCTTCTGTGATATATTTTAAAGATGTGTCAAAAGTTAATAAAACTGGCTATTTGGAGATGGTCAAGAGGAAGAGAAGAGGAAAGAGTTTCTTGGCTGAATTAAGTTCTTGAAATTTAAATACTCTGAAGAGTCGAACCAGAGTACCTGAGATTAGGGATCTATTCATTCTGTTCATAACCCAATCCCTCCCTGTCTTAGCTGGCTTTAATGTCACTGCTTGGCTGTCCCCCTTCTCTAGGTTCTGGTCACGAGAGGAAAGGACTCACCCAGATGAAAAGCCAGGTTGTCTTTACCTAGTATCTACCCACATACTATGTGCTGCCTAGTTGCAGTCACACAAAGGAGACATCTTCCTGAGACAGAAAACCAAAGCCAGCTAAGTCAACCTTCATAAGTAGGACAGACACTGCCACTGACTGTGAACTGACCGAGGAACTTTCTGCTGGTCAAAGCAAAGCAGGAATACTGTTGAGACCATAATTCTCACTCGGTCACTTGTCAGACTTCAAAAGGAAGTGTCCATGCCATCCTAGATTCCTCACTGTCCCTCATTCTTCCTAAGCAGCTGGGCAGAGGCTGACCACTCCACCCTCCTCTTCCCTGCTACCACCACCCAGGGTCTCAGCCTCAGTATGGCTCACCTCCACCCTCCCGGTCACTCTCCTCCCATCACTCTCCTCCCTGTCTCAGAGTCCTCTCTCTACCTGCCGATCTGATCATCCAATCACATCGTTGCCCAGTGGAAATCCTCCAGGGCCTCCTCCACATGCACCCCAAGCTTCTAATATGGGGCACGCCTACTCGAAGGGCACTAAGAGCCATGCCAATGGCTGCTGGAAACTGCAGGATAAACACAGTACAAATCCTCCCAAAGCTACAATTTTACTCAAAGATTGGGCAGGAGAAACATGTTTTCCAAATGTGTATATACCCTAGAGATCTCTGCAAAAGCTATATGAACTTCTAAGTTGAAACCTAAGACTTGAAAACAGCATTGGCCTCAGCTCTCCAAATGTGATTACTATTCTGTGCTGTGAAGATTCTTCCAAGAAAATGTGGGACAAGGTTTGGGTAGGACGGAGAGTGTGAGCTCTGTGTGTGCCTTTTGACACACCGACCTCATTTACACACATTTTTCCTGTGGAAATCAGTACATTCAAAAGAAAGAGGCAAAAGGTGATTCGTCACAGCATTCTTTATAAGAGGAAAAAGTTATACAATAACTTAAATGACCACCACTCATTCTGGTCTGTAAATAAATGGAGTACTTTGTATCACTTAACAAAATGTGGCAGAAATACAGAAATTGACATAAGGATAATCCCGGGATAAGAGAAAAGGCTAATTAAAAAACAATATTTTATTGTTTGTACGCAGAAGAAAAAACATCAGTCTTAAGAGGGTGCATCTTTGGTTGGAAGGCATGGTTGATCTTTTGTATTTGCTTGTTCTTTTTGTGTGTCCCTATTTTTTCCGGTGAGCATGGTTTGCTTTGATAACAGATAGACATAAAGAATTTTCTTTCCATGGGGAGGCAGAGCAGAAAAGAAACTCCAACTTTTTGCACATGATACATGTCCTTTGAAGTCCAGCCCCTGCCCACCTCCCTCAGCCTCACTTCCTGCCGCCGCACCCCAGTCCTTTGCACCCTGGTCCTTCACCCACTGATAATACTGGGACAAATGCCTGGAGCTTTTCAAAGAGGACATGCACTCTTAGAGCGCTCCACCTTTCCGGTGCTTTTGTCTCTGCCTGACATGTTCCTCTTGAACTTGCTACCTGACAAACAACATTCCTGATGGTAATCTGGCTTCCCATTGGGTCTTCACCTGGCCACAGAGTTCAGTCGCTTCACTCTCCTTCGCAAGAATACTCTTCAGTGCAAATGAATGAAGACTCTGCTTTTATGAGCCAGCCTGTGTGCTCAGTCAAGGTGAGTCACCCCCGACAGAATCACTCCAGAGGTCCCCACCTACCAGGGCTTTGGAGTCCACACAGCCCACGATGCCCAGGTTCTGCACCATGGTCAAGGCTGTGAATGCCATCCTGTGCACCCTGTAGAGACAGCCCACCAACGACCCTTCCTCCCCGGTCAGCAAGTCGCCCCACTTTCATTCTTCCGATCAGACCCGAGCCCCAGTTTTCCACCACCCTCATGGAAAATCTCAGTAGCCTATTTGACCAGCCAGGAACTCCACCCCAATTGTGTCAGTAACAGAGATTTCATCCCACTGCAGAGGGGATGGCAATGCCCGGAGAGAAGTCCCCATGTTTTCTGTCCTTCGCGCAATGTACAGTTTTGTGCGCAGAGAAAGAGCCAGGCAGTGTGTGTGAACCTGTGTGTGTGCATGTGACATTAGTAAAGAAAACACAATTTGTGTCCTTACTGGGGCTTATTTGATCTGACATTTTGTGACATCTTGGCCTCTCCTATGAAGAACCACGTTTCTCAGACATTTTTTAGTCACCAATTGACCTCCACTGGCAAACATAAATGGGAGGGGGCAGCGCGACAAGAGCAGACTGCAAGCAAAGCCCCTGACAAGGCTGTGTCTCGGGGAGCGGGCAGAACTTCCGGACCCCCACCCGCCCCTGTAAGACATGTTCTTTCTAGAGCTCGACCCTTCCAGAGTCTAATGCTAGAGGTACAATTGATACAGATGGCCTGCTCTGAGGAACGATCGTCAACCAGGCATGTGTCTGGCCTCGGTTATCGCCTGAGTTTTGCTTTAGGAAGCGTCGAAATGTCTGAGAATCTCCCTTTGCTCTTAGAATAAATTTGTAATGCATTGTCCGAAAGGATGACTTCATCAGCTCCTTGTACACTCTCGGCCGCGTTGGTGAAGAAAGAAATGCCGGCCACAGAAGCCCATTTCTCAAGCTAAAGAGTCCAAAGCCGGGAGAGGAAACTCAGGGAGGAAGCTCTCTGTCAGTTCCCAGGACATATGTGAAGCCTCCGTCCAAACACACCCATCGCCAAGCGCGACGGTGCGCCCAGGCTCGCCTCACAGTTGGCAGTCCACGCCACGTATTTTCATCCCCAAATGAGCGAGCAAAAGTAGTGAATGGTGACCACCATGGAGCCATTACGTTTATAGCCCAGTCCCTTGTCTGCACTGCATTTGCCTCGAGAAAATGCGTATTGCAAATTTCTCGACCTCACTGGTAATCACAGAAATGCGAACTAACACCAGGAGATGTCATTTTTCACCTGTCACCCTCGTACAGACAGTTTACAGGCTCTTACCCGGTGTGGACAAGGGCGTACGAGGGCAAGTACTCCCGCACTGCCGGAGGGAGCGCCGGGTGGTAGGGCTTTTTGGAAGACGGTGTATCACCGTGCTGCATGAACTTGAAATTCTGCATGTGCACGAACTTGGGATATTTTTTTCCCAGCTGAGAAAACAGAAAACCTAATTCCTCATGGCTTGATGGATCAGGAGATCTCACAATGCAAGTGTGGTTGTCCGACGCCTGGGGGCTGGTCAGTTCCGGGACTGCAACCTCTTCACCTACCCATCACTCACCATCTTCCTGCTCCGCCCACACTGGCTTGCTGGCTCCCGCCCCTCACTGTCGCAGGGTGCATGTGGCCACACATTTTCATATACGGGCATCCAAAGGCAAAAAAAACAAACAAAACCCTGCCTGGATTTTTGTGTATTTAAGGTCTGCAAAGTCTTTCCCAGGAGCCCCCCAAGAGACCGCCCCCTCTACCATTTCATTGGTCCAATGCAGCGTTACCCTGTGAGCCAACTTGTTAGAAATGTTCCCAGGCTCTCCCAGGACCTAATGAGTCAGAAATACTGGGCTGGAGCTCCGTCTATTGCTCAAGCTGGAGAACCACTGACCCAAGCCGACCATTTGGCGAGGGGAATTGAACTACCCTGGTTGCTTCAGACTAATCGTGATCTCTTCCCTCCTCAGGGGATTGGGTCACCCCGTCCCAAACACGAGGGCCTCACCAACTGCCGTCCTACCTGCCCACCTCGTGATGAGGCCTCACAGGTTGCAT
The DNA here is from genome assembly GCF_014824575.4 of Sturnira hondurensis. NCBI lineage: Eukaryota > Metazoa > Chordata > Mammalia > Chiroptera > Phyllostomidae > Sturnira > Sturnira hondurensis. The sequence continues at coordinate 1,632,942 of NW_028083884.1, forward strand.
TCCGGAGCAGTTAGAATGGTTTCCAGTGGTGGGGACAGAAAACCCAACTCAAAACATCTTTTAAGATGAGAGGCTTAACTGACTCACGCAGTAGCAAGTATAGTGCATAAGGGTGAACTGCCCCAGAAGCCAATCCCTCCGACCACAGATAAAGTCCTCCCCCTTTCTTAGGCCTCTCCTTATGGGGGTGGAGGAGGAGAGAGGCCCTGTGCTGGTTTTCAAGTATGTCCACAAAGTCTCTGAGGCACCTCCTTTCAAAAAGGGAAGGCTGACTCCCCTCCCGAATGGGGGCTGACCTAGAGACTCACCTCTATCACACAGAATACCCTGGAAGTGATGGTGCATGACTTTCAAGACTGTCATAAAAGACATTGTGGCTTTCTCCTTGCCACCCTCTCCTGAGTCACTGAGGGAAGCCCAGCTTCCGTGCTGTGACTGCTCCAGCACCCTAGGGAGAGGCCCACGGGGCTGCCATCTGGGACGTGAGCTCTCCAGCTCGGTCCAGCCTTCGGAGTACAGCAGCCCCAGCTGACCTCTTGACTCATGAGAAACCCTGCTTCATAATTCCTGACCCATAGAAACGATGACAGAATGTCTGTATCTTTTAAGCTGTTGAGTTTGGGGGTCACTTGTTACACAACAACACACAACTCAGAGACCTTAACAGAATGAGCTGGGTTTCTGGGTGTGCACAGCCTCTTCCTCTCCCCAGGTCCTGTCTGAGTCCCCTTGGGATTGGGTTGAGGGCGGCTTCAGGCCTGTTTTCCTTCTGCACTGAGGCCTTGTTGCTGATTTGGGCCCAATGAGTGGGCCAAAACTCTTCCTTTCCTGCGATGATTAGTTTTCATTCAGACCCCCGCTGCATGACTCCCTGCATCTAATTTCTGCAGGCTCTCCTCGCTCTTTGCCACCTCACCGTTCTGCATGCTAACAGGGATGTCCTGGGAAGGACCTGCACCTCAGCCTATAGCAGTGACTCAAGCTGTAGAAAGTTCCAGCCGTGCTTAAAGGGGAAGGGAAGGTTTGGAAGAGTTGTGACTCAGGCCAAGCTTGTTGGTAAGCTTCAAATCCCACCTCAGAGGAGTGGTGAGGACCCCTGGTGAGAGAGCAGCATTTTCTGGAAATGTAAAGCAGATCAATAAGATCTTTCCTGCCAGCAACTCAGTTCCTTGACTTAGCTAAGGCTGTGTTTCTGAGTCCTGCAGAAGATGGAGGTGGCCCACGACTTGAGGTTGGTGTCACCAGGATGCATCCATACAAGCTCCCAGGTGATCCAGTGCCCAGCAGGGTCAGGGGGACGGTGGGGACATGAAGCCCTCCCATCTGACATGTGTAACTGCACCAAGGCCCATAAACAAGCCCTATGGCCGGGGGTCCAGACTGGAGATTAGAGTCTACGTCAGCATTTCCCACTGGGTTTGGAAAGGGCCGCCTGGAAGTCCGGCATTTAAAAACGCAGCTTCTTCAACCCCACCTATGACTGAATCCACGCTGACTGAATCCCTGGGGTGAAATCTCTGCATTATTAACAAGGTTCTGGGCAACACTAACTCTAACGTACCCTTCCAGGACGAGAGCTACTTTGTAATTGAGGTATGCTGTCCACGGGATAAAGGGTATAAATCCTCAGTGTTCTATTTAGCAATTTTTGACAATTACAGGCCTGTGAAACTACCACCCAAAACAAGGTGTAGGAGTTTCCATCCCCCAGAAAACCCACCATTGCTCCTTTCCAGTCAACCCCCCACCACTCCCCAACCTCCCTCCAGAAGCCATGACTTTGGAGTTTCTATTATCACAGAGAAACATTTAGGCTAAAAAAAATCCAAAAGAAATCTGTCATCTGAAAGCTCTAAATAAGCCATTTCTGTTTGGCAGGAGGAAAAGACTTCAATAGTCCATTCGAGGAGACTGCTCCATCTCCCTGCGAAAACCAGCCAAATGGAGCTTTTAGTGATGCGGATAGGAGGCTTGTGAATTGGCAGCGTGGTTGGAAATGTGATTCTCAGGGGCTGAGATTGCACTGGCGGGGAGCATGTTACAGGTGTCTGTGTCTGAGGCGGAGCTGCAGACCTGGGAGAAAAATGTGTCAAGGACCGTGGAGGAGTTGCTGCGGCGTTTGTCCCCCTAGAGCCCTTCGGAAGGAGTCCAGCCCAAGGTTCAGAGCTGAGGGCCTAAAGCGGAGGAGAGAACTGGGCTCAGACGAGGGAACCCAGAGTCCTCAGCAAGAATGGCTCTTGTGAGTGCCATTTTTTCCACTCCTGTGCTCCCTAAATAATATGTTACTGGCATCTAGGGAAGCATTTGCTATTCATATGTTTACTTTGTATCTAGCCCCTTCATTGAATGAATTGTCTTATTAGCTCTAACAGCTTCCCAGTTAGTTCAGCAGGGTTTTCTAGGTACAAAATATCTTCTGAAAACAAGGACACTTTTATTTTTTCCTTTCTAATTGTTATATATTTTTCCTGCCTTGTCACTTTGGCTAAAAAAATTATTCTAATATTCTTTAGAGCAAAGATATTGGTGTTGAACTTTTGACCAGCCTCAAAGTGATAGATTTGGGAATAGAGAGCAGCTATAATCAGAATTAACTGCAAAGAGGCCATATCAGTAGTTTTGTGATGTAACCATCATTGACTGAGAAAAGAGAGAAGGGACATATCTGACAGATAGTTTGAATGGAAAAAAGTGTTGGATTGTCATAGGAGAAGGCAAAACCAATGCTAAGGGTTTCACTGACAATTAAACCTTGAAAAGACTTCTATTTTCAATCGACCCTGATATCTGAAAAGAGATGAGGAGAAAATTAAGTGTGCATCTCGGTTCCTGACAGATTTATGACTATGGAGTCCAGGCAAGTTAGTAAATCACTCTATTTTCCACTTTGTATTTATGGTGTGACCCTGAACCTACCTACAAGCAAAGCATGTTTTAAGAATGCACATTTGATCTTGATTACCCCAGTATGCAAAGCACTACTTTCCTTTGGCGATGTCAGGTGCACAGACATGGAGTGACTCAGTCAATCCACCCCTTCTAGTCAGTGTGTAGCAGACAAGCACCCAGAGTCCACAGACAGCTTCACTTTGTATCTGTAACACTGAGAACATGTACTGATTCTTGTGCCCGTCACCCAATTCCCAATTCCTAATTCCATTCCCATCCTGCTATATGCATGCACTCCCGTGCACTGATATACAGCTACCCTGTGATTGCTTTTACATCCAGGGGCAGCCTTAACTGTATTTTACTAGTGTGGGATGTTTTTCTTCTGCAAACAGGGTTGTGCTGGGTATCTCATTTTAGTTTTACTTTTTAAATTCACTATTACAGGTGTAAGATTTATCAATGTACACACACACACACACAGAGTATTGTGACTGACAATAAGTTAAACACCTGGTGATCCGCCACCTGCTGGGTGCGCCAGGACCACAGACACCCAAGGTGCCCCACCTGATCTGACCAACCTCCCTTCCCCAAGGGGAACTGTCTTCCAAATTTTTGCTCATTTTCTTACTTTGCGTTATTGGTTTTGCCATGTAGGTCATAGACTCCTGAATAACTATGGTCTAGTTTTACACGCTTTTAGACTTTACATAAATGGAATTATATGTAATTTTTTGTCAAAGACTTTATTTATTTTATTTTTAGACAAAGAAGAAGAGAGGGAGAAAGAGAGAGGGAACTATCAATGTGTGGTTGCCTCTAGTGTGCCCCCTCCTAGAGACCTGGCTTGCAACTGAGGCATGTGCCCTGACTGGGAATAGAACCAGTGACCCTTTGGTTTGCAGGCTGGTGCCTCATCCACTGAGCCACACCAGCCAAGGTGCAATTATATGTGTTCTTATGCAACTTTTTGAAAGTCAACATTGTGTATGTGAGCATCATTCCTACAGATACTCGTGACTGTGCTGTACATGGTAGCAGAGCCATGCCCCATAGTGCGTCCATGGCCCGTCCTCGGGGCCGTTTCCGGCTTTTACCTCGCTCACAAAGCTGGTGTGAGCCCTCTCGAGCACACGTGCAGGTCTGGCCACCGAGTGGAACGCTGGGTCAGGAGCACACCTCTGCTCAGCTTCACTGGGCGATGCCCAACTGTTGTCCACCGTGGCTGTAGCCTTTGTCACTCCCACTGGCACACACATGTGTTCCAGTGACCCCAACCTCAAAGTCCTCCCAGTGTCAGAATTAACTTGTGCTGATGTTATTGCTTTAAAATCGGGCCTTAATTAGAATTTCCTTATTTACCAATGAACTTGGCAGTCTTTTCATATGTTTATTGTCCATTTGGTGAAACTAGAGTTCCAGAATCTTGTCTTTCTTTTTGGGGGGGTCTTCTGGGCTTGATTCATAGTCAGGTGATCATTTTCAAGTGTATGATACTCCAGCTCACACGTGTACCACTTCACCAGTTCCTCTCTCTGCTGTCCCTGCAGCTCATCCCCAGCCCTTCGCTGTTGCAAACGATGCCGCAATAAACACTCTTGCACAAGTCTCTCTGCGTGGGTGAGAAGTTCCGTCTGCAGTGGAATTGCTGTGCCTTAGGAGACATGCATATTCATTCTCTCTAAAGCCTGACCAATCACTCCGTCCAACAGCAGCCCCAATCAGCTCCCTGCCTACGAGTTAATGAAGCTTCCCGTTCCTCATCTCACACATTTGCCGGCACTCACCATCATCCGCAAAGCAACTTTATGTCTATGTTGTCTCATTTGGTCTGTAAACAATCCTGGAAGGTAGAAATTTTAAAAGAGCCAATATTTTTCTAGTTCTTTACCATTTGAACAGCACATTTATTTGCATTATCTGCCTCATTTTGTGCTCAAATCCTGTCACTCATTGCCTTGCAAAGGGTCACTCAAAAATCAATGTACAGCCCTGGCTGGTGTAGCTCAGTGGATTGAGTGTTGGCCCGTGAACCAAAGGGTCGCCAGCTCAATTCCCAGACAGGGCACTTGCCTGAGTTGTGGGCCAGGTCCCCAGTAGGGAGCACACAAGAGGCAACCACACATTGATGTTTCTTTCCCCCTCTTTGTCCTTCCCTTCCCTCCCCTCTAAAAATAAGTAGATAAAATCCTAAATTTTTTTCTTTTAAGAAAATCTTAATAAAGAATCAATGTACATTGTTGTCAAAATCTAATGTGCTGAATCACGCTCCCATGTAAATGCAGATGTCTTGTCCACTCTGAGTACCTGCCAAAATATTTCCCAAATGCTGTTCAGTTGTGAACTGGTTGTCTTCATCCCTTGCCCTGGGGACACAGATGACACCAGAGATGACTCTCTGTCATCGGGATCTTTAAGAGAGAGGAGGTGGCTCTGTCATCCTCTCCAAAGGGACCCTGCCTCCTCCCAAGCCACTGAAGGTAAGGGGGGGTCCTCAAACAAAGAAAGGAGTTTGGATACTGGTCAGCCAAAGAGAAGGACACATCGTCCAACAAAAGATTATCAGTAGCAGGTGACTTAAGGACACGGTGCTCCCATCTTTTCTCTCTAAACATAACCTTTCCCCTTCTTGTTTTCTCCAGCCAATGTCTGGTAACGGGTTTGGAATAAAAAATGGGCCACCATGTTATAATTACTCAAGAATGCCAACCAACAGAAGCTCGCTCATGAACGACTTATTTTTCTAGAGCTTTGTGATTTTGCTCCTTATGTGGGTAATATGTCATCCTAATGATTTTATTTTACCAGTAATGAATGATGACCCCATTCCTGCAGCAAGACATATGGCATTTCCTTTCAATCCCAAGTGAATCGGTGTTGTAGCAATGAATGCCACCACCATCAATAACGTAAGAAAAAAGACAATGGCCTTCTCCCGTCACTGTCCTCTCTTTCTGTAATCTTTGCATTCCATCCTGTTGACTGATGTTTTTGAGATTTAGCTTCCTTGTAGATTTACAAAATATTCTTGCTTGTCTGCCTGAATTATAGCCTCCAGATTCTGATTTCAGTCATAACTCTGAGTGCTACGTGGGGCCTTTTCATGCAACAAATCCATCGCTTGTAACAGACAGCCTGGGCTCGGAAAAGTGAGGCCCGTTGGTCAAGGTCCTAGGGATGGACTCGGGATTTTAACCTTGGACTTCGACCTCAAAATCAAGTGTTTTTCTACTACCGCACCCCAGATGTACAGTTTTGTTGTTGTTTTTTATAATCCACACATAGAATTCCTGAATTTTATTCAATTGTCTTTATAATCCTAAAGCAATTTGAATAGCATCACTTCCTCTCTCCAATACGTGAGTCCCCATAGATGAAGGGCCAAGCCAACATTGCATACGGCTTCCTGTCACATTCCTCTGAGATGTAGAGTGGATGTTGTCGAACTCGGCTGGCTTCTGCTGTTCTCTGAAAGGCACCAGGCTGAGGGTGGAGGGCTCCCCACCACCCAACGGCTGCCTTAACTGACATTTTCATTCCCTTTCTTCAGGGAGAATTAATACCAACAAAGCCGAGTCTCTGGACTCCTGGCCACACAGCTTTAGATGCATAGATTTATGCTTTCGAACACTCTGGGAATCAGTCTGGAATGGGTGATGGGTAGAATACCCCACATTTTCAGGGGTTTCTGATTGGACATAGGTTCAGAGCAATATTGCAAACCCAAGGAATTTTGACTCAGATTCAGCTAAGTCTTCAAAACATCACAAATGATTCATAAGAATATAAAAGCTTTATAAGAATATCGCAAATCAGCCCTGACTGGTGGGGCTCAGTGGACTGAGTGCAGGCCTGTGAACCAAAGGGTCACCAGTTCGATTCCCAGTCAGGGAACATGCCTGGGTTGTGGGCCAGGTTGGGGGCACATGAGGGGCAACCACATGTTGATATTTCTCTCCCTTTCTCCTTCCTTTCCCCTCTCTCTAAAAAATAAAGAAATAAAATCTTTAAAAAATGTATTTAAAAAATATCACAAATCATTTAAGATAAAGAGACCGGAGACAGGCATGCCTAGATATCGCAAAACTGTCATGGTAATAAATCTGCTCTCTTAAATTTTCTGTTCCAGGTCCCTGTGCCTTTACCACTGCTGTTCCCACTGCCTGTGACACACCCCAAACTCCCCACTCCTCACCCTCCATCTGCCCATAAATTCGCAGCTCAAGAGCCGCATCCTTGTCACTGAAACCTTTCGAACGCCCACACCGCTCCCTTGTGGCAATCATTCTCCTGTCCTTACAGCGACACGTGTCTCCAGCACGTACTCACGCACTTATTCATCCAGCGGACAGTCCCTGTGGGCTGACCGTGCACCAGGCACCATTCTAGGCCCTGGGACACGCCTAGGAACTGACAGACAACAACCCTGCCACCTGAAGAAGACACTGCAGCTGGGGACAACAGATAGTGAACACAACATGGAAATGAAACACAGTGGGCTGGACAGTGACAAGTGTCCTGGAGGAAGAGGGCCAGGGGAGATGGGTCTGGGGCATGGTGCGGGCAGGGGGGGCCTTCCCAAGTTAAAACAGGAGGTCAGGGGAGACCTCATTGAGCAGGCGACACTCGAGCACAATGCTGAGGGAAGATAGGGAGTGACATCTGTGGGGAGGAACATTCTAGGCAGTGGAACGGCAGTGACAAGGGTCAGGGCAGGAGATGCATTTGGCTGGGGCAGAGTGAGCCAAGTGCGGTGTTCAGAGAGGCAGCAGTCCGGGTTGCGGCTGCCTGGCTGGCCATCTGGTGGACGTTGGCTTCTGCAGCCAGTGACATGGAGAGACTGTGGAGGATTTGGATCAGGGGTGGTTGGATTTAGAATATTTTATCAGGACTTTCTGTGGGACAGATGGCAAAATAGGATAAAGAATGGCCCTGGGACGCATTCTGCCACAACAGCTCTTATCACCCGGGGTCACACTTATTTGTTGACATATCGTTCTCCATTACTGGTCTGTGACCTGTGGCTGGGACAGAGTCTGTCTTCGGATCCCTGATGTCCAGCCGAGGGCAGGGCACAGAGGCAAGAAATGCGTGTTGAGCCTGGTGGTCAGAATGAATGTGTGTGAGCCACAAGTTTCATTGATGAACATGGATGACCTCTCTATTTTGGGATGCAGTGGCAAATGGAACTGACTTTTTATATTGGCTGATAACGAGAGAAATTCATCTTTTCAGAGCGTTTTAATCAAAAGTATTTAGAGCCAAGGAATTGCCCCAGTGCCTAGTTACAAACAAGCAGGCTGCCTGCCCAGGACAGCACTCATGGGGCAGCGGCAGGGGGTGGGGCTTTAACATACATACAACAAACTTCCCCAATCACGTACGAATACAGAACTGAACCAGACATGGTCTACCACCACCGGTATCCTAGAGTCATTCAACAAACACTAGTGAGACCGCCTCCGATGAGAGCTCATATCATAACGTTGTTCTCAAAGAAATTCTGTGCGGGTCTCTCTGGAAAGTCCCAGAGACGGTCCTGGGAACTAGGTCAGCTAAGGACGAGATGCTATTTTAAACAAATAGCAATTCAACTGTCCCGGCTCCTTGAAGAGCTGCCCTCCAAAAGCAACACTGCCAGGCTCTGGGACATGCCGGCAGCTCTGAGATAAAGTGGCCCGACAGTGACATATAGCACCGCAAAGCATTCCTTTCTTGTTTGTTCTCCTCGGTACCATTGTTGAGAAACTGAATAGGAAAGGGTTCTGCAACCAAGATCATCGCATTTTCTGAGCCCTTTATGCTGCTTGTAAGAGGCTGCCCAATCTGCAGTCTTGTCTCTTTCCACCGCTCTTCGAACTAACCTGAAGAAGAGTCAGGTTGTAATTTTTGAAAGTGCCTTAAAACTTCCGTGAGCCTCATTAATAATGGGGCTGATGTGTGCTTTGGAGGTGGCACCCGTGGTCCCCGCCAGGCAGAAGCCGCAGCTCTCACAGCAGCCGATTACCCGGGCTAATGAGGGCCATTCATCAGTCCTGCAGCTGCGGGGAACTCGGCGAAGGGCCTGCTGACCTTCGAAGCAGCCTGCACAGTCACCGTCATATTTCACGTTGTCAAATTTCTAAGGAAGTGAGGTGTGGCTGGGTCTTCACCCACATCCCACCGGCAGTGCATTCAGGTCTGTATTGCCCCTCCTCCCATTCTCTCGGGAGGGTGGTGACGACCTGGGACCAGGAGCCTGCACTGGTGCTTTGGGTCCTAGATGAGCTCAGTTGTCTGTGTTTCTTCAACATGAATGCTCAGATCGAGCCAGTCAATGCACACGAGAGCACGCTGCCTGGCAAATGGCACACGGTGACCAGTACACAGAGGTCACTCGCCCAGCAGGCCACCATCTGGTCACCACACTGGCTGCTCAGAGTTTTCAGGGGCCCCCAGTCTCCTTGTCTCTGAATGAGACCTTTTGGGATTGCCATCAACTACCCCTCGGCAAGCCTGTGGCTCGGTGAGATTCCGGAACTAAATTTAAGGATTAAATAAACGCCTGCATTTCTGTGACTTTGGGCAAGTTGTTTCATCTCTGCAAGTGTGGCTGTCCCCATGGATAAAACGAGGAGAAGAGACCACCATACTCAGAGGGTTAGTGGGGTGCACCCAGTGACCTCGGCAGGGGCCTTGGGTGAGATACACACTCTTAATAAACAGTAATTTCTATTACTCATTAAATATTATTCTTAATAAACTGTAACACTTTTGCAAAACAAATGAAATCTGCCCAGTCCACTAATGGACAAAGTTCCTTGTCACTGTGGGATACGGTTAGTCCTTTTGCCTGAGTGGACGGGGACAAAGTAACCTCTGAGCCTCTTTCTTCAGACAGGGAGAGGGTGGGCCACGGGGCAGAGAGCAGCAATGCCCCTTGGGAAGGCTTTGTGGGATTAGAGCGATCTTTGTCACTGAGAGTCTCCCTGGAACACGTTTTAATACTCACGTTGCCCCTGGACAGGAAGAAGTACACACAAAACTTCTTGAGAACAGAACACTGAAGCCTTTAAATCAAAATCACCCGGGCAACGAACAGCCAGGCCAAGCCACCGTCTCCCAGCCCAGTGTCCCTTCCTCTACGCCAGCTGCCTCTCACTGACCTGGAGCTCACACCAGAGAAGTCTCGAGAGTGGACCGTTCCAGGAGGCATCGCCAGCCTCGGGGGCAGGTGTTCCCCAAATCAGGCGTCACATCCAGCACTGAGGGCCAAGCCTACTGAGCACCCACAGCGTGACCTGCCCTTCACCACAAGCCTCATCTCCTTAAACCCCCCGGCCTGCCCCACTGTCGGTGCCAGCAGCGCCCTCGCGCCTGAGGGACCAAGTCCCAGCGAGGTCAAGTGGGCTCCACAGGCAGGTTCCTGGCCTGACACGGACTATTCCAGAAAGACAGGGGGGACTCCTTGAATCATTTTATGAGACTTTGAAATCAAGACTGGACCAGAAAATAAATCACAGTCTAACCTTATTTATGAACACAAATGCGGAAATGGTAAATAAAAGATAAGGACACTGAATTTGGCTCAAAAACACACACACAGAGATCCTACTAAAACATTAGCATGGACAGGGATTCACCCTGCATGTGCAGGGCCGGTCTGACCACAGAGCTTCTACAAACACAGTCTGCTATCGTCACAGACAGAAGGAGCAACGGCAGAATTCTCGCGACTGCATGGGTCTGCATGGTGGCCTGCCAAGGGGTATGTTCCTGTCCTCACCCCAAGCCTGTGAATGCCGTTTTATTTGGAAAACATGTCTTTGCATACATAATTCAGGATTTTTTTAAAAAATGTTGTTCAGTTACAGTTGTCGCCATTTCCCCCCTGCCCCATCACCCTGGATTATCCAGGTAGGCCCTACATTCAGTAATGAGTGTCCTTATTAGAGACACATGGAGAAGACAGGATGGAGGAGTGGGTGACGTGGAGATACACTCCGTGACTGCAGCATCGTAGCCACTAGCCCAAGAATGAGGATCCGGGATACCGATGGCAGATACCAGGACCGGAGAGACAGGCCCACAGCGAGGGTTCCTCAGAGCTTCCAGAAGGAAGCAACCCTGCTGCCACCTCCCTCTCAGGCTCCTGGCCTCCAGCGCTGTGAGGGAGAACATGTCTATTGCTCCGAGCCATCCGGTTGGTGGCAATCTGTCACAGCAGTCACGAGAAACGAATCCACCAGGGAACGGAGAAAATCATTCGACAACATTCAACACTAGTTCATAGAAAAGAACTTGTCTAGCACAAGGAGTACCAAGGAAGAGCAAGTTAGAGATGGGGCAAAGATATTTGCAACACAAATGTGACTAAGGATTAGTGTTTGAAATGTGGAAAGAATTGCAATCAGGCGAAAGTCCTAATTTAAGAAGGAGTTACTACATAGGAAGAGTCCATTCACAGGAGAGACTCCCTCTCACTTGTCATAAAAAACACACACATTCAAATACTAATGAGATTTTATGTTACGCATCAAATTGGCTAAAGGTTTAAAATAAAAATTATCAAGCTGGCAAGTGTGTAGAGAAATTAACTCAGCAACTCTGATTGCTCACACCCTGCACATCCTCAGAAGGCCTGCTTGTGTGAGGAGCCGCGGCCTGGTTCCCCAGAACTGAGCTACAGGACTACCCACGGTGCTACGCACTGACGAGGATGTTTTCTATGCTTTTGCCACACTGCACCGTCTGGTCTGGATAATCTGTGCAAACACCGTGATTCACAGTGGGTGGCGACTGCCCCTCTGCGGGTCCGAAGCTTCAGAGACCATGGCAAGTCGCCAGGCAGTCTGTGCCTGTATGGCCAGGCTCTACCAAAATCTCTGACCCTGGCAGACAGCCTGGCACACACATTGCTGCCATTGGTTGCCAAAGGAACAGCATGTCCCACACAAGTCCCTTAGGAGAGGACTTAAGGGCAGAAGCTCACGCCTGGTCTCCCCAGACTTGGCCCCATGTGTCCTCTGCACATCGTGGTCCTCCTTCACCTTATTTCACTCTCACACACAGGAGTCAGGAGTGAAGACTGTTTCTGAGTTCCGTGAGTGCTTCTAGAGGTCACCAAACCAAGGGGTGGGCTTGGGGGTCACTGAAACCGAGCACAGGGCAGAACGCACAGCTGGCGTACCCATCACTTGAAAGAGCGGCATGACAAGGTGGGGAAGGTTCAAGATGTACACGGGCTCATTCCTAACAGTTCCGTGTCCATGTGTCATACCTAGAAGACCTCCTCCTCAAGGTCACGTACAAAAATGTTCACTGCAACCCTGATTAGGAAAGTGGAAACCTGGACAACTTCGAAGTCCATTGCTGGGAGAATGGACCGAGCGTCATAGGTTCATACAGTTTATGCAGTTTATAGGTTTATGCAGAAGTAAATGAGTAAGAGCTGCCTGGACATGGACAAGCCCTCAAAAACAAAGTGTTACATAAAAGAAGAAAGTTGAGAAACTATACATGCAGTAGAATGCAATGTATGCAAAGTTTAAAAACATGTAAGATTGATTTTTTAAGGCACCAACTACCCAACAATTTATCCTCTGGAAAGAAGAAAAATGAAGTGGAGAGGGAAGACAGGGTTTTATATAGATTTGCAATGTTTTATTTCTTAAAAAGAAAGATTCATAGCATATAGGGCAAAATGTTAAGGTTTGTTAAAACTGAATGTTGAGTTTGCTCGATTATTCTGTGTATTTGAAGCACCCCACCATTTTTTAAAAGGTGGGGGAGTCCAGTGTTCAAGGTCACAAGCTCCATCAAACTGAGGTTACCAGCTCCCAAACCCGGCTACACCCCTCCCTGCGTCCTCTTATTTCATTTGTACATTAAATAAAAGACCCAGGCAAATTGACCTAGTCCCATGTATAGTATGCTCACGCAAGGCTCTGAATGAAATTTAAACCAAATGCTCATTTCACTACAAAACTTTACTTGCTGTTTACAACAGTTAATTCTGCTGAGTTCTCACAAGGCTTTGCCGTGACAGTCCCACCCTCAGGGAGAAACAGACGGACTCCAGGAGGCAATGAAACGCAGAAGCGGGAGTGGCTACGAAATCTCTTGAGCTTTGGGGCGTGTGGTTCATTTAAAATATTGAAGAAAATAAAATTAAAATCAATACAAAGGTCTTAAGATACACCACATAATCAGCTGAATGCCAGTTAGGAGCATTTCTCAATTAAACAATTTGTACGTGCTGATGGGTTCATTTCACCTTTGAAGAATCATAGAAGGTTTTCACGCCGTCATTGAGATATCGTAACCCTCAAACCGATATATTTTGTACTTAACGACGAGAAGCCAGGGAAGAAGGATGGAGATCAAACGTTTGAGTCCTCAGAAAGAGCTGAGCGGAAGACATAAGGCACGGATGCCGAGGCTGACTTTAATCATAGCAAAGAGAGGGTGGGAATCCATCAGTTTTATTTCATATAGAGTTTCCCTTCATTAAAACTTGCCAGAAGTTGTAAGGAATTGGCTTCCTGTTTTTGTAAGCACGCTTCCAATTCAGTTTCACACACGTTTCAGAAGGAATCTACTGGTAAGAGAAGCACTCCTCCGGCCCCTGCAGGGGTACGGCGTCCCTTTGGCCTGACGCTAATAAAAGCCACCCCGTGGTGATGCGGAGTGAAATAAACTAGTCAGAGAAAGACAAGTACCTTATGACCTCACTTGTATGTGGAATCTGAATGAATGAAATAAATGTGATGAAGGAAATAAACTTACAAACAAAATAGAAACAAACAGACTCGTAGATACAGAAAACAGATTGGCAGCTGTGAGAGAGGTTGTAGGGCTGGGTGAAAAAGGTAAAGGGATTAAGCAAAAAGAAAACCCTCATATACACACACACACACACACACACACACGGCAGTATGGTCATTATCAGAGGGAAGGCTGGGGCAGGGGTGGCGTGGCAGGGAGCAGAAGAGGGTGAGGAGAGGGGTAAGTGGTTATAGAAGGGGACCTGACTGGGGGTCAGTACAGTACCCAGAGGGTGAATTATAGAATGGTACTCCTGAAGCCTGTATCATTTTGTGAACCAATGTCACCCCCAATAAGTTCAATAAAAACAACAAAATAAAACCAATACAACCTCTCCTCCATGGAATACACCTCCATGTGCCAGCAATGCTGCTAGAAGATTGGCACAATCAGGAGGAAAACGAAATGTGCCTGCTGGAGGCAGGAACGGGAGAATGCAAAGAGCAGTTAAAAACTTGCCAAGACCACGGAGCAAAAATGGAGAGAAGGGGATTTAAAGCTTGAGACAGAGAAGAAAGAGATGTGCTCAGGGATTGTAAAGTCGCGAGCGTGGATTTCCTATCGCTGCTATAACAGACTCCGTGGCTTAAAATAGCACAAATGGGTTGCCTTTTGTGGCTCAGAAGAACAGAAATCCAAGAACAGGCCTTCTGGGACTAAAATCAGGAGTGCCGAGCTGTGCTCCGTTATCCCGGGAAGAATCGGCTTCCTTGCCCCTCTAGCTTTTGGAGGTCACCTGCACTTCTCTTGGCCCTTCCTCCAACTTTGAAGTCAGCACCCACAAATCGAATCTCCCTCCCATCACTGCGCTCGGATCTCCTTTGCTGCCTCCCACTTCCACGCTTGGGACCCTTGTGGTTCTGTCAGTCGTGCATAATCCAGGATAATCTCCCTATCTTAAGTTGATTAGCAACTTTGATTCCATCAGTTCCCTTGGTTCTCCTCTGCTGTGTAATGTAAGATGTGGGATTCGGATGTGGACATCTTGGGGAGGGCATTATTCTGTCTACTTTTCGGAGGTGGCTAGAGAATCCCAGCCCAAATGAGCTTCAGCAAACAGGGCCCTTTATTGGAAAGATGCTGCCATGGGACAGTGTGTTAAGGGCAGCCAAGCTTCGAGAACAGAACCGTTGCAGGGATCCCTCCTTCCCAGTCTCTCATCTATGCTTCGCTGGGCGTCAACAGCCCCATCTTCCTTTGAAGACTGGTTTCATTTATCCTGGACCCATACCTCCGAATGTGGCTGCAGGCGGATCTGGAAACTTTACATCTTCCATTCCAGGCATCAGGAAAGGAGCTTATTATCCTTCCCCTCCTCTCTCTTTCGTTCTCACTCCCTTTCAGGTCCAAGAAACCGGCAAAGACACTGCTTGGCCCATCTTCAGCCACAGTCCTGTACCATCTTGGCAGGGCTCTGAGGGGATCTGTTGCTCCCATACCTCTTCCATCCACCCTCCGTCTGCCTGAGCAACTGAGCATCCAACCACGACACAGAGGAGAAGAGAGAATACACTTTGCTTGCAAATGCTTGGCCAAATATAGACAAGAGCTGCTAGCCGACAGGTGGATAGAGAATGCAGAGGATTAAATGGAAGGCAGTGCAGTTCAGCAGCTGATGCCAACAGATCAGAGTCAGGCCGCCTGGCTTTCCCTTCATGTCCTCCACGTACTACCATCCCTGTGACTTCAGCCCAGTTGCGTAACCATTCCATGCCTCTGGTCATGGTCTGAAAAGTGGAAAGATAACCTTCTTCCTAGTGTTATTGGGTGGACAGGTAAAATAAGGTAAGAAAGTGCTTGGTACATCATAAGCACACAGTAGTGCACCTGGCGATGACCAGAAAACCCAGTCACTTCACTGGTCTAAGCTACATGCGGCTGGTGAGGTTTTGACCAGAGGAGAATGGCTTTTACTCCTTCACTGACTTTGGTAAGGAACCAAATGGGGCCCAGTCCACATTGTGTTGGATGCTGAGGCCCAAGCGTCTGAGTTTGGGAACACATCTCCCTCTCACCTGTCTCAGAAACACAGCAGAGGGTCTGGCCCATAGGAGGGGTCAATAAATATTTTTTGTGACTGGATAGAGTACCAAGTGCTGCAGGGTCTCCGAGAATGATTGAGATATTCGGCTGACCTCTGAGGAGCTCAGACTAGCACATGTTTCCTAGATGGCGATGGCAGGCGTGTCTGCCTCAGAATAGAAGAGCCCCCACATGTCACTGCTGAGACCCTCAGGGCAAAGGGCCACCTCGAACACATTTATCTCCATGAGGCAAAAGCGAATTCCCCTCCAAAACTTTAAATGACAGCTAATGTGTTTCCTTCTACTTTCATTTTTAAAAAATGTCGGCCTCGTACATATTTATGATCCTAAGCAGACGGACGGTTCATATTTGGAAGTCAATTGTTTGAAGATCATCGGAGGGATTTTGACTGCAGTCTTTTATCTTATGCCTTCCCTGTACACGGCAGCTAGAGAGCATTCCTTTACCACCTTTTCCAGGATGAGGTCACACAGGTGATGAACGTGATCACGGGCCCATCCAGGCTTCAGTCACCCTGGCCTTATCCTGGAAACTTCCTTGCAAAGCTTAGAAGCAAAGGAGTTTCCCTGGTCAGGAGGCCACCTTGACTCTTATTTGTAATCAGAGATGATTTGGGTCATCCTGTTTCTATTTCTCCAATGAATTTCCTGGTAGAGTGCAAGAAGGAAATGAGAGAAAGGCTAAGAAGTCAACACAAACGGAATGCTCATGCTCCTCCAATGCTCATGCCAGGCAGGGGTGTGGCAGGGTATTTTGGTTGAGTTTATCTTCTGCCAGTAACTACCTGGGACTCCAAACAAGTCATCTGGGCCTCAGTTTCCTTAATAGTAAAAAAAAAAAATGTTGGGTTGGGGGGTGGATGAAAAAGGTGAAGGGGTTGAGAAGGACAAAACGGCCATTGCAAACAGTCCCGCAGACAGAACATAGTCAGCAACATTGTCATCACTCCACGTGGTGCCGGCTGGTGCTGGAAATGTCGAGGGTTTGCTTTGTGAGCTATAGAGATGTCTCACCACTGTGCTGTGTACCTGATGCTAATAGAATATGGAATGTCAGCTGCGGTTAATGTCAACTATTAACCACTCATTTAAAAAATGAAGCTATTTCTGAATTTCTGATGTGCCTCCCACTCCAGTACAGAATGGTTTTATTAGCTTGATAATGGGGGTCTGAGTGTCACCAAGAAAAAGGACACATTTTACTCAAATGCTCAAGGATAAGCCCCAAATGCTCTGAGAACACGAGTCCCCGGTACCTCATCCCAGCACTCTCTGCTCAGAGCAAAAATGTCTGGGAATTACTTCCATTTCAGTTTTTGTCCATTTTTTCCCTTACCCTGTCAGAAAAATCAAGAGAAAGGGGGAAATGGAGAGGCTTTCAAAGCAATCCATTAAGCCCGTTTAAGAATGGGCCAGACGGTATAAATTTATCAGCGCCCAAAACTCTGCAGTCACTCACCGGCACTCAGGGTTTCTGTGGTGTGATTGGCCAATTGCAAGTGCAGCCCATCCATTTACAGTAATTGACAGGGAATTGTCAGAGGATGAGGGCTTCTACATAATACATTTTCCAGAAAAATGACACACGAGGATGGAAGCCTTTATTTTTCAGCCTGAAGAACAGAACTTTCTAAGATATATAACCTACTTCCCTGGCTGCTCATACTGAGATGAGCTTAATTAAACCAGGTTTGGCATTATTGAATATCCACAATTGAGCTAAACCGTGCTGGTTTATATCCGGAGTCACGGACTCTGTTTAACCCTGCCTACCCACTTGTGAAGCTCGTCTTGCATTGTCCAGGCTGACGGGGCCAGGCCCTAGCTTTCCCAGAATGCCTTGCAGCTATGTGACCCACACTGGGCCAACGGGATATTCTGAGGGACCTTAGGGAAAAGGGAGAGGAGGATTTGCTTTTCAGTTTTACTAGGTTTTATTGGTTTGGTTTGCTTTGCTTTAGGGTCCAGATAAAAAGAGACAAGAAGGATGTGATGAGTTGCTTCTCTTCTAAACATAGTTGTGGGTGTGACATACTGTGACACTCTGAGCATGGCTGATACCTGGGTCCTTAGAAGCAGCACTAAGCTACCGAGTTCAGCCTAGATGGGACCCCTCCCCTGTCCTGGACTCCCGGGCCCTTATGAAGGCACTGCAGGTAAAGGATCGTTTTCTTGCTGCTAGAAGCACTTAGCTTATAGGCAAGTTCTCCAAAAAGCCCAAATTAAGGTTCAGAGCCAGACCGTTGGTGGCACAGGTGACCCGGTGGCCCTTCTGAGTGTGTCACTGCAGGAGTTGATATTCAAGGTGGCCTCTGCCAGACTGAGGATGGAAAAGCTGTTGTGATTCTAGGCCCCTGGGTTGGGAAGGCAATGATGTGAGGCAGGGACAGTAATAACGTGGTCTGCTGTCCAGGTGACAAACTGTGGCATGAAGGGCAGCCACAAAGAGCTTGGGCTCTGGGCTCCAGCCACATCCAAGCTCAAGTTCTCGGTGCCTGTTCCTTAAAGGGAAAATGATTGCACCCTCCTCACAGGGCTGCTGGCAGGATAGAGGGAGGCGTTTCACACCAACATGTCATGGATTATGAGGTGCATCCCAATTTGGGGGTGTTATAATGTGGGGGATGGAAGGAAAGTATCTCTGAATTGGTGATGTGGGGGGGCTTTGTACACATAAAGTGCTCAGAATGGTGCCCAGCCCAGAGAAGGGGCCATGGAGGGGTTTGCTGTGATTCTTAGGGCCTGAGAAAGGGCCTTTATCTCCACTCTGCTTGGGGCCCAGCACAGAGCAGCCCCGCAGGGACCGATGGCTTGGGCACCCTGGCATGGAGATGGCAACCCCACAGAGGGCACTGCCCACACTTCCTGTGAGCACCTCCAGGGGGGAGGCTTGGGGCCAGGTAGCCATGGGAGGGGGGCACCACAGGGGCAAAATGGGGACAGGAGCAGTCTGGGTCCCTGCTGCCCTTGCAGTCCTGGGTACACGCAGGCTGATGAACCTTGGACGGCGGCTTCTCAGGAGCCACGTGCCAGGCTGTTGAGGGACTAGCCCCACTTGCCCCTAGTGAGACGTCCCCCATCACGCTGCATGTCACACTCTGGTGGTGCTTTCCGACCATTCCGGTGTCCCTTCCCCTCCGGCAGGGCCAACCTTCTCTCTGCTCACCGCACCCCTGCCTCTTCTAACTGCCCCCTTTCCACCTCCCACATCTAGGAGATCAGAAAACCCAGTGTCAACCACTCACGTGACGGGGAATTCTGTGGGTAAAAAAATAAAAAATGTAGGCACTTCCCTCCTCCATTCCGTCACTCAACAGATCCCGTCAAGCACCTGCTCACACTGGACATGCGTGGTAGGTGCTGCCCAGACGCTGGGGACACAAAGGAGACAAGAGAGACCAGGCTCCTGGGCTGATGTATTACACTGAGTGGGAAGCAGAGCCGGACAACATCTAATCAGAGTAAAGGAAGAAGACAGTGCGGGTGACTAATGCAGTGCAGGAAGGCAAATCTGTCCCCACAGAGTGGGGACTCAGGCCAGGACAGACGCTTTAGATCAGGTTAGGGAAGGCCACTCTGGAGAAGGGGACATGAGGACATGAGAAATGAGACCTGGTCAAAGAGGGAGCCTGACTTGCCAAGGACAAGCGGAGATTCCCAGGCAGAAGCCACAGCAAGTGCCAAGACGGAGACAAGAATTCGGGCCTCTGAGGGGTGGGAAGGAGGTGGCAGTGAGCCAGAAAGAGGCCACCTACGGCCTTGGTGTTACTCTGAGGTCAGCCAAGGCCATCATGGGGATATTTGTGGTGGCTGTGCTGGCTTGGTTTGGGGTCCCTGAAAGAAGCACCGATTGGTGTTTTGGACCAGTCCCTCTGCAGGGCAGCGAGTGGACTGCCAGAGGCGGAGAGGACGTGGGAGGCCCACCGGAGGCCTGCAGTCACCCACCCTCGAGAGAGAAGACAGGACCTCAGTGCTCACACTGAGGGCGGGGAGAAGTGTGCAGACTCCAGGTCTGTTTCAGAGGGATGAGGCTTGTGTGTGTTGTATTTTGCCCAGAAACACACATCCGGGTACCACAACACCTACGAGTATAATCTATCTGGAAATAGGGTCTTTGCTGATGTGATGAGGTTAAGGTGAGGTCCTGCTGGATCAGGACAAGCCCCACAATCAATGGCTGGTGTTCTTCTAAGGAGACACACTGGGAGGAGGTTGCAGCGGACGGCAAGGCCCAGGATGGCCAGCAGCCATCAGACGTTGGAAGGGGCCAGGAACACCTCCCTCTCCCTTGAAATCTGCAGAGGGGCGTGGGCCTGCCCACACTTGCACTTCAGACCCAGGACTCCAGGACTGTGGCAGAGTAAATTCCTGTTGTTTCAAGGCCCCCATTTTGTGGTAATCTGTTCCAGCAGCCCCAGAAAGCTAACACGAGGTTGTCGGAGAGCACAGCATGTTAGGGTACGGCAGAGAGCGCACATTTGAATGACGGAGTGAGCGTTCTGTGGAGGGGGTCACAAGTTACACGTTCACCTGTGCGATGATGCCAGTGGCCATTGCTGACTTTGGGGACCCTGGTGGTGCAACCAAGACCATTGCACAGGGCTGAGTGAGCCGCACACGCACACACTCACTCCCTCACCCCCTCCACCACCTCTCTGCTCACTGCCTCCAGCACCACCATCCCAACAATTTTATGCCACTGGGAACAGTGCTGATAAATCCATTGTGGGCCTGCAGAGCCTTAGTGGAGCTTCAAAAAAAGAAATGTTCTTCTTTTGAGTCACGAGCTCGTTAGATGCAGTTCAGAGACAAACTGCAAGTCAGTGCTCGAAGAAAAGCCGAACCCTGAAGTGAGCGCTTGGTGGAGACAGACCCAATCTCTCAGAATGTTGCAGGGCGGAATCCGGGGAGAGCCACCCGAAGTGGAGGCCCCCCCAGGGCCTGCTCTCCCTGCCATGGCCCGGGGTTGGGGGACTGTTCCTGTGCGGGTCTGCTGGGCCAGCGGCCAGCTCCCCGAGGACAGGGAGCCTGTCTGGATTCAGTCTGTTTCAAGCCTACCACGTTCACGCAGTCAGTAAACACTTATGCAGAGCACTCACTCTGATAAACCCCAGGCATCTTTTCTCTTCTTAATCCTCACCCAAGGATACACTTATTGATTTGAGAGAGAGAGAAACATCAGTATGAGAGAGAAACATCAGTTGGTTGCCTCGCATAAGCACCCGGACTGGGGACCAAACCCACATTCTAGATAGGAATGTGCCCTGACCAAAAATCAAACCCATAGTACACTGGACAATGCACCAGCCAACCAAGCCACACTGGCCAGTGCAACCCAGGCATCTTTAATAAATAGGTGCTAAATTGAATTAAATATATTACATTCCCTGGTAGAAATAAAAATAGATAAAGGAAGGGAGAGAGATTCTTGCTTATTTTTTAAAAATAGTAGAAAAGGCTCTGGGTCTCGATACCCGAAGAAGATTGAGGTGAAATTAAATCGTGGAGAAATTCACCCTGTGAGACACATTAGGCAGGACCCGGGGCACCTCAAGGTCTCACCCCGCTCTGGGCTGTGCTGATCCACTGAGGCAGGCAGGACGGCGCGGCCAGGGGTCCAAGAATACGGATCTCCCAGACAGCCTCGACTCTAGACAGATGGGGGGGCCCGGCAGCCACAGGCTAATGATGGCTTGTACTGTTCTTCATAGCCCCCACCCCACCCCCCATCCACAGATCACTCCTCCCACTTCACAGTTCTGTGTTTGCTCTGTGTTTATTATCCGTGGGCACCACTCAAGTGCCTGCTTCATACTTCGGGACTCTCTGCTCTCGGCTCTGCACCCAGTGCTATGGGAGGCACGTGCAGACAGCCAATAGACATTTGCTGAATGAATCGTTTTGCTTAAGTTACTTACTCTCCATTTTACTCATTCGTAGAAGAGGAACTATAGTTGTATTCTCTCCCCAACAGCTGATAGGAGGGTGAAATGGGATCATTTGAAATGCTTGGCTCATAAGCGGTGTCCAGTAGATGATAAATACCAGGTTGTAACTAATATTGTTATCATTGACATTATTATGGACATAAGAGCTCATTTACCCAAATAGTAACATAAAAGAAACGCTGGAGCATGGTTGAAAAGGTAAACCGTGTGATGATAAGGAGACATTTGAAGACATGCTTCATGAAATGGGAGGCCCGTCCGATTGAAACGAAGGCACAGAGATGTGAGCGGCATAAGGGGGCTTCCCCTCAGGGGAGAAGGGACAGGGGTGCTGCCCAGGAGTCAGAAGGAAGAGGGGACAACCGAGACAATGCCTTCCCTTGGCTACTCCACTTGCTTAGACAGCGTCTCCAAAGGGGCACCTGAGAGACCGGCAGGGTTACACGTGGCTGCGGAAACCACATGGAAACCCCACCTGCATTGAGCACAATTTGCTCCTTAGCCCTTCAAATAAAACCATCGAACTTCTTGTCTGAATCACCCAGGTTGCCACCCCGAGCCATGTTCTGCTTACTCATCAGGAGCACATTTTCTCTTCACTTTTCAGCCGATTTTAACCTAGAGCCCCGCAACAGTTCCAGAAAGGCTTGGGAAGACGCTGTCTAACTCCCCCCGCACAGCGTCACCATCACACACACCCCGACCCTGGTCCTGGTTCCCACCCCCCTGAGCTCCCTCATTTCCAGTCAAACCCCGTGAAGAGCAGCTGGCACCTGGAAACACTGACCTTGCAAGGAGCCTGGGCAGACTCTGGTTTACCAGTGCTCTCTAAAACAAGTCCCTGACCAGGTGTCACCGTGAACTTGAGCTGTTGGCTCTCTGCACGACTTCCTCATGGCCAGCTCCTGCTCCCTTCCTTTCGGCTCCAGAACCATCTCAGGCATCTCTCTGACACACAGGGAGGTAAACACTGCTCGGGTTTTACCCCTTCAGTCCAGGGGTCAACAAACTTTCTGCAAAGGGCCACGTACAGGGTGGGGCAAAAGCAGTCGCCAGTATGCAAAACACAGAGCTTGTTCTTGTATTGTCCATTATTCTGTTATTTTCCAAGCAAACAACTGTAAACCAACTTTTGCCCCACCCCATGGTAAATATTTCAGGCCTTGTGAGCCAGACAGTCTTTGTCTCAACTACACAATTTAGCTGCTGTGGCTGGAAGGCTGCCGTACAAAACATGAACATGAATGGGCAAAGCTGTGTTCCAATAAAACTTTATCGACAAAACAGGTTGATATCAGATTTAGCCCAAGGGCCATAGTTTGCCCATCTCCCGCTGAACTCATCTGCTTTGCCCTGGATTTAAAGAACCAGAAAATAAATGGATTCGTCTGTCCTGAGGAACTAAAAGGAAACCTAACTCATTTGCCACCGAATAAAGTACATCCAAAAACAAATGCCCCACAGGTTATTGCTGTTGTGTTGCTTGTTTTGGCCAATTCTTCCCAGTACTGATTCCATGGGAGCCAAAAAGAGACACGAGACCCCCCTCTCCCAAATGTCTCTCTTACGTTGAACCCTGACATGTAAAGCCAGGGCAGTGAGGAAGGGGATCTCCAGGGGTCTACAACCGTACTGGTTCGGATGAATTCTTGCTCACTTGGGGACACCCTATGACACCCCTACAGAGCCCAGGAGTTTCACAGGGCCCAGTCTGACAAGCACTGGCCAAGACCACAACAGGTGGGGCTCAGAGTCGAGACTCAAGTGCCAGACCAGGCCGTATCTGATTTCTTTGGAAACTGCAGAAATACTAGGGGACAAGAGGCCTCTGCTGAAGGTGACCTTGGCCCTGACATGCCAGGCCCTGACATGTGTCCTTGCAGACGCCCACCTGCCCACCTGGGATCTGTACCTAGCTTTCTTCTAACAAATTCCATTTTGTTCTTCGCTGAAGTTGGCATGGCTCTGTTCTCAGTTTGGTTCTTTACAACCAAACAACCCCTAAACCAACTAGCAGCAGTATTAGGTTTAATGACATTTCAATCCTGTTTGGCTTGTGCTGAAAGAGACATCAAATGGGCCAAATGAATCCCAGGGGTTATTTTATCTGCAAATTCTTAAATTAAAAAAAGACATTTTAAGTCTTTCCTGAGACAAAACTCTAATATGGGAAAAAGAAGAACATTTGGCCTGTTACGTATTTTCCTGCAGCTATTTGCAGTTGAGACTCCACTTCTGGAATAAAAGTGAACTGGACGGAGACTGTTCAGTGCAAAGTTAAGCCAGTGATTTAAAATCAAGGGAGTGTGATTCGTGAGATGAGGTTAAAGTAATTAAAACTGCAGCCAAGCTAAAGGAGTAGAGGGTAGATATCAGTGAATCTGACTATTTAAAAGGGGCAAACACTAAGAGAGGAGGGGTTTTTTGCGGTGGGAGGGGGTGGGGGGGCATGAGGGCCATTAGATAAGGGAGGGTAGGAAGGCTCAGAATAAAGTCCTGAGTGTTGCTAATCCCATTAGAAGACAGACCCATCCCTCTGCAGGGATTTGCAGGATTATCTTCACAATGAACTGTACTTCCTGAGGCTGGCGGAGAGAAGCAGGTAGAAGGTGTGTTTCATAGCGTTAGTTCTCAGTCACGGACAAGGGGTGACCTCAAAGCTGCCCTCCTGGTCCTCGGGTCTCCCTTGAAACCTATGCTACAACCCAGCATGGCCCAGCCTCCAGCACCCAGCACACATGTGGGAACAGAGCCACAAGCACCCAGGTGGAAGCACCGGACCTAAATTGAGAAAATCCTGTTTCAAAGACTTTGTCCCTCGTGCCTGTGGGTAGCCCTCCAGAGGGAAGGGTTGGGTGATCACCTGCTAGGGTTCCTGAAAGGCTGCCGTGTAAGACAGGGGGAATGAAACTGGGGGGGCCTCTGGGTCTGCAATCTGGACTTGTTACTCGCTATATGGTGGGGTAGACCATTTCAACTTTGTTTCCTCATCTAAGCCATGGGATTAGACCAAGGGTCAAAAAATGAGGGCCTGTGGGCCAGATCCAGCTGCCAGTTGTTTTTATAAATAAAGTTTTATTGGGGCAGGGCCATACTACTCATTTATGTAATGTCTGTAGCTGCTTTTGTGCTCTAACAGCAAAGTTGAGTAGCTGCAACACAATCAGTGTGTCCTGCAAGCCCCAAAGGAATTATTATCTGGCTCTTTAGGGAAAATTAAGTAAGAACACCCCCAGAGTGAGTGCAGGTGTGCATGTGTACAGGAGTGATTCCTCTTTGCCATTCACAACAATTATCTCTAGACAATAGATTGGAGTGTGATCCAAACGAGTCCCCATGGGAGCACTCAGCCAACTGAGAGAAGAGAGATTCCCGCCTACAGGACAGAGCGAAGGTCAAGGTTCCTGATGGGCCTGAGGAGAGGAAGAAAATCGATGTCTCTCCTCCTGTAACACACAGCCTTTCCAATGACACCTCTTTCCCTCAAGGGTCAAAAACCCAGCCCATGGTCACCATGTCCCTACACAAACTCAAAGCGAACCCAAGCTGTAAACCATCACGCTCACAGCTTTGCTCGGTCACAGACTTGGCCAGTCCTGCGCGTAAAGGGTGATTTAAATTCCGGCCACTCGGAAACCACGGGGGTCTACATCCCTCCCAGCTCGCACAATGTGCGCGGAACGACCGGCTGCTGGAAGGGCAGCCGATGTCCATCAAACTGCATCGGTTACTTAAGAGGATTGCGTCTCATTCCAACCAGAAGATGGGTGTCCGGGAACAATTTTCCAGAGAAATCCAAAACCTGGAGGGAGAAAGACACAGCCGCCGCTGCCCTACCTTTTTCAGTGGCAGAGCTGCCAGTCGCTGCCAGCTGGCACTTTGCTGATGGGGGTCATTTGTCATCTTGACAGGAGGACTGGAGAGGAATCGACTGTTGGTTTTAATCCACGTGATTGAAATCACAGTCCTATCAACAATAACTCTCTGCAATTAGGACGCTTTTGAAAATATCATTAATCCCTAAAGTCTCCATCTGGCAATCCAAGCCTCGTGTAGGTATTTAACAAAATTATAGAAACAGGCCCTGATTCCACCGTTTGCCTTGCCCTGGTGGCATGCTCCTCGCCCCCAACCGGATTCAGGCAGCAACTCGCCTTACATCCTGCCAGCTTAGTAACCTTCACAGAAATGGAAATGTTCTCTCTCTCTCCCAGCATCTGCTGCCCCGCCCCCACCCCCCAGGGAAGGCTCAGAGTGGTTTTGCTCGGGTCACGTGCCCATCCCTCACCTATCACACTTTCCATAGCAAAAGGGTTCTTAACTGGCCAGCCTGGGTCCCACACCCATTCCCGTGGCAGGGGTTAGGGACCCTGAGGGACACCCCACCAAGACTGTAAGGAGTGGGGTAGGGTCCTCAGGGACTGGGAAAGGCTCTTTAAGCAACCCAGATGATAGCTACCACGATCTGTCATGGCAGACATCAGACATGCCGTCTCCAAGGGCATCGGCAGGGATGGGAAGGGGAGTTCACATCATTCCAATTTAAAAGGGGCCAGTTCCCCAAACCAGCACGAGAAAGCACCCCGGGGGCCAACAGTTCATCGCAATGTTGTCAAGCAGCTAAGCAAATGTTTCTTGTTCGTTGGTGGTCAGATTCATCAGCAACCACAGGAAATGCACATTTGGGGTTTTCTTTTTCACTATGTTGACTGGTGTATCCACTTCTCCAACCTTCCTTTTTCTTCCTCCCACTGTCTGGCTCCCCAGTTCCCTCTTCACAGTAAAGACAGTTATCCAGTAGCTCTATGAGATCAGATGTGTGAGAAATAACAGGCCATCTTTCCTGAAGGGAAGCTTCTGCAAAGATAACATTTTGGGTTGTGGGCTAACACTCACTTTGCATAGGGTTTGTCATGTTTCCCTGGAGGTCCCCTTGGGCAGTTATCAGGAACAATCTTGGGGGACAGTCTCCCAGTCACTCTGAAACCTACCAGAATTCCAGGAGAAGACAGGGCTATGGCCACAGGCCCCCGGCCCAAAAGACAGCACACAGCCACGGGCTGACGTGGCCCACCACAGGCTGACGTGGCCCACCACTGCTGTCGTCCTTCCTAACCACAGAGAGAGCAGTTTCAGGACCAGAACGCTTCCCCCAAAGCAACGAATGCTCAGAGGTTTTCAGGAGTGTTTCCCCAACAAAAACTTGTTAATATTCTCTGATCTTTGTTCGTCCAACAAACCTCTCCCACACCGAGTTTCAATAGATTCCATTTAAGCCCAAGTCTTTCAAAGTGGAAATGGCCCATTTTTCTCAAGACTGATTTTATTCACCTATGCCTTGTGCTTTTTCTCCCACACTTTATTTTATTATCTCAAATATATTATTGTAGCATTAAGCACACCAGTGACTTGAGAACACAACGTTCAAATGTAAAGATGCCAGCTGAATTTAGACTTTGTGGTTTGGAAGAAAAATATGCTCATTGCACAGTGAGTTGAAAACTCAAAGGCCTTATGATGAGCACCCACAGAGATTTGTTTTCTAAAGTCCTAAAATATTCTTTGGTGTTCACAGAGTTTCCAAATGCACATGAATAAAACATCATGATTTCTCACGGGAAATACCCTCAAACGTTGTCCAAACAAGAACAACCATGCGGAGCCCCTTTGAGGTCACTTACATACATGCACAGGTGCCCCAGCCCTCAGACTCCGCAGGGCCTAGGGTGCCTCTGATGTGTGCCCCCGCCCCCTGCTCTGAGGGTGGTGAGCCCCTACGGTTCGGGAGGCACTGTGGAAAACAGTTTCTGCCTTAACCCAGCCTTCAATGTGTGCTGTTAGGGACACACACCATGCTTCAAATTGTTAATATATTACTTTGCAAGGTGTTTCAATCATGCAAAAGTGTGGACCTTTGTGTTTTATTTTAAGCTACTTTCCATACTAGGATTTCAGAGTTTCTCAAACACACGCCTTCTCTGGGGGCTCAGGGCCTGCTGTTTTGAGGTGCTGGGCTTTGTGAGAGCCTCCCTCTCTCTGACCTCTCCTCCAGGGCCTCCCGCAGACACTCTCAGAGTCACCTGCTGGACACCCAGGACTGACCATCGTCCCCCGGGTTTGATGCTTCTGCGTTGTCTACAGCATAAGCTTCAGCTTTGCAGCATGGAACTTACTCTTCTGGCCAAGATAGAGTAACAGGAACATGTACCCTCTCACTTGAACCAACCAAAATATGGATAAAATAGAGAAAAGAATCATTTCCAAAACACCGGAAATCAGGTGGTGAAGACAGGGACCTCTGAGCGACAGGAAGCAAAATAGATGAGCCCTACAGTTGCTCCACACACCGTCTGCGGAGAGTTTCTGGGACACAGCACAGGCTGGGTCTGCCAGACAGAGCCTGGCAGACCCCTGAGCCAAGGGGACAAAGCTGAACTTCCAGGGAGACCAAGGCCACTAGAGTTCACAGGACAGAGCGCCAGAGAGGAAAGAGCTTCCCCTGAGAGAACTAGGGAGATTTGCAGAGTGTCCCCTTCACATAGTCTGCCAGGCACTGATCAGCACATGTCTGCACACAAACTTCCTGAGGCTAAAGCACCGCCCGAAAGGGCGAGAGCTGCCAGCGGGGAGTGCTCACCCGGGGCTGACAACACGATTCCTGGGATCTTGAGTGGAGTTCGCATCCCAGACTGAGCATGGCTCTGGTCCCGCCAAAAAAAAAATCTCAGAAGCAAGACCCAAAGGGATCAAACTGCATCTAAGTAACCTAAATTTGTCACTAAACAAGCTCAATAAAATGTGTACAAATACCCCCTCCCAGCATCTTTGCACCCAACAAGAAAATTTTACGATGACTAGCATACATTGACAAATTACCAGGCATGCAAAGAAGCAGAAAGAATATAATTCCTAAAGAGTAAAAAGTCAATCAGCCAAAACTGACCAACAACTGACATGAACATTAGAATCAGCAAACCCATTAAAACAGCTGTTATCATGGCCATTCATATGTCCGAATGTTACGTAGCAACATGGAAGATATTAAACATTCCAAAATTAAACTTTTAGAGATGAAGACTACAGTGCTTGCGGTGAAAAATACACTAGATGGGAGTTGATAACAGACCAGACATTGCAGAAACAAGCACTGGTGAACTTAAAGACAGCAATGGCTTTCGAGCTGGGAATTGAGAGATGCCCAGATGGAGTGGACGAGAGCTCATAGCGGCCACCAGGAGAGGGCAGGAGCCAAGACACCAGGGGCAGGAGCAGGAGCTCCCGGTGAGGTGGCCAGTGGTCGGGGATGGCACTCAGAAGCAGGAGGGTTGTGTGTTAGTTTTGCTCGAGAGTTCTCTGCTCCCCATCGGAATGAATTCCTTTTCTGGACTCCTGAAGCATTCACTAATAGTAGCCAATGTTCTTCTCCTGCATTTTCTATGGTGAAACAAGAGCGTTGGACCCACAACAGGAACCCAGAGTCCATCGGAAGAAAAGCAGAGGAGGGCCGTCCGAGGGTTCTCTGAGTCCAGAATTAAAATAGGGAGGGCGACAAAACCAGAACTCCCTTCTTAAGTCCCTTCTGCACCAGACAAAGCTTTTTGCCTAGTCGCCCCCACAGTTACTGCCTGTGCAGGTGTTCCTGCGTGGTCCAGGCCAGGGTAGCCACTGCCCACCTGTCCAACCCAGGCTGGGCCATCTTGCTGCTCCTGGAGTCCCTCCCATCTACCTGGACTCCTGGTGCTCTGGCACTCTGGCCCTGGCTCCCACGTAGCACCAGCCCGCTGTGGCCCCCACTAGGCGGCAAAGTGACCTTTTCAAAATGCAAACCTCATGGTGCCATTTCCTGCTCAATGCCATTCAACAGGATAAAGACTAAACCCCTGTTCTTGCTCCATGGCCTCTGCCTGGCCTGGCCCCACCAGCCTCTCGGCCCCGCCTTACAGCACACATACTCACCCCTGAAACCCGGACACCCAGACCTCTCTCCATGCCACCTTCAAACCTCCCCCGGTCAACGTCCCCTCTCCTTTTGGATTTCAGTTAAATCCTCTGACCTCCTGACCAGCCACTTGTCTATGATAGTAACTCCTAAGAGCACGATGCCGCTGACCTTCCGTGACCTTTGTCACAGTTACAGGACTCACCTGCTGACTTTGGTGGTTGGTGTTGCTCCGCTCCACTAGACCGTCAGCTCCTGGAGGCACTCGGTCCACTGTGGCACCCCCGGCACCTCGTCCACTAGACCGTCAGCTCCTGGAGGCACTCGGTCCACTGTGGCACCCCCGGCACCTCGCTCATAGTTGGGCCTAAGGAGCCATTCGCTCAATGAGGGACGGAACAAGCCTGCTAACCCAGGGGTAATATGAATGTAATATGCATGAAATGGACTCTAACACAGACAGCAATAGCTTTCTCCTCTTTCACGGGACATTTTTCTCTCTCTTCCTCAGGAAGCCTGTGGTCTGGGTCTGAGGAACTGAGGGCCCAAGCGAGCCTCTCCCAGTCCTAGTGCCCAGAGGCCAAGGCCTGAATGGACTTTGGTAATGATTCAACGATTGTTCTTCGCCTCCACAACAGACCAATCAAATGCCCACAGTGATGGTCTCCCGTCTGCCTGTGTGCTCCATGGATTCACACAGCACCTCCTCCCCGGAGAGCCACTGAACTGAAGCGGCCACTCCGAATGCATGTCAGCACGTGGAGGGGCTGGGAAAAGCTGAAGCTGGCTTCATTTACACCCCTGGCCTCGCGCCTTGGAGACAGCAAGGAGAACTTCTGTTTATTTAATTGTATCATTGTCAAGAAAAAATAGAAGTCATTTCGAGTCTTGAACCAAATAGATTTTGGGTCCAGATTCTCTGCTCTGCACTGACCCAAAATCCGACTCTGCAGAGGTAATGACCTTCTGATCCTGCAATCTCCCAGCCCTTTCTCCTGCTTCTCCGAAGTTCACCTAGTTCCAACAGCTTTCAGGATTTGGGGTCCGGTTTAAATGAACTTTCCCTCATTGGTCTTTGTGCTTATTATTTTCCTCTTTTTATCTCAAGGGATTACGTTGTGTGTTTCTAGAAAGCTCTCATTTTGCTCTGATGACATTTGTTTATCACTCCACAGAAGGATGGAAGCAGACTAGGGCGGGACAGTGGGTGGCCAAACAGAAGGGCAACAGAATTGCTGTGCACACTCTGATGTCCCCACAACCTAGTTCTTCAGCCTGATGTCAAGTCTGGAAAAGAGAAGGAGTGAAGGCACGTTCCCCAAGCTCATTACTGCCAGAGATGTCCCGAGGAGCCCCCAGTCCCAGGAAACTCCACCTCAAGCCAAAGCTCCTGGCTATAACCAACCACTGGAACAAGGAATGTTCTAGCATGTCCCAGAGTCCTCCCTTATCATTCATTGTTTGACAGCATCCTGTTAACCCAAGTCCCTAGGTCACGTTAATTTCTGCTATCTTAAAGTCACTCTTTGGTATTCACCACTTCATGTTCGTCTCACTGGATCCTTAAAACGCCTGCAGTCAGCAGGGCCGGCTGTGTCACCCCGTCTGGAGACATAGAACGAAGGCCCGTCTGCTCGGTCTGCGTGGCCAGCCTCCCTGTCCTCTTCGGACGCTGCCATCTCCCTTGGGAACATCTCCTCTCATCTTGTGGGCTTCTGACAAGGTTATTGATCACAGGACGCTGCTGCTCCACTGAACTGCCCTGATTTCCAAAGCTGAGAGGGGGTCAGCGCTCAGGAAAGCCCCTCAGACTCTCTCCCCTGGAAATTGGACCCAAACCATCCTGTGCTCTGTAACCCCCCTGGTCTCCCCTAGCAAATCCTTTTATTCTTTCTGCAGTTAATCAGTTAGTTTCGGTTGCTTGCAACCTAAGACCCCAGCAATGCATTTGCAATTTGTCCAACTCTCAGCCTTGAACATAGGTCACTAGTGTGCTTTGGGCTGTGCCACAGAGGAACGTTAACATATGAACGATCACACAGAAGACAGTAGAAATAACACGATAAATATACAGCTTGCTTATTATTTAGGACAGCGGTTCTTAATTTGAGGCAATTTTGCCCCCAAAGGGACATGTGGCTATGTCTCAAGACATTTTTGGTTGTCACGACGGGTGGGGGTGAGGTGGGTGCTACTAACGCTTGGAGGGTAGAGGCCAGGGAAGCTGCTGAGCACCCTACATGCACAGGATAGACCCCCAACAACAAAGAATGTCTGCGCCTAGCCCCACATACCTATAGTGTCAAGCGTTAGGACTCTTGGTCTAGATAAAATGGAGTTATCTTTCATAGCAATTGAATAACACCAGGTGGTGGTCCAAAAAGAAAAATCAAAAACAAAAAACTCCAAGTTTTTATNAACCCGTGGAGGGGCTGGGAAAAGCTGAAGCTGGCTTCATTTACACCCCTGGCCTCGCGCCTTGGAGACAGCAAGGAGAACTTCTGTTTATTTAATTGTATCATTGTCAAGAAAAAATAGAAGTCATTTCGAGTCTTGAACCAAATAGATTTTGGGTCCAGATTCTCTGCTCTGCACTGACCCAAAATCCAACTCTGCAGAGGTAATGACCTTCTGATCCTGCAATCTCCCAGCCCTTTCTCCTGCTTCTCCGAAGTTCACCTAGTTCCAACAGCTTTCAGGATTTGGGGTCCAGTTTAAATGAACTTTCCCTCATTAGTCTTTGTGCTTATTATTTTCCTCTTTTTATCTCAAGGGATTACGTTTGTGTTTCTAGAAAGCTCTCATTTTGCTCTGATGACGTTTATCACTCCACAGAAGGATGGAAGCAGACTAGGGTGGGACAGTGGGTGGCCAAACAGAAGGGCAACAGAATTGCTGTGCACACTCTGATGTCCCCACAACCTAGTTCTCCAGCCTGATGTCGAGTCCGGAAAAGGGAAGGAGTGAAGGCACGTTCCCCAAGCTCATTACCACCAGAGATGTCCCAAGGAGCCCCCAGTCCCAGGAAACTCCACCTCAAGCCAAAGCTCCTGGCTATAACCAACCACTGGAACGAGGAACGTTCTAGCATGTCCAAGAGTCCTCCCGTATCATTCATTGTTTGACAGCATCCTGTTAACCCAAGTCCCTAGGTCACGTTCATTTCTGCTATCTTAAAGTCACTCTTTGGTATTCACCGCTTCATGTTGGTCTCACTGGATCCTTAAAATGCCTGCAGTCAGCAGGGCCGGCTGTGTCACCCTGTCTGGAGACGCAGAAATGAAGGCCCGTCTGCTCGGTCTGTGTGGCCAGCCTCCCTGTCCTCTTCTGACGCTGCCATCTCCCTTAGAACATCTCCTCTCATTTTGTGGGCTTCTGACAAGGTTATTGATCACAGGACGCTGCTGCTCCACTGAACTGCCCTGACTTCCAAAGCTGAGAGGGGGTCAGCGCTCAGGAAAGCCCCTCAGACTCTCTCCCCTGGAAATTGGACCCAAACCATCCTGTGCTCTGTAATCCCCCTGGTCTCCCCTAGCAAATCCTTTAATCTTTCTGCAGTTAATCAGTTAGTTTCAGTTGCTTGTAACCTAAGACCCCAGCAATGCATTTGCAATTTGCCCAACTCTCAGCCTTGAACAT
Source organism: Sturnira hondurensis (assembly GCF_014824575.4). NCBI lineage: Eukaryota > Metazoa > Chordata > Mammalia > Chiroptera > Phyllostomidae > Sturnira > Sturnira hondurensis. The sequence goes on from NW_028083884.1 coordinate 1,666,211, forward strand.
AGGTCACTAGTGTGCTTTGGGCTGTGCCACAGAGGAATGTTAACATATGAACCATCACACAGAAGACAGTAGAAATAACACGATAAATATACAGCTTGCTTATTATTTAGGACAGCGGTTCTTCATTTGAGGCAATTTTGTCCCCAAAGGGACATGTGGCTATGTCTCAAGACATTGTTGGTTGTCACGACGGGTGGGGGTGAGGTGGGTGCTACTAACGCTTAGAGGGTAGAGGCCAGGGAAGCTGCTGATCACACTACATGCACAGGATAGCCCCCCAACAACAAAGAATGTCTCTGCCTAGCCCCACATACCTATAGTGTCAAGCGTTAGGACTCTTGGTCTAGATAAAATGGAGTTATCTTTCATAGCAATTGAATAACACCAAGCGGTGGTCCAAAAAGAAAAATCAAAAACAAAAAACTCCAAGTTTTTATGGCTTAACACTAAACTCATCAAAGGTGTGCAATTTGCTCTTGCAAATTCTCCTGTGCACTGCTGGCTCGCCTTTCTGCAATGTGACTCGGCGATCCAGACTGTTCCATTGTGTGACACCCCCATTTCAGCACAGGGTTGCTGGGTTGCTAAGGCAGGGGCTGCAAGAGCTGGAGGATCATGGGAAGGCTTTTAAATACTCCAGCCAGGAAGTGACAGCTGTCACTTCTACTCGTGACCCATTGGCCAGTCCAAGAAACCTAACTGCCAGGGGCCCGGGAAACATGGGGCAGGGTGGGGGCAATGCGAAGGGCCTCACATGAGTAAGCAGTTCAGCCCTCCGCCGGCACAGCCCAGTGACACTGTGTTTCACTGGATACACAACTTATCTGCCTGATGTATGACCAAGCCGCAGGGCTAGTTACCTGAATACATCCTGAGTACTCATCACTCAGTTATCCCCTGGAACCTAGGTTCTTTTTGTCTTGGTTTTGATTTCTATCCTCAGACAATTACTGTGGCAGTCCTTACTGTGGCCAGTAGCTCTTATCTGTAAATAGGTGTCATTTAGGGCTGTTTGGCTGTGTGGCGATCGGACTATAAACTGTGGTGGCCAGCACACAGCCAGCCAAATGCCAGTGATTCAAAGGGGTTTCCTTCAAAGAAGGGCAGAGTCATGTGAATGGAATTATAGCCGTGCCCAATGCTGAGCATTCACAAGCGAGACCAATGTATTTTCATTGGGCTTAATTTATGCAGAGGTGTCCTATTGCAGTGTAAAGTCTTTAAATATGCATGAGTTAGGGTTTGTCAGTCATTCTGGGCATGGCCCTCCAGAAGCCTTCGCCAAAAATAAAGGCTCAGGTAGATCCTCCAGCTTCTAATTCAGCAGAGGTGTATTGAGATTACTGAGGCTGCAAATAAAGAATCAGACTCTAGTGAACTGAGAAACAGAAAAGGAGGGCTTCCTAGAAGGATGGTAGACAGCCTATGGAATCAAAAATAGACCTGAGCAGCCAGGGCTGGGACGGCAGAACTAGGCTCCACGGTCCTTCTGGGAGCTTCAGGGTGGCCCCCCCTGCTTCACCCTCCCCTCCTTGTAAATCTCCATGTAGGTTTCCCTTCCCCAGAAGAAGCTGATGGACTGGCCTGGCTGAGAAAGTTGTCTCCGCCCCTGGACCAATCAGCCATGCGGGGTGAACATGTCTTTCATGAAGCTGGGTAACCCTGGGCAAGTTAACTTGACCTCTTTATGCCTCAGTTTCCTCACCTGTGAAATGGGGATGAGCAGAGCACTCGCTCCTGGAGGGGCTGTTGTGAGGTCCAGTTGTTACCTGACATTGTCTGCATCTACAACTCATGTAATTTGGAATTAGGATTAGGTGCTTTTCATCAGGCTTGCTGAGCCTGGAACAAGCACTATAGAGAGCCTGTTACTTACATTAGCCCAGACCTCAAAGAGACCCGTGAAGAAGATGCCTCCAGTGCCTGATACCTTGCCTGGAGCATGGAATGAATGAATGAATGAATGAATGAATGAATGATGGTGCCACTGCCAGTCACCTCAGCCAAGACTGAGGTGGTGATCTACACAGGTGGTGGCCCCACCCCTTGGAACAGTGTTCCACTGGAGACCCCAGACCTTGCACATGCCCAGCAACTGCTGGTCAGAGGAGTGGAGCTGACTCCTCTCACTGAGCCCCCATTCCAGCTGGTGTCCCCTGCAGGGGACACAGCCCTTCCCTTTCTAACAGTTGTCTTCGATTTTCGAGAATGCATGCATGACCTATGAACATACTGGACCAGCCATTTCTCTGTGATTTTCTGTAGAGCACACATGTGTGGCACAGGGCCCAACAATAATCCTTTCTACTTCCTTTCCATGTGACTCTGGGGCAATTACTGTCTTTCTCTGAGCCTCAGTTTTGTGATCTGTGAAAGGGGGATAAAGCTGGTAAGTAACTCGGCAGCTGTAGGGTAGGATGTGAGCAAACACATGGGGAAAAACAGCACAATCCTTGGCACACAGTGGGGATTCAATCAATATTAGCTAACATAATCATGATACTTAATCGTTATTACTGATGAGGACAGCATAGCTGGTAAATGAAATAGATGAGAGTAAACTAATCTGTTGATATTTACCTTCCCTGAGACTTTTCCTTTCTCCTCACCTACAGAATATAGATTCTGCAACCAGACTGCCTGAGTTTGAATTCAGAGTCAACATTTAAGTTTCCTTGGACAAGTTTCTTGGACAAGTCTCTTGCCCTCTCTGTACTTCAATTTTCTCATTTGTAAAATGTGATCACATTCATAGTTAACTCACACTTGTTGCAAAGATTAAATGAACTAGGATTTGTAAAACAGAATGGCACCTATAGACAACAAATATTATTTCAGTTCATTAACTCACGAAATAGTGCAGCGGGAATTTCTGATCAGCAAGCACACCCGGTCAGCTGACTTCCGGACATCACGAGGTGAGGATGCCGGTTGGACAGAGTCTACTCCACTGACTTCTGGGCTCACCACCTGCTCATTGTTCAGGCTGGACCACAGAAGGCTGCGACTCCCGCGCACATCAGGATCTGTCCGATTTCAAGGAAAGTGAGACCATGGGCTCTGGTCTGAATCAAAATGTCTTGAAATGCTCTGATCATTAGGGTCCAGATGTTTTCTGGCCTCTGGACAAAGACTCAACACCTCCTTCTAGTTGGCTTGGAGTCAAACGCTTTGCGCACAGGTGACAAAAGAGCTCTGGGAGCCAAGGGACGAGGGACGGCCCCTGGTGAACATGCCCCTACCAAGGAGCAGCAGCAGAAGATGCAAAGCCCAGAGCAAGCTGTTTACTGGAAGCAAGACTTCCATAAATGGGGGGGGGGGGGCGCGGGGCGAGATGGCATTGGGGCAACAGTAATAGAACTGTAGAATGAATGAATGAATGAAATCTACAAGGAAAAAATTTCTAAAGACTTTTCTAAAGATTTCTCTTTAAGAGATACTGCAGAACAGAAAAAAGTCCAATGAACACTATCCTTCATATTTTTTTATTGTGGTAAAAAATACACAGCATTGACATTTACCATTTTAACCATTTTTAAGTGTACAGTTCAGTCACGTTAAATATAGTCACATTGTTGTGGAACAGGTCTCCGGAATGTTTTCCTCTTGCAGAACCAAAAGTCCACACATAACCAGAAAAGACACTGGCATTCAGGCTGCCTGTCACTAACAAATTCAATAGGCAATGACAGCGATTGAATCTTTATGGGCACTTTATTCAGATACTGGTGATCTGAGAAGATGGTGGGTTCATACCCTGACAAACCACCTTCCCTTCTCTTTCCCGGCCTGATCTTTGGTAAGGGGGGTGGTGGAGGACAAACAAGGTGCGGTGAGGGCTTTGAGATTCAGAAGCTGCAACATTCCTGTCCTCCTCAGTGAGCTGTTCCCAAGGGGGGTGGTCGTCTGCTCCCCTGGAACACAAAGGCCTGGATGCCTCCACCTTGTCCCCAGGTAGTAATCTCTAGCCAGTGCCCCAGGAGGTTGGCTGTTTTCCCAGGAGCCAGGATGGGCTTTCTCTGTAGTTTCTGAAACAAACGCTTTAACACATACACATTACTTGCTAGACTTATAACTTTTTACCTTAAGCTAAAATTTTCCAACTCTTGAGTCCCCTATCACATGGCCATTCAACATCTCCCCTTTTCCCTGACCGCCCCCCACCACCAGTCTGTACTTCCTGCTTCTACTTCAGGTGCCACATATAAGTGGGATCATACAGGGTTTGTTTTCCCATGACTCCTTTATTTTACTCAGCAGAGTATCCTCAGAATTCACCCATTTTGTACCATGTGACCGTATTTCCTTCCTTTCTGAGACTGAATAACATCCCATGGTGTGTACATAGCACATTCTGTTTCTTCTATCTTCCACTCAATAGTTGGGTTGCCCCCACAGCTTGGCTATTGTGAATAGCACTGCTGTAAACAAGAGCGTGCAAACATTTCTCTGCAATCCTGCTGTCGATTCTTTTGGATAGATTCCACGGAATTCTTCTGGATTCCACGCCCAGAAGTGGAATCGTTGGATCATACAGTAGCTGTATTTTTAATTTTTTGAGGAAACTCCATACAGTTTTCATGGTGGCTGTCCATGTTACATCCCCAACAGTGCCTAAGGGTCCCAATTTCTCTGCATCCTTACCAAAGCTTTGTTATATTTATACAGTAGCCATCCTAATGGGTGTGAGGAGATATCCCACTGCGGTTTTGATTTACACTTCTGTGATGATCAGTGATGGTGAACACCTTTTCGTGTGCTATAGACCGTTCGTATATAAGCTTTGGAGAAACGCACATTCAATTTTCACCCCATATCCAGATTGGGTTGTTTGGTTTTGTTGTTGGCTGCCAAGTTGCAGGAGTGTTTTGTATATTCTGGATGCTAACCCTCATCAGACACGTGGCTTGCACATATTCTCTCCTATTGCGTAGGTTGCCTTTTCACTCTGCTGATTGTGTCCTTTGGTGCACAGAAGTTAAGTGTGATGTGGTTTCATTTGTCTGTTTTTGCTTTTGTTGCCTATGCTTTGGCAAGAATCAAGAAATTGCTGCTAAAAAAGAAAAAGGACTCATGGACACGGACAACAGTGTGGTGGTGGCTGCAGCGTGTGAGGAAGGGGAACAGATATAAGGGGACTGACTGGAAAACAAAATACAACAAGAAAAGCATCGCTAAGTCCACTGTCATGAGGCTTTGGCCTGTATTTTCTTGTACTGGTTTAATAGTTTTAGGTCTTATATGGAGGTCTTTAATCCATTGAGTTAATTCTTGTATGTGATATAAGACAAAGGTCCAAGGTAATTTTTTCTTTTTTTTAATATTATTTATTTATTTATCTTTAGAGGGGAAGGGAAGGAGGGAAGGAGAGAAATATCAATGTATGGTTGCTTCTCATGAGTCCCCTGCTGGGAACTGGCCTGCAACCCAGGCATGTGCCCTGACTGGGAATCGAACCTTGATCGTGTGGTTCACAGGCCCGCACTCAATCCACTGAGCTACACCAGCCAGGGCAATTTTTTCTTTTTTTGCATTAGAAAAGATAGCTTTCCCCAGAACCATTTGTTAAAGAGATTCTTTCAACTTCCTTTGACTTCTATCATGGAGAGATGCTCCGGAAGGCTCCTGGAGCCCTCCTCACAGATTCAAGAAGCCCTAACCAGCCAAGGAACAGAGGAGTTTCATTGACACTCTGTCACTCAGGGCCTCTGTTTCATGGTCATTGTTAGACCGGCAGTACTCACAGTATTGACTTTCCTGCCACTCGCCGGATGGCAAACTAGCGTCAGCCCAGCCTTCCAGCTGGGGAGTCAGGTTTGCTTTATCTGTTTCTCCCAACTGTCAAAACAACCCCAGATTCAATCCACAACCCAGGAAAGCCCATTTCTTGTGCCATGACTCCACTTAGCAGGTTTCCTTCCATCTTCTGAGCACTTATTAATCAGAATTAAGATTGTTCCTTTTCCCTTACATTTGGGAGACTCCAGCAAAATATCTGTAATGTTCTTTTTAAAGTTTTATCTGCTCATTTAAACTCCATCTCCTTGCAAAAACAATATATACACAGCAGCTAAATGGTTAGTTATTTCATCTCACTTCTTAAAATGGTACTGATTGTTTAGCTTAGGGAAGCTGATGGAGCAGAAAGCCTTCACAGCCGAGCATTCCCAAGTACCTCTTCTAACCACACTTCACTTCCAAATAAAGACAATAGCAAAATCATGCGTCTGCCTCGCTTCCTGCAACTACGCCCTGAACAATTGAAAACACGCCCCAAAGAGGTGAGACAGAGTCCCTTTATCCATCTTTGGGTCATTTTCATTTCTCTTCTGGCTGAGTCACACCCCCCTTTGGTGCCTTGAAACTTAAATGCTGAGATATTAACTACTATTAACACCTCTTACATAAAATGGTGGGGGAACGGAAGGAGGAGTAGAAAACAATTAGTGTTACAGAGCAACTGGATCATTGTGTCCACCGCCCTATAGGAAAGACATCTCTCAATGCCAGAGATTTGTGAAAAGGAGAGGAAATGTGTATTTAATGCTATACAGACTTAGAGTAGTGACTTAACATCTCCATTTAAAATATCAAAGTCCTTTATGATACCCACAGACACAGTGCTTCCTTATCCCCCCGCCCTAATTTGAAGTACAATACCTCAGGAAAAGAAGCAAATGTCCATGTTTCAGGCTGCTGGCACCGTCAGCTGTGTCGCCATCCACGTAGGATCTCTAATTAATCCAAAGCCGTGTGACACCTTCTCATGGTCTACTGGCAAGAGTTCTTTGTACCCATTTTCCAGGCAAAGTCTCTCCTGCTTCCCAGGCCACGTGGCCAAAGGGAGCACCCCAAAGCTGCGTGAGCCTCTTCTACCAAAGCTGCAGGGGTCTGCACTCCGGCCAAACCACGTGGATATCTTTTCCTGGCAAAGCCAAGAGGGGGTCCGCACTCTGGCAAAGCCTCAAGGCTCTCTCTCTTCTTACAGGGCTGCAGGGGTCCCCACTCTGGCAAAGCCTAGTGGTACTCTCTCCAATGGCTGTCGTGTCTGGGTTTAAATACCAGCTCCAGTCTTCCTCTGCACCCCCATTTCTGACTCCTCCCACAATCAGTTACACCTGCCAGCATTCCTGTGTTATTCCAAGTTTACTGGGCTGCCATCGTGAGCCTGGGCATGGGTGGCCCCATGTCATGGAGCCAATCCTGTCCAAGATCTCACACAGGCACTGTCACCTGGGGGACCTGCCCCCAGTTGCTTACGTCTTCGTCTTCAGTGGAAGTCATTTCCATCCCCCTGGCTCAAAGCATGGCCACAGCTATTTAGCATATCTATACAGCCAGTTAAAGGTTATAGATGTGTTAAATGACCAGGCCATGGATTAGCTGCAAAGCTGTTGCTGCACAAAACAGTTGTGAATGGCCGTGCTCCATTCGTCCCTTCCCCCAACTCATACCTGTGGGGGAAGGGGTGAAGACATCTTATATGTTTCTCCAATATTTCCTAGACACCTTGAGTTCTAGACCCTATTCCAAATCCCCTTTTGGGACCCCCCCCTCTTGGCTGCACCCTGTAACATCAGTACATATACAAATATTGGCATTCAAAATAAGAAAGAACTGCCCACAGCTGCTTCTGTAATTCCTTTCTGTAGCTGATATCAGCTACTGGAGCTTCCTTGGCTGCCGAGCTGACCCGTGCCTTTGGTCTAAGGGGTCTGGGCTATTGAAAGTCCTGGCTACACGGTATTATACTTGTGTTTTGATTTTGGCCAAAAGCCTTCAATTCCACAGAAAAGCCAAGACCAGGGCAGTCATGGGATCTGGACCCCATGTCCCTGTTGCTCCCACCGACTCACTGGCTCATCTGCCTCCATTCTTTCCTTGGTCTCACTTTTACGATCTCTAAAATGAGGGAGAGTGGGGAGGGGCCTGAGGAAAACAGCTTTTCGCGCTCCTTCCCACCGTCTGGCACTAGACTTTTTCACACGGACAGGAACAGTCCTAACCCCAGCTCCAGGAGGCGCGCCCGGGATGCCAAACTGTTGCTAAGGGTGCTGTGTTCTGGCTGATTTTTACTCTGTTGTATTTCTTTTTCAGCCTCGGTGATGGATTCACCTGGATCCACCAAGAATGACTCTGCCATTTTCCCCTGAAGCCACCAGATGCCTCAAATTACAAGTCCACCTGACCCCCAGGTCTGAACCAAGAAAAGCTGAGCTGATGAAAACAGAGCTGAGAAAAAGCAATATCCCCAGTGGCGGTCAGGAGCCCCAAACCACTGGCGAAAGGACCTTTTCCATGCCTGGGAGGCAGACCCACTTCACACAGGAAGGCGCTGCTGGGGAATATTCTTCTTTTTATTTTATTTGTTTATTTTTAGAGAGAGGGAAAAGGAGGGAGAGAGACAGGGAGAGAAACATCAACATGCAGTTTCTTCTCACACGCTCCCTGCCCCCCCACTGGGGACCCAGCCCATAACATAGCCCTTAACTGGGAACAGAGCCAGCAACCTTCCAGTGCACAGGCGGGCACTCAGTCCACTGAGCTAGACCAGCCAGGGCTGTGCATTCCTTTTTTTAATTTATTTTTAAGAATTTTATTTATTTATTTCTAGAGAGGGGAAGGGAGGGAGAATGAGAAGGAGAGAAACATCAATGTGTGGTTGCCTCTCATGTGGCCCCCCCACTGGGGACCTGGTCTGCAACCCAGACATGTGCCCTGACTGGGATTCAAACTGGTGATCCTTTGGTTCACAGCCCACGTTCAATCCACTGAGCTATGCCAGCCAGGGCTGGGCCTGCATATTCTTAAGACAAGAGTGAACTGAGCAGACTGAATAGATTCAAAGGGCATGCGATTCTTGACAACCATTTCTAGGACTGGGTAAAAACTAATCAGTTGAAAGTCATTTGGGTAGAAAAGCAAATAGTTGGAGCTCCAAATCACCAAAAAAAGCTGTGCATGTGTGCATGTGTGTTCCACAGAGACATTTTCAGGTGGAAAACAGCCGAGCTCCACGGCCCCCACGTGAGGAACAGCCTCCACGGACTGAGGCTGAGCAATGCCCGGCACTGGACCAAGCACGTCACACCCTTTCATCCAGTGCTCACGGTTCACTCATGAAGGTGCTCTTTCCACCCATGCCACCAACAAGGAAACAGTGTCAGAGAGCAGACGTGTTGGTCCAAGCCCATACGGCTAAGGGAAGAGTTAGAGCTTTAATCCCGGCCTAACTCCAGGCTCATCTGTCCTTCTGTCCACACACACTTTTCTAAGAGAACTGGACTCTGCCTGTGGAGGGCCAAACGCAGCTGGATGGAAAGTTTAAGTTGAGTGTTTGTGCTGCTAGACCTTGGCCTAGGTCAGGTTCAAGGGGTGTGTTGAGGTCTGTGTCATACGTGCTGAACACAATGAATGGCCGCACTGGATACCACTGACCGAACAAATACTGCATGCCTGTCATTGTGCTAACAACTGGAGACACAGAGATGCAAATGACATGCATTAACGAGGCCACTGCTGCACTGGAGATATGTGTGGAAATTGCAGGGCCATCCAGGTGACAGACGGAGTGCCGAATTGTGTACCTGGGTGACTTGCCGGCACTCTTTGGAATGAGCCTTGAAGCACAGTGGGGGCTCACTACTCCAGGGAGAAAAGTGGGAACTCACTGCTGAAGGAAGAACGTGGGAAAAGGTATTTAAGGTAAGACCTTAGGAAATACAGGTAAGCCTGAGAGTTCCAGCTGGTTTCTCCCGGTTGCTGAAGTTCTCTGCAGCCACTGCCCAGGGCTCACAGTAGGACCGCCCTGGTTCCCTCTAATAAGCGAGACTGACGCCCAGCCTGCCCCTTTGCGGCGTGACCTGCATTAGCAACACTGAGGTGAGGTGGCACGTGTGGCCTTGCTGAGCCGTGAAATGAACCACGAGTGAATGACAGCTTTTTTCTCACCCTGCTGTGAGTCAAAAACACTCAGCCCCAGAACACGGGGCACTCAGAATGTGCTCTGTGAGAGCCATGGAGAAAGGGGACCGAGAGCACTTAACATCCTAATAGGGGTAATATCACAGCTGCTCAGTATTTGGAGCCCAGAAGAGTTTTCTGCTCCAGGTATTGCTGCTCAAAAAAAAAAGGAAGAAAGAAATGGTTGGATGGATGGATAGATGGATGGACAGACAAACCAACACGGAACTGAGGAAATCATTACTTCCACTAAAGAACCCTGCCTGGTTCTCCATGGCCCAACTCTACTGGTATTTATACAAAGCCCCAGAGAGGTGGCTTTGAAATCTGGAATTGTGCCTAAAGATAACAAACCGTGGCCACTAAAAGAACACGTGGAAAGACAACTAAAATTAGGCTAGAACTGTGCCGTAACTGGTGCCGGGACCACTAACGTTGCACGGCAGTTTATCAAGCTGATGTTGTCTTCTATACACATCTCCCTTCTCTTTGCTTCCTACGTTCATTTTTTATCATATCCACCCACCATCTGCAAATTTTCCAAGCACTTTCCACTGAGTCACCGGGGGCCTTTTGTCAGGCTTTGCCTCTTCCTTCAAACTCTTGTCATTTCCATGAGGAGGAAGAGTGTTTAGTCACAGCCAACATAACTGGAGAACTGGAAACCTTGACACTCGATAAATTCATAATTCATCATGATTTTTTGTTCACCTCATCTTCCACATTACTCTGCACACTCTTACCTTATTTTCCACAATGATTTTTCTCCCCAAATATTGTTATACATTTTTTGAAAAGTAAATCAGACCTTAAGTTATATATAGATGGAGATTTTTCTACTGAGGAAAAATAGTTGGTAAAATAGTTTCTAGAATAAACAGAAAGTTCTATAAATATTTGCATCCTCACACATTCATTTGTAAATCGTATTTTAAGTGCATGAGAAAATCAGAATACTACTTTCTCTAAATGCCCAGTGGTGTGCGTGTTGATCTCATGCACAGACATCAATGATTAGCATTGACATTGAACCTCCCGAAGAGCTTCAGTGCCTCCAAATCACCACTCCTTTACAAACATGGCAAAACCACAGCCGCTGCCCAGTGTTTACAAGAACTGAAAAGCGTGGGCAGGAAATCTCAGACTCACGGGGTGTCCTTGTTCACCGAACTCAATTGGTGACAGAATGACATTGTTAGGCCCTTTTGAAAATAAAGCCAATTAAAATTTTATCTGTCTTAGAGGCAATTTAGTAAAGTAGGTATTTCCTCCCCAAAGGACACTCACTGAAAGAATCTACAGGCAAAAGACGACCCCCACACACCCAGGAAATGAATCGGGATCCACAGGAGAGCTCGGGGCCTGGGGGGAGATGCAAGGTGTGTGGCCATCATTACCGAAGAAGAAGAGACTGTGAGAAGCAACCAGACTTAACAAGCAGAAACTCTTCATGTCCGCTACCACAGGGGAAGAAAACTGGCCTAGCCAAGTTAACAATTATATGAATTTTATCTATTTCTTTTGGTTTTTAGCCCACCTCCAGTTTTCCTTTTCTACCCTCTTGGGGACCCAACATTTTATGGTTCTGCCTAGAGTCACCCAGAAGCATTGCCCGAGAGCTTGTTAGAAATGCACACTCCCAAGGTACTGAAACCAGTATCTCAAAGACATATCCGCACTCCCGTGTCATGGTATGGTTCCCAGTAGACAAGGTGTGGAAACAGCCTGAGTGAAAGTGGACAGGTGGATGGATAAAGAAATGGCAGTGTGGACAGGGCTGGGCAAAAGGCAGATTACAGGTGTGCATATGGAAAAAGACCTGCAGATTATGAGGATTACAACAGCTTTATTGACTATTTAAAACAATGTCACAAGGCAACTGTAAACCAACTTTTGTCCACCCCTGTATACACAGAGGATTATTATTTGGCCTTTAAAAAGGAGCTCCCTCCATTGGCAACGGCGTGGACAGACCGGAAGGATATTATGCTGAGTGAAACAAGCCAGACAAAAATTGCAAAAAAAAACAACCACCACCCCAAAACAACAACACAAAAAACCCTGCATTATCTCACCTACATGGGGAATCTTAAAAAGTCAAACACACAGTGTGGTCATTGCGGGGGGGGGGGGGAGAGGGGAAAGGGGGAATAAATGGTAATGGAAAAAGTACCGACAAAAGTCGAATACAGAGAAGTGGAATGGTGGGCTCCAGGGGTGGGGCGGTGAGGGAAGTGGGGAGAGGCTGGTCACAGGGTGTGGAGCTGCAGACGTGGAGAATGAATACATTTAGGGAGCCAACACGCCACGTGATGGTTACAATTAGTACCGTACTGAACACCAGAAATTTGCCGAGTGCATTGCAGATGCTCTCCTCTACCAGGAAGACACAAAAGTTAACTGGGAGGAAACGGTTATGTTAATTAGTTTAATTGTAGTAACCACTTCACTGTGAATGCATATGTATATCAAATCATGTTGTACACTTTACATAGGTATAATTTAATCTTGAAAATAGTAATAACTGAAAATTCTCCAGCCTCACCTCAACCCCCTAAATCAGAACCAGGGGCCCACGGTGCTGGTTTAACAAGCTCCCCATGTGGCTCTTTGCATGTTCAAGTTTGAGAATCGCTGACTGGAAGGGACATCCTAGAGAAGGGTCCATCCGTGGAGCAGTAACTCTCCCTTTCAACAAAGAAATTCTAGCCCAAAGCACTTTGCCCCCAAATGATCAGCCAACTGTTGACAGATGAAATGACCAATGAAAGCCCTGGAAAAAGCCTTCTTGAATAATATCCATGAACTCTGGATTCAAAATTAATGACTCTTGGTTATGGAAATAAACAGTGTGTCTCACTTCATTCTCTGGGTCTCTGGAAAGAGGCTAATCGGGGCCCATAAATTAGAAGAAATCACTTAACGAGTTGATTAATGCTCCAAGAAAGGGAGGGGAGGAAAAACGGACACATTCTGCTGATTTCTAAAAAGAGAATTTAATTAAAATCCATGGCTTGACCTCATTGTAAACAAGCAGGATCAATCTCTACTGCAGGGAGACTGGTCCACGGGCAACAAACAGAAAGGAGCCCACAGTCAGCAGGATTTCTGGGAGAATCAGTGTTTGCCAAAGGACTATTGGTCGCCTTTGGGGATGAGGAGCATGGCAGGGAAAATCAAACATCAGTCTCAGCCAGGAACAGATTTTCCTGTTCGTGGGAAGGGAAATGCCCAGCCCCTGGTCATCCAGAGTGAAGTCAGTGATCCTCCTGGGCGACACGGCCGTGGGCCGCACCCCATAACCCCAGGTGTCTTTTCGACAGTTGGCATCCACACGGTGCGATGTGTGGAAACAGACGGGACCGGCACAGCCAAGGCCTCGTGACTCAGCAGTGGGCTCCTGGCACATAACCCAGATGCTTGGCAGAGGCCTGGTCTGCACCCCACACTCTGAGTCCCACCACCACGGCCTCGGGCCACATCCCAGTCAAGACAGGCCCACACCTTCAGCTGGTCCTTCCCTCCCACCTTCCCCACAGAGGCCCCAAACCCTTACCTCTCTGATCTCAGGACCTCTTTAAGCTCTCCCTGTTTCCCCAGGCTGCAGCTACTCCTGCTCCAATTAAGAGAGAATTCTCCTGCCAGGGAGCAAAGCACAGAATCTGGGAGGCCAGTGCAGTTAGACAGAGCAGTGTGAGGACACAGATACACAAAGCCAGAAGGCAGCCTATGTCACTGTGCTAGGCAAAGAATGCCCCCACCACCCACCCAAGACGTCTATATCCTCATCTCAGGACCTATGACTAGGTTACCTTACCAGGCACAGGGAGTTAAGGTTGCAGATCAACTGGAGACAAAACGGTTATCCTGGATTATCTGGGTGGGGTCCATCTAATTACATGTGTCCTAAAAGTGGAAGAGGCAGAGGAGAGAGCCAGAGAGATGCCCTGTGAGCAGGACTCAACCTGCTGCTGCTGCTGGCTTTGAAGGTGGGAAAAGGGAAATGCAGACAACTTCTTGAAGTCAAAGGCAAGGAAGTGGATTCACCTGTAGAGTCTCAGCAAGGAAGGCAGCCTGCTGACCCCTCGATCTTAATCCGGGGAGACCCACCCGGGGCTTGTGACCTAGAGAACTGTGAGCTACAGAGTGTGTGTTGTTTTCAGCCACTCTCTTTGAGGTCATCGGTGCAGCCACAGGGAAGTCACACACCAGCCCAGGTGAGGGCTCGGACCTCTGTGGGCTCTGCAGGACCCACTCAGGCTGGGGCTCAGGGCTGGATGGGCCAGCTGCTGCCACCTAGCTGCATGGGCGAAGCAGGGAGGAAGCAATGAGGGGAAAGAGGATACATTCTTTAACTGTGAATTTATCCTCTGAAGTTTCACAAACACTGAAATGGTGGAAGTTCAAATAAATAAGGTCAGCACCCTTATTACTGAGTGTATGAAACAGACTGGGTTTGGCAGCTTCCGGAAGACGAAGCTGCATGCTCCTGACTGTTTAGAACGATCTCGAAAGCAGTCCTATCTTCAGATAATGTCTCAAAACATTACAGGGCCGGTGAAATTGTTCCTGATGTGTGAAAAGAAAAACCAAATATAGCATTTAACATTTTACAAAGTCCTTATTTTGTTAACGAGATTTTGACTTCAATAGCTAATTATAGTCACAACAGCCTCTAAAATATAGTTTTCAACTGGATTTTTTTTGGATTTGTGTAAATTCATATTCAGGCACCTTCCTCCATGGTAGAAATAGCAGAGACCCCCAGAAAGGGGGCAGACGCCTTGTTAAATATGTAAATGATGTAGGCAGGTGTTTTCCAACAGGCTGTCGGGCTGTCGTGGGAGAAACTCCAGGGTTCTTCATCCTGCTCTGTCCCTGTCTGCCCCCAGCAGAGAGGAGGCTTTGCGAGGTCAAATGCTTGGCCTCCACGGCAAGGCCAATGCCACCCCCACTTGGTGATGGGAGTGGCAGGTCTCCATCTAAGCCTCGGGTCAGTGTGTTCTGCCCAGACAGCAGCCAGGCCAGGTCAGCCCTCTGCATACAGACCAGACAGGGCTCTCTCTCTCTGGCTACTCCTGTCTCTCTGGGAATGAGTTCCCCTGGAGCTGATGGTGGTGTCAGGTGGCTTTCCTCTGAAGCCATTTGGGTTTAGAAAACAAAGGTCCTCTACATGGTCAAAGCCATCCCACCAGGGAGATTGGCACTGGGGTCTTGGGTCTAGAGGCTGGTTAACAATTAGAAGCTAGTTAGGTTTGTCTAGACAAATGAAACCAATAGGATATATAGAGACGTGTACAAGAGGACATTGATTGGGGGAAGGGGGCCGAGGGGCAGTTACAGAGACCGAGAAGTCCCCCAGTTTGCCATCTGCGAGCTGGAGACCCAGGTGAGCTGATGGGGAACCCAGGCTGTGGCCAGGAGAAGAGTCTCCCAGCTCCAACAGAGAGAATTCATCCCTTCTCCTCCTGTGTTTTCCATTCAGGGGCTCCTCTGGGGGGCGGGGGGATGTCCGCCCACATGCTGAGGGTCATCTGCTTTGCTCAGCTTACTAACTCAAACACTAGTTTCTTCTGGAAGCTCACTCACAGTCACACCCAGGTATGTTTTACAGCCATCTGGTCGACCTATAAAATGAGCGTCAAAATGAACACCAAAGATGTTCTCTGTCACTGTGCCGCAGGGCCTTCTAGAAATCACCACAAGGGGGCACCCATTCGGGAGAGTCCTGGGGCCACAGCCAACTCCCCAGCCCCAGAAGTCAATAAACCCACCCCTCAAACTGTGATATCTGAAAAGGAGGGAAACAAATCAGAAAAATGGGTGTGCAGAGAGAAAGAGGAGAGGAATGGGGAGAAAGAGGAGGGGAGAGCAGAGGAGTTTGGCACAGAATGAGGCTTCAGGACTGTGGGCAGGAGACCACTTACGGCCCTCCAAACATCAGAGACGGGGTGAGCACCCAGGTAGAGGGGCGTGTGCCCAGGAGGGGCACGCCGCAGCTTTTGCTTTTTAACCATTTCCAGAGTTTTTGAAGCATTGAGACTGCAGTTCTGCGGACTCAGCTGCAGACGCAAGTCCCCCCAGCAGGTCATGGGTCGGGCACAGAGCCCTGTGCCCAGCACGCATAATGTGCATGCTCTGAAAACCAGTGTGCATGGGAAGCGAGCGTTTCCTGCCCCTTCGGTGGAGAACTCAGCAGGAGGCAGGTCACAGGCCATCAGCCCCGCCCGCGCTCTGGAATATTAATTTGTTGGAAAACTGCTGCTTTCAAAATGGAGATCTGGACTTCAAAAAGCTGATGCTATGTACAATGAATATGTTTTGAGGTTTTACAGCATAATTTGGAGACATGTTCCATCTCTCAGATGATGCCTGATCAAGTGTTAATTTTTTTAAAACTTCTAGAAGGAAGACAGTGTAAAAGTGAGCAGGGATGGGGAGGTGGGCTTTTCATACTTAATGGGACTGTGCATACAACAGCTTAGTCCCATGTACATCTGTTTCTGTGGGGGTTGGGTGTTCAGCACCCATCCTGTCTAAAAGTCTTCCCTCATGCCAGGAAGTTCACCTCCATGTCTAACCACAACTTAAATGCAGAGCCCTTTGCCCCCAGCGAAGACATAACCAAGGTAATTTGATCAGTGGAACAGCAATGACCTATGCCTCACTGAACTGCCGCATTTTAATAGACGCAGGCATTTATTATTATTGATTGCATGTCTTCTAATTTGACATTAATATGTCTACTTGTCTCTGAGGCATTCCGGACACACACACACGCTTCCCTTTCACTCGACGTGGGCAGCGTGCCTTTCTTCCGAGGTCATCATTCTCAATCCCCTTTAAACACTCCTTCAAAGCAACAGCATCATTAGCCTCTCTCTACCTTAAGTATTTCCAATAACGATCACAGGATAGCGCGTGTTTGAACTTTGGTCCTCCGCGGCATCTCTCTTAGAGAGGCTTTCAGTCCTTGGGGCCAAGATCTTCATCTTTTTACCCGTTCGGCAAAGCATCCTGTGAACTCGCAGCCTTCGATAAATTACACACCGAGGTAACGGTGGCTGCTTTCCACCACCCCCCCTCGGGGCTGAGGTCATTGATATTTTATGGACATCTCTTTTAACGAGGTCCATTAATTTCGCAGGAAGCATTGTAAGTGCAGGTCAGCTCCTGTGTCGCATGATTTGCCAACTGGTCTTTTTCACAAAGGCACCGAGGGGACCCAATTTATAATGTCCTTAAGAAAGACCCGGCTTTATTGTTGTTTTCATGCAGGATCTTTAAAAGGGCTTTGTGGGTCAACCCTCTATAGGGAAATGACCTCTACCTGGGCTGGGTCAAGTGCAGGGCTCCAGAGTCCGGGAGGCAGAACTCACCTAGATGAGTGTAATAGGGTTCCTGAAGGGTGGGCTTCCTGGAGGTCGCCTCCCAGTGGGCAGCAAGGGCTGAAGCCCCCGTGGAACACCTTTATCTTGACCAGGGTTCAGCCGCTGCAGACACCTCGGCAGCTGGTCAGTGGTGGAGACAGAGGTGGGGCTAGCAGGGGTCCCAGCAGAGGGCCCCAGGCCCGGAGTTCTGTTCTCAGATATGGCTGAATCGGCCTCCCAGTCCTGGTTCAGTTTGCCAGATCCTGTGCACTTAATCACAGTCAACTCACCTGACCTGAACCTGACCTCAGGATCCGAGCGAGACAGTGCCCACTCAGCAGCAGGCGGCCTCCCGCCTCTCCTGAACCTCCGCTTGCCATCTGTGGGGGCAGAGAATGGCACCGTGCTCACAGGGTAGTTAGGATAATACACCAACAGAACACAGCGCAGCACTTGGCACCGACGTGCGCCACGAGTTTTTAAGTTCAAGGTTTTATGTTATTGTCCTTATTGCTTCCGAGCCAGATTCTGGCTCCTCCTGCTGCAAGTCTTTGAAGGCTCACTGGAAGTGACAGAGCAGGACCGTCTGGGCGGGAAAGCTCACTCATCATCTGGGGACCAAAACCTCACTTCTTCCACAAGGCCTTCCCCCGGCGGGGTTGGCGACTCCTTCCTCTTGTCACCTGGGAGTCCTCTATGCGTACACCTGGGAGCTGGGTTTCACAGCCTTCCAGAGACTGCTTTTCCTTTAATAAACAAACAATAACCTGTGCTCCAGCCCACAATGCCTCCAAAAGCCCCTCCCCCATGTTCCCAAGAACAGAATGAAATCGTGTGTGGGTCCCTGAGCTGCCCCCCACAGCTTCTCACCTGTCATACTGGCTACCTCTGGCCTGCCCACCATCCTACCCCAGCTCTCTGCAGTCCGCCCAGGCCCCAGTAGTGAGCACGACCTCAGAAGCCACAAATGCATACCAAAGCCTAAGGGGGCACATAACGAGGTTCCGTGCATGGGGGGAAACCATAGCACAGCCCTGTGGACCAAGTACTTTGTGGGATGGCCCCCTTTCCCTATGCCCCAAGACAGCTGCTAGGTTGCTGGGGTTCACTCATCATCCCCTTACAAACCCTCCGTGGTCAAGTCCTTTATCATGGGATAAAATTTCAGTTTTCCATACCCTCTACAGAGTCTCCATTCTTACGCCAAGGAGCCTCATTGCCCACCCCAGGCTCAGTGTGGAGTTCCATCGTTTCCATAGCCAGCTGCACCAAACAGCCATTTCCCCGAGTGGATGGCCCCGGGCCCTCAGACGAGTCTAGCCTCCATCTCTGGCCACACAGGAATGTGAAAGCTTTGAATATCCTCTCGTGAACAGTTATAAAAGTCCCAAATCCAAAGAGTAAGCAAGGTACCCCCAGCAGCATGGAATAGGTCCCTGACTTGCATCTCATGGAAGGGGCACCCCGAAAGGCCCCTCAGAACAAAGGGGTCATCTCCCCACAGATTGTTTTGTTTCCACTTAGAATAAAGAAAGTCTAAGTTTTCCAAAGAACGTTTCCCCTCATCCCAACTGCACGTGGGTCTCATCACTGTATGATCTATTCTTGTAATTCTGCTTCCTACCACGCCAGGATTTTAACACTTTTTCTGATTTTTATAGTTTTCCGTTTTTTTTAATTCAGTTGGCATTCAATAGTATTTCACATTGGTTTCAGGTGTACAGCACAGTAGTTAGACAATGACACAATCTAAGCAGTGATTCCCCGTGATAATCCGAGTGCCCACCTGGTACCATACATGATGTGTTTGCACGCTCTTCTGTGGACCACCCCCCCTCCCACCAGGATTTTGTGGAACCTTGCTTTCCGTAGGTTGTATTTACTAACAGGCAATTATAGTGGTTTTTTTTAACCACATACCTCCCCACCCCCAAAAGGCTCCTATTGGGCCTCCTCACATCTGGTCCCTCTTCCCCCCAGGGACAGGGAAGCACGTTCACGACACTGGTGGGCTTTGCGGAGGCAGGGACCCTCCTCCACTCCACGGGCCCACATTCGATCAATCTCCAAGGGTGGCGGGCTCCACTCCTAGGTGTCCGTTCATGTCACTCGTCTTTGCATCTCTTTCTATGCCCACCTTGGCGGAGTCCACCCTCTTGGCTTACCTGCTCACTGCAGCAGCTCCCTCAGTGGTTCCCCCAGCCTGTGCTCTGGCCCTTTCCCAACCCCTGGTCCACCCTCTGAGCAAAATGAGCTTCCTAAAATGCAGACCTGACCATGTCCCCATGTCACTGCTCAGCTGACGGGCTGCCATGGTTTCCCACGGTTCTCAGGCCAGCGCCCACAGTGGCCCTCGAGACCCTGCCCGCTCTGACTGCTGCCTACCCCTGCTACGACACTTCCCACCACTGCCCCACTCCCTTCCACGCCATGCTTGGCTGTGCTGGGCCTGTTTTAGTTCCTCAGATTGGCCATTCTCTCTTACCTTCCATTCTCTGGACGTGCTAGCCCCAGTGTCTGGCCCATGGCAAATCCTCAGTGCCCGTATGGCAAAGGGATAATTGGTTAATTACTAGGCTTCTCCTGATACAAAAATAGCTCCTCAGTAAATGTTTGGAAGAGAGGAAGAGAGGTGAGATGAGGAAGGAGAGGGAGAGAGGGAGGGGAATAGAAGCCAGGAGATGCTGGCTGATGAGAGTCCACAGGCAAATATCAAGGACACCATCAGTAGATCTGCAAAGGGTAAAACATGTAAAGAAAGGGCAAAGCTGGGAAGAAAACAGCTGTCACAGACGGAGGATCCTGAGCCCCGGGCCAGTCCAACTGGGCTGGGTTCTAGTGACAGGTCTCAGTCTCCCTAAGTCCCAAATGGTCCAGGGCAGCCAAGAGGGCTCCAGACCCCTTAAGCCAGTTGTTAGACCCCATCTATCCACATACTGTCCAGAGGCTGGGAGGCTATGGGGGATTCCTTGAGCTGGGGGTTAGGGGGATCCCTTATTGAACTTACAAGCTTGACTCTCCCTCTAGGGCTACGTCTAGGTCTCCTCAGCTGGCCCTCTGACCCGGGGTTTAATGCCATGCTGGCCATTCTGACCTCAGAAAATGCAGTGAAAATATCTAGGCTGAAAAACCAAAACCCAGATGGATAGCTCAAGCCCAGCACTTCATACCAAGCATGAGGCAATTACACAGTCATGTTATTATACAGCACACCAGCGCGCCAACTCCACGAGCAGCTACAAATTTTGTCTTCCTCCCAGAAAATGTGTTTTCTCCTGCCCAGCAGTAAACTTGATGTCTGTGCATCAGCACAGCTTGTAGAGATTCACTCTGCATAAATTTACACATCCCATGGAACGTGCAGCCTACGGGGAAATCGAAACGTAAGTGATGTATGTTACGCAGGGTGCCAGCATTGCTCATAGCAAATGCTCCATAAATAATTGTTGCATGAATAAATTGTTGAAGACATGAACGCATGAAGGAATGAAGGAATGAAAGCTATGAATGAGCAGGATGTGAGCTCCAGTTGGGTACCAAGAAAAGGCAAGGTTCATCCTGAAAAGGAAAGTCAAGTCACAGAAGACAAGGAGGAGGATGGACTAGGCTGCTATGACTTTGGGAATATGGTGGAAGAGGTTCTCATTATTAAAGTGCTTGTTGAAAAAAACTTGGACCTTACACGAGGCATAATGAAGAAAACCCACCAACAATTTAGGGAGGCAAATTAAATTTAAGTAGATGAGGAGGAAGAGGCTGAACAGAAATGGAAATGAAACCCATAAGGGTACTGTCCGGCTGCGCTGGTTTGGTGGATGAAGGGAAGGCAAGGGAATGTTCTCAGGAAAAATGAGAAATTCGGTTGGCCACACCATGGAGCCTCCAGACAAAGATCTGTCATTAAGGCCTGAAAACTATCCAGAACCTTCTGCTGGTTCCTCCGAGAAAGATGGGGTGAAAGGGTACCGACCCATACTGCCCACCTCCAGTCCTGGGAGGCAGGAGAGCTCTCGTCTGGCCTGGCACACCCCACCATTCCCATGCAGGGGTCAGAAGCCCCTGCCAAATCATCAGGCCTCTCTAACCAGAGAGACCCAAGACTCCGGCCATCACTAAAAAGAAAAGAACATCGCCCGACTCCTAGCCAGTCAAGTCCAAAGTCGCTTTTGGCATCGGGGGAGAGCATGTGTGGCAGGCGGAACCGTGTCCCCTGCCGAAGAGTTCTAATTCCTGGAACCTGTGAATATGTTACCTGTGCGGTGAGAGGGACTTGGCATATGTGATTAAATAGTCTCGAGATAGAGAGATTATGCTGGATTATCCAGTGGACCAAGGTCTGGTCCTTATAAGAGATAAAGGGCGGGAGGGTAAGAAGAATACATGACGTCAGAAGGAAGAATTCAGAGTCCGAGAGAGATTAGCTCTGCTGATGGCTTTAAAGATGGTGGAAAGGGCCGAGAGCCAAGGAAGGCTAGCGGCCTCGAGAAGCTTGAAAAGGCAAGAGAAGGGATTTCCCCCTGGAGCCTCCAGGAAGAAATCAGCTCTGCTGACACCCCGATCCAGACTGGGAAATATAAGACGGTAAACTCACATTATGCCAAGGCAGTAAGCTGGTGGCAGTCTGCTGCAGCAGCCGTAGGAAACCGACACCGCACGCCTACGCCTTGTAAGACTGTCCCCACATTACCGGATGCGCTGCAGCTGCGGAACCTGCCCAGGAGGTCTGGTAGTGGCCGCAGCCACGTGACAGTCAGAAATACCTGCTCGCTGAGGCGAAGGGAGCATCGGCTTACCCACGGCAGCTCACAGGATGGGCAAGCACTTCCTTCCCGCCCCCAACCCCTCAAGCTGTCATCACGCCTGCCGTTTCCTCTCATCGGTACCAATTCATCCCATTAAAAGGCTCCTAAAATAGCACAGAGATGGGAGAACTGAGGCTTGGAAGCAGAGCTGGAAGTGGTGGGCATGTGGACAGATAGACGTTCAACCCTTTCATTCACTTCCGTATAGACACGTCTGTTTCTATGAGGGTGTTCAACAGGGTACAAGAAAATCACTCAGGGGCGGGGGCTGCACCCACTGGGGGCAGCGGGCAGAATGAGAGCAGCTTCTTGCCCCCTGATGAACGGAGAAGGCAGCTGGGCCTCTTGATTGATGACATACAATCCCCATCAGCTCCCCTCTGGCGAGCAAGGCTGGCTCGGCAGTCTCAGAATCCAGGAGGCAAAAGGGTTTTCATTCTGACTGTGGGAAAACCAGACAGCACAGAGCACGCTGCAACAAGCCCTGGCAGGGAGAAGTGACTCCTCGTCGGTTTCCCTTCGGTCTCCCTCCGGGATCCGCACACCAGAAACCAGCCCCAGCCCAGGCAGAAAGCCGACTCCCGCTGTAAAAGCTTGCCAGTGGCACGTCCCTCCTCCGATAATATTCCCGGTGCCAGAGCAGTGGCGTGGGCTGTTCAGGGGGCTTATCTCTCTTAGGCTTCCAAGAAAAGAGCTTCATGATCCCACTATTATTTCCCACTGGACGAAGAATTGACCCCTTTTCCCTAAGCAGGGGGCTTCACATATAGCTGCCTGTTTCCAAAGGCCCTAAAAGGAGCAGAAACTGCAAGACATTTTTTTCTGCCTCCAGCTAACATTCTCTGCGTGCTTCGTTGAATTATTCATTGCAGAAATTTCGCCATCAGCAAAACCAAATCACTTCTGTTAAGGAAGGTTTACCCACAGAAGTTTTAGAAAGCAGAATATGGATTAAGATCACCATGCCTGCTTTTTATCCTAATTATTTTTTTTCTTAAAATCCAAACATCAGTCCAGTTAATGCTACAGAAAAACAAAATTGGATTGGTTACGTGTATTCACTGATACATACATTAATGCTCAAGGGTCAAAATTTGGTATGAAATGTTAGATACTTTTCAGCTGCAAGAGATGTTTCATCTGTGTTATTTTATTCATCTCCTTCGAGGGGAATACCATCACCCAGGAGATGTGAACAGAATTTTCTTAAATGTCAGAAGAGTTTTATTCTTATGTTCCCAGAAAGGGTCACTGCCAAGTTCCCACTGGGATCATGAGGTCGCTCTTGCTGGCTCTTCACACCTCCCTCCCTCGTGCCCTCTGACCTGGGTATGCATCATATGCTCGTGTCAAATTTCTTTCGGCCTTCATCTTCTCTCCCTTCGACTTAATTTATAGTCATGAAGTTAGGAAAAACATACGCAAGGAAGAGCAACTATCCTCCTCCTGTTTTTCCCCCATTCAAAGGTCCTGGCCTTGGAGCAAACGAACAAATGAGTGAGGCTGATGCATCGGCACAAGGTTACGCACGCCTCACAATTCTTGAATTGTATGACCTCATTCATGAGCTGTGTGGCCTCAGGCAAATCCCTTAACCTCTCTGTGCCTCTGTTTTCTTATCTGGATAATGTGGATAATTACAGCAACCACTTCATAGGGAGAATTGAATGCACAAATACACAAAAAGTACTTTTAACAGAGGAAGGGATGTAATAGATAGATGGACAGAGAGATGATATTGAGACAGATTTTTTTAAGAACTAGTTGAGAGAGTAGCATGCTTCAGAGACCAATCAACCACTCACAACAAGGATCAATTTAGCACCTTGGAAAAGGCGGGCTCAGGGCGTGTTGCCATGGATATGATCATAAACGGCCAGGGTTGGTCCTCTCTCTCACCGAGCCCTCAGCGCAGTCGGAAAGCATGGAGTGTCCATGTAACCGGCACATTCAAACCATGGCCACCCTGGCATGGAGCAAGCTCTTGGCTCCATTATCTGTGGACAGTTTGCAAAAGTAACCCTGATGGAGACATTACAAACTCTGCAGACAGGCCTTAAAAGCACTGCAGCTGATGGCGTTAGAGAATAACTTACAAACAACTTGAGAAAGTCTGTGAGTCATTTAAAAAGAAAAGTGTACCTTCTCTATAGCAGTCATTTTTCTTTGGTACCGGGATCCAAGTCTGATCACAGTGTACCGACGTAAAATGTTCTGAAATGACACATTACCATCATCTCTACACAAATGGTACCCTATCCGAGACACCGCCTCCGATGCTGCAATTTCTGAAACCCAAAAGCACAGACAGCCTTTCCGAGGCTCCCCGGGGTCAGGCTCAAATTCATTGGCATCTCCCTTTCAGGCTGTGTTAAATGCTGCTTCGACCCACCCCTAAACCTATTCTCATAGGATATTGCTTTTGATCAAGACAGCATTAGTGCAGTGGGCTCTAGGAGCTGGCCTCGTTTTCCAGCTGATTGGAATTCTCCGCCAGGAGAAGAGCTTGTTTGTACCTATTTTACTGAGCTCCGAGATCCAGCGATGCAGAGGCTCCGAGGGGAACAGCTCCTGCACAAGAGTCACTTGTCATATTTCCGGCAAAGTTTTGAGGCGTGTTTGCAGCCTTGTTTCTGAGCAGAAGAGAAAAGGCTGAATTTCAAAATGCAGCGTGACCCCTTAAAGGGAAAAAACAACTTTCTGGGTCCTCTCCTTCATCTGTGATGCACTGCACCAGTCTCCCCGAACCAAGGGCAGATTTTGTAATGTTTCCACATGTCTGTTCGTAATCGCGTAAGGGACTAATTATTGAGTAGTTACTATACTGCAGACATTTTTAATCGAAATAGAATAACTGACATGTAACATGGTGTACGTTCAAGGTGTACAGCATGTTGAGTTGATATTTATATATCACAATATGATTGCCATTGTAGTGTTAGCTGACACCTTTATAACCTCAAGTAATTATCATTTCTAGTCTCTTAGCAAGTTTGGTGTTTACAAGAGTGTTGTCTAGAATCAGTCCACTCTGCAGTAGGTGTCCAGGACTTCCTCATCTACTGGTTTATACCCTTAAATAATATCTCTCCTAATCCTCCATCCCCAAGCCCCGGTAAACACCATTCTACTCTCTGGCTTTACGAGTTTGGCTTTTATAGATTCCATGAATAAGTGATATCATACAGTATTTGTTTGCCTTTGTCTCCCTGTCCCACAGTTTTCCAGAATGGCCTGGCCTAGGCGGTCAAGTCTGCCCAACTTGGTTTACACTAGGAAGCGCCAACGCCCCCTTTTTCAGCTGCTTCTTAGAGTGAAAAAGCTCTCATTCCCCAACTCCCATCTGCCTGGCTCAGAATTCAAGTGCATAGCTCTTTACCCAGAAATCTCACTTCTAGAATTCACCCTGAGAAGCCAACTCTACAAGCAAGAAACAGCATATGCACAAATTATTTATGGCTATGTTGCCCGAAATAGCAAAATATTGGAAATAGCCCAGATGCATCTCCACAGAAGACTGGCTTAAGGCACTTAATATTACCAAAATGACGTAATACTACTCATTGAAAAAAAGAATGAGGATGGTCTCTATAGAGTGATAGGAAATAACTTCCAGGATGTATTGGTAAATGAAAGGAAAAAAAAACAAAACAAGGTTCAAAAGAACCGCGTAGCTAAGAGGTACGTAACGGACAACTGAAGGAGGCCAGTTTGGTTTCGAAGGGATTATACAATGAGGATTACAGGGCCCAGGACAGACCCCGTCTAACTGAGGCTGCACTGAACTATGTAAGGCTGTAGACACACTACTTCCTGCAGCTACACCATGTCTGGCTAGGCCAAGACCTCAGCTTTGTTTACCCCCCAAACACCCAGCGCTTTCATTTCTGATTGGCAGAGGACTTCGCCAAGGGCCCTCAGTGCAGGTGAGGAAACCAGTGGGTTTCCCAAATCTATCCCTCACACAGACACAGTGTGGGACGGCTGTCAGGAAAGGGCCCTCACAGCACGAAAATGATACTGGGTAGCGCCTTCTCTGTGTTATCAGAATAATTGCACCCTGCACAGGCCTGTTATTAAGAACCGGGCACCGTGATGGAAAATATGAAGTTGGAAACCACCTGCCTTGGCAAAGCAAAGATGAGCTGACCCAATTACTTCCTCCATCACTAGTTCCAGATGGGATATTGAGTAACTGAAAAGAACACATTGGCCAAAAATGGAGATAACTCTGCCTGCGGGGGGGCGGGGGGGGGGGAATGCCCACAGAGCTCTTTTGGGCAAACCTTTGAAGTATCATCTAATCACACTATTACCTGCCCCTACCTTCCACCCTGAAAAATGCCCGGGGGGGAGGGGGACATGCCATCCAGAGCCTTTCTCTCACCAACAATTTCTCCCTCACATCCAATTTGAAATTTTTTAAATTCCAATCCTGAGCTCTTTGGAAAACAACGATGGGAATCGTTTTAAGTCACCAGCAGCTCTGTGTGGCCCAGCCCTTACTGGCTTCTGCAGAAAGACAGGGAAATGCGAGCCTGCAGAAGCGCCAACAAGGCACATTTCCAGTCACACCTGGATTCAATCAAGATTCAGATTAGGAGGGGTCACCGGGTCATCTCCTGTACTCCATCCCGAACCTAGCTACACAAAAGAATCGAGAGACAGAGAGATAGAGGTAGAGATAGAGAGACAGAGACAGAGAGAGAGAGAGAGAGACTGTCACAAGGAGTTGGCTCACATGGTTATAGAGGCTGGGAAGTCCCAAGACTTGCAGCTGACAAGCTGAAAACCTGGGTCAGTCAATGGTATACGTTCAAATCCAAGTCCAAAAGCAGATCAATGTCTCAACTCAAAGACAATCAAGCAGAAGAGCCAACTCTTTCTTACTCAGCCTTTCGTTCTTCTATTCAGGCCTTCGAATGATTGGGTGAGGCCCACCGATATTGGGAAGAGCAATCTGCTTTACTCAGTCTACCGATTTGTATGCTAATTTCATCCAGAAACACCCTCCCAGACATACCTAGAACAATGTTTGGCCAAATAACTAGGTACCCCCGTGGTCCCGTCAGTTTAGCACAAAATATTCGCCATCACACCAGGCAAGAAGGTAGGGAATAGCAGCCAATAGTACTCCAAGGCCTCAAAGCAAGACGCGGCATTTAAGGGGAGGGATGGAAGCCAGTGTGGCTGGAGTCCCAGGGCAGCAGGCGGGGACCACAGGTGGGGCGCAAGAGGGGCAAAGGCAGGTCTGGGGGCAGGTTTGGGGCCCGCAGCAAGTCACAGGGGTTGGTAACAGTTGACATGTTTTCCAGCCCTTCACAGGGTGCCTGAGAAATAATGTCTCCGTAAATGTTTGCGAAAGAATTAATAATCCACGAACAAACACAAAACTGACCTTGGGTTCAAAGCCATGCAAGGCTGAATTATTTCTGTTGGAGAAAAATCAGTTTTCGGAAAACCAATAATACAGGAACATGTTCATATACTCATTCAACAACTGTCTGTAAGGCCACAGCTTTAGACAGAGAGCTATCAGAATTCCATCGGTAGCAGCATGGAGACATTCTGAAATCCAGCCACTCCGTTAACTTTACTTCACTTTTTTCTAGTTAAATTCAAACAAACTGAAATTTAATAGTTTTGTAAGTAAAAAGCAAATACACTATCACCCCATTTTTCCCACTAGCCCTGTCAATCTGTCACTCTGTTTGTACACACGCTGTCCATCAAACGCTCAAGAAAGTGGGTTATTTCTGGATGATGAGATTTTTTAACGCTGTGTTACATTTCGTTTTTTATTTTTCAGTATTGCCTGATTTTTTTAACTATAGTGAGTTCATACAATGTTTACAAAAATGGAGTCACGTTAGTTTTAAAGGACTAAAGAAAAAAGGATTCATTTCGACGCTACGCAATGTAGACCTATAAATCTATGCCTTTCGTAGAAATCGAGGAAGACATTTCAGCCCGGACAGCTACTACAGATGACTAGTTCAAAGTCCCAGAGTTAAACCAAACAATGAAGACTCCCTGAAATTTTCACCTGTTCCTAAAAGCAGCCAAGTAAAACCTCACACTGAAAGGCAGAGACTTCCCTCCCTTCTCCTGCTCTCCCCAAGGTCCCCACAGTCCCCAGCTACAGGGGGAGCTACCTCAGGTAGGAACACATACCCCACGCCCGCCCCCCATGGCAACTGCCCTGTCCTCAGGCTTTTTCTGCTTCAGGAATACAATTTAATCCATGTTTCACCTGACCTGGTAGCAACTAGTTATTGGGTTGGTCAAAAAGTCTGTTTAGATTGAGCGCGGGCCTGCGAACCAGAGAATCGCAGTTTGATTCCCGGTCAGGGCACATACCTGGGTTGCAGGCTGGTTCCCTGCAGGCCAACTCCCAGCAGGGGATGCATGAGAGGCAACCATACATTGATGTTTCTCTCCTTCCCCTCTAAAGATAAATAAATAAATAAAATCTTAAAAAAAAAGACTTAGTTTAAAAAAAAAAGTCTGTTTAGTTTTTTCCCCATAAAATAAAAGACACATGTTCCATGTTCAACAAAAACTTTATTGATTTGGATATTTTGAGTAGGTCAGCTATCTCCCGCTGTTGGCCTCCAGTGGGTAGAGGCCAGAGACACTGCTTAACATCTCCCGATGCACAAAACAGCCCCACGGCGCAGAATTATTTGGCCAAAATGTCAACAGTACCAAGAAACTCTGCAAATCACTTTTGACACGTTCGACCAGTCACAGCCCTTTCTCCATTCACTGCACAAATCTTTTTTGTGTTTTAGTTGTGTTTTTACCTTTCTTGACATCATGAAGCATAATACACCCAAAATGTTGTATGTTTTCTTCCATCTTCAATATTACAATGGATGCACAAAAATTCACTGATTTGGATAAGTTTTTTTAAAAAATGGTCACTGATGGTTGTCACAATACAATCTAACAAAATTGTTTTGGATGAAGTTAAAGATAACTAAACACTACGAGAACCATCATACCAAAAAAAAAAAAAAACTAAAGGAATTTTTTGGCCAACCTAATACATCCCTGTATTTCATGGAACACTACTGCCCAGTATGAGGATGAATAGGTGGACCTCCAACTCATTTTCTGTTCCGATTCTCTTCTTTGCCAAAGCAAAGGGGCAGGCCTTTGGAAGAACAGGGTGGGGAGACGGGTCAGGAACCTCGCAGTTTCTACCGCAGATGCATTCGTGCCACAGGTAAGAGAAACCCACACATGTAACACATCTGCTCCACTGCACTTTTTCTCTTCTAAAAACAGTCATTTTCGTCTTGCAACATACAATGAGATGTGTTCATTTATTCAGCAAACACCTTCAACAGGCGCCCAAAAGGTCGGAGAAACTGTTAAATACGGAAAAATCAAAGATAAATAAGGCATTTTCTCCGTTCTCAAAAAGGTCGCAGTCCGAGCCAGGAGGAAGAGCAGCGCTCTGGGTTAAGATACGCTTTTTGGATCCCTGTTTACGGCATGACTAGAATACATTAGCCAAACTTCCTCACATCTTTCAGGAGCTTCAAGTAACCAACTCTGCTTCAATCATATTGTTGAAATAAAACTGGCCCCAGTCTGCCGATGATAAAACACTCACTGACCTAGAAACCCATGTCAACTGCCCTAAAAGAGATCAAAATAATCTATGAAGAACCTTTCAGAACAAATGCATGTGCCCAGGCCAAAGTCACACCACCGGAGAGGGGTTCATGGGAAGTACAGGGGTGGCCAGGCACCCGAAATTCAGCCTTCTCTACACCTGGTAGAGATGGTTCATGGGTTTTTTTACCTGTGGGAACCCATCAGTACAAGTTGGGTGTCCCCTGACCTACAAGCCTCTCCAATATAATATGTTCTAGGAAATTAGCCAAGGAGTGTTTAATGCAGGGCGGGGGGGGGGGTGGGATCTGCACTGAAGGGCTATAACAGGCTTTTTAAATTTAAAGTCCCTAAAATTACCCTTTACAACCATCACAGAAAACTGATTCATTTACAATTTGTCTCAAGCCTCTCTTTCTGGGCCCCTTGTTGTATGAGAAGAATTAGAGCTTATTAAGGGGTTAGACTAATCAGCTTTCCACCGACAAACCCAGAGGATTTAAGAAACTCCCCATTCCGATATCCCTGTTGATGTATGGTAATTCTGTAAAGTGAGTGTTCAACACAGCATTCCTTACCGTGTCAAAACTATCATCCCTAAGGGTTTCACCCGTAAAAAGAGACTCGACTCCTCTTGATGAAAGATTGAACACGGTGTAATTTCTCTTTCAGCTACAGTAAGCAATCATCATTTTGCATGTTCCCATTTCGACTGTTCTTTTTTAAAAAATAACAGAACAATAACAATAAATCTTGCAGTTAAAATAAAAATATTGCTTATTTGGGGGAGTTTGATTTGGGATGTATGGAGTATTTTAATGGGGTTTTCTGAGTAGAGTTGGCATCTAAACGTGGCAAGGCCTCCCTTTGATCAAAGGGCCCTAAGTCAACCCCCACCCCCAAGAACTGGAGGGGCCACTGCGACCGCTGGCTCTCCCAGGAGCTCAGCAGAGGAGGGGACTCCCGGGAGGCCATGCTAAAGTGTCAGCACAGCCTCCGGCTCTGAAAGGTAAAAATCTAGTCCCTCCTCCCCAGCCACTGAGCCTCTTTACAGGCTCAATTGTTGTCCCCTGCGGGGCTCCAGGATTCTTAGGAAAGGAAGACATTCAGGCTGTTTATTTCTTCTTCTGTTGTTTATCCTCATCTGAGGATATGTTTATTGATTTTAAAAAGAGAGGAAGTGGGGGGAGAGAAAGAGAAGAGACAGTGATCGGTTGCCTCTTACACGTACCCCGCTCAGGGGTCAAACCCACAACCTAGGTACATGCCCTGACTGGCAATCAAACACACAGACTTTTGTTTACGGGATGACACTCCAAGCAACTGAGCCATCCAGCCAGCCAGGGCCAGACTGTTTCTTAAATGACATGATAAGAAACTGCATTTCTACTATCCATCCCCCGCTCCAAAGACCCAGAAGAAAAGTGAAGACTCAGACACCTTTCCTAAAAGCACATCTAAGGATTTGACCTTCAAAATACCTGCTGTTATCCAAAACAGACCTTTAGAGCTCTTCGTCTCAATAGTCCAACAACAGAGGGGAAAAGAGAACCGGGCCAGTTACTTACAAGGAAAGTAGAAAAAAAATAATTGACAGAGGAAGAAATTAGGGACTGGTCTGAACAAGTGTGGGATTCCCCCGTGGGAAGAAACCTGATTTTAAACAGCTCACTCATTCACTAAACCCTTCCTGAAACCTATTTTCTGACAGTCAGTGCGCTGGGCCCTGCAAGGCAGGGTCGCGCCCAAGAGCAGACAGCAGCCCCCAATGCAGGACGACTGGCACAACCTGGGAAGGAGGCAACTGGTGAGCTGGGAATGAAGAGCGAACAACTTCACCAGGTGGAGGAGGGAGGGAGGGACTGGGGTTTCCGTGGAGTGGAAGGAGCCGTGCCTGCAAAGATGCCAGGGCCTGGCGTGGGCAGCACAGCGCAGACCCGCCAGTGCCCAGCCGGCTCTGAGCCCGCCCTGGCACGCCCGCCGGTTCGGGATCCATGAGAACATCCAGCAGATCACCCAGCGCCGCAGCCCCCAACTCTCCCTGCACAGTGGCCATCAACCCCGGTGCCTATAAAATAAAAACCAGCGTTTGGGTCCCGGTCCTAGCCAATTATTCCAGGATCTCCGGGTGTGGGGTCCAGGCTGCAGCATTTTAAACAGCGTGCCAGCTGATTCCAACGGGGCGTGAGTGGCCGGGCTCTGGTAAAACGCTGCTGTAAAAACCCAGCTGTGCGGGTTGTCGTGAGGGTTGAGGGATGTAAGAAACGTACGGCACCCAGGGAGCGTTAGGGGTGAGAGGCGAGGATAAAACACGGGCCCAAGTCGATACCACCGCTAAATCTTCCCGCACCCTCCCCCAGTCCGGGCCCCATGCTAATCCCTCCACATGCATGACACCGGCAGTCTGACTTGTTACGGGGGCATTGATAAGCCACGTGTCAGGGAATAACGTGGTCCGAATTGTGTTCTTTAAAGTCATTCTGACTATAGTGCAGCGTAGGCTTAGGGGAGCCCAACCCAAGGATGCAGCCCAGAACGGCCGTGAATGCAGCCCAACACAAAATCGTAAATTGACTTAAAACATTATGAGATTTTTTTGTTCTTACACGTCACAATGTATTTCATGCATGGCCCCAAACAATTCTTCTTCCAGTGTGGCGCAGAGATGCCAAAAGTTTGGGCACCTCTGCGAGATCACACGTTGAAAGGGAAAGAGAAAGACAGAGGCAGGAAAAGGCTTCTGCTCCACGGGTCCGAGCCAGAGACCGCATGGCCGACAGAAGCAGAAAAACAGCTCTTAGAAACCCAGACCCTAAAAGCAAAAAGTTTTTTAAAGAGCAGAACAGGCTGATAGATTTTCTCCTACTACCTCGGAGACTTCATTAGGACACAGATGTGTTCTGATACACAAATATGTTCTATTTCTTTGTCAACCACCTCTTACCTCTTAGGCAAATTCAGGCTTCAACAGTAATATCACCTGAGACGTTTTTAATGATGTCTCTAGAAAAGTCTATGAATAATAATACACACGGCATACTTCTATCATCTTTCAAGAACATCATCTGTTCAGGGGGATTTTTTAATTCTCTGCATCGCCATCATCTGTGGAGGGAGTTTGATCTGAAAATTTTCCTTCGTAACCAGCAATTCAGATTCGAACTGTATTATTCATCACTGACATATTAATAACACCGCAGTCGTCAGACTCGGAGCATACATTTTATACTGCAAGGCAGGTCCAATCCCTCTCCTCACACAGACGATGACCACGCTGGCCACCCTGCACAGAGGTCAAGACCGCAGAAAGAATGGATAATCAAGTCCCCATGATGTTCTCACACGTAGAGCAATTCAGAATCATTATCTAACTCCAGAAGATGAATGTGGCCACTTGGTCTTTTCTATTTATTAAACTCAACCTGTTATTTACTAGGTAAGGTAACTAGTCTATTTTGGGGGGTGAGATGGCTATCCTAGTGTAAGTTGTTCCTTGTACTTAGAAATACTACTAGCTATGAATCTACTTAGAGGCATTCTAAACCTGAAATCCGTCACTTTTTCCCATTTCTGTTATGTGGGAAAACACACATACCATAGAATTTACCATCTTAACCATTTGTAAGTGCGCAGGTCAGTGGTATAAAGTGCGTTTGTTGGTAGGGCAACGGCCATCGCCACCATCCGTCTGCAGAACTCTCCATCTCGTCAAACGGAAACTGTACCACTAAACAAGAAGTCCCCCCCCCACCTCTGATAACCACCATTCTTCTTTCTGTCTCTGTGGGGTTTTTTAAGATTTCATTATTCACTATTAGAGGGGGGAGCGAGGGGGAAAGAGAGGGAGAGAAACCTCAATCGGTTGCCTCTCACACGCCCTCCAATGGGAACCTGGCCCGAGGCCCAGGCATGTGCCTTGACTGGGTGCAGAGGCCAGCACTCCATCCACTGAGCCACCCCAGCCAGGCCTGTCTCTGTGGGTTTTGATACACTGAGTAACCCGATTTCTCACGAATGGAGCCATGCAGTATTTGTCTTTCTGTGACTGGCGTGGCTCCCTTTGCATAATGTCCTTAACATTAAGGACACATTACAGGCTCCTCCACATTACAGCACATGACAGTATTTCCTTCCTTTCAAAGGCTGAACGATGCCTCATTGTATGTGTGTAGCAAGTCTGGCATCTGTGTGGCTTGACAGTGGACATACATGGGCAGTCTCATAGGCTTCGACCTCATGCATGATTACGTTAGGGTTTTCGGTGACTCACACTGACCTCCTTTGCCCTCTCCTGCAGGTGGCAGGTGCTGTCGGGTGGAACAAGCTGGATCTCCTAACAGCCTCTGAGACCCTGATCGTGGGATGGGGGTGGGGATCCGGCCCTATAAGAAGAGGATAAAGAGGCAGGGTTATCTCAGGAATAACTAACTACCATGCTTCTCATGCACACAATTTTGAAAATCTGTTTCAGACCCATTAGCTCCCAGGCGAGTGAACAAACATATTTGGTAACTTTGCTGCCCCATTAACTCGCCCAGACTCCTCAGGGCCAAGTCTCTCCACGCTGCCCTTTGCATTCTCTGTCCGTGGTGGGTACGTCGAACAGCTGGTATCTTGCATCCACCCAGCACACAGCTTCTCCTAAGTGAGGTTTGCGCGGCTAAGTTATACAGTAGAATTATAGAACCATCACACCTGAGAGCTGGAAGGGACAGTCAAAACCTGGCCCGTCGCTGTTGTTTGGCACGTGAAAAAGTGGAGCACGTGGAGCGTGAGGGTCTTGTCCAGACCAGGAAGGCTGGTCCGTGGTAAAACCAGGGCCAGAGTCACGACTTCATATTCCTAGTTCAAGGATGTGATGAACTAGGTATATTTTGTGCCACAGAACGTGAGCCTGATGTCCTTGGACTTCAACTACTGAAAATAAAGTATTCCTTGGTCTTTAGAAAGCAGGGTCTCTTTTTCAGACCATTCAGGGGCCAGATAAGGATTTATGAGAGCACATTAAGGCCTGAGAGAGTTTTCACAAGCCCATGCCAAAGCTCCACTAATGTGGCGGGAACAGCTCGCTGTGGGAAGAGACCCACCAGAGGACCTGGTCTCTGTCTGGTGACCTCTGTGAAGCTGGACCTCAGAGGAGGTGTGAGAAACCCTGGCAGGGACAAGCAAGCAAGCCCCCAAGACAGACCCAGCGCAGCGCACCAGGCAGACCTGCCAGTGGCCGCCCACTCCAAAATCGCATGCCCACGAACGCCTCGCTTCTTTATGCGTCTGCAATTTCCACTTCAGGTGAGTCAGTGTGTCCACTCCACTGATGAAAATTAATCTCTCTGCTATCATTTGCAACCAATGAGAGCAATCAGTTGGTGGCCAGAAAGCAGCATATTTGAAATGAAACCAAGCAACTGCTTTCTACAAAACCTGTCCCGGGTCGGTGAAGAGCACATCCACCCACCAGATGCCCACACTGGAGACCAGGTGTGCCCTCCACCTCTGTCTCCCCTCCGTCTCCCAACTGTCCCCACGCCACACTGACACGTCTTGATTACTGTAATGGTCGTGACCACTACCCTTTCCGCTGCCCTTCCCCCTTTCGAATAGGACCCTGAATTTCCCAGGCACACTGTGGAATGTGGTGGACCTAACTTTTTTTTTAAACACAGATTACAGAAGTTCCATTTGCAGGTAGCATCTAGAAGCCATTGTGCAGAATGATACACTTCAGAATACTGCAACCTGTTAAATCTCACAAACTTGTAATAGAAAACAAGCCGAAAGCCTAATTCCACTTTGATTGCATCCAGGAAGGTGTGCCTTTTGCCTGACTCCTGAAATCTCCTCAGTGGCCTATTGATTGAACAGGCGCTGCTGAAATATTCGCACTCGTCCTTGTAAACTCTATTAGATCGGTAATTATCTTTTCTTACTTCCCAACTCAAAGTCCCACAAGGCAAATTTCCCCAAAGGTGCAGAGGGCAGGTGAAGGCTTCCTTCCCCCCACGTGCTCTTGGGCAGTGAAACCAGCGTGATAATTAAATGTCCGTTGTGGTAAGGGTGTGCGCAGAGAGCTGGACGGTGGCCGTAGGGGAGTGCAGACGTGGAAAGACAAGTCCCAAGGGGATTGGGTCAAGTTTTAATTCTCTATTTTTTTTTAAATTAGCGTATGTGCAATAAATTACTAACATCAGAGAAATCGGCCCTGAGTTCCCCTTCATCTCTGCTTGGACACGGTTCAGGACCAGGCGCGACACAAACAGGAAGACCCACTGACTGGTACACATGCCCCAGGCCTGTTCAAGGAATTAGACCTACAGGGTATTGTAAGGAGCGTGACTGGGAGGACAGGCACTGTTGTACCCACAGATGACAGTCAGGGGGCTCCCAGGAACTGGGGGCTGGAGGGGACCTGGGTCAGCTTCTCCAACGTCCCCTCCTCTGGATGCTGCCTCTGGTGTCACTTTGGCAGTGCCAGAACCCACTCCCCCCCCAGCCACCCTCAGCCTCACTCACAGATGTTACCCATCAGCCTTCAGGGTGTCCACCCACAAATCCTACCCCGCTGCCTTGAGGTCTCTCTCCCCACACTAATGTCCCATTGCCCTTTCCCCAAATGGCCCGTCACCATCTTCGCTCTCCTCTGAGTGGGATCCAGAGTCTCTCCATCCCCCTGAGGACGTGGGACTCAGAAATGAACACATAATTCACACGGAAGTCTAGCCAGAGGAAAGGGGACCCAGCACCTGCACTGTCCTCCTACGATCCCCGTGTAGTGCGGCCCGAGAGGGGCTGGCTGTGGCCCCCAAGACCTGTCCACATCCAGCCCCCAGAGCCTGTGAAGTGCTGGCTTCGTCAGACCGAGGGTCTTTGCCGGTGCAATTCTGGGTGAGCCCACACGCCATGCCCAGTGTCCAGAGGAGAGTGAAGACAGAAGCAGGAACTGGCGTGATGTGACCACAAACCGAGGAATTCTGGGCGTCTCCAGAAAGCTCCAGTGCCTTCGTCGTGAGTCACTGTGGTGGTAGGTGCTTCCGCTGCCTCACAGCACCGAGGACACTTGCCTGAGTACGGGCCACTCTTGTTGGCGACAGTGTAGAGCCCAGGGGAGGGAGCCCTGCAGATGCCTTGCTTTCAGGCCATGGATACTGATTTCAGACTTCCGGCCCACGGAGCCACGGGGGAGGATAAAGTTCTGTTGCCTCGGGGGACGAACCTCCTGCTGATGTGTCATAGCAGCACAGGAAACTAACACACTGCCCAAGACTACATTTGTTTTCTTCTTGTTTTTTCTCCATAATGCTGAGTTACTGAATTTCATCAACCATTTTCCTCTATTAAGGGGAAAACCCTGCTCAGAAATGAAATGGTCCTATTTGATTGGATTCCTAAGCACAGAATGTGGAAAGAAGAGCTTCAGGAAGGATCTAAGATCCACTGCCTGTGTAACTTTGGATAAGTTGCTCTGAGTCACTTTTCCCTTTTGTAAAATGAAGAAATAACCTCTAAAGTCTTTCCAGAAGATTCTGTAAGTCTACTTATGTTTTCCTTCATTTTCTACTAGTTGCATAGAATTCTCCAGGCCATCACTGACTTAACGTCACCTCCTCCGGAAGCCCTCCCTGATTCACCTCCTGATTCTCTATGCTCTCAGAGCTCTTGTCTCCATGCCAACGCTCACTGCACAGCGCTCTATCGATGGGCACCGCACGCATCTTCCCCACGAGACAGGGGCT
Source organism: Sturnira hondurensis (assembly GCF_014824575.4). Lineage (NCBI taxonomy): Eukaryota > Metazoa > Chordata > Mammalia > Chiroptera > Phyllostomidae > Sturnira > Sturnira hondurensis. The sequence continues at coordinate 1,703,702 of NW_028083884.1, forward strand.
CCTGGAGAGCAAGAGTCACACTCCATTCATTTCTGTGTCCCCAGTGCCCAGCTCCGTCAGGAATAAAAAAATCAATAAGTTGCTACGAAATAATGACCTTCTCATCCTTCACAGCTGACTGGTGAAGATGTCAGAGGTCAGGGCTGGACTTCAGGGTCCTGGAGCCCACACCTCTCCCAAAGGGGGGCCCTTCACCCAACAGTCCTGGCAGCCAGACTACGTTTTATGTGTGCTTCATGTCTCCCCGTCGACGGAGATTTGTCCCTTTTTACCTATTTAGTCGGCTCCAGTTATCATTCAAAAGCCTTCTTGATGACCTGCGGGCTTGAATGTCGTAATTATGATCAACATTCCCTACTTGAAAAATTCCCATGCCTGCTAGAGGTATCCTGTTCCCCTTGGCCATCAAGGTTCTAAAAGGACTCCCCTGAAAAATCTTACCATTCACATTCTTAGTGCCTATCTCCACAGTATAAAATTCAACGGTAATACGCCAAAAGCTGGACACGAAAGACTCGACCTAGAGCCTGGCTTCTGTCTCTCCCCTCCGCTGGGTTTGGAGGGGAGGGCTCTCATTGTCGGGGTGCTCGGTGCCCCCGCTGCCTCGCAGCACAGAGGACACTTGCCTTAGTCCAGTCCGCAAACGCCCCTGTCCAGATTTTGACAGGAGCCCCCCAGTTTTTCCTGAATCTCTACTGAGCACAGAAGTCATTTATAACAAAAATTAGAGACGGAAGTAGATTTATAAAATAGTCCCCCAAATTTAGACTTCTCCGTAAAAATCTATAAGCCTCTAAGAAAACTTCGTTTGGAAGTTCCTTGGTGTTCTTTGATTAATCAGAATCACCGCAGGCACCTTCCTGTCCCTGCAGGAAGTACAGGTCAGCGTGACCAGAGGGATGAAGAATAGACCCAGGGCCCAAGGGAGACGGGATTCACTCCAGGCCTCCTTTGTTCCGAGACAGCGGTGACCAGGGACACCTTTCCCTGGGACGCGTTCAGAGCCAGCAGGAGGCCAGGGGCCGCTGCCTCCATCTGCCGCCCACCGCTCAGGATGCTGGCCTTTGGAGGCGCTTCACTTACAAACGATACTCTTCGCATTCACACACAGTAACTTTCTACGTGTAAAATGCCCTTAAGAAAATGGATTATTGGATACAACTGTAAAGCTCTCTAGATGCCATTTTCTTTTTTTTTTCTTTTTTATTGTTGTTCAAGTATTGTCTCCACCTTCCCCACCCCAGCCATCCCCACCTCCCACCCTCAGTCCTACCCCCCTTTCTTTGGCTTTGTCCATGTGTCCTTCATACACGTTCCTTGACAACCCTTCCCTCTTTTCCCCCCATAATCCCCTCCCACCTCCCCTCTGGTTACTGCCAGTTCATTCTTAATTTCAATGTCTCTGGTTATATTTTGCTTGCTTGTTTGTTTTGTTGATTAGGTTCTGCTTAGAGGCGAGATCATAAGGTATTTATCTTTCACTGCCTGGCTCACTTCACTCAGCATGATGCTGTCCAGATCGCTCTGTGCTTACACGAAGGGTAGGAATTTCTTTCTGCTGTGTGGTGTTCCATCACGTAAATGCACCACAGCTTTTGATCCATTCATTTACTAAAGTCTCTTTAGGAATGCCAAGTTCTCTGCTACCACAAATCCAGTGTTTTTTGATATCACTTTATTTCACCTCGTCATTTTAAATACGTCCTCTGTAATTATCAACCCCTCCTTTTTTATTGTTTTGTAAAAATCGGTACCTACCCCAGTAACCCTCAAATTTTGCTTTGAAAAGCCTATGCATTCTGCCCTGGGTNTTTGACAGGAGCCCCCCAGTTTTTCCTGAATCTCTACTGAGCACAGAAGTCATTTATAACAAAAATTAGAGACGGAAGTAGATTTATAAAATAGTCCCCCAAATTTAGACTTCTCCGTAAAAATCTATAAGCCTCTAAGAAAACTTCATTTGGAAGTTCCTTGGTGTTCTTTGATTAATCAGAATCACCGCAGGCACCTTCCTGTCCCTGCAGGAAGTACAGGTCAGCGTGACCAGAGGGATGAAGAATAGACCCAGGGCCCAAGGGAGACGGGATTCACTCCAGGCCTCCTTTGTTCCGAGACAGCGGTGACCAGGGACACCTTTCCCTGGGACGCGTTCACAGCCAGCAGGAGGCCAGGGGCCGCTGCCTCCATCTGCCGCCCACCGCTCAGGCTGCTGGCCTTTGGAGGCGCTTCGCTTACAAACGATACTCTTCGCATTCACACACAGTAACTTTCTACGTGTAAAATGCCCTTACGAAAATGGATTATTGGATACAACTGTAAAGCTCTCTAGATGCCATTTTCTTTTTTTTTCTTTTTTATTGTTGTTCAAGTATTGTCTCCACCTTCCCCACCCCAGCCATCCCCACCTCCCACCCTCAGTCCTACCCCCCTTTCTTTGGCTTTGTCCATGTGTCCTTCATACACGTTCCTTGACAACCCTTCCCTCTTTTCCCCCCATAATCCCCTCCCACCTCCCCTCTGGTTACTGCCAGTTCATTCTTAATTTCAATGTCTCTGGTTATATTTTGCTTGCTTGTTTGTTTTGTTGATTAGGTTCTGCTTAGAGGAGAGGTCATAAGGTATTTATCTTTCACTGCCTGGCTCACTTCACTCAGCATGATGCTGTCCAGATCGCTCTGTGCTTACACGAAGGGTAGGAATTTCTTTCTGCTGTGTGGTGTTCCATCACGTAAATGCACCACAGCTTTTGATCCATTCATTTACTAAAGTCTCTTTAGGAATGCCAAGTTCTCTGCTACCACAAATCCAGTGTTTTTTGATATCACTTTATTTCACCTCGTCATTTTAAATACGTCCTCTGTAATTATCAACCCCTCCTTTTTTATTGTTTTGTAAAAATCGGTACCTACCCCAGTAGCCCTCAAATTTTGCTTTGAAAAGCCTATGCATTCTGCCCTGGGTGGTGTGGCTTCAGTGGATTGAGCGCGGGCCGGCGAACCAGAGGATCCCGGTTTGATTCCCAGGCAGGGCACATGCCCGGGTTGGGTGCCAGGTCCCCAGTGGGGGGCACATGAGAAGCAGCCACACATTGATGTTTCACTCCCTCTCTTTCTTCTTCCCTTCCCCTCTCTAAACATAAATAAATAAAACCTTAAAAATATAAAATAGACTAAAAGCCTAAGTATTCTGTGATTAAGACTAAAGCTTCTAACATTCAGCTAACTTTTCTTAATTCGCATAGGTGGAGGAGAACAAAAACAGGCCAAAACCTTTCAATTTTACATTTTCTTTCAAAACTTTCACCAAGTGCTATTGCTTGGAGGTTCGCAAGTAAAATTATTGGACTGCTAATAAATACTGAGGAAAACAGGCCATTTCAATCAAATGGTTACAAATAAATGTGCTGTAAAGAACATATTGATGTGACCTATTTTGTGAACACCGCTGAAATGGGCAAGGCGCTGTAGATGATACAGGAAAAAATGAAAACCTCTCCCTGCTGTCAGAGCTCCGCGGACCTCTGCGGGATGTTTAGGGAAAGCTGCCGGACGCAGGACAGCTGCGGGAGGAGCTATCAGAGGAGAGCAGCACATTGGATGAGCACTCTTTCTCCTCCAAGGTGCTCGGGACAGTGGCGGCTGGGCCGTGGCTGGGCCGTGGCTGGCTGTGGCTGGGCCATGGCTGGCTGTGGCTGGCTGTGGCTGGCTGTGGCTGGCTGTGGCTGGCTGTGGCCGAACGGGCAGAAGCAGGAAAGGCCAGGAGCTGGGAGGAGGATGCAGGGTGAGGACCTCCCAGCCAGGTTGGAGAGCAAGAGGGAATCACTTAAGAAAAGAGAAAGGAAACACAGTGGCTTTGTGGGAAAACAAAAGGCAGAACTTTTACCTGGAGTAGAGGACTTAGGAGAGAATTGGAGATACAAGTTGGAGTCAGAAAGTAAAGGATGTTGCACACCTACCTAAGGCGTCAGAATGGCCGCCTTGAGGTAACTGGGAGACAACAGAGAGGCCAGAGCCAGGGGATGGCATCATTTAGAGAGATTAGCGCCCCTGCATGGTGCAGAGTGCCCCTGCAATTCACAGTGCGTAAGTGTGAGCGGCCAGTGTGCACCTACTGAAACACTGTGGATCAGGAATAAGCCAGGTTGGTGAAGGAGGGAATAAGAAGGAAGCAGACACGCCAGAGATGCTGAAAAGAATGTTCCTGGCTTGGAGCTCATTAAATGGGGAGGACAGAGACAGAACACTGGCACTATATATTTTTAGACCCAAATGACTGGGGCCATTAATCAAACACAATACAAATTCAATGAAAGTAAATATGATGATTACAGATTTTAGATGAAAATGTCCAGCAATAAAACAATTACACTTATTCAGAGCTCACCATGAGCCAACAATGTTCTAAGGCCAAGGTCATGGAGGCAGCAAGGGGCAGTCAAGACTGAACCTAGACCACAGGTTTGCTTTCTGCTTCCAAGCTTCCAACAGGAGGCTGGCGATGTGGGGCTGAGGCCTAGGAGAATAATCAGAGTGAAAGAGAGCAACCTGGGAGCAGTAAGGGCTGCCCGGGGAGAGGTGGGTGGAAAGCCAAGGGCTGAGCCCAGGACAGAGCTCTGCCTGCCCTTTGTTTTGGATTCAGGTGACGACGTGAATCCAACAGAAGGCACCGACGCCTCCTGTGTGATAAGTGACGTGAATGTACAAAGAGCGACTTTCTTAAGAAATGAAGAAGTGAATTTCTTGTTTTCCTTCCATTCCATGTTGTCATTTTTCTCTTCTATTTTCATATTTCCATGGATCTGTTGTACAACAATCAGAGCTTAACTAAGAAAACTTCCAAAGCAATCTGAGTATAATCAGCAGAGAAACCATACAGGCATTTGAATAGCAAAGGGTTACTATAAAGGAGCTTTAACCGTAAAGGGGGATTCGATTTACAGGGGAAGAAAAAGTAAGAAGTAAAAGACTTTAAAGACCGTAGAAACCGCCAATATAAGGAGAAGCCCCCACCGCTGGAGCTGAGACAGAGTGCCCCCCCACCCCCACCTGCCCAACCTGGGATCTGACCTCGAGAGCTTCGGTTAGAAGCGGCACAGCCGTAGCTCACGGGATGGCAGAGAAGACATTGGTGGGCATCTTCCACAGTGCCGAGAAACTCGCTCGTGGGGAGGGGTCTCACCAGAGACACTCTTAGGTGAGGAAGAGGGGCTGGGGCCAGCGATTGGCTGCTGCATGTCCCTGCTGCGCGTTCTGCAGGAGTCAGAGGCATTCTGCTACAAAAGCACCCCAGAGGCGTGCCCGGGGAGCGGGGCGGGGGGCCAGTGGGGAGCCCCTGGCCAATGCATTACACAGCCGAGCATGGAGAGCCACAGCACTGCGGAAGCTTTAGTGGATACGGGAGAAAGCTGTGAGCACTGCAGCAGCCGCCCATCAGGTCCATCTGACCTACTAGGCAAAATCCTTTCCTCCTGCAATGTCTCCGCAGCGCCCTCTACTGACAAACATCGGGGTTGGCGGGCCCAGGAAAAACAGGTGAAGGGCCCAGATCCATTCTCACGGAGCAGGCACAAATGGGAAGCGGAAGCTGTGACTCACACAATTTCCTACTCCAGTAGGTGACTCCCACATTTCCTCTGAGGGCACGTTCAAAGCCACTTCCTCTCCCTTCTCCTTTGTCCATGGTGTTACTGTGGAGGGGAGAGCGTTGGCTGTTGATGGTGTTCAGAGAAAGTCAGATGAAAAACCTGGAGCTTTCTCTCTCCCTCCCAAACCTAAGAGCCAGGCAGAACCTGGCTGCGCACGCAACTAAGAACTCAGTTCCAGTAGGGGCAGCACCCTTCAAACTCAACAGTCGCCCCCCCACCCCGTGCCTTCATCTTATTGCTTAAGAACAGGCGTTAAGAATTAAAACAGCTGATTTCCAGCAAGACGCACAATAACATAGCCAGACAGAATCTTGTTTCGTTTGTTAATAAGGGAGGAAAAACAGACAAGCAGTCGTCACTTTCATGAATGGAGGAAGAAAGCAGGATTTAGCAAATACATCCTGAGTAAAAACTAAGGCTGAGGAAGGCTCATCCTCTGGGCACCACGTGACTCTGCCCTAATTTAAAGTAAAACAATACTAACCTCATTCCACACTAAAATTGTTCTTCCACTTTAAAAACTGTTTAAAAGAGCCCTAGCTGGTGTAGCTCAGTGGGTTGAGCACGGGCCTGCAAACCGAAAGATCGAGGTCCAATTCCCAGTCAGGGCACAGGCCTGGGTTGCAGGCCAGTTCCCAGCAGGGGACTCACAAGAGGCAACCATACATTGATATTCTCTCCCTCTCTCCTTCCCTTCCCCTCTAAAGATAAATAAATAAAATCTTTAAAAATAAAATAAAAACTTTTAAATATTAAAATACATATAAGAAGTACAGGTACTAAAAAGAGAAAACAAAAATTATTTGGAAAACTTGTGATAACTCTTTAAAGAAAAAAAAAAAGCAGCTGCCTGGCAAAACTCTGGAAATAAGTAGATGCAATTTGTACAAAACTTAATGATTCTCCTACAGAAAATTATTAAATATATATTAAATAAACTTCCCTTTCATCATACCAAAAAAAATTGTGGAAGTAAAACATCCAAACAAAATTTCCTTCCAAAATTCCTTAAAATTACAGAAATGTTTAAAAAATAATATATCCATAAGAGCATACAGAGAAAACAGCATAGAAATGGATAGCGAGGAGAAGCAGAAAGTGTGAAGAATTGCTGGAAGACAGAGTGGACTAACTTGACCAAGAAACGTGAGCTGGAAAAGAACACGCCACCCACCAAGAGCCGAGGTGTACTGGCCGCGAAGGCAGAAGCAGGCACAGGGGAAGAGCAGCCTCATCAGGCAGAAGGTGCCCACGAGCCGCTGACAGAGAAGCCTGAGGAACAAATCTGAGTCACCCTGAAGGGTCTGACCTGCAATGACAGTGATGTCAGACCTCAGACTGGAGGCCAAGGACAGCCCTGAAGAGAGAGAATGACTCGCCACATGCCTGGCTATTAAAATCCATTTGAGTGCTCACTTCGGCAGCACATAGACTAAAATTGGAACGATACAGAGAAGATTAGCATGGCCCCCACGCAAGGATGACACGCAAATTCGTGAAGCGTTCCATATTTTTATGGAATTTTCTAAGAAAACTAAAATTGGACCTGCCTTTTGACCCAGCAATTCCATGGCTGGGATTGTATCCTAAGAACCCTAAAACACCAATCCCAAAAAACATATGCACCCCAATGTTCATAGCAGCACAATTTACAATAGCCAAGAGTTGGACGCAACCTAGGTGCCCATCAGTAAATGAATGGATCAAAAAACTATGGTACATATACACAATGGAATTCTATGCAGCAGAAAGAAGGAGCTCCTACCTTTTGCAACAGCATGGATGGAACTGGAAAGCATTATGCTGAGTGAAATAAGCCAGGTGTTGAAGAACAAATACCATCTGATCTCACCTTTAAAAGGAAGCTAAACAACAAAACAAACAAGCAAGCAAAATATAACCAAAGACACTGAAATAGAGAACAGGGGGACAGCGACCAGAGGGGAGAGGGGAGGAGATTTTAGGGGAAATAGGGGAGGGATTTAGAGGAACAAATATAAAGGGCACATGGACGACAACTAAGAAGGGTAGAAATGGGAGGGAGGGGGGAGCACGGGGAGGGGTGGGATGGGATGGGAGTAATAGACAGAAAACTGTACTTGAAAAATAATTAAATAAATTTTTTAAAAAAGAATTCCTAAGCCACGTAAAAATAAATAAAAAAATAAAAAATAAATAAAATCCATTTGAGTGGAAGTCACTAGGTGAGGGCAGCATGCACAATTTCACCCCTCACCCTTTTCCTTCATCCTGCAGGAGAACTGGGTATAATGGGCGGAGCTCTGGCAACCATCTCAGGGTCAGGAGGGTGAGGGTCACATCGCGAGGCTGGTGGAGAAGCCAGCCACCTGGAGCCTGGGTCCCTGTTGACTTTGTGAAGGTGCCATACCAGGCCTGGAAAGCCAGCTTCAGGCTTCTCTCATGTAAAATGATGAAAAATAAACTCTTACCCTGATTAAGCCTCACTGTTTCAGGTCTCTATAACCTGGAGCTAAATGCAGTTTTTAACTCCTAAGGTATAAAACCACTTAGCTTTGAAATATGTAAAGCAAAATCTGTTATGGGGGAGGGAAAAAGAAGCTGACAAGTCAATAACCAGCATGGGAAATTTTAATACATCTGTCTCTGAAATCAAATGATCTCACACATCACAGAAAGTAACAAGATAGAAAAGATACGCCATGTAAACAGTAAGTATAAGAATCAGCCAAAGTAGGCAAGAATATTACAGACAAAATGAGAAGCGCTTTATAATGATAAGGTGGGCAATTCATCGAGACGCAATCCTATACCTGACACACCTAATAATAGAGCAGCAAATTACATGCAGTACAAATTGACAGAACCAAAAGGAGAGAACAAACAAACCCACAATCACGGCTGGAGATTTTGCCATTTCTCTCTCCGTAGATGATGAGGAAAGGGAACAGAGTAACATTGACAGCTCAACCTCACGTTTCTAGAACATTCTGCCAAGCAACTGTAGGATGCCCAGTCTTTTCAAGTATACACAAAGTAGTCATTAAGACAGACCCTTCTCCCAGACCAAAATGAACTGAGGAAGCAGGCAAAAATGAGAAATAATTTCGAGGATTTAATATAATTGACAAATTAAATCCAATAGATTCACATGGAACACACCCCAACAGAGCCAAAGCGTTATTTTCAAACCACATGAGCCAGTATCAAAAATTGACTGCATGCCTGGCTCTGGTAGGCAGCCTGTGACACGACCCCCGGTGATCCTCACCTCCCAGAATCTCACCCCAGGGTGTTCGCCTCCCATCAAGCATGGGCTGGACTTCATGATGCTCTTCTGATGAGTGCCATAGTGCGGGCTGGTGTGAGACCCAGAGACTAGTTCGCAAAAGGCTGCACAGTGTCGCTTTCGCTCTGTCCTCGTCACTCCTGCAGGAGCAGCCCCTACTGCCCAGTGAAGCACACGTGAGGAACAGAGGCCTCCTGCCGGCAGCCCTGTGAGTGAACCAGGAAGGCTGCTCCTCTGCCCCGGCCAAACAGAGAGGTAAAGTGACCTACCTGAGGTCACACAGCACACTTCCATCGGGGCCACCCGTGGAACACAGTCTGGGCTCCTCAACACCAGGCTCTGGGCTGTGCCTCACAATCATTAGAAAGCAATCTACTTAATAATAGAGGTGTGAGTAAAGAGCTAGTCCTGCCCCTCAGCGTGGGGAGCTAAGAAAACGAGGGAAAGTTTCTTACAGGAAGCGATGTACCATCGTGAAAGATGAAGACTGCATTCTGTAGCTCCACTTCACAAGATTGAACGTGTATCTCCCTTCTAGACTGTGAGCTCCTAATTCATCTCCCTTTAAAGCAATGAATATGTTCAACTAAGTGCATATGTTCCTGGATAGATATCTTATTTGACTGCACCTATCTGTGTAAAAAGACATTTTAAAAAATGAAATATGGAAAATTCTGTTACAGATCAGCATTAAGAAAACAACATTTGTTATTGATTTGGTCATAGGGAGCACACACTTTGAATTCTAATTAAGCAAACTATTATCTCCAAAAAAATCCATTGTTCTTGTTTAGAAACCTACATTTAAAGTTATACTCTATTATTACTATATTTTGGATTTCATCAATAAAGATATGTGGAAATTTGCTTTCTCTTTTTTCCCCATGAGAACCTACATAGTATCCTTGATTTCGCCTCTCAGCCAGCAAAGTCTGAAATATTTCCTATCTGAGTCTTTACAGAAATTTGCCAGCCCTTCACTTGAATAACTGCGGTTTACCAGCTTGCTCCTGCTCCACGCCCACTCTGTTGGATGAGAGGCTGTGCTCACCGTAGTTACCCACGGGCTGGGGGGGAGGGGGGTGGGCCTCGAACGGTGCTGGCCACTGAGTCCAAGAGGAAGAAAATAGTCCTGGACACCTTGCAGGGCCAATAAATGCCTGGCCCAGGACTGTGCCGTTAATTCCACTCTCCCTCTTGTCCCGGACGACTAACACGGGGTCCGAGAAATACAATAGCATCGTATGCTCAGAGGACAGGGGGCCACGTGAGTGACACACCGGCAGAGGGTTGACTGGTGGCCCCAAAAACATATGTCCATGTCCTGACCCTCAGAACCTGTGGGTGCGACCTTATCTGGAAAAACAGTAACTTATTATAGCAGTGCTAAGAAGTGAATACAGCACCCTACAGGGTTATCTCAGAAATGGATACGGATGTGACAGCCCCCAACTAAATCCCCTCAAATCAAATCCAAAGGTGCGCTGAAACCTTTCCAAATTATTTATAAAGGCTTAGTCCAAGAAATATAGAATGGTTTCACTTCATGTTTGCTAATGTAATTTGCCACATTAACAAGTTAAATATATGTGTATACATGTTTATTCAGGTATATGTAAATGACAAACCCAATTTAATAAAATTTAATACATATTCCCAATGCAGCTTTTCACAAACTTGGAACAAGGAGATTTTTTTTTAACTTTAGAAAGATTATCTACAAGAAACCAACTAGTAACATCACACTAGTGATGATGATAAAAACTTAATTCTTGACTTAGAGAAAAACTGACTAAGTCAACAATACAATAAGCGTGCACGTCACCAACGCCGCTGTTCAACATTGTGCTGGACGTGACACCAATGCCTGAGGAGTAGGAAAAAATGGCATAAATATCAGAGGAAGAGCTAAGGCATCGTAATTAAGATAACATACTCATCAACTCAGAAAATCCCAGGGAATCAATTAATAGAAGGACTAATTAGAATCACGAGACCCAAAGGAGACCTCAGGAGAGGACCATATCCAAGGCCAACAAATCCACCAGAGAGGTACGTCGAAATTTCAAAGGGAGGGATTCCCTTCCCAGCGGCAAACCCAGCTGTCGGGTTCCTAAGTATAAATTTACCAGGAAATGTGTCAAACTAAATGGTCTGTTGGGTGAGAGGAAATGAGAAACACGAAAGCCGTTCCAAACTCAAGTAGATGCTTATCAATCGCTTGATCCCAAGTGACCGACACAGACACGGGTATATCGGGGTCCCCTCCCCTAGAAACTACACCACTCACTGCGATTGCACAATCAGGTTGACGAGAGCTAAACTTCAGAAGGCGGGGAAAGCTGTGCAACAGCCCCCCATTCCTCCTCTTCTCCCCGCTGACCTCCCAACCGCTGTCTTGGTCCTGACACCCCCGACATGACGGCTCTGCTCTCACCTGCTCCAAAGCACTCAGGAAGGCAGCACGGAATTTGGAAACCTCATCGCTCAAAGAAATATTTGCAGAAGATAAAAAGGGTGGCCCTGAAGCAGAAAGCGAGTGATGCAAGGGAATTATTAAACAAAGGCTCTCGGGTGGATCAAGGAGCAGACACCGGAGCGGGTGCCTGGCCCGCCTCGGCCAGGGTTGTTGGCAAACTGCTCACTCACCGATCAACTCTGTCTTTGCACTTCATGAACGGGTAACCTGATTTCCCCACCAGTAGAGTGCGTTTGATCATTAAAAACTCTGAAAGCCCCTGTGGGAAAAAGAGAATGAGAACAGAAACGTGGGGACACAGTGACGGAGGGCAGCAGACCAGCCCCGTAAAGTCCACCTGTGGGAAAAGCACTGGTGTGATTGATGAAAACTTCAGACACTTTCCAACTTCGCGGCAGCACAGGTCAGAGCCAGTGCCGTCTCTGGGCTTCTCCAGGGGCAATTTAAAGCTCCTTGTGGGGCCACTGAAAGCACATTTCAGAGTTTCACTAAAGCCCTGTGTGTTCTGTGGCTCCTACTGATTGACGACTCGGTCAGTTGGACGTCGTGACGTCTGAAAGGTCCAACCCAGGTGCACATGCTGGAGATGAACAGTCAAAGGACGCCAGGCTTATTAACGATGGCTGCAAAACAGCTTTAATTCAAGGAAGTGAAAATGGCACCGATGTCCACGACCCGCCGGCAGGAGAGCATGCAGGAGTCTGGGACAGAGGTGGGTTAGTTAAATGGATGGCCAAGCAGAGTCTCTGTTTCCGAAGCAGATCACGCTGCATGCACAGTGATGCAGGAGGGATGGACCCCACAGGCTCCATACCTGGGTAGGGAACACTGGCTCCACCCACAGTTCCCCGGTTATCGCCTCAGCTTGCTGCACTGTGCACCTACTATGTGCCAGGGAATGTGCTGAGAACTGAGGATACAGGTGTAGCCCAACCCTTAGGACTTAGAGCAAACTTTCTGTGGGAGGCTGGAGAATAAGTAATTCAGACTTTCTAGACCCTGTGGGCACAACTATTCAAGTCTGCCTTTGTAGCCCCAAAGGGCTTTGTGTAAACGAAGATAGTACATGAATGAAAGGCGTAGCTCTGTTGCAGGAAAACTTCATTTACAAAAAGCAAGTGGTGCCGGAATTGACCTGCAGGCAGTCGTTTGCCAACCCGGGTCTAGAAGGACGCCCCATAAACCCGTAGTTAAAACTGCAGTAATGAGAGCCTGCTCAGTGCCCAGTCCAGTTCGACCTGCTTTGTGCTGGGTGGGCCAAGAAGCCCACTTAATGTTTTCCAGATGATGGCTCTAGCCGTGCTTCGTTGTCTTTAACCTCATTTGGAACAATTTTGTCAGGCTGTACTGTGACAGCTGTCATATCAACGTGCGTGTGTTTAAAAGCTTTTGAAAACAGGTACATTTTCGTGCGGCCATTTTAGCATTGAAGATGGAAGAAAATACGCAACACATCTGGCCCATTATGCTTTATGATTTCAAGAAAGGTAAGAACACAACTGAAACACACACACGCAAAAGATTTGTACGGCGTATGGAGAAGGTGCTGTGACTGAATGTGTCAAAGTGGTTTGTGAAGTTTCCTGTGCTGTTGACACTTTGGCCAAACAACTCTCTGCTATGGGGCTGTCCTCTGCATTGGAAGACGTTTAGCAGTTCCCGTGGCCTCTGCCCACTAGAAGCCAATAGAAGGAGATAGCCGACATACTCAAAATATCCAAATCAACAAAGTTTTGGATGAAAATGAAAAATGTGTCCTTTATTTTATGGAAAAAAATGATCAGACTTTTGGGCCAAGCCGTAGGTATGTCTTCACTTAACCCTCACAGCAGCCCTCTGAGGCAGTGTTACCATGTGCATCTCACATGGGGTAAGACCAAGGCCTAGAAAGGTTAGTAACTCAGCCAAGGTCATACGAGTAGCAAGTCGGGTGGGATGGGGCTTGAACCCTGCAGTTTAGGGCCTTTATTATGTAAGAACTTCATTGTACCAGTTCTTCCAAAAGAATATAAGGAGAAGTGTGATTAAAATGTTAGAAAGAAAAGGAATGAGATGGCATGGAACAGGTGGGCCTTCGTTAGGTGGGCTACTCAGAGAATGGGGAAGCCTGTTCCTGGGAGGCAGCCCCCCAGAACGATAGCATGGGGAGGGGAGAATGTTCTGGGCTGTATCAGATTTCCGTTGCCGCCATTCAAACCACCAACCACCTTCCCAGTTCAAACCACAGAGATGTCAGGATCTGGGGGCCGTCTGCCGGTTCCTCTGCTCAGGGCGTTAGGAAGCCAAAATCCAGGTGCCAGCTAACCGGACTTTCTCCGAAGCCTCTGGGAGAACCAGCCTTTGGGTTCATTCAGGTTGTCGGCAGAACTTACTGGCTTGTGGTTGGAGGGCGGTGTGCCCGCCTCCTTGGGTCGCCAGCCAGGAGCCACCGCTCCCCCTCCATCTTTAAACGAGAACACTGTTTTGGGTCCTTCTGACACTTGGGATCTCTCTGACTTCTGCTGCATCCCTCCCGCCTGTAGCTGGAGAAAGTTCTCTGTGCAAGGGCTCACGTTGCTAAACTGGCCCCACCTGGACGAGGGAGGCTACTCTTCCTATTAAAGGCCTGTGGCATTACAGGTACCTGCAGAGTCTCCTTTGCTGTATAACCAAACGGGTGGCAGGGGACAGTTTATGGGGACCAGCCATGGACATCTCTGGAGGCCCCTCTGCCTGCCACACAGGTGTGGTGGGAATGACCTCACTGCAGAAATCAGCAAATGACTCAAGTGAGGGCCTGCTAACCCCCTTCACCGGACGGAGTGTGTGTGTCAATGCTCAGGAGCACACACCGCCACTCTACCCACCCCCAGTGGGCGCGCTTCTGCAGAGGTGTCCAGCAAGAGGCCCCACATCCTCCGCACAGGGTCTGTCACTCCTGGGAACAGTGACAAGCCCAGGAAAGGTCAAAGGACCCACACAGGGCCAATCAGAGGTCTTTGGAGAGGACATCAGTGTGAATACTGGCATTGAAAGGGTCTTATTCTCTGAGATTGCAAGTTGGAGGTGTGTATAAGCCTGGGATTGCTGGGGATTTTCACTTGGAAGAAATCTTAGGCTATCCAAAGTTGGTTCCTGGGGCTCGCAGTCAAGGAACTGAAGGAAAATACAACTACAGAGAAGTGCCAGGCACTTCCGACACACACTGCCGGCTATCACGGGCCACCAGGTACACAGCAGCCCAGGCAGCCGCTGCATCCGAGCCTATATAGGCCACTCTTCGCCACCCAGCGTTGACAGAGTGGCTTGCAGATGACAGGCACTGCACCAGGCCCTGCGGGAAAAACAAGGTCCTTGCCCTGAACCAGCTCCGGCCTCAGAAGAAAAGAAATCAGGGTTTGCACACAATTAACAGAGAAGCAGGGCAGGGAGCGGCATGGGCAGCAGAAGGTGGTTAATGAAAGTGCATGCGCTCTGCTCCTCTCAGAGCAATGAGGGGTCAGCCCTGCGGGAAACGTGGGGGGCCCGTGTCAGACTCAGACAGCAGAGGTACCCCACCCAAGGGGCTAAGGAGCCGGGGCATGGACGCCCATCGCTCACGGGCTGCTCCCAGGGAGCCAGCTCCCACCTGCCGGGTCAGGGCGAAAGAAACCAGGGGCTGGCGGTGAGAAGTCAGGTCTTCTGCACTAACGTGGCAAGCCTCGGGGACAGAGGCGGGCGCCCACAGCTTCTGCTAAGCCCGGTGCTCCGAAGGTAGAGGGACCATGCAGGAGCAACACCTGCACATAGTTCTCTCTGGGGTGGGATTCTGAAAGGGAGCGGGGCTGCTACTTTGTCTCTAAGCCTTGTTTGTGGTTTTCAAAAAACGTATGTACATCGATTGAATTTTTTTAATTTGTAAAGAAAAACAAGGGCCCACTGCCTCTCATTGGGCGATCAGCACTTCCAGGACTGCAATGCGCGCAGAGCAGACAGCTGCCAAGGGCAGGGCCGGAGCGAAGGGTGAACATGTGTTGCTAGTAGCGCCTTGTTTATTTTAATGGGCAGCAGGAAAAAACACAGCTGGCACATAAAACCTGTGGTTTCACAGCTATTATTGCCTGGGGTAAGGCTAGGTTTTTTAAGTAAACGGTAGTAGAGGCAGTAGAAAGACAACAAGAGTTGTGGAGGCAGAGTCCAGGGACCAGAGCCCAGGAAACCGTCACCTTGGCTAGTGGCTTTGATAGGACTGTTGTTTTCAGGTGGGGCATGTTACGTGGAAACTTGAAGGGAGCAGGCATTTTCGTCTCAGACACGATGGAAGGTGGGTGGGCATTTAACTGAGGGCAGAGGGGGCTTCTCCAGGGGCTTTGACACACAGCCCCACCCACTCAGGTCACACCTCTCCCCCCAAACTCCAAGTACCTAAACTAGGAACACAGGGGGACCAGGGCCACAGAGTGGGAAGAGGTGGTTGTATAAGGAGAGGACCTGGCCACGCCCCTCAAGCCCTGCAAGAGAGCGATGTCCTGGAGTAAAAGGAGCCTGGACTTGGGGACCAGAAAGGCGGGGTTCAGATGGACAGCAGACCTGCCGAGGCTTGGACAGGTCACTGTCCCCCTGTCCGTTTCCACACCAACAAACGTGAAGTACAGTCTATGGGATGTGAGGAGCACACACTTCACCTCTATGGTCTTCCCCCGAAAAACCCACGGCCCCTGTCTAATCATGATGAAAACACCAGACAATTAACGTCCCTAATTCAGGGACATTCTACTGTCCAGGTCATCAAAAACAAAGAAAGTCTGAGAAACTGTCACAGCCAAGAGGAGCCCAAGGGAACCTGAGAGCGAAATGTCCTGTTGTGTGTGGGTGAGACCCTGGAGCAGAAGGACATCGGGGAAAACACTAAGGCGATCTGAATAAACACTAAGGCGATCTGACGTTGGTTAAAAACAATGTATCACTACCAATTCCTCTGTTGTGACAAAGGTACCACACTCAAGTGAGAGGTCAGCGAAGGAGTCACTGGGCCTGAGCCCGTAGGCATTCTCTGCACCGCCTTGGAAATGTTTCCATCAAATTAAAACTGCTCAAAAATTCAGAGTTTATCTGAAAAATGGAAGCACACCTCCTCCACAGAGCTGCTAGAAGGCTGAAAGGAATGTTGTATGGGGAACGAGTGGTATACAGAAGGTGCTCAATAAATGCTCAAGAGGCCAGTAAGAAGCCTTGTAGAATGTCCCTGGAATTTCTGAGAACAAACCCTTGTTGAATGGGTGCTCGGTCAGCCTTCCCACGTCACCCTCCTCTATTCATACTTACCGTCCTGTGGGCTTCCTCTGGTCCACCACGTTCGATACTTAACCTGTCCCAGGCACCAACACCCGCTATTAAGTTTGTTCCCATAAGCCTCCCGTAAGCCTAAAGAATAATGATAATTGAAAAAAGAAAACAGAAACAAATGTTGGGCTCCTTTTACCTGTTGAAAGCACAGATTCCCAGGTGTGACGCTATAGGTCATCCCACAGCCCAGAGCCCAAACTGTCTCAGTCTTACTCAGTGACACCAGGGCAGCACCCAGATACAGGGTGGAGCCCACACACCCCAGGCCAGCGAGATGCCCGACGAAGGCCACACAGGACTCACAAGCCAGGGGCAGCTTCATGGAATGAGGAGTCTGACCAGAGGCAAGTCAGCGCCCAAGAGGGCCTGCACTGGGCCTGCTAGGACATGCCAGCTGTTGAGAAATGAAATTTCTGTCTTCACACAGAGCCACCACCAGGCAGGGGAAGGAAAAGACCCCCCCCCCCCCCCATTGAAACAGTAAGGCTATTGGAATGTTTCTGCGGACAGAAAGATGGCCCTGGGCTGGCGGCTCGAAGCATTGATTTGAGGCCGTGGGATTCTTGATGACCTGGGCAAACTGCAGTGAGCCCAGAGCCCCAGGCTCTCCCTTCTGAGAGAAATCATTTGGAGATTACATAAATGATTTCTTACAACAGCCTCAGAGAGTCATCTTGCCAGTAGAGAATTTTTTGCTTGCTTTTTATAAAAGCTTTTCCTCCCAAACATGCCTGGATCTGTCTTAATGCCTCTAAAAAGGTGAAGTCCTCAGCCTTTTCTCTTATTGGCTGAGGACTACAGAAGCCTCCCTCCTCACCAAGGGCAGATTGGGCCTCCAGACCATGCCCGCCTGCATGCTGAGGTGGTCTGGAGTCGCCATGCCTGGGCTCTGGGGCAGTGGGCCGTGGGCCGAACTCCAACTCTGGCACCGGGGCACTGGGGACATGGAGAGGAGAGGGAACAGGGGCCAAGGAGGAGGGGCAGACCCCCCAATCAGGAGGCTCTCTGCTACAGTTAGAGAGCAGACAGTTAGAACTCAGGGTAGCCAGGGGGCTCCAGACCTTGGCTTCAAACCACGTTGCATGTCCTCGGCTTTTGCTGGGAGGTGAGCAGGCCAGGACAATAATAAGATGCTTCCACAGGCAGCCTGCAGAGTTGCTTAGAACAGTCTGGCACTTCACCGGCCACCTCCCAGCAGGGAGAGGCCCAGACTCCGAGTCCTGCAGCAGGAGCCTGTTGTTAAAGGGGCAGACACCTTAAACCCCAA
Source organism: Sturnira hondurensis (assembly GCF_014824575.4). Taxonomy (NCBI): domain Eukaryota; kingdom Metazoa; phylum Chordata; class Mammalia; order Chiroptera; family Phyllostomidae; genus Sturnira; species Sturnira hondurensis. The sequence goes on from NW_028083884.1 coordinate 1,721,664, forward strand.
GAGGGACCATTGGCGTAAATACTTTAACTCTTTCAAGATCTTTATTTTTTTAAAGGATATAAGAAAATCAGAATCCAAGCTGAAGATATTTGTAACTTATTTCACTGACAAGGAAGGATCCACATCACCTTTACATGCAAGAATAAAGGATTCTTTAGGGGGGAAAAGGCAAGGCAGAACTGCCAAAAATATATATGAAATGCTGCTCAACCCCACTAGTAAGGGGGGGTCAGCCAATGGCACCCGGTGGTGTGGGTGGGTGTGAAGAGGCACCAGCTGTGCCCCAGGGAACCACAATAACAGACTGAGCAGGAGAAGGCCCCTCCCAAGGTGTGATCACCCTGGAGTCGTGGGGAGGGGCGGCCTGACCCGCTGCCTGCAGAAACACAAGGAGGTTTTTCCCTCTTTAAAAGAAAGAAAACATTTTAAAAGTCTGCAGCCACCACGGTAGATTGTGACACTGGAGAAAGTGGTTGGGGGGCACATGCGTGTCATTTTCTGATTTTTTTCTGCACGATGGAAATATGTCACAATTTTTATAAAGCTCACAAATGATGAAAAACAAATGAAACAATGACATTAGAAACAAGGATAGGGTCAGGCGAGGACCCCCAAGATGCAGAAGCAATTCCCTTGAAACACAGCCCTGGGGGAGGGGGATGGACAGGACCAGAATCCCCTCCCCACTCCAAAGCCCCCAGGCCTCGCTGCCTCTCAGGGCTGTTCATGACCCACCACTGGGTCGGGGGCTGTGACTTGGGGACCCACCCCACCCATGGTCCAACCACTGTCTGACTCTGATAACAGGCTATCAAAACGAAAGTTTTAATTTTTGATATTAAGAAAGTGCTGATGTTATTAACCAGATCCTGATGTGAAAAAGAATATTCATTACTCATTATAAATGTGGACCCTGGGAAAGGGCATGCCCTAAGTTCTCATTCTCTATTACAGAGTGTCTTGCAGTAATAGGACTTCCATTTGCATTTGCTGAGGTTGGAGTTTGTCTTCATTTCTGATATCTAAAAGAGAGTCCGTTCAGGTTGGGTCAAAGATAATTACATTACTTTCCAAGATGTCATGGATTCATGCTTTTGTATTCTGTGAAATATGTGATCACAGCAACTTGTGTTTCTTTGTGATAGCAATTAAGTTCCAGCAGAAAGAACCTATCGTTGTAGGCTTGAAATTAACTTAAACGGGTGAAAATATTTATTTTTCCTTTGCTCTTTGTATGGACTCACGTAGTGAATTAAATGCAGGGCTCTCTTTCTTGATTATTGCTTTAGGAAGAAATTGTCATGCCTCATTACTCATTTTCAAAAAAAGATGATAGCATACTTTGTTACAGGATTTTTATATATTACTAATGTCTAGGAAACGCAGCAGATTAATTCTCTCTGCACAAAATGAAACTGATTGGGTGAATTGGATATCTAGAAAAGCCCATCAAGTATGGCCCAAAAAGTTTATGGAAGAAGGCACACAAAGACCCAATGGGAAAAATAGAAATCTAACACTAAGCATATAAAATTATCTAGAAGTTTAAGATTGCTCTAAGAACCACTGATTGAATAGGTAATTTTTAAATACTAACTAATATAAATTATTGTGGTTGTGGGAAGTGTAAGACATGAAAAATAACTAAAAATGTACTGTGAGATTTATAAGAAATGCTAAAGAAGTTAAAGAAGCTGAATTATTTATAGTCATTTCAAAGCCAAGTATAAGTTTCAAGTGCAATTTTGAAGAGTCTCTGATAAAATATGGCATCAGTGGCCGCAGGACCAGACCTAAACCACAGGAAACTGTAGTAGAAGAACATTGGACTTGAAGGCAAGACACGTTGGTTCCAGCATCTCCTCGATGTAGAAACTAGAGACTCCCACGGTTTTTCTTTGCCTACCATGCTCTTATGACCCTTCCTTTTTGGAAGGAGCCCATTCCATGGGGTTCAAGTAAGGTGAACTTTTACTGACGTACATGAGATGCTGGGTATCTCGTGTTTGGCCCCCAAACCCAATCTCTCCCCTTCTCCACACAGCTCTGGGCCTTGGGAGACCCACCAGTCCCAACCTGTGTTAACAGAACCCTGGTGCTCTGGCTTCCAGTTGACCTGCCCCCGTAAGAGTCACCAGTGGAAGAAAAAGACAGAAGAAAAGTGAGGTCATGGAGCTTATTCCCCAGCTCCTTTCCCATTAGGTATCAGAGCCAAAGGTCACAGCTTCTGTCCAAAAATGCTCCCAGGTCCAGTAACTGCCCCCTCCTGCCCCTTCATGCAGAGGAATGGTGACAACAGCCTGGGGTACTTCGTTAGCCCTCCTGGTTTCCCCTAATCTTCTCCCATATATATCTTTGCCACTAATCTGTTTAGTACGTTCTCCTCAAGTTGCCCATATTCAATGTCATCGATTTCCTGTGGGGACCCTGGCTAACACCCTTGGTCTTCTGCTTCCAGCTCTACCAACAGTCCAGACCCTGGCCGTTCTAGACTGAGGTCATCTAAAGAGCTGGTGCTCCCAGTATAAAGGGGGAGCTTCTGTCTTATTGCTATAGGCAAGCAAAAGTTATACCTGTACCTGGAGAGAAAACCCTGGCAAGAGAGTAAAGGATGATCAGGAAGAAGGCAAAACTGAAGGCAGAGGAAACTTGTTTCTCTCACCTGCTATATGCCAAACCCCGTGCCAGGTCCTGGGAATGCAAACATGACCAGACTCAGTGGTGTCTACAGTCTAAAGAACTCAGTGAATCTGAAGGGTTATTATCACCTTGAACAGAACTGGACTTTATTTCAGACCTTAACACCACTTGCCAAGTCACCCCAGAGTTAAACGTCCAATGCGGAAGTTTTTAGTTTATTTTCCTAAAGTAACATTTTTTATAAACTAGAGAAATCCAGTTCTGGAGGTTACAGCTCGTCTCCATCAGTCACTGTAGGAATGACTAGACTCTGGCTATGGTGCATTGCCCAGTTTAACTGTCAGGACATCAGGAGGAGGAAGCTTCTGCTATCATCCCAGCTTTCCAGATGAGAAAACCAAGGCTTAAACTCACACAGTCAAATGCGGTATGGCTGTGATTCAAACTCAGGTACTTCTTTACTCTTCATTGTAACCTCTACACTATAATCTTTTTTTAAAATTTATCTTTAGAGGGTAAGGGAAGGAGAGAAGGAGAGAAATATCAATGTATGGTTGCCTCTCGTGTGCCCCGTGCTGGGAACTGGCCTGCAACTCAGGCATGTGCCCTGACAGGGAATCGAACCACGATCCTTTGGTTTGCAGGCCCGTGCTCAATCCACTGAGCTACACCAGCCGGGGCTATCTTTTTTGATGATTAGTCCAATCAGATCTAATCTTCTATTTACTAAAAAAATCTCCATCAAAAATTAACTATGCCAAAGAATGGTGTGCAGGAACATGGTAAATCCCCATGAATTTATACCTGAGAAAAATATCAAATTAAACTCACGTAAAATTTTTTATATTAACACATCACCAAACCAAACCACTATTCATACCATTCCAGGAATATTGTGCCAAATATCTCAACAAAGAGTTCTTAGTATGAAGTCCAAGCAGGGTCAGGGAGAATCTAATCTATTTTTTTTCCAAAGATTTTATTGCTTTTTTAGAGATGGGGAAAGGTAGGGAGAAAGAGAGGGAGAGAAACATCAATGTGTGGTTGCCTCTCATGAGCCCCCTACTGGGGACCTGGCTGCGACCCAGGCATGTGCCCTGACCTGGAGTAGAACCCACAACCCTTTGGTTCACAGGCCGGCACCCAATCCACTGAGCCACACCAGCCACGGCTGATCCATTTTCAATTGCATCTGGAATCTGGTGGAGACAGCTGGAAGCATTCCAGTTCAATCACATATTAGCACTGGGCATTCAGCTGGCACAGCATTATCATCCATTATACCTGAGCTACAACACACTTTTTAATGAAGTGCACTAATGGTCTCTTTACCATTTGCCCTTCCCATGAAACCATGCTATTGTAACACTCAGGGTTTTAGTAAGATGTGAGCTTCAAGGAGGGCAGGTTTTCCTGCACCTGCTTCTCATCAGATAGGATAGGGACTTACTGTCTTATCTCCAGGAACAGAGTGAGGACGTTTGCTTTGTAATAACTCACACTTTGCTCAGTTTGTCACCTTGTTCAGGTGGCCAGCAATTATGAGTTAAGTCCTGGGGCCAGAGAAGGAGCTGGGTCTAATTAGAAAGGGGAGAAAGATGTCTCGCACACTCATCTTGGAACTCGTGGAGGACTCGGAAAGGTCACTGGCATACAAGAGGTGTTGACACCTCCCATAGCAGCTCACCCTTTCCACTGGCTGCACTGGGATGTTGGGGGTGCCAGGAAGGCAAAAAACGGGGAACCAGAAAAAAATTGATTGTCTGGGCTAAATCAGTATGTCAGCAAGTAGGCAGATGGGAAATGGCAGGAAGGAGAGAGTTCCAATTCCCTGAGGCCGCAGAACCAAAGAGGGCTCTTCAGAGAACAAGTGGGGGTTACCAGCATCTAGAGACCCGACTCTTAAGGGAATTCATCCGGTTCAAAACCTTCTCTTATTCCCTGGGACTGGCCGACCTACATCTGCCGGCAAATAAACCTGCTGAAGTGAGGAGTTTGGGACACTTCAAATGCGACCATACCCTGAGATTATGTCACAGTTGCTGCCTCCTCTTTGCGTTACTGCCGTCCCAGGGACCCTGGAGCCCTCTCCTCTCTCCCCTCATCACCTTATTACATTATTCGCACTCCCTGCGTGCAATGACCTAATTAACTGGGTAACTGTTCGGTACTGCACTTCTCCACATGCCAGGCGCACACAGCCTGGAACCAATTTTTAACCCAAGATGAAGAAAGTTCCGTTATGATTCACCTGAAATAACTAGCAAGGCTTTACCAATCACCATCTCATGGAAATTCAGCATGAACAGAGGCTGACTATGGCTTATAAAGGAAAAAACTTTTTATTTTTTAAATTATTTTTAAATGAGTAAATGAAATCCAAACACTACTTGAGACCCTGGAAACCAAGTTGAGATGGCTCATTTGATGCGTCCGTGTGACTGCGCATGGGGTGCCCCAGATTCAACGTTGTTTCCAGACGGGGTTGTGAGGGCATTTCCAGGTGAGGTCAGCATTCGAACTGGTGGATTCAGTGCGAGGAAACTGCCTTCCCCCAACACAGGTGGGCATGCAGCCCGTGGACAGCCTCCGTGGAACAAAAGGCAGAGAAAGGAAGGATTTGCCTTTTTTTTTCTGCCTCACTGTTGAACTCCAATTTTTCATCTTGTCTCTACCCCCCTGCCCTCACCCTGAAATTTATACCACAGCTCTCCTGGGTCTCCAGCTTGCAGACAATAGGTCATGGGACTTCTCAACTTCCGGGATCTTGTGAGCCAATTTCTATAATAAATACAGATGCCCCTGACCAGTGTGGCTCAGCGGGCTGGGCATCATCCCACAAAGTAAGGGGTTGCTGGTTTGATTCCCGGTCAGAGCACATGCCTGGGTTGCAGGTCCGGCCTCTGGTCAAGGGGACACGGGAGAAGCAACTGAACAAGTTTTTTTTCTTACATCAATGTTTCTCTCCCTCTCTTTCTCCCTCCCTTCTCCTCTTTCTAAAAATAAAGAAAATCTTTAACAAAATAAAATAAATACCGATATATAGCCTACTGATTCTGCTTCTCTGAAGAACCCTGACAAATACAGAAGCCAAAACTTGGCTCGTTTTACTTTTCACTCTTCACTCAAGTGACCGCCAAAGCTTTTGTCTATAGCATCACATCCCAGGAGTTTTATGGGAATTCTTAAGACCAATAAATAACTGCCATCACTGGAACATAAATGGGAATAAAAATGAAATAGGTCCTGCCTGTTACAGTCTCCATAATTTTCCATAAGGCCACTCTATTGTAGCTGCCAAGGTCACGGTTCCAAGGTCAATCCTAAATCAAACACCAGGCCTAAAAGCCTGCATGCAACACACACAGAGGTGGATTGTCAGCAGCCAGGGAAACTGGAAAAATAATAAAAATTGCTAATTTTATAGATGCAGATATTAGGAAACTTAAATAAAAATGGATACTGAGTATGTGTGTGAGGGGGGAGAACCTGGAGCTAAACAATTGCATTTAGCTTTATTATGAAAAGTAGGGAAAATATGGCCAATGGATAGTGAAATCAATAGATAATTCCAATACACATTAAGGTCCAAATTGCACTGAGATTATTTTTCACATAAGATTTTTATTGCTGGAGTACCTGCTAAGAGCAGCCTTAGGGGAATCTATTAAAAATACCATTTAATTGCAAGATGATAATAATTCTCTGAACTAATGAAAAGCCACAGATGTAATTTCAATTTCAACACAGTAATGAAGTTTTAAACACCATGAAGCAAAATCACTGCTTGTTTCCAGAGCTTGTTTTTCACAATGTGTTTGTCTCCATGCCCCTTTCGGCCCCAGCATCTGCCTCCGTGGTCATCTGCGTCCCCCGCACCCTTGATGCACAGTGGGAAAACAGGAGCAGAGCCAGTGTCGGTCACCACCGTTGCTATTCCTAGTGCAGGAAGTCCTACCTGAAGACTGGAGTTTCAAGAGTCCTTCCTGGAAGTGGAGAAAATAAGGACGAAAAGAGCTCTTCCTAAAATGTAGCTCTAAAACTTAAACTCTCCCCGGGCTTAGTTACCAATTGCTTTTCCTGTAACTATAAAAACTGTGCTCTGTTCAGGCATCTCAGGGACCTGGAGACCTCATAAAATGAGAGCTCTTCAGAGGTCAAGTGCAGCATAGACCTCCTTAAGCTTGCAGCACTCATTTCGAAGTGTAAGTTATTATAAATAATCCATGGATCTGCCCCGCATGCTCAGATGACATCTGTCCAGGATTTGAGTGCCTTTGCCATTGTATTCAAGGAGGTTCTCAATGTAGTCGTGTGAAATATGTGGATCAGAGACGGGAAGTTATGGCTAACAGCTCTAAAAGGCCAAAAGGGGAAAACCGAGCGCGTGTTGAGAGAAGGTTGGTGGACATGTTCCTCATGCAACTTAGAGTCCAGGTGCAAAGGACTCCCCCAAATTCTGGATGAAGACTTGCAGTAAGGAGCTTGGAGAGGGCCCCTGGTGACGTGTTACACTTCAGGAAAGCATCTCCGGCCCTCTTAATATATACACCTGCTGGCTTATGTGAGCATCCAAAAATTCTCGCTCCATATTACAACTGTGTTTAAATTGAAGCTGACCATGCCCTGTGTTCCAATTATATTCTTTAAAATACTCATTACCTGTCTACTGAGGAGAGCCTATCAGGTCCATGCTATGCGCTGAGAGAGATACTATGTGCGTGGGTATTTTAGGTGTGACAACGTTCTTTCCAATTTGGTAGATATAAAATGGTGGTTTTGACTGATGCAGCTCTCAGGTTGAGCCTGTCATGTGCCGGGCCTCACAGTTTAATTGTCAAGTCTTCTTCCAAGTGCTGCTGATCAAAGCTTCTCACTGTAAGGCTCTGTAATTGGGTAGGACATACCTCGGTAATTTTAAGCACTTGGCCTTACCTCCTGGTGTAGAAAAACTCGTAAAGTGCTCAAGAGCCTGAAATGGTCCTGTGCTCACTGCGCCCCTGCTTCATTGTGGGAATAAACAGCATCTGTCCACTCCGTTGGACTTAAATCAGTCGCACATCCCCAGACGTTCCGCTCGGTACTCTTATCTCACACTTCGCAGGCAGGTCTGCTCACCGGCAAGCTGAGCTGTCCATTGAAAGGTGTTAAGTGACTTGTTTACCTTCACCTTCTTGGAGAAATGAGTCAGTATTTTGCTTAAGAGCCAATCAAATCCCAAGAAACTGATCTTTTTTTCTTTCTTTTCCCTTGAACAGGAGTGAATGGTTTCTCTTAAGTTCTGATTGAGTTCAACAATGATCAGTGGAATACCAAAAAAGTTTGGAGCAGAACATTTAAGAAATGTATGGAAAGCACCCAGAAAGAAGTAGTGAAGATAAATAAGAGGATTCAAAAAGAAGAGGAAATGGCTGAAAAGGAATTCCTTATGCCACCCAGCTCACTAATGCACAAATGCCAAGGGATTATTAACATATATTTACATAAATCCCTCTTCAGAAACCTTTTTGTACCAGTTCTGTAACACCATTGTCATTATCTTAAAGATGTATTGGATTTCCCTGAGGTTACAGGAACGTACCAAATGCGTTAGAGGTTTCAGGGCCATGGGATTGTTACTCTTAAGAAATTCAATATTTAAGAGTTATCTCAAAATAAGACCAAGTTAAAATAGCATCAAACGCTGGTGAGTGGTGGCCGTAAGGATAACAGAAGAAAGATGGCATCCTTGACCTTTCAAAAATCAGTCACTGAAATATTCACATTAACCCGTCAATGTGCGTTGATTGTCAACTCTTTACAAGGCACTATAGACAGGCACCTTGAGTTGTAATTTTCATTTGTAAAATTACCCAAACAGTTCCTGTCTTGGTGCTGCCCTTTTAAAGTTGCAATGGCCATAGTGCCTGGCATACAGTGAGTGCATACTAAATACCTTTTGAATAAATAAGATGTGCAGGAGTGACAAACATTTTATTGGGAGTTACTAATAGACAATACACAATAGATAGATATAGATATATATGACTATCGCTGATTACAGTGTTGCCACAGTGCAAATTTTAGGTGAGAATCAGATAATTTCTACCAAGTAGAAACTGCATCCAGTTAACTGCATCCAGTTAACTACTTTGTTCAGAAGCTTCTGCAGCATTTGCCCTGGTTGCTGGCATTTTATTATTCAAAACCATCTGCAGCAACTAATTAGACCAAAGCCATTCTAAACTCAGGGTGTGGACTCCCAGTGAGCTATGACAGAGGAAAGACATTTTGTACTTTACATCTTACTTTAAAACTTAATAAAAAATTATTTGAATAACCCCAAAACCCAACATTTGAAGACTAGCTACCAAATACTGTAAAATATAGGCCAAGCAAGACTCTGAGGGTTAATACATCACACCTCAGATCCAGAGCAGGACACAGATCTCCCAGAAATGTGACCAAAAGACTTCCCCATTGGACACCAAGATGGGAGGGGGCCTGACAAGCTGTGCAAGAAGCAAGAAATGCTACTGCTGTGGATTCTCCATCGGTCAGTGCAGAATGGCCAAGGAGATGGGGCTGAAGAGGAACCATGGGCTGTGCCATTTTGACTGTATATCATCCAGCCTCCTGGCCAAGGGGGCTTCTTCTGGAGGGCTGAGGAAGGGGAGAGGGAAGGCAGGGATCTGCATCCACATTATGATTCAGAATGCCCATGACCCAAGGGGCTCTACCATGAGTACATTGCTCTCTCAAGGCCAAACATAGAATAGAAACATATCCTCAGAACAGAAAACCTAAGAATGTGGTATCTATGTAAACCAGCAGTCCTACAATTGCCTCTACCTCTGCCCTACTATTTCTCAGCACAGATATGGCCAAGAAAGAGATGTGTGTGTGTAAAGGTGAGTAGGAACAAGGAAAAAATGAACAAAGAACATGAGAAAGAGAGTTGGAGAGTGAAAGAAGAAGAACGCAAGGAAAAGAACATTTAGGAACAGAAGCATTAATCTAGAAAACAGAGTGTAGACAAATAGTTCTACACAAACTTGAAAACATGACAGACAACCCAATTCTCTGAAAAGGGCTCAAGTAAGATTCACAAAAAGAACAAAAAAGAGAGAGAGAACACAAGAAAATGAAAGTCAAGCTAGTGGCAGAGCTCAGAAAAAGAAATAAAAAATACCTTCAGAGATATTTTTTCTTAAAGCTATATTAGAAGCCACAGAAAGAAAGTAAGTGTGACTGAGAACAGAGATATAGAAAACACTTAGGTGTTCCCTTTTTTATAAAAACAAAAAATGATTAACATATAAGATTTTTAGAGAGAAGATATAAAGGAAAAAGATCTAAAATACACCTCACCAGTAAACCGAAAAGGTCAGGTGATGTGGACACTGGCCTGCAGTGTCTCCAGCATTGTGGATGAGATACGAGAGAAATTCATACAGACCACCGAAGTCCTGCGGAGGAAAAGGGATGGCACAGCCACCCTCTCAAGAGGAGAGCGCCCCAGCCCTTGCCTTGACAGGCTTTTATTGGGTTCAGTTTGCACAGGAATACAGGGTGTATACATAAATCTCATCAATCACTGTCAGGCAGAAATGATTAAACAATAGATAACATTCAGAGAACTCTGGGGGCTTATTCTGAGTCAGGATCAGATAGTTAAAGGGCCATAAAACTTTGGGGAACAAACTCACTTCTGCTTAGATCCTTATCATTTAAATTGAGAGTATTAGCAAAGCAGGTTTCATAGGATTTTATGCTTTCTCTCTCTTAGGCCTGATCGTCCAGGGAGCCCACCCTTTCCAGAACAGGACCTCACTGCCCTCTGTCATTGTTTCAGGCTTCAGTCAGGCAGGGGAAGTAAGGCAGCCAAGAGATTAGGAGACTTCTTGAAGCTGTGTCTCCTTAATGGCTTATGGCTCCAAGGTATTTCTACTCAGCCTTAGCCACAAGGGGTTACAGTTTCTGAAACCAGGAAGGGCAGTTCCCAACAGTCAGGCCAGTTTTCTGACCCACTGGACTGCTCATGACTCAGTTATCCCAACTGGCTTGCTAGCAGAGGCTTAATGGAAACCCTCTCCCACGTTGCATAATAGACATCTGACTGCCGGCCATAATGGCTGGTGGTCAGACTGACCTTCCTGTACTTGGGAACAGCCCAGTCCTTTACCTAACGCATCGTCCTGACTCACATTCTGAAACCCGGAGGCAACTACCCAGAAGAACAAGAGACTAACCCCTCCCCTATTCCCCGACAAACCTCAGCCTTTTCTTTTAAAAGCCTCTTTCTTGCCTCCCCCTCCCAGGCTGCAATCGGTCCAGGCTCAGCCCACCTGTAAGCACAGCATCAAACAAAGGCACTTGGATCAGATCATACGGCTCCTCCCACCTCTATCTCCCACGCATTTCTAACAAACAACACTCCTCTTCCCCACCAAAAAAGCAAATAGACTTGAACAGAAAAATACTGCCAAAGGTACTGCAGATTATAAATAATTCTAGCATTTTTAGATCCTGAAATTAAAAATATATATATTTATTTTTCAAAATCAAAAGGGCAACAGATACAACAAAACTCAAGCAGAATAAATAAAAAGAAAACCATACCTAGGTACAACATAGTCAAATTGCTGAAAGTCAAAGATAAATAGAAAATCTTGAATGCAGCTGGGGGCAGAGAGCATGGGGGGACTCATTATACACAAGGAAACAATAATACAAACAACAGCTGACTCCTCATCAGAAATAATAGAATCCCCAAACAATGGAATGATACCATTAAAGACAGTGGATTGAGACAAAATAATGAAAGTAGAAATTGAGAATTCTATACCCACTGAAAATAACCTTCAAATATTAGAGTAAAGGAAGACATTTTAATTTTTTTTTAATTTGAGGGAATTCGCCACCAGCAGACCAACATTACAAGAAAGGTTGAAGGACGTTCTTCCGACTGAATCAAATGAACATCGATGTACAGAAAGGAAGCACACCAGTAAAGGCAAATATGCGGGTAAGGCTAATGGACTGTGTTTGTCTTCTCTTGATTTTCTTTAATGTCCTAAACGGATAGTTCAAAGTGAAAATAGTGATATTGTAAGTTACAGATTATAATTATGAAAAAATAAACTGTAGGACAACTACAGCATAAAGGAAATGGTGTGAGTAAATCAAACAAAACTATTTAAAAGTTCTTACATTTGTTAGGTGGAAAGGAGAAAGTAGGAAGAGGAAAGTGTTAGGTATAAAATGTAAAAACTGATACATAAAGTGAAACAACATAAACTCCAAGACTTTAATAAGTTGAAGATGCATATTCTTGGCCCCAAAAGTAACCCCTAAAGGAACAATAATAAAAAACAGCCAGGGAACCAATATAGAAAATAAAATAAAATACTAAAAAATATTTAACCCCCACAAAAAGGCAAAAAAGGAGTATACAACAAATCTCAGTAGTGACAATAGTAAACAAATAGCAATATTATCAATTATTATGAATATAAAGATGAAGATGTAAATTGACACTATAAGGATGGAAAACAAAATACCATGCAGAGTAATCATCAGGAAGCTGGGTGCCCATACAATTATCAAATAATTTAAATGCTAAGAAATGAAATATCATATGCCACAAAGAGAGATTTGTACTGATAAATGTAATGATAAAAGGAATATAATTCCTTTATAATTATAAAACAATTATTTCATGAGGAAGACTCACAATTTCAAATATATATGCACCAAATAACACAGCTTCAAAATACATGAAGCAAAAACTAACAGAACCAAAGAGAGAAAAGACAGATCTACAATTATTTTTGAAGATTTTCTATCCGTGTCTCAGTAGTTGAGAGAAAAAGCAAACAAAAATTCAGTAAGGAGGGACATCGGAACAATACTACAAGCAACTTGACTTAATATTTACAGAGGGCTAAAACCAAGGTCAAGATACACGTGCTTCGTAAGTGCACACAGAACATGTGTAGCAAGATAGACTATATGCTAAACCATAAAATGAGCTTCAGTAAATTGTAAATGATTGAACTCTTACAGTTTTCTATTCATCATGAAATTAAATTAGAAATCAACAAACATAAGCTAATAAAATCAACCAATGAAGTCAAAATTAATAAAACCAATAATACAAGTATCTAGAGGAACTCCATATATTTGAAAAGTAAATAACATACTTCTATATGATCTATGTATGAAAGAAGGCACGAGGTAATATTTCAACTGAATAGTGAAAACACAAAATATAAAAATTTATGGGATGCATCTAAAGTTGGCTCAGAAGGAAAGCTACAGCAACAAGCGCCTGTACTAGAAAAGAGAAGATTTAAAATCAGTGATTGAAGTTTTACCTAAAGAGCTAGAAAAAGAACTTATTAAACACCCATGAAAAAGGTAAAAGCAGAAGTAAATGAAATGGAAAATAGTCTAATAGTACAGAAATGTAACAATCTAATGTTGCTTCATAGGAAAAAAATCAATAAAATTGATAAACCCCTAGTAAGACTAGTAAATGAGAAAACTAAAACACAAATTATCAATATCAGAAAAATGATAGATTCTACAGATTTTCTAAAACAAGAGAATATTGTGAATACTCCATGTCAATAAAATTTGACAACTTAGATGTAACAAACTTCATCACATTAAGGTAGAGGATCTTCAAACAAAACCATTGAGAAAATGAAATAGCAAAGCACATCAGGAGCAAATATTTGCAGAAAATGATACCATATCACCTTTCAATTCTAAAATGCAAATATTAGTGATAACATATTTATTATACTGTATTATAATAATTATATAACATAATATATAATATGGATATTTGGGAGGTATTTAGTTTATATTGTCTACTATGTATAATTTATTCTAATTTATTTCATATTATTCATTATATATTACTTATAATCATACAAATAAAATATATAATATATAAAATCGTATTTAATTCTTGTAAAACAGAATGATTATGAGTCGATGTGTCAGATTAACTGTGGGCAATAATCAAGATGAATGCGTGTAAAAACACAGATTCGTGTGCAGTATGCACAAACAAGCCTCTGAAAGCCACAGTTCTTTTCCGTTACTTTAGGTGTCAGCAATGTTGCCTGTCAGTGATTAACACTGGGGCAGAATCTAAAATCTTGGCGTCCTTAAAACGTGCTCCAATGATTATCATTTTGAGCTCACGACTTAGAAGGAGCACTGTGGTAAAGTACTGTTGTTGCATTAAAAACCACCCACAAAGCNTTTATTTCATATTATTCATTATATATTACTTATAATCATACAAATAAAATATATAATATATAAAATCGTATTTAATTCTTGTAAAACAGAATGATTATGAGTCGATGTGTCAGATTAACTGTGGGCAATAATCAAGATGAATGCGTGTAAAAACACAGATTCGTGTGCAGTATGCACAAACAAGCCTCTGAAAGCCACAGTTCTTTTCCGTTACTTTAGGTGTCAGCATGTTGCCTGTCAGTGATTAACACTGGGGCAGAATCTAAAATCTTGGCGTCCTTAAAACGTGCTCCAATGATTATCATTTTGAGCTCATGACTTAGAAGGAGCACTGTGGTAAAGTACCGTTGTTGCATTAAAAACCACCCACAAAGCCCATTATGAACAAAACCTTGCTTTTTCATAACTTGTTACCTAAGTGTTGGGCCCCCACTTAATGGAGCAAATTGTGTTTAACAATAAAATAATAATGCCTGCCATCTTAGAATTGCCAAACATTTGTGACTTTGAATGCACTTTACACATCTTAAATAATAATGATTATTCTCATTTTTCACATGTTAACCTTAATCCCACGTGAAGTGCTTAAAATACATACTCTCTCTTTTTAACTGCTTCACCCATCTTTGGCAACATCAAGTCCAGGAGCCAAGAAGTGTATGTTTGGTGGACTCTACCAGATATTAAGAACAGAGAGGGAAGTTATTTTTCAAGTATATTTTATTGATTTTGCTATTACAGTTGTCCCATTTTTCCCCTTTATCCCCCTCCGCTCTGCACCCACATCCTGCCCCCCACCTGCTTTAGTTCATGTCCATGGGTCGTACATATAAGTTCTAGAAGGGAAGGTTATAAATACATCTTTTCTTTTCTTTTTTCTGCACCAAAATACTACTTTTCTCTAAACTTGAGAATTTCATTTTGTAATGGCTTAACAGGGATCTGCCGTGAGCTCTGTGAGATCCCTGCAGCCCGCTGCCGAGCCGAGCACCCAGGCTTACGCAGGGCTGGGGCGGAGGAGGCAGCAGGTGCGTGGCAGGAGCCAAGTCTGGGGGCCCAAGGCCCCGAGGTTACCTCTCGAAGCCTCAGTCTCCTAGGCGCAAACTGCAGATGACATCTGCCCTGAAGGAGTATGTCAGGAAATACACAGAGCCAGCAGCCCCGCAGTAAATGTTAGTTCCCTCCCTCCAGCTTCCTGTTGTCAAAGATGTTACAACCAAGGAGGAATGAGAGATTATTGTGACAACTGGCAAATCCCTTGGGAGAAAAAAAAAAATTCGAAGCAAATCCCTCCCTTTCACCAACACACATTCAGGTAGATTAAATAACGTAAAGGTTTGAAACAAAACCATTGAAAGCAATTAGAATAAACTGAGATTGCAGTTTTAGCATTCTAGAATGAGAAATCCCCTTTCTCAAGCTAAACAACGACAAAAAGGTAAAACTAAAGACACATTGATAAAATTCACCCTGTAAAACAATGAGTAACTCTATACGCAAAAATAAAAATCCCCAAAGTTAAAATACAGAAAGCACACTGGGAAAATTACTTGCACTGTAGAACAAGGAGCTAATATCTTTAGGATATAAAAACTCTACAAACTCTTAACCTGCCTGGCTGCTTACATGGACTGAGCACCGGCCTGTGAACCAGTGTGGCAGGTTTGTTCCCAGTCAGGGCACATGCTTGGTCTTTGGGCCAGGTCAGGTCCCCAGGAGGGGGTGTGTGAGAGGCAACCACACATTGATGTTTCTCTCCCTCTCCTTCTCCCTCCCTTCCCCTCTGTCTAAAATGAATAAATAAAATCTTTAAAAAAAATCTCCTACAAATGCAATAACAAAAAGACAAGCACCTTTTAGAAAAAAAGTGAGAAAATGACAGGAAAGGCAATTCTTTGAAAATTCAACAAATATTTGAGCTCCTTCTATGTATCAAGTTCTCTTCTGAGAACAGAATATAGAGAATAAGCAAAACAGAAAATTGTCTTCTAGTAAATAAAGAATAAATCAAAGAAAGAGAACAAAAACCTTAACATTGAAGGGAACACAAATTAAAGCAACAATGAGTTCCCACTTCCTTTGGCAAATATTTAAAAGTGATTTGGGGGGAGGGGCATTGAGCAGTATGTTTAAAAGCTTGAAAGACTGTACACTGGTTCCCCAGAAATTCTTCTTCTAAGAATCTGTCCTGAGGAAGTCTGTGAGGCTGCAGGTTCAAGGATATACAGGGCAGCCTTCTTTTTACAATGATATTGAAAAACTGAAAGTAACCCAAACATCACCAATAATAGCATTAACTGATGCATCAGTAAATGAAACAGGTTTCAAAAGTGTGTATATTGTATGGTAGCATGTTATATTTAAATATATGTATGTAGATTTAAATATCTTTAAGCATAAAAAAGAATCCTCAATGACTATACACCAAAATATTGTATTAATAGCAGATATCTTTGGGTGGAGGGTCTCAGAGTGTTTCTTTAAATATACATTTCTAAGGTTCTATAATGTTTGCCACAAACATTATTATTTTTATCATCAGGAAAAAAAGGCTAAAACTAGTTACACTGGAATTTTCCTAAAGCTCAGAGATGAGCAAAAGCCAGTAGCAAACACATTCTGGGAAGAATTACGCTCAGAGCAGTATGGGTCCCCTAGTCTTTACCTGAAGCACCAACACCCAGAGGTACCACACTGCTCTTCTCCAGAAGGCAGGCAGGAGAGGTCTCTGCTGCCACCGACTCACAGGAATGCTGGCCTCCAGAATGGGGAAAACCAGGCTTTGGGGACCACAGGAGAGTCTGTGCTCTGAACAAGATTTCCAGTTGGAAGAAAAAAGGCCCCACGGGACCCAGCCAGTCAAGCTCAGTGAATATACAGTGCCCGTGAAAACAGCTCTCCACTCCCGGCCTTCACATATTCACAACAGGGACCATGAAGACCCAAGAAATTGTAATTAGAGATGCTGGCGGCCCATGGCACTCAGTTTTTAATACATAAAATCCTGTTCTGAATCCCATTTGTGAAAATCTGTTACAATGAAACTACAAGTCTCAGCATCGTCCATGGAGCCCCTAGGCTCTCAGCCCCTCTAACCAGGAAGCAAAAAAATTCATAATTTTTATTGCAAATCATTTAATTTTCTGTCACGGGCAGTAACTATTACGCCTCTCCCGGAGTCTTGGGGGTTATCAGTGTTTCTTCCTAGTATTGTTCCATTTCAATTTTTTCACCAAAGTAAAGCCCTTTTATCTCCAAAAATAGGCCTATCATTTCCATAACTAATGCCTGTTTTTAAATGGTTCTTCTGACCCATCTCATTAACAGTGTGAATTCAGGAGTTCACTATATATCGCTAAGCCAGAGAACTGCCTTTTTCAAAACCCAATATATATTGGGTTTGAATATATATTCAAAGGGTTTAATTCAAAGGTGTTTTTTTTTATTCTCCCAAAAGGTACTGATTTGTTTATTTACATGCTTGATAGGTCGCCAGAGAAGAGACTTATTAGACACAATAATATAAATAGTAAGAGCAGGGAGTAAATAGTAAATAGTAAATAGTAAGAGCAGGGAGGCGTGCAGCAGGAACAGTTTCCACCCATTCCCATCCATTCCATGTCACAGGGTCTTGTCCCTACCTCCCACCATGTGCTTGACTACTGAGAGGGGGAGGGGCCCTGCACGGGATTCCTGCACTGGGCACGGAGAGGGTCAGTTTCCTCTTCCCACGTCCATCCCAAGAGCAGATTCTGTCAGGCGAATCAGGGCAAACCAAGCTGGCGCCTGAGTGGGTCTGGGGTCCTCGCCAGTTCTCACATCAAGTGCCACTAACCCTGGGGATGCAGACTGGAGCTAGGAGACCCGGTTCCTAGTCCAGGCCGTGATATGTTTTCAAGGGTATGATCTTATTCTCTAGGGCCTCAGTTTACTCGTCTGTGAAATGAATGGATTGGAACCAGATGCAAGCCGGGATTTTTCTACCAATGAATTACGAGAAGTCCCAAGCCATGCCAAGATTTCTGCGTGTTTCCGGAGTGGGGAAAATTGAGGGGTCACATTTTGGGGGCCAGCTCCGTGTCAGAGCTTCTGCACCAGGTCAACCCCCGAAGCGCTGTGCCCCTCCCAGCTCATACACATCAATGAAGTCACGACCAGGAGCCTGGCATGTTGCTACCAAACTTCCCTTATTTACTCATATCCGACCTCTTTCCCAATGGGTTCGAAACCGGCTCACAATACCAGATATAACATATGGTAAAATAGAAACACATAACATAAGAAAAGAAACAGAGCCAGAGGAAATACAAATTAACACTAAAGATCTAACCCACAGTAGGCTGTGAAAACACGTTGCTCTGCTGCCGGGAGTCCTGTTGAGGGGTGGAGGGGGGAAGACGAAACTCAGGGGGTGCAGAGTGGCTGGGAGCGCCAGCAAAGAACAGGAAGCAAGTACTGTGCCATCTCATGTGTAGGATGCAGACGCTAGCAAACGTACCCTCGTCGGTGCATGTGTCTACGTACATTCTGTGTAAAGAAGCCAGTCGGAAAGGTGACACACTGCGTGACTCCCACCATGTGACGTTCTGGAAAAGGCAAAACTATAGACAGTAAAAAGATCAGTGCTTGCCAGAGTTCAGGGGGCAGAAGGATGGGCGAATAGGAGCAGCACAGGGGATTTTTAAGGCACGGAAGCTGTTCTGTATGATACGATAGTGATGGATATGTGTCATTTTGACACTTGTCAAAACCCACAGGACTACGAAACAAACAGTGAGCCATAATGCAAACTATGGACTTCAGTTAATAACATATCAATCAGCATTTGTTCCCTGACTGTAACCAATGCACCTACCACACTAACACAAGATGTTAATAATAGGAGAGACCAGAGAGAGGGGGGCGGGGCAGCAATACAGGAGCTCTGTATTTCGGCTCATTTTTTCCTACAAATCTAAAACTTTTCTTCAAAAAAAAATCTATGAATTCACTTTTTTAAGAGAAGTAGAACCAAGCAATTCTTCTTCCAGAGGCCCTCCCGTACGGAGCTCAGCCCTTCCCAGCAGGCCACGTACGCCCCACAGTAGGTGAGAAAAGCATTAGACAACCATGGGGGGCGGGGCTTGTATTAGGGTGTCCTTCTCTTATTTCAATAATTAAACCCTCCAGGGAAGGGACTCCCTGAAACCAGGGTGGACTGTACCCCACAGGTTCACAGGTTGGAAACTGATTCATTTATTGATGTTGGGGCTAGAAGCATCGGGGAGACTGAGGCAGGATTCTTGGAAGACCTGTAGTCCCAGGGACAACAAGTTCAAGTTTTTCTAATCTATACATGCCTTCCTTTTATGAGTTAGAATATGGCTATTCATTTTCCTATTACTAAGAGGAAGAACTTTCTGGACCCCTCGAAATAGCAGCGCATTGGTTAGGAATGCGGGTCTTGGAGAGCAAAACAAAAAAAAAACTTGAGTCTGAAACTCGAGTCTAGTAACTGCCATTTCCTAGCTACGTGACCGTGTAGAATTTACTTAACTACCTGGTCTGTAAAAGGGAATGATGAGAGAAATGAGATAATGCGTGAAAGCAACTGGGCACAGCAACAGCTTAAAAGCAACCGCGTAATAAGTGGTGGCTATTATGTTCATTATTTCAAATCCTATACTTACTCCACAATGCCGTGAGGACCCGGTGCAGCTGACAGATGGCAACAATTAATGCTGGAAGGCGAAGATACCATGCTGTCCGATGCTGTCGTTCCTACCCCATAGCAGATGAATCCTGCGTGAGGTTACCCATCAGCCCATCACTTCTCAGGTACCCCAAACTGCACTTTCAAAATTCTACACTTTTGGATCTCCATCTGGCATATCGACACCCAATTTTTCTTTCCATCTATGCCTAGTAGTAGCCAATTCAGTCCATTTGAATAAAATCAATGAATTCGTATAATGTAGAAAGTATACCAATAAAAGACATCACAGTAACCCCATCAAATGTGGAGTAGGGGATACCCTGGGCCAAAGTACAGAGCATATAAGTTTGTTCTCAACTTGTCCCATTTTTCAGGGGCCACCCCAATCTCACTAGAGCCCTATCCAACCTCGAGGCCCTGGTGACGTGGTAGGTGATAGACGTTAAGACATTAGGCTTCCTCGGGGTATCTGCTTGTAAATAGGGCATTCTTAAAAACCAAAAGAACCCTTGGATTTAAAGGAATAAATCTGGACGCTCAAGCTTTGCTTGGGAGAAATCTGGGTCGGAAAAACCTTTCTAGTTTCTTTTACAGCCTACCAACACAATTGTATGTCTCAGGCTAATCTGTATAACTTCACCAAAAATGCCTTAGAAAACAAGATAACAGGCTAAGTTCACAGAAATGTTATTCTAGAGTCGGAGCATTAAAAATCTTCCCAAGCTCTGGCTGGTGTGTCTCAGTTGGTTGCAGCATCATCCCGTAAACCAAAAGGCCACAGGTTTAATGTCCTGTGAGGGCACATGTCCAGGTTGTGGGTTCGATTCCTGGTCCAGGTGCGTAGGAGAAGGCAGCCAATCAATGTGTCTCTCACACTGACGTTTCTCTCTCTTTCTCTCCGTCTCACTCCCCCTTCTTCTCTTTCTCTCTCCCTTCCTCTTTCTCTAAAAGCAATGAAAACAAAATGTCCTCAGGGGAGGATAAAAAAATAAATCTTTCCAAGATGTATGTCATCTAATCCATTCTCAGCTTTTGACAAAGACTTCCCTTAAGCTCTGGTCACTGGACTGGTGAGCTGATTCCAGACGGTCTGTGGACAGTGATTAAACTTCCAGATGTTTCAGATACTGCTGGGGACCACAAAAACAATGAGAATAGCAGGGAAAATGTCCTTAGCTGCCCAGTTGCTGGTGCTCAGCCAAAAAGAGAGTCGCCACACAAAATATTAATGAAAAGTAGTTCCAGCCTGGGAAACAGCAAATAATGTTTCAGCTGTTAATTTTTGTCACCAACCCAGCAAAGCCGAGTGAAATAGAAAAGTCCTCGCTGCCAGCCACATCCAAGTGGCTTGATGGCCAGGGGAACCAACTGGACTTAGAGCCAGGTTTTATTGTCCCCTGCCTTCCTCATTACTATAGTAGGGGATGATAATTCATAATAATTACAGAAGTGAAAGGCAGTAATTAGCAGTACAAATTAGCTATTAAATGATTCAGAGACTTCAAAGTGAGAAGATGACCTTTTCACTTCTCATCTGGCAGTGACAAATTGGGCTCTGATCTGAGAAGAAATTAAAGCGCCCTAACACATTATGGATTTACTTCACCTTCCAATGTGAACGGGGCCAAGTTAATTAAAAATATGATAGAAAGCAGGAATTTCAGGGTGTTCCTTGGTGGCTTTTTCACCTGTCTACCCGGAAGGCTCCCCTTCCTCTCCAGCCCATCCTTGGCCCCGTCTCTCATAGTGATGAGAAGGACAAACGGGAACTCCTACTACATTATATTTTATTTAATGAACGGATGATCGAATAAACTTCCCACTCTTATTAAAAATCACTGACTGAGTATACCCACATGCCGAGTGGCCATTCATTCTTCTAACAGATAATTTCACTTCACAATAAACATTGCACTGTGGTTCTAGTCTTGGATGTTTCCCTTCTGAAAACATGGCCAGGTTATTCTCGCCATCTTACCTGCTGATCGAAATTACAGAGAGTACACCCCGAGGATTAACAATGCCACCCACCTCTATCGGTATAGTAACCGGAAGTCATGCTAAAACGCCTCCAGTTGCCTTGGAAAAGGCACTCTTGGCGCTTTCTAGATGGAAAAGATGCTAGAACCGCATGCTCTTTCTAGATACGAAAGCCCGGTGTGTTGCCTTGCTCTTGATGCAATTGCGATCGGGGAGATTCTTTCCCAAGGCAATGTATGAAAAGCTTTATTTTGAAGCCCACGGTCTTGACATGAGAAAACGCAGTGCCGCGGGCTTGGCAGGGACAGGGAGGTGATTATCTCTTTAACACAATGCAGCAGCTGACAATATTGATTCCCAATATATCCATTTGGCTTCTACCTGAGAGCAGAGATCGGTCACCAAACTAGATAGGCAGAATCAACAAACTATAGAGGCAAAAGGAATCTGAGGTGTAACTCAGGTCAAACCTCTTGCTTATGGGTAAGGAGACGAAGGCTCATAGTAGATGTAGATTTTGCCCATCGTCACACAGCTCATTGGGGACAGGGCCGGGCTAGACCCCAGGCCATTATCTGGCTCTGGGCCCAGTGTTCTTTGTGCCCACACACTGCTCCTTCAAAGCTCTCCCCTCCCCCAAGCTGGAGATACAATGCAACACTCGTTATTCACTAATTCCGTATCTGCAAAGTCACCTGCTTCCTAAAATGTATTTGCAACTCCAAAATCAGTACCCCTGGGCTTTCCCCGTCGTTCATGCTCATGCACAGAGCTGCAGAAACTTCCAGGCACCTGACATGCATGCTCCCAGCCAAGGTCGCACAAAGCTACCCCTTTGCGTTCTTGTCCCAGCTCTCATATTGTAAACAAGTGTTCTTTGGGTGGCCTATTTGATGTCATCTTCTTACATTTTTATGCTTTTTGTTGGCAATTACAGTGTTTGAAACAGCATGGTGCTGAAGCATGGTCTAGCATTTCTTAAGGCAAGAAGGTTGTGATGTGACTTACAGAGAAAATGCATGCATTAGGCGACCTCCCTTCTGGCATGAGTTCTAGTGCTGTTTGCGGTGAATTTAATGCTGCTTAGGCAACCATATGCAGGGTGGAGCAAAAGTATGTGTAACCAGTTGTGAGTATGCAAAACACAGTTTATTCTTGTATTATTATTAATTATTGTATTATTTTCCATACAAACAACTGTAAACCTACATTTGCCCCACCCCTGTGTATTAAATAAGGTGTCTTTAAACAGAAACATACATAAAACAAGTTTGTGGATTAATTGGTTGACAATATTCTTGTAACCACAGGCTCACAGGAACCTAGCCCTGTATTTCCTGTAGAAGCAATGGCTCAGTATTTGCCAAGTCAGTGTCTGTGGCAACATTGTAGAGCACAACTACTGCGAATAACAAGAATCGCCTGTGTATCTGAATAGGACATGGATGCTGACCAGCAGACCACAGAACAGAAACACTGTATCAATACAGGAAAGATAGGAAGGTCACACCCAGGCCAGGCACAGGTGCATCGGAGAGATGAGGCAGCATCCCCATGGGAACTCACTGTTGTCAGCGGATCCGAGATCAGAAGTGCATTCTGGGCGGAACTGGCTCCCAGCGTCAGGCCTTGTTCATCAGACATGTATTATCGAGCAAGTGAGAGGCCAGATTAGAAGACAGATCACCTGATCAATGACAGTTTCTGAAAGCAAACTTAGAAATTTCAAAAAGCAGAATCACAGCAGATGTGTGCGTTAGCTTCTCTGCCTCAGACTCTCTCCCCACAAATTTGGGTTCTCTCAGGGCTTTCTTTTGGCTGAGTCTCCTGTGGCCCTGGGCTTTGATTCCTGCGAAAAAAGCAGCTGAGAAGTCTTCTCCCTGGGAAGTCCCGGTAAAAACATGGTTGTTAAAACCCATGTGGATGTTCAAGACTTAAGTGTGTGTTTCCCCAAAACATGTCAGTACACATGGGGAGATTAGACACCAGATGTAAGCAGTGGTTTTATATGGAGGATGGAATTACTAGGGGAGTTCTAACCCCCCAGAGTGACTGTATCTGGAGACAAGTCTTGTGCAGGGAATGGGGGGTGGGGTTAAAGGTTAACTAGAAGGATAAGGGTGGGGCCCTCATCCAGCAGTGCTGATGTCCTTCTAAAAAGAGGACAACACCAGAAATGCTCCGTCCCCCAGCTGAGGACGCAGCGAGAAGGCAGCCGTCTGTAGCCAGAAGAGGGCGCTCACCAGGAACCAAATCAGCTGGCACCTCATACTTGGATTTCACAGCCTTCAGAACTGTGAGAAAATGAATAGCTTTTGCTTCAGACGTCCAGTCTACGGTGTTTGGTTATGACAGCCCAAGCTGACTAACATTTTTCGTAAGCAGGGAAAAAAGAGATCCATGTAATAACTGAAGACACCCCGTCTTCAGGGCGCAGGCTGACCCGGTCAGCACAGACCCATCTGCCGTTCTTGTTTTCTCTTTAGCAAGCTGACCCCAATGGACTGTTCAACCTTGAAAATAACGGCCGTAGAGACGTTCGCCTCTGGACTTGATGGGTTTTGTTTCTGGGTGAAAATGTGGCAGATTTTGTAAGACTTGAGCTCAAGTGAATTCCAAACAACTCACAGAGTTTTCTGTGAACTCTGTCACCCTTTTTTATTCTTTCTTCTTGAATGTATTGGGGTGACATTGGTTAATGCAATTACATGGGTTTCAGGTGTCTGTCACCCTCTGAAACACCCCACACCCAGACTTTCAGCTCTCCCAGCGTCCACGGCGGTAGCCCATCTGGAGATTCCCACAGTGGTCCCACTGCCCTCCTCTTCCATCCAACACAGGTGGCATCTAAGTGGCATCTCAGGGCTTTGGGACGAGGCAGCAAAGGCCTGCTTTTCAGAAGACACCAGTGGGTCACGCCCATCAGGGTGACTACTGTCAACAAAGAGAAAATAACAAGCGTTGGAGAGAATGTGGAGAAACTGAAACCCTTAGACACGGTGAGACTGTAAAGCAGGGCAGTTGCTCTGGAAAACAGTATGGCAACTCCTCAAAAAATTAGAAATAGAATTATCATGGGATCCAGCAATCTGCTTGTGGGCACATGTCCAGGATAACTGGAAGCCAGGTCCCCAAGCAGCATTTGCACACCCGTGCTCCCGGCAGTATGCGTCACCGCAGCCGGGAGGCAGCCCAAGTGCCTTGCAGCAGATAAATGGATCAGCAAAATGCGGTCCATGCATTCAATGGAATATTATTCAGCCTTAAAAAGGAAGGAAATTCTCATGCACACTACATCACCGGCGAATCTCGAAGACATTATGCTCAGTGAAATAAGCCAGCACAGAAAAGATAAATACTGTATGATCTCACCTACACGAGGTGTCCAGAGACAAACTCAGAGACAAAAGGCAGAGCGGTGGTTTCCTGACGCTCAGGGGAGGAGGAGCGGGGGTTATTCAACAGGACAGAGCTTCTGTTTTGTAAGATGAAAACGTTCTGGACACTGGTTTCACAACAGTGTGAAAACACTCAACTCTACCGAACCGTAGTGCACTTAAACGGGGTCAAGATGGCCAATCTGATGTTACATGTGTTTTACCAAAACTTCTTTTAAAGAAACCGATGCAAGGCTCTGGGGGGCTTTGAGGTGATACAATGGAAGGAAGGAGGGAAAGCGCCCGACTGTGTGTCTCATAGGCTGTGCTGCACGTTCTCTGTGGGAATTCTGCAAATGCCTGTGTCGAAATAAGTCAGCACTGACTCAGCACTGACTGCAGGATGGACACCGCACGAAGGTGTTCCCAGCCAGGACTTCAGTTCATCCTCACCTGTCGGTTGGGAAACGGGACACGGAGCTTCCCATCTGTGGATGGTGAGGTGGAGGCCTGGAGAGGTCGCGGCTGCCCGGCCTCCCAGCTGGGACGCGGTAGAGGCGGCGCCAGAGCAGGACTGGGAGTTCTGAGCTCCGGGCTCCAGGACCCAGCCCAGGAAGCCTCTGCAGCTCTTCTGAGCGGGTGGGCAGGGGTCTCAGTTCCTGATGACAAGTAACTCCCCGAATCCGTCAGCACCATCGCCCCCTAAATGGCAGGCTGGGAGCCTGCGCTGTCTGTGTGTGCCCCAAGGGAAGGTGTCTTTTCATCCATTTGTGGGTGACAGGGCCAACCTGGAGCTAAGTCCCATTGCAGCTGTTGGAAGTCAGCCTAGTGATGGCCTGTGGGGCCGGGATGGAGGAGGCATCTGCTAGGGGCAGGTGAGGGCTCGTGGGGGACTGAGAACAGTGGACCACTTCTCTGCCTGGCTGCTGGTTACATACTAGGGTTTGGTTTGTGTCAGTTCTTCACTCTGGACACTTAGCACATGCGTGTGTATTCTGCTTCACTAAAAATGTTCTTCAGACACTTCCAACGTGAATGCTGGACTCCAGACAATAGCCGCAGTGGACGACTGACCAGAAGCCAGGAGGAACAGAGACAAAGCAAAATGTAGGCTTTCAGGAGATTCCCTCATTTCCAGCTTTTCAAATAACGGTCATAGATGCCCCTGAGCTTCAGATCTGGTCACCACCTGCTCACCTAGATGTTCTCAACCGTGGCTTCACGTCTGGAAACACCTGGGGTTGTAACTGTCTTGGGCGCCTGGGCACCTAAAGATTCCGGTAGGTTGGCCGGGGCAGCAACCTTGGCCTCTGGGTTGGCAAAGTCTCCGGGTGTCCTAACAAGCATTCAAAGCAGAGGACTGCAGCTCCAGATCAGGGTAAGCCCTCCACACCACTGCCTCTGGTCCCATCACACCCCTACCAGATCACAGAACGAGGCTCTGAGAAATCGGCATCTTCCAAGACCACACAACACGGAAGTGGCCAGGACAAGCAGGGAGCTTGGGTCTGCCGTCCCCAGAAACTGCTACATCCACAATATTATCTAGAGCTGTTCAAATGCACAAGTTTTCCTTACCAATGATTTGCAAACTTTCCACGTGTTTTTCATCAGACTCCCTGCTCGCTGCCAGCTTCTTCATGTTATACCTCCGCTTCAGGGGTGTCCAACCCGTGGCCCAGGCTGGCTGTGAATGCAGCCCCAACACAAAATCGTGAATTTGCTTAAAACTTTTTTTTTTCTCATCAGTTTTTATTAGAGTTTGCGTGTTTGATGTGTGACCCGAGATGACTCTTCTTCCAGTGTGGCCCAGAGATGCCAAAGGCTGGTCACCCAGGATGTTGTGTCCTGGAGGAGGTCATCCCTCCTCACTTACTGCCCTTCCCCACACCATTCCCGGCCCCAGCTGTTATTTCCATCATAGTTGAAGATGGGCCAGGAATTCGTTTCTTTCCCTGTATTGGTTTCCCCGCTTTAAACAGTAACCCCCAGTAGGGAAGGGCCGCCTCTGTGTCACTTCCTAGTGAGTTCCCAGCACTTAGCACAGTGCCCGACATTTCCTGAGGACTCAAAAACTCACTGGTGAAGCATAAACAAATGAACCACTCGACAAATATAAAGAGTCGTTCTTACAAGTGTTTTCGTTTTTGGCAGGAGCCCTGGGTGCCACTCAGAGCCTCTGAGAAATGGGACACCCTCCCTCTCGTGAAAATTTGACACGTAAGCCCAAGGGACCACACCCCCCAGTCCCGCAGACTTCTCTAAAGATGGCATGCTCGGTGTAACATCCTGCATTCCCAAGTTTGCCATGGTCCCCAGACCTGCAGTGTGGAATCAGTGCTTGGACCTTCTAAACACTTGGCCATGATCTCCAGCCTCCCATTGGCTTAAGACCATTGTTGATGCAAGAGGCTCCTTCTGTGAAATCTGGAAACACAGGTTTCCCAGGACAGCACCACAAACCCAAGCCAGAGTTAGGCCATTTCTGCTTTCCTTACTGTTTCTACTATATATTTAATAGTTACAAGGTTATAAATATAACAGTGGTGTCCAAACACATAGAATTATAACTAAGGCCTAGTTTATTCATCTTATGTTTATACTTTCTACTTTTCTTCCTGTTTTTACTGCTGATACCTGTGGTTCTCTCTCATCCCTCTCAAGTTCACCTCTGCAAACCCCCCACTTCTGCTCCTTTGCTCAGGGGCACCTGCCGTCACATCCTGGGCGCAGCTGGGGAAGTAGAGGCACGTGGGCTCAGAACCTACAGAGGGCTCCAGTCCAGAGCCTACCCGGACCAGCTCCCCAAAATAGTGTCCTTTCTAGTTTTTTTCTCAGAGAAGCAGGGCGGGCAGAATGCAGGTGTTTGAATGGGAGAACGTTGGTATGAAATGGTTTAGTTTCAAATCATAGACTGTAAAACTCAGAATTTTTCAAGCTCTCAGTTTCTTGAGAAATCATCTCATTTGCAAATCATGTAAACCGCTATCCGGGGCTTGAGCACTGATTTACGTCGCTGGGATGATAACTAAATATTGTAGCCAGACAGCAAAACGGGGCACAGCTGTTGCCTTGTTCTCTCACCTGCCGCTGGCAGGTGTTTTGAACCCAACACAGCTCAATTTTCCAGCCGAGCGCATTCAGAACCCCATCTACTACAGCTCTGCACCCAACCTCCATCAACCACCACCAACCCCTCAGAAACCGCATTCTGAGATTCAATCCCTTTCTCTCATCGGACAAACTCTCTCGACTGCCACTCAGATATACAATTCCCTCATGGACAGAAAGGAGGTAATACCTGCCCGCGGTGTTGTTGCAAAGATTAAAATGAATGGTGCATTAAACATCTACAGTGAGGTTGGCCAGATGTCTGACCTTCTAAACTGTGTTTCTGTGAGCAACTCTTTCTTTCAGCCCAGCGAGCTCAACATCCATCACTGTGGCAGCATTAAGAACCATGCCGTATCCTGGAGGCTGGGAGTAATCCTGGAATCGTGGAAACTGTGGGTGTTTCAGCTGCTTGCACTGAGCGCGTGTCAGTGCTGATGCTTCTCTGCCAAAGGGCCTTTCCAGGACACTCCAAACCTGCCACTGGTCTGGCCAAACCATCGAGGTGGTCTTGCCCCCTGAAGAGCCTCCATGTGGACACCCTGGAGCACCCATGGAGAGATGAGGCAAGAGAAAACTGAAAGGCAGAGAGAAAAACCTGGGCATGGAGGCAGCAAGTAACCAGTCCCAGGACCAGCTCCCGTTTGTCCCGGACTATCTATCTCCCTGTATCTATTCCTCACAACTCTCAGTTTACCTTGGGGCTGTAGAGCAGATGGTTGCCATGGATACCCCACCTCCTATCTCCTTGGCCCAGCTGAGCTCACCTGCAGCTCCTCACTGCAGGCCCCCTTGGAACCCAGTCCCACCCCTTGGGAGCCGGCTCCATTGCACACAGGTGCAACCAGGAGTGAGGGGTGCAAGGTCGCCGTCACCCCTCCCATGGACAACCCTCAACCAGAGGGAGGGTGAGTCAGGACAGTGGCCCCTCCTCCCTGTGCTCTGCCGGCACCATCTGTCCAAGGTTCTACAACCCACTGGGGTGGTCCCTGGTGCCCTCAGAGACACCCACTATTTAATACACGCTGTGGGCACGTGAACCTTCCCCGCCTCTCCTTCCCGCTTCCCCACTTCTGCTCCCTGCTATTAACCCCTAAATAAGCCACCTGCACTCAAATGCTCGCCTCAGGGTCTGCTTTTAAGGAGAACCCAAATTAGGGCAGGCTTTTATTTCCACCGTGCAGATAAATGAGTGAAGGCGGGAAGGGGCCGAGTCTTGCTCAGGGCGAATTTGTTTCCTTTGCATTTCTCACAAAGACAGGAACAGCAGGCTGCTTGGGGATCATCCCTGGTGCAACTCAGAGCTCCAGAGGGGCTGCACGCCGCCTTAACCACAGAACGGGCGGGCCGTCCCTGGGCCTTTGATCCCGGTGCAGACGGGCCACACATGCAACAGAGATGCCAGGGCAGACACGTCTCATAGTCACGGGACTTAATCTACGCCCAGAAGGCAATGGCGCCAACGGAGAGGTGTTGTGCACAAGTCCAGGTGGGCAGCGACAAGTCCTGGTGAAGAGCAGCAGCCAGACCAGGAGGAGCCCCCCGTTCTGAGCTGTGGCCACCAGGAGCAGCCTCGTTGCGCCAGATGGCTTCCCCCGCACGCTGGCCACACCGGAGCGCCAGCACCCAAGACCTCCTCACCCAGGAATGCCCGCCCCTCCTAAGCACATCAAAGTTCACGGGGTGAGAAAACCGTGTTCTGAAGTTCTTAGGGATCTTAGTTTAGTCTAAAGTAGACATTTCCTCCCCAGCTCAGGGCAGAAACGGGTCTTCACTGGGCTGTATCATATTTATTTTTTTTAATATTTTATTTATTTACTTTTAAAGAGAGGGGAAGGGCAGGAGAAAGAGTGGGAGAGAAACATCAATGTATGGTTGCCTGTTGTGGGTCCCCTGCTGGGAACTGGCCTGCAACCCAGGCATGTGCCGTGACTGGGAATCGAACCAGTGACCCTTTGCTTCACAGGCCCGTGCTCAATCCACTGAGCGACACCAGCCAGGGCTGTATCATATTTATTTTTTTGGCTGACACAGTGTTATACGATGAAGATTCCCATAAAGGAGGGAATTTCTAGTTTCTCCTGAAAGAGTAAAAAGCCTGACTGCCCTGGGAGAGTGCACTGGGACGGTCACGGCCAGGCCTGAACGGGGCACCCATCACATTGACTCACATTCCCTGGCTCACACACCAGCCCCCACCCCTTTCTCAGAGGCTGGGGTATGGGTGTGCTGTGGCCACAAGCCAGGAGGAGAGGAGGAAAAATCCTAAAATGGGCAATGGTTTGTTGCTTACAGATGGATTCCTCCCCAGGGTCTGAGCATTTTAAAGACATGGAGGGCAGCGTTTCCACTGCTGTGGCCTCTCCAGGCGCCTGGCAGTGTGGCTAAACGAACATTCTGTCAACGGCCAACGAAACAATCTGAGGCAGATGTGCCTCTCGGGGTCCCTCATTCCAGTAAGCAGCGGAGGAGATGCTGTTCCTGCCTCTCTTTGCTGCTGTGAGAGCCAACTGAGTGGGAAACGGGAGGAACACTAGCATCCAGAGGGCTCTAACTCAGACAGGATTCTGTTTCCTGGGGAACCCTTGTTTTTCTTAAGCCAAAGCAAAATCAAGAAACGCCGTCACAGACGCTCCGCAAAAACACGCAGGGGCGATGCTGCTGAGTTTCTGTGGGCGCCGGGGAAAACAGGTCAGGGAAACTTCCGGGAGGGTGGGAAAATGCTCCCTTTCGGTGACCGGGAAGAGCAGAGAACAAGGGATTTAGAATATAAAGGGAAAGTTCTAATAACTGTCTCCATGTTGCACAATTAAAGCTCAGAGCAGACAGGAAAGGGAAGGGGGAAGGCAATTCTCTTGTAAATCACTACGTCTGGGAGGACGTGAAGTATTACACAATAACATTTCAAATAATGTCCTGGGAAGTAAAAATAATTTATAAAATGGACACTGGGGAGAGAAAAAAAAAAGAAATGAAGAATAAGCAGACATTGTCTGCAGTGTTTAGAGGAGTCAATAGTTATTTAAGGTTCAGCAACCATATGACAATAAGTAGCTGATGATAAATGCCTTAAAAGCATATCAGTGTTTATAATAGGGACATGTGGTCAAATCATTCCCCAGCACAGACATGAGACAGGCATGAGAAATGTATCCACTCAACCAATGGTTTGTGTGCGCCCTCTGCGGAGGGCAATGCAAATGGATGCATTTCCATTGCTGCTGTGACACATGCCGCGATTTAGAACGCAATCCATTACCTTACAATCCTGCACATGAGAAGTCCAACACGGGTCTCCCACGGCCAAGGTCAAATTGTCAGCCGGGTGCATTCGTGTCTGGAGGCCTCAGGGGAAGAGCCAGGCCCTCGCTTCTTCCAGCCGTAGAGGCCACCACGTCCCTTGCTTGACTCGTGGCCTCACTCCTCCATCTGCAAAGTCAGGAACAGCCAACTGAGTTCTTCTCACACCATCTCTCTTCTCTGTTTTTTAAGGACCCTTCTGGATTGGGCCCAATAATCCAGGACAGTCTCCCTATTTTAAGGACAGATCATTCGCCACCTAATTTCACTTTTGACCTGAACTCCCTGTTGCCACGTGTTATAGCCTGAGTGTGTTTCCCCTTGCCCCCGAAATTCATATGTTGAAATCCTGACCCTCGATATGATGGTATTGGGAGGTGGGGCTTTCAGAAGATAATTGGATCATAAGAACAGAGCCCCGATGAATGAGATTAGTACCCTTATAAGAGGAGACCAGAGGTCGCTCTGGGCCCGTTCGCCACGCGAGGACACAGCGAGAGGTTGGCAGGCTGCAGCCGGACAGCCCACCCTCCCCAGGACCTGACCCTGCTGCACCCTAGCCTTGGACTTCCAGGCTCCAGAACCTGGGAAGGAAATGCATGTTGCTTAAGCACCAAGCCCGTGGCAATTTTGTTATTGCGCTCTGAGCTCACTAAGACACCATGTGCCCTGCCACAGTCACAGGTACTAGGAACGAGGACACCTTTGTGGGGAGTGGGGGCAGGGCACAATTACTCTGCCGACCACAGAGATTATGTTGGATGAGCCACAAACCTTGCTCTCAGGACTCGTACAGTCAAGCAAAGGCAACGTAGTGTGTCCCACAGTAACAGTAGCTGCCCGTGGCAACTGAGTAGCAGGCTCTGTGCTGAGCAGCGTGTGTACGAACTGAGGGGCTGGCCAGCGGCAGCCGCCATCTTCCTTTCTGAAGCACAGCCCTGTGCGTTCATTTATGTTCTGTCACTGGCCGCTTTCCCCTGTAATGACAGCATTGAGTAGTTGTGACAGAAACATCAGACCCACGAGCCTAAAATATTCACTACCTGGCCCTGCACATGCAAAAAAAAAGTTTGCCCAACTCATGGATTAGCTCATTAAATGGCCCAGTGAAGTCAGTACTGCTATTATGATCCCCATTTACAAACCAAAAACCCAAAGCACAGAGAGGTAAAGTAACTTGCCTCAAATCATACAGCTCGCAAGCAACAGAGCCACAGTTTGACTGTCTCTTAATAACACCTCTCTAAATTAACCTTAAAGGAAAGCCCATGGATACCTGCCAGTGCAGACAAAGCTGGGAGGGAAGTGGGACGTGCTCATTCATCGGGACTCCTCTATCTGCTGGGCACTGTTCTCGGGGCTCCGTGAGCACTGCCTCATACGGATGCTCTGTATTCCCCTCGTTTCAAATGGATGGAAACAGAGCCTGAGGGTCCCACAGCTGCTCACGGTGGAGGCAGCGCCCAGGCCCAGCTCTGCCTGACCCCAGCGTGCCCACTCCCCCTGCCTCACACAGCGGAGACTCTGCTTCCAGGGTGAGAGACCAAGGCAGGCTGTCTGGCAGGCTGTGTTTGAGTTGGCCTTCGAAGGACAAAGGGGATACTGACACACAGAGCTGGGGTGGAGAAGAGGGTGTCCCAGGGAAGTGAACAGAAGGGAACAAACCTGGGAGGTGAAAAAAATCACTGGCGTGATCAGTGAGTGGTGGGGAGGACTGTTTGGCTGGGTGGAGTGGAGAATAGAGGGGTTTGGACTGAATTGCTGGGAGAGCCTAGTCGTGCAGGGTCCTGAGTTTCATTCTGAGCATAGAAAAGATGTCCAAGTTGGAGTTCTTGTCCATGTCTGGAGACAGAGATCAAAGGTGATGGGGGAAGGACTGGAAAGAGAAGAAAACGGGCACTGTGTTAAAGAAGAACCATAGGATGGCCAAATAAAAGAAAACAGCAAGAAAATAATGGTCAGACAAGGGTCTTTTTTATCTTCACCCAATAACATGCATATTGATTTTAGGGAGGGGGAGACAGAAGGAGAGAAACATCAGTTGCCTCTTGTATGCATCCCAACCATGGACCGAACCAAAAATCTGGGCATTTGTCCTGACCAGGAATTGAACCCATGACCTTTCAGTTTATGGGACGATGTGCTAACCCAGTGGACCACACCAGCCAGGGCCAGGCAAGGGGCTTTGAGTGGGAGGCTAGCTGAACAGGGTGTCATAGAGATAAGGAGAAGGGGGAAAAGCTGGTTGTAGAGAGTAGAGGACAGACAGGCAGTTACTTCCATTTTGGTGTTTCTGTGCCCAGGGTCCCAGCATTACCTCCAGGTGGGTGCAGCACCCAGTAGAGAACCAGAAATACAGAAACAGAACTCATGGGACACCCCTGTGTTAGAAAGAGGGGTCTGTGTGAGGTGATGATTGAAACTATAAAACTGGAGGATATTCTGGTACAACCCTCATTTCTCAAGGATCTCTGCAAAGACCCAGGTGCTGTGGGTCCTCACCAGCATCATCTTTGACCTCAGGAATGGAGGCCACTGACTCACATGTTTATAACATTTTACAGAAAGGCTGGCCACTTACCCCAAGTCCCCAACAGAGCCCATGTGCGCGCTTTGAGTGAAAGCAAGGCTCTCCTCCCCCCCAGGTCTCTGTCCCCCACGGTGCTCTCCCTTGACCAGTCCTTCCCTCCAGAAGCAAAGTGGAGTCCTTTCCATGGGCGACGAAATTCCAGAGCCAAACACACCCTAGGTAGCCTTGTGGTAGCTATCCTTTCCTACGCTAGCTCTTCTACTCTGTGTACATGATAAAACGGTTTCCCCACTCAGGTAGGATGATGAACAGATGAGATTACAGATGGATTACAAACTTGTAAATTTTTAGCAGCGTGTTTAGCATCTTTCACTTGGATCGATGTGCATTTAAACGTGTCATCCTTGCCTGTCCTTGTGGGACTCACATCGACGAGTGGATACGAGGCCATTCCAATTTCACAGCTGGAAATACACTGGGGCCCAGAGTTTCTAGGTAGCTCCAAGGTCACCTTGTGTTCCGCCCTTTCCCTCGTGCCAGCATTTCCCAAGGGTCAGTGAGGTCAACCAAGCGTCTGAGAGCTGATGGAATAATAGGGTGTTGTAACGTGAGGGCTGGTGACGGCAGGTGTTTTACATCATGCCCTGGTCTTCAATAAAGGTGGTTTTTTTTTTTTCAATGAACAAGATCACAGAAATCTAAAGGGAAGATACCAGTCTGGCATTGTCTGCTTGCAAGCTATTCTCTGTTGCCTCGAATTTAATGAGAATGAAAATTTTGCACCAAGTATGAGATTTTTGTATTTGCATCCCCTCGGGTTCTTTTAAAAATGTCCTTCATTTACACTAGTAATAAGAACATATGTTCTAAATAATTCCCAAATGGAAACTGATCAGAAACAGCTAACCAGCATAATAACATGACCATGCCTTCAAAACATATTGACTTAGGGGAAATATTTCAAGGGGAAAAAGAATTTCCAAAGGAAATTCTGTGACAATCAAGCAACAGGAAAGATTTCTGAACCCAAGACGACTCGTGTGTCTTCAAAGCGAACTAGCTGATCTCTACTTCATTTTAGACAAAATTAAGGGAAAGGGGGGACAGAGTAAAACTCAAGTGAAATATTATAAGGAGGAAAGTGTGCAGAATGAAGAAACATGAGCATATCCACTCATGGGCCCAGTGATCACATGGTCTAATCCCTCGAATCAGAATGGAACAGACGGGCTGGGTTGTGAAATCAGCTTTCTGAGAGTCAAAGCTGCCCAGACATGATGGAAGCCTCCCGGGAGCTGGAATTTCCTCCCATGGGAGGTGTTTGGGCCCCTGAACTTGCTGTGAGGATGATTCAAAACTTAGAGGGAAGCTGGACCAGGTGACTTTGGAGATACCTACATCCCACTCTGACTCTGGGAAGAAAGGGGTCCTACGAAGGTGCTCTCAAAATCATTTGGATCCATGACCACTTGTTGAGGAACCGCTGCACCGCTAGGACTTCAATGCTACAGTGTTAGAAAGGGATGTAGTCATTCGTCCAAAAACATGTACCAGGAACTACTAACTTCCAAGCACCATTTTTTTAAATTTATTCTGGATGCAAAGTGCTCAGCTGAAAAGAGTCTTCTAGCTTTCCCTGGAGCTATAGAAGAGTCAGAGATATGTGGGCAGAAGTTTGTTTGTTTGTTTTTTAAAGATTTATTTATTTATTTATCTTTAGAGGGGAAGGGAAGGAGAGAATGAGAAAAGTATCAATATATGGTTTCCTCTTGTGAGTCCCCTGCTGGGAACTGGCCTGCAACCCAGGAATGTGCCCTGACTGGGAATCGAACTGCGATCGTGTGGTTCGCAGGCCCGTGCTCAATCCACTGAGCTATGCCAGCCAGGGCTTCCAAGCACCATTTTTATTATGGATGGTTTACTATTGCCACACATTGTACTTTGTCATGGTGAGAGTGTTGTTCACAGGTATAAGACAAATGAAGGGATAGGAGAAACTTAGATATTCTAAATAAATAAAATAGGGGGATGAACACAGGACAATTGGTGACCCTTTGGATCTAGAGCAGGCCTCCCTGCAGGGGACACCCTGGAGCTGTCCCTCGGTCCTGGTGCTGAAAAGAAACCGGTAGGGGGCTGGCATCTGCGCTCCAAACTAAGAAAGGGAAGACTACCACGGGAGCAGTGCTACGGTCCCCAGCTGTCCCAGGAGGCCTGCCAAGTGGAGAAAAATGAACCAGACCAGTTGATTTACGGGCGTCAGCAGCATCTACCCTCCCATCCTTAACCTACTCAGCTTAACGCCCATCCATCTGCCTCAGAGCAAGCTAACTCGTCTTCCTCACCCTTCACTTCCCTCACAGACTCTTAATAAACAGTCTTGCTTTCCCATGCAAGGACCCTAACTAGTTAAATAAGGAAAAAACACCCACAGAGCCCCAGATACTAGGTTTCCCTGGAGCTCCGCTGCCTGTGTTTCTCCCTGAGGCAGTGAACAGACCTCATTTGGGTGGACTTTTCCCAGGAGAGCTCATAACCCCCAGCAGCCAGAGGGCAAGCAGGAGCCTCTTCACTGCATCCCAGACCCTTCGCACGGAGCTTTGACCCGACCCTGCACACTCAAGGGACTCTTATTTGTGGTTCCAAAACCAGACATCAGGGCCCCCCAGGACTAAAGGTCATGGTACAAAGACTAAGACCCAGTGGGTTTGGCTCTGCATTTTTAAGGAAGAAAAGATATTTTCATTTAAAAAGGAATGTTACAGTGACAAAGTTATTTTCTCCCAAGTGGACTTCAGCCCTTCCTTTGGGGTTATCTCAAACACACATTTCTGTAGTCAGAGAAAAAATAATGGCTTTTTTAATGTCTGCCAACCATTCCTCACAATTTTTGTTAAGTCCCACTCTGACTCTTAAAAACCAAATTGTCAACATTGCAAGGGGGGCGATCACTCTCTAAGGCATTTGGGTAGATGTGTTTGGTGAGTTTGCACACACAGCACATGACCAGCAGCTACAGTTCCTGCTAACTCAGGTGTGAGGCCAGCCCTTGAAGCACCAGGTAATCCCCCCGTAATCCTCTACATGTTTGCAGACACCAGCCCCTGAGGAGTCGCCACGAGCAAGTTTCCTCCACAACTGATATAATGAAATCCCATTGATTTTAAAAAAGAAATATTCAGCCCTGGCTGGTGCAGCTTAGTGGACTGAGTGCCGGCCTGTGAACAAAAGGGTTGCTGGTTCAATTCCCAGTCAGGGCATGTGCCTAGGTTGTAGGCCAGGTCCCCAGTGAGGGGCGTACAAGAGGGATGCAACCACACATTGATATTTCTCTCCCTCTCTCTCTCCCTTCCCTTCTAAAAATAAATTAAAATAAATAAATAAAGGAATATTCAGTGGCCACAAGAGCACCAAGAGGCAAAATGGCAGTGAGCACTTCATGTACGTATATATACTTTAGAATACAGAGTGTGCGAGGAAGAGGAGAAGGGGAGCACCTTCTCTAGGGACAACTGACATCACGTGCAAGCAAGATGTGGGCCAGCACGCTCCACAGTCAAGCCAACTTATGACATCACAGGCACCCCTTGGGAATTGGGAGACCTGGTTTCTCCCTCAGCGCTACCGCCCTTCCCTGGGCTACAATGGGATCACGCGGGGAAAGGAAACTACATTCATATGTATAATCATAACCACCCCAAGTTCTGTGCTCCTCACCCTGCTTTATAGTAGTACTTGCCACCACCCACCATGTTACATTGCCATCTGCCCCCTGTCTCACCCACATGCCTTTAATCCCCAGGAGAGTAAACACTTTGCTGTGTTCACTTCCAAATCTCCAACTGCTAGCACACGGTAG
Organism: Sturnira hondurensis; assembly: GCF_014824575.4. Classification (NCBI taxonomy): domain Eukaryota; kingdom Metazoa; phylum Chordata; class Mammalia; order Chiroptera; family Phyllostomidae; genus Sturnira; species Sturnira hondurensis. The sequence continues at coordinate 1,759,415 of NW_028083884.1, forward strand.
ACCATCCATAAATATGTGTTGGCTGGGCCAATGCATCCTTTCACTCAATGAGCACTCATCAGGCACCAGAGGATTTTGCTGGGTGATTAAAACACAACTGGTGAACGGATAAATAGGATGTTGTCTATGCACACGATGGAATATTTTCAGCCTTAAAAAAAGAAAAGAACGAAGTACCACAACATGGATGAACCTTGAAAACATTGAAGTAAAAGAAGCTATGCATGAAAGGCCACACGTTGTGTGGTTCCACTGAAGTGAATTCTTCAGAAGAAGCAAACCCGTAAAGACAGAAAGTCCAGGAGACTAGTGGTTGCCAGGGGCCAGGCGGTTGGGCGTCAGGAGGATGGGAAGGGACGTAGCAGATACAGAGTCCCTTTCAGGCTGATGAAAATGTTCTCAGAGTGACTGTGGTGGTGGTCGCAGACCTCTGTGAACGGGCTAAACCCCACCGAATTGTACACTTTAAATGGGTGACTAGTGTAATAATATATGAGTTACATGTCAATAAAGCCATTATAAAAATAACAAATCTGACTGTATCATCACACCAAAATCCATACTCTCGCCTTTCTTTGTTCCTTGCCTCCCATCAGATTGTCTTTTTTAGAAAAAAAAAAACACACTAATAGAAAAGCCAACAAAAACATATTTCTTTAACCACACTCCTGTTCTCTAAAGCAGTCCTCATAAAGCACAGGACAGGATCCTTGATTCAGGTGAGAGTCGCTGTGTCCTCACCGTCTCTGCTTTCCTCACCAGCAGGACAGGAGCTGGACGACCCCTCCCACATGAGGGTGACATACCGGCACCTGGCTGTCACAGGAGAAAACGCAGAGTGCCAGACTGACTCTCGGAAATCTGGAATTTCCTGGCCAGGGAGGAGCTATAATTTTAGCAAGCAGCAAGCTTAATTTGATTTCTAATCTGCTTAGAGATGGAGTAATGAGATGCCACCAACTGTCACCTCACTAGCTACGTTTTTAAAAGCAGCAAAATAAAATTAATGCATCCATTATTTTTAAAAATGCAGAGTGGATCTTAACCTCAACCCCCAGGGCACTTCCCTATTCTCTGCACTCTTCAATCCCTCAGCAACATTTTAAAATATTGACTCAAATTCTGAACGGTCCAGGACAGTAGCTTTGCATCTTCCTTTTTTTCTCTCCCCATCCCCAGCACAATCCACAGGTAGGTTGCCCTCACCTCTTTCTGATTGGGTGAGACAAGGTCCAATCAGAGTCCCCAGCACCCTGCACCCTCAGGGAGTATCTCTGGGTCATAGAGCAAAGGGCTGCCTGTTTGCACCTTATTAAACTGAGCTTCTGGGAGCCTTCTCAGACCTGCAAAGAAAGAGAACAGTTGCAAATGGAAATATCGATTTCCATGACAAGATTAGTCAGCTCCGTTGACTTGCAGGAAAACATAGTCTTTGGTGAGAAAAAAAAAAACCTATCCTGTTTTGTTTTCCCCTATTTTTCAAAGAACAGCTTGTTTTCTTTTTCCATAGGCATTGAAAGTAACTAACAATGAAAAAGTTGGGAAAACTGTCAACATCAAAAGATTCCCATTGCTCCCTTGATGCGGGGGGGGGAACCCCCACAGAACAAGGCAAAGAACAAAATAAGCAAAAAAACAAAACAGACAGACTCATAGATACTGAGAGCAGACTGGGGCGGGGGCAGGGAATGGGTGAGAAAACTGAAGGGATTAAGTACAAGTCAGTAGTTATAACATAGCCACGGGGATGGAAAGCACAGCATAGGGAATATAGTCAATAATATTGCAAAAACAATGTAGGGTACCAGGCGGGCACTAGAACTATAGGGGGGCTCACTTCATAAAAATACATCATTGTCTGACCTCGATGCTGCCCACCTGAAACTAATAGAAAATAATATCGAATGTCAAATCATTGAAAAAGCACATATCAAGGGACCCCTGTGATGGTGGGCTTCCAGAAGGCAGAGGTTGTGTCTTAGTGTTTGGATCCCCAAGAGCCCACGGTGCGCTCAGCTCGGTGCTGGGCACCGGAGACACCACGTGCTTACAACTCTGTCCGGCTCCAGCATGTTCACCCTGTGGGGGGAATGCGAAACCGTGGTTTATGGTGCGTCTGCGAGGCAGCGTTAGTTAGAGCGGGGTTTCTCGACCGCAGCACCCCTGTCTCTGTGGGCAGGCCGTCCTCAGTTGTGGGGCCGCCCTGTGCACTGCTGCATGTGTAACAGCATCCCTGGCCTCGACCCACTAGAAGCCAGCAGCATCCTCCCAGTTGTAACAACCCCAAATGTCTCCCCAACTGGCAAATGTCCCCTGGGAGTCGCATGACCTTGCATTATAGCTACAAGGGTGGAGGTAAAGTTCTGGAACAGCTCAGAGTAGTTCAGTTCAAGAGGAGAAGGAAAAGGAAGAGCAAGGTACTTCCCTGGGACCTTACTCAGAGGTTTGTCCCCAGAGGACAAACAGGGCCCAGTAAATGTTCCTTCTGGCTGATTCCACGAGAAGACAGCAAAGAAAAGATGAGAGTTGTTCTCAAGAGCCAGCAATACACCTGGCCCTGGGGGCAGCCAAAGTCTCATTGTCAAGAGCACTTAAGTAGTACCCACCTGGGTCAACATAGCTTCCACCTGGTGAGAGCTGAGAGCCTGGAGTACAGGGGTTCCCCTCGTGAGTGGGGCTTAGACTAAGAAATTAGTTGTCCTCTAATTCCTCGTTTGTAGAACATGATACTTCCGACCCCACCCAAACCAAGCCCTTGTCCTCTTGCAAGATGGGAGGAGCCAGGTTCAAGATGCATAACCATCTCCGCCCATGTAGACACAGAGACACTTCCAGTGGTGCTTACAGAGGGAGTGGAGGAAGGAGGCAGAGCTTTGGATGAAGCCACTCCCCTCCCCAAACATCGCAGCACCTAAGGCCAGCCCAGCTGTCCGAGGAAAGACTGTCAAATGATGTGTTCAGTTTCACATTTAATGGCTTGAATCTTCTCGCAACTTAAATAAAATGAAGCGAAGGAGAGAAATCCATGCATGAATCTTCAACTCACAAAGAAAATATGGAAGAACGAGAAGGTAAGTGAATGCCTGCTCTCCTTCTCCCAGATCAGCCTCCTGGGGCTGGGATGGGGTGGCTGGAAAAATGCGCTATGCCCAAAGACTTGCATTGTATTAGAAAGGCGATTTGGTTCATTCTTCTGAACACACAGATCTACCTCTCTGATCTCCAGAGCAGTAAGATGAGGTGGTGAATGACAAGAGCCAGCTCAGTGAATGAATCATCATTGCATATGAAGTAGGTAATTAAGTTGATTTATCTCACAGACATGATTCACCAACTTTCTATGGACAGAGTTACCTTTCTAGGTTTGACTTTTACTCTTGGATCTTCTTTCGATGTTGAAATTACTCCTTAGCTTCTAATTCTCGGGTAGCCAAACTGAATATTTCTCCAGCTATCAATCAGTCAGCGCGTATCAGAGTTCCTAGTATGCATTAGGCTAGAGAAAATGATGAAGAAGACAGATGTTTTCTTATCCAAATGAGGACCATTTCTGGTCCTCATTCAGTTGCATGCCTAGCAGAAAAGCCTGACACGAAAATCACACAAATGTGTTGGGTGCTGTGATGAAAAGAACAGACTGCTACATGGACATCGATCAAGGGGACCTCATGTAGCCTGAAAAGGAAGGAGGCTTTCCCGAAGAGGTGAGACCTGAGATAATTATCAGTTAGCTGTGCAGAGGTAGGGGAGAAGCCGACCCTGGGGGAGGAGGGCAATGAATAAGGAGCTATCGATAACAACCTTAAATGTAAATGGACTAAATGCTCCAATCAAAAGACATAGGGTAGCTGAATGGATAAGAAAACATGAACCACATATATGCTGTCTGCAAGAGACCCACATCAGAACGAAAGATATTCACAGGCTGCAAGTGAAGGGATGGAAAAATATTCCATGTAATAGACATGGGGGGGGGAAGCTGGGGTAGCAATATCTGCATCAGACAAAACAGACTTCAAAACAAAGGCCATAACAAGAGAAAAAAAAGTCACGACATAATACTTAAGGGAGTAGTCCAATAAGAGGATATAACTCTTCAAAACATATATCACCCAATATAAGAGCACCTAAATATATAAATTATAAAGAAAATACAGGAGGACTTTAAGAAAGAGACAAACAGCAATACAGTCATTATCAGGGATTTTAACACCCCACGGTCAACAATGGATAGACCTTCCAAACAAAAAATCAGCGAGGATACTGGGGCATCGAACAACACGCTGTCAGGGGTGTCCAACCTTTTGGCAGCTCTGGGCCACCCTGGAAGAAGAAGAGTTGTCTTGGGCCACACATTGAACACACAAACACTAACCAACACTAATGAGCAAAATAAGGTTTTAAGTAAGTTCCCGATTTTGTGTTGGGGGCTGCATTCACAGCCATCCTGGGCCGCATGTGGCCCACGGGCTGCGGGTTGGACACTCAGTGGACTCAATTGATATTTACAGAACATTTCACCCTAAAGAAGCAAAACGTGCATTCTTTTCAGATGCACATGGATCATTTTCAAAGACAGACCACATGGTAAGATGCAAAACAAGCCTCGACAAAATCAAGAAAATTAAAATCATATCACGCGTCTTCTTGGATCACAATGGCTTGAAACTAAAAACCAACCTAAAGAAAATAACTCAAAACCTTTCAAATACATGGATGCTAAATAATATATTATTAAATAATAAATGGATTAACAAGGGGATCAAGGAAGAAATCAAAGTGTATCTTTAAAAAAATGAAAATCAATACACAACCCAAAACCTATGGGACACAGAGAAGGCAGTCTTGAGAGGGCAGTTCATTGCAATTCCTGAAATAGATAGAAAAATCTCAAATAAACAACCTAACCCTACATATAACAGAATTAGAGGAACAACAACAAAGCCCAGAGCAAGTAGAAGGAAGGAAACAATCAAGATCACAGCAGAATTAAATGACCTTGAAACTTAAGAAAATTTTCTTTTCCAAAGGATCAGTGAATCCAGGAGCTGGTTCTTTGAAATGGTAAACAAAATTGACAAACCTTTAACCAGACTCATCAAGAAAAAAAGAGAAAAGACCCAAATTAATAAAATCAGAAGTGAAAGAGAAGTAACTGACACCACGGAAGTACAAAGGATTGTAAGAAATTACTATGAACAACTACATGCCAAAAAATTGGACAACCTGGGCCAAATGGGTAAACTTCTAGAAACATACGACCTTCCAAAACTGAATCAGGAAGAAGCAGAAAATCCAAATAATCCTATAACAACTAATGAAATCAAAACAGTAATTGAAAAACTCCCAGCACACAAAAGCCCTGGACCAGATGGCTTCACAGGCAAATTTTACCAAACAAAGAAGAACTAACATCCATCCTCCTCAAACTATTCCAAAAAATCTAAGAAGAGGGAAGACTCCCAAACTCCTTTTACTAGATCAGTATCATCCCAACTCCAAAACCAGGTAAGGACACAACAAAGAAAAACATTACAGGCCAGGTGGGGACCATGGCAGGGGGAGGAAGACACAGAAGTCAGCTGAGAAGAAATTAAGAGTTTCTCCTCCTGCCCAGTTCTGAAGGACTCTGCATGGAGACCGCTCTCCCTCTCTCCGAGGAGACTCCCCGAGGAGACTCCCAGAGCCCCAGAAAACCACCTCTGAGGCACACTAACCAGGCAAACACGTATGGTCATGTATGTAGTGTTAAAGATCACTTCCAGAATATCTGTCACAAACCCAGAGCCGTATTGAGTGTGAGGGAATACACATTAAAAATACTCCCCACCACAGAACATGTGACCTTTCTTACTGAAATGATTAAAGGCACCGTATCTGCTTGCAACAAGGTTAAAGACTACTTTGGGTAGAATGATGCATGCTATCGCAATTCTCAAATAAAGGAGCTTCGTAGATAAAAGTTTTTTAAAAAGAAATAAGTACGCATTCTTGGGAAAAGCTCAAATGATCACCAGGACAAATAAGTCAAATTCTCTCTACAGTTTATTGATTCTGCTCTTAGGTGTACGATGCTCTAGAGCATTTAAAAACATATAAAGGGAAGTAATACTTATGAACTAGCAACACCAACATAATTTCAATTAATTTGAAGGTTTAAAATGAGTCAATCGTGTAAGGCCATTTTTCGGGTGGGCTCAGGAGGTGGCAGAACAAGACACAGCCAAGAAATCAAACCGGCCACAATGACGTCAGCTCCCAAATGACTGGACACCTGCCTGCCTGCAACGACAAATGGCCCTTTCCTCAATGAGACCTGGCTTGGTGGGCAGCTTTTCAAAGGCTGCCAAACTCCAAGCGTTTGGGGAAGAAAATCTTCACCCACGGTGAGTCTGGGATCATTAAAGGAGCTCCGTCATGGCTTCATCTGAGCACGGATGCGTGGGGGCGACGTTCCTCGCAAGTCCCCTCTTGTGCCACAGATGAGAGTGAATATGACTGAGAAATGATGTGATCTGCTTTAGGGAGGAGAAGTGAGCAGTGGCCAGTTTCTCAGGGAAAAAGGCCAGCAGCGGCCAGTTTCTCCAAGGAGAAAAAGGCCTCGAGCCCCCTCCTCCAGGGCTTTTTATTGGGTTCTAGTGCACAGGGATACAGGGCGGCAAGGATCAAACAGTAGATAACATTTCAAAGTGATCTGAGGGCTTCAGAGTCTGTCAGGAACAGAGTTTTAGGGTTTCTTGCTCAAACCCTTAACATAGGAATGAAAGCACTCTTACCAGAGCAGATTTCACGGGTTTATCAGGAAGTCTTTATGATGCCAGATTTTTTCCCCAGGACACAGCTCTAGCAAGGCAAGGAGCTGCACCTTTCCCCAACAGGTATTCAGGGTTAAGGGGATTAGAGCCCGGAAGTGCTTCTCCCAGAGAACATGGGGATTCGGGCTATCTCAAAGCCGGGGGGTGAGAGTCCATTGCTCTTTCTTTGTTGCAGCCCCCGCCCCCAGTCCTTCCATGAAGGCCTCCCAAGTGATCAAGTCTAGCTTAGGTTGCCCCCCGCCGTGAGGGGTCTTACCCAACATTGACTTCTGACCAAGCTTTGGGGGCAGGGAGAGAAAACTGAGGCATCATTTGCTACCAGAGACAAGCTTGGTCTCATGTGGCTGGCATTCCAAAGGTCGTCCCTCACCCTTAGCCACAGGGGGTAGAGATACAATTCCTAAAACCAGGCAGAGCGGGCTACAACACCGATGAAGTACCTCGCAACTAGAGCATTCAATGTGTCAGGGAAAGCAGCCATTCAAACTCTGCCACTATTTTGCATGTCGAAATCCAAAGTGTATCTGGTACACTCATTTTTTAGATTTAGTTTTACACCTAAGAGCCTCTTAATTAAAATATTAATCACAGGCTTTGAACTGATATTCATATTTCTGTAATGTGTGCATTGGTTTTCTTCCAAGCACTGTGCTTCCTCAGGCCCTGGGGGGTCCCAGAAAGCATCCTGAACTAGACCAATAAAAACCATGGTGTCCCCAGGCATTGGCCTAAAAGCCTTTTTGCACACTGGCTCAGAGTTTGGGTCTCAAGGCTATGCAAAATGTAAACCCCACTCCCCTTCCCTTAGAGTCCCATTCCAATTCCAAAAGCCAATTAATCAAAAGCAGAATTGCACATTGCTTTGGCTCTTTCTACTTTTGAATTCATTTTGTGTGATCTTATGGATAGCAGGTAGAAACCAAGGATAATGCCTATAATGATCATCATTACATAGGAAGATATGCAAACACACACATATGAAAACATACATGTGCATGTGGACATATGCACTTTGACGTCTTGGCTGCAGTTAGAACGGAACCTGGGCAACCACTTTCCACTTCCCATGACTCTCTGTGCCCAACTTCCGTGGAGCTACAGGGACAAGGATTTGGCTTTCTTCTTCAAGACTTACCTAGATGTTTTTGTCTTAGAATATAAAAGCAATTTAATCACTTTAATTAAGCTCCGCAGCACTGCTGAAGTATGTTCTGAATTTTCTGAAGCTAAAACAAAAGAGAGTTGTACCCCAAGATTATTCTTGGGATCCCCTGAGAAGACTGATTTCACATAAAATTTGAACTAAGTTAGAAAAATACTGCCAAAGTATCACATATCCCAAAACAACTTAAAAGACCAAAAAGAAAAAAAAAAGGAGGACGAGAGAAGCAAAGTAAAAGGACAGAAATAAAGTTTGCCCTTAGAAGTCATATCTCCAAATAGGAGGCATTTTTATTTGATAATACTGCCTACTTTGGGGGAAGTGTTCTTTAAAACAGTTATCTGAAATCCTAGATGGCAGGTTCTTTTGAGGCTGATGGTAGGCGCTCCGCTTAGGAGTCCAACGCACAACCAGGGCCACATCCTCTTTGACGTTTCAGGCGTGGAAGTGTCTTAGTATCTTACTCTGTGTGCATTACCACCCTAGCCGTGGAGAGAAATACTTCTGGACTCAAGGCTTCCAAAGTAAATACAGTCCCATCACATTAGCTTAATAATCACCAAGAGTGTTTGTTCCATCATTTCAGTTCTTTGAGATTCACACCTTCACTCTCAGGCATGGGGCAATATCCAAAGCAAGAGTTGAAGGCTTGGAAAATTAATTCACAGGGTGTTTCTTTCTTGTTATGAAAAGTGTTTTTTTTTCCTAAAGACATGACAATGCTAAATCTGCTCGGTTTCAAGCAGATTTAATGGCAACGTCTCTCATCAAGCGCTGCATGACTTTCCCGCACCAGAATATAATTGTAAACTGGAAAGGGGCCCCCAAGTGCCCACTGGGAGCTGCTGAATGAAGCGTCTTTTTCGAGCTCTCTGCACAGACCTTCCAGCAGGCTGCCCTCGGTCTGCCTGCTAGTCCTTGCTTCGATCCAGGTCGGGTGTTACATCTGTGTGCACCCAACGTGGTACTCACCAGGGAAGAAAGCTTCCCCACTCTCATCCTCCTGTTCTGGAACTTGGCCCACTTACGACAGTGCTTCCTGATCCTTCCAATAAGCTAAACCCCAGGGGCACTTAACAATTAAAAGAAGGGGCCAGAGGCATCGGGTTGGAACAGTACATCCTTCGTAAAATCTAACTGTTCTTTTTCGGGGTCTCCATATTACCAGCGTAGCCCAGCGAGCTCATTTAATCTGTGCACAGTTGTTACCTTTATGCAACAAGGAGATAATAGATTAAGAAGCCTTTATTCTTTTGTTTTCCTCCCCTAAAAGAAGTTAAAAAGTTGGAGCCTCTACGAGATGTCACGTTCACGTTGAATTGCTCTGGGCTAGGAGATACAGGAGACTGAGCAAGCCATTCAAGTATTCGTCAGAGAGATACTCAGCCAGGATCAAATTAGGTTGTTCGGTTTTCATGGGCCCCACAGGGGGCTTAGTTCTGTTTAGCATCATCAGACAAGGAGCTTATTATTTTAATGTGGCAAGTTCAGTCTATTTCCAAAATATTATTCCCCTAAGGTCTAAATCCAGGGAGTCCAGTACGTGGCCCAGGATAGCTATGAATGCGGCCCGACACAAAATCGTAAATTTAGTTAAAACATTGTGAGATTTTTTTTGTGATTACATGTTGCACTGTATTTAATGTGTGGCCCAAGACAACCTTCTTCCGCGCGGCAGTGTGGCGCAGAGAGGCCCAAAGGCTAGGTGCCCTTTTTAGAGTATTTAGACTCTTCATACCGGCCAAGTAGCCTCCCCATCACATTAGCCAAAGCAACAGGCTTGTTGCCCACACCACCCCGCCTACCTTCTTTTAAAAAACCTCAGCTGTGTGTACCAGGTAGACACAGACTAGGTGGATGTCATCTGAATTGGGCATGCCCACAGAGCCCCCAGATTGGTAGATTAACTCCAAAAATAAGGAATAGCATCTAACAATTAAGTACTTACTAAGTGTACTTTATACAGATACCCTCTCCTTTTCTCTCTGCAACGACGCTCCCAGGTTGGCGTTATCATCCCTGTGTCACAGGTGAGGAAACGAAGGCCCAGAGAGGTTCAACAAGTTTCCCATGGTCACACAGCAAGTAAGAGCAGATCTGGAATTCAGACACAGGACTCCTCAACTCCAAGGCTCTGTCCTTGGCCTCTACTCTGCCTCTCATGGTTCCTGACATGCCAATCAGTGTCCCCCAACTGTCCTCACTCCCCCTGCACCGGCCTCATTACTTTCAGAGTCCTTGTACACCTTCCAAACCTTTCTGGAAGCAACCTAGGTTCTCCCCAGCAACTCAGCTTCCATGGCCCACTGGGCTACTGTGTGTCCCAGCCTGGCCCAGGCTCCAGAATGTTCCATCCGGTCTGCCTTGCAGGGAACAGTCCCTCCAGTTCATCCAAGAATCTGGATACTTCATCATCATAATCCTACCTCATCGAATCCCTCGTGACATCCTGCAAAGGACAAATAGGTTCATTCCTATGTTACTAGAAACTGAGGACCAAAGAGATGGAGTCACTGCCATAGACCACACAGGTTACTTAGTGGCAGTTTCTGGATTGGACCCCAGGAGGTGCATCACTTTTCCCATCACTCCTTGGCACTCAGTAGGTCTCTTCCAACACATGGCTGTCGATGAACTCATAGTGATGCCATTCTCTCCACCACAGTCTTTCCACTTGCAGTAATTTCTAGTTCAGAAAACATGAAAATTCTCAAAAAGTTATTTGTTCAACTGTGATAACCAGCACCCCCGCCCTCCGAATTCCAGTGGCTTAACCCACCAAAAGTCAAGTTTGCATTTATGCCAAGTCCACTGTGGGTCCAGATGACTCCCCAGCGACACTCTCCAGTACGTGGTGGCTCAGGGTCGACCTCCACATCCACCCCTTCTTCCACAGATGCCCATCGAGGGGAGAATTAGGTGGAGAGCCAGCATCAGGATCTAATGCTCCCATCCGAAAGTGACACATGTTTGTTTTGCCCCACATAGCACGTCACAGAGCCCTGCCCATCTTCAGGAAGGCAGAGAAACCCAATCCTCCTGCTGGTCAGAGGTGAGGAAGATCAGATGTCAAGCAAGCAGTGAGATCTACTACAGACAGCCCTAAAGGAGAGATTCGAGAAGCAACATGATTTAAGAAGTAACAAGGTCATGCAGTTAAAAAGTGGCAGGGACAGGACCCAAATCCAGATTTATCTGCATCTAAAATCTGGTCCTTAACTACCACATAATTCTTAAGAGAGTTACATCCAGTTTACATGCCAGGGCTTTTCTGCACAAATAGGCACTTGCTGGCTGACCCTGCTCGCCGGTGTGGCTCAGCTGACAGCGGACCTAGGCCGGCCTTAGTTGGGAGAACCTGGATGACCCACCTTTGTTCCACACGCCTCTTCACCCTCGAGCAGGCTGGCTCGGGCATTTTTCATTACCGACAGCAGATGCACAAGAGCAAACAGGCCCAAAGCAGTCACATGACTGAGACCAGCGTCAGGAAGTGGGGAGGCGGAGAGGGAGTGAAGAATTTCCAGGCATATGAAAACTTTTTCTGTAAAAGGCCATATAGTGTATATTTTGCCTTCTTGGTTCCTACTGCTTCTACCACCTCTACTCAGCTCAGTGATTATAGCATGAAAGCAGGCATAGATAATAAGTGAACTGAAGGGCATGGCTGTGTCCCAATAAAACTTTATTCAGAAAAACAGGCAGCAGCCAGATTTGCCTGCAGGGCCATTGTTTGCCAGCCCCTGAGTTAGAACAGTCTGCCACACAGGATTCTGGTCCTAGTTCTGGAACTCTCTGGCTGCATGGTTTTAACAGCATTGTTTTTTCTCACCTGACCTTAATTTTTTCATTTACAAAGTGACATGGTGTTGGAGTGGCTCTTTAAACTCTTAGATTCTAAGATTCCACATCCATGGTCCAAATTACACTATTATGTAAACTGGAAGGTATAGGATCCTAGTTCTAGGATCTAGTAAAACCGACTATCCTCAACCCATTAACAGACTATTGACTGCTTTTGTCTTCAGTGGTATTGCTCACCTGCACAGGCATAAATTCTATGAGTTCACCTGAACAAGCATTGCCATGCAAAAGCTGCGGATGGACAGCGACATAATCTTAGCTTCATCAAAGTCAGATAGATTTTTCCGTTCCTCCAAGCAGGAAGTCAGCCAGATATATGGAATGAAAAGGAGGCTGACGCTTTAATGACAAACGGGTAGCAGAGCTTTACTGATCACGAAAATTTAAAAAATGAAATATTAGGGAGTCAGTGCCGGGTGATACCAATGAAGATTAAAAAGAAACGTCCAATTAACTCCTCCGGAAGGATAGACGTCAGTGAGGGACACCATAAAACAGGAAGTGGACGTCCTCTGGGGACACAACACTTAACTGAAGGCTGTTACCTTTATGGTCTTCTTCACTGGCACCTCAACAGCCCGTAATTCAGCACACTGCAGTATCACAGGAGGATGTATTTTGCTTTTTCCCTCCATTGATCTTCCCTGCCGGGCTGTGGCCAAAATTACAAATAAGAATATTTATGTTAATAGGTGCTGCAAAGGGAAAGTACATGTAAAATGCTCTGTTACCACCCAAGAAATCAGGGCAACATACAGAAGTTTGCGGACATCGAACTTTCTGAAGCTTCATTATCCATGGTTCTCGATGGGGGTGGGGGTGCAATTTTGCCCCCGAGGGACATTTTGCAACCTTTGGAGATATTTTAATTGTCCCACTGGGGACAGTGCTGCTGGTATCTTGTGGGTAGAGGCCAAGGATGATGCTACATATCCCATAATGCACAGGACAGACACACACACAGAAAAAATGATCTGGTCTAATGTGTCAACAGTGTTGAGGTTGAGAAATCTGCTATTCACTGATGAAAAAAATCAGCTGGCGTCACAGCGACCCGCCAGTTACTGGGAACCCAAATCGTGATCGTCCATCACACAAAAGCAACACGTGTCTTACTTAGGGCACCGCCGAGGGACTTTATTTTGTAGCCTAGCCACATTCAAGGCAGGTACGAGGTACCCAAACGTGAGGCAGACGAGCTAGAGAAAAGCACTGCTCTGAAAGGCGTCACAAATTCCAAAACCTGGCTCCAGGGATGATAAATGGCTCAAAGTGCTGAAAACCCCATTGGGATTAATACATCATGTCACAAAAATAGTTCACAAAAAAAAAAAAAACCCTACCATAGCAAAAGCATTTGGGCTATTCTCCAACCAAAGGACAATGTTCATGACAAGAGAGCCTCCGTCCCATCTGAGTTATGTCCCCACAATCGTATGCGACGTCAGCCTTTGGCTATAACTTGTCATGACGTCTCTCCAACAGGATGCAATGTATCAGCTGGTCAAAGAGCTGGAAAATTAATAACCGTTTAGCTAAACAGATCACATCTGTTAGCAAACTTGTGCAAATAATCTGGCACCGTTGCTAACAGTATCTGTAGACAGAGACCATTTATCATTTGGGTTATTTCTAGAACTTGGTTTTCTACCTGTTGCACAGGAATGCACGCGCCCTTGAACAAGGGCACGCACTTTATATGGAGTGTTTAGGATGTGTTTGCATTACTTGTTGGTTGGTTGGTTGTTTTAAAGGGAAGAGAGCACAGGTCCACTCCCGCAACTGACTTCCAGTGCTGGTTCTCCACCGCGTTGCCCTTCCAGCTTGCCGGAGTCCCTTCCCCTCCGCTTATTCCTAAACCTCCTCAGGGGAGAGGTCGTCGACAAAAGCAGAGGAGAGCCTTTAGGATTACGTTCCCGGGCCTGATACAAAGTTTCTGCGTACATGCCTTAGCCCTTTGTTACCTGCAAAAGAACTCTCTCCCGCTCCTTTCAGGGCCTTTCCCCAGCACAGCATGTGTCCTAGGAGTGAAGGGCACAACCTCAGAGTCAGGTCGACCCAAGTTCGAAACTCACCTTGGCAAGTTTATGACTTTGACCTGGGTAGATGGCATGCCTCTCGATCCCTTACACGGAAGGTAGAGACGAAATTGCCGACCTCCTGGGACTGTTGCAAAGATGAGATGAGATCATGCTGATAAGAAACTGGGCACAGGTTCTGGCCCAAGGCCCATCGTCGGTGTCAGGCGTCATCATTAGATAAGGGGAGTCTGCAAGCTATTCCATCAAACCAAGGACGCATTGTGGGCCTGGCCCGTGTCGGGTGCCAAGCACAGGACACATGAGAAAGACACATTCTCCCTCCAGGTTGTTTGCAGTATCCCCAAGGAAGCACACATGGCACAGGAGAAAGACCCAGAGAGCAAGGTGGGGTGCTCCGTTGCATGGCACAGAGCAAAGATGTCGGGCATCGGAGACCAGGATCAGCTGGAATCTCCGCCAATGCCAGCCCAGAACAAGTGTGCAAGAAATATCGTCCATTGTCATCACTGCAAAGAGTCATGGGACACGTGCCTCCTGTGTAGCCAGGGTAATGGTGCCGCCACTTGGCCCCCAGCCTCATATTATTAAAGACAAAAGCTCCTGCAGGAAGCTGTTCCCTGCTGCGAGGGTGCCCGGGGCCTTCTCCATCATCCCTCTTCATTTCTGCCCCAGAGGGCCAGCGCGCTCTCTTTCTCTCTCTCTCTCTCTCTCTCTCTCTCGGCTGCTGGCTCCATTCGGGAGTCAACTATTTGTTGAACACGGCAAACCTACTCCTTTCCTTGCCGAGTTTCATACTCTTACAAGTGTTGGTGACAGTGATCACAAATACCAGAAACCATCTCTGTGACGTCTTTATATCCATTCTGATTGTTTCTGGATTATGTCTCGCAAATACATTGGACTTGCGGTGTTTTACCCTTTTACTTGTTTCCAGTTTGGTTTGAATTTTAACAAAAACCTCACCACGAAAGAGATGAAGCTGTCGTGCATCATTCCCTAGACGTTAGGACTTCCCTATTCAATTCAGAGAACATCAACAATCATCCCAGGGGTTCAAGTTGCACCGAAAATGCTCCCNATTTTTTGAACACGGCAAACCTACTCCTTTCCTTGCCGAGTTTCATAATCTTACAAGTGTTGGTGACAGTGATCACAAATACTAGAAACCATCTCTGTGACGTCTTTATATCCATTCTGATTGTTTCTGGATTATGTCTTGCAAATACGTTGGACTTGCGGTGTTTTACCCTTTTACTTGTTTCCAGTTTGGTTTGAATTTTAACAAAAACCTCACCACGAAAGAGATGAAGCTGTCGTGCATCATTCCCTAGACGTTAGGACTTCCCTATTCAATTCAGAGAACATCAACAATCATCCCAGGGGTTCAAGTTGCACCGAAAATGCTCCCCCAGTTATCTGTCCCGTCGTATCAACATCGCCCATTGCCAAGGCGTCAATGTCAAGTCAGCCAGGTCCCATCTTCGGCCTGGGGTTCTGGAAGCAACGTCTGTGAGAGCTGGAAATGAGCACAAAGGTGTCTGTGACTCCCATGGCCAGCAAGGCGAGCCGACAGCCAGCAACGTGGGGGAGGACAGAGCAAACCCTGGCAGGACGCCTGCCACGTGCCAGACGCTGGGCTGAGGCTCTGCAGGTGAATACTAATGACCACTTGGACCCACAAGGGCCAAGGCCTGGGCAGTCCACTGTTACAACCGGTTCAAGCTGAAAAACAAAACGAGAACTGAATGTCAGTCTGCTGGACCCCAAAGGCCGTGAGTCACCCCACTTCATCCTCCTCCTGCAATGGGATGTCAGGTCACACTAGGAAACCCCTCCACGTCTCAGTGGGACCACATTGTCCAGCCACGGTGAAGACACAGGAATAATCGTGTCTTTTCTGGGCTGAATCAGGGTCTGTCACGATGTTTCCGCTCTGAGAAGGAACATGTCAGAGGATCAAACTCCTCCTCAACGTTAAAAGAACAAAACGTACAGAGCCGTGAGCGCCGTGGAACACGGACCCGCCCCAGGGAACTGAGAAGAGCCGTACAAGCCGCATCGCTGCACACCACTAATTAAGAATGTTTCAGCGGCAGCGTGGATCTCAGGGGGCCACCACCGGCAAAAGCCACAGCGTTCCACCGAGCCTGGGAACCAGTAGTTGGTCATTAATTGGATGGATAATTTATGTGAGCAAAAATGTGTCTCCTCTCTTCCAGAACAGACAAGTGCCAGCCCAAGCCCCAGCTGTACACCCCAGCCCCTCCACAGAGAAACATTATTCCCATAATGGTCTCCCTCCTGTGTCGACCCCGAGCCCATTTTCCCACACTGCCCCTGAGCTGGATGAACTCTCCAGACCTCCTGCCAACAGCTAACTGATGTGCTGCTTGTGGGAGCCTGAGACAAGGGCTATTAGTTCTGCAGTCACTCAGACTGATGCATTTTAACTAGCTGCATCAGCCTAGGGAGCCTAAACAAGACACGTGTCCTGTGGGTTTGCAAACCCATAGACACAGCCAGGCTCAGGGACACGGAAACAGGCCAGGTCTGCACCCCAGGACTGTTCCCACATGCACAGGCTTCCAGTCTTCTCGCCACTTGAGCATCACTTGTGTTGCCGTTGACTTGGAATAAGCTGGAATGTAAGTCCTTGAGGGCTCTTGCACTCCCAGGTCCTCAGCAAGACTACAGTGCATTAGATCAATGAGGCAACTTCTCCTCTGCATTAACTTGAATCACTGCAGTGGGCGGAGAACCACTCGGAGAGCCTGTGCATCTTGTCACCTGTGCAGAAGCAGGCATCTGCTCTCCCTCCACAGGGCTCCTCCAAGCCCCGCCTTATCTCACAATTGCTCCATCTAGGCCACTCACATTAAAACTTCCCCAGAGAAAGGACTCAATTTGTCAGCTTGTCATCTCCCAATATGGAGTGTCCCATTGGCCCAAGTTCTTGAGCCAGGCCACTGGGAAGGCAGCCACTGGCTCAGACACTGGTTGTCTTTCCCCTTCATCTCCAAACCACACGTACTCGTTGCCACTAACAAAGGCAACCACTCTAGAGTGCCTACTGGGTGCCTTTTTTGTGTGTCTACAACATGACTGTGTGTTGTGATCATGTGCATTGTCCTAAAACCACACTACGTGCATGACGTGTATCTCACTGTTTCCTTGAAACCTGGTTCTCCCATGTGGGGCCAGGCCCCGCCCCCTTTATGGATGCAGTTCAAGTGCAGACACCCTTACCAGAACAATACACAAAGGGAACCAGGAAATTCTGCACACATTTGCAGGGTGTGTTCACTCATACCACAAGCCAGCCACGGACCCCTGAGGGTCAGGAGCTCGGGCTGGACCTTCATCCAAGATGCTGGCCCGCAGCCGAAGTTAAAGGCCTAGTCTGACCAATTGCAGCCAGCGATTCAGGGCCACTTGGCACAAAGCAGGACTCTGCACACAGACAACTTCCTGCAGCCCATCTTCCTGAAGTAGCTGTGGCCAGGCGGCCACTCTGGATCTGATGAACTTCTCTTTCATCTCCTCCTCAAGTATAGGAACACTCTAGAATAGTAACCCGCATGCACGCCCACCCTGACGTGTCCTCCCGGCTGCTCATACTCACACCCATCACCTCACTCACGGCTGAGCAAGTCCTTCCAGGGCAGCCTCCTCACTGTGGCCATATGTCTACTCCATGCCTGTCTTGCCCATAACTCTGCATTTGTTGCCATGAAGCTTAGAAAGAGTTCTGAACAGCATTCTTAAGCCAAGGTTTGTACCTACATTCAGGCTCTCCAGCTGCAGATGCGAGGAACCAGTCTTCCACCAGTGTGGGAAGAGGTTGAGGATCCTATTCACCTGAATCCCAGGGTGGCCAGGGTGGGAAAGATGAGGAGGGCTGAACCCTCATTTTCGGGAGGCGATGTGATCTGTGGGAAGGTCCTGTAACAAGGCCTTGGCTAGGCAACAAACCACCGCCAAAATGAATGGCTTAAAACCATGGTCTGTATCCCCTCTGGTGGTTGTCTGCATTTGCTGGACTTCACTGGGCTGCTCTCACTTGAGTCTCTTACACAAAGGCCACCAGTTAAAGCCATGGGATGGATGTTCAAGGTGACTCCTCTCTCATACAGCTGGTGGCCGGCCAGCCGGGTACCCCATTCATTGTCTTTACTCAGCCGGTGTAGGCTCCTTGGAAGCGTGGTCGTAGGGTAGTCACAAGTCTTGTGTGGCAGCTGAGGTCTCGGTTTCCAAGGGCTGCCATGACAGATTTCCGCAACTGGGTGGCTTTAAACAATAGAGCTTCATTCTCTCACCATCCGGTATAAGAGATGGACTGTGAGTGAGAGAGAGACCTCTGCAAAGGATTTTGAGATGTTTTCTACAGCCAAACAATGAAAGACAAATAGCATATGCTCTTACCTTTAACAGGAACCTAATCAACAAAACAAGCAAGCAAAATATAACCAAAGACACTGAAATAGAGAACAGGCTGACAGTGACCAGAAAGCAGAGGGGAGGAAATTTCGGGGGGAAAGAGGAAGGGTTTATAGGAACAGGTATAAAAGACACATGGACAAAAACTGGGGTGAGGGGGGTGGAAATAGGAGGGAGGTGGGGAGGACAGTGGGGGGTGGTGAGCTGGGATGGGAGTAAAAGACAGAAAACTGTACTTGAACAATTAAAATTTAAAAATTAAAAAAGATATTATAGAGATTAATTTGAATTTACTTTCCTTCTCTATTTAAAAAAAAAAGAAGTTTTCTACACACCAAGACAGTGTTCTCCCCTTTGACCTTTCTCCAGAGATTAGGTAAAGATTTGTTTGCTTTCATTCTTCTGGCTCTTACTTTTCATGCATGGTGTTCTGTAGGCCAAGATCAGAGGGCGCCATTGCTTTCCTATAAACGACGTCTCTCTAACCCCCTGAACAAAGCCGACACTGGGCTCTGCCCGTGGGGTTCAATCAGCACATTCTACTGGCTTTAAAATATTCACAAGTTTAACTGGGGAGATTATCCACTTGGGGAAACGGGAATTTCTTTCACGTTTCTTTTAAAAACTACCAACGAATCCCTTCCACTTGCCCGCACTGTGGTAAGTTCCGAAGTGAGTTTACAGGGACTGTCACGGTTGGAGTGTCATCAGAGGTGACCTTTCAGCTCATTGCCCTTGCGGAAAGTCTGGCTGGACAGGGCAGTTCTTGAGACTGTGGCCGGCAGCTGGTCTTCAGAAAGCAAGGACTCGGGCGATACAGGCAGTGCTCCCAAAGGCCGGCTGCAGAAAAGACTCCCCAAGACCATACATTCTTCCCTCTAGAGAAATGTATAGTGGGGACTAGGACCCCAGGCAGCCAGCGGGGGTTTTCCAGCTACAGGCTTTCCTCTCTGGGCGACTCAGCCAGAAACATCAAGGACTCGGGCCACTTGGATGATGTTTGGACTCCGGCCAACAGAACAAAGCAGCCACAGGTGGGAGCCCATGGAAACGCTTCCGGTTTCAGTGTTGTGGATGTGATCTGGGTGCAGAAGGTTAGAAAAAGACCTGAAATGAGGCCACACTGCCCAACAGCTGACACAGCTAATCAGGGTGAGTTTTTTATCAGCTAACATTTACTGAAGACTTACTGTGTTATGCATTTGACACACATAATCTTATTTCACATTTAACTCTCACAGCCGTCCCGTGAAATTAGTACTGTTGGAAATAAGATGAACTGGACTGGAGCTCTGGGTGGGGATGAGGGAAGCACTCCCTGCTCAGAAACGCTGCCCCGCAGTGAAATAGAAAGAAGCGTACTACCTGTTGCCTGGATATTTAAAACTGTCAGAATAAAATAAACTGAGAATATAGTTTGAGTTTTGACAAGTAGAACCAAGGGCTCAAAGAGGGTTGAAACATAATTTTAAATCTATTTATATGCTAAACTTGTAGTTATTCAGAAAAATTGGTGACGATGGTGCTCTTGTCTCTGCGATCAGGGTGCAGTGAAGGCCCCTCCATGTGTTCATGTCATTAAAATAAAACAGCTTAAGTAAGCAAAGTAAACCACAATTAAAGGTGGAGGAAGATACCACTTCATAGCCACTGAGGTAACTAAATTTAAAAAGACAGACAACAACAAGTGTTGACGAGAACTGTGAGGCCGTGAAAATGGGGCGGCCACTTTGGAAAACAGTCCGGCAGTTCATCAAAAGAGTCAACATACACTGACAATCTAACCAGCAGCTTCACTCCAAGATAGCCAACTTCTCTTAGGCAAGAGAAGTGGAACCATGCACCCGCACAAAACCTTCCCATACACATTCACAGCAATATTATTCAAAATAGCCAAAAGGTGGAAACAACCCAGATAGCCGCGCACTGTTTAAGGAATGAACAAAATGTGGTCTGTTCATACAATGAAACCTTATTCAGTAATTTTTTTTAAAAAATGGAGCTCTGATACCTGCTATGACATGATGACCCTTGAAACAACGTGCCGGTCACCAGGACCACATATTATATGATTCCATTTGCACAAAATGTCCAAAATAAAGAAACCCACGGAGACAGAAAGGAGAGCAGTGGTCCCAGGGACTGAGGGACAGGGAAGCGAGCAGTGACGGCCTACGGTTTCCTTGGGGATGATGGGAATGTTCTGGAATTAGACTATGGTGACGGGTGCACAACTCCACTGAACTGCACATTGTAAAAGAGAGGACTTCGTAGTATGTAAATTATATAAAGAAATCTATGGTTTTAAAAGTGGCCCCTTGGGGGGGTGGTCTGAGGACAGTGGTGGACTCAGGTTCGGGGGCCCCAAAATTTAGACAATTTGGAGGAACTTCTTCAAGTAAAATAATTTTCAAATGCGAATTCACTATAGAACAATGTACACCTAGTCAGCCATGCAGTACTGACTATACGCTTACAAGTTTTTAAGTGGGTAGATTTCATGTTATGTCTTTTTTACCACAATAAAAAAAATGCAAATATGAAATCAGGTACAAAACTGGATATTTAGAATGAGAAACGACAAAATAGGAGTTTTTAAAAGCTGGAAAACATGCAGAACCCATTTATAAAACCCCTTTTTATTGGGGGTGGGGGTGACTAGCTGGCCACACGCCCACGACTCCATCTCCCCCCCTTGCTGGCGGCCCCTGGTCACCTCTCCATGAGACGGCGACTCTGTATCACTCTCTACAGAGAGAACAGAGTTCTGTCTTGCTGTCCCAGTTCCCCCCTCCTCAAGACAAGCTCCCTGCCTTCCCAGGACACCCTCCCCAGAGATGGAGAACAGTTTCCATCATCTCGTTGAGCATGATTTTACTGCCCTGCACTTGAACTTCCCCAGACCAGCCAGCCTAGGCTGTTAAAAATGTGGGGAAACCAGCTCAACTGTTTCTGAAAAACAATTTGGCAACAGATAGCAGAGATCCTTCTAAATGCCAATTCTGGGAATGCCTCCTAAGGAAATAATTCTACAAGCACAAGAATGATCTGAATGTCCAATGTAGGCAAATAGTAAGATAAATTATTACACCTAATCAAATGTTGGCAGCATTTAAACTGGTCATAAAAATAATATAATAGCATAGGGGAGACCACAATAATACATATAACATTATATAATTATAATAAGGAATAGGGTGAAATAAAATTGTGTTGACAGCATGTCTAGAACTAGGTTTGTTTTTAATCTGTGCATTAAAAAAGAAGACTGGTAGGAAATGAAGCAAAGCCCTTAAAGGATTGTGTTAGTATCGGCTGTGTTAGTATAGTATAAATTTTCCTTGTCTCATACAAATTTCATAATGAAAATAGAGTCCTCTTATAATCTTGTCTACTCCCTGCCTCGGCTTATGGAATGAGTGGTCCTAAGGATTAGCAAAGCAGCTGTCTCCATCAAGAGGGGTGCTATGATACATAAACATAGAACGTCGCTGTGAGTTTCTTTTTGAAGCTCTCTTAGCAAGAAGCATCTGTTTACACATAACAATATTCTGGGAGGAAAGCGTCAACCCAGTTAAATATTTTCACCTCCCAAATCACTGCACGCATCCTATTGAGCTCTGCTCCTGTGACGGGAACCTCCCTCGCTGAGTCCTGAGCACACACTTCCAGCGTCAGCAGCATCCTGGCCATCTGCTGCCTGCCCTCCCCGAGATGGAAATCAAAACACCTCAACAAGACGTACACAGACCTGCCAAGAATGGTCAGAGGTGCGCATTATTGGAATAACAATCCGCTGCAGCCGCTGAGCCAAGGAAAGAGGAGTTTGCTCCCGGTCGGGGGTACCAGCTGCTGGACCAGAACAGATGGGGTCAAGGACAAAGAAGAGGATGAAAGGCAATTCACAGTTGGCGGTGGGCAACTTGCAACTTGGGAAGCACTTACAGTTGAAGTGGTTGTCTGGTCATAGGTTAAACTCCTAAATGTTACTGTAGAGAGAGGATTCTGTTTAAGTCTAGTTCATGTTGGACTTGACCCCATGGGCTCCTAACGGGACAGCTGTGTGATTTTAGAAAGGTGAGGGCCACATGCAGGGAGCCGATTCCATAAGCTTATGGTAGCCTTCCTACCTCAAATGTGCAGACCAGAAACAGAGCTAAATCTGGGCTGCTGAGCATAGTAGAAAGTGGCCCAGCTTTGGAAAGACTTGGGTTCAAATCCACACTCAGCCAATTTCTAGCTATGTCTCATTGGTGAGATGCTTAACCTCTCAGCCTCAGTTTTATCATTAGTAAAATGAGAATAATAATCCCTGTTTCACAGGATTCTTAGCAGCACTGAAATATACCTTATAACCCAGCAATCCACTCCTAGGCATCTGCCTAAAAGAAATAAAAGCACAGGTCCACACGAAGACTTATGTCTGCATGTTGGTAGCATCACTATTCATAGCAGCCAACAAGTAGAAATGACCCAATTGGCCATCAGCTGATGAATGGGGAAACAAAACGGGCCCCATCCATATCTCAGGACATGACTCCACCGTAAAAAAGGAATGACACGCTGACACATGCTACAGGGTGGACGAACCTTGAAAGCATATGCTCAGTGAAAGGAGACACAAAGGCCACATATGGTATGTTTCCATTTATATGAAAAGTCCAGATCGGGCAGTTCTACAGAGGTAGGAAGCAGACTGTGGTTGCGTAGGACTGGAAAGAATGGGGGTTAGAGGGGTGACAGCTTAAGGGCATGAGGCTTCTTTTTCAGGTGATGAAAATACTCTAAACTTGGCAGTGATGACGGCTGCACATATATGTGAACATACTAAAAACCACTGAATCATACACTCTACATGGGTGAACTGTGTGCTATGTGCATGCTATCTTAATAAAGCTAAAAAAGAGAAGTGACATGTATTAGAGGCCCAGCGTGGTTGCAGATGACCAGTGAGTCGTGGTCATCACCAGGCCTGTCATTCCCTCCTAGACTCACAATTCCTTCAGGACAGCACGCTTTCTGCTCAAAGGGGAGGGAGAGATGTGGAATGGCGATCCTTGGAGAGACTTCGAGCTTCCCATTCCTTTTTACAGATGGGAAAAGCCCAGAAGACAGACAGCTCTTACTCAAGAAACTGCAAGCAAAGGCGGTTGGACGGGAATAGGAAGGAGGACAGAGCGCTAACCAGGGCATTCCCGGTGAACCGAGGCAAGGGCGAAGGCCTGAGGAACGCGGTGCCGCCCTGGTTCCGTGTGGGCCTGGAGGCGATCTGCCGGAGAGTTAATTAAGGTCAGTGCACGGAGGATCCTGGGAACGGCACTCCTGGGCTGTGCAGCAGCCCTGTTTCCATGACTTTTATCCTTGGACCAGAGCTGGGAATCCAGGCCAACTTGGGACCTTCCGGTCGTCTCTATACATAAAATCAAGTTTGCCTAGTTTTTGCTACACCGTGTGAACATGGCTCTCAGACTTCCAGGTTTGGAGAGCTTGGGGGCAATGACCTGTCATCAAATACGATGCAGGTAGCATCCCAGAAATCCCCTCCATGGGGGCTCAGGGAGCAGCCATTCAGAAAGTTCAGAGCCACAGAAACCGAGATTGACACAATGAGATTCCCACGAGGCCGCTGGTCTGCTGAGAGCCACCTACCACACAAGTAAGAGTCTATGGGCAGAGACACTGAACGGTAGTTCCAAATACAAGCCCTGAATCAAAAGTCACAACTTCCAGACTATATGTGTGGATGTGCAATCTGGCTGCTTCTTAAATGGGCAGCTCTCAGCCCAGAGAAGCAGCCACGTGGTACATTTATTTAAACACAGTTCATGGTTCTCCCAAGTCCCCAGCACCACCAAGGAGGCCACTCAGTACCTGGCACAGAGAAGCAGCTACAGACCAGGGCCAACACCCTAGAGAACTTGGCAAGATCTGGAAACTGTGGAGTCCGCTAGCTGCCTACCCAACCTCAAACTGCTCCTTCTCCCTTGCTGGGCAAACCTCTGTTGCTGGTGTAATTTATCAGCAAGATCAGGGCCACATTCCCAGGCTCTCCTACAGGTAGGTGTGGCCACATCACTTAGTCTTTGCCAACGAATTGTGAACAGAAGTCAAGATATTTCAGAGAAAAATATGACCTCAGAATAACCACATTGTTAATGAGAAGTGTTTTCTGTTTGGAGAGGAACTCTGCCTGATACATGAAGAGGGAACAATAAATTAGAATGTTACCATGTTACAAACCCCTAATGAAATAATGAACTTCCACAGTGATCATCAAAAATTAAAACACACACCATCATCTAGGAAGTTAACTTGCACCCCAAATCAATCTGCATCTGGACAAGACTCTGGATACAATGACCAGTTTAGAAGAAATACAGAGGAACATGTTACACTATAGGTAGAGAGGCAACCAGCAAAATCCAGTCTGTGGAGAATTCTATTGGGCAAATGACCAATCACAAATGAATTACAATGGGGAAAAGTGGGGACAGGGGACCTATAGATTGAGAGAGACCTAAGAGACATACCAACTAATTGCAGTGTATATCTCCTTGATTCAAATAAACTATGGACAGGGAAAGAGAAAGAATACGAATCAGGGAAGTGTGAACACCAAATAGCTATCGGATAATATTAAGGAACTATTGTATTTTAGGAATCAAAATGGTGGTGTAGTTAGGCTTTTAAAAAGTTGAGTCTCTCTTAGAGATACTCTAAAAGAGCTCAATATAAAGTAATATGAAGGCATGGATTGGCTACAAAATAATCTAATGGAGGAGGGGAATGAGGGAGTGAATTGGGAGTGGGGTATAGAAGAAACAAAAATGGCCCTAAAAGATCATTGTTGAAAATGAATGGTAAGTACTTGGGATGAACTTCAATAGCTCTCTCTCTTTTCATAGAGGGGAGGCAAAAGTAGGGTTACAGTTGTGCACACACAGAATAGTTATATTTGTATTATTATTTCTTAATTATTGTATTGTTTCCATACAAACAACTGTAAACCCACTTTTACCCCTCCCTCTATATACTTCAAATATTCTGTAGCAAAAAAATGAAGTTTTTAAAAAAGCAAATGACGCTGGAACTTCCGGTCAAGATGGCGACATAGGTAAACATAGCTTGCCTCCCTGGACAACCACATCAAAATTGCAACTTAATTATAGAACAACCATCACTCAGAACCAGCAGAAATTGAGTTTAATGGATTAAGAGAACTACAGAATTAAAGAAATACATACGTCCAGACTGGTAGGAGGGGTGCAAACACAGAATGGGCTAGTTCCACATCTACATATGATAGATAAAAACTCAGGGGTGTATCTCAGGACTGAGGAGTCCCAGCCCCACACCAGGCCCCACAACCTAGGGTATAAGGAAGACAAATCCTCATAACTTCTGGCTGCAAAACCCAACAGGGATTGAGTTGGAAGAAAGAACTTCTGCAATCCCAAGCAGTTTCTCTTTAAGAACACAAACTTACTCAGACTCACTCCCTCTGAGCTCCAGCACCAGGGTAGCAGTTTGAAAGGCACCGGTGGCCTACAGGGAGGACCTGTAGTGACTGGCATCAAGATGAAAGCTGGGGGACAGCTTTTCCCAGATGGAAAGGCAGGCAGAACCACAGAGCCAGCAGGTGGATGCCTTGTCTGAGACTCTGTCAACCTGGCTGACACTGTTTGTCCTGCCCTGGAGATACCCTGAGGCCTACCCAATTTATAGCTATTATCAGTACCTTTTTCATATAAATGGCTGGTCTTGGCTCATGCTTCCCAAATTCCTAAATCCTTTCAAACAAGCAACAGCTGGCCTCAGTGAGCCCCATACCTGGAACTAGCAGCAGCCTGGCTAGATTCATAACTTGGCTTCACCTGGCAATCTCCAAGCCCAGCACAAATAGCAACCAGTTCAGGCAGGGTGGCCATGGGCAAAACACAAGTGAGGGCTGACCTTGGCCTGCACCACCCAAGAAACCCCAGGGCCAGTGGACAGCTACAGACCAGGTCAGAGATCCACCACCTTGCCTCTGCACAGCTAGTCTCCCACTGAGGGTGGAGGTCAGTGGTAAGTGGTCACAGCCAATACTTGCAACTGACTGGCCTAGGTAAATCCCTCCTGTTACCTGCCAACAGTAACCAGGCTCAACCACAAGAGGAGGGTATACTCAGCCCACAAGGAAGGTGCACCTCAAGTGCCCAGTTTGGGTGATAGGGGAGACTGTACCACTGAACCCTACATGACACCTACTACATTAAGCCATGCTACCAAGACACAGAGTCATAGCAACTCTACCTAACACATAGAAATGAACACAGGGAAGCTGCCAAAACAAGGAAACAAAGAAACATGGTCCATTTGAAAGAAAAAATAAAAACTCCAGAAAAAGAGCTAAACAAAATGGAGATAAGCAATCTATCAGATGCAGAGTTCAAAACACTGATTATAAGGATGCTCAAAGAACTTAGTGAGGACCTCAACAGCATAAAAAAAATCCAGTCAGAAATAAAGAATACACTAATTAAAACAAAGAGCAATTTATAAGGAAACAACAGTAGAATGAATAAAACTAAAAATCAAATCAATGATTTGGAACATAAGGAAGCAAAAAACCACCAATCAGAGCAACAAGAAGAAAAAAGAATCCAAAAAAATGCGTATTAGTATAAGCAGCCTCTAGGAAAACATCGAACTTTCCAACAGTCTCATCACAGTGGTGGGTGAAAGAAGAAGAGAGAAGCAAGAAATTGGAAATCTACTGACAATGAAAGAAAACTCCCCTAATTTGGTGAAGGAAATAGACATGCAAGCCCAGGAAGCACAGAGTCCCAAACAAGATGGATGCAAAGAGGCCCACTCCAAGGTATATCATAAATAAAATGCCAAACGTTAAAGATAAGGACAGAGTCTTAAAAGCAGCAAGAGAAAAGGAATTAGTCACCTACAGGGGAGTTTCCATAGCCTGTCAGCTGATTTCTCAAAAGAAACTTTGCAGGCTAGAAGGGACTGACAAGAAATATTCAAAGGCATGAGAAGCAGGGACCTACAGCCAAGATTGCTCTACCCAGCAAATATATCATTTAGAATTGACTCTAAAAAAACAAACTAAGCAAAAAAGAAGAACAGAGACAGAATCATGGATACGTAGAGCATTTCGGTTGCCAGATGGGAGCAGGATTGTGGGAGAGTGGGTGAAGAGGTGAGGGGATTAAGTACAAATAGGCAGTTACGGAATAGCCATAGGGACGTAAAGCACAATATAGGAAATGGAGTAGCCAAAGAACTTGTATGTGTGACCCATGCATATGAACAATGGTGTGGGGATTGCCTGACGGAGTGCAGGGTGCTGGGGGAAGGGGGGCAAAGGGGGAAAAATCAGGACAACTGTAATAGCATAATCAGGAAAATATAATAAAGAAATAAAAATTTTAAGAAAAGAAAGCAAGCGTGCCTCCTCATGTTCTTTCTTCTTCCAAGTTCACATCTGGAAGTCAGTGTTAATGAGGCCCTTGAGGATGGAAAATGCCACAGGATGGAAGAAACCTAGGTCCTCATGGAAATTCATCAACCAACCGTGAACATCAACTTTAGACCATTAGGTGAACAAGAAATAAATTTCTATTGTGTGTGAGCCACTGCAACATTTTAGGTCTATTTGTTTCTACAGCCTACTCTGCACATAAAAATACAGCAATAAATACTTTGGTTTGGGTCCATAACTTAATCATGGGACCTTTCCAAAATTATTCTTTCATCCAAATGATTTTCCCTCTCCTCACTATTTGTGCACTCTAACATCAAGGCTTCAAAATGAAAATGCCAAGTACAGCATTTTTAAATGTTAGACAATGTCTCTATCCAGCTTAGACACCTTCTACGGGAGACCAAATCACTTCATCAATATCCTGTGAGTGACTCTCAGGTGACTCGGTGTGAATCACCTACTGGTACTAACCCCCGGCACAACGCTCCGCTTTATCTAGAGATTGTTATGTTTCTGCCAGATGCCTTGTTAAACTCTAACTAGGTAACTGATGGTCAGGTCTACAACCTGTTAGAAAAAAGGAAATAAGATCAGATTTCACTTATTCCTAGTAAACCCACACTAATTCTATCAATCACTTTCCATTCTAAGTGGTCACAAGCAATTCCCTTAGTAATTTCTTCTAGATTCTTGACTGGCTTCACCCGTCAAGCTCGCCAGGCCGTATGTACAATGGAGTGGGTGCCCACTTTCCATTTGCAAAAGTCAAAGCTGCTTTTGTAGGTCCCCAAACTTCCACCACCACTCCTCTCTTTCACAGCTCCTCTCATCCACCTCCAGCAGTTTGGTGTCCCCACCTGGAAATATTTCCTTAGCCTCAAGATACTTGAAATGACTTAGAGAACCTCAGCGTCTTAGCTTTGATTCCCCTTTCATCAGCGTGTATCCTACCATTCTTCTTGAGAACCTCTTCCTTGAGAGAAAAGAGAAGCAAAATAACAGAGCCATCTACTTTCTCTGTGTCTATTACGCACCAAATGCATTTTCTACAGCCCCTAGTTGTTTGCTTTGGGAAGAAATGGCAGGTCCCTGATTCCTTACTAAGTCCTTCCAGCTCCTCTGTGTCCCAGCGCACCTCCAGCTTCTTGTGGAACGTATGCAGGAGACACACCGACAATTTACAAGTTTGTTATAAAGGATACAACTCAGGAGCAGCCAAACAGAAGAGATGCAAAGGATGAGGGGTGGGGGAAGTAGAGTCGAGGCTTCCGTTGCCCTCCAGGAAAGCCACCCTCCCAGCTCCTCAATGTGGTTACCAACCCAACATTCTAGGCTGGCTACTCCTCCGTTGTGGTGACTGCCCTGTGCATTGTGGGAGGCTTAGCAGCATCCCTGGCTCTGTCCTTTGGAGGCCAGTGGTACCTCCCTACATCCCGATTGTAACAATCAAAAATGTCCCCAGATATTGCCAAGTGTATTCATGGGGGAAATCACCCTGGTGGAGAACTAAAGTTTGCTCATTTTACGAAAGGGAGCCGGTGACTGCCACCCTTGTTTAAAGGGGCTGTCAACTCTGGCTCTGCCCGAGGGCAAAGCTGGCACCTGTCTGGGGCAGGGAGGAAGGGCGGTGGGAGCACCAATCCAGTGGGGCGCTGGACTGGTCTGCTTATTTCTTGCAGGTAGAGACAGGATGACCCAAAAAACATTGTCTGCTCCCTTGAAATAAGCACAGTGTCTCTCCCAGGACTATAAAAATCAACCCGCGATGTTTGCTTTGCAGAACAGCCCTTCCCCACATCTGCTTCTGTTCCCCTTCCGTCTCCTAAGGAAATGTCACCTTTCCCCTGGGCCCAGTGCCATGATGATGACAGTTTATGTTTATATTGTCAGTTCTGCCAGGAGAGGACGTGAAGAGCTAAACCACACGGGGCGCTTTTCAGAAGCGATCAGAAACCAGGGCATCAGAAAATCACGTCTCTGGGAGGGGCTTGGATAACTAGAGAGGCTTTCCCCCTTTCTCTCCTCCCCCTCCCTTTTCTCTTTCCCTTGTCCCTCTCCCTGCTCTCCTTGTCCTTCACTAAGGGAAATGTGCCAAGTTGGGGACTCTAGACACTAAGACTTTTAGATGCCTGACCTCCGACCTGAGCTCTGGTCCCTGGAGAGGAGACGCCGACGGGCAGTGGAAGCAGCCCAGGAATCAGCAGGAAGAGCCCCGGTCCCCTTCACGTCTTCTAGGTGCACCCGTGGGCAAAGCTCTTCACCTCCCCGGGTCTCAGTTCCCCCACACGTGAAATGGAGAGAGTACGTCTACCCGCTCTGTCGACCTCGCAGGTTGTTCTAAAAGTCACCAAGACAGTGTCGGCGTTTGGCTCTGTAAATTGCAGCAAACCGTACAAGCTGCTACGGCCCTAGGGCTCACCCTCTCCAGCAGCCACGGGCCTAACGATCCCCAAGGGATGAAAGTAAGAACAGTGGGAGAAACCCGGAGAGACTTTGTTGGCCATGTAGCACGTGCCATGGGATAGGAGCTAAGGTTTCACCAAGACGTGTAAGTTCCAACGTTATAGCTTATTTCCAAGACCCTCCCATTTTGTCTCCTTCAGACACAGCACGGTAACCATTCATGTCAGAATGTGAAGGAAATGGGAGGGTGAGTAGGGTGGGAAACATCTCAGGAGACAAAGCGTGGCTACCAGCTATCTTTCTGTCTTAAGGAACCCAGAGACCTTACGTCCTCCTTTGCCTTTCCAAAGAGACCACAATAAACTCCCAAAATGACCTGTCTACCCTCAGAAATCCTAAATCCACAACCCAGGTGGGGAAGGACCAGACAAGTGATATATATACCGCCTTTGCCCATGTACAGCCCTAGTGCCCACATGTTGTGGAATTCAAGGTGAGGAGTCAAGGTTATCTAACAGAGGCAGCGTAACTCGATGCGCTGGCTGGGAAGGTGCAGAGGAAGGCTGGCGTCCACGCATCTGGCCGTCCAGGCCTGCCCCGCTCTGGCCAAGGATGGGAAATGGGCTCATGCTGCCAGGAGTAGCTCCCAGCGGACAGAAACTTACTACCTTTTGGAATGAGAAACTGAGGCTCCACGATTTGACCAGATACTAGATTAATAACTCCTTGTGCTATTACCGCCCACTGAGGTTAACTAAGCGCCAGGCACTGAGCTAAAAGCTCTTCATATTGTGTTTCATCTAACCCTCCCTAAGTAAGCAAGAAGAAGGGGACACAGTAGCGGGGGCACTTGCCCAAAGTAACATCCCCTGTGAGTCACAGAGCCAGGACTCAAACACAGGTCTGTCCAACGCTTCCACCTCCACCTTCGCCACATACACTGCCCTCAGGATGCCGCGCGCTGTCTCCCCAGCGAGCAGCTGCAGACCACATGTTACTCCGTGTTGGTGGTAATAAAGTCACAAACTCACGGCGGCTCTCAGTGTAGCCAGGATGGACTCCCTGCCCTTCATCCCCCACCTGGCCCTCTTCCCCACTGCACAGGAGCTGGGGGGGGGGGGCCGGGGGGCCTCTAGGCAAGGTAACAAATGGCCTTTCTGAAATATTTGGTGGGCCAAATAAATAATGAACCCAAAACTTAAATTCACTTCCTCTTTAAAAATATAAACACTTTTCTTTGAAACACTGAGTGAAAAAATAAACCTCTAACAAAGCAATTCAAGAAATAGGGGGGACATGGTTGGTGACAGAGGTGAACTAGACTCCCCGTGGCGGCCATTCCACAGCATCGATCATTACGCTGTACATCACATCATTACGCTGTACACCTGAAGCGAACACAATCTTGAATGCCAATCATACCTCAATTTTTTAAAAATTCATTAATTAAAAAAGAAGTGAGGAAAAAAGAAAGCAGGAAAGTCATAAATATTAGAAACGAGACTACAAATATAGAAGCAATTAAACACTCCATGCAAATACCTGCCTCTGACAATGAATTTAAATAATGAGGTAAAATCAGTGGCTGTTAGTGAGATATGAATTGCCAACAGAGACTCAAGAAAAGGTAGAACTAGACAACAACCATGAAATTACCGGAAGAAATATGTCAAACATCTGTCACTGCAGTAGGAGCCAAGCCTGGGTGGTGCTGCCCATGAATACTACCTGTCCTTCAAAGGACAGCGGAGTCCCACGCTATATAAATTCCAACAGAGCACAGAGGGTTTTTTTCTAATTTCCAAATCATTTCGGAGATAAGTGAAGAGGTTCTACACAGGCCTTCCCAAGATGTGCTACTTTGGCACAAGGATCAATTGGAACCGAAGGCTACAGAGCCCTGCAGGCTTAAGAGAAACTTCTTCCTCTCCCTTAGAGAACTGAAATTACAGACCTTGCCCGTAATAAGAGTTATCATCAGAAGAAACTTCGTATCCCCTGTGTCTACGGCAGGGCGAACTGCTTATTACTGATCACCTGCCCTTCTCACCATCCTGCAAAGGCCTTCCTCCCAGGGCTCTGACCTCCCCCTCAGCCCAGGACGCCACGGAGACCTCATTTTACCCGTCTGTCTCTGAACCTCCCATGTCGGGGGCGGGGGGGCAGTCCCGTATGCATGTATATTATTAAATTTGGGGTGGGTGGGGCAGGGGAAAGTGGTGGGAGGGAAACGGAGACAACTGTACGTGAATAACAATAAAAAATGCAAAAATAAACTAATAATTAATTAGGTTGTTTTCTCTTGTTAACGTGTCTCATGTCAACCTGGTTATTAGAGCAGCCAGGAGAACCCAGCTAGGGGAGAAGAGGAAAGCTGCTTCTTCCCCCACATAAGCATAGTCCCGGCTCAAAATATAATTTTTTTAAGTGGAAAGAAATTGTAGGCCTACATTACCAATAACATGTGGCCAAAGCCTTACATAACATATTAGCAAACTGAATTTAAATGTATATTTTTAAAGCCTAATGGCCAGTTGGGTGCATTTCAGGAATTTTAGGATGGTTTAGAATTCTACCATTGTTTAACATGAGAAAGTCTATCAATGTAATTTACTACATCGGTAGTATAAAGGAGAAAAATTCACATGTCTGTTGTGGTAGATGCCAGGAAAGCATTACATCAAAAATTCCAAGTAAAGTTGAAATAGGAAAGAAATCCTAAACTTGAGAGAGCATTCATCATATGACAATAGTAACATCATATTAAACGAGGACACACTACTCAAGCTTAAAAAAAAGGAAGGACACCTGTCATCACACTGTTTCTTGAGGTTCTAAAATCATTATTTCTAGATTTTATTCCCAGAAAATCCAAGCACTTCAACTAAAAAACCCATTAAATACAGAGCAGTTTAGTAACATAACTGAATGCAAATCAAACATACAAAAACTAAAGCTTCCCTTTTCCAAAGCAATATTAGAAGACATAATGGGATGCCTCTCAAAATATAAAGCAACATATAAAATATGAATAAACTGAATAAGACATAGGCTTGTTACTTAATAATCTAGAGAATAATATGGACCAAATACTTAATGATTTCTTGATTTTGTGTGTGTGGGGGTGTACAACACAGAATCAGTGGGTTTTGTGGCTACAAAATTATTGTAGCCACAATAATTTGGCTGAAAAGGAAAACTGTGTCCCAGAGAGTTTGCACAATGGGAATACGCTCATGAAGTTTATATGAAGCTATAGGTGAAAAACGGGAAGGCAAATCCAGTCCATTGCTCTTCCCACTGTATTCTGCTGTTTTCACTAGAGGATTTCAAATGCCGAAAGAATCATTCAAAATGCTGTTGGACTTGAGACAAATAATTGGCCAATGCCATGGAGATCATGTGATTGTTTCCCGTGCCTTACACTGTCTTTGTGAAACGGGACCTACAGGGCAGAAAAAATGTAGTGTGCTCTTCTGCCACATGGAACTGGAGGCGACTGGTGCTTTCAACACTCACAACACTGTTTCTGATGCAGTAAGACCTGGTGGCCGGGACACCCGGGTGCAGATTGCAGTGCGTGTCCTCTGTAAACTCCTGGAAGTATCCATTGAAATCTGGGCAAAAATAATAATAAAAAGGTTCTGAATTTAAAACCATCAGCCTGCCACCCTCTAAAGAAGCTCCTTTATCCCATTTGTTTCTAGCATCAGAAAATCCTCACGATAATTCATTTTCTAACACAAATCAATTTGTCCCAGGTTCATAAGCCTGGCCGGACAGCCAGCCTTCAGTCTCATGTTTCATGACAGCCAGAGAAATAGAGAATGAGAGCTGCCGGGTCTCGGAGGGGGCCACTGGAAGACCAAAACAAGAGAGATGAAGACCACTGGCGGGGTGGAAAACAGTTAGAGGCGATCTGTAACTCGGCTCCTGAAAGAGCGATGAGTCCGGGCAGACATTGGAAGTAATGCCGACATGAGATTGTTCTCGAGCTGTGATGACAGAACCCAAAGATGTTCTTGCCATCACCTTCATGAAAGGAAGGAAGTTGCTAGTTTAAAAGAAAACACTGCAGTTTCTGGAAGTTTAAATTCCAAACTTCTTGCCAACCATATTTCTCCAGAAAAATAAACTATTCCATACATATTAGGGGCAGATTAAAAGTCAGGACTTGGATGTATACCATCCTATGTTCTTTTGGGAAAATGGCTTCCCTTTTTCTCTACGCAACTATTTAAAAGGTGAGTTCTTTAAACACATTTGTTGGCCATCTGCTAGTTTAGCCTCTTTTTCCTCCCATTCATAATGCTAAGAATACCCCAGATTTTCTGGGAGGAATTGTTCCCCCCAATTCTAAGACCATGGTTTAGGGGACATTGACATTACCCCTTAGCAAGATGGCTAGACCACCAGGAAGCCCTCCCCGGTCAGAAACCCACACACTGCTACACTGCCTGACCTACATGGGGCAACCTACCCACTCCACTCAGGACCCTTCCAAGCCAGAGCAAAGTCAGGGCATCTTTTCTCACTCAGAGGCAATCGGGTCTGTTTTCACTGTCCCTTCCACCTGCTTCTAATTCAGGAAGAAGCAGACACGGGTAAAGAAGACTGTACTTCATGAGCAGAGTAAGCCTCTGTCCCTACAACATTACACGTCCCTAGAGCCACAGGATAGGAGGGGAAGAGCTGAAAGTAACTTTAAAGTTCCAACTGGGACCTGAGTTGAAAGCAAGCAAAGTTAAAGAATTTTCCCAAGATTTTATCAAGTGATCAGAAAAAAAACTGACAAAGTATGTATGGCTAGAGGCAATGACTTAAATAAAAACTAGTTCTTGTTTATATCCCCATTGAGTTTAACAGCTTCTGGATTTTTATTTTAACAACAAAACCATGATAGTACGGGAAAACAAGAAAGGCCATCAAAAGCCTCCAGTTTTTTTTTTTTGTTACTGTTTTTTTAGAATCCCAGGAAGAGAGCAGATGGAGTTAAAGCAGCAGAAAAAAATCAGCACTGAGAACACCCCACCCCAAGAGCTGGGGTGAGCAAGGCTCATCCCACAATCCCTTGAGAACTCCAATGGGGCAGAAGAGAGAAACCAAGTGCAGGAGTTGGCTGGTGACCATGACCAGGAAGATTCACTGAAACACTGCAGGTCACAGCTAATCAGTGTTTGCCTGGAGCTGGGCGACGGGGCGGGGGGGGGGGGGGGGGNGGGGGGGGGGGGGGGGGGGGGGGGGGGGGGGCGGCTGATTTCAGAGAGGCACAGGGAGATTTGGGGGATGATAAAAATGTTCTATAGCTCAGTCAAAATGGTGGTTACATGGCTAAATAGACTGTATACTTAAAATAGGTGGTTTTATTACATGCAAACTATACCGGATGTGTAAATACGTGAAGACCAACCCCATGAGAAAAGCAAAGACTACTTGTTCGGAGCGCACTATGGCAGAAGTCGGCCACCACCACTGGCATCTGACAGATACGAAAGATGGGCAAATGCCCAGGAAAGCTTCATAATGGAGAAAGAGACGGAGAAGGCTCTGGCAGGCCCTGGTCAAGGCTGTTGGCGCAGGAAAGCTGCAGAGGTGGAGCTAGACACCGGGCACAGTCACCTGTGTGATTGGTTAGGGGAGCGTATTGGCTAAGCCGAAAAGTTCGGGTTTTCCATACAACGGCTCTAGTAGTGCTTCGTTGTCTTTAACTGCATTAATAAACTATTTTCTTTGGTTGTATCCTGACAGCTGTCATGTCAGCGTACACTTAAAACAACTTTATTAATATTGGTGAATTTTTGTGCAACCATTTTAACATTGAAGATGGAATAAAATACACAATGTTTACAACATATTATGCTTTATTTTTTTTTTAGATTTTATTTATTTATCTTTAGAAAGGAAGGGAAAGAGAGAGGGAGAGAAATATCAATGTATGGTTGCCTCTGGTGTGTCCCCTGCTGGGAACTGGCCTGCAACCCAGGCATGTGCCCTGACTGGGAATCGAACTGCAATCCTTTGGTTCTCAGGCCCTCACTCAATCCACTGAGCTACGCCAGCCAGGTACGCTTTATTATTTTAAGAAAAGTAAAAATGCAACCGAAACACACAAAAAAAGATTTATGCAATGTACGGAGAAGGTGCTATGACTGGTCAAAAGTGGTTTGCGAAGTTTCCTGGTACTATTGACAATTTGGCCAAATAATTCTTTGCTGTGGGGCTGGCTTATGCACTGGAAGATGTTTAGCAGCCCCCCTGGCCTCTGCCCACTAGAAGCCAATAGCAGGAGACAGGGGACATACTCAAAACATCTAAATCAATGAAGTTATTGGTAAAAATGAAAAATGCGTCTTTTACTTTGGAGGAAAAACTACACAGACTTTTGGAGCAACTCAACAGCTGGCTTTCTCTGATTGGTCCTAAGTTAGAAACAGGAATGAAAACTAAGGAAGCTATTAGTTATCGATCGAGTCCTGGCCACCTGGAGCCAATTGTTCCAGAAGTTACCGTTTAGTTTCCTGCGTTGTCACTCACGATAGCAGTCTGGCCTCCTGAGGGTCTGACTTACAGCAGGTTGGCTTCCGGGCCGGCCCTGTTGACACAGGGATGGTTTCCGGGGCAGATCTCTGCAGCGTGTGGGTCAAAGCTCCACCTTCACGCGCACAGCCATTGTTCATTCGTCTATTCTCTCTCTCACTTCATAAAGCTGACTTTTAAAGAGATTTAAAAGACCTGTTAACCACTAGAAAGGTATGCCTCTTGTTTTGGGTCCTGACCTAGTTTAGGAAAAAAGAATGTATAGAACAAGCTGGAAAACATGAACCTTATCTGAGTACTTTATGCGTTAAGCCATTCTTGCTAACTTGGGGTGTGAGTGAGGACGGTATTGCAGTACGTTTAAAAGGGGAGTCTTCCTCTCTTAGATTCCTATTAAAATGTCTCCAAGTAAATTATATATCTCTGGGGCTTGCTCCAAAATAGTTTAGGGGGTGGCTATAATGAAAGGAAGGGCACATGAAGGAAATAGGATTGGTCACAAGAATTGGGTGGCAATATAAAAGGTTCTTTATCCTCTTCTTTACTGTTTTGTATGTTTAAATTTTTTCATATTAAAAACTTTAAAACAATCATACACAGAGAAAGAAGACCAAGAAAAAAATTCAACAATGTGTTAAGTTGCTGATGGCCTTTAGAATTAACATTGCTGGTGATTTCCATATTTTCTCCATACTTTTCTGTATTATAAAATACCAAGAAACATCCGATGCTTTGGGGGTATTGTGTTGTTGGGATGCCGCCCACCCTCCAAGGACCACCTCCAGGCCTCTCTCCCCCAGGCCTCCCCAAGCCTTTCTACCCACAGCTGGCTTTCTCCACTGAGCCCCTGTGAAATTACAACTTCTCCTCATGAGCAGTTGGCACATGTTATCTTTGGATATTTGTTTTATATACATTTATTTCCATTTAAAAGGATCCCAAGACCACCCTTAGATTTAGTTTTCATTAGGACAGAACTCAGAAGATTCATTACAGTTAGAGTTTATTACAGTAAAAGGACTCCAATTGAAATCAGCCAATAAAAAAGTGTCATAGGACAGGGTCCAGGAGAGACAAGGCATGTGCTTCGGGTTGTCCTCTCCAGTGGAATCACGTGGGCAGAGCTTACANAGACCAAGAAAAAAATTCAACAATGTGTTAAGTTGCTGATGGCCTTTAGAATTAACATTGCTGGTGATTTCCATATTTTCTCCATACTTTTCTGTATTATAAAATACCAAGAAACATCCGATGCTTTGGGGGTATTGTGTTGTTGGGATGCCGCCCACCCTCCAAGGACCACCTCCAGGCCTCTCTCCCCCAGGCCTCCCCAAGCCTTTCTACCCACAGCTGGCTTTCTCCACTGAGCCCCTGTGAAATTACAACTTCTCCTCATGAGCAGTTGGCACATGTTATCTTTGGATATTTGTTTTATATACATTTATTTCTGTTTAAAAGGATCCCAAGACCACCCTTAGATTTAGTTTTCATTAGGACAGAACTCAGAAGATTCATTACAGTTACAGTTTATTACAGTAAAAGGACTCAAATTGAAATCAGCCAGTAAAAAAGCGTCATAGGACAGGGTCCGGGAGAGACAAGGCATGTGCTTCGGGTTGTCCTCTCCAGTGGAATCACGTGGGCAGAGCTTACAGCTCCTGACCACCATGGACAGCATCACACAAACACACAGTGGCGGCCACCAGGGAAGCTCGCTCTATCTAGCCTTGGGGTCCAGGGTTTGGATGGGATGTGGTCATGTCAGCATGACGGACCACCTGTGTGACTGACCTTAGTCTCTGGGACCCACCCCCACCCCCCGATGTCAAGCTGACACCATGTGGCCCACGGCCCCCACCATGAATCATGCTGTTCGCATACACTACCTGGCATGAACCAAGGCCTCCAGGTGGACAAAGAGCCTCTTACCCAGGCAAGAAATTCCGAAGCATCAGAGGCCACCTCCCAGCTGCCGGGTGGGAGTGGAACCTTTCTCCGGGCCGGGTTCGTCCTTTACGGGGAAGTGTTCCTCCTGTCTGGATCTCCAAGCCCCTGAGAGCAGAAACACCATCAGCTTCCCACCATCGCTACGATCTGAGACGTGCCTCGTACTGAGAAGTGGAGGGCTCGCCTCGGAGGCCCCTGCCCTACTGATACTCACTGAGAGAGGACTGACGAAGGGCCCAGCGGAAGCCAAAGAGCCAATGGAGTTAGAGCTTCCTGTGTAAGGAGTGGCCTGGTGATAACGAAACCCGTGAGGGTGGGAAGGAGGCAGCTCAGAGAACCAAGTGAAAAGGAATTGGGGATAAGCATCGAAAAGGCAGGTAGAGCAGCGAGTTCTGCAGACGGGCAGCATCCCCTGGGAATTCATTAGAAAGACAAATTCTGCAGACAACTGTACTTGAACAACAATAAAATAATTTTTAAAAATAATAAATGCATATGAAGTAAAAAAAAAAAAGACAAATTCTAGGGTGCTGCCCCAAACCAGCTGGTCTGTGGGGTGAGGCCAGCAGTGTGACTGAACAAGCTCCCTGGGTGTCTCTCATTCACACTGAACTTTGAGAAGTGCCGGTGCAGAGGATAGTCGGGTTTGCCCGGCACACTCCATGGGAGAGAGCAGAAGGGCCCTCCTATGACACAGGACTGGGGAAGGTCCAAGGGGAACCCACAGAGGAGACGACAGTGTGGCCAGACACTGGGACACTGGAGTAAAGAGAGGTCACAGCTGCAACGGTTCAGCTGCACTGAGACACTGGGATCCCACCTAGTTAAGCAGATGACACTCAGAAACACCACACCCCCGTGAAAGACCAGGGCGGAGGTTCTTGTTCGTGAGAACAGAGAAGGCATCGAGGTCTTTAGCTTCCGGAATGAAGACACTCTGACATCTGAAACCAGCAGTAGGATCCAGACCAAGGACCTAAGTGATGAATCAAGGTCCTGGCATTTGCAAAAAATTAAGGTACAATGTTTTATAGAGGCTAAACCACTATTTGGTCTGAACCAGTGTTTGCTTTAACAGCTCCCTTTTCTCTCTCATCAAGCTCACGTCCTCATTTGTGCCCAATTTATTAGGAAAAATAGATAGGAGCAGGGAAATTTGCATAACAATGATCTCCTGTCTCACTGAAGACACTCTTAATCAGAGAGATGACAACATAATGGACTGTTCATTAGATCCTTCAAGAATAATAAGTCCCAGCCGAGTGAGGGAGCCCTGCCTGAGCCTGAAATCAAGGCAACCACAGAGGAGAATGTGGAAAACACCCAGAGGCGGCAGCAGATTGTCTCACCAAGGAGCGGTCTGGGTGGTGCACTGGGCATTTTGCAGAAGATTATCACCACATTGGAAAGCATAAGAAGTTTCATTTAGGATTCTTTTATACAAAGAAAAATGAATAATGAATTTGGCATTTTCATTCGGTAGCATTAAGAAAATGCAAGTCTGTCACGCAGAAACTCCAAGCTGGGGAGCTACACTTGTGTGGAAAACCACCCAGGGGACCGACCGAGGTGGACAGGCTGGGGACATGCTGTCTGTTATGCTTGTTACAGGGGAGCGATCCCATGCGGCAGGTCCATGCAAGAAAGACTGCGCCCCGCCTCCAGCATTGGTGCTGTTGATACTCACAGGGTTAGCGAGGGAGCAGCGTGTGAAAATTCTACAGTTGATGATAAGCACAGGGGCCTTGAGACATGGGGGCCTTGAGAGGGTTGGGGCATCCAGATTCAGACTGTTTTCATCCTTTCTTACGGCTGCGGTCGTAGGGAACTCAGGACCGTGTTCTGAGTCACTTCATGAAATCGTGTACGTGTTTTAAAGAGGAGGTATCAGTCAATCATTGCTGAGTGAACAAACCATTCCAAAATTCAGTGGGTTGAGCAACAATCAGGTATTATTGGCTCCTGCGCCTGGAGGCTGGGGGGTGGTGACTCTAGCCTGCACTCAGCGGGATGGCTCTGCTCCATGCGTCACTCACGCGCCTTGCCCTAGTGGGCCAGCCCGGCCACAGCCTCCTCATGGTGGTGGCCAGGACGTAAGAGATCGAATGGAAACCCACACTGTCCCTGGGCCTAGGAGGCTCGGACCTGGTCCTTCCACTTCATTCTATGGTCCAAACCAAAGCGCGTAACTAAACCCAAAGTCAAGGGGCAGGGAAATGTGTTCCACCTTTATGGGAGAAATGTAAGGTCATGTGACAAGGAGGGTGGTTATGTGTTGGGGCAAGAGCTGGGGTCAACGCAATCCAATCCTATAATCCAGTAGCACAGTGTTCCTAGGGGAGAACACATTTTTCCCATGAAGCATATTAATGGAAATTTCCCTTTATGATTGGACACAGCACTTTATTTTTCATGAAACTTTATTTCAAGGTGCCAGGAATGCATGTGGCTCTGAACTACCCTTCCAGCCTCACCTCCACCAATGCCCTGGTTGACACAAAGCTTCCCCTGGCACCCGAGTGGCCAAATCACTGGTTTCCAGATATGGCCTACAATTCTATACCTTCTTGCCCTTGCTTAAAGCAGCGATTCTCAAAGTGTGGTCCTGGACCATCAGCATCACCTGGAAATGGGTAAGACATCCAAATTCTAAGTTCTTACACAAGACCGGCTGGACAAGAACGTCAGGGCTGGGAACCAGCAATCTGTGCCCCAGTAAGCCCTCCAGGTGGTTCTGTCGCTGGCTTAACTGTGAAAACCTTGGGCTCAGGGCATCCCTGCCCAACCCCAGCCCTTGAAGAGGACACTCAACTCTGCACCTGTGGTGAAGACTAATGCCCACACCCGCTGTAGAGCGCTCTCTGCCAATACCTCCTCCAGCCAAGACTGTCTACGTGCTCCTGAACTGCCCCTCCATTTATCATATGTTCTGTGAATTATTAGTTACCTTTCATATTACTGCAACTTAACTCCCCAGCCCAGCTGCAGGTACTGGTAAGCAAGCCATTTATCATGGGAATTAGAGTCAGATGGATGCAGGTTCCAATCCTAGCTACGCCCCTTACTCAGTGCAAGGCCTTGGACAGATGAGTCTTCTCATATAAACTTAGGGTTGATATACCCCCCATTTCATGGTGTGGATACAAAAATGGAAATAAGCTAGAAAATACGAGCATGTGTCCCAGTACCTGGCCCACGTCCAGCACGGTATCAAGAACCCAAGGACTAACTCTTCTCGAAAGCAGCCAAAGGTGACCTCTGAAAACGATTCACTATTTGTTTGACCTAGAAAACCCCACAAAATCATGCAAATCAGGAGTTTCAAATCTTCATGGTCACTTTGAGAACATGCATGAAATTACCAGGCCATCAAGGGCATATGTATCCAAACAGCCACGAAGTGTCTGAGAGATGTCACTTTACCAAAGCAATGCGTGCCACTCCACCTTTGCCAGGGTGAAGTTGGCAGGTGTGCCCAGGCCAAGCAGTGGGGCTGGGCACAGGGTTGGTGGCCCCAAAAGAGCACTGAATATTTGCTGCACATGCTTAAAAATGCCAAGAGTAATGCTGAACTTAAGGGTTTAGGTGTAGATTCTCTGGTTGTTGAACACATCCGGGTGAACAAAGCTCCCAAGATGCAGTGCAGAATTTGCAGAGCTCACGGGTGGACTAACCCCCCCACACTCTCTCCCTGCCACACCGAGATGACCCAACTGAAAAGGGGCAGATTGTCCTTAAACCAGAAGAGGAGGCTGCACAGAAGAAAACAGCAACCCAGAAGAAGGTAAGAAATAAAACCTTATGGCCCGGAAGTACATTCAGCATAAAATACATACTAATAAAAGTAAAAACAAAATACAAATAACACAAGTACCAAGCCAGTAATTGAGCTTCTGCACCTCAGCTTCTGACCTAGTGCAGCTGAACACATCAAATCCCTTGTTAAACATTTGCTCTGGTTTAAATACAAACAGGATTTCAGCCTCTGGTCGGTCTCTCTCTCTCTCTCTCTCTCTCTGCTCCCAACCCCCCCCCCCCAAAGGACATCAGAGTTTTCATACATCATTGTCAATGTAGCAAACATTTAAATCTATGGGAACTTTTATGAGTTTATCTGAGCCAAATTGACGATTACCAGGAAGCAAAATCTCAACAGATTCAGAAAATGATCCAGAAAGGGGCAGTTTTACCGTTTATTTTATATATCAGAATCAAAGGTGTGGGCGTAAAGGGGTTGCATGAAACCCACTGCAGTAGGTTAGGGAGGTGGAAAAAGCAAGCCGGGCAATGTCTGGGATCAGACAAAAGGTAAAGCACGTGCTTCTTCCACATCGGAGGGTACAGGGCAGTTCACCATGAATGTTTACAGCAGGTGGAGAGGGTGTCTGGGAAACAAGGGAACAGTGAGGGACTCTGTGGTCTCGTGCTCTGGTGGGAGGTTGTGCCCTGAGGGGTCTGGACGAAGAGGCTACCTCTGACATTCCGAAGGACGTTCCCTTAGATGCAAAATGACTATGTATAGACAGGCTCATGTAAGGTCAAGACTGTCCTTTGTCAAGGAAGGTACAGGCCTGGGACGTGACTACCCACCATGACTCGCTTTTCACTAAGAAGTTTTCATTTCAGGCCAGCCTATGTGGTTTTTAAGTCCCACCATGCAGCAGCCCCTGCCCCGAGCCTGTCAGGTTCAGTACGTGGCCCCTTGTCGTGCTCACCATGTGTTCTGCACTCTCTCTACCTGACATGGTCACGGACGTGGAGCAATGAAGGAGACGAGCCTTGGTGCATCACGGCCAGCAAGTTCCTCCAGTCCCCACGTGCTTGTCTGAGAAACAAAGCAGACTCTCACGAGATCCAGATCGCTTTGTGAATATTGTCTCCTGGCTTTGCGCCTCCTTTCAGTTGGGTTTACTGGAGGTGATAAACCTGTTCCTCAATGTAAGAAGGGTGGACCTGTGGGCATTCTGCTGTCATGCCTGTGCCATATGAGGACTCATTGATTCCCAACATGGGTGTGAACTAAACTTTACGTCCTCCCAGCTGCAATAATCCCTATGAAAGAGAGAGGGCGCCAGAGCTTTCTGAGCGGACTCCCAGGCTATGGGTGTGTTCGTCATTGTCAGAAGCCAGAAGACCCCTATGCCTTTAGCTAATTTGACTTCCTTGTGAATGCCCCAGAGGTTCCAGTTGGATAGATGATAACTCATCTGAAGAGACAAGGAGAATTAAAATGCCTCAATTTCAAAGGAATTTGAATTTGTTGTGCCCATAATTTTAGAGTTGTAAACTCTGGTTAAAACCGTGATAGAGAAAATATTTGTGAATTTAACCATAATTGCTTTCATTCCATTCTAAAGAAATGCTAATTATGAAGACAATTTCTGTAAAGAAATCATTAAGTGTTGGGGGGAAGGTTTAATCGCTACACATTCGGAAACAAAGGGTTCATTTGCTGGCAGATAATGTGGATGCTTAGAACTGATTTTCTA
Organism: Sturnira hondurensis; assembly: GCF_014824575.4. NCBI lineage: Eukaryota > Metazoa > Chordata > Mammalia > Chiroptera > Phyllostomidae > Sturnira > Sturnira hondurensis. Next base: position 1,803,595 of record NW_028083884.1, read on the forward strand.
AGAGACAACATACCAGTAATTCTGCTTTTTAGAAAACATATATATCATGGCCCTGGCTGGTGCGGCTCAGTGGATTGAGCATTGCCTGTGAACCAAAAGGTCACCAGTTCGATCCCCAGTCAGGGCACTTGCCTTGGTTGTGGGCCAGGTCCCATTTGGGGGCGTGCAGGAAGCAACCAATTGGTGTTTCTTTCTGACACTGATGCTTCTCTCCCTGCCTTTCTCCCTCCCTTTTCTCTGTCTCTAAAAGTAATATATATACACAAACACATATACATATACATATACATATACATATACATATACATATACATATACATATACATTGTGTGAGTATACACACACATACATAAATATACATGTATACGTATACACTTTGGCAGCTGTGTGGAAATGTTTGCACCTTTATGAAGCACGTCCAGACACTCGGAATCGGGGGGACCAGAAAAGCGTGCAGTGACTGGGTTTTCAATGCAAAGGATGGAGGTTGGAAATGACGGTGTTGGCCGTCCCCCCGAGCCCTGTGCTCCTGGAAAGCAGAGATGAGACTCACCATAGGACCACCCTTCTCTGACAGATTCCAGGCTACGACCCATCCCCACCCTCCCTCAATGATGCTCTTATGTTTTAAAACCACAGTTTTTCTCCCTGTTCTTGGAGATGTTTCCTCATCAATGAATAATCTCTATATTGCAACAGCCAGAATAAAATCAGCTCCACTGTGTGGGGAACTTTGTCTTGGACAGAAGGCGGGGAACAAACTCTGTTGCGTGTTTTCTCCCAACTAGAAATCCCTTTGTAAGTCATTAGGTCAGCGTTTACCTGGCATGAGGCACAAAGCAGAAACTAATACTTGGTGAGTCATCTCAGTTCAAACCACCCAACCTCAAACCAGCCTCACCTACACCTACACGAACCCACACATTTGCGGTCACGTTCAAGCCAGACATTTGGCTTGAGCACAGCTGTTGGTGCTGCCTGTTAGGAAGCTTAGCTCTCGGTTTTTCACTGTAAAACGTTTCCACTCCTCTGCCTGCCTTGGGGTCTCAGCCAGAAGCCAGTGATAGAGGCTGACTCTCTGCCCGTAGCAAAGCTTTGAATAAATAGCCTTTGCTTGTTCTCATTTGGGTCGTCCTCATTCACTTCCACATGTTAGAGTTCATTTTAAAAGAGAACTTCGACATGGCCAAGGACTTATTCCACTAGCCCTGTCTAAATACCCAGCTGTGTAAAGGTCATGTTTCCTCAGACCACTTTCCAACCAGTGCTAGCAGCTGGTTGTGAAATCAAGCTTTTATTGCTAAACATAAGGTATAATAAGTAGAGAGGGGAAAACAGAACCAGGCTCACCCACTGGGTGAGGGTGAGGAACTGCTCGTGACTCAGAGACGTTCCCTGGAGAACTTGTCCATCAGAGTCATTAGCAGAACCTGCTCTGCAGGGTTATTGTGAGGCTTAGGTGAGTTCATACAGCCGAGTGCTTAGGTCAGGGCCAGCACGTCATCAGTGCTCTGTGAAGGTTGCCTGTTAGTCCTGACTCACACACTCTGGTTGTTGTCATAAAGACTTCAGCCAAAGCATCGCTCTGAGCTCCGTACGTTTGCACTCCTGGGCCACATGGGCCCTACTGGGCAGGTGGCATTCTCTCGGGGATTCGGGATCTGGTTGTGCTCAGTCTGAACCTCTCGGATTCACCCCAACTCACCGGGAAGGGGAAGCACTAACTGCCTGTGTCTGGGCGACGGGAACAAAAGAGGGGCCTGCAGTTACACACGGTGGGGTGGGCAAGGCCTGCTGCCCAGGGTGAGGAAAGGAACCATTCTATTGTGTGTTTTAGAGCGATGGGTCTATTCGTCACACTTGTTGTTTTAGACCGAGTTGTGTCCCCACTCCAGAAGTTCTTACGTTGAAGTCCCAGCCCCCAGTACCTCAGAATGGGAACTTATTTGGAAGCAGGGTCTTCGCAGATATAATCAGTTAAGATACGGTCACAGTGAAGCATGGTGGGCCCCTAATCCAATGTGACTGGTGTCCTTATAAAAAAGGACATATTTGGACATAGATATGCACACAGGGAGACTGCTCTGTGAAGACTGGAGTTATGCTGCCAGAAGCCGAGGACCCCCAAGAAACTCGGGGGGAGAGAGGCCTGGGCGGGTCCTTCCCGGCACCTCCCGAAGGAGCCTGGCTTCGCCATCACCTTGACCTCAGACTCCTGGTGTCCAGCACTGGGAGACGATCCCTTTCTGCTGTTCCACCCCAGTTCACAGCACTTTGTTACGGCAGCCCCAGGCAACCAGCACCTGTGTAGAAAAGCCAGCTTGCTGCAAAAAAAAAAAAAAAAAAAAAAATCCACCCACAGTTCCGCTCAAAGGCAGAGAATTAATAAAAATGTGAAATAAAGCTTGCCACTGGCCTTGAATTACCACACCATAAACCAGGACTTCCCACTCTTGGACACCGTGGAGGGGAATGGGTCCTATAGGGCCTTCTTGGAGGGCAGTTTGACAGGCCTATCAATAAGAGCACAGACCCTTAGACACAGAAACTGCATTTACAGGACTAGAACCCACACAGATGCCTGCATGAAGTGCGATCTAGCTTTCTCACAGCCCTGATTGGACGCCCTCCCCATCTCCACCCCAGGGATCTGCCCTTCAGGGGTGGCTTTGTCCACGCCATTCTGCTGTGAGTCAGAGGACAGAACATCAAACTCACTGCCAGCCAGCGCATGGCGACTCTCACTTGGTGACAAGAAGTAACACCAGTGGACAACCGCCTGGCATCCGTTCTTTCCTTTCAGACGCAGTCCCCTGAGTCCGCCAGACCCTTCCAAGAAGAATGGCGCCATCTTCGCTTCCCAGGTAAAAGTCCTTTCTAAGACATACTTCTTCACCATACCCTTGACCTACACTGAAAGATACTGTGAGAAACAACCCCGGCAAGCTCACGATTCTATATTATCACACATTCCATATGAACATTTTTGAGGATATTATTTGCTACATTTCATGAAACCTCCTATTGAAGACCCACGGGAGGAATGTCTCAGCTGTCTGTAACAAGGATAGCCACGCGTCTCTGAAACACCAGTTTGTGTTTGAGCTTTTAGGGGACCACAGCCCTCGTCTACCCCTGAGCTTCAGAGGCTCAGAACCTCACAGTCCCACGTTCAAGATCGTCCTACGGCACCGTATGTGCTAACCTTCCCTTGGCCGCCATTGGCTCTTTCCTGTCCCGATTTCCCTTTGACCGCCATTTCTTTACTCATCCTTTTTTATCTCATTAAACTAAACATGTTATTATAGGAGGGTATAATATCTTTTCTGGAACAAGCCAGGGAATCTATGCAAGTAAAGTTAAGATTCTGGCAGTCTGCTACCATGTTACACAAAAGCAGAGATATGGGGTATATATTTGAGGGGCGTGAATTAAACACAGACTTCGCAGCGTTCCCAGGGGGTGGCTCTCGGGTTCCTAGGGCCATTCCCAGAGCTAATGAGACTCAGCCCCAGCGAAAAGCCCAAGGCATGATCTGTTGAAAAAGATGTCCCGTGATGCCAGAAAAAAAGAAAAAGTAGCTTCCGGTATGAGCGCAAGGCCAAATTCACTGAGTTGAATGCTGTCAACGTGTGCTTCTTACATGGGGTAACTCTGTTTCTAGCGAGCTCCAGGGGAGGTTCAACATGCTACTCCGTGCATGCACTCTGCAAGCCCACCTCTCACCCCACCGGCCTCAGAACCAACCCTGCCACTCAAGTCCATTATCAACACACACCCGAAGTACTCAGCCTCTCCTCAGAACATTTCTTTCCTGTTCCTCTGGGAACCAGGCAGCCCCTAATCACACCCCTCCCCTGAAGTCAAGTCCGCCATTTGAAAAAGTTCATTAGGAGAGGGTACCAGTCATACAGATGCGGATGTTGTACAATGATCATCCTATTTCATGACCATGAATCATGGTCAAGGGCAGGCTGCTTGTCCTCCTGCACATTCACTTTGCACAAAGCCTGGAGGTTTGGGGAACAGAGCGGCCGTGATCAGACTTGACTATTCCTTGTGGTTCTCACCTCCCAGCCTCCTGGTCACTCCTCCCCACTCACTGTGGCTTTGGCATTTGTCTCTTGCCTTTCTCCTCCCACTAACTCTGTAATTATTCGCAGTGACTCGGTGTCCACCTGGATGACCATCCTGTTATTTTTCTTTTAATCCTGGCTTCAGTCACCTTTCCTTCTACTTCACCACAGCCTCACAACTGAGATCATCACCAGTAACAGGGCCACCTCCATAGTGTTAAAGTCAATCATCCAGCTCTTTGACCCCCCCCTTCCCACCTTCCCACCTTCCCACTCTCGCTTCCCTCTCCGGCAAGGACCTGGGACGAGCCACTGGGCTGACCATCTGTTCACCATCCAGAAGCCCCATCCTGCTCTGACTTCCTTGCCCAACCTACAGTCTGTGGCCCGGCACCGGAAACACTTTCTTGCAAACATTCAACTCCCTCTTGTTCTCTCCTTCCATTGCGCTCACCCAACAAAACCCAGCCCCGGTTCATCCAAGCACGTGGTGGAGCGTTTCTGGAGAGACTCACATGCCCGGGATGACTGGCCTCCAAGTCTTCATGACCACAACTATCAAATGTGCGCTCAACACCGACAGGCCACTTGGGAACACGCACAAGGCAGCCAGCTTAAAACTTCTTAAATTCCTCGTGAAGGAATTGATAAACGCCTCACAGTAAGCGACCTACTTCCAGGAGAGCCAAGAGTCACACAAACAACATGTGATCTTGTACCTGCCCACCCACCACGGGTCACGTAAATCTAGTCAGCAGCACTCTCCTGGAGGTGGACTCCTCCTTCCCAGAGCTCAAAGCTCGTTCCTAAATCTCTCAGCCTGCACCGTTCCTGGGAGGGACAGACGGGAAGATGCTTTGCAAGTTGCAGTCACTCCTCCAGTGCAAGGGAGAGAAACCGCCATTCAATTGTCCTCACCTGATCAGCAGAACACAAGGAGAGAGAGGGAAACTAATGAAGCAGGAGCAATTTTCTAAAATCAAAGCAAGAAATTACCAGTGCTCAGAAACCCAACCCATAGTTCCTGTGTGTGAAGCCTTTCTATGACCTCCAGTCACCAACAGATGGAGCCCGTGACCTGTCCGAGAGGTGCCTTCCCCGTGATGCACCAGGGTCACCAAACAACGCTCCAGGTTCTCCAGCTCACCACCATGGTCCCTCGCCTCTGTTTCCGGTGGTCAGCTTCTACCCCATGTCCCTCCTCAGTGATGAAGACTTTATTTTCTCTCCTTTTTCTTGGGGTGGGAGGGATCATTTTGTTCTTTTTACTTCATATTCCCCTGTCAATAAACTTTGTCTCCTTAGAAGTCTCTTCTAATTAATGCCCTTTTGGTGGCAATCAACAAAAATTGCTTGAGCTCTCCCCAGCAGACAAGAGAATCACTGCAAGGATATGCACCCCAAACTTCAGCTCATGGATCCCCTACCCCAGGGAGCCTTTGGGGCCCTGCTGGGTTGAGTGCCCACCTCTGCGTTCCCACTGCATTCAGCACAAAGTTAGACCATGAGTTTCTGGAAGGGAATCTGTACCCTGGTGTCAATACTGAGCATGGTGGGTCCTGGGAATTCTGTAAACACTTATTGTACACGTACATGAAATATCAAGAAGGTAAATTCTTCCTGTTGTCCTATATAATGGATAGTGATCACGGCAAACCCCAATTTTTGAATTCCTGAGCAATTTTTCTTGCCCATGGAATCCTATTTCTCAGCAGTCAATTTCAGTCAATTTCACACACATTCATCCTGCCTTGGGGGCTCTGGCACCTTCTCCAGCAAAGCAAATTTTTCATTTGAACTTGAGATTGCTTCATTTATCAATATTATGTTGCTCTGGAATAGAAGGCCACTTTCATTATCGTGGACTCAAAGTTATCTGGTGAGATGAACACTTAATTAGAAACCATCTCATAGGTGTCAGGTCTCGAGATGTTTTTCTCAAAGGACTGAGGTTGAGTGATATGCTTGGCATTTATTTAAATAATCAGCACTTCTTACTATCCCCTTCCTTAAGTAGCTGGAACTGGGCTAAGCATTTTACATGTATAATCTTAGTTAATCCCCGCAATAACTCTAAGGAAGGACTGCCATTTTATAGATGAGGAGATTGATATTCAGAGAGGTTAAGGCTTGCTCAGCGTGATGCCGACGGTAAGTGGTAGCGCCCGGAACCGAGGACATCAGCTTCTAAATCACCCGTAGCCCCTACCTATGGGAGCCTTGGAAGAAGATGAGCTGAGAACTGACGTGAGGAGCACCGAAAGGCATGGTGAGAAGATTCACTAAAAGTGAGTGGCATTTCATTATGTTCCCATGCAATGTTTCTATTGCTCTAAGAACACTGGTTTCTTTCATTATTCTCTCGTGATCTGTCATAAACTAGAAACTGGAACCGGAGGCTAGGGGTGAGCATTATTCCTCACTTCTCCGCTGGAATCTGACATGAGGCCGTATATCTAAGTGCATGTTAGGAATCTCCTGGAAGCAATAAGTTTGCAACCTACAAGCGGTTACCAGCAGCAAGCCAACCGCCTTGGGGTTTGTAAGGGCCGCGTTCTCTGAGCCTACAGTGAAACTGCAGAATCACCAGGGCTGACGGAGACGAGGAAGACTCCTCGAGGGCTCCTTCTGGATGCCGCAGACAGAGGCGCCGTTCTACGCAACTCCACCTGGGCTTTCGATGGCCACCTCCCTAGAAAGTGTGTATTTCATTCCCATTAACTGAGATACATGGGTTCTAAGGCCACGTCTGAGCCTGAGAATGCAGACTGCTTAACCAGCACTCATCGGGGTACGTTTCTCATGTGGGTCAGAAAAAGAAAAGCATTCTAAAAGCGCTGAGTCTAGGTATTTTAAATGAATGCAAAGAACATATCAAAATGTAATAGGGGAAAACAGGTCAGCTTCTATTTTTTCTAAAAAAATAAATAAAGGTCTCAGGGTAAGGCCTTGGGCCACAATGCACACTGGAAAATGTTGCCCTTGGAATCACAAAAACTGGGGTCTAGAACTCTGTCTTCGACTTCCTGTCTCCACAAGTGACAGGAAATGTGGTTGATTTGTTGAATTTCACTGTGGATTGCTTACGGAGTGTTGAGTTGGGAAAAAGTCTATTGAAATGAAGACAAATGTGGCGAGTAAGCACACCCACGAAAGGCGATGTTTGAGTTCTCCTGAGCTGCTGCTGATTTTTCAAAATGGTAACTGTGCAGCAAGGCAGCTGGAATTATTGCTAATCGGTGTGTATTATGCCTTATGTAGTTAATTCTGAGGGCCGAGGAGAGTCCAGGGGCGGTCAGGCACAGCCATTCCCTGACTTGCCAATTAACAGGAACTTCCTGCTCTTTCTGTCTCTGGAATCAGCATTACTCCCTGGCTACATGTACCAGGGAGTGACATTTTCCCTGACACCATATGAGTTGCTGCAGGAACGTCCTGTGCTCTTGTGTCTATTTCCAAAACAAAGCATCCATCCAAGGTGGAAATGGCCCAAATGTCCATCAGCAGATGAATGGATGAACAAATGAGGTCTATCCACACAGTGGAACATTACTCAGCGATAAAAAGCAATGGGTGGTGGCTGAAATTCTGATACATGCCACGGTACAGACGAACCTTGAAAATATTATGCTAAGTGAAAAAAGCCGATATAAAAGACTACACATGGTATAATTCCTTTTATACGAAATATAAGAATAGATAAATCCACAGAGGCAGATGCAGATTGGCGGTGGCCAGGGGCTGGAGAGAGGCAGGAATAGAGAGCAGCTGCCTAACGGGCATGGAATGTCCTCGTGGGGTGACGAGAATGTCTTAGGACCAGATAGAGGTGGTGGTTGCACGACATCGTGAAGTACTAAATGCCCCGGAACTGCTCGCTTTTAAATGGTCAATTTTATCTCCTGTGAATTTCACTTTGATAAAGACAAGATCCCTGGGATCTTATTTTGCTGTAAGAAAAGGCATTTGCTTTATGTCTTTTAAAAACGTCATGTGGAAGTCCTGGTTGGTATGGCTCAGTGGATTGAGTGCTGACCTGCAGACCAAAGGGTCACTGGTTCGATTCCCAGTCAGGGCACATGCCTGGGTTGTGGACCAGGTCCCAAGTAGGGGGCGCAAGAGAGGCAACTACACATTGATATTCTTCTCCCTCTCTTTCTCCCTCCCTTCCCCTCTCCAAAAAATAAATAAATAAAAAATTTTAAAAGAAGAAAAAATGGCACATGGAAATTTTAATAAAGATTAAGAGTTAGGGTAGTGTAATAAATGCTTCTAATAAAAATAATGATGAGAGCGGCTCTCCTGTCCTCTGCAGCACTCAGAAGTGAAGTACAATGTCTTCTGGGCAGGTCCTAATCTTGTGACGGGGTGGGGATTCAATCAGAGAACTGTGGGTCTCACGGACCAGCACAACTCCCAACCACAATATTCTCCCTGCCTGCCCTTACACACACACACACACACACACACACACACACAACAACAACACCCTGCAAGAACCCTTCTCTAAAGGTGTGCTTTGTTGGGTCTGTCTCTGACTGGCCCCCTTGGGGGAAAGACAGCAAAGCTACCCCCCACCCATATATGGCTCCTCAGGTTCGGGGTTTGTGGGAGCCAAGTGCACCATCATGCTCATGGCTCATCTGAAGGTGAAATCTGCCCCCGTCCTCAGGGTCTATCCCCGTCCCCCCCAACAGAGAGAGGAAGAAACCTGAGTTTTGAACATATTGGGGAACCTGAGAACACCGGCAAGTTCCCCTGGGGCTGTTTCAGCATCCTCGAGATTCACTTCACAGTGTGCCTGCACAAACCCTACTCTAAAAAAAGATACTGCACATGAAAGATGCATAATGTATGAATCCTAGAACCCTACTCCCACCGCCCACCCCCGAAGAAAGAAACACCCTACAGTTAGAAACTGCTCTACCTGTAACATGACTGGTTGTGACTGTAAAATAACTGCTGGTTACCAATGGCATCAAATTGGCTTAAGCAGGTTCAAAGCTGAATTAGTGGAAGAAACAGTGGTGTGTTTCCTGGTGCAATTCTTCCCACATGGGATGGTTTGGGAGCGTGATCTGAACTCACTGCTTCCTCACACACCCTGTTTCCAAGTTGACTATTTGCAGGACAGTAGCTGGAAAATAGACATGTCTGAGGGCCCACAGAAAGCACTCCATACACAGTTGTGCAGAGCTGGAAGCAGGAGCTCAGTGCAAGCCTGAAAGCAACATTTACGCAGCATCTTCACTTAGAAACTCCCAGGTACTACGGGGGGCGGGGGTCCAACTGGTCAGTGTTGACAGGAAAACGTGCATGAGTATTCTAAAAACGACTTTACACTGGAGCTCATTTCAGCAGATGCGGGCACAGAACACACTGCAGTATACATGTTCTGAACCACTCAGGGTTTCTAACCAAGTCGCCCCGAGAAGGAGGAAATCGTTTTCTTGATGTCCAATAAAAAATAAACATTTGTACATTGAATTGATAACTTAAAAATCAGTCAACAAAATAAGCCCTGAGGGTTGGATACCATTCTATCCGTCTCCCTCTCTTCACTCTAGAATTTTCTGCATGTCTTTGAGGGGGAAGAGGAGGGAATTCGTCAAAATAACAAGATACTGACAGTCCATCTCTACCTGCCTCAAGCCATGAATACAGTGTCCTTCTCCTTAAGTTTTTCCTTCATATCAAGGAACACGAGAGAAATGGAGTTTACACTGAGATCCTCAACCAGGGAGGGACCACCCGAGTCTGAGAAGTCTCTGGAATTTTTACAGAAGGTTGTGCTTAGGTGCAACATCTCAGAGGAGCGTCACACATTTTATCAGGCTCTCGGAGAGATCACCGACTTGATAAAGCCCCACACTCTTTATTTTAATAGGCCCCCACAAAACATCAAACTACTAAGTAGAACCTAATTTGGGTTCAGCCCTGGAGTTGCCCCCATCTTTACCGTATTTAGAATTTCACCCCATTGGTTGGTTTGACCCATTTTTGCTGTGCCTACTATGTGCCAGAATGGAGGGTGGGACAGAGAATGATCGTAAAATTTGAAATCGGGCCCTAGAAAATGAGGGGAACATCACGCGAGGGAACCCACAATGGACAGCCACACCGGGCTCATTTTAGGGAGGAGCCAGCAGCTGGCCTGGCCCACTTGAGATTTGAGTTCAGATCAATTCTAGTTGGAATAAACCTCTTAAACCCTCCAGCCTTGCCTGAGTTTAACCTACATGGGTAGGTACAGCATTGTGAGAAGTTTTCCATTTAAATTCACATCACCTGTCTGCAGATATTCCCCAAACTAAACTAAGTCATGAGCATCAGTGTGTGGTTTCCCAAGACTCCCGTCCTACTCACGTTTTTTGACAAGCTACTGCTGATGCGTCCCACATGACAAACGGTGGAAGCGGTTCTGGTCTCTAGAATGGCCACGTTCTATCTCATCCACACAGACCCAGAAAACAGAACCACGTGACCACAGTCCTAAACCACCACGTTCCAGCATGGAGAGAGCAGGGCCAGATCCCCAGTGAGTGAGTCCCATCCAGACCCCTCCCCGGCCCCCACCCCACCGTATTTCCCTCACTCTCTGCTGCCAAAGGTGGGCTGGGCTTAGAGATGCTCCAGTTCCCACAGAGAACAGCAGAGCTGGATGGGAACCTGGGAAGTGCTGGGGCTGCAAAACCCACACTGTGAGCCCTACTTTATTCTGGGAAGGTGCCTTGGCATTTTACAGATAAGAGAACAGAGGCACATATAGGTCCATATGGTAACTTAATCACTTAATCATAGCTGTTAACCACAACGAGTCAAGCCTAAAGCAAAATTTCCAGATCAGTCAAGGCAAGACAATGAGACCAGCCACATTTGGCTTTTCTTCCCAACTTCGGAAACCAAGGGGGAGGAGTGTTGGTCTGTCTCTAACGCTCTGAAAACACCAGCTGGTGCCACCAGGCGGGGGGGGGGGGGGGGGAGCTTGCTGGGGCTCTGCCTCGTGCTGGGGCGACACGGAGGAGGCCCTCCCTGCATCGAAGCCACGGGTTCCAAGCTTGCTCCTGCCAGCCTGTCTGCCACAGTCAACACTGCGTGCTAGCTCCTCCTATCTCTCTGCCTCCCGCCCTGAAGGAGCCATGAAGGAGCTGAAGGGCTACCCGGGGAGCAGCAGCCACAGACCGGTGGAGGCAGCTGGAGGGGCTCCAAAGGGGACAGGCCCCCACAGAGCTGTCGCCTCTGTGCTGTCACGCATGGGGCAGCACTGTTGGCAGGCAAAAGACTGAGTTTTGCATTTTTATCAGGACAGATGGCAAAAATTAAGCACAACTCACGTACACCTAACACAAGGGTTTCCGCCCCCCAACAGCACGCTCTTCAAAGGCCCCCTGCAAAGGTAGCCATGTTTCTCTGGGAGCTTTGTTGTCCCAGAGAGGATGTGGGCAATGGCCAGGACTGGAGCAAACTGTCAGAAGCAGCACCTTGCCAGGCCTTGCGACCACTCCAGGGTTGGAACCAGACCACCTGGATGCACACCCAGCTCTGGCGCCATCTGCTGGCCACTCTGTGCACATCGTCTCCACATCTCTCAGTGGGATTTTAACAGCCCCCTGGTAGTTGGGTGTGGGGCCATGACTGGGTGAGTCCCGAGCTTGGAGCAGAGCTGCCACCGCAAGCACTAGAGAACGGGCTTGCACTTCCATCATTTCTGGTCTCCTCTAACAAGGCTTGCGTCGGCCGGGTCCCTCCATCACAAGACAGCACTACATTTGACTTCCCAATGGCACACTGCCAAAAATGAGGTATCTTCACTATGATTCCAAAGAAAACATATGGTTTATTCACACAGATGCACAAGGTTGGGGAGAAATAGCATTTTTTATCTGATCACTAAGATTCTCAGCCTTAGTTTGTCATTTTCACACAAAACCCAAAATTCTGTAAACTTTGCTAATGTGTGAAAAACATCCTTGCCCCTCCTTGGCCCTGTTCATACTTTACAGAAATCCATATGTTTCCACCTGTTGTAACATAAATGAAGAAAGAGCAACAGAGAACTGAGAAAAAGGGAAAGTAAGTATATTGCTTGGTAACCCCATCATGGGTTGAATTTTGCCCTCACACCCTGAAAACAATTCATATGTTCAAGCCCTCACCCAGTACTTCATTCAGGACGTGACCTTACTTGGAAACAGGGTCTTTGCAGATGCCATTTGTTAAGATGAGGTCATCCTGGAGTAGGCGGGACTAATCACCGTGAGAAAGAAAGTGTTGTGTGTTGAAGTGTGTCCGCTAAGAAGACATGTTCAAGTCCTAACACCAGGTGTCTGGGAGTGTGACCTTGTTTGGAAATAGAGTCTTGCAGGTGTAATCAAGTTACGATGCGGTCATCTCGGATTAGGATGGGTCCCGATCCAATGGCTGGTGTCCTTAGAAGATGAGGGTCTCTGGACACAGAGATACACCCACAGGGACAACACCGGGTGTCGAGAGAGGCCTGGCCTGGGTGCTGCAGCTGCAAACCAAGGAACACCAAGGACTGCCTGCAACCACCAGAAGCCAGGCCAGAGGCATGAGCCAGCTCTTCCCCGAGAGCCTCCAGAAGGAGCCAACGCTGCCAACACCTGGGTGTTGGACCTCTAGTCTCCAGAACTGCGAGAGGATACGCGTCTGTCGCGGTGAGCCACCTGGGCTGTGGTCTTTGTTACAGCGACCCCAGGGAACTCACAGAGGGCAGGGCCCAGGCTGACGAGGCGCCGCTGCAGGGACGGGGGAGGTGAGTTCTGTGAACAGCAGCGCCCCGTACACAACTGGAGAGGAGAGGAGAGCTGTACCCCAAAGAATGAGGAGGGGCCCCATTAACAGAGCAAGGGGGTCAAGAGCGCTGGGCAGGCGGGGGCTGAAACCACGACAGTAACGTACTGCCGTCGTAGCTGGCTGGATTTCTTGCAGAAGAGAAAGGAACGCGGTCTCACACTGCAGCAAACGTTCACGCCCTCTCCCAAAGGCAGTACGGACTCCTCCGCCCCAAGTCAGAGATGTATAGGCCTCTGCAGGCTGAACAGCTTTATTCTTTAAATAAGATCTGAAGTAGCTTGATTTGCTTTAACACTCAGGGGAGCTCACGGGTTCATTCAGTTGTGCGATTCCGCTGTAAGAAATGTTTTATTAATTACACCGAAGTTTATAAAAAATTAAAAGTTCCAGTGAATCACATATTCTTTTTCAGTTACCCATCAGTTCGCTTTTTGATCTGTCATCAAGTTCCAATCGTGCACCAAATATAATAAAGGTCTATTCCGATGAATTGAAATCAGCTGTCATTTTAATGTGCTTTTAAGTTATTTTTGATTGATAACATACTTCCACTAACTGGTCAGTTCAAAGATGTTAAAGCGTTGCTTATGAAGGGTAATCCTCCAGCGGACACCCTCAGATGGCTCTGTGCTTAAAGGTTCCCTTTCAGAGCTAGTGACGCTGCCGTTAGAATCCTAACGAACCACACAGACAGAATCCTTTAACAGCCTGGGTAGCAAGGGACATTCTCTGCAACCTTTCAAAGCGCACAGCTTACCAGCGAAAGTTAAAGGTAAGGGGATTTCCCTTATGAATATGCATTTGAATCAGTCAACAAACAACAAATCTACCAAGACCTTACTCTTGAGCCAATGTGTCGTGTGTCGGGTGCTGCTGTCCGCACTCTGGGGATATCAACTCAGTTGATTCTCACAGCACCCCTACAGGGTGGGCACTCTTATCCCCCATTTCACAGAAGTAAACTGAGAATCAGAGAGGTTATGAGACTTGCCCAGAGTGCCTAGCTCTCAAAGCACACAGAACCAGGATGGTAACGTACACCCGCTCCAGGGTCCATGAACTTCACCTGGCTGGACACAGAGACCTGCCCACCTGCTTTCAAGGGCCTTACAAGCTTTCATGAGATGGAATTTTTCCACGTGAAGTCAGAGTCAACAGTGCTTGATGGTATAGGGTGAAATGATCTGCACAGAAGTCAGTCCTACCAATGAATGAGAGGTTTGTAGACCACCATAGTGCCCAGGGAGGGTGGGAGAGGAGGTGGCCGAGCCTGAAGAGACAGCAGATTGGATCTAAATCTTGCTCACAACCCAGTGAAGGTCACAGTTTGTCACTTCTTTGCCGCAGAAGAGTCATCTGTTTCCTTTCGTGTTGCCTGGGCCAGGAGCCACAGGTCACCAAGAGACAGATGACAACAACATCCGTGAACAGCAGCAAACCCTTGTAACTAGGGTCACCAACTTATCCTGGTATTTCTGGACTTTTCCAGCTTTGGTACTAAAATTCTGAGTCCCAGGGACCCTGGGAGTCCCTGGCAAACCAGGATGGTTGGTCACCCTGCTTGTTAAATTCTAATCAGAAAAAGGCAGCTTAAAAAAACAGTTTGAAACAAAGCCAAAGCCATGCACATACTATACACTAGATAAGGTGACCCCTCAAAAGACAAAGACCATTGAACCTGGTCTCCTCGGGACTTTGCTATACAGACTCAGTGGGACCCTAAGAGGGTCATCCCGTCACTCGGCGCCCAGGCTCCCTGCCTCTAAAACTACAGGTTTGCAGTTAGGTGACCACCTTGAAGGTCAATCTCAGTGCTAATGACCAGGCTATTTTTGAGTTCACATCAGCATTGGTGAGGCTCCCCTGACCACCCCCCAAACATAGCCTTATATGAACACACACCTGTGGACATCTTTACAAAGGTTTCTTATTTAGGGGGAAAAAACCTCATGCTACTCATTATTTTTCTGAGATAAATTTAGAACTTGGATTTTTTAACATACTTCTTCTAGATTTTAATGTTTCCTGACTTTACTGTAGCTCATCTTAACTGATTACACAAACAAGTTGGGGGGGAGGAACGCCTTTAGAATGAACTAACTGATAGAAATGACAAGATGGTTCCCGTGAATTAGGGCCCTTACCTCCCAGACACGTGTCTGTCGAAGGCTGGACAAGCTGGAGGGGGTGGGGGTGGCGGGGGGGGCAGCAACAGGGTCTCTCTGGCTCCCGAAAGCAAGGCCCCTGTTAACTGTGCCGCCGCGTTGAAGACAAGGGCAGAGTTTGTGGACTGGGTTGATTAGTGAAGGAACACCGTAGAAAATAATTCAAGTCAACAAGTATCTATTGGCATGCCTGCCAGAGAGGTGCAGCTTGGCAAATCTCACTGAAGTGTATGAGCAACTCAACTCTAGTCAGCATAACAAGAAGTTGCAGACTCTCTATTTTCCATGCTAATGCTGGGGAAGGGGACATCCCAGGCTCAGATGACTTGCCAAATAGTCTATCATGTGACCCACTCACCTTTCCTGTGTGTCCTGCTATGTTGAGACTCTTGCTTTGTGTTTTCCAAAGCATCACAGAGCCACCTTGGTTAATCACGTCTTTGTCTCCTGAAATAGACCATGTGGTCTGGGAAACAGGTTCAGATTATGTGCACTGATGCCCTCTGACCTGACCCCGATTTGTACACAGCTCCTAGGTTCAACCTGCTTCTGTGGAAGGCAGGTGGTAAAATAATGCACAATCACGTTGTCTATCCACTGAAACTGAAGTGCATCACAGGTAAGGGTCACGCTGTCAATCAAAGATAGAAGAATTGGATCCTGGGCATTTGGTAAACAGAGCAATAAATGTTTTTACTTTTTCTATCAGCGAGAGGGACACCTCATCTTTCTTTACTTGATAAGAATTGTTTCTGCAGGGAGATTGCAATTTAACGCCCCACATGCCACCTCTGATGGGTAGCGAGCAATAACTTACTGCCGTTTCATATCTCCAAGTTCAGTGTAAGTGTCTAAGTTTTGGTTTGTTTGGGGTATCCCTAAATACAGAGGTACCCTGGATTTCATTATCACAAAAGCACCCTAGAGAAAAACTTTACTGAAGGTTTAATCCCAGAATAGAAATTCTCTTCACTACAAATGGGATCGTCGGTGTGATCTGGAATGCCCCAAAATATACACCACCCGCTGGTCAATCTCTCACTACAGGTTATTTCTGAGCGACCTGGGGCTTTTTATTCTCCTGTTAGAGTGTCTTTCCAAATTTTATTCATTTAAGATAGTGTGTCATTTACAAAGGGATATATATATATATACACACATACATATATATATACATATACATACACATGAAAATAGAACACTGTCTACAACTAGACACATACATGTATGATTGGCTGGGTTTTGACAAAGGTGCCAAGGCAATTCAATAGGTAAAAAGAAAAAAATCTTTCAACAAATGGTTCTGAACTATTGATCCTCCATTTGCGAAAAGAAAGAAAACATGGGAGAATATCTTAGGGCTTGGGTTACGCCAAGATTTCTTAAGTAAGAGACAAAAGCATCAAAATTTAAGTCTTTTGGAGCTCAAAAAACACTGGTAAGACAATAAAAAGACAAACCACAGGTTGGAAGGAAATATTTGAAAAACGTATATCTACCCAAAATGCATAAAGAAGTCTGACAGTTTAATACTAAGAAGTCAAATGGGCAAAAGATCTGAATAAATACTTCATCAAAGAAGATACATGGGTGGCAAATAGGCATATTAATCATCAGGATAATGCAAAATAAAATCACAATGAGATACCACCACATAGCCACTAGAATGGCTAAAATTAAAGAGACTGACAGTATCAAGTGTCTACAAAGATGTTAAACACCTTAAACTCTCATAAGCTATTCATGGGAGGATCAAATGATACACTGTGGAAGACCATACAGTTCCTTATTTTATAAGTTCTGGGTCTTTTTTAACTTCATTTTAGTAAAATCATAGCTATATTTTTACCATCAAGATTTTTCAGATAATTTGTGTGTTATTGATTGCAATGACATAAATAATTAAATAATCAAAATGTAATAATATTCTAAATATACAAGACTGCGACAAATTTTCATTAAAAATATAAGTGAAAAGAAAACATTAGAACTTGAAAATTAAAATTATTTTTATGCTTTTAAAATAGGTTAATTTTTTTCTAAAATATTCCAAAGTATACATGGAGTGGAGGGTATGTAAGAGCAAATTAAATTTTTAATTACTAGATATAAATATGTTTAATCAAAAGTACTTGAAACCGAAGTGTCATTTAATTTTTTTAAATGTTCTCAAAGACTTCCAGCCAAGATGCAGGTGCAGGTAGATACACTTTGCTTCCTCACACAGCC
Source organism: Sturnira hondurensis (assembly GCF_014824575.4). Lineage (NCBI taxonomy): Eukaryota > Metazoa > Chordata > Mammalia > Chiroptera > Phyllostomidae > Sturnira > Sturnira hondurensis. Next base: position 1,820,882 of record NW_028083884.1, read on the forward strand.
AAAAGGATAACAACCAATTTAGAAATAAAAAACAACCAGAACTGCCAGGAAATTGAACTGTGTGGAAGTTTGACAACCAAGGAATTAAAGAAAAATACATCCATCCAGACTAGTAGGAGGGGCGGGGATGGGCAGCCAGGGTGCAAAGGATAGATGCAAGGCAGTAGCTGGAGGACCAGGTGGCCCCACATTTGCTTGTGGATAAACTGGGAGAAACAACTGGGGAGCGAGGCAGACCGTTCAGCCCAGAGTCACAGTGTGAGAGAAGAAAGCCTCCAAACCTCTGGCTGTAAAATCCTGTGGGGGTTTTCAGTGGGAGAAATTGCCAGTATCACAAGAGAGTCTGTTGGAGGGGCCCACAGGGTCCTGGAATGTACACAAGCCCACCCACCTGGGAATCAGTACCTGGGCAGCACCAGGAAGGGCAAAATCCACTTGTGGAAAACAGGGGACGTGACTGAAAGTGGGGCGAGAGCTGAGCAAGAGGCATTGTCCCCTCTCTGTCTCCCCCACCACATATAGCACCACAATGCAGCAAAGAGGGTTGTCCCACCTGGTGAATACCTAAGGCTCCACCCCTTACAATGTAACAGGTGTGCTAAGACAAAGAAATATGGCCCAAATGAAAGAACAGATAAAAACTCCAGAAAAATAACTAAGTGACAAGAAGATAACAACCTATCAGATGCAGAGTTCTAAACACTGGTAATCAGGATGCTCACAGAAATGATTGAGTTCACTCACAAAATGAAGGAAGAAATGAAAGTTATACAAAGTGAAATAAAGAAAATACACAGGGAACCAATAGTGAAAGGAAGGAAACTGGTACTCAAACCAATGATTTGGACCAGAAGGAAGAAATAAATATTCAACCAAGACACAATTAAGAAACAAGAATTCAAAAAAAGAAGAGAGGCTTAGGAACCTCTGGGACAACTTTAAACATTCCAACATCTGACTCATAGGGGTGCCAGAAGGAGAAGAGGAAGAGCAAGAAATTGAAAACTTGCCCTGGCTAGTGTAGCTCAGTAGACTGAGCACAGGCCTGCAAACCACATGATCACGGTTTGATTCCCATTCAGGGCACATGCCTGGGTTGCAGGCCAGTTCCCAGCAGGGGACTCACAAGAGGCAACCATACATTGATATTTCTTTCCTTCTCTCCGTCCCTTCCCCTCTAAGGATAAATAAATAAAATCTTTTAAAAAAAAGAGTAGGAATCATGATGACTTGAATACAGAAAATATAAAAAAAAATTGAAAACTTATTTGAAAAAATAATGAAGGAAAATTCCCCAATATAGTAAAAGAAATAGACATGCAAGTTCAGGAAGCTCAGAGAATCCCAAAGAAGATGGACCAAAGTAAGAGCACACCAAATCGCATTATAATTGCCAAAGATTTAAGATAAGTAGAAAATCTTAAAGGCAGCAAGAGAAAAGGAGACAGTCACCTACGAAGGAGTTCCTGTAAGACTATCGTCTGATTTCTCAAAAGAAACCTTGCAGGCAAGAAGGGACTAGAAAGAAATATTCAAAGTCATGAAAAGCAAGGCCCTACATCCAAGATTACTCTATTCAGCAAAGCTATCACTTAGAATGAAGAGAAAATAAAGTGCTTCCCAGATAAGGTCAAGTTAAAGGAGTTCATTATCACCAAGCCCTTATTATATGAAATGTTAAAGGGACTTATCTAAGAAAAATAAGATTGAAACTATGAACAGTAAAATGACAACAAACTCACAACTATCAACAACTAAACCTAAAAAACACAAAAACAAACTAAGCAAACAACTAGAATACAAACAGAATCACAGAAATGGAGATCACATGGAGGGTTATCGCTGGGTGGGGAGAGGATGGGGGCAGGGAGAATGAGGGGAAAAGTGTGGGAATAAGAAGTTTAATTGGTAGGTACAGAATAGACAGGGGGAGGTTAAGGATAGCACAGGAAATGGAGAAGCCAAAAAACCTATATGTACAACCCATGGACATGAACTAAAGGGGGGAACGCTGGAGGGAATGGGGTACTGGGCAGAGGGAGAGAAAAAAATGGGACTACTGTAATAGCATAATCAAAAAAACATATTTAAAAATAAAATAAAATGTAATCAAAGCTTATTAAATACATCTTATAGAAGTGAAACTACTTATAATTCTAACATTCAATGTCCATGTAGTTGTCTATACCATATAAGGACTCGCTATCACACCTCGGGCGTGTTATAGACCTACATATATACAAATCTTGGAATCATATACCTCGTTTTAACACTGTCAACGTTCCTCAGCTGCCATGCACAACTAGTGGACCTACTATGCTAACTTACGGGTGCTGCTGAAACCAAGAACTGGAACACCAAGACAAGCAGGAAAATGAGCATTTGGCACCACCAGGGAACAGTAACTCTTTGAGCGAGAACCTGTTGAAAGCTCGTTAGAGATAAGTTCATTAAATTGCCTTTTCTTTGCCTGAGTTCCCTGCACTACATTCCAAAGCAGCCCCCAGCCCGGCAGCAGTGCAGTTGCCACCTTTCCCGCACAGGGGCACTGGCCTGCGTTTTTAGGACACAGCAGGAGACAGAGAGAGCAACGTTCCCCAGGGCCCCTGAACAGAGTCAGTTACAAAAGCACATGCGTAGGTTGTAAATAGTGTTTCAATTAGTGTTAAATTATACTGCACCCACGTGGAGAACTAGTTCCCAAGTGGCTGAGCTGCTTGTGTGTATTGGGAGGGGTGTATATTTGGGGGGCACAAGATAGAACTCTTCAAAGCACAGAGCTCAAGACAGGGTCCCGTCTGTCCAGAGGCAAGGGCAGCTCTTCTTGTGATATCTCTTAAATTTTTAGTCTTAGTGTATCTGCTTGGGTTGTTTTTAGAATCTGTTAAACTAATTTTAAATTATACAAGCAAATTTTGAACATACTTCTTTATCGAAAAAATAATTAAACGTTAAAAATAAGGCTAAAATCCAACTCTTTCATCCAACCCACGACACTGTTGTGAAGTTCAGCTGCAGGCTCAGAACAAATCGTTCTAAAAACATTACATCATAGTCATGGCTTACACTGTGACATATTTACACTGGGCTAGACATTGTTCTAAGCATTTTACACCCACCATATTTCTTAATCCTTGTAACAACCTCATGAGACGGCTACTTGTCTCCCACATACTCATATATTTACTTTCAGAGGGTCTCCAGCACCATGTTTAACATAAAATACATCATCCATAAGGCTTCGTCCTAAAACGTACTGTCATGTGGCCCATAAAGGATGTGGGGGCCAACGACAGGCCACATATACTATGGTGGTCCCACAAGATGATAATGGAGCTGAAAAATTCCTGTGACTGTGGCGCAGCCAGCATGACACCGTAGCCGGCCTGATGTTGTAGCCATAGCAACACCCCAGGGCAAGGCCCTACTCACGTGTCTGTGGCAATGCTGGTGCAAACAAACCTGCCAGGCTGCCAGCCCTATTAGAAGTACAGCCCCTACAATCAGGCCCAGTCTGTAACACTTCACGATGATAATAAATGACTGCTACCGGTTTATGTATTTACAATATTGTACTTTTATGGTTCCTTTAAGAGTGGACTCTTTCTGCTTGTAACAAATGTTTGCTGTAGAACAGTCTTCATAACCGTGTTATGCCGACAGCATCCGCATACATCTCGTGTTTACAGCATCTGCTGATTGCTTCGTTTATCTTGGACTTGATTTGATCTCATGTGGTTTGTGCAGGGACACGATGTACAAGCTTGTAGCCCACGAGCGACAGGCTGGACCACACAGCCTAGGCGTGCAGCGAGCTGTCCCATCTAGGTTTCTGTAAGTCACTCTACGATGTTTGCAAAACAAATCACCCTCTGGCCCATTTCTCAGAACATAGCCCTGAAGTTCAGTGGCACGTGACTGTATTTTGTTCTCTTAATATACCATGTTAAGACATTTAGACCATAATAGCAAGAGGTGCATGTAAGCAAAGCTTCCTTTAAAAGGGAAACAAAAGCTTCCCAAAGACCTTCAAAATGTCCCATTTACAGAGATTTCCAATTTCTTGATTCCAAATTAGTTTCAGCTTCTGAGATTCATAATTAGCCACCAGGTGAAAGGCTGGCAGCGTGGCTGGCCAAGGCAAACTCCTGAGCAAAAACCCCAATTCCCTGCCCTGGACAGCTCTCTAAATGAAAGAAGGACAAAGTTCCCACCAGGCTGGTTCAGCATGATTTTCTAGCAAACACACATGAAAGAGCAGAAACTGTAATGTCCATACAATCATTCTTGAACTGGAAAAGCTCCTCCTACTCCGGACTTAACTACCAAAGAGCCAGAGTTAATTTAACCTCAGTTTCCTCCTGCCTCCCAGCACCAGCACCCAGCTGACCAGCCATCCTCTCTCACATCCTGAATTGTCAAAACCAACCCAGGTATGATGACTCACCCCTCTCCCTCATCCCCACTTCCTTCTCCACCTCATAAATGGATAAGCCTGTTCCTTAATGTCACTTTCAACTGGGTGTTGGAAGAAAAATAATCTAAGTGTTTCCATGAAGAAATGAGTGGCCAACACTTCCCCTTTTACAACTGTCCGAAGGATGGCTCGTTTTAACCCAAAGTCTCTACTTGGTGAACTCTTTTGGAGAGAAATGTAGGGACAGAGAGGACGCCCAAATATTTACTCTTCCTTATCATTGTTAGCAGGAGAGACCGATTCGTTCATCAGTATTTATGCTGCCTCAGACAAGCTGGAACCAGGTATGGTACAACGTGGGCTAAACATGGATCCAAGAGCAGTATAAGTTGAGAACTTAGTTAGTGGGAACTAACTAAGCAGGGCTGTTGGGACCAAAAACCAAGAGGTGAGAGGAGAAATGGGGCATATATGCAGAGATTTAATGAAAGCAGTATTTTTAGACTTTCTTCTTTACAATAGCAATATAGACTTCACCTCCTATATAAATCAAGGGTTTGTTTTTTAGCCTGCTAGAACTTGTGTCTTCATTTTTAAAAAGTACCAGGCCCCCAGCCCAGGATTCCAATGCCAGGAAGGTAAGTTCCCACAACTTCTGGCTGCGAAAACCAGTGGGGATCGAGTCTGTGGAGGAGGCTGCTGGAGCCCCAAGCAGTTCCTTTTGGGGAACCCACACATGGACTCACCCACTCAGAATCCTTCCTCTGAGCTCCAGCACTGGGGTGGCAGCCTGAAGGGCACCAGTGGTGTGCAGGGAGAGACTGAAGTGTCTAACATCCAGGTGAGCAGAGGCCATTGTCCCTTTGATGAGCCCTCCCCCCAGGAGCCAGTAGGGCTGGTACCATATCTGAGTCTCCATCTACCTGACTAACACTGTGTGACCCACCTTAGAGATCCATAGAGGCTCCACCCCACCAAACTTGTGGGCCCAGCCAAGCTGCTTTTGTATAAGAATAGCTAGTCTTAGCTTCTAAATCCTATCAAACCAGCAACAGCTGGCTTCAGAGAGCCAGAGCGGCTGCCAGATTAGAGTCACGGCTTGCCTTCACCTGGGAAACCCCAAGCCCAGCACAAGAAGCAGCCATCTCAGGTTGCTTTACAGCTCAGGCAGGGTGCCCCGGGCAAAGCACAGGTCAGGGCCAACCTTGGCCTGCACCACCCAGGATATCCCAGTACCAGTACACCCAGTGGGCAACTACAGGCCATGTCAGAGCACCACCATCCTGCTGATCCTCCATGGAGGGTGGAGGGTGGAGGGTGGCGGTCAGTGGTCAGCCAGTCCTTGCAGCTGATTGGCCTGGATAAACCCCTCCCACTGACCTGCCAACAGCAACCAGGCTCAGCTATAAGAGGAGAATGTGCTCAGCCCACACAAAGGGTGCACTTTGAGTACCCAGTTTGGGTGACAGGGGAGGCTGTGCTACTGGACCTTATAGGACACCTACTACATTAGGCCATGTCACCAAGACACGGAGTCAAAGCAGCTCTATCTAACACAGAAACAAACACAGGGAGGCTGCCAAAATGAAGCGATAAAGAAACATGGCTCAAATGAAAGAACAGATCAAAACTCCAGGAGAAAAAAACTAGACAAAATGGAGATCAGCAATCTATCAGATGCAGAGTTCAAAACACTGGTTGTAAGGATGCTCAAGGAACTTAGTGAGAACCTCAACAGCATAAAAAAAAAATCCAGGCAGAAATGAAGGATACATCTATTAAAATAAAAAAATGATTTACAGGGAAACAACAGTAGAATGGATGAAGCTGAGAATCAAATCAATGATTTTGTGACATAAGAAAGAAAAAAACGACGACCAAGAGGAAAAAGGAATCCACAATTGAGGATAGCATAAACAGCCCCTGGGACAACTTAAAGAGGTTCAACATTAGCCTCATAGGGGTGCCAAAAGGAGAAGAGAAAAAGCAAGACATTGGAAATCTATCTGAAAAAATAGTGAAAGAAGACTTCCCTGATTTGGTGAAGAAAATAGACATGAAGTCCAGGAAGAACATAGAGTCCCAGCTATGAGGAGGCCCACTCCAAGAGACATCATTATTAAAAAGCCAAAGGTCAAAGATAAAGAGAGACTCTTAAAAGCAAGAGAAAAGAAGTTAGTTACCAGATGGTTGCCAGGTTGGAGGGGGGAGGGGGAGAATGGGTGAAGAGATGAGGGGATTAAGAAGCAAATAGGTAGTTACAGAATAGCCCTGGGGATGTAAAGTACCGTATAGGAGACAGAGTAGCCAAAGAACTTATACACATGGTCCAAGAGCCGTATAAGTTGAGAACTGCTCTTGGACATCAACAATGGTGTGAGGATTCCGTGAGGGTTAGGGATGCTGAGTGGAGAGGGGCAAAGGGGGGAAAATCAGGACAACTGTAATAGTATGATCAATAAAATATAATTTAAAAATTAAAATAAAATGATTTTTTTAAGTACCAGGATAATTTTTTTCTAACACTTATTTGTTTGCCCCCAGATTCTCAGTGGAGTTTTCCACCCTCACCCAGAGACAGGAAAATAAAATTCCTAAATACCTCGCCCATCTGAGTCTTGTCTCTAGGTAACGGTCTATGGTTTCAAGGCTCCCTCACCTTTATGCATGAAAGTTTTGTAACCTCCCCCACAAGCAGCTCTAAAACACTGATTCAGTACACTTCACACAGAAACGTGGTGCTCACAGACGACTCTGCCAGGGACACCCGTGCCCATCACGCATCCACTCTACCCCCACTTTGCAGAGATCACGTGCCCCAGCTCTCTGCATGGGCCTCACAGTTTGTCACAACTAAATGAATCCACCTGCGTTGGTCCCCATAGGCCAGGCATGAAGCACATGGTCCATGTTGGCCTGCTCACAGACCAAATCCACACTTGCTCAGCGGTGGGGAGGAATATTCCAGAGAAACTGCCACTTCTATGGTGACTAACCCTAGCTCTTCTCCCCTACCCCCCTTTTCCTGGAACTGCCGTGGAAGTTCTGCAACAAGCTCCCTAGCTGCAAGCTCAGGGGTGCCCCACTGGGTCCCCTTAGCTTTGCTGCCAAGCAGACTATGAGTTGCCGACAACCACTGGGTAACCCCTCCTGAAGGTAGCTCCCAACACAAGGAGCCACGCCACCTTCTCAACAGGAGAAGGAGGGGAGCTGAACCGGTCCCCCAGCCCCTGGGAAGGGATGATGTGAGCTGGCCTGCCCACACAGTCAATGGGGTGGGTAAGGAAACAAGCCTTAAAATTGGGTGTGTCTGCATTCCACCCAGCTCTGCAACTGACCAGCCAAAGACCTGTGAGCTTCTCGGGAGCTGTTTCCTCCTCTGCAAAATGGAGGCGAAAGTACCAGTTGTTCACTCACAGATCGCTTGTGAAGATTACGAGAACTAATACATGTGAAACCTTCAGGGCTCCGTGCATGCTTGCTGCTCCCGTTATGCAATCAGCACACAGTCTGAGCAACTGGAATCTCCAAACATCAAAGCATGAATCTACAGGAGACGCCGTGCTCCAGAGCCAGGACAGGAAGGAACAGGGCCAGGCCCGTGGAGTCTGTGCTGCAAACAAAAAATGCAGGGGCAGCCCCGGCCGGTGGGGCTCAGTGGGCTGGATGTCACCCCACAAAGCAAAAGGTCTCTGGTTCAAGCCAGTGAGGGCAAATGCCCAGGTTTCGAATTCGGTCCCCTGAAGCAACCGACCAATATTTCTGTCCCACATCAATGTTTCTCTCCCTCTCTTTCTCCCTCCCTTCTCCTCTCTCTGAAAATAATTTTTAAAAAAATTTTAAATGCAGGGGCAGGGCGTGGAGGTCAATTCTGAGGCCCCGGGATCCAAAAGCAAAGGGTGCAACAATAAGAGGAGATCCTGCCTGTGGGAGAGGTCACAGCCCCCAGCACTTGAGGAAGGAGTGGTTTATGCAAATAAAGCCCATTTTTAAGGCTGAGAGACTCCTTGACCTGACTTGGAGGCCCTCGCCCGTGTTCAGCCTGGCACCCTACAACGTGGTTCAGAACAGCCTCTGCTGGATGTCAAGTGCAGCACAAGGAATAGTCAACGACCTTGTAATAACCGTGTCTGACGCCGGGTGCATACCTGAAATATCAGGGGCGTCATTTTGTAAAATAGCTGATTGTTAACCACTATGCTGTACACCTGAAATTAATACAAAATAATATTGAATGTAAACTGTAATTGAAAAATAAAAAACTTAAAAACCAAAACAGTCCCCGCTCGGAACATGAAAGGGAAATCTCTTGCCGTATGCCCCCCATTCCTACCAGAAAGTGTTCATTTTGTGTTTAAAATGTTAAAGAACTCCACCTGGAGTCTGTGCTTGGGATGCAGAACCCTGAATTACCTGAAAGATGGAACTATATAAACACTCTTCTAAAAAGTCCCTAGAGCAACGGTCCTCACACCTCAGCAAGCACTGAAATTGCCTGGGGATTCCAAAGGCTGACTCTGAGACACGGCCAGGATTCTGTGGTTGGACCTGCATTCTTCCAAGCATGCTAGGAGATTTTGGTGTAAGTAACCTGTAGATCACACTTTCTAAAACACATTAAGGAATGGTTCACTAGACATATCTGGGAAAGCACTTTATAAATAAGATGTATGTGGCTTTAATAAAGAGATTCTTCCAAAGCAGAAACCACATAAGTGTTATCTAAAGATCCTAAGACTTTACCCAGTTACCATCTGCCAGAGAGAGGGCAGAAGGCAAGGGACACAGAGGTGGTTAAGATACCGTTCCAGCCCTCAGGAAGCCTGTTGGCCGGGAAAGGAATTCAGTCGGGGACGTGCTGAGTTACTTGCACTTATTTCCTGTCTGAGCCTGACGTCAATGAGCCAAGCAACCTTGGACAAGCTAGTAAACTTCTCCAGGGCTTGCGAGGAAAAGAACAGGAGGGAGAAAATAATTCAACAAGATTGCAGGTTCCTTCCAACTCTAAAACGTCTCTGATTTCACATAGAACCTACCTAAACAGCTAGCATCCAAAAATTCTTCCATATAAGAATATATGGCACACAACTGCAAAAGATTTGTCTCTTACAAACCTTTTTAGAAAATGAAATCGCATCCTATCAAGATGGTGCTGCAGAGAATAGACACCAAAGCCCATTTCCCAAGGCCTTAACCTGGAAATCCCTGGAAAGGTTCCCAGGAGAAAGGTAGGAGTTCTTTTTCCAGGTACACAAACCTTCATCCTCAAGTATTCCTCATACAGTCTGGCATATTTGCCTTCAAGAATCCCGAGCTATTTATATTACCTTTCAAAGTAGCTTTCTTTGTGCAAACTTACAGTGAGAAACCAACAGAAAGAAATGCCTTTCAAACCCATGGGACTTAAATGTTTCTAAGAACATCCTCACCTTAAATCCATTCTATCCAAAAATACAGACCTTTAAAAGCAATGTGCTTCACAGTGATTATTAGATTCACAATGAGACTCACCAGGTGTTTCTCTTAAACCATTTTGCGGCACCATAAATAAAATTTTATACCTCAACCATTATCTTTATGCAACTTTTCAGAAACACAAAATAAAAACAACTATTTATTCAGTGCTTCCTGAGTTGACAGCCTAAATCTCCGCTATGCTTTGATTTATTAATCTTAAGAAGAACTTCACAACCTAGGTACTGTTTTTTCTCCACTCTAAAAGAGAGAAAAAGTAAGTTCAAAGTGGTAAAATAATTATCTGCCTTCACACAACGATGAAGTGGGAGAGTCGGGGGCCAGAGCCTGCGCTATTGCACAAAGCAAAGCACCGGGAGGAATGGAACCTAAGCAGAGGGTGAAAGGGGAAACTCAAGCCAGCAGCTGACTTGAAAGTCTCTTCAGGCTCCTCGAGGTATGAAATGGCTGGAATTATCTGTGATGACCCCTGAGGTCCATCTATCCTGACCCGATTAAAATTTCCAAGGTCAAAGATAATGCCATCTGACAGGACCTGTGAGAGTCTGTTAATTCACATTTTCCCAGGCTTTTGTCATTTCTATACCATCGGTATGAGTTCTGCCACATTCCTGTATCACCCAAACCAGTATTTACTTACTCCTTTTGTTTAAATCATCTACTTTATTTCCAAAGTTGTGTGTGTGTGTGTGTGTGTGTGTGTGTGTGTGTGTGAATTCACAGGACTGGTTTGGCATGCTGTAGTTTTTCTACTTACTTTAAGCTAAATACATAACCACTTAAATTCAACAACCATCATGTATCCCCTAAGACCATTTTACTGCCCTAATGGCGGTGTATCCCATATCAGGGACACGTTGCTGTTGGAAACCTGTGGCTCTCAGAACTATGTTAAAGAACATCAACAACCAGATCTTTCCTGGAGGTCAATAGGGACACGGTATTTATGAGAATGTCTTCACCAACAGAGACCAGTGCAAAAACAAGTTCAGCACAACCATCCGTGAATTTTAAGCCCCAGTGGCTTGTCATGAAGAACCATGAAAAAATAAATATGGTCCAAAGGAACAGTTTCTGTGACCCTCCAATGTAGTGTTTGTCCTCAGATTAAATAGAAAAATTAGATCTCACAAAGGTCTATTTTTACCCCACACTCCAAATGAGGAATTTTTTCTAATTGTCAGATATTTGAGCTGCTTTGGAAAGCAAACTTCCCACTGTGAACAGAAGGGCAAGGTTTTAAAGCCCCCACTGGTCTGGGAACTAAATTAGACACTTGGAGCCTCCAGATCCCTGGGAAAAGAAATTGCACCAAAGAAATGGCTTTTGTCATTGTACAACCCTGGTGACGAGAACATGAAGAGTGAAGGCAGCAGCTGTGGCCTAAGTCTATTCGCTCGTTTCTCTTATCGTCCTAGAGAATCCCTCGTTCACAGCTCCCAGAGTCCTGAGAGCCAGTTAACTTCTCGAAAGGAAAAGGTGATGAGCCAGAAAATGGACGCATCCCTGGTCAGGGCTGACGAGATGAGGCCGCCTCACATTCTCACCACCCTGGTGGGCAGTGTGCCAACGCACCCCAGAGCAGGAGAAAGATACGTGGGGGGAGGGGGGAGGCTAGAGAGAGTGTATTTTCCTCTATAATCGTCATCTTTATTTCACATAGAAAAAGAATGAGCTTTAGACTGTAATAAGGGGGAAAGAAGCTGTACAACCATTTAGTTTTATCATCTATGCTACCATTTGACTCTGTTCAAAGAGATAAATAAAATCATAATGCTCTTAAATCAATTTAGGCTTAAACGTACGTGAGGAAGGTGAATGGGACCACTGATATTTCCATAGGAAGTTGAATTCCCATTCAGCCTCCCTTCACGGGGCCACAGAACTCATTGCTTGAACCGAAGCCCCGTTAGTGGGCATTAAAAGCCCATCCCCAAGAACAGTCACCTTCCATTTTAGGGTCAGGACCTCAGTCCCATTGGAGGGCAAGCTAAAGGGTCTTTAGTACAACTACTCGGCTGATCGCCTACAAATCTCATGACCTAGGCAAATATGGACTTGAGGATTTGAGATAGATCCAAAAATCTGTGAAAAGACAACGTAGCCTGAAGGGCAGCTGGAGTTCGGCCCTCACCTCCAGCACCATAGATGCCCGATGTAGCTCAGAGATGTGGTTCTTTTCACCTGCATGGAGTTTGGGGAAAAGCGAGTTAATTGCCTGCATTTAAAAATTGGAGCAGTTCACAGAAGAATGTGAGGTTCCAAGTACACTTTGTAAATGCATTTCTGGCAACACTGAGCCCGCCCTCCAGCATGTCAGGGAGAGAGGAAGGAGAAACAGAGAGGGAAGACTGGACGGGGAGAGAGGGAGAGAGAGAGCAGGCCAAGCCAGTGTTAATGCTCGCCACCATCCTCCCCAGGAGGTGGGTAGTTTTGGCGGACGATGCGTTGCTGGGGAAAATTAGACAATCTGACTCCCCTGTGCAGAAAGAACTTCCCAGACAAGTCAGAGGCCGACTCAGAAGCTACCCCTCCCGTTTCTGAGAGGCTGATCAAGTGCAAGTTTGGAACACATACAGACGTGCGACTGCAAACGTTGAGATGTGAGACACGTCCCATCTTTCACGTCTTTAAATCAACTCAGATGCAGGTGGCACTTGCTGAGTAAGTCCCCACAACCTCACGGAGGACCGCTGCAGGCGGATGGGAATGACTGAGCCCTGAGCCAACAGGGAGAGCCCACCCTGTCCCCAGGGGTCCTTCAGAGACATCACCCTGAGGAGTCCTGTCTCCCAGAAAGGAAAGTGGACTGTCGCTGTCAGCCACTGTCCTGGAAACCATCCCACCCATGTTCGATGGCCGGTCTGGTGGGAGTGCCATCATGGGTTGTGACTCCAAGGGCACTAGCTGGGGCTGAACCAGTGACCCCGGTCTGTCTAGCACGGTGAGCTCATCCAGCACCAGCACAGGGATTTGAACCCAACCGGCACTGGTACAGGGAACAGGAGGGAAATATTGGAAATCTATGGCCCAGTGGCTGTGGGACCGAACAGCTAATGAAAGCAGTCAGTTTGCAGAGAGTACACATGTGAAGAAAACGTCCGGAAGGGGACACCCCTAATGTGGACAGCAACCCTCTAGCCGGTGGCAGGGGGCCTATTAGCTCACCTGGTCCATCCGTGTGTGCGCTGCTTTAGCAATTATAGAGACTCTTCCAAGGAAATGTTTATAAAGCACCAAGTACAACATATTCTTATATAACATGACACATGCAGGAATATATACATTGGGAAAAATTTGTCTCTGGGTAGTGGAATGATGGGTAGTTGTTTTCTTCTTAAAATTGTATCTCCCAATTTTTCTACTTTTATTGTATGGGAAAATAACAATCACGGTGAATTTCAAGATAAATTTTGTACCTTAAGTCATTTCTCACCCTCATTATCTCACCCCTAAACATTTTAGTTAAAACAGAAAGTTCCCATTTGCTCCCCACTGCGCCTACAGATTCTCCACATCACTCCCAACTACCCGTCTTAGGCAACATCTGTTGACGCGGCCAATAAGTGCTGACGTTTCCAACTAACCTCAGTGTTCAGACAGGCTCAGAAGTGACCCTGTACAGGAGCAGCTCCCACACGTAATGTTCTCCAGGCTTCCTCGGTGCCCCGAATGTCCACATCCGTTGTGTCCAGATCTGCAACTCAAAGCGTTCATCCTACTGAAGATACCTGCAGATCCCCAGGTAAAGGGCGAATTCCCCCAGAGAAGGCTACTCTGTGATACCCCCAGGCTGAGGCTGTTGGAGCAGCAGATGGCTTTTATCGAGAACAGATTCAGGGTAGAGAGTGCATGGCAAAACCAAACAGGGCAGTTTGGCTGAACAACACGCTGCCCTCACTCATGGAACCTACTACGCAGGCTTGTCCTGAATCCGGTAAACCTCTGATGGATGTCCTTGATACAAAAGATGACCTATGGGTGCTTGGGATAATTCCTCAAAAACCCCTAACACAGAAAAACTCACACATGGTGGCCCTAACGGTTACCAGGTGACAGAAACTGGTAGTCACGACATGTTTCTGTGCAAAGTTTGTGACTCGGCAGAACTTGTCTCATCACTTTAAGGGTTTATAAGGCAAAGGGAGGATGCAAACGCACACGTGTGCACACACTCGTGCACTCACATGCACACACAGAAGCTCTAAGCAAAGGACATACCTTGTGTGTCCACCAGGCATTCTGCAACTCCTTCATAGACACACAATTCTCTGGACCTAAGGGTCCTCTTTTCATAAATAAGGACACACATGGAATAAGTGTTATTACCTCTTGTTTCACATAGGAGTAAACTGAGGCTATTAAGTTACATAAAGTCATGTCATTAGCAACCACATTAATAGCTATTTTCTATTAAGTGTTTACTAGATAGCAGACACTATTCTCTTTCCATAGATAGAGAAGATATATAGATATATGAATATATATCTATATAAGTTAAATAGATATATGAATATACTTGCGAGCCTGGCACATACCAAGCAGTGTGTGTTAATGACTTATTATCAGGAGTTCTCACTTTTTCCCCCGACAGCCCTAACAAGTGAGTACTCTTGTTACCCCCATGATGAAACCAGGTTGTGGAGAGGTGAACCCAGCTGCCCTGGCCCCATAATTCCTAAATGGCAGAGCAGAGATCGGAAGCCAGGCCTGGGCCAGGTCTCAGCTAGCCCAGTCTTTTTGCTCAGTCTCACAGCTTGCTGAGGGTAGAGGCAGAATTCAAACCCCATATCTGTCTGACTCCAAAGTTCCTGAACCCCCTGGGAAATTTGCCAGGGCTACAATTCATTGACATAGAGAAAGCTCAGTCAGCCTCTTTGTCCTGGTGCAGGCCGAGTCCACACTGACCACCCCATGCCAGGTCCTCTGGAATGTTTGAGTCCCTACTCCCAAGTCTGAAGGTGGCAGGTCGGTGCCAGGCACACAGACAAGTGAGCCAGGTATTAGGGTACCAAGGATAATAATATCCACACCCACCAGACTCTAGAGAAATGCTGCTCTCGACATTCAGATGTCCCACTTTGTCAAGCACATCTAACTTTCTCTGCCTTTTAAAAAAGATTATATTTAGTTATTTTTAGGGAGACGGGAAGGGATGGTGAAACAGATGGAGAGAAACATTGATGTGAGAGAGAAACATGGATCGGTTGCCTTTAGCACATGCCCCAACCAGGGACCTACCTTGCTCTCCTAATGGATAGGAGCACTCCCTCCTCCAAACCCTCAGAGCGTTTATTGGGCTCTCTCGTGGGACTCCTTACCTGCATTACAGTTACACTGTACTTGAGAACTGCTCTTGTCACACCTTAAAAAGTTAAGTGCCTGGGAACTGTATGGTTAAGAGATGCATGTGACGGCTGTGCAAGACATTTCTGAATAACAATGGCTCCAACAAGATGGGAATAAGTCACTCCCTCACACAGTGGTACAGGTGCCGAGTGTGAGGCTGGGGGGTGGCACTGCTCCGCTATGTGATGCAGGGATCCAGGAACCTTCCACGTGTGATTCTGCCATCCTTGGAGGGTTGCCTTTATCTGTCTCCAATGGCTTACTACTTTCCAGCCAGTAAGAAAGGGGGAAGGTGGTCAGGGAAGGCCACGTTCCTGCCTTCTACTTGGCTGTCAGAAGGGACTCAGTCACTATCCACCAGAGACTAGTGTCTGGTATATAGTAAATACTTAGTAAAAATTACCTACCACTGTTCTTACTACCAAAGTAAGATAAAATTAGCCATCCCAAGCAACTGTGTCTTAGGAAATCCATTCAAAATGATGTTATGTGCATGCAGACAACATTTTTTCAATAAATATGCATAAAATGCTCCTATACGTCAGACACTGAGCTAATCATGGGGAACCCACTGCAAGGTGTTTACAAACAACAGATGAATGAATGAATGAGCCCTTTCAGAGAATAGCAACCTGGCAGTAAGGTCATGAACATTTCCTGCGGTCAAATAATTCAAAATATGGACACAAGTAATTTCTTCCCATAGAAGGTCTTAGATAAAAACAGGCATGTTTAAAGCTGAATTTTTGTGGCTTGCTGAAATATATAGAAAATCAATTATAAAGAACATAAACAAGCAAATCTGATTTATTGGAGTACCTTGCCACTACCAAAATATTTCCAGGTCCTAATCCTGTCTTTATACTCCACCGACTTTTTCTGTACTTTACTCTGAAACACATTCTTACTTTTTCCACATACAAAACAAAACAAATGTCACTTACTGCATTTAGACAAATACGCAGGTCTCACATTGAATTATTTCTGCGTCTTCTATAGGATAAACACCGAAAGACTAACCAGGGTAACGGCCTCAAGGAAAAGTCACACCTGTGGCTCCTACTATGTCACAATAGGTCACTCACAAAGTGCCTGTAATTAGCTCAGGGCAGTTTTCTAGAATCTCTGCAACTTGAACTTGTATATTAATGCATACCAGGAAGTGACCCTAAAACAAACCTTTGAATATCAATAGCTTGGACGTTAGCGTAACAGCAATGATCAGTTTAGCCTACAAGTCCCTCAAAATGTCACCTAATACTCAAGTGCATTAAGGAGGCTCCTTCACTTGTTTTCATGCCACATACTCAGATCTGAGGTCTCTGATTCAAGCACAGCGCTAAAGAGGCCAAGGTCATGAACTGGAATCTGCAGGTACACCGGTTTCCTTTCCTCGGTTCCACTGCTCTCACGTTTGTCACTAGTGGCAACCAGTCCCTTTTCAAACACTTCAAGTCTGACTCTGAAACAAGAGGTAATAAGTTTTACTGTGCGGCCAAAAATGAGGTGGTCAAATTGGAAAGGTGGGGAATCACCCAATTCTGTAAAAAAAACATGTTCCGATGATTACTAGAAAGTGCCCTCTTTACTCACCATGGGAAGCTGTTGTGCTTTAGGGTCCCTGTGGATCGATGCGACCTAATCACCCGCTCTGGCCAGGCAGCTTCTCCAAAGCCACTGCAACTGCACGTGCCCCACTGGAGAGCCTGTGGCTCCCTCTGACCTAACTCACCAAATCACAGCATTCGGCCTTTCAAACTCTGCTTTCTTCCTTCGGCCTCAGTGAGCGGTGCCCCTCTGTAACGAGTGACTCAAGCCACACCTCAGTCACAGCCACGCCCTGTCTCTCAGGAGCAGGTCTGTGTATGCTCCTTTCTCAGTATTCCTCCACATTGCCTCACCTCTGTGGACCCCAACCTTGGCATATCTTTTCCTGTTCTCTTTCGGTGGTTTTCTAACTAGTCATTCCGCTTCTGGTACCTTCTCTGGCCAATCCCCATTGTCATAGAGCTTTACTAAAATGTAAGTCTGGTGTGCGGAAGGAAAGGGGCGTGGAGAGGCTGGGCACGCGGCCCACCATGCAGTCCAGGTCCGTGGGCGTTTCCTAAACAGGGAGCCCCTGCAGGGGAGGGACGTTACCCCCATCTGATACATATGGGGTCTCACCACGATTTAACTGTGTTTCTCTGAATGAGGTTGAGCATCTCTTCCCATACTTCCCGTTCATTCCAGCCTCCCCTTCAGTGATCTGCCTGTTCATATAATGCCCCCTTTCGTTTTTTCCCAATTTGTTTCCTATCGTTTTCCATGCTGATTTTTAGCTGTTCTTTTCTCCAGTCCAGGAACTAATTTTCTTCAGTCATAGATGTTGCCAATCTATCACCAGATATTCCCTGCCCATGAGCTCCGACAGTGGCATTAACCTTTGACCAGTGGCCCCAAAAGCCTATTTTAGCGTATTTGAATTCGTTTTCCTTCATTGTATGTATTCTGAAGATCCTGTTACGAAATCCTTCCCCACCCAAGATCACAAAAAGTAATGTATGTTTTTCCCCTATAATCTTAAAGTTTTAACTCTAAATTTAGGTCTTTAATCCAGCAGGAATTTACTTATGAATACAGAATGAGATGAGGATTCAGATCATAATTATCCTAAGATTATCTAATGAATATTCCATCTTTCTCCCATCTCTATACAACAGCAAGTTCCTTTATATGCATAGTGTATATTGGGTACTCTCCTGTTCCATTTGGGCCTATTTTTACACCTGGTTCTATAATATATGTTAATATCTTATAGTGGAAGTCTCTTTTCTTTGCTCCTTTCTCCCTCCCAAAAAATCTTACTTATGAAACTTTATTTATATACCTAATCTGTGTAAGTCCCCTAAAAACACTCTTGGAATCATAATCAGAGTTGCACTGAATTTATAGATTACATGAAAATCAATAGTTTTATAATGTTATCATTCCAACTCTAGCTCTTAATTTATTTACATTTTATATTATATCCTTTAGAAGAGTTTAAATTTTTTCTTCATAAAAGTCTTGAGACTTTTTATGACATTAATTCCTAAAGAATTTGTAAGTTTATGGGGCTTCTAGCTTTCTTCTATTTTAATTGGGTTTTCTTTTACATTTTATAGGTTATTTCTAGAGTAGAAGTTTTTATTCATAATGATTTTGTACCCCAAACCTTGATGAACTTTTAATTCTCTTATTTGTTCTGATGCTTTATTTATTCTCATGGGCTTACTATAAAAGTCTCATACCATTTAAAAATAAGGATATTTTCGTCTCTTCAACTCATTATTAGTTATGATTTAGGTTCAGCTGCATCTAAAAGAGACACAAAGTAACAGCGGCTTAAAAAGGACAGAAATTTCTCTCTCCTGTAAAAGTTGGGCTGTAAAAAGTCAGTCGGGCGGGATGGCTCTGCAGTCATCGAGGACTCAGGCTAGCTCACTAGCCTTAGAATGTGTCACTCATCCTCATGTTCTACAGTGTTGCTCCTGGCATTCCCTGTGTACCCCCTGCAGCAGGACAAACAAAGGAACATCTCAGAAGTTGCCTATACAACTCCTATTTACAACCTACTGTCCAGAACCTAGCTGCAAGGGAAGCAGGGAAATGTAGCCTCTATTCTAAGTGGCTGTGGCAGCAGCAAGAATTCCAAGACTCCATTACAGAACAAGAAGAGAAAGACAGCTACAGGGGGCTGCTTAGCAGGTGCCGTCATATTTTTGAAGGCCTCTTACTTTTCTTCACCTCTCTCTGTTGGCCAAGACCTCCCTCTGTCTACTGTAGTTATAGTCCATATGATGTTAACAACAGAATTTCTTTAAATACCATTTTCAAGTGCTTTTTAAATATATTTTAAAATATTGAAATGATCGTGATTTTTCTTTTCACGCCCATTAATATTGTAAGTTATAATGAATTGGATGCTTTTAGATACAAGTAATAGAATGACCAACTAAAATGACTTAAGTAAGAGAGGTATATTATTTTACATTACAAGAAAGTCAAAGGAGAAAGCTCTCAAGGTTGGTTCATTCCCTTGGATGGCCACAGTCCAAAGACCATTTTCTCACATAACCCCACACAAAGGTATTAGGAAGCAAGGGTGAAGAAAGCAATCCTGTGGGTTGCTCTCTGCCCTTTCCCAGATGTTGCTGGGTCTCGGGACTTTCTTGTTCAGCCCCCTCAAGACTGTCATACTTGGCAGTCATCCTTCCTTCAGGGGGCTCCTGCTCTTCAGATGTCTCCTAATTGTTCTCTCAAGTCCATTATTTTCCCTGAAAACAATCCCTCAACCA
The DNA here is from genome assembly GCF_014824575.4 of Sturnira hondurensis. Classification (NCBI taxonomy): domain Eukaryota; kingdom Metazoa; phylum Chordata; class Mammalia; order Chiroptera; family Phyllostomidae; genus Sturnira; species Sturnira hondurensis. The sequence continues at coordinate 1,840,442 of NW_028083884.1, forward strand.
GGTGTGGTTCTCTGGTAGAGAGAAGGGGCTCTACCGTGCACTTCTCCAGGTGACTTGGGGGCATGGGGACAGAAAGCCCCTACCTAGGCTTTCCAAGGTCCAGCAACTCCTGCCTGGGCATGCTCTGGGCTGGCAGTGCTGGAAGCTCTGGTCACATGAAGGTGGGCACTCACCAATCAGTGTGCTCGCTCACCTGCTTGATTCTGAGTGTCTGTAGATTGTGCAGTTGTAAACAACCCAAGTTCTGATCTAGCCATACAAGCTAAGGTTGGCCGTTGCACTGGCGAGCAACTCCCAGCAACCACCTGGTTCATCAGGGTAGTGTGAGGGGGAGAGAAAGCAGTCCTGGTCCACCCTGGCTTTGGTCTCAGTTCTGCCCAGCTACTCTAGCTTTATCCTCGGGGTTCAAGGTCAGAGTGAGGCTTTGGGTCCTCTCCCCTCATCTCTTCTCAGGCATCTCCAAGGTTGAGAGCAGAACAAGTCGTTGGTTTCTTTGACCACAGATAAACCCTAAATAGCCTGTAACTGATTTTTTTTCTTACAACAAATTGTACAATTGTTTATTACCTATAAATCAACTTAATTTAGATTCTGAGCCTCTCCTCTGGTCCGTTTGGTGGAGAAATATAAGCCCTTTCTCTTTCTTTATAATTAAAAGGTGATGTGTTCATATGGCTCAAAAATGAAATAAAATGTATACAACTTCATACTGCAAAAGTCTCCTTCCCACCCCTATATATAACCGCCGGTTTCTTAGGCATCTTTCCAGAGTTTGCTTGTGTGCACAGAAGCCTGAGAACGTCTTGTGTGTGCACGCGCATATTGTCATGGGCTGGCTTTTCCCACACGGACAGCATACCCTCCAATCTGCTCTGCATTTTGCCCTTTTTATTTCGCTCAAAATGCCTGGTTGCTCTTCGTCAAGGGGCCGGCTCTCCGCTCTCTTCCACAGCTGCGTGGTGCCCCATGCTGTCCCATCTCCCACTCACAGACACCCCGGGTGTCAGCGGTCTTCCACCATCACACACAGCGCTGCTCCGAGTAACACACAGAGTTTAAACAACGGGGGAAACGTAAACCACAGCCGAGGCACTTCATTCCGTCAGTGTTCCCCCATGATTTCTTTCTCCTGCTGCTCTTCCTTCCTGTTGCATTTATGTTTTCCTGGGAGCCAAATGTTGGTGCTTTACTGCAGTTTGCACACTGTTTGGGGTCATTTTGACGGCTGGAATCACACAGTGAAACAGGAAAGTGTACATTTGGGGAAGTCCCGAAAGTAGCAGCAGACGCAGCAAATCTCGCAATCGTCTAGCGCCTCCTGCAGCCCCGAGTGCTGAGACAGCAGGCTGGTGGGGACTTTGCAAGCTCAACACACAGCCCCTCCTGTCCGTCACAGGAGGCTGGGGAGCCTGGGGCGATCGTTAGGCTGGTCTAGCCAGGGCTGCTGACCCCACGGAAGGCAGATGGGAGTTTTTTCCTCAGTGCTGTACAGCGTTCAAACACCCCTTGGCCTGTGTACCTGAAGCCTTGAAAGCAGGGACTCAAAGTCATGTAGGCACGCCCATGTTCAAAGCAGCATCAGTCACAGTAAGTAGCCAAGGGGTGCAAGCAACCCCAGTGCCCACTGACCAAGGAACAGATAAGCAGAACGTGGTCCTTCAATACAACAGGACGGTATGCAGCCTTCAAAAGGAAGGAAATTCTGGTCAATGCCCCAGCATGGAGGAACCTCGAGAACGTCGTGTTAAATGAAACAGGCCAGTCACGAACACTACGTGATCCCACTTCTATGCGGCACCCACTGTGGTCAAATCCATAGACGCAGAGAACAGAAGGGCAGTTGCCCGGGCTGAGGGGGAGGGAGCGGGAGCGGTCATCTGGTGGGCACGGAGGTTCACTTGTGCGAGACGAAATGAGCTCTGGGGGTGAGCGGGGGAGGGGGGGCGATGGCCACACAGGAAGGTGCGGGTGCTGCAGGAGACTGAACTGTCCACTTGGGAGTGGTTAAGATGGTGAATTTTGTGCTATGTGTATTTCACCACAATCTTAGATTTTGTAAAGAGTGAAAAGAAAAAAAAAACTATCGGCAGCCCCTTGGTTGATGTCCATCTTTCTGGATAAGCCGCTGTAAGCAGTGCCTTTTGTGGTCAAACCGTTTTTCTCCGTGATCCACTTCTCCAGGATCGGCGAGGAAAAGATGGTATCGGGAAGCCGACAGCAGGGAGAATGCAGTTACTATCAATCAAGCCCCGGCTGAGCCAGCCACTCACTAGGCTTCCTACTTTATCTCCTTTAATCCGGGACATCTCAGCAAGGTCAACATTATCTGCTTTTTGCAGGTAAGAAAATGGATGCTTAGCAAAAAAAAAAAAAAAAAACCAAAACCCTGAAAACTAATAGCACTAATACCAGCAAGGAGTAGGCCAGTGGACATGAGATAAACGAAAAATAATCAATGTTGCCCCATGTACTAGCCACATCCAATTTGAAACTGTTTTCTTTAAATCATCCCGTTTACAGCCACAACCAAAACTACCAAACATTCAGGAAGCCCTGTAAAGATGGACTGAAAAGTACACAGAAAGGAAATTGGGACAAGGGGATGGAGTAAGATAAAAAATTGACTCTTTCAAAATTTTATTTTGATTTTAGAGCGAAGGGGAGGGAGCGTGAGAGAGAGGAAGAGAAACATCAACCTAGGAGAGAAACATGGATTAGTCGCCTTCCATAAGTGCCTCAATCTTGGGACCAAACCCAGGGCCACCCAGGCATGTGACCTAACCGGGAATCGAACCAGCGACCTTTCGCTTTGTGGGATGACGTCCAACCAACTGAGCCACACTGATCGGGGCTGAAAAAATTTTACTTTTTCCCTGGCACAGTGGACTAAACATATATGTCCCCTTATCCCTCAAATTCACGTTAAATCATAAGCCCCAGGGTAGTGGTGTTAGGAGGTAAGGCCCCTGGTAGGCGACTAGGTCTAGAGTATGGGCCCCCATGAATGGGGTCAGTGCCCTTTGAGAGAGGCCTCAGAGGGTTCCCAGACCCTTCCCACTGTACGAGGGCAGGGCTAGAAGAAACGGGCTGTGAACGGGGTGGCGGACCCTCAGCAGACACCAAATCTGCTGATGTGTTGATCTTGGACTTCCAGCCTCCAGAAATGTAAGAAATCAGTTTCTGCTGTTTGCAAGCCATCCAGTCTAGAGTAGTTCGCTACAGCAGCCCAAATGGAGTAAGGCATCTTGAATTACCCCCAGATATTTTAAATTTCTGTTATTTTCATAACACCTAAAAAAGCTGTTAAAAGCAAGGCTAAAAAAAATTGCCAGGAGTTGGGATTTGAGAGCAAATTGGCCCGAACCCAGAGTGACACATTATGGCCCTGCGCCTGGGATCCACCCAGGATGTCCCCTCTCATTCTGTTTTCCTTTGTTGCTGTTGTTTTTAGATCGTCACCAACTTGAAAACACAAAATCTCCCGTGGAGGGCTTGCTTCCCCCCCAGGCAGGCAGCGAGTGGATTCCCGTGGGAGCGATGCCACGTCAAAGGCTCTCTTATTCAAGAACACGCTGAGCAGAGCTGGTGTGTGGCACACGGGGAGAACAGGGTCCGGGGGCAGGCACAGTGTCTGGTATGCCACGTGAATGGCGCCCCTGGCCATAACTCGGCGTAGTCACCGTCCTTGGCCCAGTCTGCCACCCAGTCTCCCCAGCAGTCTGTCCCACGTCACCACCGCAAGGCTGACACTTCGGCTTGGACCCAGTTCCCTCGCCCAGGCCCTTTGCACAGACCCTTCCCTCCCTCTGTCCACCCTCAGCCCTGGGCACTGAGCCTTGAAGCTTCAGCCCTGCCCTGTGACAGACCAGACCCCACCGTCATGAGAGAAGATGCAGGCAGTTACCCGAGTGCTCCACAAACCCCCAGCCCTCCCCTCTACGGCTGAGTGCATCCCTGCAGCAATCTCGCTCCTTCCTCTCACTTAGCACCTTCCCAAATCCTCAGCTTTCACAAGACCTCAGTGAGGCACCCCCCTTCCAACCCCCCACTGCTCCTCTGTGCTCCTCTTTCTGTCCCACGTGCCCAGATGTCCTGTCCCTGAGACACATGGCCTTACACAGACTCATTTTACATGCAGCAATTCCTCCCATGCAGGGGGAGTCTCTAAAAGTGTAGTAACACTCGCAAAGCACTCTCGCACACCTCGTTTCACCTGGCCCTCACAGAAACCCTGTGAGGCGGACACGGTCTGCCCAAGCAGCCCATCGACAGAGTGATGACAATAACATTTAACATGACTGCGGGGGTTCTAGGCAACATGCTAATAAGCATTTAAATACACGATCTCATTTAAAACTCCAAACCACACTCTGAGGTTGTGAGGATTATCTCCACTTCACACATGAGGACACCAGTGCTCAGAGATATTCAGTAACTTACCCAAGGTCACACAGCCAGCAAGTGGTGGAGCTGGGATTCAAACCCAGGTCTTCAAAACTGCGACAGCAGTCTTCCACGTCAGTCTGGGACAGGGGAATCCATCTACACAGTTCTCACAATAATTTTATCTCAGCACACAGTACACCCTGGGTCCTTTACCTTCTGGCAGAAGTCCAGCTTGTCAATGAGGATCGCACCAATCTCAATACCCTCCTCCGTCCTCTCACTCTCAAACTGATGAACGTATCCTCAGGTGAGGATCAGAAATAAGTAAATAAATAAGATGGGGTGGGTACTGAGAATGGGGGGGGCCAGCAGGGTTGGGTGTGTTCTGGAAGACAAGACCACCCGGAGGGGAGGCAGCACTGAGGGACCACCCTCTCTCCCTCTGCCCTTCCCACTCACGTGCCTGGGATCTGATCTTTCGAAGGTAAATTAGAGACATCTGAACAGGTTTGCGAGGAAACAATACCTACAGCCAATAACGGTATTTCCTGAGATGAAAGTTTTATGTTCAAGGGCAAATTTCATTTTTAGAGAGGAGTAAATAAGTGAAGTGCCACCGACACTGTGGAAGGGATGTAAGATACGGCGAGCGCTCGTACCACGGGCTTCATGAATCAGACCAAGTGCCGAGGGAAGACGTGCGCATCTGAATGAAAGCAAGTGAGTGCAAATCACACATGGGGCCTAAACAAGGGAATTTAAAACTCGCTGAACTAAAAGGTCTTTCCAGAAGACTCAGAAAAACCGCATCCTTAGGTTGACATGACCGACCACAGGAGCAAGCCACAGTTAAATGGCACCCACGGGGTAAACCAGTTTGTGGGTTTAGACACCAAACACCACCTCCCGGCAAATACTGCCCGACTGAATCAGACCTGGCAGGTGTGTTCATCAGCGCTGTGTTCTTCCAGGAATGCCTTGAACCACCCTACTATTTCAGGCTAGGCCGCCGCCTCTGTCTGACGTGCGGACCTGGTACACATGGTCCTGCCAGTATCACACTGACGGGAATCCATTCGGGTGGTTTATATAGTTACAGGAATAAGATTCGCCCTGACCTGTCCACGGGTTCTTATTGTCCAGTAAGAGTCCAGGTGGCCAAGAATTTTATGAAACTTCAAGCTCATTCTTCCTCCTCTCTTCTAAGTGCCTCCCGAACAAAACCCATTTTTTTACTCCAGAGAACTCTGGCTTCCAGGTTTTCACTCCATGACACTCCCACGCTCCCATGGTGAACAGTCCAGTGTACATAAATCTGTCAGGTTTCTTTTTTAAAGATGTTACTTATTTATTTAGAGAGGGGAAAGGAGAGGGAAAGAGAAAGAAAGAAACATCAGTATGTGGTTTCTCGCACCCCTCACTGGGAACCTGGCCCGCAACCCAGGCATGTGCCCTGACGGGGAATTGAACCAGCAACCCTTTGATTCACAGGCTGGTGCCCAACCACTGAGCCACACCAGCCAGGGCCGTCAGGTTTGTATGGTTGTTTTAAAACTCTGTTTCTGAAAGTGAAATTACTAGGTTAAAAGGTACAGGCCATTTTAAGGATCTTGCTACATGTTACACAAATTGTTTTCTGGGAAAAAAGTGCCGAGTGATACTCCTGTTAGCAACCACGAAGTATGCGCCCATCTCTCCTTTTTCGATTTTGTTTAATGGTGAGTTTTTAAAACAGCCCTTCTTTTTACATTTTAATTTGTATCCTTGATGAGGATGAACATTTTATTTTAAGTGTATTAGTGTGTTTAAGTGAATTATCTGTTCACACCCTTGCCCATTTTTCAAGTTGCTCCAAGTTTGCCATAAGAAAATCTGAGAAGCAATTTCTTCCACGGCCAAGACGGGAGGGAGACAATTCTAGACGTAAAAATAAAAAGTGATCACTTTTAAGCTGGTTGTGATTTCTACTGTGCAACACTAAACAAAACCTAGAAACTGAAAACTTCTTTAATATCCATTTCCCCTTGGGGCCCAGCAAGTGGGAATTTAGTTCCAGTTAACGACACTTTTGCAATTCGAGAAAGCTTTCTAGAACTCTGTGGTTTGCCACAGAACAAACTGTTCTTCTCTCAGCACCAAAGAAACAGGTTTGGCATCGGAGGGCACAGGCCTCTTTCGTGGATAAGGAGACCGATCAGAAAAGTGGAGTGACCTGCACTCCAGCGACACATGCGTCCCCAAACGCCCGCCGGCAGACCGGCTTTAACTCTGCATGTAAGCAGCACATGTTCAACTAGAGACGCCCAAGGATTAAAGAAACCTTAATCCTTCTTGAAGTGTTTTTATTTATTCCACTCATTTATGCACTCATTTGTTGATTCTTGTATGTGCCCCGCCTGGAGGTCAACCCCACAACCTTAGCGCATCATGAGGACGCTCCAACCAAATGACCTACTGGGCCAGGGCCAGAAACCTTCATCTCTTTAAGATTTGATGTCTTTATTTTTAGAGAGAGGGAAAGGAAGAGGGATAGAGAGGGGAAGAAGCATCCAAGTGTGGTTGCCTCTTGTGCGCCCCCTACTTCGGGACCTGACCTGCAACCCAGGCATGTATCCTGCTGACTGGGAATCGAACCGGTGACCCTTTGGTCCGCAGGCCAGTATTCAATCCACTGAGCCACACCAGCCAGGGTAGAAACCTTAATCATTACTTGTTTCTTCTGGAGGTTTATTGAGACTCAAAATCACCACTTCAAAGCTCACTCTGTTGGACGAGAGCTGAGGGAAGCTATCATTTTCAGGCACCCAAACACTGTCATTTCACAGAGAGCAGCAGTCCGCAGGGCCCAGGCAAGAAAAGTGATGACAGAAGGAGATCATGACACACAGTCGTCCGGAGACCGCGGCCGAACCAGAGTCAGGCGCTGACGAAAACAACTCAGGAAGGGGAAAAACTGTCTGGACAGCTAAGGCTGGGTCTTGAAAGTTGTTGGAAAAGGAAATGCAGCACCGGAAAATGAACTTCTGAAGGAGTCAGGTGAAACGTGTGTGAGCTAAAAGAGACAGGACACGTTCTCAAGAAAAATAAAGCCACCGCCTGCTACAACTGTGTGTGTTGAACATAAGACCAAAGGGCTGCCTACCAGATGTTGAAAAAACAGCAAACCTCCCCTGCCCCCTGCACACATGCCCAAAACATGACGGAACTTCGAAAGAATGACCGCAAAGGGACACTTCCCAACAGGCAAACGAAACACCTCAGCATGGCACCTGGAAAAGTCTGTCTGGGAAAGGCTGTTGTGGGGAGTATTTAAAGAAACTGAAACAGGAGACTCTGGGGAGGAAGTATCTTGCCATCTTTCCAAGACAGGCTTTGTGGTCAAGTTTTCTTTCACTCAGAGAAACAAAAGGCCTGAAGTCCAGATCCTTAAAGTAAATCGGAGCTTTCTGGCCTAAAAAAGCCACCTCCCCAGGTGTTTTAGGAAGCGCCACCTCCTTCACTTGCCCGCCACGGGCTGAAACCTGCTCTCACAGGTAATGCACGCACCTTGTGGGCAGGCGAAGGCTCCCTCCAAGATGTCACGGTAAGAAACTCGTGCATCCTAGTGTCCCCATTCTGTCGGGGGCGGGTGCAAAGGTGAGGGCAGCATGGCAGAGGCTGCAGGTGCCAGGGCATCGGAGAGGAAAGGGGTTCCTATCAGCCTCACCGTGGGCTCTGGGTTTGCCTCCCCTTAATGTCCTTTCAGGGTAAGGAACAGAATCCTACTAGTCATTCTCCCCTGTTGAACTCTGCTTTTTTGAGTAAGATACCTGAGACCAAACCAGCGCAAAATCAATGTCAATGAAATATCAACTGAGCAGCACTGGCTCAGGGATTCTGCGTGTGGAAGCTTCCAGAAAATTGCTGCAGGCTCGGCTTTCCTGCAACCAGAGGGAGAAGCCAGCAGCTCAGGGCAGTGCAGCAAACAAAAGCAAACCGGGAGAATGACTGACTAGCCTGACCCACACGGCGGGCAGAGGCAAGGCTGGAGAAGGCTGAGGAGGAAGACTATGATGTGAAACTCTGACCAAAGGAAAGCCCCCAAAGGGAGTGGGAGCCCCGGGATGGCTTCTGAGGTGACGCTCGGGGGGAGAGGTTTGGGGACAGACTGCAGAGGGGTCTTGGCTCCCTGGGCTTGAGGAAATCCCAGGCCATGGAAACGAGAACGGAGGAACCAAGGGGAACAACAAAGCGTGGCTGTGACCACCGAGAAACTCAGGTGGGCACGCAGACGAGGCAGGAGGTGTTCTAGACTCAAAAATGGGAACAAAAGACCATCCAGTGTTTATTCCTCCCTTTCTGGTTCAAGGGTAGTTACATATAGATCTAAGGTCCTGTTTAGATCAGTATTTGGGAATCTTCACTGACACAAGGTTCTTACCCCTACATCAAAAAAGAAGGAAGGGAGGGAGGGAGGGAGGGAGGGAGGGAGGGAGGGAGGAAACCCTACTGCAGGCAAAAACAACAAAGCAGACTGTAACCTACATCTCCCAAAACAACCCTTTTCTTTCAAAGGCATCCTTTCAAAATGTTTTCCTGGGAAGGCAGGAAGGAAGGGAGGTGAAAAAGAAAGACATGAAATGGGTTTTGCAACTGCCTAGTGTTTTTAAAAAGAGGCAAGCAGTGGATTTGCAAGTGTTTGAAGGGACGTCTTGCTATACCTAGTGGAGGCTTCTTCCTTTTTTTACTTTTGAGGTTTAAGCGCACTGCATTCTGCCCTGCCATTAACTGTGTGGCAACATGGTCGGCTCCCACAAGCCTTGGTTCTCCAATCTGTGAGATGGGAGGATAACCGCCGTCCCCATCGGGCTTCTGCTGAGATCACATCAGAGCTGGGGCTCTGCTCAGCGCCTGGACAAGCTGACGCCCAACACCCGAGTTCCCCTTCAGGCTTTACTCCAGGGAGTAGCATGCTGGGACACCCTACAGCCAGGTTCACCTGAAGTTCTTCCAGCACCTAGAGCACTCTTCAAAACAGCCACACGACTCCTAATAAATACAGGGCGGGGGGGGCGGAGGGTGGGTGGCAAAAGCAGGTGTGCAGTTGTAAGTATGCAAAGCTACTTCTTCCTGGATTCTTTATAAATTACTGTATTATCTATTTGTCTTCTAATTATTTTGTATCCTTCCTTGTAATTTATCTTTTAGGTAATGTCTTTTCCCACACAAATCACGGCAAACCTATTTCTGCCTACCCCTGTACGCCCCAGAAAGAGACGCATAGGGGTTTGAGAGAAGCGGCAGGGAGCAGGTTTTAAGAGGCGCAGGGAAGCGGTCAGGTGGCTACAATAAGAAAGGCACCACTAGAAACGTTGTCTTTAAAGCAATTTTAATGAAAATCATACCAACATTTCTACAGTTTCTTGCATCTCATGCACAATTATGTCTCGCAGTCACCCGAATGCCAAGGCTCTTTCCCATCTCACATCTTTGTCTTTCCTCGTCTCCAAGCACCTCTCCCCTTCTCACCTGGCGGCCACCACTTAACTGTCCTTCAGGTTACCTCGTCATCGCCACAGAAGCTAGGGGAGGGGAATGTGGGGACTTGCTGTACCAGGCTGCATGATATGTCGAGCAAGTGAAAACTTCCACAATAAAGTCTGTGAGAAGCCACTTTCTAACAGAAGAAAGAAGAGCACAGAGGGTCATCCCCAGTGTCCCCCTCTCCGGGAACCTGCACGGCAGCTCACCCCAAAACGGACAGCAGCACTGGCCCGCCATCTCACGGGTGGGTCCTAGATCATCGGGGCTCTGTCTCACAGGTCATCACGCAATTTCGCATCCCGAACACATACTGTAGCGGCTCACTGCAATATGAAAAAATACGTCCGCTGCACCAAGACTCATTCCACCCGACTTGGGACTGCGCGAGGCTGCATCTCTGGGGTTCCCACGAGCGTGAACAACACCACGTCATGTTTCAAGTATTCTGTGGGGCCAACAGAATACTTGAAAAATATTATTTCTCACACATGTTTGAGAAAATCTGCAATGGAGATGACATTTTAAAGCAGGGAAATAAAAACCAGGGAGAAAAGAGGACAGAATTTAGGAAGGAACAACATGTGTGCTGTCCTAAACTGAGCTCACAGAACCAAGGCGTGTAGAACTTACTAAAGTGGGACAGTCAAGAGCCCCACAAACCTGCATGAAAGACAGGCAAATGAGCATTGCCATTCCTCCCCACCCCCGCCAGCCCCCACGGGTTCCACAGCTCCCCCTCCTTTCCAAAGACCCACACCCCTCCAGACCTCCACACCCCACACCCCCCCGATGCCCCTGCAGCACTCAGCCTCTTGACTGTCTCACCTACACTGCCCCGCCTCCACACAAAGAAAACCCAGCCAAAGTGCCACAGGTGGGCACAGGTAACCAGGTTCTTGGTGATTGGGACAAAGAATTGTACCAAACACACAGAGTTCATAGCAGAAAACATGGGAGCAGGCCAACTCCAAGCAGAGACTGACCTCATAGGCTGAAGGGACTCTATTCTTACAGGTGTCGGGGCCCGCCAGGCCGCAGGGGACCAAGGACAGAGCCCCCACTGTGAAAACGGTGGAGGGACTTGGTTTCTGGTCCCTGGAGCCGGCGGGTATCTTGACATCTTCCGGACCTTCTCCTTCTCAGCCTTGAAGGCAGGAACAAGGTCTTGGCATGTGCGTCATGTTCCAGGAAAGAGATAATCTTGAGGACACTGCTATCTGTGGGCAAATGTTCTCAGGATGTGAGAACATCTTGCCCTCTTGATAGCCTTCAGGAATGTACAAACTTTTGTAAAACAGCATTGTTCTCGGGCCACTGTAGTTCTGCATACAAGCCAGCAGTTTCTTGAATAAACTTGCCATTTGCCGCCAGGAGCACATGGACCTCTCCATTATTTTAATTAAGTTAAGTCCATCGCCTCACTTCGCGACCACCTTGCTGCCGCGGGCGGCGGCAGGAGCAGGCCAACTCCAAGCAGAGACTGACCTCATAGGCTGAAGGGACTCTATTCTTACAGGGGGGACCCTTCCTGGCTAGTTCCAGTGGGTTCTCATTGTGCATGGACAAGGAGTTGTGTCACTTTAAAGCTACTGCACACGTGGTCTCCCATGACTTTCCTTGACTGGCCACCCGAGAAGGGGCGGCACAACGTTCCTGAATGGACACCCCCCTTCTCCTGGGGGCCCTCTGTACTAGGTTTGCCTTGCCACTGACAGGGAATTATAGCTCTCCGTGTCACAGATTGATGAAAAGGAATTATTTATTTGAAAGTTATACACACTTAAGACTAATAACTTAATGTCTTCATTAAAATCCCAAGTCCCTTAAATTGCCCACAAACACACAGTCCTTCCTTCCCCTTTGTCCGGGCTGGGGTACTGTATCTCAGGAAAAGAAACAGAGGTCTGTGGCTCAGGTAGCCCTCGGTTCTTCCTACCACTCCGTGCTCGGCTGGCAGGCCTCCCTCGGTTCCCAGCACCATCAGCTGTGGCACCAGGATCTCCAGTTCTTAATCCAAAACCTCGTGGACCCTCCCATGCCCCACCGGCAAGGGTCCTTCCACCCCCTTCCTTCCCGCAGCATCTCTCCTGCATCCTTCCAAACTGCTGAGAGCAAGCTCTGCATCACGGCCACACCTTGCTTCCCAGCTTCCTGAGCCGTGTGGCAAAGGGAGCCCCAAAGCTGCGCAGTTCTTGTCTTGGCTGCTGCGCCTGGGTTTAAATCCCAGGGCCAGTCTCCTCTGCAGCCCCCTTTCCGACTCCTCCCACAATCAGTTATACCTGCCAGCATTGGAGTACTTTCCCAGCGTTTCTGGGCTGCCACAGTGGGTCCAGGTAGGCGTGGCCCTGTGGTGTGGAGCCGATTATCTCCAAGCTCTTACTCAGGCTCTGTAACCAACGGGAGTTGCCTCCCGGTTACATCCTGGGTGGAAGTCACTCCCATCCCCCTGGCTCAAAGCATGGTCACAGCTGTGTAATACATCTATGAAACCAGTTAAAGGTTCTAGATATGGTAAATGACCATTCTAGACGTTATCTGCAAAACTTGCTATGCAGAACAACTCTCAATGGCCCCGCTCCATGTGTCCCGCCCCCCAGCTCAGACTTGTGGAGGTGAGGACAGCCCATATTTTAATATTTCCTGGACACCCTGAGTTCTGGGCCCCATTACAAACCCCTTTTTGCCGCCCCCCACCCCCCGCCACAGCTGCACCGTTACAAAATTTCCAGGACACCAAATCTGGGCTGTAGGGGGCTATTACCTGGTTGACTTGATGTTTCCTGCATGAGACATGATGCATGAGTGGGCGCACTGCTGTGATGAAGCTGCCAATCACCAGTTGTCCATAGCTTCAGCCTTCTCAATCATGTGAACAGTTTCCATGGAGGAATGTTCAAGCTTGACGCCAAAGTTGACGCAGATTGGTGGTTCTACTTGCTCATTTTGAATGTGACGGCCACACAGTCCACATGCTCACTCAACAGCACCTACCGCCCCCACTGACCAGTACAGTGAAGTCATCATTGTTTACACACGCACATTCCAGTCCCCTCTCTTTGCCTACCAGGTCACATCGATGTTGCACAAACCATCCTCATTATATAATGGCTGGACTTTTCCTGGACAAACCTCGTACTTACCTCAAAACTCAACAGAAGTTATGTAGTTTCCATTTATTAAAATCAAACTCTGGTTCTAGATTCAAGAAATGCACAGGGCTGTCAGACGGGGGTGCAGTTTCCTCTGGCTCGACACCACACTGACAAACCCGGCCTTCGCTATCATCTTCATCAGCTTTATGACAGTTCTCTGACCTTCAACTTTGGACACTGAGAATTTCAATGTCTGTCCCAAACCATTCATATGAAACCGAAATAACTAGAGATTGACTCCCCTCGTCTGGGGAAAATGAGGGCACTAATCCAGGCCAGCAGCCAGTCCCCAGGCCAGGATGAACCATTTCCGGGGAAAGGGGAGGGCGGGAGGGGAGGACGCTTCACTCAGCTTTACTCTCATCTAGTTTATGGACTGAAATGTGGTGTAAGTTTCACTTGGAAAAGGGTTTGGCTGCTGCTTAAAAGTTTGTAAACCACTGATATAAATGGGCTTCCAAGGTCTCATGCAAGTGCTAAATTACATTTTCATTTTCCAAAGTCTTTTACCCACCAAACATTTGGGAAGTGCCTTACTCTGGGACAAGACTGCTGGGTATGGTGGTTCCCACAGGAGACTCGGCACTAACGGAGGCTCTGCCCTCCGGGATCTACTGCTTGTTTTGTAGGAAACTGACAGTGACATAAACAGGCAGAGTCACCCAAAATTCTATTTTATGTTTTCTCGGGGTTGAAATAAAATCACAAGATTTCCTGAAACCCGGCGGGCACACCTTTCTTCCATGGACACTGCTTTAAGTGTTCCTTTTCCTCCACCCCATCCGCAGAAGACAGGCTGAATAATGCAGACAAAACCAGTTGTAATTTGAAAAATCACACTAGATTTTATTAAAATATACACAAACGACCTCATTTTTTGGAAGCCGTCAGTTTGGGGAAGAAGTGCGTGGAAATGAACAAAAAGCGGGAGCAGTGGCGCAGAGAACTGAGGACGGGAGGGGGGGAGGCAGGGAAACCCCGGTGCGGCCAGGCCTGCCCCGGCAGCCTGGGAAAGCCGCTCAGTGGGGTGCCCGCCGCTACACACCGAGGTGGCCTCACACCGAGGTGGCCTCACACCGAGGTGCGCGGGATACACGTCGTCTGGGGTCAGCGGCAGCCCTGAAATCCTACTGTCCTGATTCCACCATTAGAATAAGCAAATGCCATGTATTAACCATATATAACACGCACTCACAATGAAAAGTAAATAAATGCTGACTTCAAAGGAATACTTGCAAGGAAGACAAGAGAAACAGAAGTTTGCTGCTTTAAAAAAATGCATTGATGTTACTGTTTTATTCACACTGATTAGAACATATACACAAAAATGTGTACTGTATGTTGCTTTCAAAAAATTCTATGTTCCATGAGAACTATGTAAACAGTGTAAAATGTCTCTACTGCATAACAAAAGAAGAAAAATCAGCATTCCCACGTAGTATTAGGAAAACAAGATAATTTAAAGATATAGTAAAACAAAATGAAATATTACAGGACAGTCTTTTCATGAAGTAGATTCATGGTCTAGAAGCAATACATTTCATACTTTCGAATACTTTGGTGTCAGTGAAATTAATTAATATAAAGTAAAACAACAGAAACTATAAAATCTCTGGTTTGGCTCTCACATTAACTGGGACCTCAGCGATGAGGCGACCACGCAGCCACCCCACAACACCCAGTGGGAGCCGTCTCCCGCGGCAGTGGGCACGCTGGGGGAGCTCCCAGGACCTCTGTGCATCTCCTTCCACAGCTGCGCTCCCGGCAACAGCTCGATGAAACCTCTGCTTTAACTTGGAGTATCAATGCTCTTGTTACTGCCTCGTAACAATACAAATGACACCACGTTAAAGCATCTCACAACAATTCACATTTAAAGCAGAACATACATTTTCTTAAATCATATTTCTATAGTTTCTCAAGTTATCCGCTTGAATAGAAGAACATACTACAACAAAAAACGCAAGCTTAACGGGCCTGACAATGGGTTTTTAAGGAACAGAAACAGCCTCTGCGTGCCACAAATCTCTCGGGCGTCGCACACTGTTCTGACAACTGTACCACCAACGGATCTGAGGGACTTTTAAGTGCGTCGTCCTGGCAGTTACGTTTTCTCATCTACACCGCAGAATGTGGTGCTGTTCCCACTGTCCTTCTGTTCTGCGTGTTTTCCTTCCCACGAGTCCCTGCATCTGAAAATTACATCTGAGCAACTGTCAACGCATCACTTGCATCATCCATCACAGGAGCAAACTGGGAATGTCCTCTGAGGATTTTCTCAGCAATGAAATTTATACCGCGACTTTCTGGAAAGACAAGAAAGTCTTTAAAGGAAAGAACCTTTGGTGAACGTCACGAACTCACAGTAATATGACAACGCAGTGCTGCGCCTTCCTAAACCAGGAGAACATGCCGTCCGGTGCTGCAAAGTGCCTCCCTCCGAACCACAGAGGCCGGAGCGCCAGCCCTCAGACAGGCCCTGGGGACGGAAGGGACACAGGTGCAGCCAGGGGCACGCCATGAGACGAACTAGCGTGACACCTTGGTAATGCAGTGAGTGTAGAAAGCAGAGGAAAGCTTTTGACAGGTTAATCTGGGGCCTTTGGAGGAATAAGAACAGAGAGGAATAAATGAGATGAACATGAAAGAGTTTAGCCAACTGATCTCTGCTCGAGTGAACCGTGTATGGAAGAACTGCCAGTCTTTTAAATTAATTACTTTGTGGTATTGGGCCAGTATCAGGAACTAAAATTCTTGCCTAAACTCTACAACAAAGTAAACAAAGAAATGAAACAACAAACAGTGAGCAAATTAAGTGTGCACGGTTCTTTTTCATAGTAAGTAATATTAAAATCTGAGGACTGTATAGTTTAGAGTTTAGTTCGTTTTGTGGGAGAGCCTCTTGGGGAACTTGAATCATTTCAAAGTTCATGTGGAATAATCGCCAAGATCACCAGCTACTGATAACCTGTACTGTCCGACGGTACAAACTATAAAGTTACAGTAAAACACCACATTCCATGAATCTAATGCATCACTACTTTACGTACCATGGGAACAAAAGACGCCCAGGACGGGAGATCAAAGAGGAGACAGAGGCCTTCACAAAAAGTGAGGATGTCGAATTGCTACAACCTCAATGAAGGGTAAAATTAACCCTCCCCACAGAAGGGATGACAAAGAAGTTTTTATACCTCCTCCTTAATTATGGGAAGAGGGGGAAGTTTCCTTGCTATTTGAATTGATACACCCACCCCGTCCTGCCTGCAAATTTTGTGGTCTAAATTCACAACACCAGCATAGTCCAACAAAACCTCAGAGAAATTAGCTTAAGTAGACGCAGGTTGGTAGTGCCTCCCAGTGACCGGCCGTAGAAACGCAAACCACGCTGGAAAGAACTTGACTGTCATCCAGGCAACAGCTGATTTTAAGACGCATTCCAATTTTAAAGATTCTAAAATGTGAAAAATATATAATTTGAAGTCAGTGAAATATGGTAGACAGATAAATAATTTAATAACACAGGTGCAGAAAGACTAAAAAACAAATACTGGGCATATGCTAAAAAGTGTCAAACAACAGCATATTATAAAAATATCAAGTCAATGACAAAAAAGTACATTACACTCAAAGTATGGCACAGGCAAAAAAGATTATTTAAGAAAAACATTAAATCCCTCTCTAAACCATATTCTTCTAACTATAAAGTCAGATGAAAACATCATTTAAGAACTTAAATATCATTTAGTAATAATCTTAAAATTTCGGCCTATATATTTTAAAACAGTGCTCTCTACCTCTAGCTCCCCAAAATATCCAAAGCATTAGCAAAAAGAAATGGCAAGTGTCAAACCGGAAACAAATACATTTGCAATGGCAAAAGGTCATTATCCTTTTTTTTTTTTAAGATTTTATTTATTTCTTTATCTTTAGAGGGGATGGAGAGAGGGAGAGAAACATCAATGTATGGTTGCCTTTCATGTGTTCCCTGCTGGGAGTTGGCCTGCAGGGAACCGACCTGCAACCCAGGCATGTGCCCTCACTGAGAATCGAACCGCGATCCTCTGGTTCCCAAGCCTGTGCTCAATCCACTGAGCTACACCAGCCAGGGTTATTATCCTTAAATATCACAATTATAAATGAGTAAGAAACAAAAATAGCCTACCCCACACATCCAGAAAAATGAGTAAAAATCAAGAATATGCAAACTGACAAAACAATAAACACAAACAGCCAAATAAATACACCAAAAAAACCCTGTTGCACTAGTAATGAAAATAAAACAACGATATAACAATTTCTATCAAGTTGGCAAAGTTTTACAAAACAATCATACTCAGTGTTGGCAAGGGCGCAGAAAAACTAGCAGGTACACTGGTGATAGATATAAAAACGGAGCCGACCTTTCTGAAATGTCGATACGTATACATCAAAACGCCTTCTGAAATGTGTGATATGCTGAGATCTACAATCCTGCTTCTGAGCAATTTATCCCAAACAGTCAGAAATGTATGTACAACACATGTCAGAATTATTTATAATAGTGAAAACTGGAAAAATCACCTAAACACCCAATAATGTATTTTAAATAAAACAATAAAATGGGATACAATGCAACTACTAAATCCCATGTATCACTGAAGCACTGTTTAGACTAGTAAAAGGACAATGTAAATACCTACCAGCAAGGAAAAGGTTATACAAATCGCAGTTTAACAGTCAATGGACTACTATCCAGTCATTAAAAAGAATAAGGCAGCTCTTATGTTATGACACAGTCTTCTCTCTCCTTGAAATATCTTCTTTCCAAGCCATCCATCCAGCACTTAATCAAAAAGGACACTTTCTTTGTTCGGGTGTCCTCTGCCACCTCACACACAAGGGCACTGCCTCTCACCCTTACCCCACCGCCCTGTTTCTGACTGTCCCACTCAGTCCAACTCTTCACTCACTGTCCGTCCTCCGGTAAAGGAGAGAAGGTCCCTGAGGGCAGAGACGTGGGTGGTCCACGGCCGTGACCCAGGGCGAGATCAGCACCTGGCACTTAGCACAGCGTTCATCAGATACTGGATGGGTACGGGAAGGTCTCAAGATACAAAGGTAGAAACAGTTTGTCTATTTAGCTGTTACTTGCCTTCTGAAAAGGAACATACACTCAGACCATCGACAACGGCCTTTGGGAAGGAGGACGGGGAAAGGGACAGAGTGGGTCCTTCACTGCTGTCACTTAAAAGCTGCACGAACTGTAAATGCAACGCAGAAAAACCAACAGAAGCTGTAATCACACTCACTAACACACACTGTAGGCTGTGGGGAAATTACACAATACATTCTTAAGTGGAAAAAACAGGCTGCAAAATAACAAATAATATAAAATACATGACACTTAGAAGGATTAACTTGTAATATTTCTAACTGGCAAGACTATAGGTGATTTCTCTTCTTATTCTTTTCTGTATTTTCTAACATTTCTGTATGAGGCACTATTATTTTATAATTTTTAAGTTGCTTTTAAACACACAGAGCATCTGCCTAGCAGAGTGTGACAACGCCCACACTGGACTCCAGGACAGGGCGACGCACTGCTCCGCCTCTGGGGCCCCCACTTGGAACACGGTGCCCTCTCCCGCGACTCTCCGCCCTCTCCCCACCCCCGGCCTCTCACTGTGTCCGCTCTCCATCACTTCCTTCAGTGCCCGTGTCTTTCTCTCCCCATCTGACCCAGAAAACCGTAACCCGGTAACCCCACGTACCTGCTTACTCTGAGCGTCACCAAGGCAGTGGCGCACGGCCAGAAGAAAAGCCTGGCAACTGTGTTCACTGTACTCACTTCAAATTTTGGACCGAAATATCAAATGAGCATCCATCCTCGCCGGCCACACAACCCCTCCACACTTGGCTGAGACATCCCACCCCCAGCTCTCTGAGACGAGCGTCTCTCTGCTCCTCTCCCCCAGGCTCCCCCAGGCTCTGGACTGGCGACCCTCCCCTCCCACACTCCGGAGAGGAAGCGGAGGGAACCAGAGAAGCCCCTCTGCCCACCCCCAATTTCACTCACCCAGCCCTGTCGGTGCCCAGGTCTGTCTGCCTTCCCCCCGGTGCCACCTAAAGATGCATCCTGGCTCCTTTTCCAAGGCTAAACCCTGCAGTCTGCCCTGGCCCTACTACCCCCATTGCCTTTTCAAGCATTTTCTTCAACCACTACCCCATCTTGTTCTTGCATCATCGGTCCCCCACCACAGAGTCACTGCCACTAGTAAGCAAACACCCCTGAGTGTCTCGCGATGTCCCCATCTTACATCTGTTACCCTTCCCAGCATAACTCCTTCCTCCCCGGTCCTTTACCTCGCCTCAGATGCTTTCCCTCTGCTCAAGGCCACCAATGATGGACGCCCAAGCCCTCTGCGAGACAACAGCAAATTCCTGGTCCTCCCCTCACTGGACCTCTCAGCGGCGTTTGAGGTGGTCGCCCACGCTCTCCTGGAGGCAACCTCCTCTGGGCTGCCCTGAGGTCACAAAGCCCTGGACTGTCTTTCGCGTCACTGGCTCCTCCCTCTCCGCAAGCCCTTTCCCTTCTCCAACGCACTCCTCCTAGGCAGTCTCATCCAATCTGTGCCTTCAAAAGTCAAACACATGCCGATGATTCTAAAGGTGTTACTTCTAGCTCCGAGCTTTCTTCTGTGCTTCAGGGCAACTGCTGGCTGAACAAAGCAGACCTGCTGATTTCTCATCCTGCACAGCAGCCCCTAAACCTTCCAGAAGCCCTCCCTGGAAAAGGTACCACCATCTACCCAGCTGCTCACACCAAAACCCCAAGAATAGCCCTGGCTGGCGTAGCTCAGTGGATTGAGCGAGGGCCTACGAACCAGAGGATAGTGGTTCAATTCCCAGTCAGGGCACATGCCTGGGTTGCAGGCCAGTTCCCGGCAGGAGACGCACAAGAGGCAACCATATATTGATGTTTCTCTCCCTCTCTCCTTCCCTTCCCCTCTAAAGATAAATAAATAAAGTCTAAAAAACAAAACAAGAATAATATTCCACAATGAACTCGTCAGTAAGTCCTAAACAACTCTACCTCCAAAAGATATCTGAATTCAACCACCTCTGACCACCCCTACCACTCCCCTCATCAAAGTCCGCCTTCCTCCATCGTTACTCAACAGTCCACCCTCCAACCAACACCCAGAGCAATGTTTCTAAAGTAGAAACCCAACCATGTCACTTCTTCAAGACCCCAGTGCGCCCACTTTACTCACTCAGAGTACATGCACCTGTGTTAACGGTTCCCTCATGACCACGCCCCGTGCGTCTTAGTCCCCGCCCTCCACCCTCCCCTTCACTTACTGCCCTCTGGCTACACTGGCCTGCTTTCAGTCCCTCACACCTGACCTAGCTGTCCCCACCTCATGACCTTTGCAGCTGCTCTTCTTTCTCCTTATGTTGTTTGTCCCCTTATCTTCAGATGGCCACCCTTCTTCCCATTATTCAAGGTTCAATTCAAGTGTCACCAAATCAGCAAGGCCTTCCCCAGAAGCAACCCGGTCACTCTCCACATCTTATTTTACCTTTTATCTGTTGGCATCATTCAACAAACGAACCCTTCCTGTTACAGAACAAAAGTAAACTTCTAACTGTTTAAGGAATTTTGACTTAGGTTCTGTTATCTACAACCAAATATTCCTAGCTAATGTTCCTGAGAATCTATTTTTAAAAGAAACTGAAATTAAAAGAACTCAAATTCTACACAGAATTAGATCATAACAAGTCAGAAATGTACATTGTTTACTAATTCCCTTCCTTTACCATCTAGTCTAAATTTTTAAATAAAAAAGCACTCAGAGGAAACAGAAACAAGAAGAAATTATGGCCAACTCCATAAACAGGACTTGAGAATGAAGCATTCAGAATCTATACACACAACACAGGTAAATGCACAGAGAAAGACTGACTTCATTCAGAATCTATACACACAATACAGGTAAATTCACACAGGGAGACTGACTTCGTTCAGAATCTATACACACAATAAGGGTAAACACACACAGGGAGACTGACTTCATTCAGAATCTATTCACTCAATGAGAGTGAACTTACATAGGGAGACTGAAGTCCAGTCAATGCTGGGGCTGTTCTGGACTAACATCCATTGTTCGATAAATTTCTTTAAGTAATAACAGGGCAGTATCTTCAGATTCCCTATAAAAAAAAGTGCATTTGCTTAAAAGACAATTAATAGAAATTAACCTGTATGCCTAACAATGGAAAACGCAGCTTTTGTTCCACTCAATTCCACTTAAGGGCAAAGGAAATTAAAGTAGTGCAATCTCAAAGCTGCCCTTAAAAAGTGGACGGAGACCCTCGGCTCCAGAACAAGCACGCTGAGACTCTCCTGAGCGAGGGGATCTGTGCACGAATGGCTTTCCTGAGGCCTTCCCTGCCACCCCGTTCTGTGAAAGGCATCCCTGCAGGAACAGTGTGCAAGTGTCAAGGGCCTCTGGTCAAAGGCAGATGACATACTGCCATCTTGTGAGTAACTGAACTAAATAAGGAAAATACTGATTTTGAACATATGGGTGTTCAAATTAATACTGCAGAACATGATAAATCAGCAAGAGTCTCACTAAAAAAAACCACTGCTTCCCGTGCTAGTGCCTAAAGGCCGAGTGCATGTTATCAGAGAAGAAAATACTTACCAATAGCATAAATGACTCTGAAGAGCGAAAAGATACTCATTAAAACTCTCTATTGGCTTTTCCTGCAGAACGTAGTCAATGCGGCGGCCTCCGTTTAGCATTCCAACCTTCCCTAAGTAGTCCTCATCCTTGGAAAAATCTGGACTTTCAACAATCTTTTCTGCTAGAATTCAAACCATTTCAATATCAAAGTCAATCACATAATCATTTTCCTTTGACTTTAGCTGATTTACTGGGCTCAGTGAGAATATTGCTTGACACACGCAGCAACCTGGGGAGCTACCAGGCTCACTTTCCATTCCTCCAAAGAGCCAGGGGAAGAGGGGCTTGGTTACCCCAGACAGAGGAGAGAGAGCCAAGGAGCTGACAGAGGTTTTGAAGAAAGGGGTGAAAGAGCATTGTAGAAAGAAAAGAAATAGAATTAGAATCTGAAAAAATCAAACACATCACAGCACAACGACCTGACATTGCAGTAAAGTACGTAACAACACAGTTGAACAGCAGCACCGGAAAAGGTCATTTCTCCGAGTCGGTGTTCCAACTGCCCGAACACAAACTGGGTTCCCACTCTGACGTTACACTCCGGCCTTAGGATCTCAGTAAAGTTTTAACGTGGCAGAGTAAAAACGTGCAGCCACTACCGGGCAGAACCAGGCAGCTGCAGAAGGATGACACGTTCTGAAGTGCAGTGTATCCTACAAAATTCCCTTTACCGGAGTCTCTACATTTTAACAAAAAAGACTGGAGGACAAACATCATTAAATTATTTATGTGTTCCGATCACAAATAACATCTGGAACAACTGGAAAAGGCCTCAAACATCAAATTTACCTTCAACGACTTGCTTTTCTTCTTCTTCTTTGATTTGATGGGCCACCTTCTCCAATTCTTCTTGTAACTGAGCTGAAGAGGTATGAGCACGCGCAAACTCATTCAGGGTCTGCCACGCGCTTTTCAGAGAGCTAATAAAACCCTGCTTCAGATCAGATCCCATGCGAGAGAGACTTTCTTTCAACTCTAAAGAAATTAAAACGACACATCGAGTTATTAGCCAGCGGGTAAAATTCTGCACCACAAAAAATAAAAGTTAACAGGATTCTCAAGTAGGTGAAGCCACCCAGCCCTCTCTTACACATCAGGCACGTGGAGCACCTCGACCAAACCCTTCAAGTTAAAATGTTCTGAGGAGTCTTGGCCCTTTCGTTTCTGTAACAACTAAACTTGATGCAACCAAAACCTAGAAACTTTCTCTCTCCAAAAAGAAGTTCAATACCATAAAGAAGTAACTAAACACATGCACGTGGTTTTTTTCTTACTGTAAGTTAAAAAGTAGACCCCAAAAGTTAAAAAGATGACTTTTTCTAATCTGTAACAGTGACATGATTTTGAAAACGTGAAAAGCGCCCTGGCTGGTCTAGCTCAGTGAAATGAGCACAGGCCTGTGAAGCAAAGGGTCACCGGTTCGATTCCCAGTCAGGGCACATGCCTAGGTTGCAGGCCAGGTCCCCATTAAGGGATACATGAGAGGCAACCACACAGTGATGTCTCTCTCCCACTCTTTCTCCTTCCCTTCCCCTCTATCTAAAAAAATAAGTAAATAAAATATGTTTTTAAAAAAGAAAACATGAAAAGCACAATTAAACTTCTCATTTAAAAATGAAGAAACCCCCACTTTCACCCTTTCCACTGTTGTCTAGTAATTCCTATTTGAAATCGAGATCTCTCAATAGCAAATTTCTCGTTTTAACTCCAAAGAGTTAAATATTTTTAAAAGCATCATAAAAGCAACAAAAGAATAAATAAAGGGAAAAAACTTTTAAATAAGGGAGCATGATCACTTTTCCTTCTTTTAAATCTGTGGATAATATACACCATTAGTAGACATAAGAAAAACGTTAAACCCCACTTAGAATTATTATCAATCTATATGTTAAATTAATTTTTTAAAGGAAAAGCCTGTCTAGTTAGCAAGGAAATTTTTAAAAGCCCACTTGCCTTCAAAAACATCAAAATCATTTCCTGATGGTTTGTTCAGTTCAAATGTTACTCTGCTTCCCAATTCCCAAAATTTTAATCACACTCTATCAAAATCTACAAGGTCTGTCCAGAAAAAGTCCAACCATTGTTAATACAATGAGAATGGTTTGCAAGACACTGATGAACCTGGCGGCCAAGGGGCATGGACTGGAATGCGCATGTGCGAACAAGGACGACGTCACTGTACTGATCAGTGGGGGTGGCAGACGTTGTCGAGTGAGCATGTGGACTGTGTGGCCATCGCATTCAAAATGACTGAGTGAGGAGAACAACAAATCTGCATCAAATTTTATGTTAAGCTTTAACATTGCTCTGTGGAAACTATTCAAATGATTCAGAAGGCCGCAGCTATGGGCAACTGGTGAATGGCAACTTCATGACAACATACCCACTCATGAATCATGTCTCACGCAGTTTTTTGGCAAAACATCAAGTCACTCAGGTGATTCAGCCCCTGCTACAGCCCAGGTTTGGTGCTCAGTGACTTCTGGCTTTTCCCAAAACTAAAATCACCTTTGAAAGGGAAGAGATTTCAGACCATGGATGAAATTCAGAAAAATACAATGGGGCAGCTGATGGCAATTGGGAGAACTATGTAAGGCTGATCCCTACTCTGAAGGGGTCTGAGGCATCATTATCCTGTGTACAATGTTTCTTATATCTTGTTCAATAAATGTCTGTTTTTCATAATACCTGGCTGGATACTTTCTGGACAGGCCTCATATGTACCACATCGCTTTATTACCGTCTTCCCCTCATTCCTTAAACATTTCAGCAATTGGAATGTCATCAAGGATAAAGTCATCAAGGAGAAGGAATTCATTCACAACGTGCTCTACAGCTTTTCCAAATATTTAGTAAACAAGTTCTAAACACAGGAGGTACTTAACATTAACTCTGTAAGAAAGGACTGAGCGTTAAAATTTTTTTAATCTATTACAAATGACAGATTAAAGAACAAGAAGGAAACAAGTGTATAATACTTGCTTTTTACCTAAATGAAGCCTTTTTCTGCCTTTATGATGTGGAATGAGAACAGCTTTTAGGTCCAAATCTGGAACAATCATCGGTTCTAGTCTGTATGCCACTGGATCAAGCTATAAATAGGAAAATTGAAATTTATGAAAAGCTAATTTATTTTGAGTTATATACCTTAGTTGGGCAAAAAACCAAAAACTGGCAAACCAGATATATTATTTACACCTATCAAATATTGGTAATTATAAGAAGACTTTCAAGTTTATGGCTAAAATAACTGTATTTCCTTGAACAAAAGCTTTTTGGCAGGAAAGACTGGAGCATACTGTACTGTACCTATTAGGACTGGTTGCTGAGCTGCACAAAACCCAGATCAGTATTAACTCCTAAAAGATTCGGATGAAGAGCACAGGCTCTTCACCTTCTTCGCAACAGGGAGCTAATTCTGTTCACTCACCGGATGATAAATGTTCAAGAACCCTTTACAGGTGGGAAGTCTGTAGTTCTCATCTATCCGATCCACTCCTCGAATAGTGAGAAACACACCAATCGGAGATCCCAAGGCAAAGAAAATCTCTGGTTCAAAGTCTAATGGGCTGTAAACAACAGAAACCTAGAAAGAACCAAAGAGCAATAAAAGATGATCGTTCCAATGATCATGAGTTGAAAATACCTTAAATGAAAAATACATTTAACACAGAACATCACAGCTCAGCAGAGCCTTCCTTAAACATGTTCCGAACACTTGTATTAGCCTACAGTTGGGCAAAATCACCCAACACAAAGCCTATTTTGTAATAAAGGGCTGACTATCCATGTAATTTACATGAAAACACACCACACCCAGAACACACTGGCTGTCTACCCCGTGATTACGTGGCCGCCACTGCCCAGCATCACGAGAGAGTGCCCTAGCACACACCACCAGCCCGGAAGAGACCAACACCCTAAATTCAAAGTACAGTTTCTAGTGCCTGTGTGTCACTTCCGAACTATCACAATGTTGAACCTCCGTAAGCTGGGGTTGTCTGTACTAGTGAGGGAGCCAGTTTTACAAACTGCCAGGGAAAATGCAAACTGCCACAGCCTTTCAAGCCGCAAATGGCAATAACTACCAATTTTTATGTGTATATCCTTTGGCCCAGCTAACCTTCGTCTACTTATTTAATTGAAAAAAAGAATAAAAAATGTGCACAGAAAAACTGGTTTAAAACTGTTCATTGCTGGATCGCTTAGAAGACTAAAAAATTTACTTAGTTTTTAGAAAATTTAGTTAACCAAGCAGTTGCTGATTCGATTCTAGTCAGGGCACGTGCCAGGTCCCCAGTTGGGGGTATGGGAGAGGCAACCGACTGATGTTTCTTTCCCTCTCTTCCTTCCTCCCTTGCCTTCTCTCTAAAAATAAATAAAATCGTTTTAAAAATTGAAATTGTAGAAAAATACTTACTGATACAAAATACTTTCATAATACAGCTGCCCCTTCAATGTGAGTTTGAACTGCATGGGTCCACAGTATTTCAATAAATACTGTAAATGTATGTTCTCTTCCTTACAATTTTAACGTTTCCTTTTCTCTAGCTTACTTTAAGAACACAATATATAACACATACAACATATAAAATGTGTTCATCGACAGCTTATGTTATCAGTAGGGCTCCCAGTCCACAGCAGCCTATTAGTGATGACGTTTTGGGGGGAGCCAGACTTGCAACCACATGGAAGGCCAGAGCGCCAACCCCCAAGTAAAACATTGTTTGTCCTATTCTCCCACTTTTGTTAAAATATGTAAGTAAATATATGCTTATATAAAAGACTAGAAGGCCTTTTCAAACAGCTAATGGTAGTTAGTTCTGCTTAAGAAAATTCAGAGATCATTTTTTAATCTCCGTTTGCTTAATCAGTATTTCTTGGCAACAAACAATGCGCACCGTTGCTGTGGTTTGAGAACCGTTGCTTGAGACCCTTCTGGGTAACAGACCCTGCATGCCCACCTCAACCCACCCAAGATCCTTGTTGCCCACCTCACATGCCGGAAGTGGTATGTGACCTGAGCTGGGTCCATCAACCAGTACCCCATTCCCCAGGCAACGAGAACTGGTCCCAAATGGACTCGTGACTGAAACTGGATCAAGTAAAATACCTTCTTGAAATTTCCTAACAGGACCTACTACCAGGGTAGATTCCTTTCTCTTGTGACCACACGGCTGTAGATGAGCTCAAAGCCACTGATGACCGTGATTCCAATGTCTCGAAGCACGCAAGCCCCACAGACAGGCACACGGCGAGGGCCCTGGTGGCAAGGAGGCCCTGGTTCCACCAACCTCTGACCCCTGATCCTGCCCAGTGAGGGGAGGAAATACCCGCCTTTACTTGCTAGAGTCTGTTCAAATATGCTCATATTTTTAAAAGGCAATCTTTATAAACAAATTGGCCTTAAAAACTTGAACAAGCTATAGCAAACATCCAGTTTCATTTTCTGCCTTCTTGACACCAGTCATGAACTCACTCATGATAATGGGACCTTATCTATAAAAATAAACATACTGAAAGTAACATCCAAAAAACTTTCAGACTTCTCGGCCATTAAGATACAGGCACATCAAAGTATATTACTGAATGTAGAATCATCAACTATTTGATCAATTTTTCCTCGAGGAAAGAACTGAGAGAACTACTAAAAGCACATGAACTGAGTAAATACAGCAAGCCCCTCCCACGGGCACCTGAGTGTAACCTGAGCATAACCTTCTAGCTGCACCGCTCCTGCCGCTGGTGGCTGTGAGAGAACTACGCTATAAACCAAGTGGGGAAATACCGAAACAAAGGCAACTCCAAAAGTGAGACGATCCAATCCCCTATTTTGAACATTACAGAAGAATTATACAAGTTTTATTAAAACCAGTTTTCTCGGACTTCCGCCAAGATGGAGGTGTAGGTGGAAGCACTGTGCCTTTTCCCAAAATCAAGTTTGAATATAACAAAGGTTTGGTGAACAAAAACGCAGCCAAAGAACAGAAAAATTGAACTATACGGAAGTCCGCAAACAACGAACCATTCAACTGGGACCAGTAAGAGGGGCGGAGCCAGCAGCAGAGCGGGAACAGGCAAGAAAGATCCCCGGACCCCAGGCTCCCAGGCAGCTCTGCGCTGGGCTGACCCAGCGAGGGCGCAGGGCAGCGGGCTGACCATGGTTGCACATTCACACGCAGTGGGACAGATCGCGCAGCCTGCAGTGGTGGCAGGAGGAGGCAGAGGGGGCCCGCCATTGCTTTCCTTTGGCCCCGCCCCCACATACAGTGCCACAACCCAGCCACTGAGTGGCCCGGCCCTGGTGAACACCTAGGGCTCTGCTCCTCATATGTAACAGGCACGAACAGTCCAAAATATGGCTCAAGAAGAACTCAAAGCCCCAGAGCCGAAAACTCTAAGCGAAAAAGAAATAGTAAACCTCTCAGATGCACAATTCAAAACACTGGTGATCAGGATGCTCACAGAACTGGTTCATTTTAGCCACAAATTAGAGGAACGTATGAAGGCTAAACTAATTGAAATGAAGGGAAATGCACAGGAAACCAATAGTGATGGAAAGGAAACTGGGACTCAAATCATGGGGGTGGACCAGAAGGAAGAAATGACCAAATGGAAAAAAGTGAAGTTACAAGAATTTTAAAAAAATGAGGAGAGGCTTAGGAACCTCCAGGACATCTTTAAACGTTCCAACATCCGAATTATAGGGGTACCAGAAGGGGAAAAGAAAGAGCCACGAGTGGAAAACTTATTTGAACAAATAATAAAGAAGAACTTCCCCAATCTGGCAAAGGAAATAGACTTCCAGGAACTCCAGGAAGCTCAGAGAGTCCGAAAGAAGTTGGACCCAAGAAGGAACACGCAAGGCACTAATGTAATCAGAATTACATTAGCCAAGATTAAAATGAAGGGGAGAATCCTAGAAGCAGCAAGAGATAAGGGGACAGTTACCTACAAAAAAGTTCCCATCAGACTGTCCACTGATTTCTCAAGAGACCTTACAGGCAAGAAGGAGCTGGAAGAAAGTATTCCAAGTCATGAAATCCAAAGACCTACAGCCAAGACTGCTCTATCCAGCAAAGCTTTCATTTAGAATGAAAGGGTAGATAAAGTGCTTCTCAGATAAGATCAAATTCCAGGAGTTCATCATCACCAAGCCCTTATTATATGAAATGTTAAAGGGACTTATCTAAGAAAAAGAAGAATATGAAAAATATGAACTGTGAAAGGACAGCAAACTCACAGTTATTAACAACCACACCTAAAATAAAAGCAAACCAAGAGGACAGCTAGATCAGGAGTGGAACCATAGAAATGAAGAACACATGGAGGGTTAGCAACAGGGGAGTGGGAGGAGGAGAAGGGGGGAGAAGATACAGAAATAAGTAGCATAGACGGTAGGTAGAAAACAGACAGGGGGGAGGGCAAGAATAGTAGGGAAAATATAGAATCTAAAGAACTTGAGATAAACTAAAGGGGGGGAATGGTGGGGGAAGGGGTGTGCAGGGTGGAGGGGAATTAAGGGGGGGAATAGAACAACTGTAATGGTATAATCAATAAAACATATTTTACAAAGTAACATAAAATAAAACAATGAAAAAAAAAACAGTTTTCTCTGCCCCTCCCATACATGTTGAGTAAATAGTTAAAGAATCTGAAGAAATGTGATCACAATAAAGATATGCGACTCCAACATAAAATACGCGGCCCGAGGCGCACGGGAACTTACCTGTCCAGTGCCGACCTGAAAAGACTCATAATCAACCTGCACAGAAGACGCACAAGCACCGACGGGAAGCCTCCTCCTGGACACCGTTTCTTTGGGTTTCCGAGCACTTCCCTCCCGTCCGTCTGCTGAAGCCGCCATCGTCGCCTTCTTTTCCGAAGCTGCTTTTTTCTGTTCCTGTGAAATACCAAAATTTCATGGCATAACCTTGAGGGAAAAAGTTCATTTATGAGCTATCACCACAAAACATGCCATCTAAATATTAACAAATGACTAGTAATTTCTTAAGCACAACAACGACATTGTGGCATTAGAGAAACGTCCCTTTTAGAGGACACATACTAATATTTATGAAAGAAGTGCCACTATGTCTATAGTTTTCTTTAACATTCTTAAGAAAAAAAGATTAAGAGGCAATGAAAAAATACCGCAAAATAGCTACAATTCAATCTAAACATTATCATTATACTGTTCATAATACTTTCCCACATTAAGTTTTAATAAAAAGTAAAAATGTCGATGTCTTCCTTTAAGATCTAAACTTTAGACTGACAGTTTATAAACACTATATAATTTAAAATAATACTTCTATAAAGATGTGTAACTTAGGAGAAACTTCTTCCCTCAACCCTGTGTCTGCCCAGAGCCACCGCCAAGTCTCCCTCGAAAGCGTCTGGGAGGAGTGAAGAGGCACACCGTGTCACACTCACACAACGGACCGACTGCTCAGGAAGAGAGGGACGATTCAATGATTTGGTGAATCTCAAAAAGAATATTTTGAGTAAAAGAAGCCAAAGACAAAAGAGTGCATCCATACTGTTCACTCTACTATACAGAACAGGCAAAACTTTCAATAGTGGCAGAAATCACACCAGTGGTTGCATGGGCAGGAGGAGCCGACCAGAAAGAAGCATAACAGAAATGCTCCACTGTTTGCTTTAGGCTGTCATTACAAAGGTGCAAAAACTGTCAAAACTTATTGCCACAAATACTTAAGATCAATTTATCTCCACATTTCCACAAGCAAACGAAAGCTTCAGGTGTGTCAGAGGAGATGAAACCCACTCCCACGGGCATGTCGGCACACCCTGACACAGCAGCAGCAATTCCCGGGGGTGCGACAGCTGTCATGGGTGGACTTGGCCACTCCCCACAAGTACATGTTCTAATGGCCCTCAATCCGCAGGCTGCCAATGACTGTGTAAGTCTCCGTTTCAAGTTACTGAAAATGCCTAAACAAACAGTCTTCTCTCTCCATGAACTCCAAATGCCGTATTTTGCCATGTATAATGTGCTCCTGTGTATAACGCACACCACGTTTGTGTGCATATCATGCACAGGATTATTATACGTGTGGTATATAATCATTATACCCATGTATAAGGGGCAGGCTTATTTTTCCCTCAAAAATCTGGGCAAAAAAAAAAGTACACCTCACTCACAGCAAAATGCAGTACGAAGAAATCAGGGCGAGTCCAACTGGTTAACTCAACAGGCAACTCAGAAAAGAGAAAACTCCCCGCCAGCCAGCTCAGAACCGATCCCCCAGTTCATGTTCTGGAAGGTGTCTCTCTGCCCTCTGAAGGCAGCACAGGAATAACTCTGAAACCCAAAACGAAGAACGTGTCCAGGGTTCTTCAGTTCAAACCTGCCTTCTCCTTCAGAAGTACGTCCCATCACATTCTCAGAACTTACTCCAAGTTGCTAAGAGCCATCTAAATAAGACCATACACTGTCCTGTTGCAAACTGTTTTGTTTCCCCTAGACTCACACAATGATTATAAAAACAACGAACACATAACTTGACTATCAATATTCCCAACATTAAAAACTCCTTTTCAAATGAAAGTCATTAAGATAGTTTACAAAGGGGAAAAAGAGCACTCAGACTACAAATACTTGATGTCCATATTCTAAAATAATTGACTAATTTCGGTCCCATTATTTCAGTTCCATTAAATCAACAGGATACACCATATTATCTAATTATTGATCTGGCAGCACCTTGTTATCTGTAAAAAACAAAGAGCAATCAATGGCAACACGGCTGAGAAAATGTCATGGTTCATCCAGAGGCAATTACTTCTGAATTTAAAAAATAAGATCACTTTTTTGATTTATACTCCTTTTGAAATATCTTTTAACGCCATAGTTCATATACACAAGCAACTATAGTGTATAAACCAGACCCCTTCCACAAGTTTTCCAAGAACAATAAAATGCTTTTCTACTGTTTTTCCTTCTATTACAGAATAAAGTCAAGGATATGCTGCAGGGCCTGAAAACAGCCTCTCATTTGTTTTTGTTTTTGCAAGCTTGTGCTTCACAAGGAGAAAAATGTTCATGGAAAAACCAGGAAGGAGTCAATATGTTTTAAAATGCATTTATTATAGAAACATTTGGTCAGAGCTAAGATTTTATAATGAGTTTATAGCACATATTTTTATATTTCAAAATGTCTAAAGTGAACATTAAGATTTAGACTAAACAGGTGATTTGGTGCTAAGTCATAACTGGTGATAGAATTAATATGCAGGTCAGCATTTCATGGCCGTCATTGAAAAGCATCATGACTTTCATGGCCATAAAAACACGTGAGACCCACTCCGATACAAGAGGAAGCCCAAACTTCTGCACCTGCCATGTGGGCCTCAGGACCGTCTGCTCTACCCGGCTCCCAGCTCACCTTCAGTGTCAGCTGTAGGCCCATGCCTAGAAGGCCAAGTCCCCGATCCTACCCCTCCCTCAAGCTGAAGCACCAACATCTTGGGGAAAGTCTTCTCTTACCAACTCCAGTCCCTTCTCCCCTGGCCAGAACTGCCACCCTCACCTGGCTCTGACAGCCTGGACAGCATTCTGTCAGGGGACTTGTGTGTCATCATTTGTGGTCACATCTCTCCCTCTATCCAGACACAATATCCTCAGTTCATCACCACATTCCAAGAATCAAGCACTGTGCCTGACCCCAAAGATACATTTATAAAATGTTAACTAACTCAACTGCTTAAGCTAATCACAACACATCAGACCTACGACCACAGTCATATTACATAAATGGCACATGTGAAGTTTTAAAGAAGTAACACAAATAAAAGAAACACGGAAGTTCAAAACTGGCCCTGGCTGGTGTTGCTCAGTGGATTGAGTGCTGGCATGTAAAACAAAGGATTGCCAGTTCAATTCCTGGTCAGGACACAGGAGCTAAGATTTATTGGGTGTTAATCTTCATATGTATTACTTCATTCTCACTCCAACTCTATTATCATTCCCAATTTAGGAATACAGGAAACCAAGAAACAGAAAAGGTAAGCAAACTTCTCATAAATATGTAGTTAGGAAGTGGTTGAACTGGGCATCAGGGTAATCAACTCATCCATCTGTCCAGGATTCACCCAGTTTTTGCTCTAGGATATTCCCATTTCACAAATAAAAAGTCCTTTTTCAAGGGAATTCTCAGTCCCAAGGAAACTGGGTAGTCAGTAACCCTAACTGGAATTAAATCTAGTTCTGTCAGACTCCAAAGTCTAACAGGACTGCCATCAACTCCACGACTGTGCCCTGGGGCAGGGGCACGCTAGCTAGCCTAACCGTGACGGAATTGACGAAACCTTCCAAAATACACACAAACTAGTCCCAGATGCGTTTTCTTTTCTCTGGGGGGCAGAGATGAACTTTACCAGTTTGCTCGCTTTATGTTTCACAAAGTTAGCTATCTTCTTTCTGGGCCCCAGAGGTATTCCCATTTCCTTCAGATCATCAACTGTACACATAAGCTTAAAAAGAAAACACACAAGCATGTTAATTAGTCTACTGACAGAACAGAAAAATGGTTATAGAGAAACCACACATCGAAAGCAATCTAAGATCCACTTTTTTTAACAGTTAATATTTTTTTGTTTTTAAACCACTGATTAATTTAGACTGTAAAATCTTAGCCCTCCACATCCAAATCATTGTATTAATTTTTTTTACAGAAAATATATTCATGATGTGCAAATTCAAAAGCTACAGTGAAGCTGAAGTTTTGAAGTCTCTCCCCGCCAGTCCTGCCCCAACCACCCAACCCAGCTCTCTCAGCAGCAGCTGCTGGCAATCCTCTCTCCTTCAAGAGGGATCTTATACATATATAGCAACTACATGCTTTTCCGTGTGTGTGTGTGCGTGGCCTTACTATGCAAGCAGGACTGAACTTTTGGTCTTTTCACGTGACGTGCCTAAGGGATTACTCTCACTGGTATCTGTGACACTGCTCATTCATTCAACAGCTACAGGGTACACCATTACATAGATGCACCATAAATAACCTCACTAGTGCCCTGCTAGTAAAGGGGCACAAAAGGTGTTTCTAAGGTTTTGCTAGTGTGAACAGTGCAGTACCCTTGTGCATCTTCTTGAGTGAGTATTTCTTTACAGGAAATATTCCTGGCAGTGAATATGCTGGGGGACAGAGTATTTTTTATATTTTAAAAGATAATGGCAAACTGCCCTCCAGAGTGATTCACACTGCTACTGACAATATGTAACAGTGCCGACTTCCCCTCATCCTAGGTGCACAGTACACACAGTAGGGCAAAAGTGGGTCTACAGTCACTCCTATGGAACATAAACAATAAATAATAACAAAAACAAACTGTGTTTCACATACTCACAAACTGTAAACTTACTTTTTCCCCACACTCTATCAGCAAACTCTTTATTTTTGCCAGACTGATAGGTTAAAAAAAATCTCACTGCACTTTTATTTGCATGTATCCTATGAAATTTAGTATAGGAATCCATGTTATTTTCTTTTCTGTATATCATCTGTTCTTAGTCGTTGCCTGTTTTCCTACTGTGTCAATATCTTTGCATAACTCAGTTGTAGAAGCTTCGAACAGTAAGGAGATAAGCCACTTGCACACAATGTGTGTTTCAAACAGTCCTCTTACCCTATCACTGGCCTTTAGATGCTGTTTATGGCCTCTCCTCTCTGCAGTGGTTTTTCCTTTATGGCTTCTGGGTTTTGTGTCACACTTAGAACAATCTCCTCAGTTTTTTTTTAAAGTTCTCCTGTGGTTTTCCACTTTTTAAACATTTAAGTCTCTGCCTTATCTGGAATGTATTATGATGTAAGACTATAAGTGTGTGTAAATCATTCTGAATTTTGAATTTATACACAGGAAAAATAACTTTATACAAAAATGAATCAAACTATCATTATTACCAGAGATTCCATATCAATCTTTTCCTTTTCAAAAGTGCTAATGTATTCAGAGAGGCTAAGTGCTGCCAGAGTTCCTTGCAAAGTTAGGACTTCTTCATTTTCAACATCAAGGTCACAAGACTCATCCAAGGTCAGCTTTGGCTCTTCATGCATCTTTTAAAAAAGTTGGGGAAACATTACAAAGCTCAGAAAAACTCCCATAAAATGTCTCCTAATCTACAGAAACTCTAAAATCATTCTGCTCCATAAACAAATCATAATATTTAACAGTTTGTCATCCAAGTTTTATCTTTTGAAAAAGCATATAAATGTAATAAATCACTTGTTTTCCCATTTCTTACAGCAACAACAAGCAACACGATTCCATTACACCTGTAAACCTCAGTGGACTTCGATCCACAGCAACAGTTTGGATTTTGGGAAACTAGTGGCTCCAACTCCAATCTAAACGTTAAGTGAGCCGCACCTGCTTCTCCTGAAAGTGCGGCCGCCCCACCGCTCCGTTAGCGACTGCAAAAGGCCTTGGAGATGCTGGTGAAGCCAGATCTTTTTGATTACACAGGATGTCAAACAATATTAAGGAACCTAAAAAAAAAAAGAGAACATTTTGCTTTACAATGCTCTAGGTGCTTTTTATAACACGAAATACATCCTCCTCCTTTTCCTCCACGTCCCTGGGCAGAAGTTATACAAAAATTATAATATTTGATGCTAATATTTGATGCTAATCAAATATTCTTGTTTTACCCAACAGCAGAATAAGTTAAAATATAAAGTTTTACTAGGTAACATGAAAGGTGAACAGAAATGGCAGAATCTAAACTCAAAGCATTCACTTCTATCCTTCATTAAACTTAAAATCGATAATTCTAAATCCTGCACTAACAATGTCATCCACACTGAAAGCAGTGATGACTCAGAAATATTTTGCTTAAAATGTGGATATTTGACAATTTTACCTAAACTGTGACCAGCAACAGAGACCCCTCCTTTGAAGTCTGGATTCCGACTCATAAAGAGCGCGTGCAGGCGGTTTATCTCCATTCCCACTTTTTCCACAATCTTCTGACAGTAGGTGGGGCTATTGTAAAACAGAATATCCAGCAAGGTTTCATTGGTAAAGTGACGAAACCGACCAACACTTGGTAAAGTGATTTTCTTAATATTCCTGTTCAGAAAGGAAAAAAAGTATATTGTCAGTAGCTACCTTAAACCTATGAATTTTTTAAAGTTCGGATTTTGAATCCTGAAAATATACTGCGTACAAAAAATCCCACAGACTAATTATGAGCTGATTTGTAGACAGAGTTATAGCAAAAAAACTTGCTATTTGTGCTTTTAACTATATTATGAATTTTGGAACTCTCTGAAGAGTTATGATATGACATAAGGCTTACAAAAAGATTTTTCTTTTTAAAGAAAGCCTACAGTTTCATTTGTCTTCCAATTTATTGGAAATCAGAATGACAAAAACTGTGGGTAGGAAGGACAACAGAGAAAGTATCAGGAAGAAAGGGGCTTAAAGAGATGAAAATCCTTTCTGGTTTCAGAATGGCCATAGCGAAGTTCAAGAACATCCACAGGAAAAGAAAACACCCTCATAACAGGGCCAGCATGCACAGAATGCTGTTTGCAGGGATAGTTTTCTTAAGCCATGTGCTCTGAAACATGATGATTTACCAAAATTCAGATGCTATTAACCCTGTGTTCTAGCATAAATATTACCTAAACTTTTAAAAAAATTACCTGCCTGGCTGGTGTGGCTCAGTGGACTGAGCGCCAGCCTGTTAACTAAAAGGTTGTCAGTTTGATCCCCACCCAGGGCACACGCCTGGACTGCAGGCCAGGTCCCCGTTTGGAGGTATGTGAGAGGCAACCAATCGATGTTTCTCTCCCTCTCTTTCTCCCCCCTTCCCCTCTCTCTAAAAGTAAATAAATAAAAATTTTTCTTAAAAATTTTTTTAAAAAATCACCTAAATCTGTGGTTCTCAATTAGGAGCATTCAAAATCGAGTGAGGGCATTCTTACTTGTCGCAGTGCCTGGGTAAGTGCTATGGGCACTCAGTGGCATTCAGACTAAGGATACAAAATGGCGTACAGCACACCCGAAACAGTCTGACGTGACAAGGAACTGTCCTGCCAAAAGTGCTCCACTGAGAAACAATCGTCTAAATCAGTGGTTCTCAACTAGGAGTGGTTTCACCCCCAGGGTGCCTTTGGCAATGACCAGACACATCTTTGGCGGTCACACTGTGGGAAGGAATGAGCTACTACTATCCAGAGAGTAGAGGCCAGGGATGCTGCTAAACACCTACAACATACAGGACAGCCCCTCGCTAAACCACTACACACCAGTATTCTAAAACCACCGTAAATTTCCTAGATGCTCTTAAATATTGATAACAAGAATATATGCATACATATATACTTGCATATATACGTGTGTGCATGCACGCACACACAGAAAAGTACCATGTACATGTAACCAGTATTTAATCATGTTTCAGAGGAAGTATAAATTTAAAATTAAAAAATACATTCATTAAAGTCATAATAAACACTTTCATGTTACGGCTTAAATTTTGAATCTAAGTTTGAATAATCTGAAGAACAAGTAACAAAACCCACAAACCTGTCAACGCCTGTGGCATCCCCACCCAACGCACTATGCCAGTGGACTGGAAGGAACTCCACTCTGCTTATTTTCCGATCTTCTAAAGATTTCTTGAAATGTGTCTGTAGCAATTTGAGTGAAACCACCCTAAAATCATCCACTTCAAAAAAAATATCAAGGAAAACAACAAGTTATATTAATTAAATTCGCCTAGCTTGATAGGTAGTTAGCAATTATCTCAACTAGATCAGTATTTTTTATAACACCAACTTTTCAAGAATAAAAAAATAAATAAACCTAATGTTTAGAAAGTTCTTTTAAACTTTTCATTATTTTAGAGGCATGTTGATGACTAAAAAGTGTTAGTTTAACTATCACAAACTTGCCCTGAGTTACATGGCTCAGTAGACTGGGCCTGGGCCTCTGAACTAAAGGGTCACTGGTTCGATTCCCAGTCAGGCACATGCCTGGGATGCAGATTTGGTGCCCAGCTGGGAAACATACAAGAGGCAATCAATCAATGTTTCTTCAATCAGTGTTTCTCTCTCTCTCTCTCCCCCTCCCTTCCCCTCTCTAAAATCAATAAACATGTCCTCAGGTGAGGAAATAAATAAATGCATATATACATGCAAGATATTTGGCACCTACTAAGTATTCAATAAATAAGAACTATTTACACAGACATAAAAATAAAGCTTCAGATTTCTCCAGACAAGATGAAGGCATAGGTGGACACACTGTGCTTCCTCACAAAACCAGAAGGAGGATAGCAACCAATTTAAAAGCAAAAAACCACAAGAACTGCCAGAAAATTGAACTGTAAGGAAGTCTGACAACCAAGGAGGTAAAGAAGAAACATTCATCCAGACTGGTAGGAGGGGCGGAGATGGGCAACCAGGGGGGGAAGATATGCAGCAGGCTGGCAGCTGGCAGACCGGGTGGTCCGGCAACTAGAACAGGTACAGAATCACAGGAACGGAGATCATGTGGAGGGTTATCAGCGGGAAGGGGTTGGTGGGACAATGGAGGCAAAGGTGCAGGGAATAAGAAGTATAACGGGTAGATACAAAACAGACAGGGGATGTTAAGAATAGTACAGGAAAAGGAGAAGCCAAAGAACTTATATGTACAACCCACGGACATGAACTACGGGGAGGAAATGCTGGAGGGAGGGGATTACAGGGTGGAGGAGAATAAAGGGGAGAAAAAAGGGACAACTCTTAATAGCATAATCAATAAAATATACTTTAAAAAACCTCAAAAATCTCCGTGAACCACAGGGATTCCCACGCCCACTAAACAACCCCCCACCACTGACTCACTGTAAACCGGTTTCATGTACAGGTGCCCCAGTCGCTAGAGGCGCTTCAGCAGAGGCTACGAGAAAGGCCCAGTCAGTTCCCAGATCCCGTCTAATTCTTCACAGTCTAGATTTTTATGAGTTATACACGTCATAAAATCAAATCAAGTACAAATTAATATTCCCAGTGATCAAATAAATCACCTCTTACAGCCCTTCAGCTGGAAGCTATTTTAAAAACGAACATTTAAAAGTCCCTCTATCAGCTCTCAAATCATTCCATGAAGTAAAATGACTAACACTCACCACATTCAATAATGCTTCTGAAGCGCAAGTCACACACAGGCCCAATGCCATGTACCATGAACACCAAATGGTCAACCTGAGGCATCTCCCCTACAAAAGAAATACACACACATGTAAGCTGGACATGTGTTTGGGTTTCCTTAATTGAACAGCAATATTCAGATTTCCCTTTTGTCATCACAAAGTTCCCCCAAAATGCATGGCCCTTCCAACCTAATGAGCCTCATTACCCTCTACCAAATTAGAACAAAACCCAAAGTCTGTCTCGGCAAACAGCCGCGAGCTGGACCAAGGAGCGGAGGAAGCAGGCTGTCTCTGGTCCCAGAAGTTATCAGCACACGATGGCCAGCAGGTTTGTACCTACAGAGGCTCCATAACCTTGGGATTTCTTCCGAACTCCACAGGGAGTGAAGAACCCTCTATGAACCCTCTATGGAGAAGCAATTTGCCAATATAAAACTTCAAAATATTTCCCCCAAATCCTTTTCTTTGATTTGTTAGATTCACATATACTATAATAAGAACATCTCCAAGTTAAATCTACTATTTTATTCTGGTTATTTCATTCAGATTCATAATGAGTACATTCATTTTGTAATTTCATAACACAATTAAATAAATATAAAGTATGTAACTGTCAAAATAAAATCTATACTTTAAGTGGCGGACCACAAGCTGCGAGGCTCAAAATAACAGAAACCGATTCCCTCAGCCCTGGAGGCCAGGAACCTGAAACCTAGGTGTCCGCAGGGCCACATTCCCCCCGAGACCTACAGGGGACTCCTTCTTCTCCTCCCCCGGCTGCTGGCTGCTTGCCGACAACCTTCAGTGTCCTTTGGCTTACAGGAGTATCACTCCAGTCTTCTATTTTCACAGAGCGTTCTCCCTATGTCTGTCTAAACGTGTTGTCTTCTTTGGTTCACAGGACCAACACTGGAGCAGGGATTAGCAAACCAGGACTAATGGTCCTAATCATGCTGTCTGTTTATATAAATAAAGTTTTATTGAAACACAGCTATGCCCATTTGTTCACATAGTCTATAGATGCATTCACAATGCAACAGCAGAGCAGAATAGATGCAACAGAATCCATATGGCCTGCAAAGCCTAAAATATTTACTACTTAGCCTTTACAGAAAACATTTGCCATGCTGGCACTAAAGTAAGAAAAACGAATTAAGGCATGACAAAACAAGCCCATAAACACAGCGAAAAGCCTAGTTTCAACCAACAAAATTTAGAATCTACATTACATGATTTGTATATCTTCACAGAATTCAAAATGTAAAAATAAAGAAAAAAGGCAATAAAAAATTTTAAAAGATAAACCTGGCTGATTTCTGCATGTTATGGCAGGTAACCCTAACATCTGCCTCTTTACGTCCTCCTTCTATAAATGATGCTAAGAGAGAGAAGTCTAGAAACGACACTGGTCCCAAACAAATCATACACACCATCAGGAATTTCATCAAGGTTGTCATCAATCCCGCGCTTTACAACCCTGGGCCTTGTCTGTCCATCTTGTGTGGTCCCCCACTCATCTGGCACTGATGAAGGCTGGAACTGAACAATAACCTTCAAGATACAACAGAAGCACTGTGACAGGTCTCACTACCAAATTCATTTCCACTGCGGGCTAAATATGTGTTTCAGTACATAATAAACTACCTTCAGAGTATGGACAATTTATACGCCAAGTACTACTACTGTTCCCCCAAAACCAATCTGTAACAGTCCTGATAGGGTTCAGTAACCATTAAAACTAAGCAAATATATACCATTATTTCCAATGCTGATGTCAGAAAATAATACAACTAAATCAGAAATAATATACCTGGATTTACAAATGTAATATAAACATCCCAGTTTACACATAAGAAATTAAGGAAAAGTTACCTGCAACAGGAGTCTATTGACAACTGCTTTTTCACTGCCAAAAACAGACTTACTCACCACTTTTTAGAAAGGCATATTCTTTTTTTAAAAATATTTTATTCATTTTTAGAGAGAGGGGAAGGGAGGCAGAAAGAGAGGGAGAGAAACACCACTGTGTATTGCCTCTCACCAGTCCCCTACTGGGGACCCTGCCTGCAACTCAGGCATGTGTCCTGACTGGGCATCGAACCAGCGATCCTTTGGTTCACAGGCCAGCGCTCAATCCACTGAGCCACACCAGCCAGGGCAGGAAGACATATATTCTGTTAAATCCAACTGTATTAAATTAAACCTGAAGTCATATGAAAATATGTCTTTCAAAAAAATAAATGCATGCAAAATGCTATGCAAAATTTTGTGTTTGTACACAAAACAAAAAGTTTAAAAATTTTTTTTAACAAAAAGATAAGAGTGGTTACCATCAAGACAAAATACTGGGGGATGCAGAAGTAAGACGCTGTTATTTTGAGGCTATTTTTCATTTCATACCTTTTTATACTGTTTAAACTTTGTTGACATATAAATGTTTTTATTTTTACTTATTTTTTTGTTTTAATCTTCACCCAAGAATACGTTTTTTAATTGATTTGAGAGAGGAAGGGAGGGGGAGGGGAGGGGAGAGAGATATAGACAGACAGATTTCAGTATGAGGGAGAAACATCAATGGGTTGCCTCCCGTATGTGTCCCAACCCACAACCTGTTGATGTATGGGACCAACTGAGCCACCTGGCCAGGGCTATTTTTATAAGAATATATCAATAAGGACTACAGAGGTGGTTAGAGTATAGGTTACTTTATACTTTCCTGTAATAAATAAATAGCCTGTGTTCTGAGCAACTGTATGCCAAGCACTATGCTAGATGCTTTGGCATAAATTACCTCACTTCATCTAGTTAAATCACTAGACAAACCACTATGGCCCAGGGAGGTGAATCTTATTGCAAGTGGGGAAGCCGGAGCTCAGAGATTGAAAATGGTAAATAAAAGGATGCAAACACCACTAACAGTACATTAAAAATAATAAGCAGAAAAAAGTCTCTATTGTCTCTATTATCTTTAGAAAAGTCTCTATTCTAAAGACAATACAAATAAGAAGGAAAAACACATTTTCCATTTCAAAGGTTGAAACAAACTGTCATCAAGGGCACAGTGGGCAAACTAGGGCCTGTAAGCCAAACTGGCTCACCACTTGTTTTCGCAAATAAAGTTTTATTAAAAACAACCATGCCCAATGTCTAATGCCCAATGCCCAATGCCTATAGCTGCTTTTAGGCTACAAAGGCAGAGCTGATAGCTGCAGCAAAGACCATACGATGTAAAAAGCCTTAAATATTTACTCTCTTGCCCTTTACAGAAAAAGTCAGCTGACCTCTGATCAAGTGCAAAAGTTCATCAAGCAACCTCTGTACCGCATACTAAGCTCAGCTAACATGTTGCCACAAACAGAAACTTCATGAGCCAGATTTAAGTGTTATTTTTGTTTCTATGATCAATGTGAACTATAAACTTAAAAGCATTCAATGCACTGTCATAAATCTATCCCTACTGCAGAAATAAAAACAAACATTTATCAAACACGTTCTACAAAATAATTATTTTAATGAACCTATAAACTTTAATATCTTAAAAAATACCATTACCTTTGGATTGTGCATAACAATTGTCTCTCCACTTGGAAATTCTAACCTGCGGTGCCACTGATTTGTGGTCACAGCTTTTTTGTATTCAGCCTACGATAATGGAAAGAACATATACTCATGATTACAAATCTGTAACATATTAAGAGAAAAAGGGAGAAAATCGTAACTATGATGGTAATAAAAATAACAGTAACAGCAGCTCTCATGTACTAACTGCTTCCCATACTTATCACTCTACATGTATTACCTCATTTAATTAATTACTTTCAATCACTTCCTAACAATACTATCCACATTACACAGCAGCAAAAACCAAGATTAGAGAGTCAGTTGTTTCCTGGAGCCGCCATCACAAAGGACCACAAGCTGCAAGGCTCAAAATAACAGAAACCGATTCCCTCAGCCCTGGAGGCCAGGAGCCTGAAACCTAGGTGTCCGCAGGGCCACATTCCCCTGGAGACCTACAGGGGACTCCTTCCTCTCCTCCCCCGGCTGCTGGCTGCTTGCCGACAACCTTCAGTGCCCTTTGGCTTACAGGAGCATCACTCCAATCTTCTATTTTCATAGAGCGTTCTCC
Organism: Sturnira hondurensis; assembly: GCF_014824575.4. Taxonomy (NCBI): domain Eukaryota; kingdom Metazoa; phylum Chordata; class Mammalia; order Chiroptera; family Phyllostomidae; genus Sturnira; species Sturnira hondurensis. Next base: position 1,883,540 of record NW_028083884.1, read on the forward strand.
CTATGTCTGTCTAAACGTGTTGTCTTCTTTGGTTCACAGGCCTGTGCTCAATCCACCGAGCTCCACCAGCCAGGGCAACATGCTGTCTTCTTAAAATACCAGTTATATGGGAGAAGGGGCCACCCTACTCCACAATCATCTCATCATAAAGTGCCAACGACCCTATTTGCAAACAAAATCACATTCTGAGCTACTGGAGGTTAGGACTTCAACATACCTTTTTTGGAGGGGACACAATTCAACCCCTAGCAGGCCTTTCAAGTTCACAGCTGCGTGAGATTACAACGGTAAGCAACAAAGGCAGAGCTGCAGTTCACTCCTGCCTGCAACCGTCTGACACCGACGACGATTTCTGTGCACAGGACCAAGACAGGCTCTCCAGTAAACAAAGTCCGCTCCTGTGAGTGGGATTACCTGAGGCTCCAATGTACACAGGGCCTACGTTTTTCAAACAAAAGCATAAAGGAATAAAGCGCACATACCTCTAGCTTTTCACTGAACTCCTCTGTATAGGGAATAAATCTGCTGTCTGTGTCCCCTTTGTAAAACCAAGTGCAGCGCCTCACTTCAGCAGGCTCCTCTTCCCAGTACACAGCTCTCCTCATCCGCTCATAGAGGTGAACGTCGTAGCGCCCTCCGTCCGTGCCTAGAACCACACTCTCCGGGTCTGGCTGCACTGCAAAGTCCACATTTTAACCGGACAGTTACAAGGCATGTTTAAAAGTAATAAATAATGAATCCAGTGACTGATCCTGAAAGACAAAGAACTAAGCTCATTTTTATTTGAAAATATTTAAGATTAATCTGTGCTGATCAAAATTATGATTTTTTTAAAGATTTTGTTTATGTATTTTGGGGGGGGTAAGGAAAAAGAGGGAGGGAAACACTGATGTGTGAGAGGAACACGACTGGTTGCCCCTCACACATGCCCAACAGGGGACCAAGACCACAACCCAGGCACGTGCCCTGAGTAGGAATCGAACCAGCGACCTTCATTTTGAGGGACAACACTCAATCAACTTGAGCCACGCTGACCAGGGCATGATTCTGCTCAAGTGAACAAAGAGCCAGAGCAAACTTTTTAAAAATATGATAGTAAAATAAGTGAAATAACTGGTATATTTTTTAAACCAAAGCAGCAATACTCATGAAGTATATTTCTAAAGAATATCAATAGGTAATTAAGTCTCATGATAAAATATCATCAGGATACACCAAAAAGAACACACCATATTTCTATACTGCAAGACTTCTCAGAGCCTTAGCGCGCTCCTGTGCACTGGCTATTTCAAGAGATGTAGCTACCGCAGTTCCAAGACTCAGCTGACCGTGGTCACTTTTTTCCACAGTATCTTAAAAAATAAAATTTCCAGAGAAAACACTTTACAAACACCCTATAGCTAAAATGAATAAGGGAAATAGGAAAATTTATACCCCAAAAGAGAACTGACACCTAGATTATATGAACTGCTCTATTTCTCTGATTCAAAAGGCCTCTGTTAAAACACTTCTCCAAATAACTTGCTCAAATAACTCAGGAATTATATTACTATCACCATCTTAAAGTACAGTCTGCTGGGATTGACGAGGATTAAGCAATGCGACATTCACAAAAAGTAAGCCATGGCTAAACACCCTTCACTTCTCTCCCTAAAATCTGCTATATCGATAAATGACCTATAATCAGTGCTTACCTGAATTATAGACTTCTTCAAGATTCAAAGAGTCAAACACACTGAAAGGCAACCACACTTGTTTGTATTCGACCTCTTTGCAGTAAAACCAGTGCGGCTGGACGGGTTCATACTGGTTCTGAAGTAAGAAAGGAGGCGGCCCTTGCACAGCAGGGCCCGCAGGTCTAGCGTGGGCTTGTGGCTGTCCTGCAGAGGGGGGCCCTGACTGCACTGGAGGAGGAATCTGGAGGGGACAAGAAGTTCCGACTGTCACGCTTGTTCCAAGGAGCAGTTTTGTATACGCTTCAGACCCATTATCAAGAGTCTGTGTATTAGTCTGATATAAATTGAATAAAATGAAACCCATTCTCCATCCCCAAGAGTAAAGTTATGTTACAGTCTTATTATAATACTGATATTTCTGCCACTCTGGGTTGGGTCCTTTCCACTGTTTCCCCTTTTTTGATTTAGTTGATTTCCCCTTGGAAGTCAGTTGGATATCAGTTGGGAAAAAAGCGTAAGGGAATTTTACAAAATTTACCCTATGTAAATGTCACTATCACTCTCCTGAAACAGAGTTTAACTGTCTAGCTCCAAACTCCATAAATGTAAATAAAAGAAACTACTGGAGTAATTAATTTTAGTCCCTGTAATTATCTAGATTAAAAAGCATAATTAAAAAATGAGAGGTTGGCAGTCTGTTAAGATAATAATTGCTTTGACTCTCACTGGTCCTTAGATCCCATTAATTATTGATATCTATCTAGCACTAAAATCTGGAAATATTGGCACAGATTAACTCATTAAAATCAATTACTGCTTCAATACAGATAATAGAAACTAAAATGTGAACCATTCATGCGCTACTTTTAAAACATGTTGGTATAAAAAGTTTTTGAAAATAGACACAAAATCTGTACCTAGTATTTTTACGTTTTTTTGAATACTTTTTTCTCCTGGTAAGAAATCAAAGCATACAGCTTACAAAGCTATCCTCTGAAAATAACGTATCATCATATTGATTACAAAAAGCAATGAGAGAGCTTACAAAGTGAATAGTTAGTACAACAAAATAAAATAAACAAAAACAGGTCTCCATACCGGTGGCAAAGATCCCGGCGGCATCTGGTACATGTGAACAGGGGGTCCAGGGGGTGGGGCGTGGGCGGGATGGCCCGGCGTTTGGCACTGCTGCAGCTGTGGTGGTGTGATGTACGGGTTAGCTCTGCTGCTTACAGGAGTATGGCGATAGGGATTGTACCCCTGTTGCGGCATTCCTTGGGGTGGGCTCCCAAAATTTGAAGGAGGGAGACTACTTGGCTGAGAAGGCAAATAATTACTTGTTCCCATCTGCGAAGACGGTGGAGCACCATGCTGAGCCTTCGAGCTGGACGGTGGAAACGCATCCTGGGACCCGGCTGCATAAGGGAGAGCAGCTGGGGGCTCGGGGAACGCTGGCTGCCCAGCTGACGTTACTGCAGTTGTTAACGGCGACTGCCCGATATTCCCAAACGGATCACCACTGCTTGATGCCTGAGAGAAATAACTAAATGTCTGTGGGGTAGACGTGTGAACAGAAGTCTGACCAAGGAAGCTGTCCTCCTCACCAACATCTGCGGAATCCTCTGAAAAAGACAGAAGGCCAAATGGTTTCAAAAGTATGACATCATTCTACAGATCTAGCGCCTGTAACTCTTATTTTGTTGTTCAAACTTTCATTTCCACATTACAGGAAAAAAATGAAAAACTTTTATTTTTTCCTTTGAAAACTACTTTTTGACTAAAAAATATTAATAAGAAACAACAAAAAGGCTCTTGCCAGGTAGCTCAGTTGGTTAGACTGTCATATCCATATACCAAGGTTGCAGGTTCAATCCCCAGTCAGGGCACATACAAGAATCAACCAATGAATGCATAAATAAGTGGAACAACAAATTGATGTTTCTCTCTCTCTCTCTAAAAGTCAATTAGTAAAAAAAACATTTTTAAAGAAAATAAATAGCCCTAGATGGTGTGGCTCAGTGGACTGAGTGCCGGCCTGTGAACCGAAAGGTCGCCAGTTCGATTCCCAGTCAGGGTTTTTGCCTGAGGTGCAGGCCAAGTCCCCAGTTGAAAGAATGCAAAAGGCAACCAATTGATGTATCTCTTGTACATGTTTCCCTCTTTTTCTCCCTCCCTTCCCCCTTTCTAAAAATAAACATATTTTTAAAAATTAAAAATAAATAAAGAAAAGAAATGAAAAAGGAAGAAAAAATTCTAATTCATTCATAAGCCCACTTTCCAGAGACAATCACCACTAACAACATTTTGGTCCATACCTTTCCATACTTTTTAAATGAATATAAATAGTTACGTGTTACTTCTTTTTGTAAATATACGGACATTATACATGTTTGTATATAGAAAATTTTAAAAACAGAAACAAAATCTATGCCTACTATTTTTACATGTACCCTTTTTTTTTACATGTTCTTTTGAATGCGCTTGTTTCCTGGTAAGAAATCAAATAGTGTTCTGCTACCCAATACACATTATTTTATTTCTACAGTAATGGCAAGACAGGAAGGGGTATGTCAGGGCTCTCACCAGCAAAGCACAGACTGTACAAATGAACACGTGGCATTTGTATTCACAAGGCAAAAGAGGTCAACCACGAACTGCCAGCCCTAAAACCACAGAGTATCACAACCAGGTCATTTGTCATCAGAGAATGCCCAATCACTAGAAAGTCCTTTTCTCACCAAGGGAGGTTCCCTCACCTCCCTTTGCCCAACTTGATCTTCACTGTAGGTATTATCGGCACCATCTATTTAACTTCTATTCTACTACCAAGTTGTAAAATTAAAGCGTTTCTCCTCTACGTGGCCTCAAAAGCCCAGCCCACTCTTCCACCCTAACTTGGGTGAGCCCTCCGCTTGCTGTACCTTCTGTTGTCTTCTCCCTAATCTCTCCCCTCTCTGGTTTCATCCCCTCTCATCTCCTACTCCTGAAGGGTGGAGCCTGTCCGTGGGTGGACCTGCTCCCAGCACTCAGGCACACTGTGGTCCCTGCCTCTGAGACCTGACAAAGGGGGCCTTCTTTCCAGCTGCAGGCTCCATCCTGATCTGCTGAAGGAGGACCCTGGGCTGGCGGATTCTGGCTTGAGCTTCTAGGTTGTTCCCACTATATTTCATCCACTTAACAAAAATAACCCACTATTCAAAATACTCTTCTAGGTTGTTTCTCTGTAACTAAAAATAAAATATCACCTCCTGCACAAGGGCTTCTGTCTGCTTGTATCATTCTACTTTTCTTACGTATTTCCAGTTCCACCCTCTCTATTCAGTCACGTAAACCTCACTTGGACTTATTTACCTCTCAATAACTACCAGCATTGCCCTGGCTGGTGTGGCTCAGTGGATTGAATGCGGGCATGAGAACCAAAGGGTTACCAGTTCGATTCCCAGTCAAAGCACATGCCTGGGTTGCAGGCCAGGTCCCCAGTAGGGGAGTGCGCGGGAGGCAACCACACATTGATGTTTCTCTACCTCTTTTTCCCCCTCCTTTCCCCTCTCTCTAAAAATAGATTTAGAAAATCTTAAAGAAAAGAAAAATAACTACAAGCATAGGAGGGGGGGAACCTCTTTCACTCTTTAGGACAATTTGGGGAAACCTTTCTCATTCAGGAAGCTTTCTTCTGATTAGCATCAATTACAAATGAAATAGTGATCTCACCATAATGCCAGCCTCACCTCACAGGCACTTTCCAATTACATGTGAACACCCTTAACATCAAAACCCACACCTTTAATGGGCACCTACCTACCTGTATATTGTGACACTCCCAACTCTGTCTCAAACAAGACTGTTCTCATTAGTTCCAGAACCTATTTTCCACCTGCTTCCTCTGGACTTTCAGCAGGCTCGGCCACATACACCTCAAGTGCAGTATGCATAAAATGGAATTTACCATCACCACCGCCCCCTTCCACGTGCTCCTTTACCACGTCACACTACCACGACATCCATCCTTCCATCCACCCTCTCAAACCAGAACCTCGCCCCTCGGACTCCACCCTCTCTCCCATCCCCTCCATTTAATCATTCGGATCCTCATTCAAGAAATATGTACAAAGCATCCATTACGTGCCAGGTGCTGGAGCTAGGTCTTGAGGCTAAAACTGAACTAGGAGGAGGAGTCACTACAGTAGACAGCCTGGCCACCAATGAGTCACTAAGTCCCAACGATTTTATAGCCTGAAAATCTCTCGCATCCATTCCCTGCTCTCCATACTCAACGTGGCTGACTAGGGCTATAGTGCTACCCACTCCTGCTACCACCAGCTTTACTCCAGGGCAATCTCAGAACACTCCAGTCTTTCTGAAACCTTTAATCTCGCTGCCTTGCTTATCAAGGGTGGTCACAAACTCAGTATGTTACAAGAGGCCCTTCATGATCTGGTCCCCGTTGACCACTCAAGCTGCCCCCCTGCACACCCTCTGGTCATACTGCTCTACTGGGAGGGGGAGGGGAGAGGGACAAGGAGAGGAGGTGGGTGAGGAGAGAGAATGTGGGCACCTACCACCAAACCCTGCCAGACATGCAGATATTCTCTCACACCTCAGACTCTTACATATGCCTGCCTCTCCAGACTCCCTAATTTCTGTGTATCCTTCTGCACTGAGTTCAAGAATCACCTCTTCTGGGAGGCCTGGAGGCCCCGAGGCCCAAGCAATGTCCACTCCCAGGTCAGCCAGACTGAAACCCACAGCTTTCACAGCAGCCTATCAATCCCCCCCTCTAGCCACTATAAGCCTGCAACGCAACTGCTCACGCAGTTGGCTAGTGTGTACACGTACACTGTGCAATCACTGTGGGCAACGCTATCTGCTCTGGCTCTCCCAGACACACGGGACAAGGCCTGACAAACAGAAGCTACTCAATCCATGTTTGCTGATCGAATGAAACTGCTTCCTATGTATGAGGTTATCTCCTTCCCCAAGATGATTAACTGTTACTTCCTTTGTCTCTGGAAATTTTCTGAATGGGTTGCTAATGATCAAATGTTTTTTAGCAATGGAAAAATAATTGTACAGAATTTCAGTTCCAAAAAATATTAATTTTCTCACTACAAAATAAGGTATGTCCAAGAACCCAGAGTTTTCAAAATAGGTACATTCCCCCAGTACCTGACAACGAAAATGTTTAGCACTAATTGACAGCGACACACACAGACGAAACACTGTAGAGCAAGGAAGGTGGGCCTGAACCAAGCATTTGTGAAGCAGGGGATGATGCAAAAGTCCCGCGTATGGCCTTATTCGTTTCTGCAACCTCCTGCCGCATTCTGCTCCAACCATGCTAGTCCTTCACCCAACACGGCAACGCCTAACCTTCCAGCCACACTGTCAAAATGAGACGTATATATTCCTGACTCCCATCCTTTCATTTATTCAACAACCAACCATTGAAAAATCGGTCTACAGCGTACCAGGAACCGTTCTGGGTATAAATCCCTGCTCTTGTGGAGCCTATGTCCTAGAGGGTAGGATAAATATATGTTCAGGTCATTGACAAGCCCCAAGAAGAAACACACCACAAGGGAAGGGGAATCTGCACGTACAACTGCCTCCAGCTTGCCCTTCACCTCTCCAACGAAACCTCTTCTCAGTCCCCCAAGCAAGAACGAGTTATTCAATGGGAAAATAGTCAGCATTTACTGAGGATCTGTGTGCTAGGCACTAAATATCTTAGAAATAAAAACGGCGAGTAAGTCTGAGCTGCAAACTTCAAGAAGCCCACAATCCAAATAGGCATGTGTGTTTATTTTGCAAACACTTATGTAACACTATGCACCAGGCACTATACTATACTCAGCGCCTTACAAAAATTAACTCACTTCTCATTACAGCCCTATCAGGCTGCACATAATGGAAACTGCGCACAGAGAGGTAAAGCCACATGCCCGAGGTCGCACAGAAAGTTCCTGGCAGGGCCAGGGCAGAAGCACAGCCTGTGCTCCTAAACACCACTCTCTGGGTTATCCCACACGGCCACTAAAAAGCAGTCTCGCTACAATAACAAAAATGTGAACGAGGAGTTAAGGTACACACAGGAGTGGGACCTAAGAGAACAAGAAACAGCCCTAGAGGAAGTGATGCAGCGTCTTGAGATGAGCATTGAATTCCGTACCTCAACTTTGCGAATGTTACACGTCTACCCTAGGAGATACCCTACTGTATCCTAGAAGAGAGAGCCCTGTATACTTCGTGTGCATTCCCTGAAAGTACCGGGCACACCAGGAAGTGTTCAATAAAAATCTGTGGAGCGCAGTGGTGTCCACCACTCGGAACAGGGGTCCTTTAACGAAGAGCAAAGCAAGTCTTGTGACCTGACCCCGCCTCCATGGTCCTAAAGTACCCAGGCCACTCAAAGTTAGCCACTGATGGCCCTGGCAACTACCCAGGGGGTCGGGTGGAGGCAGAAGAAAAACCTGCAGTCCGACTGTTGTCACCCAATCACCCGCCCCTCCCCCTCCTCCCCCACACACTCGCCCCACCAGACCCCCATCCCTCACTACCTCCAGGCAGGAGCAAGGAGGCCGAGGCAGCGGCGGCTTGAGTAACTGGGATGAAGGGCACATTGAAGCTGAACTCCGTTGCCGAAGATGAGAAGAGTAAATTAGTGCCCGACAAGGAAGTGGAGGCGGCGCCCCCACCATTAGGTTTCCTTTCGGCCATGACTGTGGCCCACCACCCGTTACACGTCTCCGGGAAGCCGGTGAAGCACCACCGGCCGGAAACCAGTCACACTCAGGGCCAACACACTTCCGCATTTGCGCACAAGGACCAGAACTCCGGATGGTCCGTGACCCTCTCGGAGCTGCCATGAATTAATATGGCGGCGCTGGCTTCATGCTGGAGTCCTAGCACGTGACACCTGGCCGCAGCGGAGGCGAGGTTGGAGGTGCAGGCGGAGGCTAGAGGCAGGGTTGCGGAAGAGGAAGCGGTATTGGCTCTAAATGGAGAAAGTCCTGAATTGAAGGGGGAGCTTTTTAAAAGTACTGACAAGAGTATGTAAGTGGCAAACATTTTGGAGGAACAGCAGAAGCCCACGGGAACTGGCAGCAGGGCGCAATCCGCAGGCAAAAAAGGGGTGTGGGGGCAGTTGTAGCCGGGCCTAGCCAAATTCAGCCATGCCTCACTCGCCTACGTGTTTTTTCTGGCTGAACTGAACTTGTCTTTGGCTCAGAAATAGAAATGGTAAAACTTTTGAAGTTTATAAGCCATAAGGGGAAAAAATGTTTAAAAGATAAAACCAGCCCTGGTTGGTGTGGCTCAATGGATTGAGCGCTGGCCTGTGAACCAAAGGGTCACTGGTTGGATTCCCAGTCAGGGCACATGCCTGGGTTATGGGCCAGGTCCCTGGTAGGGGAGCGCGGGAGAGGCAACCACACATCGGTGTTTCTCTCCCTCTCTCTTGCCTCCCTTCCCTTCTCTCTAAAAGTAAGTAAGGACAATCCCTTTTAAGAAAGAGAGAGAAACCAGGTCATTGAAATTCAGGGTTGTGACTTTTTAAATAGCTTTTTATATTACAATAATCTGACTAGTTCATCCCCAACATGCACTGTGGATAATAAGGATCTAATTGTCTTTTTTTTCATAGAAATGAAGAAAGAAAAAAATAACAGACAAGCAGTTTCTCTAAGAGGGAAACAGAAGAGACCTCAAAAGAAGCTTCGAAATTATGACACCTTCCCCTATAGCTGTTCACACCTACGGAGAACCTGTTTATTGGTTAATTCAGTAACTATTTAGTGTTTACTGTCAAACCTAAAAACAAACCCAGACACTAGTAAAAGCAGTAAGGATAGATTTTTATTAAATACTAACTATTGAAATAGGGAAGAGGGAACATTGCGAACTAAACTTCCCCAAAACAAAAGGCTTGAGACTTTTTAAACACTGTGCTGAGGCAGAGCCACTGAAGGGCGCTGAGGCGGACTGGTCCAATGGGCTAGGCCACCTGAGTTTGTTCATTGGAACTTCATCTGGAGGGGCAACCAAGGTCTCTGTTCTTAGGCAGTGACACAAGTTAGAGAAAGGTACACACCAAGCTGGGCGGTGACAACTCTCCAGTCCTGGAGGAAATAGCTCTGCATGATGTGCATCTCAAAGGGGAGGAGAAAGGATTTATAATTGCAAGCTTTCTGAAGTAACTGCTTTAAGAAGGGGGTCAGGGGACTATATGCCTAGCACCAGGTTTTGGCTGGAACAAACGGTAAATTCTTCTTGCAGTCTTGAGCTTTCTCAGGCAGGCATTTTAAAGGGGACAGATCATCCTAGGCGCATGGCCTTAAGCTGCTAGAAGCCTTCTAAAGTTTGTCCAAGGAGAGTCCATGTCGCCACCATGCACGGGCAAGGAAGTATACTAAACACGGGGTAGCATTGTGTAGACACGGAACCCTTCCTTCATGGCAACTGTCCTGTCTGTCAGAAAGACAGACACTTAAACCCATAACAACAATAAAGTAAAGTGTGATGAAAGTTATAGTGTAGGATTTCCCCTCAAGAGAGGGAAGTATAATTTTTATATGGGGAGAGATAACAAATATTTCAAGCAATCAGACTGTCAACAACTTACTCTAGAGTGACCTAAAAGGCTTCCTTGAAGAAGCAAAATCAAAAGTTGTAAAAGACAACTAGTAGAAATTAACTGGAAAAGACTAGTAGAAGACAACCAGTAGNGCACAGGCAAGGAAGTATACTAAACACGGGGTAGCATTGTGTAGACACGGAACCCTTCCTTCATGGCAACTGTCCTGTCTGTCAGAAAGACAGACACTTAAACCCATAACAACAATAAAGTAAAGTGTGATGAAAGTTATAGTGTAGGATTTCCCCTCAAGAGAGGGAAGTATAATTTTTATATGGGGAGAGATAACAAACATTTCAAGCAATCAGACTGTCAACAACTTACTCTAGAGTGACCTAAAAGGCTTCCTTGAAGAAGCAAAATCAAAAGTTGTAAAAGACAACCAGTAGAAATTAACTGGAAAAGCTTGAGGAGGAGGGCTTGGAGGAAGTGGTAAGGGACAGTTCTTAAAGGTACTCTGAGACGCTAATTTCTGTGTTCAGAGAAATAGAGGTTAGAGTATGGCTGGAGCCCTGTGAGCAAGTGGGAGAAAACTGGGAGCTGCGATGAAAAGAGGGCAGTTAGACAGGCATGAGCAGAACAGTAGCAAGAGGTCAGGTACAGAAGGGAGCCAGTGCGGAGAGCCCTGGGTGCCTAGCAACAGACAATTATAGAGTGGGACCTCACCCCCAGGGTGACCTTTCCTCCCCCTGCATATCACTGCTTACGCAGTTCAGACCCTCTTTCCTGCCTTGGCAGGTGGCTAGTCATGTGGTAGAAGGGAGGAACAAAGGGGCCAGAGAACAGCCTCCCAGACAAGCTCAGCCTCCCAGACAAGCCCTGCCCTGGCTCAGCCACTCCCATCAGCACTCCCATCAGCAGTGAGCCTTCAAGATGAGGTTCTAACCTGGGTCAGATAATCTTGGAATCAAAGCCTCCACAGAGACAGGGTTTAGTTTGGTTTTACATTATTCCTTTTTTTAAATTTTTTATTTATTTATCTTTAGAGGGAAAGGAGAGAGGGAGAGAAACATCAATGTATGGTTGCCTTTTGTGCGTCCCCTGCTGGGAGTTGGCCTGCAGGGAACTGGACTACAACCCAGGCATGTGCCCTGACTGGGAATCGAACCACGATCCTCTGGTTTGCAGGCCCGCGCTCAGTCCACTGAGCTACACCAGCCAGGGCCCCTTGTGTTGTTTTTTTTAAACTTTTATTTATTTATCCTTAGAGGGGAACGGAAGGAGAGAGGGAGAGAAATATCAATGTATGGTTGCCTCTTGTGAGTCCCCTGCTGGGAACTGGCCTGCAACCCAGGTATATACCCTGACTGGGAACCGAACTGCGATCCTCTGGTTCGCAGGCCCGCGCTCAATCCACTGAGCTACACCAGCCAGGGGTATTCCTTGTTTTTAACTATATTTTATTGATTATGCTGTTACAGTTCTCCTGATTTTTCCCTGTTTGCCACCTTCACCCAGCACCCGTCATCCCTCAGGCAATCCCCCCCCCCCCCCCCCCCCCCCCCCCCCCCCCCCNCCCCCCCCCCCCCCCCCCCGCCACCCTTGTTCACATCCAAGTAAGTTCTTTGGCTACTCCCTTTCCTACACTGGACTTTATATCTCCATGGCTACTCTGTAACTACCTTTTGTGCTTCTTAATCCCCTCACCTCTCACTGATTCTCCCACACTCCCCTCCCATCTCTTTATCTTTAACCTTTGACATTTTAATTATGATGTGTCTTGGGAGCCTCTTCTCCATCTTATTTGGGACTCTGTGCTTCCTAGACTTGCATGACTATATCCTTCACCAAATTGGAGAAGTTTTCTTTCATTATGTTTCCAAATAGATTTCCAATTTCTTGCTCTTACTCTTCTTCTGTCACCCTATGAAGTGAATGTTGGATTGCTTAAAGTTGTCCCAAGGCTGCTTACACTATCCTTGTTTTTTTGAATTCTCTTTTCTTCTTGCTGTTCTGATTGATTGTTTTTGCTTCCTTATGTTCATTATTGATTTGATTCTCGGCTCCATCCATGCGACAGTGATTTCCCTGTAAATTGTTCTTCATTTCAATTAGTGTATCCTTCATTTCTGACTGGATCTTTTTTACACTGTTAAGGTCTTCACTAAGTTTCTCAAGCATCCTTAACGAGTGTTTCGAACTCTGTATCTAATAGATTGCTTATCTCCATTTTGTTTAGTTCTTTTTCTGGAGTTTTGGTCTGTTCTTGCATTTGGGCCATGTTTCTTTGTCTCATTTTGTCAGCTTCCCTGTCTTGGTAGTGTGACCTAATGTAGTAGGTGTCTTGTAGGGTCCAGTGGCACGGCCCTCCTTATTGATAGGGGACTTAAGAGTTGGAAAATTTTAGTTTAAGTGAGAGCTTAGTAATCAATGCATGCAAAAGCTTTCGTTCTGGGAACTGAAGGTCTGACCCACCCTGACTCCAGGAGACCAGAAGCAGCTCCACCTTTGTGCCTCAAAAGGACTGCAAACAACTCAAAATGATATCTGAGCCACTGTGCTCCAGGGTGAGAGACCACCGCCCCGGACAAGAATGCTGAAGCCAGTTTTTTAATCAGTTAGCTTTTCCCTGAATTTCAAAACCTCTTACCACACCTCCTTTATTCCCTGCTATAAAAACCTTGGCCTGGAAAGAAAAGACAAGATGGTCTGTTAGGCCAGCCATCTGAATAAAGCACCCATAAAGATTCAGTCCCTGTCTCTGCTTATTGGGTTTGGTAGTGACAGGCAGCCTGAACTCTGGCATCTTTTCTGGCTTCACTACCACCCAAGCTGTGTTCTCCAGGTGCACCCGCCTCTTGAGCCTTGGTTGCTGTTGGCAGATCAATGGGAGGGACTTTCCCAGGCCAGTCAGCTGCAAGGATTGGCTGTGACCACTGACCACCGACAGCTGCCCTCCGTGGAGGATCAGCTGTGCAGAGACAGGGATGGGGTGGTGGTGCTCTGACAGGGTCTGTAGCTGTCCACTGGGTGTGCTGACCCCTGGGGGTTCCTGGATGGTGCAGGCCAAGATCAGCCCCCACCTGTGTTTTGCTTGGGGCCACCCTTCCTGAGTTATAAAGAAGTCTGAGGTGGCTGCTACTTGTACTGGGCTTGGCGATTTCCAGGTGAAGCCAAGCTGTGAATCGAAGCTGCAAGCTCCAGGCCTGGGAACCACTGAGGACAGCTACTGCCATTTGAGAGGATTTAGGAAGTTGTGCAGCTTGAGCTAAGACCAGCCATTCGTATGGAAAAGTGGCTTGGATGGGCCCATAAGTTGGATGGGGCAGAGTCTCTGGGGATCTCCAAGGCAGATCAAACAGTGTTAGTGAAGTTGATGGAATCTTGGATATGCTACCAGTCTGCCAGTTCTGCAGGGGGAGGGCTCAGCAAAGGGACAATGGCGTCTTCTCACCTTGATGCCAGACACCTCAGCCCCTGCCTGCACCCACTGATGCCACTCTACCTGCCGCTCCAGCGCTGGAACCCAGAGGGAGTGAGTCTGAGTAGGCAAGTCCATGTGTAGGTTCTTTAAGGGGAACTGCTTGGGGCTCCAAAAGTTTCTTCCACTGAGTCAATCCCCTCTGGTGTTTGCAGCCAGATAAGTGGAGAATTATCTTCCTGGCACTAGAACCCTGGGCTGGGAGACCTGGTGTGGGGCCGGGACTTCTCACCCCCAAGATATCCTTCCTGAATTTTTCTCCACCACATATGATTAAAAGCCCACTCCACATCTGCACCCCTCCTGCCAGTCTGGATGGATGTGGTTTCTTTAATTCTGTAATTATCAGACTTCCATTCAACTCAATTGCTGTCAGTTCTGAGCAATGGTTGTTCTGTATTTTAGTTGTAATTTTGTTACGGTTTTACAAAGAGGCAAGCCATGTTTACCTATGCTGCCATCTTAACCAGAAGTCCGAGACAGTTTTGGTCTAACTACTGATAACATCTAGGCTTCTGTTGTTTCAGCCCCAGGTCCAGAAAAGCAGCAAGGCCTGGCAGGGTGATGCCACAGCTGACATCAGGACCAAGTGTGATGGCTAATGACCTCCCCCTCTGGTGCCAACCAATCAGCAGAGACCGTGACCGTGAAAGGACACACCTGGAAAGCTGACGAATGTTTCACTGAAATCCTCCTCCAGGACCTCCCCGAAGGTCCCCACCTTTAAAGGGGATAAAAGACCCCAGCCCATGCGAATGCTCCCCCTTTCTCACACCCAGACATTGCCCCCGCCTCCCCCCAGGAATCTGTATCCTTGCTTTCTTTCTCCTAAGTTCCAAGGGCCCCTTTTGCTCCAATAATTCATTTCCTGAGCCCTTACAGCCCAACTGGCTCACATTTTGTACCTCTTTGACTTTCTAAATAAACATTTTGTTACAGAATGGACCCAAGGCGAGGTGAGATGATATTCTATTACTGAATGGACCCCCCACTTCTCCCGGGGTTCCCCTGTAACTAGATTCCCCTTGTCTGCTACCAGGGAATTATAGCTCTCAATGCCAGAGATTGGTGAAAAGGAAAGGAATTATTTATTCAAAGGTTACACAGACTTAGAGTAATGACTTCATGTCTTCATTAAGATCCCAATGTTCCTTAAAATACCGACAAACACATAACCCTTCCTTTCCCCCTTTGCCCAGTCTGGGGTACTATATCTCAGGAAAAGAAATAGAGGTCTGTGGCTCAGGTAGCCCTGGTTATTCCCACTAGTCCATGCTCAGCTGGCAGGCCTCCTGCAGTTCCCAGCACCATCAGCCGTGTCGTCACCACAATCTCCAGTTAACCCCAAACTGCATGGCACTTCCCATGGCCCACCGGCAAGAGTCCTTCCACCCCCTTCCTTCCCGCAGCATCTCTCCTGCATCCTTCCAAACTGCTGAGAGCAAGCTCTGCATCACGGCCACACCTTGCTTCCCAGCTTCCTGAGCTGTGTGGTGAAGGGAGCCCCCACACCCCATGACTCTCCTTACCCACCAAGAGCTGTGTGGTCCCAATGAGCGTGGCTGCCGTGCCTGGGTTTAAATCTCAGCGCCAATCCTCTGCGGCCCCATTTCCAATTCCTCCCACAATTGGCTCCACCTGCCAGCATTCCCATCTTTGTCCTGCTTGTCTGGGCTGCTATAATAAGCCCAAGCAGGCATGACCCCATGGCATAGAGCAAATCACCTCCAAGCTCTCATTCAGGCTCTGTAACCAGGGGGAGTTGCCTCCCAGTTAAGTCATGGGTTGAAGTCACTCCCATCTCCCTGGCTCAAAGCAGGGCCACAGCTATTTAACATACTCAGGAAAACAGTCAAAAGTTACAGATATGTTAAATGACCATGCCTGAGGTTAGTTGCAAAACTGTTGCTATGCAGAACAACTCTCAATAGCCCTGCTTCGTGGGTCCCATCCCCCAGTTCAAACTCGAGGGGCTAAGGACAGACATCCTGTGTCGTTTTTAATATTTCCTGGATACCCTGAGTTCAGGACCCCCCATTATAAACCCCTATTGGGGTGGGGGGGGCCTCTGGTTGTACTGTTACAATTTGACTCTGAATTCTTTCTTAGCCAGAGCTCAAGTATCAAGGCTGCTGAACCGAGTTTCAATCACCAGTAACTTTCTGGTGCCGTTTCCCCACTAACAGATCAAGGCTGAATGATGCAGGGCCTTACCGTTAAAAGGAAAAGGGAATCAAAAAAGTGTGTAAAGGAGGGTGGAGAAATAATAACACTTGCTTTGTGGAAAGTCCACTCTGACCTCGGTGTGATAAAATGGGTCAGAAAAGAGCAGCCTGGGACTGGGCCCGGAAGTGCACAGGCGGCCGCAGAGGACCAGCGGAGCCACGGAGGTGGCTCAGATTATAGAGCAGTCACAGGAGGCGTGAGCAGAACCAGGAGTAGCTCCCCGGGGAAAGACACTAGATGGAACAGATGTATCTTTATTTTCTTTCTCCTAAAACTGTTGAAAACACAAATGGGTCTGGTTTTGTAAGCATCAGTGCCTAAGGATGCGGAGAATGGGAGAGGATGCTGCGGCAACAACATTTTGGAAGGTATCCCCAAATGGACGGTTTAGGAAACCAACTATGGGGGAAGCTCAAAGGCTATTTTATTGGCATCACGGAATCACCTAAAGGTTTAGGACCGGATAACCTCAGACACCTCTGGAAGTGGCAGCGAAGGGGAAGAGAGAGGTCACATTATTAGGAGGATTGGTTGAAACTGTTTAAGAAGCAGTTAGGTCCCCTCCCCAACTTGAGTAACTGGAACATAAACCACCCCCTTCTTGGAAGAAGACTGTAAATTTTCCCTCCTCGAGAGGACAACACAAAATGAAGATTAGGCAAATATGTACATACTGAATCATAAAACAATTTCTCCCACAACCCCAGCCCGATTTCTCTGCTCAACAACAGAAACATTGTTGCCAGGTCTTCAACCTCTGGGCAGGAAGATATTAGAAGAATCGTCTCCGGGTTATGGGAACGAAAGAGACACTGAAGTCAAGGTTGCCCAGTAGGATGGCCTGGCCAGATCGCCCCGTAAGTAAGTTCACAGCCTGCTCCGGAGCACACCTTCCACCTGCCCCGGTACTTTGTCAGCACTTGCTTTGGGCCTCTGACCTCGCCTCAGCCCCAAAATGAGCCCCAGACATTCCTGCTGGGGGGCTCCGGAACTCTTATCTGCACCGCTCCCAAACGTGCAAAGGGTACGGACACACTCCTGCAGGAGAGACCTACCTGCGGCCGCTGCAGCCGATGCCTCCCGTGTTGTACCAGCCTGATGTTGGAAAAGCCTGTTCCCTCACGTAAACAGAACAGTGTGTACAAACCTACATTTTCCATTATTTTCTAAAATTTGTATTTATTGATTTGAGGGCGGGGGGGACTGAGTCACTGCCTTCCTCATCATGCATCCATTGGTTGTCTCCTGGAGGTGCCCTGACTGACTAGGAGTCAAACCCATAACCCTGGCATACCAGGACAACGCTCCAACCAGCTCAGCTACCCAACCAGGGCCAAACCTACATTTTAAAGTCGTTTCCTACTACCCTGACCTTGCTTGATACATTGCTGTTTCTATGAAATATTTGTACGACAATAAACTTATATAAATTAAACAACAACAAAACCTCACCAAGGCCTGTTTATATGCTCTGATCTCCCGACCACCTTCTTAGTCTCCACACTTTAAATATGATCACCACGTGGCTGAGATCTTTTAATATCAGAGATCAAAACAAGACACACTCAAAAAGAACAGAAAATGGCAACTTAGCAGAAACAGCCCACACAGTAAGGCAAAACATTAAAATATCTATGAATAATATCTTCAGAGGGATAAGAGAATCAGCAACCAAGAGTAGCACCAGAGTATGTTTAAAAAAGAGAAGCACCCTGGACAACGTGGCTCAGCTGGTTGGAGCATCGTTCTGTAAACCAAAAGTTCACAGGTTCAATTCCTGGTCAGGGCACATGCCTAGGTTTTGGGTTTAGTCCCCAGTAGGGGTGTCTCTCTCTTAAATTGGTGTTTCTCTCCCTCTCTCTCTCTACCCCCTTCCCCCCTCTCTAAAATCATTAAGCATAGAAAAATTAAAGAAAAGAAATTCAGGAAACCAAAAAAAGTCAATACCTTTGTTATAGGGAGGAACCCCAGTTGGGGTCCATCCTGACAGCTCCTCATTCTTGCCTCTCACAGGAAATGAATTGAAGCGAGAGACAACACACAGAGTGGAAATGAGATAGCAAGCTTATTTAAGAAGTATGGAGGAACATGAAGCTGCAAACAGCCACCAGACAATACCCGACATGTAGAGGAAATAAAGTGGTTAATAAGTTAGTTAGTAAGTTTGTTCTACATTCTTTGAGCCAAGCCTACGAGTGGGCACTCAGCTAATCTGAGTACTAACCCTTGGGGTTCAGGCGTTACACACTATAGTCAGCGTCTAGGTACCCCTCTGTCTTCCCCTTTTAAACCTTGGGAACAATGTGCAGCGGCAAAGGCTTTCTTTCTCAGTTGGTAAAGGCTCTTTGTCCTAGTGAAACTGTCACAGAGTCTCAAGCACTCCCCTCCTCCCACACTATCCCTGCCATGAAGTTCGTAACACCAGGCAATCTTATTGGTCCAGGCTCAGGACTACTGTGTCACAGAACAGAGGGTGGTTTGAATGATACACTATTACCAAATGGACCCACCCTTGTGCTCCAGGGGTCCCCCCAACCCTGTACTAGGTTCACCTTGCCCACCATGCAGGAAAGATGTCTCCCAATGCCAGAGACTGGTGAAAAGGAAAGGGATTATTTATTTGAAAAGTTATACAGATTTAGAGTAATGACTTCATGTCTTCATTAAAAATAGTCAAGTCCTTTAGGACACCCACCAACACAGTCCTTCCTTCTCCCCTTCGCCCAGTCCAGGGTCCCATGGCTCAGGGAAAGTAGAAGTCCATGGTTCAGGCAGCTCCTTGGTTCCGGCACCATCAGCTATGTCACTGCCATGTCTGCCAGCTGACCCAAAACCATGTGGCACCCTCTCATGGCCCACCAGCAAGAGTCTGGTCACCCCTCTTCTTCCAGGCAAAGTCTCTCCTGCTTCCTAAGCCACGTGGCAAAAAGGGCCCACCCTAAAGCTGCACGGTCCCAACTTTTGCCAAAGCCACGTGGTCCCCAAAAGCCCGCATGTCTGCCACGCCTGGAATTAAATCCCAGGGCCAATCTCCCTCTGCAGCCCCATTTCTGACTCCTCCCACAATCAGTTATACCTGCCAGCATTCCTTATTCTTCCAACTTTGCCAGGCTGCCATATTAAGTCCAGGCAGGCGTGGTGCCCATCATCTCCAAGCTCTCACTCAGGCTCAGTAACCAGGGGGAGTTACCTCCCAGTTGCATCACTCCCGTCCCCCTGGCTCAAAGCATGGTCACAGCTGTTTAATACATCTATGAAACCAGTTAAAGGTTCTAGAGATGGTAAATGACCATTCTAGAGGTTGGCTGCAAAACTGTTGCTATGCAAAACAGCTCTCAATGGCCCCGCTCCATGTGTCCCGCCCCCCAGCTCAGGATTGTGGGGGTGGTGACATCCTATATATATTTTTTTCTAATATTTCCTGGACATCCTGAGTTTTGGACCCCATTACAAATCCCCAATTGGTGGCCCCCCACCTTGGCTGCACCCTGTTACAAGTCGACGGGTGAGATGGTCACCCTCCTCCTCCCCGCCTTAGTTTACCACGGATCCCGCCTAATACCTCCTGGATGCCAGAGAGGCCCCACTTTTGAATGTTGTGTGTCAATAAGTGTTGTGGCCCAGTGGTCCTGTTGATTAGTTGGAGGAGACTAAGGGAAAGAGATTTATTAAAAAATAAAATAAAGTCAACAGAAGAAAGATAAATGTAAGAAAATTCCCAAAAAATAAAGCTAAAAGAACAATATGAAAACAGGAGACGAACATAAGAAAATTAGAGTGATAGGCAAGGAAATCCCATAGCTGAATATTTATTTAGAGTTCTGCTAAGAACAGAGACAGAGAAAATGCTGGGGAGGAAACCATCAAAGGGAAAAGAAAAAAACTATTCCCAGAAATGAAGGATACAAGTTCTCAGATTAAAACAGTGTGACCTTGCCTGAAACAGTCCTTTTTCTTTTGCTAATAACTTCCTTGTCTCATCTTCCTGCCCACGAAAACCTTCCATTTTGTACAGCTCCTCGGAGCACCTCTCATTCACTAAACAGAACACTGCCTGGGACATGAATTTTTCAGGTAAGCCAATTACATCTTCAGGTTTACTCAGTTCATCTTTTGTTCCCTAACAGATTTGGTGGCAGCACTGGCATTTGGAGCGAAATTTGAAGGCATTTGGTAACAACAAGAGTTGTTGGGGACAAGAGATGGAGCTGTTCATCCCTCTAACAGAACTTCATTTTTTCTTCCTAGAACTTCTCACAGTTGTAAGTGAATAATGTTATCTATGGTTTGACCAAAGCACATCCGAGGCTTTGTTCTGAAGTTTACCTGATGTATAATCTCATTATCCTGAGGGCTCAACGCTTAAGGGAGTAGCTGTGCCAGGGCTTGTATGGAAGTCATCTAAGGCTCTTCTCTGGCCCCTTTGTTCCTTCTGTAAGACGTTCTGGCAACGTGCTGGAGGGGAGAGTCCAAACCTCGTGACCAGGAATATGAATGGTCAGGCGGTCTAAACCACATGACCAGCAATATGCTAGAGAAGGGAAGGTCACCCTGGGGGCAAGGTCCCAACCTAATTTTGCCCTTTGCTAGGTACCCAAGGCTTTCCACCCTGGTGACTTTCTGTACCTGGCCTCTCTTTCGTTCCCACTCTGCTCATGTCTTACTTCCTACTCTATCAGTTCCATCCACAGTCGTTTGAACCTGAGGATGCCAAACCCTGGGATACAGAGGGCTGACTGTGTATTCATCGAAAAACAAAATCAAGTAAAAGTGGCCCAAGCAGTTCAAACCCATATTGTTCAAAGGTCAACTGTAATTTGCCTGTTTGTGTCCAGGAAGCTGCAACAGGGAATAGTCTGCATTCAGTACTAGGGACTTGGCAACCCTCTCTGCTAAACAAATGAATGAATGAGAAAAGCGATGGTAACGCCCTAAATTTGCAACTGCAGTTTTCTCACGCGGAAGAAACTCATCCACACTCAGAGGAACTAAATGTATTCTACAGCCCAGTGTGCCAATTAATTAGTCCACAATGAGAAACACAAACTGAAAGGACAAAGGCCAGTCCCATTTGCTATCGTGGCATCGTTTGCCCAGCCGGCCTCTGCCCTTGGGAAACATGGCTGCCACTCTACTCTTCTGACCTTGTGTCCCCAGGGCAGGAAATCACCAGAAGCAGTAACAGATCACAGTGGAAGAAACTGCAGCCTCCTTACAACGCCTCCAACAGCCCAGGGGCCCACAACAGCAGGGGCCTCCACCATTTTTTAAAAAATATTTATTTATTTATTTTTAGAGGGGAAGGGAAGGAGAGAGGAAGAGAAATATCAATGTATGGTTGCTTCTCGTGCATCCCCTGCTGGGAACTGGCCCCTGCCGGGAACTGGCCTGCAACCCAGGCATGTGCCCTGACTGGGAATCGAACCACGATCGTCTGGTTCACAGGCCCACGCTCAATCCACTGAGCTACACCAGCCAGGGCCTTCCACCACTTTTTAATCTGATTACAATCCAATCAAAGCTGAAAGCCCCCACCCCACAAGACTGGTGTGTCTCTCCACACTAAGCCCCTCTTCTTTCTGGGAGAGGGAATAAATAACTTTATTCTCTACACTTTCTTCTCTTTGTGAATTCTTTCACAGCCTGCAGCACTGACCACCTTAACACAAATTTACCTCCCTTTGCCCTAAAGTGGGCTGGAAATCCGAGTTCAGTTCTTGTTTTCCTGTCCCCACTTTCTAGGCTCCATTCGGATCATGCACCTGTTCACACGCCTGTGTTCACCTGAACCTGGAGTTTTTTCAGGCACATTCTAGGCCTCGCAGTAACATAGAGAACTTGGATATCTTTCAAATTTCTTCAGTCTGCAGGGACCTCGCCAACACTCCTGTTTCCGGCTTCTAGGCAGTCGCAGACCAGGGTGTTGTCCCAGTTAGGAGCTTGGCTCTCAGGGACTAGTGTCTCTCCCACACTGCCTGTGACAGCAAGAGAGGTGTCCGCCTTCCAAAGTCCCCCTCTTCTAAATGTAGACCTCCCTTGGTGGGTAAGACTTTATCAGGCTGAGGAAAAGTCACTACATAGGGTTTTGGACACGGTGCCAGAGAATAAAAAGTTGCTACTTTTTTAGGAGGAAAAATAAAGAGGAGGTGGCCATTAATTCTGCCCAGCGATCGATGACCCTGGGGTCTCTCTGGGGTTGTGCCTTTTGGGCTGTTGTGGCAAGGCCTCGCTGCAGGAGTTGATAAATCGCACTTCGGGAGCTTTCTTCCTCATTTCTGCCCAGGGTGCCGAAGAGCGAAAGGCCATCGCAGGCCTGGGACGCCCGACTCCATGCGGTACAGCCTCCTCGAGGCCGGCATGCCCCTCCTTCTGCCCGTTTCCAAGATGGCGGCGCGCCGCCGCCGCGGCGCGGCCCCGCCCCGCCCCGCCCCCGGGCTAGCCGGCCCGCCCCGCCTCCTCGCCCGCGGGGCTGCGCGGCGCGCTCCCGCCGCCCCTCCCGCGCGAGCTCCACCCAGGTCGCAAGCAGCGCGGTCGGTGGCGCCTATTTCCCGCCATTGTGCGAAGTGGAGGCTGGGGACCTATACGCATAGCCTTCCCGTCGCCTGCTGCTCCTGGGCTGCCGCCGCCACCGCTGCCACCGCTCCCTGAGGCGGGGCGGCTGGAACCACGAGTCTCGCCCTGCGTGGGAGAGCGCGGGCGAGGTGCGGCCGAGCCCCCGAGGAGGAGCCGCGGTGCGGGACGCCGGCCGGCGAGATGCCGTGTGGGGAAGATTGGCTCAGCCACCCGCTCGGAATCGTGCAGGGCTTCTTCGGTGAGTGGCGGTGCCGGGGGCGGGGCGGGCCGCCGAGTTTGCCGTGCGGGGAACCGGGCCCCACGCGGGCGCTGTCTTGGGGGCTCCCGCGGCCCAGACGGTCAATCGGGCCTGCGCCGCCGGCGCGCAGACAGCCCCCTGCCCGGGTCGGGCCGCAGGTGCCTCCCACCTGCCGGATTCGCGATCCGCAGGCGGCCAAGGTTACGCCGCGAGGAGCGGGAGGCCGGCCGTGATTGACGGCTGCGCGCCCCTGCCTGGCTCCGCCGGAGCCCGGACCCGGGCCGGAGCCCCGCGCGCCGCAGAACTCGGAGAGGTCCCCGGACCTGCGGGAGGGCCCACAGCGATGGGGCGAAGGACGAGCACTTTGCCTGGGGAAGCCTGCAGGATATTTCAAAACTTCCGGTGCGCCGGGGGAGTGCTGGCTCGCTGGCCGCAGAAGTTGGCTCTAACTACTATTACACACATCCTCCCTTTTCGAGATAAGATCTCGTGTAACAGCTTAATTTTTCTGGTAGGGCGGCTTTATAACCTGCCTAGGTATACACCTCCTGTGCCGGAACTAACCAGAAATGTTGAATTACCCAGATGAATTTCTACCTAGAAAGAGCTTGTGGTGCTGCAGATCAGCTTAGTACATTTAATGCTACTTCTCTGCTAAGGGTACGGGAAGGAAAATTTAGGTTTGTTGTCGGTGAACTGGGCATTTTGACGCCTCCCCTACAGATGGGAGTGGAGGCAAACTCACTCAACCGCAAATCACTGTGTTGGATCCGCAACACCTTACTTGTCCGCAAGTAACTTAAAACTGTAGAGTACCCCTAACTCGTTTAAAGCATCGTGGGATATTAGAACGTCCAATAAGAGGCTAAATAGTCCCCAGAAGCCAAAACTGATGCTGTAAAATGTATCTACTGTTTCTTGGAGGGAGGGATTGAGCAACACTATTATTTTCCTATAATTTGAACTAGTTTAGTTGTCTGGTTTCCCAGGCTGAAATAAAAGGCAGCAAAGTAGAAGAAATCCTGGTTAGGCTTCCTGGTGGTAGCCAGTGAACACTGACAACCTGATAAAGAAGAAATGGACAACTATATCTGGGTACTTAAATTTATTTTATTTTATTTTTACTTATTGATTGGAGAGAGAGATTGATTTGTTCCACTTACTGATGTATTCATTGGTTGCTTCCGTGTGTCCTGACCTGGGGGATTGAACCCACAACCTCCATGTATTGGAAAGATACTCGAACCAAGTCAGCTCCCCGGCTGGTGCCCAGGTATATATAATTTTTAAAAACCAGCAAAAAAAATCATTTTATCTCTATCAGAAGGGCTTTGAGGAAGGGGCAAATGTCTCTCCACTAAATCTTCAGAATGAATACTGGAACCCATAACTGATGTTTAAAATAATGACCCATGCTGTGGAGTGAAAATTACGTTGCGCAGTTGGTGTACCAGGGCGCAGGTGCATATATACTTTAGGGGGAAACCCTTCAAAAGTATAAACTTTAGGGGCTTAAAGAGTGAAATTCCAGTTACTGGTCCTGTAAAAATTTTAGTTATGAGAAATACCCCATCCCCTAGTTGTGCTGGATAAATGAGAAGATTTTATATTTGATAGAGATTTGAATGTATTTGTGTCAGATTTTGTCTTCTGAGTGTATGATCCAAAGGGACACATCTCATCATGGTACAGAAAGGTTGTCATTTGTACGTATAGTACTGACTTTAAAGTAGTTTGACAATTTTGTGACTTATCCTGGCTAGTGTGGCTCCGTGGATTGAGCGCTGTCCTGAGAACTGAAAGGTCACTCACTGGTCAGGGCACGCAGGTGGGTTGTGGGCCAGGTCCCTGGTGGGGGGTGTGTAAGAAGCAACCATACATTGATGTTTCTCTCCCTGTCTCCCCCCCTTCCCCTCTCTTGAAAAACAAATAAAATCTTTTTCAAAAAAGAAAATTTTGTGAATCGTTGCGGGGACCAGGACCTTGCTGATGGACATACCCCCCCAGAATGTCTTGTTCCTGTACTAGGTTGTGTCCTGCAGAGAAGAAACTAATATTGTCTTGTGGTCAGGACTTTTTCTAGAAGCTGTTCTGATGTGTATGTATTTTTTGCTCTCTTTTCCTGTCACTGTGTGAATATATTGAATACCTTTTTAATAACAGCACTGTGGGCATGTTCAGTGAGATGTCAGGTATTAAACTTCTAGACTTTGGTTTAGTAGGAAATTGTTTTAAATGTACCCCCCCCCCCCCGCCCCGGATAGAAAAGTAATGCACGTCTGTTGTGGGTTATGAGGCCTTTCTGGATTCCATCCCTCCCTAGCTCTCAGGACTCACCACCACATTACCCCTCACATTGAACCCTCTTTCCTGTCTTCAACCTTGAATCTTGCCTTCTGCATCAGCTGTTTCCTTTGCCTGGCCCTCCTTTCTATCCCACTTCCACATTTCCTGGCTCAGTCTTACTCTTCCTTTGGGAACCTAAGTTCAGTACCCCTGCTCAGTGCTACTCCAGGAATCCTATGTGTCGTGTCCTAGAATTAGCATGTATCTTGGGTTCCTTTGCTGGATTTTGACTCTATTTATTTTTAGAGGGGAAGGGAGGGAGAAAGAAGGAGAGAAAGGTCAATGTGTTGTTGCTTCTCACATGCTTCCGCTCCCCCACTGGGACCTGGCCTGCAACCCAGGCATGTGCCCCAAATGGGAATCGAACTGGCAACCCTTTGGTTCACAGGCCTGTGCTCAATCCACTGAGCCACATCAGCCAGGAGTGCTTAGTTGTCTTTAACTTCATTTGAAACAAATTCGTTAGATGGTACTGTGACAGCTGTCATATAGCTCGCATTAAAAAAAAATCAAAGTTGGTGGATTTTTGTGTACCCACTTTAATATTGAAGGTAGAAGATGATATGCAATATTTCAGTGTTTTATGCTGCATTATTTCAAGAAAGGTAAAAACTGAAATGTAAAAAAAGGTTTGTGCAGTGTATGGAGAAGGTTCTGTGGCTGACTAATGTGTCAAAGTGGTTTGCAAAGTTTCTTGGTGTTATTGACATTTTGGTAAAATAATTCTTTGCTGTGGCACTGGCTTATGCATTGGAAGATGTTTAGCAGCACCCCTGGCCTCTACCCACTAGAAGCCAATAGTGGGAGACAGCTGACATACTCAAAATATCCAAATCAATGAATGCAGTTATTGGTGAAAATGGAAAGTGTCTTTTATTTTGCAGAAAAAACTAAACTTTTTGGCCAACTCAAAATAAAATTTTTTGTACACCTTCATAAAATGCCTTTAATATTTAATGTCTACTCCACACATATAAAAGATTTTATGTACAGGACATTTAGTCCAAGGCTCACAGTAAGATTAGGAATACTTTAGTTCAGCGGGTCTCTGCTGGGTCCTGTTATGTGCAGGATGCTAATGAGTCAGATCCCCAGTGCCTGTTCATGTAGTGACCTGTATTAAATTGCTTTTCTTAAGCAAAGGCAGGAATCTTAATTTTAAAAAAGAAAGACAGTTCTGTACATGTCTTTTTCTGTTAACAATTTTTTTCTTTACTCAAGTTGATTAAAAACTTGAATTAATAACCGCTGTTAATTTCAGGAGTGGGGGTGCTCATCAATTCTGATTCTTTTAGTATATTCTGCTCAGATTGTTGGGTGGGTCAAGATCGTTATTTTTGGTTATATTTAAGGTACTTAGGTTGTATCTAACAGAACTAGAGATAAGAGCATCTCATTCAAAAAAGTAGTGGGGTGTGGAGGATGGCGGGAAGGAGTATTTCTTAGTGGTTTAAAAGATTTAAAGCAGTAAGAAAGTAGACTAGAAGTCAGTATGCTTTTTCATTGTCACTGTGATCCTAAACACAATTCACCCCCTTTTGTCTGTTATATCTCCCTGCCCACCTTCGATCTCTCCTACTATCCCGCCCTTGTAGACCTCTAAAAAGAAAAGGAATTTGTCTTAACTAAAGCTGTAGAATTTGTAGGCAGGGAGGGTGGCTTGGTATCCCCAGAGACTGCAGAGTGGATCGGGAGCTGGAAAGCTAGCAGGAATCTGAGCAACTTTATCTCTACTCCTTTATCTCTACTCCACACAGCTCCCAAATTCACTTGCACTTAGTTTCAACCCACACCAGTCTGCACCTTTTGTTTAATCTCAGATTCCAGAGTCACTGAATCGGATTGGCCCAGCGTGCAGTCAGGAGTCCACTCCTGCACTCATCAGCCATGGCCAGAGCCTAGTTCCGTAGGACAGACGTGACTGTTCGGACCCACACCTCAACCAGGGGGCAGAGTCTCAGAGAAGAATAGATTGGGCAGCTGTGGCAAAGGGTGGTATATGTATATGGGACTTTTTAACTCATTAAATAACCTGTACATGGTTGCAGAAACATGATGGTATTAAATGAAGGGTAGAGTATGTCATACAATGGAACGTTATTTTGGGTGATGAAACGAAACCCAGTGCTGCCAATACATGCTACAACATAAGTGTGGGAAATGTACTAAGTGAAAGAAGCCAGATGCAAAAGATTTACACCTGTGTTCTAAGAGTTTTATAGTTTTAGCTCTTACATTAGGGTCTTTGATCCACTTTGAATTAATTTTTATATGAGCTAGGGATCCAAACTCATTCTTTTGCATGTGGATATCCAGTTGTCTCGGGACCGTTTGTTTTTTGTTTTTTTACGTTTAGCAGTTTGTTATTAAAGCATAAAGCACATAAATAAACCACCAGATGAAGAAGCACGTAGGGTGAGGTCCAGAAGGATCCCTTCCTTGTTCAGGAGGTTTTGTCCATGGAGGGAACCGGGACGTGCTGCCCTCCCAGCATGCGGGTGCTTTCGCCAACTCGAGTCTCTTATTATCCCACTGAGGGGTTTTGGCACCTTTGTCTGCCCCTTGCGCCATTAGTGTTATTTCTGAACTCTCAGTTCTGTTCCACTAGTCTGTATGTTTAACCTTTTGCCGGAACCGTGTTGTCTTGGTTGCTGTAGCTTTGTATGAAGTTTTGAAATCAGGAAGTATGAGTCCACCTCTGTTCCTCTTCAAAGTAGCGTTAGCTCTTCCGAGTCCCTTGCGTTTCCCTGTGAATTTAGACTCAGAGTGTCCATTTCAGCAAAAAAGACAGCATTTTGATAGAACTGACATTGAATCTGTAGTGCTTTTATAAAGTTCTTTTTATAACATAGAATAGTTAAGATTACAGACTCGAGAGCCAGACCGCTGCTTAACCCCAGGACCCTACCCTGAGTAGGCGGCTCGGGGTGGGGGGAGGGCGGGGGCATAATTTTTAACACTTTCTTCTTTTTGCTACAGTGTGATTTTCTGCAGTAGTCGTGTATCAGAGCTGTACACAATTACAGCGTGTCAGAATCGATGCAGACATCGTTGTTTTATCACCTCCCCCAGCCCCGACCCCCATTTTAGAATTTTTTTTTGTTTTGAGTTCTGTATCAATGTACTTCCATGTAGGTGTGGGTTTCGCACTTCAGATTTGAATAATTTTGTTTTAATCGCAGTTAATTCTTTGAAATAAGAGTAACTCCCCAAATTCCTGCAGGACAAAAATGCTCAATTCTTTACCCAATTATATTTATAGCTACTTAATAGCTTGAATTTTGGTCTCTGGTTATGGTTGGATGTAATAATATTTTATGGAAAGAATTATCTGGCAACTAATAAGAGAACCCAAATAAAATGGAAACCTCTACAAAAGATAAGTTAGGCAATTAAATCGTCCACTGATTCATTCTTGACTCATTCAAGCATTTTCTTGATTCATTCTTTAGTTTTAAAGCAAATAACAGTTTTAAAAGAATTAAAGCTGGAATTCAAATTCAGTAAACTATTTCATGTATGACCTAAAATTTCTCATACTTCCACTGTTTTAAACATTAAATGCAAAAACTCCCAAGTTGTCTCATAGAAGGTAGAACTGAAGTAACTCAGGTTGTTTCGTCATCTGTACAATCACTGTGGTATTGTTAACTTCAGATGAATTGCAGGTAGGCGGGACTCCGGATTGCCATGGGGGTTGGGGGGTACTGCCTGTGCACTAAGCAAGTTCTGGACCACTTAGAGCTTTACTGTCCAGACGGATGCACGGAGCTGTCTGTGCTGGGAGTCAGCTGCCTAACCGAGGATGATTCTCTGAAATAATTAATGTGCAGAATGCAGTGCTTATTAAAGGATAGGTAGTAAAAATTATGCTAATTTGATACTTCCATACATATTAAAACTCAGAAGTAACAATGATCGTTTAGGAGTGAGACCAACAAAAGATTTTCCAAGGAAGAATGTTTTATCAGTGATATTGTGTAGAATTGCAAATATGTGGTGCTGATAAAAGCAGACTGATTTTTAGTTGGTTTTATTATTTTTGAATTCTCTGCGGGAGCCCTGGCTGGTGTGGCTCAGTGGATTGAGTGCCAGCCTGCAAACCAAAGGGTCACTGGTTCGATTCCCAGTCTAGGGTATATACCTGGGTGCACCCTCCGTAGCGGGTGCATGAGAGGCAACCACACATATTTTACTATCTGTAAAATGGGTATAAGAGATTCCATAGGTCCGTCGTAAGGATTAAATGAGATGCTACCTATGAAGTCCTTAGAATAGTGCCTGGCATAGTCTTGAGAGTTCATAAACATTAGCTACATTACTTTGTTATAACTTACAACCATTATTCTGAATGTGTATATATATATATATATATCCATCCTCCATTTGAGTCTCTGTTACTTTCCCTCTTTCCTGGTTTTGAAGATTTTATTATTTTAGAGCGGTTTTAGATTGACAGCAAAAATGAGTGGGAGATACAAAAATTTCCCGTGTACCTCCCACCCCCACACATGCACAGCCTCCCCCATTTGCAGCCTCTCCCACCAGATGATACCTTTGTCACCGTCAATGAACCTACACTGACACATCATTATCACCCAAAGTTCAAGGTTTGCATTGGGGTTCATTCTTGGTGGTGTGCCCTCCATGGCTCTGGACAAATGTATAAAATACGTATCTGTCATCATAAGGGAAGACGTAAAATGTAAATGCACCTGCTAGCTGAGCTTCAAAATACGTGGAGTAAAAACTGACATACTTGAAAGGAAAAATAAACAAAACCACAAGTACGGTCGGGGAGTTCACTACTCCTCGCTGAGTACTCTGTGGAACTGTAGCGGCAAGGGTGTAGGAGAGCTGCGTACCGCCCTGGGCCAGGCGGGTCTTGTTGACGCGCGTGGTACTGCACCAAGGGCAGCAGTGTGCGCATCCTTCTGGAGTACACAGGGGACATTCAGCAAGGTCAACCACATCCTGGGTCACAGAGCAAATACTAACAAACCTCAAAGAACTGAAATCCTCTGGTTTGTTCTGGCCATCATAACATTAAATTAGAAATGGTAATAGAAAGGTGACAAGAACGTAGGGGTGCATATGCTCTTCCTAACCGGTATTTCGGGGTTCTCAGGACGTATTCCCAGCAGTGAGATTGCCGGGTCAGTAGCAGATCCATTTTTAGCTTTTTGAGGAAGCTCCATACTGTTTCCGCAGCGGCTGCGCCAGTCCGTGCGCCTGCTAACAGTGCGTGGGGGGTTCCCTTTCCTCCGCACCCTCGTCAGCACTCGTTTGTTGGTTTATTGATGGTAGCCATTCTGTCAGGTGTGAGGTGGTACCTCATTGTGGTTGAATTTGCATCAGTCTGATGATGAGTGACATTGAACTTTTTTTTTCATATGTCTATTGGCCGTTTGTATGTTCTCTTTGGAGAAGTGTCTATTCAGGTCCTTTGCTCATTTTTTAATAGTGTTGTTTGTTTTCCTGGTTTTGAGTCGTGTGAGTTCTTTATATATTTTGGAAAATTGGCCCTTATCAGCTGTATCCTTGGTGAAGGTGTTCTCCCAGGCGGTGTGCCTGTGTTCACAGCAGTGTTATTTACGACAGCTGAGGTCTGGAGACTGCCCACGTGCCCATCAGTAGATGCGTGGATAAAAACAATGTGGTACATTTACACAGTGGAATACTCTGTGGCCGAGAAGAAGGAGGTGCTCTTAAAGAAAGGAAAAAAAAACTGACAAATTGGACGTAATCAAGATGAAAGCGTCATCAAAAGATGCTATTCGGGATGTTAAGAAAGCTACAGATGAGGAGAAACTATTTGTCTTACATCTATCTGACAAAAGACTTAATCCAGTCTACACAAAGAATTAGCACCTCAGTTCTCCAGACCCCTTAAACTAGAGTAAGGCCGCCTGCAGGGGTGCTCAAGTTCAGCTGGCCGAGAACTCCCAGGAAATAGGATAGAGTGGTATGTGTGCTCCAAGCAAGTCTGTGGTTGCAAGTGCCCCAGCTTGGTCCTACTCAAGCTGGGAAAGACAAATGCGTGTCTCAGCAACTTAAGTCACGAGTGGGTTGCCTGTCAGGCTCAGATGCAGCCCTGCAACCCAGTAGTTAAACTCTGTCTGCAGGAATTTTCTGCCTACACTGTTGTCCTCTGGAAGGGCTTCGTTTTCAGGTGGATCCTGGTCACCGTGGCCACGTGTAGCTTCCAAGCGCTTTGTGCTCCGAAAACTTGAATCTCACTGGTGGTACTCATCCCGTCCTTGCTCTACATCCAGAGCAGTGATGTTCCACCTCTTTCTTCTTATGGCACACACACGCTACTAAAATTCTGCAGCATGCTGGTTGAAAATCGCCCATCTAGAGTATGCCAATCCCGTGTGCGTCCACATGCTTCGGTTCTGCTGTCTTACAAGGCCCAGCTCAACACCCCTCTGTCAGAAGCACTCTCCGAGGTTCTTGACCTCCATTCGTTCTTCTTCTTTGCTGTGGCTGCTTCCCTTTCAACCCCCTAGCTTGTCTTTGCTCTGAGTTCCTTCAGCTCTCAGTGTCCTTGTAGAACCTGGTGGAGTGTTGGGCACACTTATTAAGAGGCTTAATAAATAATGGGCAGTTATTGTTGTATATTTGGTTGGGGGGTGTCTAAGGCAGTCCCCTAATTGTCCAGCAGTACCAGATATTTTTAAGCTGGCCTTTACTAAGAATATAGGGGGTGGTGTCTGGCCTTGTGTGTGTAGGGCTTTGTGAACTTGGCACTCGCCCGAGATGGTCTGTTATTTTGTATTGTAGCTTTGCCTTTGAAAAGCATATTTGTCTTTCAGCCCAAAATGGACTTAATCCTGACTGGGAGAAGAAAGTAATTGAATATTTTAAAGGAAAGCTGAAGGAAAATAATGCTCCTAAATGGGTAAGTTTATTATTGTTCTTTGTCGGGGGAGAGGATTAGGCTAACTTCCATTCTCTCAGTAGAGGACTAACCCACATATAATTTTAAAACAGAAATTAATGTATTCTGCCTTCTGCCTTCACTGCTGTAAATGATATGTATTAAAAGACTTGGTCTTTTGCAACTTAAGCTTAAACTCGCCAATTAAATGTTTCTGTATTGATGCCTCTAGGTGGCAGTAATTGACTACCTGACGTTCTGAGAACAAAATCAGTAGTTGTGAAAGTTTTGATTATTACTCTTTTAAAAAGAATTGGCATGCACTAGTCTTAAAGGAGGAGCCCAGTAAAACCCAGTGGCTTCCCGCTGCCTGAGAAGTGATCAGAAGGAAAAGTACTTTGTTTACCAGATGGTCAGATGTCACTATGCAAACTTGGAGGAACTTGGAGGAACTCGGAAGTCGTTTTGTCCAGCAGTTACTATGTTGTGTTGACTGTTGGCGGGACTGGCTTCCTAACAGGGCTGCGTTTGGTGCCTGTGGTTACGGTTCTGGTCTGCATGTAATGTGTATGTATGTGTATGAACTTGATGTTTTGTAAATACAGTGCCTTATTGACGGATTCGTTTCCCTTTAAGGTACCATCATTGAATGAGGTTCCCCTTCATTATTTGAAACCTAACAGTTTTGTGAAATTTCGCTGCATGATTCAGGATATGTTCGACCCCGAGTTCTACATGGGAGTTTATGAAACGGTTGACCGAAACACAAAAGCACGTGTATGTATAGCTTTTTATCATGGGACTTTTTGTTTATAATAAGTGTTATTAATTTTGTTCTTGTGTTACGGTAGTTTTGAATTAAATGTGTTGCTATAATTCTGTTACCCTTTTTTTTGGGCCATAGGTTCTTCATTTTGGAAAATATAGAGATATAGCAGAATGTGGGGTACGTATCCTTAAGATCTATAAAACATTTTTAATAAGAATTTTTGCCTAAGCAGACAACTTACT
The DNA here is from genome assembly GCF_014824575.4 of Sturnira hondurensis. Lineage (NCBI taxonomy): Eukaryota > Metazoa > Chordata > Mammalia > Chiroptera > Phyllostomidae > Sturnira > Sturnira hondurensis. Next base: position 1,916,546 of record NW_028083884.1, read on the forward strand.
ACATTTTGATTGATATTAAATTTATCTTGTATGTAAATAAGTTCTAAGAAGTCCTGTGAAATGTTTTTGCTCTTTTTTTTTTACATTTTTGGCTTCTAGAAATCTCTTAAAAGGTAGAATGTTACAAATAATGAAACTAATTTCTTTTCCCAAGATCTGTGTACTTGGTTAAAAAAAATTACAGGTTACAATAAATTCTTTAAAAATGAAAGTGGAAGATTAACTTTGGGCTTAACACTTGCTCATTAAATTTTATCAAGATCTTCCTGCTTTTCCCCAGAGGAAAAGAAGCTTTTCTGATCCGAGGAAGCAGTGGATGCTCTCACATATCAGCACAGGCAGGGAGAGAAGGCAGGATGCCTTCTGAAAGGAGTAGCCTTGCAGTAGGAACTTACTAGAAGAGCAATTACAGTAGAACACACTATCTGCATTTCAAAAAACGACTTTTCTGATCATGAACACCACTTAATTTAACTGCGTTCAGAACCTGTTCAACATACCCGGCATTGTAACTGGGGAAAGTTATAAATTTATTTCTAGTTTAATAGTAAGAAAGGATTATCAACATATCAAAATAAATATATTAACCAAAAATGTCCCCCATTTTGTGCACTTTGTGTGTTTTCCATGTGGTCCTGTTGAAACACAGACAGTAATTGTCAGTTGGAAGGAATTGGGTTGAGCAGGCAAGGCCTCAGCACAAAGGTGGGGCCTGGGTGGAGTCACCTCCATTCTAGGTCTGATTCTCTGCTTTGCGGATCCATGCTTTCAGTTTAATCAGGTTTTCTAGGGTTTTCTCCGCCCGCTCCCGTCACCACCCCCCAGTCTGGAGGGCAGATTCCTGCCTACTCAAACCTCACTAGATGGGTTTGTAGTCCCTAATCCTGGAGCATTTGTTCATGGGATTTGTTTCCCATTGGATGGAGTGTTCTAGTTCAGTGGCCCGGTCTAGACAGTTCGGGAAGTTGCCCAAAAGATTTTATTAAACAAAAACGTGACTTCCTACAATTATTTAGAGCAGAGGGCTCGTGAAAGGTGAATTTGTTTAATCTTACATGTGATGGCCCTCGGGTCTCCCAGTGTAGTTTTACTTTTAGTGTTTCCGTAGGGTAAAGTGTTCTCCCAGGTTGACAACTCAACTTCTAAATGCTGACCGAACCTCCTGTCGAAGGAGCTCTAAGTCTCCCATTAAGCTAATAGCGAACACACAACTTTTTCTCACACACAGTGCAATGTTACTGTAGCTCTGTGTCTGGAAGTAGGGGAGTAAGACAGATGCGACCGTCCAGCTGTGACACTGCCAGAGGCAGAGAGACTGTTTGTGCCGTGTGGCCAAAGAGTCAGGGGTGAAAGCGCTGTACCAGGGAAGGGGCTTTGGGCCTGGGGAGAAAGGAACAGAGACCCAGCTTGTAAATATTATCTCAGGCTCAAACTTGATGTCTTTCGGGTCTTTTTTCCCTACAAAACAGAATGCACATCTTACTTTAAAGAGGATTTTCTGTAGTATAAAATTGCATGTTTATTAATTTTTAAAGTTACATTTTGCAACCTTTTACCTTTTAGCATTTTCTAAGTATATGTGAAATAGAGAATGTGTTTCTAGGGAATAATAGCTGAGTCTTAGATCTCATCTTGGAGCTACGTCATAATGAGCACTTCATTACATTTCTTTTCTATAGGCTGATTCTGATACATTTCCTATGACAGAGACAGTGGGATTACCATATGCATTGTCTAAAACATCCTGTGTATTAAAGGAAAGTAGCATGCTGTGTATTATGGATTTGAGGGAAGATAGTAAGCTGATTACTGTGTGCAAAATGATTTGTGTGTCAGTATTTTTTTAAAAATGACAGTTTGGCCCTGGCTGGTGTAGCTCAGTGGATTGAGCACGGGCCTGCGAACCACACGATCGTGGTTCGATTCCCAGTCAGGGCACATGCCTGGGTTGCAGGCCAGTTCCCGGCAGGGGACACACCAGAGGCAACCATACATTGATATTTCTCTCTCTCTCTCCTTCCTTTCCCCTCTAAAAATAAATAAATAAAATCTTAAAAAAAAATAAAAATGACAGTTTGCATTTAGTAGCTGTTTGTTAATTCACTTAACTCTTGATGTGAAATAATTTACTGTGGTTTTATAAAGTAACATGAAAATATGGTTGGGTTTTTTTTTTAATTTTGTTTTTCATAACAAAATTAAAAAACTTTTTTGTGCACATCCCAGCCTCAGCAGGAAGTTGATTTGAATTCTCCACGAACCACCACTTTGGAGAGACAGACTTTCTATTGTGTTCCAGTGCCCGGAGAATCCACGTGGGTAAAAGAAATATCCTTTATTGGCAGTTTCTTTTGTAGTAAATGGTTCCTGATCATTTTCTTAATTGAAAAACCCATCATTTGGATTTCAGGTTTGTAAAAATTTAAGTCTTTTTACTCCAGTGAAGCCAGCTGGTGTTAGGGGTTGGGGGTGGGGGGCGCCTATGAAGCAATGAAGTATCCGTCACTTAGAAACGGTAAAATCTTGGCACTTCCCTGTAGTGAGGTGCTGGTAAAAAGATTGAGGTAGATTTAAAGATTGAAAAAGAAGGCCACCATGGTAATGAGGTAAACAATTAGGTGGTCACTTCTCTCTTGTTGCAATTTAGAAAGTGCCCCCAAGAGAGTTGGGCATGGAGTGGAGTTCGCCTGGTGAATTACTCCTCGTTCCAGGATCATTTCCAGGTGCTCCCTGTGGTCCAGTGCTTGAAAGGAGCTGCTTCCTGTCTTCTGTCCACATTGTCCTTTTTTTTTTATTTAAATATTTTATTTATTTATCTTCAGAGGGGAAGGGAAGGAGAGAGGGAGAGAAATATCAATGTATGGTTGCCTCTGCTGAGGACACACAATGTATCGTGTGTCCCCTGCCGGGAACTGGCCTGCAACCCAGGTATGTGCCCCGACTGGGAATCGAACCGCGATCCTCTGGTTCGCAGGCCTGTGCTCAGTCCACTGAGCTACACCAGCCAGGGCCATTTATGGTTCTTTACAGCAGGGGTAGGGGGCGTAGGTTAAGCTACTAGGTTCTGCTGACCAAAACTGGAAGCCAGCCTTCTTTTAAATACGTTTTCAGCCCTGGCTGGTGTAGCTCAGTGGACTGAGCGCAGGCCTATGAACCAGACAATCATGGTTCGATTCCCAGTCAGGGCACATTCCTGGGTTGCAGGCCAGTTCCCGGCAGGGGCCAGTTCCCAGAGGGGGGTGCACGAGAGGCAACCATGCATTGATGTTTCTCTTCCTCTCTCCTTCCCTTCTCCTCTAAAGATAAATAAATAAAATATTTTTAAAAATGTGTTTTCATTTTGAGCACATTGCCAATTTAGCAGTCTTTTATTAGTCATATAATTAACATAACTTAGGATGTTTCTCAATACACGGTGGTCTTTCCTTAACCTTCTATTTAACGCCTACATGAACACCAGCCAAGCTCGAGTCACTCCTTCCACATCGTACACGCCCAGCCGTCACAAGAGGAGTTACGAAGACGATGAAGACATGGACCTACAGCCTCACAAACAGAAAGACCAGCATGCAGGGGCCAGACGGACAGGTGGGTTCCTCCGACTTCCCTCTCCCTCTCCTTGGATCCGTCTTCAGAGTGCGCCGTTGCGTAACACAGCTCTGGATTCAGGAGCCAGCGGCGGTTTGACAGCCTAGCGTTCACGGGTATCAGAATTACAGGCACTGCAGAATTGCAGGGTGGAGAGTTTTTGCAGGACGCTGGTCAGACTGCGCAGTTAGGATCGTGTAGTAAGCCGTTGGTGCTTTGCTGTCCATTTTTAAGGGTATGCAGTGGTTAGCTGAAATGGGTCTTTTAATTGTAGAGAGAGAGGAAGGGGGAGAGAAAGAGGAATATTGATTGGTTGTTCCACTTACGGATTCATTGGTTGATTCTTGTATGTGCCCTGACCGGGGATCAAGTCCACACCGTGGCCTGTGGGGACGATGCTCTGAGACTGAGCTACCCAGCCAGGGCCCTTTATGTTCACTTCTCTCTCAGCCCTTAGGTAATGTGCAAGGTAGTGGTTTACCCTAAAAATGATTTATTCATGTCTGAAAACAGCCTTCTTTACTGTCTTGTAGTGGCGCTTCAATCTCAGACGGAAACACAGGCAGCTGTGACACACTGCGTTGCCTGTTCCTAAACTTTAAAGGAGGCGGCCCTTACAAGAGGCGCGCTTCTGTCCTGTTTACCTATGTTTGCGGTAGCTTGTTTCTTAAAACACACCTGGTTCTGATTAAAAGAAGAGACCAAACGTTGACATTTTCTGAGAGAGCGAATTACACAATCTGTGTATCATTATTGATCTCACTGATTGCAGTTTTTATGCGTGGCGGCTCTCTGTGCTCTGGCAGGTGGATATGCTTGTCTTTGTGTCTCCTGTGTTCGCTCACTCACTTCTCTTTATACTTCTAACGAGATGGCAGATTAAAGGAAGAGGAGGCAAAGCAAGCTAGCCCACTGGTCTCCGCCAGATCAGGTTGCGAGAGCAAACACAAGTCAGGGGTGAGCAGAGAACTCCTAGTGAACTTCATTTAATTATATCTTAGTCTGGAATACTTTACCGGCTTTAAAGTTGGAATGCTTTACAGCAAATACAGACACACATAGTATTTTTCTCCACCTACCCCCAGTGTCTATTAAAATTAGTGGTGTGTCATAATAATAAATGATCTTAGGTGATTCTTTCTTACCACATAAGCACTTGCTCCTCCTTTCTGTTTCCGCCCCTGTTTGAATGCCGTACTGCCAGGCTTTTAACTTTTCATTCAAGCACATTATTTCTATAGAGTTTAGCTTCTTGGTTTCTGGGCAGTCTTTCAGGCTATAAATATTTTTAACCTTTTTCTGAGAAGTATAGATTCACAAGCAGTTGTAAGAAATAATAGAGAGACCCTGTATACCCTTGGCCCAGTTTCCCCCAGTGGTAACATCTTCTCTAATTACAGTAGAATATCATAACCAGGAAGCGGACTTGGATACAATCCATTGACTTTGTTCAGAATTCACGTTTTTTACACACACCTTTGTGTGTGTGCTTAGTTCCATGCAGTTTCATCACGTGTAGATGCATGTGCCTGCTACAGGCAGGCGAGTTGCAGGCCAGTTGTTACTTGGATGTCTCATGCCGCCCTATTAGAAGTGTGCCCACCTCTCTCCTGCCTCTGCTGCCCCAAGTCCTTCACCCTGGCGCCCACTAATCTCTTCTCCATCTCTGTGATTTTGTCGTTTGAAGGATGTCATGTAAGCGGAACCTTACAGTATGTTAACTTCGTGGGTCGCCATTTTTCAGCAGGATTCCCTAGAGCTCCGTCCAAGTGGTTCCGTGTGTCAGCAGCTTATTCCTTTTTATTTCGGAGCCGCACCCCACAGTGCAGCAGGCTGTGTGTCGGTTCTAATTAGTTACCAGCCCTGAACGGTCACAGTTTGGGTTACAGGCTCTCTTTCAATCATCGTTGCACCCCAACCACTAGTCAGGTTCCTGGTAGATAGTGGATGGTAATAAATATTTGGCAAATGAATTTATTGCTGTGTGGTTTTATTCTGCTTGCTAAGTAGAAAACGGTGTTCTCCCAGGTGGTTCTGTTGTCGGTAGCCCACGAGTTCCTTAGGTCAGAGATGTCAAAGAAACACTATTAGATATTAACTTTTAAGAGCACTTACACTGGAAATTGGGGCGGGGATTTGTCGCCATTTTAATGTAGGAGAAACGGTGATTATATTTTTCAGATCATCATCGTAATAGTCTTTGTTCTTACAGGCCAGGCACAGGGCTTTGCTAATACGGGTTACTTCCTTAAAAAGTTTGTGAGCTCAGAAGCATCGTTTATATCAGACGGGAAAGACTCCTTAGGAAGGTTCTTTATCTGCAGAAGGCCTTCGAAGTGGCTAAGCACAGTGCTCTCCTTCGAATTTAGGGAATGTTGGTGGTCTTCAGTGGTGTGGCGAGCCGAAACGTCTGGAAACGGAAGCTTCTACCGGACACCAGCGGAGCTGCCTGAGCCTGTCTCCCCCATTTGACCTGAACTTCCCCCTGCCGGGAGAGAAGGGCCCTGCGTGCCTTGTAAAGGTAGACCTTTCGCAGACTGCCCTTGACCTAGATGTGTTTTGTGTCTAGAAACTGCAGTGGGAAACTCGGGATTTGTGTCAGCTTCCCGTTGCTGCCATAACAAGGCACCATAAACTTGGTGGCTTAGAAGAACAGACATGTATCCGCTTCTAGGCTTTAGGTCAGCGTTTGACAGGGGTCTTCCTGGGGTAAAACTGAGGTGGGGCTGCATTTCTCTGGGGGAGAATCTGTTTTGCCTTTTACTGTTTCTAGAAGTGGCCACCCACCCACCTTTTCTTGGTTTGTGGCCCCTTCCTAGCCAGCAGCAGTGCATCTCTCCGACCCTTTTTTTCATAGTCCCGTCTCCAAGGGCAGACAGGGTTCTCCAGTTTTAAGGGCCTGGTGATCAGACTGGGCCCACCCAGCTAATCCAGGATAATTTCCTTATCTCAGGGTTCTTAAGTTAGTCACTTATGCTTATGAAAGAATAGTCACAAATTTCAGGAATTAGGATATAGACAATTTTGGGAAGTCTGTTTTTCTGCTCTCTTCCTATATTATTTCTGAATTTCTAATATCTACTTTATTTCCACTAGTCTTCCTTCTCTTGCCAAAATCCATTTCTCATTTGTATTTAAAACATAAGAAAAAATATTAATAGTTTGTTCTTTTATTTTTTTAAGATTTTATTTATTTTTAGAAATTGGAGAAGGGAGGGAGGAAGTGAAAGAGAGAACCACCACATTAGTGTGTGGTTGCCTCTTTCGCGCCCCCAACTGGGGACCTGGCCCACAACCCAGGCAGGTGCCCTGACTGGGAATCGAACCAGTGACCCTTTGGTTCCACAGGTCAGCACTCAATCCACTGAGCCACACCAGCCAGGGCTTGTTATTATTACTTTACTTAAAGACTTCTATCTTAGGCTTGTTTGGTGTTACTTAGTCCTAACAACATGTTGTCATGTGGTCTTTTGTTAGGTCTATGAAGACTGGGATTGTTTCAAAGTAAACGATGTTCTTGAGTTATACGGCATACTCTCTGTGGATCCTGTGCTAAGCATACTGAATAATGAGGAAAAGTGAGTCTTTTGTTCTTTTTTGATAACTATTAGCAGAATAGAGATGAATGGATTTTCTACTTACTGAATAATAGCTACCTGGTGGCTTTTAAGGAAAAGACACAGCATTTTGAGACATCCTGTCATATTTAATGTTCCCACTGATGGCTCAAGAACCTGTTTTGAAATAACCAAACGAGTAGACGTACTGTATCCCTTTGAGCGCAGTGACAGCACATTGTGTTTACACAGTGGCTGCTCTCAAAGTGTGGAACACATGTTGTGTCATTGTGCAGTCAGGCCATCCGGAAGTCTGGGGGGTGACGAAAGAGGAGCTATTTTCTGGTTTTCAAGGAGATGTACAGGTAGAACTGTTCCTAGCCTGAATGCTCACTTTTTTCAGAGATGTGTATTATTTTCACATCTCCACAACTGACGGATCTCGGAATTAAGCTCTGTCCCCCTCTGCAGGGACGCCTGTTCCCTTCTGGACCCGATGGAGTGCACAGACACAGCCGAGGAGCAGAGAGTGCACAGCCCCCCCGCTTCCTTAGTGCCAAGAATTCATGTGGTGTTGGCCCAGAAGCTGCAGCACATCAACCCATTATTGCCAGCTTGCCTTAACAAAGAGGAGAGCAAAACCTGTAAGTGCTAAGGCCTGTGGCCCAGAGACTCTTGTCCCCAGTGTGTGTCAGGAGCTGCCTGTGACGTGCACTCACTCACAATGGAACTGAGAGTCAGGTCCTCATTCGTCAGAGTAATCACTGTTCCTTTGCCCCATAAGCCTTTAGGTTAATTCCTTTTGCTAAATGCAGGGCTGTGGGGGGGGGGGGGTGTTATAAGCTGTCTCATTTTGAAGATTGGCACTTCTGGTTGACTGATCTTGGTAAGTCGTTGCTGGTCATCTACTGACTTACAGTGCTTTTTGTTCCACAGAGTTAACCTTTTTAACCTAAGACACTTGAGAGGAGCTGGTGTGTTTATTCTGAATCTAGTCTCCCTTCCTTCTCCAGTTGTTTCGAGCTTCATGTCCGAATTGTCTCCGGTCAGAGCAGAGCTGCTTGGGTTCCTAACCCATGCCCTTCTGGGAGACGGTTTGGCTGCTGAGTACCTTATATTACATCTCATCTCCACTGTGTAAGTGCCGTGTCCCTCGTGGGGATCAAGGGGGTTGGGCTTCGTTGAAAGTGAGAAAGAGCAGGAGGTTTCCTCGGAGGTTTCCGAGGTTTTCATCATCAGGTGGTTTATTCAGTGTAACAAAACCAAATCAAAGATTTTGTTAGACTGAATCAAAGACAAATTCCTTTTCTACCTTTTCTAAGTTTCACATTTAGCATTTTGATTCTCTTTAAATGTAAAAGCCAAAGTCAGATCAGGGACCTGGAGAAACGTGAACTGTTCTACCTTTTTTGAGTTTGGAATTCTGTGTCTGTACATCTACGGCCCTTTGTCTAACAGTCAGCGGGTCTGTCGTGGGCACAGCCAGCTCCGTGTGGGTGTGGGCACCCCTGCTCTCACATCACTCTGGTCCTCTTTTCTGATGTCAAAGGTAATGTGCGCACCTTCAGCAAATTCCAAGAGCATAAATAAAAAATAGAAATCGTCTGCAATCGCTCCACTTAGAGATCACCCCCGTCAACACACTCCAGCACACGTTCGTGCCGTATTTTTGTTTACACTGTATACATTCCCACGTCGTTCTCAGCTGTGCTCCAAACACAAATCCAGTTTGCTCTTGCCACTTAATATGTATTAAACATCCATCAAAAATATTTTAAGATTTTCACTTATTTTTAGAGAGGGATAGGGAGAAAGAGAGGGAGAGAAACATCAATGTGTGGTTGCCTCTCATACACCCCTACTGGGGACCTGGCCGACAACCCAGGCATGTGCCCCGACTGGGAATCGAACTGGCGACCCTTTGGTGTGCAGGCTGGCACTCAGTCCACTGAGCCACACCAGCCACGGCTCCATAATTCTTGATGAACTTTTTTTTTGTTTTACCCTTGGCTTGTTTATTGGTTAATATTAGTCACTGGTTAATAACAAAAATAGCTTCTAAGTTCCTCTTTTCCCCTCTGTGTGTTGTTCTGTTTCTGAGTTCATCGGCTCCCACTCTCGGGTTATGTGTGTTCAGTCACAGCCCTCATTTCTCAATGAACTTTTGAATGGCTGCACAGTATTTCATTATAGACCGTTGCACTGTTTCCCTAAATGTTAGAGTTTCCTAGTTTTTTCTAAACTACACTGCAGTACTGATCAGAATAATCTATTTTTAGTGACACTTAATTTTCCCATGTTTGTTTGTTTTATGGAAATCACCTGAGTATCACAGATTGCTATTTTTCCCCTAGGTATACAAGAAGAGATGTTCTTCCGCTAGGAAAATTTACAGTTAACTTGAGTGGTTGCCCACGGAACAGTACCTTCACGGAACACTTGTATCGAATTATTCAACATCTTGTTCCAGCGGTAAGATCGGTATAAATATGTATTATAAATCTGAGCACACTTTTAAAGTCCATCTAAATGTCTTTCATTCAACCCAAATATTTAACTCTGAGATTTACAAGATGTTTTGATGGGGAAACAGAGCCTGCCAAGCTCCATAATTTAAAATACACTCGCCCCAAAACATTTCACTGTTGCCTTAGCAGAAATTTCTGTAAATGTAACAGTGAACCCAGGTACAGTTATGCTCTCAAGATTGTGCTCTCAGCGCCGCCAGTTTGCATGTAATGTGGGCTCCTCCGTGTGCACCGAACATGCGCCTCTTTCACAGCTTGCGTGGTGTTCACAACAGAGCAGGCAGCCCGCCTGCGTGGAGCCGGACCCTGCACAGAGCCACGCCTCGTTTTGTCGGGCTCTGCTTCCTTTGGGGTGATTTGCCTGTACCTGTGACGTGGCCTCCCTCTCCTATTATCTTTGACTTCAGTGAAGCCAAAGTACAAAAATCCTTTAAATTTTGAAAATGTGCCTGGTCTCTTCCTCAGCACTCTTCTCGCCCACCCCAGTTTCGACCCCCGCCACAGCACTGCTGCTTAGGCCAGAGAGCTGGAAGAGCAGGGTGCAGCGGGGTGCAGTGGGAGCAGGGAAGGGGCGGGAGCACTCCTGGGGTGGAAGGAGGCGGCGCAGGGCTTACACAGGTGTGCTGTGACAGCTGGCCCCGGAGGTGGCCTGCAGCCCAGGCGAGTGCACTGGGAGACCAGCAGTGCCAGCCACAGCTCTGTGCACCCTGCGCCTTGGTGTTTCTGGAACAGTTCACGAATCTGCAGTGGTCTGTGGTGAATGACTGTGATTTATATTCAGAGAGCACAGAGGAAAGTTAGCTCTTCTTTCCCCATCTTGCAGAGTACATAACCGTTTTCTGTTTTGTTGCCCTGTGGGAGGTTAAAGAAGTTCTGCTTCCAGGTACTTGTTTATGGTTCACTGGTAAAATAAAAATGAATCGAAAGAATACTGAACAAGACAGTTGAGAATAAAGCAGCTCATAGTGAAATTCTGATTTAGGATATAGGTACAATTTCTGCTTAAAAGAACTCAAGAAACCATGAGACTACTCTCGGGAATTGACAAGATCTTTCTGTAGAAAACACAATATTTAGTTCCAAATACATGTTTTCTTAAAACCGGAAACTTCCCACCCACCCTACTCATTAAAAATTCTCTTTGCAGTCTTTTCGTCTGCAGATGACTATAGAGAACATGAACCACCTGAAGCTCATCCCTCACAAAGACTACACAGCCAACCGCCTGGTCAGTGGGCTTCTCCAGCTCCCCAGCAACACGTCTCTCGTGGTGGACGAGACTCTGCTGGAGCAAGGCCAGCTGGACGCCCCGGGTGCGTGCACAGTGTTTCCCTTCCGCTTCTGGCCCGAGAGCCAGATCTGGTAAAGGCTTCTTAAAAGAATAGCTGTAATCAAAGATTTAGATTTCAGAAATATTTAAGGTAAAGGCTTGCCACATGAATTTAATTAAAACACGCACATATTATAAATTGTGAACCTCAACGGTGTTTTGTCACATTTTATCAAAATGGTCTAATGAAAACCACAATGAGATACCACTTAACACCAGTCAGAATGGCCATCATAAACAAAGAAACAAACAACAAGTGCTGGAGAGGTTGTGGGGAAAAGGGGACTCTAGTTCACTGTTGGTGGGATTGCAGACTGGTACAACCACTATGGAAAATAGTATGGAATTTTCTAAGAAAACTAAAAATGAACGTGCCTTTTGACCCAGCAATTCCACTATTAGGAGTATATCCTAAGAACCCTGAAGCACCAATCCAAAAGAACCTATGCACCCCGATGTTCATAGCAGCACAATTCACGATAGCCAAGAGTTAGAAGCAACCTAGATGCCCATCGGTCAATGACTGGGTCAAAAAGCTATGGTGCATTTACACAATGGAATTCTATGCCGCAGAAAGGAAGAAGGAGCTCCTACCCCTTGCAACATCATGGATGGAACTGGAAAGCATTATGCTGAGCGAAATAAGCCAGGCGGTGAAAGACAAATACCATATGATATCACCGTTAACAGGAATCTAATCAAAACAAACAAGCAAGCAAAACATGACCAATGACACTCAAATATGGAACAGGCTGACAGGGTCCAGAGGGGAGAGGGGAGAATCATAGGGGAAAAGGGGATGGACTCACATGAACAAGTATAAAGGACACATGGACAATAACTAAGGGTGGGGGGTGGAAATGGGAGGGAGGCGGGGAGCATGGGGCGGGGGGTGGGCAGGGTTGGGAATATAAGACATAAAGCTGTACTTGAACAAGAATTAAATAAAAAGTTATTTTTAAAAAAATGGTCTAATGATAGAACAAGTAAGCAGTGAACAGCTGAAGTCTGAAAAGGGAAGAGGTTTTAGTCACAATTACCTAAAAAAAAAAGTGTAGAAAAGGTCTCAAAAAAACATTGTTTACCGCTCAATGTGAAAATAAAAATCTTTTCAAACAATCTCTGAGAAAAAAGGTCAGTAATAGATCACATGGTTTGAACCAATCTTAGTTGATGGAACATTATGAAAAGAAAGCAAATATATCTGTTCAAATGAGAATTAAGACACTGTTGGTGATAAGTTCAGTGGGAAAAGATAGAATTAAAAACAGTGCGGGGGGGTACATAATATGGCAAAAATGAGTGGCGTGTCATATTCAATAACATGTCTATGGATATATAGAATTTTAGTTCTACCATAATATTTTAGCCTTGAACCCACCGCATAAAAAGTAATCATAACTAATTGGGAGCCTATTTTTTGCCTAATTGCATACTAGATGCTTGTTTAGATTTTGGGGGGTCTTTTGCCCCAGAAATACATTTGTCTAGTGTGACAAATACCTCATAAGAAGCCCATTACTGAATGAACATGAAGCTTAGTGAATTGAATAGTGTCTCATGTACTGTTGTTAAAAAGTAGAAACCTCATGTCTTACAATCAGCGTCAGCAAAACTACCTTATTTTTGCTGTATATAATGTGCTTCCGTGTATGGCGCACCCTTATTTTTCTCTGAAAAATTTGGGCAAAAAATACGTGCTATACACGGCAAAATACGGTGATTTGTTTAGGTGATTAAAATGAAATAACTAAAAAGTTATTTTATTGCCTTTCTAGGTGTTCATAACGTGACAGCCCTGAGCAACTTAATAACTTGGCAGAAGGTGGATTATGATTTCAGTTACCACCAGATGGAATTCCCCTGCAATATCAATGTTCTGATTACTTCAGAGGGGAGGTCACTCCTACCGGTATGATGAGTCATTTTTAAATGGAGAGGTTATATGGGAAAGATAACTGTATTTTCTCTTGGCTGCTGCTTATTAGTAAGCTAACCTGGTTTTAAAAATTTAACTGCTGATTATCAGTAAGGCACTGATGAATTCCCACATCTAGGCATAGAAAGTAGAAGCTGCCCATAACTTGCCTGATAACACCCAGACCTTTGTTCTTGCTGCCTCTGCTCCATTGTTTTCTGCCCGTCTCACGTGAGCAATATTTTAGAGTTCCTTTTGGAGTGTTCCTGACGATGATTTTCATGCTTTATGGTGAAAGGCTCTGGTAGCCTCACCAGGGGCGCTGACAGGTCTCTTAATGGTGAGAAGTACCCTCGGGTGTTGGAAGGGCATCGCGTGTCTCTGTGTAGTCATGTTCACTGGGATTCGTGAGAAAACGACTGGCAAATGAGGATGAAAGGGCCTATTTGGTAAGTTTTTAGTGGGAAAGTGTCAGTAAGATAGAGAATACATATTTCATGATTAAGGAAATCTTAAACATTTTAATTAGCTGCTTTGTAGAGGCTGGCTACCTTTTTATATGTTTGCTGATCCTGTTGAGGAAACATGAGTAACCAAGAAAGGGCTAACTTGTAATGATGGCTGAGGTAGGTGTAGTGTAACTTAATGCTAAAAAGTAGACCCCTCCCCCGCAATGAATAGTATTTTCAGTTCTCTTAGGGGTGGTAGAGATGATGCATCCATTTGCCTGAGATTTGTATTAATTTAGGGACTTGGAAAATACTGTGCTGTTCCTCTTTTCAGGCAGACTGCCAGGTCCACTTACAGCCACAGCTGACCCCCCCGAACATGGAGGAGTACATGAACAGCCTTCTCTCCGCGGTGCTGCCTTCTGTGCTGAACAAATTCCGCATTTATCTGACCCTCCTGAGGTTCCTGGATTATAGCATATCTGATGAAATAACCAAGGTATGTTTGGGGTAAAATAAGGGATTTCCTTCTCAAAGTACTTACTAACCAACTTGTATTTATTGTAATGACTGATAAGGCAATTTCGTCATTTGTTTTCTGTAGGTCTGTATCCCTCTATTTCTGCCCTTGTCTTGTTTGAAGTAGCTTTTCCTGTATACAATTTTAATTTCCACGTCTTTTATACTTTTTTTTCTTAGTAGCTGCCCTGGTGGCTACAGTCAACCATCTTAACTATAACCGTCTATTTGGATTAATGTCAGTGTAATCATAATAATACACAAAAACTTTGCTTCTTTACAATTTCATTCCTTCTTCCTGTGTGCTTTATTGTCATACAGATTATGTCTTTATACATTGTCCATCAACATTTATAATGGTTGCATTATCCAGTTATCTTTAAATCAGAAGAAAAGTTACAAAGAAAAAGACATTGAGACTGCTTCTGTTTACCTTTGTAGTTCCCTTTACCACTGATTCTTATGTGGATTCAGTTACTTTGCCGTGTTCCTTTGTTTCAGCTAGAACAACTTTCTTTAGTATTTCTTATAGGGTAGATTGGCTTGTGACAAATTTTCTCTTAAGGTTTTGCTTATTTAGAAATGTCTTAATTTCTCCTTCATTGTTGAAGACTAGTTTTTGCTGGATCTAGAATTCTTTCTTGGGGGTGGGGGAGGGGTGTGTGTGTGTGTGTGTGTGTATGTATGTATGTAGGGGCTAGCCTTCCTTCACTTTCTGCTTGCAGAGAGTCACAAGGTTATTCAGAGGCACGAGCTTAGGGCCTGCTCAGATCTGAGCATGCACACAGACCTGTGCATGGCATGTGACCTTCTGAACTCCTGGCAATTTATTTGTCTCTTACATACACGTGGACATCTCATTCCCTGTCTATCCTCTTAAGGCTTTCAGTTAGCCTGCTGTTTGCCCCAATATTATCCAGTGCCTGAGGCAGCCGTGATATTAAGTGCTTCTGGTTGTGATGGGGAAGAAGCACCGGTCATACCGGGCATGCTTCAAGGCAGGTTAAAGACAGCTTTGCAAATGGGTTCTTCCAGGGAACCACCAGCCAGCCAAATGATAACAATTCTTGGCCCGACTACCCTCTTTGGGGGTTTGCCAGGCTGTCCGTTTTCAGGGCTGCTTGGGAGATGGGCTGGGAAATAGGCCAAGTTAAAAGTCCTGAAGCTCAGTGTTCTCACTTCTGTCTTGAGTAAATGCTATGAGGCGTCTGGTTGATTTTCCAGCTTTGAAGAAGCTGGTGTTGATCATTTTTACTATTCTTATTCCCTTTAATGGTGGAGAGACTTTTCAGAGGCCTGCACTCTGCCATTTTTGCTAATGTCATTGTTCTGTGTTTAAAGGCGTCCTGTTTATTGCGCACATTGCTGACCTATCTGTTTGCCTGGTCTTCTCAAATGAATCCGAGTTTCACTTTGTTTGGAATACCTTCCTCAGTAGTGTTAGCCATACGCATTAAGTTTGGTGACCCTTTCACCCGTGTCATCTCATTTGTCTGAGAAGCAGGGCTGACTTCCTCAGGTTTATGTCAGTCAGGGACCACATTACTTCCCTTTTCCCTATTTAATACAAGTGTCGTTTCCTGCTAAGGAATGGTTTTAAAGTCAAAATTTTGTTCTACTCTCTTGATAAAGGCCGTTGAAGATGACTTTGTGGAAATGCGCAAGAACGATCCTCAGAGCATCACTGCTGATGATCTCCACCAGCTGCTCATTGTAGCTCGGTGAGTGTGCCTGCCAGTACAAGTCTGGTTAAAGTGAGGCATGAATAAAAGCCCCTGGCTTACTTAGGAATAACTGAGGTAGACTTCTAAGAATAGAAAGGAACTTTTTGTTTTTAAAAACACCTTGTGAAGTAGCATTGTGTTTGGACCATGACTACTTCCAGGGAACCACCCAGCATGCTGCTTGTTCTTTAAGCTTCTAAAAGCGAGTCATCCTCCAAATTTGCCTTAAAAGATTCCTTTGTAGAAGTCTGACTTTGCATCCCTACTAGAGATCTTATCTCCTAAACCAGTATTCCTAGGTCTTAAAAATGAAAAAACGAAGTACCGTTATTATCCTAGGTTTGGACTTAAATTGTGTGTCTCTCTTTCAACGTAGGTTTCTGTCTCTCAGTGCCGGTCAGACCACACTGTCAAGAGAACGATGGCTAAGAGCAAAGCAGCTAGAGTCTTTGAGAAGAACCAGGCTTCAGCAACAGAAATATGTGAATGGAAATGAACTTTAAACATCTGATAGCTATGAAAGAATAATGGGCAAATTGTAGCCACATTATTGTACAATTCAAATACCATTTATACCATTGTTTTATAGATAATTTGTATCAAAAACCAATGACTTTTCCTGAAATCAAGCCTGGTGACATCTGAAGTTTATATCATATTCAGTAAGGGCTTTTACCTTGCTGGTTTTATGGAGCTTTTGGAGTTTGTTTTATAATTATAAATTAGTAACAATGTACAAAAATTGTATTTGATATTAAAAGTTTAATATTGATAAGATAATGTTGTTGATTATACCATTTCCTTAGCTTCAGCTAAGTCAAAGGCCAGACTCTGTTAAAATGCTAGCAGCAACGTCATTTGAAGAAAGCCGTAGCAATTCTAAAGTCTGGAATTGTTCACTCCAGATTTTTACGTCTTTCCAGTTACTAGTGGATCTGAAGGTGTCTAGTGGTTGAATGTTTGGGAAATGAAACCATAGAATTTCACATGACTTCCCAAACATCTGATCATGGAACCTTTTCCCTATTTAATAGTTGTTAACCTGCAAAACCAGCCTTTCATGTGGCAGTGGTTCCCATACTTTTGGAATTCACAGACCAGTAATGTTTCTCAAAAATTTGAGATGGACAAGGTCGCCAATTTATTTTGCCAACTTACCTGAAAGAAATCACTGTATTATCACCATTATTTTTTTCATAAGAGGAAAATCTCAGAATGAGATACTCCTTTAAATGGAATAAATGCACCTTTTGCGGGGGGGCAGGAAACACAACCCACTCCATTGTCCTTATTTTTCTCATTTCACCACAGTGCATTTGGGAACCACTGTTTTATGGGACACATTTAAGCAAATTCCACCCTATGAAGTTGTTTTGCCCAGATATTAAAGAGAGCAAAAAAAAAAAGTTAACTTTTTAAAAGAGCCTTCTTTAGAAAAAAAGATTTAAATTCTTTTCCTAATGTCATTTAATTTCTTTGATGATTGTATTAGATTTTGAACTTTATTAGCTCAGCTAACATCTGCTAGTCTAGAATGCCCTGATAAAACTGTAAGTAGGGTTTTCTCAGACCAATTAGTTTTTATGTAAGTTTTTTTTTAAGATGTTATTTATTTATCTTTAGAGAGGAAGGGAAGGAGAGGAGAGAAGTATCAATGTATGGTTGCTTCTTGTGAGTCCCCTGCTGGAAACTGGCCTGCAACCCAGGCATGTGCCCTGACTGGGAATCGAACCGCAATCGTGTGGTTCACAGGCCCGCACTCAATCCACTGAGCTACACCAGCCAGGGCTTTATGTAAGTTTTTAAATGAACAAAAATATCATTTATAGCTAGAAAGCAAATCAATGCAGCACAGTATAATTATGGAATCCAAAATATTTGGGAAGGTTAGAAAATTACTGAAGCAATCAGTGGTTGTATATAAAGATTAGTTTCAGTCAGTTACTTACCTAGTTGGAACATTAGTAGTTCAGTTAAAACGAGTCCCTCAACTCCACCCCCCAGCCTAAATTGACATTGCTAACCAAGGAAATTGGGCCAGCTTTGAAAATCAAGGAATTTACTATGCGGAACAAATGAAAGTGAAAATTTACTAGTTGTTTCACTTTTCCTAAACTCAAATCTATTTTTATAAACTAATGTAAATAATCATTTAGTATTCTGGACTGGTTTTCATTTTACTAACTCAGACTAGACCAGGGGTGTCAAACTCACTTTTACGGGGGGGGGGGGGGAGTCACATTAGCCTTGAGGCTGCTTCAAAGGGCCAAATGTAATGTCAGCCCTTTAACCGTTAAGGAATAGTTGTTTTTATAGAGTCCTAAAATTAGTTCAGCCCTTAGAAAGCAACTGCGAGGCTGATGTGGCTCCCGGTGAATGAGTTTGACACCCCTGGACTAGACCTTCCTTAATGAAAACCCAGTGGATTTAGGGGAATAACTTAAACAGAGTAGACTAGTTACCGTGTGTTTATTGTACCGATGTGAACTGTAATTTACCAGAGGAGTGCGGTCTAGCAGAAAAGCTCCCTTGAAAGGAAAACCTTCCAAAGAAATAAAACGCATCCCATGTGATCCGTGTGGAGGAGACCCTGCTGCCTCTGGGTGGAAAACCACGTCCTCGGACTCACGTCCCACTTGGAAAGGGGGTAGGACGGGAGAGACCTCCAGGCTTCCGAAATCCTTTCCTCCCTGCTACACACGTGGACATTATAGCTGTTGATCCGATGTGATGTTGATCTGTTTCCATCACCAAGAAACTGAACAGACATTACCGTAATTGAAATTAAAGATCACCTTAATTTTAGTCTTCAAAAATCTCTTCAAAACTAATTTCTGAGGAGCTTAAAACACATTTTATCACAACTTTGCTCGTGCTGTGGGGCAGTTAATATATTCAAGAAAAGTTGGTAAAGAACAGGATAAAACATTCATTTTCAGTGTTTAGATTTTAAAATCTGATAGTTTGTGATCCATTTCATCATTTTTTAAAATGAAAACATTTCAAAAGAGTAAAATATTTGGAAAGGCTGGGACAAGTGTCATAGAAAACTTGCTTATGAAGTCTTTAATTCAAAAATCAAACCCTTATCTTTAAAATGTTACTGAAGGAATTCTCATACATTGTCACTTTAAATTACAACAGTTCTTTATTTTTAAATAGTCACAAGATTTGATACTTCACATACACACAAAAAGATACCACTAATAAATAACAAAAGTGGAAATACTTAGCAAAGTTACAACAGACATAATGTTTAGCTGAGAATCACTTCAACAGAGTAAGGCTCTAAAGATACCAGACCAACCAATACTTATTTGGAATAAACTGTAACTTCCTTAGAGTATGGGCTTACAGAAGAGGCCCTGTTTCCATGTGGTCAGGTTTACAGTCATAAAGCCAATTTTGGCACAACTGTACTCAGACTAGGTTTCAATAGTTGTAACAGTCTATACAAGATGTTAAGGAATGACCCCTACAAAAAATTAAAACTTGAAGACTTTTAAGAATTAACAATATCCAGTGAGTGTACATTCTTACCTGAAAACAGCAAAATTAATAGGTGCTGGTATTCACATTGGATGTCTCAGGTTTTGACTGACATTTCTTAATGCTCCTAGATTTTGGGGTGTACAAGGTGGCAGAAAATTTAAAATTTGTTTAGAGGGGGAAAATTAGGATTAAATGGGCAGACATTTCCTGACTATGCCAATAACCTTCAATTCTTCATAGGGAATGGTTAAGCTGTCAAAACAAAAGTTTTAAATTTTCAAATGCTTCTCCATATTAGTAACACTTTTAAACCCACTAAAAACTAAATGTATTACCTTGTAGAGGTAACACAGAAATGAAAATTATAAAAAATGCTAATCCCTAAATGCATCCATGACCATCCTTTGTGTCCACTTCATACACTCGACCCTCCCACCCCACCCACTCCCAAACAGGTTCAGATTACTATGTCCCAAAGTAATCTATTCCGGAATTAGCTTCAAAGAGACAAACTGCTCTGTAGTGTATCAGCTACTCCGGCCTACACATTGTAGGACGATGCACTTCTCGTCCTCAAATTTAGAAACCTCTGACAACCTTTCCCAATAAACAATCTAAAATCCCAAGATTCAAAGTCAGTACAGGTTAAAAGAGCCCCATATGTGAACGTTTTTGTGTTTCTTTTTTTGAGGGGGCAGATTAAGTAAAAGCCACAGGATTCTTTGTGGCTAAAAACTAAATCTGAATTATTCGTGTCTGGCATTGCGTAAACATATTTCTAAGTTCATTCTGCTGGACTTCATTAACCACTTCAGGCTCTGCCGGGCTCTTCTGAACCCTGGCCACTGCAAAGTTGATCCCCTGGGTTAACCCGGCCTGGGTTATGTTAGCGACCTGGACCATGGAACTCCGGATCTTCGCGAAGGGAGACACTGCTCTGCTGCCGCTGCTCTCTGAAGGAGAAGGAGTTACATGAAGTCCAGTCTCAAGTTCAAGCATGCTGGATCCAGAGCCAGGGTTCTTTTGAGATACCACTGAATGCACTGGTTCAACAGACAAAAACTGTGAGCCTGTTGCAGAAAAAGACACATCTAATTGAGATGGTCGAGACGGTATCTGTTCCGTCAATTCAGATTGGGTTTCTTCATTAGAAACTCGATTGGTCGTTTGATTTCCTTCCTCACTAGCCTGCCGAGAAACAGATCTGATTTCTGATAGTTGAGTCATTTTGTTTTGTGCATCTTGTACAAATCTGTGGCAGTAAACATCCACAGGCTTGGCAAAGCCAGTCAATGTGTGTATATAATCAGCAGAAGGACTTTTTTTCAAAGGAGATTCATAGCGTTTTCCAAGCTCACTTCCGTGAGCAGCAACAGTAATCTCTGAAGGGGCATGAATGCTAATGTCAGTGCTGCTAATGGACTGGGATCGACTGCCTAACCGAGGTGCTGACGCAATAATGCCACAACTGGGAAGAACATAGTCTACTGGCCCTATGTTCTCTAAAGAATTAGCTAGCTGCCTGTCTTCGTCAGACTTGGAATTTGTAAGGAATTCATCCGAGTGGTAGGAGTCGTTATCTGAAGACATTTCCCCATCAGACTCCGCCTGGACTTTATTATCCATCACACTTGTGTTCTCCATGGTTTCAAGACTACTATCTGATTTCCAA
Source organism: Sturnira hondurensis (assembly GCF_014824575.4). NCBI lineage: Eukaryota > Metazoa > Chordata > Mammalia > Chiroptera > Phyllostomidae > Sturnira > Sturnira hondurensis. Next base: position 1,937,323 of record NW_028083884.1, read on the forward strand.
AGATTTACTTTTAAGTTTGGTTTTAGAAAATTAACCTTCATTTCAGGTTTTGCAAAATTTCCTAGCCTTCGTAGATTGCCAATATTTACATTGGATTTGGTCTGTTTCACTTTTTGATTTAGAGATGAAAATTTGCTCATTAAAAATTTTTTTCCTTGGGCCAGAGAGCCTTGGTTTTGAGATCTGATGCCAATAATGTCTTCATGAGGTTTACTGCTTTTCCTACAAATTAGAAGAGAAAAAAGTTTATTTCCCCTGGAATTCAACATACTAGTTCCAATTATTAAAGTGAAAACGCTGATATTTAAATTGGCTCCAATTTCTTGACCATGGTGCACTGCTGATTAATAAAGTCAGATAACCCCTTGGAGTTGATATGAGAACAAGACTGTGCAACAGAAATATGTGAGCTGTAGATGTTGCTGAAAATTTTCTAGCAGCCACATTAAATGTGAAATGAACTTTAATAGTACTTTACTTAAATTAAGCCAATATCTACGAAATGTTGTCATTTTAGCAGCTAACCAGTATTAAAAGAGAACGAGGTGCGTCTCACTCTTTCTCATCCTAAGTCTCTGGCACAGTCAGTGGGCAGTATTTTACAGGACGGCAGCAGAAGCCTCTGTACATCACATCGGTGACTGTTCCCAGGCACGAGGGGGAACGGGTGGCCTGGCTGTGTGACTCTAACCCCAAGTGCAGCAAGAAGGACAGAGACATCTCCCACATGTGCTGTCTTCATCTTCCTCAAGCAGGCATCAGGTGCGACACAGCCACGCTGGGGAAACACTAACAAATCCGCAGTGTCCTAATCCCACTCAACGCAGCTCTTTCTGGTGGGCTTCAGAGTTGGTCGCTGTCTGCTGCTGCATACTTGCTTTAACTGTATTCTCGTAAGCATTCAAACAGGAGGAGGAAGAGACTGGAGGAGGGGAGGGAAGCTTCCCGACTGTTGCCTCAGCCCACGTTTTTGCACATTCTGAGGATAAATTTTTCTCAAAAACACCAAAAAAACCCCACACCCAGAATTCAGGCTAATCGCATTTCAAAGGCTCCACATCCATCATCTAAATGGGCCCAGGCAACGCCAACTATAAATGGGAAGACCCACACACTCATCTACAGCACTCTAACTACAGCTGTCTATGCATATCCCAATTTGGCTGAATTCAAGTAAAGGCAGGGGAGGAAGATTTCATTTGCTGATGTTTCCCATGGATTATCTGAATTTATTTAAAAAGATTTGGGACATTTAACACCACTAAACTTGGCAGTTTCTTTGGCATCTCTCGTAACAGCTATAAATACATAAATACAAAGAACTGTGCTTTTGCCCCAGGTATCCCAAATGTTTGACTCTTGGCCATGAGACTTTCATAAAAATCACAACATTAAAAACTACAGAAAGAATTCTATTTAAAAAAACTAGTGTTTAAAATATACTGGCTATTTTCTCTACAAAGTTATTAACATTTGAGTGCTCCCCCCTTGAGTGTATTTTAAGAGTTTAAAAACATACCACTTGTGGCCTTAAATTTTAACAAAAAGTTACACTTTTTGATCCACAGAAATGTGATACTTCCCTTTCTAAATACCAACTCATTATCATAATGTGATCCCCTAAAATGTGTGTGCAAATACTTTTAAAGAAAACTGTGGATAATAATGTCTTTAATCATGAGAGGAAATCAAAGGAGCATACGCACCTCTCCAGTTTTTTCTCGATTACAGGTACGTCCAACCCCAGGGCTTGTTTGGTGATCTGCAGCATCTCCGCGATGCACTGAAGGGTATCTGAAACCCAAAGACAGCTGCTTGCCACTTTCACCAAAAACATACGGAAAACTACAGCAGTTCTAACTCAGAATCTAAATGAAATCTGTGATCTTCCAGTCAAATACACATTTATTTATTTGCTTCAATTTATAGAAAACTGCTACTTATCACTCCCCCCCTTAATTCGGTAACCTAAAACCAACTTTGACAGAAGAGTAAATAAAGAGCAAAGCAACCGAATCAGTTGCAATTAAGTGATGGAAGCCAAGGTAATACCTGTGAACAAGACAGACATGGTCCCTGACTACTATCCACTCGAGGCGAATGCGCTGGGAAAAGTCCAGCATCCACATCGCCACACACACACATAATAGAATTCCCATTATAGATTCCCTTGCCCCAAACTACATCATCAGTTCAAATAATCGCCCTGCCTTGCTGAGAACCAAGTTGCTATTTCAAGGTCTCAAACCACAAAGCTATTTCTCTGGATCATTTAGTTGGTAATGGCACGTACCCCCCGATTCCATGTGGGCTTATAAAAGCAGATAAAAAGTTATCACTCATTAATTTCATCTCTCTTCATTACCTTTCCCATCCTCTTCTGGATTGCGCATTACAGCTCTCAGTGTATGGAAATAGCCACTGACTCCTTTGCATCTATAGTGCAGTCGCATGCAGGAGAACTTTGGCTTACCAAAAAGAGTGGGTTCAGGACCTGAAGACCAAATGAGTATGTGTAAATCTTTCACATTTACTTTCTTCTAAATGTTCAAAAGATATTTAGCACCTTTATCTTCATAATCTAAAAGCACTCAAAATATAAGCTCATTGTGACAATTTGGTCTGATGAGAATATTCATCAAAACTTTTTCAGTCTCAAATATTTAAACTTTCTTGATCCCTGGGTTAATCTTCACAAGTAATAAAAAATAGTTGTTATATTATTGTATCTATCACTAATCTCTAAAGAAAAGAAAGGAGTCCTAGAAAAATAGACTACTGGGAATACCACTTTCTGGGTCTAATAAAATGTTCTACTGACTCCACAAATAATCTGACCTACTCTCGGAAGAACCAGTATTTGCTTTCTATGACTTGGTTAGTATCTTAAAATTTACCTATTTCTATTTTTTCCAGGTCTTCTAGACTTAGTCGTTGGTACTGGTTTACTTTATCAACTTCATCATCATAACTAGATAAAGGAAAAGAGATTAAAAAGAGGATTAAAATCAAAGGCATATTTGTCTTGTTAGCAACTTATCAGTTGCTAATAGTAGCAACTACTATGTAGTTAAAAATCTTCCACAGTGCAATACCTACAGTTAAATATTTTAAAAACTAGATGAAATCAGATTAACATATACATAGTTAACAGCTAAAGGAAAATCAGTTTATAGATTTACATTACAGAAATCAATTCACAGGAAAATAATTTAAGTTTTATAAAAATTTATACAAACAAAACCCAAAAAACCTAAACCTTAACCTAAAAGGAAGGCAGAAAGTACACGTACATATACTGAAGCTATGTATTTGTTAATAGTACAGCAGATAAATTAAATCCTAATCAAGAAGGAAAAATCCATGTGATCAATGATTGTGACCAACAGGTACCTGGACCAGTGACTAAAAAGAAAAAAGACAGTTCACACAAGGCCGAAAAGAAAGTAAATACTAGGGAAAGGCAAGGCTATGAGGAAGTACTTGTGTTTTTGCTAGTGGCATTGTCTGGCAATAAACCACAAGAGTCATATCACTCATTACTGTAACCAAGTGATATAACCAAAATAACCTTACAGCCAAAGAGAAGTGCATGTGTGCTCATGAGTGCACACACAGACACACAAAATGATCAGCAAAAAGTAGCTGTATCATTCACAATAGTAAAAAAAAGTTATTTTAATGCCTCACAACGGGGAGACATTTAATTAAGGCACAGTAGTAAAAACATTGATATATGGTCATTAACAATAAAAATAGGTGGAACACATCAAAACTCAGGAGATATACAGGAAATAATACTAAATGCTAAAGGAATATTACATAAACACATTGATACAACTATAACTTAACACTTTCAAATTAATAAAAGAAAGTCTGAGTGATGTAACAGTTATGTAAGATAAAGGGGTTCAATGATATTTCTCAAGATATGTAACAAATCCAGATTCTTAATTTCCTGAAATGGACATTCACTCAGATTTAAAACCAAAAGTAAAAGCTTTTAATCAATAAGCCACTTACTAGGCAACGTAGTAGGCTGAGTTAGACAGAAGCAACAGCACATCCACGTCTCTGTGAGTGGCGTCAATGAGGCTGAACAAACACGACACAAGCGATTAAGCATTTTCATCTACATTTTTGCTAAGCTTATTTTTATATAAAGGATTGGGGGAGGAGAGGGAGAAATCAAATAATGAATGCATCCTACTTCTGAAATTAAATGCATATAATCTATCCATTTGGAAATTTTTAAAAAAGAAAAAGGAATCCAGCCTGGGGAGGGTAGAAGGGAGGATGGAGCTGCAGAGAGGTCCCTTCTCAGGGGCAGCCGAGCTGGAGGGAAGGAATGGGATGCAGGGGAGATGGATAATGGGGGGCAGGCGGTGAGGGGGAGATTGGTCTACAGTAAAGGGGGGAACTGGAAAAAAACGTGCCGGTGAGAAGGAAGGAAATAGTCTAGATGATCTCACATGACCTAACCTTTGAAATGACACCGCACATTAAGGGAATTTTTATGCTCATGTAGAATGCATCCTTTGAAAGAACTTTACCTAATGTGCAAAAATGGAATTGAGCCCAAGCTACTTGGTGCTTTCCTTGTTATAGATTAATTTCCTTGGCTTTTAAAGAACAGCAAACATTTCCTTATTCTATGTCCATTTTGCCATATTTACCTCCACTCTAAAATCAAGTATCAAAATAAAGGTTAAACCCTGGATGAGTGTTGATAAACCAAAAACTACAGTAAAATGTACATCTTTTAAAGATTACAAATAAGAAAACAGTCAAAAATAAAAATAATCAACAGATTAACACAGGGAGAATGTGAAATCATACAGAATTTTTAATCTAATATTCACCTCGTATTAACAACAGCCTTTCCAAACAAAGGGTAGAAATTAACCTGTGTCCTTACATAAGTCTCCAAATTCCACCTAAAGAGTGGATAATTTGGCCTCAGAATTCCACACCTATTTGTCAATACTTATCAAAAGGCTACTGAAAAACAAACGGGAAACTCCTGTATACACTGATTTTGAGTCACGTATTTAATCTGCGTCAGAATGAGGCCATTGTCTAACCTGTGCTGCAGAGAAAATTTCACCAAAAGCTTAAACTGCAGTGTTTTATATCAGCAGCACCTTGTTGCAGTGTAACTCTAATTAATCTAAAATAACAAATTCCCCATTTTCACTTAATGAAATATACCCAAAAATACAACGAATGAGGTAAGATGCAAAGAGCCGACAATACACCAATGGGTCCCACCTATGAGCACCAATTAATCAATCAAAGGAAGGAAAAAAACCATAATTTCAAAGATTCCAGTAGCTTCACCGAGAATACAGAATAGCACTATAGACTGTAATTTAGTTTTGCACATCGATACTTACGTGCACTCTGAAAACTGTTGCTTCAGTCGAGCGATAAAAATTACTACGCCACAACACTTACATGAAAAATATTGTACTACTAATTAGTGTCATCTAATCCTAGTTTCCTAATTCAACATTAATATTTACATCAGTCAGACATGATCCTCAGTCAAAAACATCATGTCCTTTAAAAAAACACTTGGCACAGCGCAGGCAGTGGCGACAAGCGCCAGCCCTCCCCCACCCGCCGGTGACAGGTGTCGGCACAGGAAATACTGAACTGCCCCCCCGCCCCCCTAAACAAACAAAAAGACTCCCCTCCCCACAGAAAAGAAAGGACCCCCTCGGGCACTGCACCCCTCCCCCCGCGTCCGCAGCTCCGACAGCCGCTCTAGTCGTCCTTGTCTTCCCACCACTTTTCCCACCAGCCGGTCAGGCCCTCCTTCCACACCACGAAGACAAAAACGGACAGGACCACATGCAGCCCAACCACCGCGACAATGGTCGCGTAAAAACCACTGTCTTCAGGGGACATTAGCAGGAGACTTTGGAAAAGGAGTAATTTACAAGAAAAATATAACCCCACAGGAACTTTAACCATAAGTCCTGCAAAAAGGAGAAGAATCTTGAAAGTTGTCACCAGACTGCTGCCTTCAGGCTTAGGCTCCGTGGCTTTGCCCGAGGCATTGGCGGACCGCTGAGAGGTCGGTGGAGGCCTGTGGGAGCGCGGCATCTCGTCAGCTCGTCTGCCCGTCAGTCTGTCTGTCCGTCCGTCCGTCTGTCTACGAGTCAAAGCTCAGTCAGAGCCGCCACAGCCAAGCGCTCACGCCTGCACCGACCGCGGCGACTGCGGCAACTGCGGCAACCGCAGCGTTGCCGCGCCAAGCCACGCCCAGGACGACGGCGCTTCTGCCCGCCCACTTCCGCCGCGGCACAAGCCCAGTGCGCATGTGCGGCCAGTCCTGCCCGGAGACCCTCGAGATCACAGACCCCAGCCCCACGCAGAAGGGGCGCCGAGGTGGTCGCAGGTTCTGCACACCCCACCCGACCTTGCCAGAGTTCACAGGAGCCTTAGTGAAGGACTCTGCCCACTACTTGAGGGGACCCTGGCAGGTGGACTGTGTCACCAAGATCGAGCATCTGTACCCTGCACTGTCACTTGCCCAAGCATTGCTGCCTCGCTACTCCACTAAAGCCGCTAGCGGAGAAGTAGTAATCAACTGCCCATGTGTAAAATGCCTTGGACAAGATAAAGAGTGGGCTTTGTGGAGATGCTGAAGGGCACTCGGGCAGTGCGCTGATTTCCTTTCCCACTAAGATTCCTCTCCTTGCCCCGGTGCACCGCCAGGTGCTTACTGGCTGTCACTCAAGTCAGAGCTTTTCCTGCAGCAACTGGTGGTGCAAGTGAAAGGGCGCAGAGAGGCCGCAGAGGTCAGAGGTCTGAGCTGTACAAGCCAGAAACTGTCCACACGGAAATGAACCGAGATACGCTCAGCGTTTGAAAAGAAAAAGGCCTGGGGTTGCAAGTGGGCACTAGGTATGCTCTGAGAGCAGAAACCAAGCAACTGGCCATGGCCATGCTGGACAGTTCCAGTTGGACGGCTAGGAGGTTAAGAAAAAGGTAATGGCAGCCATTCCTGCTGGCCAGCGTGGGGCTGTTTGTAAACTGCCTGCTGTAACTTCCTGCCAGATATTTAAACAGGATCGTGACCACACTGGGACTACTGAGGCACTGGTCTCTGGCAGTCAGCTTTAGACATGAACCGTTTCAGTCTTTTCCTATTTCACTTATCTCCAAAGTAGAAACAAAAATACTTGATCTAAGGAAGATGACATTGACAATCACGCCACCTTTAAAAAACTGAAGTGCAAAGTTAACACGCAAGCAAAATGCAGGCATGATATCTGCAGTTATTTCTGAATGGGAATTAAAGTATTACCACTTCTCTTTTTTGGTGCTGGATTAAGTTGGTCTGCTATTTTAAAAACAAAAAAACCAAGGAACATTAATCAAAAATGTATTTACCAAATGGCTCATAAGAGCACAGAAATATTCTGCTAAATTGTGTGAGAAAAGCCTCATCTATAAGAGTCAGCAAATTGCTTCCATACATATAGTATTGACTACAAAGTAATTCATGAAATTATAAAGTCATAGAAAGTTTCCTATGAACCTACAGTAAATAATTTAAAAATTCATTTTAATACATGTAAATAATACTTTGCAAGTAATTGTTCTTTCTAGTTTGTTTTACATCTCTTTTATTAAAAATATAATAAATGCAGCCCTGGCCATTGTGGCTTAGTTGGTTGGGCATTGTACTACAAAGTGAAGGGTTGCTAGTTTGATTCCCAATCAGTGCCCACGCCTGGGTTGTGGGTTTGTCTGAGTTGGGGCATGTACCGGACACGACCAATCAATGTTTCTCTCTCACATAGATGTTTCTTTCCCTCTCTTTTTCCCTTCCCCTCTGTCTAAAAATAAATAAAATATTTTAAAAATACAATAAGTAGAAAATAAGACAAAATCTAAATAGAGCCTTTTATTCTTAGAGTTAAAATTATCTGCAATGTTTCTAATCCATAATAATGAAGATTATAATTGGATGGTTTTATTTTTTTTTTTAAAGTTAAGCATTAGGTGGCCTATTTATTTTAAGAAAGGCCAGGACCATTTTACAACCAACCAAAGTAGCATCATTGTACCTCTTGTTGCACCGAGTTACGCGCGTTAGCACAATAAACCTTGCTTCCTAGGACGGAAGCCCATGCAGCCAGCTGCAAACCATAATTTTACAATTGTCTTTTTTATGTCAAATATTACATTAAAATATTTCTCATTACTGAGTTTTTTAGTACCCCCTTAATCATGATCGAAGGCAAGAGCCTCAGTCAGCTTGCCTTAGTACCCACCCTGTATTTGAAAACTGCCTTGCAGTGTGCATCCAAGCTCACCTTGCACCATGCTCTCACAGCTTTATGGACAAGTTCCAGTGTTAATTTTGAAAACTTAGCAACATCAGAAAAATAAACACATTAGTTACCAGGATGCCACTTCTACTCACCTGGGGTCACAGTCAATGAGGGCCCAGCCCCCGTGGAACTTCTCATTGTCAGGTAGCAGTAACTTCATGTAGCTTTGTAAGAGCTGGCTAATAAGTTCCTGGTGACTTCTCTGATTTTCCTTATGCAAAGCTTCATGCTCTTTCTCCTTGTTAAATATGGAATAAAGATCTTCTGTCACTGGAATGCCTTGCATCAAGTCTAGAATAGAAAGTGTTAATATCTAACATCATCTTAGTTTACTAATACATTTTTTAAAGATTTTTATTTGTTCATTTTCAGAGAGAGGGAAAGGGAGGGAGGAAGAGAGGGAAAGAAACATCAACGTGTGGTTGCTTCTCACGTGCCCTGCACTGGAGACCTGGCCCACAACCCAGGCGTGTGCCCCAACAGGGAACTGAACCAGCAACCCCTTGCCTCACTGGCACTCAATCCACTGAACCACACCAGCTAGGGCTATTAAAACATTTTTAAAAAACAAAAGAAAATGAAGACCTAGAGCCATTAAACTCTTATAAGAAAACATAAGTATAAATCTTAAAGATCTTGGATTAGATGTGTTTTGTTTATTTTTTTAAAAATAGGACACTAAAATCACAACAAAAGAAAAAATAGACAACTGTACATCATTAAAAACTATTATGTTTCAAAGGGAAATAACATGATAGGGAAAAGACAACTCACAGAATGGGAAAGAATATTTACAAGTCACATATCTGATAAGAGACCTGTACCCAGAACATAAAGAATTCCTGCAACTCAATAAAAGACAAATGAGCCCATTTAAAAATGGGCAAATAATCTGAATAGACAAGCTAACTTCTTCCTACTGTGGCATGTGGCTCACACTGTAACGAGTAGTTATAATCCCATTTCCTGCAGTTGTCTGAAACAATGAAATGGGAGGAGGCTTGTGAGAGATCTGTCACTACTGGCCCGACAAGGGGAAGCAATAGCCCAGACTGCTCCTGGCCTCTGTCTCAACCTTGAAGAGATCCAGCTTGAAGATTAGGATGAAGCTGATGCCATGGATGGTAGAACTGAGACACGGACAGAACCTGAGTCCTCAAGGATAGAACTCAGTCACTAGATCAACCAACAGAAGGAAGGTATTTTATTTTTCCTTTAATAAACTGCTAAAATCCAGTTTTCCCATCAGCACATACCCTGTCTATGGCAAATGAACCAAATTTCTCTACATCAGACTTCTCAAATTACTAACTGGCCTAATGTTTCATGTATGATAAATGATAGGTTAAAAAACTGGATTTACAAAACTTTCGGACACCATAGGACAAAGTGTTACATTTGGCTCTAATCCAGAACACTATATTTATTTCAATACTATAAGGTAGTATTGTGATGAAAATTAAATTTAAAACATGCCACTGGGCAATCTACCCTCCATGCTCTTCTAGAAAACACCCAAGAATTGGTTAGGATCACCTCTAAATCGGATACCTGAAAGTCCTGTTAAATCACACCAATGGGAAGAAAGGACGGTCTATTTGTCCACAGCAAGAACACACAATAAATGGCACAGAAAGAAAAAAAATGATCTTGTTGCATCTCTCAGACTTGAGTAACAGACAAACAAATAGAACACGGAGTTTTCAGTTGATGAGGTTTAGGGTCCCGTATTCCTTACTCCTGGAGTCTCAGCCCTGCCTTCTATTACATGAACAGCAAACTGAAAAATATGTATGAAAACTGATGGTTTCTTGTGTGTTGCTCCAGCCTAAAAAATTTATCAAATCCTAATCTTCTAAAATTTTGAATTAGATTCACTGAGTAAGATGATTAAAATAGAAGCACAAGTATATTAGAAAACACATTAACTATGTTAATAAAATTGGTTTCTATACAACAGTCACAGAAGGAATAAGAAATATTAAAGAAAGAAAGGCTTTTACATTCCTTACCTATGACAGCTTGCCTATAAGCATCCTTAAATCGATTCAGGTAATACCTATTTGCTGAGTTAACACCATCTTTCATAACTCCTGCTAACTTCCTTTCTCCAGTCCTTGTAAAGTCACCCTGTCAAGGAAAAAGTCATTTTGACAATTTGTTTAAACATAAGACTGTCCCCAAAGTAGATATGGGCTTTTAATTCAAGACTGGAATTCTTTAGGCTTTTATAATTTCCAAACAATGTAGTTAAATTAAAATATTTACTAGTATTTGACTAGACCCAAGCATGTCAAACAAACACGCTACTTGTAGCAACAAGTCTTCAGCTCGATAATGGTTTAAGGTAAAGCCATTCTTTGCAATATATAGAATTTGACAATTTCCAGGTCAAAACTTTTTTTTCACAATAAAGGTGTCAGAGCAAGTCTTTAGAGCAGCAGTGACTTAAACTTAAGGCAAGGAGAGCATAGTCCCTTTGTACCCCCACCCGACCTCACTATTTCTACCCAAGGCAATCTCGGAAATAGACCCTGTCCCAGCACTGACAATTTTGGAAGGAGATATTGCCAATTAATTAAGTCATCCACAGGTAATAGTAATTAAATCTATATCTATTACAGGAGAGACATAAATGCAGAGTCCAAAGTTTAATGTCAAAGAAAAAAGTATTTCTTTTTCCAGCTTGAGATAATTGACAAGCAGCATTATGTAAATTCAAGGTGTACCACCTGATCACTTGATACATGTGTATATATATATACATATATACATGTGTATATACATACACATACATATACATATGTATATATGTATATACATACATACTAACCTTAATGTAATCAGTTTATATATATATATAAACTGATTACAATCAGTTTACAATATACATATACAATTATATCAGTTTATATATTATATATAGTATATATATAATAAACTGATTACATTAAGGTTAGTTAATACATCTCTCACCTCACATAATTCCTGTGTGTGTGTGTTTATGGTGAGAACATTTAAGGTCTCTTCTCTTAGCAAATTTCAATTCTATGATACACTATGTTAATGATTATTACCATGCTGTACATTAGATCCCCAAAATTTATTCAGTTTGTACCTTTTGAACATCTCCCAATTTCCCCCAAACCCTGGTAACCACCAATTCACTGTTTCTAGAAGTCTGACTTATTCAGATTCCACTAAGTGAGATCATGCAGTATCTGTATTCCTCTATCTGGCTTATTTCACTTAAACATAAGGCCCTCGAGGTCAATCCATGTTGTCCCAAATATTAACTCCCTTCTTTTTCATGGCTGAGGAATGTTCCATGGCACACACCTATTTTCTTGGGCCATTCATCATCGCTGAACGCAGATTGTTTCTATGTCTTCACTATTGGGAATATGCTGCAATGAACATGAGAGTACAGATATCTCTTCTAAACAGTGATTTCATTTCCTTCAGATACACCGTGGTGCCTCGGTATTTGTCGGTAATTTGTTCTGATAAGTGGCAAGCAAGTGACAATGAAGCATTTTCTCTTGTGGGGGGTGTCATGACTCACACAAATCCTACGAAGTGCTGTGAGTGGCAAGCAAGCACTGAGTGCTGAAACTTTTCTCTTGTCAAAATGTGACAAGTACCAGGTGTGATGAGTTCCGAAGCCAGTGAGTACCAAGGTATGACTGTACACCCATAAATGGGATTGCTGGGTCATACGGTAGTTCTGTTTTTAATTTTTTGAGGAACACCTATACTGTTTTCCATAATGGCTATGCCAATTTACATTCCCACCAACAATGTATTGGCTAAAAAGTTCTTTTGTTTTTTCCAAACAATGGCTCTAGTTGCCTTTAGGTTCGTTCAAAACAGTTTTGTTAGATTGTATTATAAAACCTTTCGCATCATCATGCATTTTAAAAAAACATCAAAATTGGCAAATTTTTGTGTGGCCATTTTAATTTTGAATATGGAAAAATTATGCGATGTTTTTGGCATATTATGCTTTATTGTTTCAAAAAACAAAAATGCAACTGAAACACAAAGAAAGATTTGTGCAGTATATGGAGGTGCTATGACTGAGTGAACACGCCAAAAGTGGTTTGCAAAGTCTCATGTTCGAGACCAGCCGGGGGTGATAACAATCAAATTGAGACATTAATGGAGAACAATCAATGTTATACTATGTGGGAAATACCCAAATCAAGTTATTGGTGAAAATAAAAAAAATGTGTCTTTTATTTCACAGAAAAAACCACACATACTTTTTTGCCAACCCAATACAACAGCTACCTTTTCCCCACATCCTTATCAACATTTACCTCTTATCTTTTGATAATAGCCACCCCTTCAGGTATGAAGTGACGTCTCATTGTGATCTTGATTTGCATTTGCTTCCCTGGTGATTACTGATGTTGAGCACCTTTGCAGGTACCTGTTGGCCCTTTGCATATTTTCTTTGTAAAATGTCTGTTTAGGTCATTTACCCTTTCTTAATCAAATTATTTTTTATGCTACTGAGTTGTATGAGTTCCTTACATATTATAGATATTAGATATTAACCCCTTATCAGATATATGGTTTGCAAATATTTCTTCCCATTCCTATTCCATAGGTTGTCTTTTCATTTTGTTAGCTGTTTGTTTTGCTTTTGTTTTTTTGTCGTGCTGAAACTTTTGTCTGATGTCATCCTTACCCTCTTACCCTCTTATTTACTTTTACTTTTCTTGCTCATGTTTTTATTCATTTATCTTTAGAGAGGAAGGGAAGGAGGGAGGGAGAGAAATGTATGGACTTGCTCATGTTTTTAGAGTCACATCCAAAAATCATTGCAAAGACCAATGTCATGGAGCATTTTCTCTGTGTTTTATTGTAGGAGTAAACTGTAAAGTTTTGGGTCTTACATTTAAGTCATTAATCATTTTGAGTTAATTTTCCATAAGACAGGGATACCATTTAAATTTTACATGTGAATACCCCATTTCCGTAGCCCCACTGAGCAGACCCTCCTTTCCCCACTGAGTACCGCTGACTCACTTGTCAAACATTGTCCCCAGAACTTATTCATCTTGTACCACATTTTACTAGCTGTACAACAACAGTTGTCACTGATTGTATATAAAGGGGAATCCCCCAAACCCCAGAATTTATAAAAATTGTGTATTTATTCTTACATGTTTAAACTGAAGTCACCTTCAAAGTACTCTCCCTTTGATGTAATACAACTATTGAGACTTTTTTTCACTGCTCAAAAGTTTTTGAACTCATCGATTTTGATGCCTTTTAGTGCTTCTGCCATTTTTTTGTTTCACCTCTTCCACATTAGCAGACCTTTTTCCTTTGAGGACTTTTTTCATCCAGAGAACAAAACAGTTGCTCTGGGCGAGAACAGGAGAATAGGAAGGGTGGAGCACAGGGGTCATGCCATTTTGGTCAAAAACTGCTGAACACTCAATGCAGTGTGGGCAGGTGCATTCATAAATCACCCATCATGAAATGGGTCGAGGTGTAGAAAATATTTAAAAAGTTTTAAAATTCACTGAAACTGAAAGCAGCCTCTCACAACACCACCAGCTGGTTACACTGATACAGATGGGTTCCCAGAACACTCACCTAGCAGTGGAAGCCTACAAGGGACTACAAGGGACCTGCCCTGCAGAACATAATTCTGGTTTTTAGGGGGTCCCCCCTTGTATGTGTGGGTTTATTTCTAAGCTCTTGGTTCGAATACATTGTTCTTTGTGTCTGTTTTTAAGCAAGTGCATTACTATTTTGATTATTATAGCTTTGCAGTATGGTTTGGAATCTGGGAGTGTCATGCCTCTTTCTTTCCCAGAATTTCTTCGGCTATTAGGGGTCTCATGTTTCCACACAAACATTAGGATTGATTTTTTTCCTGTTTCTTTGAAAAATGCCACTAGAACTTCTAATAAAGTTCTAGTGGCACTGAATCTATAGATGGCTTTGGGTAAATATTTTAACAATATTAATTTTCTTGGCCCACAGACACAAGATATCTTTACATTTATTTGTGTCTTCTTAATTTCTTTCATCAATGTCTTATGGTTTTTAGTGTACAAATCTGTCACTTCTTTGGTTAACTTTATTCCTAAGTAATTTTTATGCTATTGTAAATGGGATTATTTTATTTTTTTATCAGATAGTTTGCTGTTAGTGTCTAATAGCACTACTGATTTTTGTATGTCAATTTTGTATTCTGTAACTTTACTGAACTGATTTATTAGTTCTGACAGTTTTATGGTGAAGTATTTTCTACATTCTTTCTATACATAACATCATGCCAGCTTATAAACAAATTTCCTTTTCCCCATTGTTCTGGCTGGAACTTCCAGCACTAACTATGATGAATAAGAGTGGTGAGAGTGGGCACCGTGGTTTTGTTCCTGATCTTAAAGGAAAAGCTTTTAACTTTCCAATGTTGAGTATGATGTTAGCTGTTGGTTTGCCGTATATGGTCTTTATTATGTTAAGGTATGTTCCTTCAAGACACAATTCGTTGAGAGTGTTTGTCATAAAAAGATGTTGAATTTCATCCTATGCTTTTTCTGCATCAAGATGATTATGTGATTTTTATCTTTCATTCTATTAGTGGAGGATGTCACATTTATTGATTTGCATAAGCTGAACCATCCTTATATCCCAGAGATAAATCCCACTTGATTATGGTGTGTATTCCTATTAAATCTGGTTTGTTATAATTGCTCCAGAATTTTTGTATCCATGTTCATCAGGGATATTGGCCTAAAGTTTTATTTCCTTGTATTGTTCTTATCTGGCTTTGGTATCAGGGCCCCATAAAATAAGTTTGGGAGTGTTCCATCCTCTTCTACTTTTGGAAGAATTTGAGAAGCACTGGCATTAATTCTGTAAATGTTTGGTAGAATTCACTAGTGAAACCATCTAGTCCTGGGCTTTTCTTTGTTGAGAGGTTTTTGCTTAATGATTCATCTTACTCACTGGTCTGCTCAGATTTTCTGTTTCTTCATGATTTAGTTTTGGCAGGGTTTTTGTCTATTTCTTCTAAACTGTCCAATTTGTTGGCATATAACTGCCAACAAATTTATCCATTTCTTCTAAACTGTCCAACTTGTTGGCATATAATTGCCAACATAGTCTCATGATCCTATGAAGTTCTGTGCTATCAGTTGTAATAATGTCTCTTTCATTTATAATTTTGAGTCCCCTCTTTTTTCCTTAGTTAGCCTATCTAAAGGTTTGTCGGTTTTATTTCTTCAAAAAAAATTAACTCTTAGTTTTATCTCATCTTTGTTTACTATTCTCTATTTCATATTTCTACTCTGATTTTTATTATTTCTTTCCTTCTGCTAACTGTGGGCTTAGTTTCTTCTTTTTCTAGTCATTTCAGGTGTTAGGCTGTCTAAGTTTTCTCTCAATATAGATATTTACAGCTACATGCTTTCCTCTTAGAACTGCTTTTGCTGCATGCCGTAAGTTTTGGTATGTTATACTTGTATTTTATTTTGTCTCAAGTTATTTTTATATTTTTAAAGATTTTACTTATTTATTCTTAGAGAGGGGAAGGAGAGAGGGGGAGAGAAACATCAATGTGCAAAAGAAACACCAATCAGTTGCCTCTTGCATGGCCCCAGCTGGGGGACCTGGCCTGCAACCTAGGCGTGTGCCCTGACCAGGAATTGAGCTGGTGACCTTTTGGCCTGTAGGCTGGTGCTCAATCCACTGAGCCACCCCAGCAAGGGCTGTTTCAATATATGTTTAATTTCCCTTTTGATTTCTTTTTTCCTTGTTTAATTTCCACATATTTGTGAATTTTCCAACCTTCCTACTGTTACTGATTTCCAATTTCATACCACTGTTGCCAAAAAACAGAAACAAAACCCTCTGATAAAATTTTTTTTCTTCTTCAACTTGTTGCGATTTGTTTTGTGGCTTAACGTAGATCTATCCTGGAAAATGTCCCACGTGCACTTCTGAAGAATATGTATTCTCCCACTGAGAAAGAGGTTAAGTGACTTGCCTAAGGCAACAGAGCTAATAAGAAGCAGGATTGGGATGCAAATTTGGGAGGCGAATTATCATACCAGGGACCAAACCTCACCAATAGACAGGTTTTGGTTTGTCTATATTAAGTTTTAAAAAACAAATATTTCACACACAATTCCCAATTTCCAAACTCCCTTTAAAAACTGGAAGATCTAGCAACCCTGGGCTTCCATCCCTACAAGGAATTAGCTGAACAGCACCCTCCTGAGACAACGTGCACTTCCTTCGGTCCACACAACCCCATCCTGCCCTTTAATCTAATGGGTGGTCTGCTTGAGTCACATCACCTGGCCCAGCAAAGATACGAATGTGTGACCCCCTGCCATAGCCAACCATTGCAGAACAAAGCCAACTCCCACCTGTAGCCCATGCACCTTTCTCTCCAAAATAAAGATGGTTTTGAACCACGTTCCATGTCCCACAGAATTGTGCATAAATGTTGCTGCAGGTACTCACCTTCAGAGCAGCGGTCCCAGCGTACTGCCTGCTGATGGAGTCACCGTTGTTGGCCCACATTATCTGATAGATCCGGCTGCACTTCACTGGTAGTGGCTGCTCTGGGGGCATCACACCTAATTTTTTCAGCTAAAATTAACACATTGGTGGATTAATGATATATGAACCAGGACACCATAGCATAAAATGTATACTGCAGAAAAAGGAGTTGTGTTCATGCACAATTTAGGACCCTTAAATAAAAGAAATGGTGTTTTCAGACTTTTTAAAAATAAAGTACCACTTGAGAAATAATCTTATGAATTCTACAGGTAAAAAATAGTAGATATTTATAGTGTTTGGGTGTGGTTTTCAATGTGCACGCTCATATTATATTTCGTCTTTGTTTTAACTTGCTTATGAAGTGAAATTATCAAAAAAGCACACTGAGGCCTGATCAGTGGGGCTCAGCTGCTTGGGCGTCATTCTGCAAAGCGAAGGGTCACCAGTTCCGTCCTCCACCAGGACACAGGCCTGGATTGCAGTCTCTGTCCCTAGTTGGGGGCATGGGAGAGGGAACTGATCAAAGTTTCTCTTGCATGCCGATGTTTCTCACCCTCTCTTTCTACCTCTCTTCTCCTCTCCCGAAAAATAAGTATTTTTTAAAGTGCATTGAAACAGCAATATTAATTAATAGTAGGAGAGCACTGATTGCCCAATAAACATTAACTCTGTTCTAGTGCTGGGGTTCCAAGACACGTTTAAAATAATTATTTCATTTACTCCTCATAACAGCCCTATGCAATCAATATGCTTATTACTATTTTGTTTTATTTTATTATTTATTTTATTTAGAAAACTTTTCTTTAACCCTCATCCAAGGATGTGCTTACAGATTTTTTTTTTAGAGAGAGAGGGAGGGAGGGAGGGAGAAAGTGAGGAAGAATCATCGATTTAAGAGAGAAACATGAACCAGTTGCCTTCTGTACACACCCCTTCAGGGACTGAACTCACAGTCTAGGTATGTGCCCAGACCAGGTATCAAACCCACAACCTTCTGTGTGCAGGATGACGCTCTAACCAAGTGAGCCACCTGACCAGGACACTTGTTACTCCATCTTAAAGATGAGGAGAGAGAAGTTGGGAGAGGTTAAGTTCTTTGCATGGGATCAGCACCTAGTATGTAGAAGAGCTAGTAGGGCTAGGACTCAAAAGCCTGACTGCTGCGATGAGATATTCAAAGGAACTGACTCATATCCTCAAAGGAGAGTCACTGGGTTCTATAAAAAAAGCAAACAAACCTAGAAACCATGCTCGAAATTTCTACCTTGGAATTGGTTACTTAGGCATCAGAGGCCCAAAAGATCTAGAAGGGGACATGGGTAACAGATGCAATGGCTACAGGAGGCACTTGCCACCAACTGGGGCAGTAAGGCAAGAGGCTGGTTCTGCGGTGCCAGAGGAACCAATGGCCCCAGTGATGGCGCTGCTGACAGGAACACAACACAGGTGAGGACGCTTGTCCCTTTTCCTCCTCCAGCCTCACAACCTTCTTTTAGTGCCCACTCCTGGCAGGGCCGGACCCAGAGCTAGCTGGCCAGGCAGAAACGAAATGTACACACTCCCAACTTGGAATACAGAAGGGAGGGTTCAGAGATGAGGGAAAAAGGTAAATGGCAATACAGTGCCACCCAGTAAATTTTTAAATGTGGGCCTCACGTTTTTGCAATAAGTACTTAAGAAAATACCACTTGATTCAAAGTATTTATAGTGAGATTGTGCTCTCCGGGTTTAATGCAACAAGGTTGTTTGTATGCCATAAATGTCCTAAAGCACAAAGATTTTAGTTATTTGTTCACACTTGAAAAAAATAAAAAATGAATATTCACAATCCAACAGACTCCAAATTACCTGCTGCTCCATGACCACTCGGGCGATGGCAGCTTGGACCACATTGGTGCGATCCAGGCAGTCCATGCAGTTAACTCGAAAAATCCCTTCTTGTTTGCATATCACCCCAGCTTGATCAACCCTTTTAAAAAATAGTAGGAGATTGTTTTCAAAAACCACAATTCTTTAAAGCGTATCAAGAACAGTAGTACTGGTTATCAGTTTGCTTGTGATAACCATTATGTGGCAGAAATTACTGAGTTTTCTGTAAACACCGTTAAATTACACAACTTGATGAGAAATGTTACTATCCCCATTTTGAAAAAAAATGAGGTGAAGAGTCACTTGCCTTATGTCACACAAGGTGACATAATGTGCCTTTGGCACATTTAAAGCCAAAAGGCACTCCAAAACCCCATCCTGTCCCTCCTTTCAAACCCGAGTAGAAGTGCATCTCAACCAGCTGGAACAGACTCGCTCGCCTGGCCCCCCAGGGGGAGTCACGCGGCACGTCCTGCTCATTTAATTTCCCGGGCCACCCATGGCATAAAGTCTAATCGAAAGTTCTCACTGCCATTTAAGGCAATTTCTTCTTCCTGCATCTCCCTCCTGTAGTCTGAGAAACATTGCCCTTCTCAGATCATTTAAAATGCCTGAAAAATGAGACCAAGGTCCTCTAAGCCTCCATTCCATGTTAGGGGTGGCAAGAATGGAGAAAGAGGAAATTACGGCATTCCACGCCACTTTGCCCAACTTGACACCTCTTCCCTAGTCTAAGCTAACAATGCCTAATGACTAACACTCTCTTAAAAAGCAGCACAGGAACTGGGAAGCAATACAAGAAAAACAAAAATGCTTTCTCAGCTTGTTGCTATTATTTTATGCTTACTGGTACTAAACAAACATGATTTCACAGACCAAGCAGTTTGTCAAACTGACCTCTTATGAAATAGGAAATACATACCAACACCACTTCATGTCAAGAATGATGTCATAAATGGCATCTGTCAGTGTTTGAACATTCTCAAATTTCATGCCTCGGCTAAAATACAGGCCAAAAGAAAGAAAAAATCTTTAGTAATAGTTTTAAAAAATTATTACTATAAGTACATGAGGTTAAAACTGTTATAAATACGCAATTACAGAAATGTGTATAGCTAATCTGCATTGTGGAATATACTTAATATATTGAAACATAAAGATACCAAGAGCTTCTCCCCACCAAATTTTCAATGATGAGGTAAATGAACCCACGCTAGAACCGGGATCATGACAAAAGAACCTAACTTTCAGAATACTTACTGGTTCACTAACTGCTGATTTCCTAGAGCATATCCTAGGGAGGTTTATCCAAGGGAAAGAAGTGTCACTCACAGAGTATAAAAGTGAGCCAGCAGCATGATTTCTAGTAAGTAAGGGCACTGTTACTTCTGCCAGGCTCAGACTCAAGCAGAAAAGTAAAGGTCCGGAAATTCTTTAATTAAATGAGAACAGGAAAAATGGAAGTCTAGGTCTCCAAGTTATTTTGGAACAGAAAGAGTATAAATATTTCAGGAACAACTAAGTTAAAACTTTAGCCCAAATCAAATCCATATGAAATTTAAGCAAAGTAAACAAATGATACCCCTTCCCTCTCCAACAATGAGAAGAAATTTTTCTTCCCGATAAAGAGAAACTTAGGTTCCTGTGACCGCATCTACCACAGCCATTAGAAACGATCAAAACTCGTTTTAGGATGCCATCTTACCAGTGCTCGTGGAAGTCAAAAGAAACGTAAGTAAGGTGTGAGTTGTTGAAGAGCAGCACCTGCTTTAGGTAGGCGTCCCCGATAATTTTCTCTCTTCCTGCCTGGTCTACCAAGTTAATAATAACCTGTGAGAATGAGGGGGGAAATCAGCTTAATCAGATGTTATAGTCATAATGTGATTCATTTAGAATTATGTTTTAGACATTTTATAGCTATGCTTAGAAATTAAAACCCTCAAGCATCGATATTTCCCTATAAAATTGGATTTTTTAAAAAGATTTTATTTATTTATCTTTAGAGGGGAAGGGAAGGAGAGAAGGAGAGAAATATAAACGTATGGTTGCCTCTCGTGAGTCCCCTGCTGGGAACTGACCTGCAACCCAGGCATGTGCCCTGACTGGGAATCGAACCACAATCGTGTGGTTCGCAGGCCCAGGCTCAATCCACCGAGCCACACCAGCCAGGGCTAAAATCGAATTTTTGTTTGTTACATCTAGGTCTGTGAGAACTGTTTACATCAATGGCATTGAGAGCTTTTTTAACATTATACATCTGAAATAACCAACTGGAATACATAATGAAAACAAGGTCCTTTTAACAGCAAATCTTTAAAATATCTAGAATACTTTTAGAGGAAATATACAAGCCCTACACTAATATAACTTTGCTGAAATACATAAAACAAAACCTGAGTAATGCAGAGACATACCATGGTGCTAGATGGCAATACTGTAAAGATGTCAGGTCTCCCCAGATTCATCTACATACCAAACAATCCCAATTAAAAATTGATCAGGATTTTTCTATGGACTTGACAAGTTAATTCTAGTTCATCTGGAACAGTAAATATGTGGAAAAAATTTGAAAGCTAATAATAATAAAAGAAGACTTTGTCCCATTGAAGAGCAAAACACACTCTAAATCTATAGCAATTAAAACTGTGGTACCAGAGCAAAATGAGTGACTCAACAGAACAGGACAGGTGGCCTAGGAACAGGCCTATATAGAGAAATCTAAGCTTTCAACGAGGACAAAGGTTGAATATCCTTCTAAAAAATATGGATTATTTCATAAATGGAAAAGGATAATTATCTACATAGAGAGGAAAAACTCACTTTAGCTCCTACATCTCATTATACACAAAATAAATTCTGGATGCATTAAGGACCTAAATATTTTTTCTTTGAGTTATAAAAAAAGCAAGAACAAAATTTGGAATGATGTTTCCATAATGTAAGATGGAGCATGACTTTCTAAGCATAAGACAAACACAAAAGGCATAAAGAAAAAGATGAACAGATGTGACAACATAAAAACTTAAAGCCTCTGTGTAACAAATGACAAAGATTAAAAAACAAAAAACAAAAAGAACTACCTAGGGGAATATACCTGTAACATAAAAACCAATAATATAGATTCAATAAGAAAAAAATGGGTAAAGGATACAGAGGATATTCACAGGAGATAACATACAAATAGGCAATGAACACGAGACTACAACTTGTTAATACTCAGAGAAACACAAATTCTAAAACAAAAATCTAGTTTCAGCTATACACAGGCAAAAACTGAATGCTAAATACAGACAGCACTGGTGAATACATGGGAACGGGCACTGGCTCCCATTCTGCTGAGCGTGTGAACTGGGGTGACTTTGTGGGGAGCAAGGAAGTGACAGGTATCAACTTTACACACATGGACTGTTTGACCAGCCACTTCACTTCTAGAATTTATTCCGCAGAGAATATAGAATACCTAAAAGGTGTCTTCTGGGGAATTTTTGTAAGAGCAAAAAACTATATCCTAAAAGCCCCCCAGTGGAGAAGTGGTTCAACAGTCACAAGGTACTAAGTGGAAACAGCTGCAGAACAGTGTCCATGGTGTGGCCTCTTCTGACTTAAATTTTGAAGGTGTATACATGCATGTGTCAAGTGTGTTTTGCTGCAAATGACAAATCACTGACTCAAATCTCAGAACAAAAAGTCTGGCGGTTGCTTGGTCCCAAAACTGCTTCATTCAGTGGTTACTGATGCCAGTTCTTTCCATCTATTTGTTCTGCCATCCCCAGCAAATTGGTTAATCCTCAGGCTGGTTCATTTGTGGGCTTGATGTAACTACAGCAGCACCACAGCCAATCCGGACACAGCACAGAAGGACTGTTGTTACTGTCTCTCTTTAGTAGAGCAGGAACTCTTTCCCAGCAGGCTCCCAGCAGACCTCTCCTCACATCCACCCCCACTACCAGTGGACAGACAGACAGGCACAGGCCCGAGTGGTGCCACCGTGTCATACCCACCAAGGTCCCACCTCCCGGAGAGCAATTACCCAGGGAGGAGAGTGGATAAGCAGACATTACTGGGGGGGTGTAAGAAATGAGGAAGTCCTCTCAATATGCACTCCTATAAGACCGATGTGCACAAACAGGTCTTGAAAGTCAACAGGGAGCAGGAACGAGGGTGATGAGGAATTAATTTCTTCTGCTTCCTTTACACACCTCAGTGTTGCTTCAATTTTTACAATTATGGGTGGCATGTAAATTGTGGTTTATTCTGTAATACTGCTTATAACTACACATATTGCTAATATGTGAATTTATTCACATTGTAAAAACTGAAACAAGGATAAAGGTTGAATCCTTCTGACCACAACCCAGTCCCACAGCCTTCCCTGGAGATAACTCCCGTCAACACTCAAGTTTGGAGTGTACCCTTTCAGGCCACATAAATGCATTTCCATATAAATAAGCATGCCATGTATGCATGAGAACACTCATATATGGAAGAGAAGTACATATATATAAATGACATGACTCTGGTTTGGGGATTTTTTAAGAAGTAACACACCATGTGCTATTACAGAATTTTCTTTTCTCACTCCATGCTGGATGTGATTTTAGATCTTCCTATGTTATTAGGACAGAGATACATCTTATCATGGTTAAGCATTAGTATTCAACACTTCACATGCGCTGTACTTTATCCACTGACCTCCTGATGAACAATTAGGTTGTTTTTATACTCCAATGAATGTTCTTATGCATGCCTCCTTGATTGAACACATATTTCTCTCAGGGAGATTTTAAAAATTTTGTATTAGCATTCCAGATGTTCCACGTCTTTGACAAAACCTGTTATTTCCCATGTTTATTTTAGCCATTCTGGTGTGTGTGTGGTGGTTTTAGTTTGCATTTCCTGATGATTAATGAAGTGGAGCACCTTTTATATGTTTAATGGCCTTTTGGATATCTTTTCTTATGAAGAGTCTGTTCAAGTCTTTTGTCCAGTTTTATTTTGGATTGTACACCTTTTTTCATGGGTTTATAGGTTTTTTAAAATACACTCTAGATACTATACTCCCACTTTGAAAATTGCATTTCTATTCTCTTAATGCTGCCTTTTAATAATCAAAAGATATTTTAGTGCCCTGGCTGGTGTGGCTCAGTGGATTGAGCAGTGGCCTGAGAACCAAAGGGTTGTTGGTTCGATTCCCAGTCAGGGCACATGCCTGGGTTGCTGGCCAGGTCCCCAGTGCAGGGCACACAAGAGGCAACCACACACTGATGTTTCTCTCCCTCTCTTTCTCCCTCCCTTCCCCTCTGTCTAAAAATAAATACTTTTTAAAAAGTATTTTAGTAAAGTCAAATTTATCAATTTTTCATTCTAGTTGGTACTTTCAAAGTCTTATTTCATTTCAATAAAGGTTTAATAAATAATATTTATAATATGTGTAATAGCATTTAATACTATGATAAAGTTTCAAGAAATAAAAATCTAATAAAAATTAAAAATTTAGTAAGGTCAATTTTATAAATTTTTTTCATTATAGCTAATGCTTTTCAATTCCAGTTTAAGATCCAAGGTCAAAAAAGATGTTCTATATTTTGCTCTAAAAGGTTTTTGTTTAACTTCACATATTTAAATCCATATCCATCTAGAACTGAGTTTTGTTTATGGTACACAGGATATGTATCAGAAGTGAATTTACTGGGTTAACAACAGAGCATATTTTATTGTGATTGATAATCCCATTCAAAAAGGCTGTACCAACAATTTAGCCACCTTCTAGCAATGTGCGTGAGTCTCATTTCCCCACATATCTGCCTTTGTCTCTTATTATCAAACTTTATAGTTTTTTTCAATCTTGGAATTTGGCTTTTATTTCCCTGCTGGGGAAAAGCCAAAAGCCAAATTTTCTTTGGGATTGCATGAAACTTATATATTAATT
The DNA here is from genome assembly GCF_014824575.4 of Sturnira hondurensis. Lineage (NCBI taxonomy): Eukaryota > Metazoa > Chordata > Mammalia > Chiroptera > Phyllostomidae > Sturnira > Sturnira hondurensis. The sequence continues at coordinate 1,962,013 of NW_028083884.1, forward strand.
TTAGAAGAACTGAAATCTATTCAGTATTAGGTCTTTCCTTCTAGGAACATGGTATTTTCTCTCCACTAATTCAGATGTTTTTGTGTGTTCTTCTTCAGTAATTCCCCTCCCTTGCCACCATATCTTTCTTATATGTTTATTAGATTTTAGGTAAGTTCTTCCTATTTTATTTTTATTCCTGTTGGAAAAATATATCCATGGCATTATACATTCTGACTGGTCATAACTAATAGATAAGTTACTGACTGTTGTAGCTCAATCTTATATCTGAAATCTGGTCATCTTATTGAACTTGTATTTCACCTAACAGTTTTCATCTAATTTTGCTTTAAATGATCACATTCCTAGAAGAGTGCATGAATATATGAGAAAAGTGGGCAGAAAAAAAGATACTGAAAGATACATATCAAATTGTTTTCTCTAGGAGGCAGAACAACATGGGTAGTAATGAAAAATGCTTTCGGGAGTAAAAGACAGAAAACTATACTTGAACAATAATTAAATTTAAAAAAGAATTAAAAAAAAGAAAAATGCTTTTTATTTCTTACTCTAGATACTTCTTAAATCATCCTACTTGACAGTAGACTAATTTCTTATGTAAAAATGGTCTAAAATAGCTGACAATATTTCTGAAAAAATATCAAGAATACTCTTAGCTTATATGTGCTCTTTAACTTCATGACAAATGCCATGTTGCTTGATTATGAATAGTACACTGTTATTTTCATGAAATTTAAAGAAACAGATACACAATCATTTCTAAATATGAAGAAATATTTACTACTACAGATCAAACCCACCTGTTTTTTGTAAATTTTCAGTTGTTCTTCGAAGTGGGCACAGAAATAGGGAACAGTTTCCTTTTCACCTACAAAGAAATGATACAAAATCTATTTTTCCTTCACATGTTTAAGACAAAAATTAATGTCTATTCCATCTTTACTTTTGCTTTTAAATAATTTATTGACAGCCCAAATGTAACTAAGATTTCTGAAACCGTATTTTAAAATAAAATACTAAGCCAAAGATTTCTGATTTGTTTTTTCCAATTAAACTAAATAAAAACATAAAGCATAAATTGTGAAATTATATTATTTGCATAGCCAGCTTACTTGTCAGAAAAAGTTTCATGTGGTTTACAATAAAAAAATAAAAATGTATCTAAATCAAGGATATTAAGACTGAAGTTTTACCAAATTCTCAGGAATATAAATTAAGTTTTGAGAGAAAAATATTATGTAAATAATTTAAAATTTAACCTCATTCAGTAATATAATTAGATAGTCATGACTTAGCTATTCTGGTACTAAAGTTAAAATACTGAAAGAAATTAAGTACTCAGTAATTAAAACAACAATAACAAACATTTCACAGTGAGACATTTGAATAAAAGGTATCTTATCTTATAAATGCCATGTTATTTTCTTTCCACTTCTATAAATAGTGGTTTCCTTTGCTCTTTTCTAAAATTAAATATCCAATATAGTATTCTTCCAAGAAACAATAATTTAAAATTTGAAATAAGCTGTTTTGCTCTATTGTTGGGGAATTTTTAATTGTTAAATTACTTAAATTGTCAACAACCATTATTATAGTGTTTACATCACTTTCTACTAAATTTCGCTGTATGAGTTATTGTTTTGAATGAAGCATCTGGCAATGCAAATCCAAATCTGTAAAGTATCTAATGCTTTTAAAAATATTCCGTCTGAAACCATCATTTGCAAACTGAATAATCGACATGCTCACTCTTGTCCAGCCGAGGTCTCGGATTATATCGATACCCAACCTGGCTCCAAAAGACAGGCACAGAGCCTCGTGTCTGAATAAATGACAAGGTATGATTATGAACATGAATTAGCTGTTCAGTCTCCACGTAATTTGCAACATTTCCATTTTTATCCACTCCTCTTCGTTTATAGCGCATTCCTAAAAAAAAATTAGAACAGAAAACAGCAACTTTTTTTAAAAATGTAGTCTGACTAGATTATGCTTCTTACCCAAGTCTCTCTCTCTCAGGATAGCCATGGGGATCTAAGGCGCAACTGTCAGGCAGAATTGTATCGATTTACCCCAAACCACAACTGTATGCATCATTGTTCTTTTACAGCTGAAGCTAAGGTAGCTACTGTGCACCGCAAGATAAGGATTTTCCCAAAGGTGCTAGCACTCAGGAAGGATTTATTACTGTGATACAGCCCCTCAGTGGGAACAATGATATTTTAGAACATCCCAAGTGACTTTCTTCTTTCTAAATATATCTCCTTTCTTTCTCCTTTTGCTAACTCTCCCCATTCACCTTTCTCCAGTAATTTGCCCCCAATCACATCAGAGTCATGGAGCACTTTGAAACCAAGTGTATTTCCAAACCCATACTGTCATCAGCATTTCAGCACCCCCACAGATTTTCCATTCTTACCTGGATTTGCGCACTATTACAACCCTGCACTCACCTGCTCTGTGCCGACTGCGACGGGAAATCAGAGCCACTAGAAATCGTGGGTGAACGTCATCTATACAGGTGGACTCCTGAGGTGGGGTCTCTGGGCTGCTCTTCTCATCATCAGATGATTCATTATAATTAACCACAAGCTCTTCAATCTGCACAAAACCTTGGATAATGGGGATAATCCAGAAGTCCACATCTTGTGTCTGGAAACAATAGGAGCACTATGTTGTTTCTATGCTATACAGCACTGCTACTTTCTTAAACCCAAACAGTAGCCAGAACATATTTATCAGTTTATTAGAAGCAGAAACCTTCCATTCTTTAATCACATTCTCTGCTCACTGGAGAACACAAAGGAATGGAGGGAAGAAATGGAATGGGGTAGAGCTGAGAGCCTTTCCTTTTTTTAAAATAAGGATCATTGGAGAAGGAGCCGCCTGAGAGGGACCAGAGCATAGGAGCCAGACAGCCAGAGTACAAATTCAAGTTCAATCGCTTACTAACTCAACCAGGTGAATCACTGCACCTCATCAATGCATGGACGTTTCACTTTGAAAAACCAGAAAAACTACTACCCCACAATGTGGTTATCGTGAAGATTAAATGAGTAAAAAGTAAAGTGTTTAGCATAGCGACTGCTTATAGTAAACATTTAACAAATGTAGAGATTACGATTATACCTGTTGGAATAGAAAAACTAAACTTAAAGATTGATTTTTCAATTTCCAATTGTATTGTGCCTTTAATAAAATACAACCAGCTCTGGCCACTTTATTATTATAAAAACACAGAAGTCTACTCTATTTTCCTTTACAGAAAAAAAACTTCCTTTGCCAAGCAAACAGCAGTAAATAAATGCCCCAAATTCCTTTCCATAAATACCTTATTTTAAAATGCCATTTAACATAATTAGGACAGTATTAATTAAAGTTAGAGATCCCCTCTTCTTTGTCATTCAGACTAGAACACTCATATTTCTTAACTGACTGTACACCAGGACAATAAAGAACAAAAAGCTCTTTGTTCTTAGTCCCTCTTTCTCTCCTACCTCCACGGTGCTATCTAGCCTTAATCTTAGCAGCAACTTCCAATCCACCTCTTCCTCCGTGACCACACCTCCAGGTCCCAGCTCACAGCTGTTTCACAGAGCCTGCAGACAGAATCTTACAGAGGTGGTGGAAAATAATGAGGGGTCTACCTACATTAATTGTTCTTATCACCATTCCCATTATTCATATTTTTTTCTTCTAGCAATAAATGCAAAACTCTTGACAGGAACAGAAAAATACATGTTGCCAAATGCCACCTTTATTGCAAGTCATCAGTTTTAATGGTAATGTAAAAAACTCTGCAAAATATGGAACTCAGTATGTCAGCAAACGGGACAAATATGCATCACAGACACCCTTCTTGCTCATCCCGTCACAAAGTTTTGGTGGTCACAGTTTCAGCATCCAGAAGAGAGCCAAGAACATTTTCAGGCCTCATTCTCAACAGAGGTGTGATAGGCATCTAGTGGCAGGTGCCACTGGATGATCAAAATCATTTATACTAACCCCCATCAAGGGAAACAAATGGAAGGAAAAAAGTTTGAAATTTTTGAAAGGTTAAGAAAAAGACAGTTTATGACCCAAAGCAATTATTTGCCCACTTTGTGTCCAAACAATAACTGGCACTTAGCAGGCCTTCCACCAACACTTGTTGATTGATTGAATAAATGGGTTAACTGTCCTTGGACAGCCGTATTCTCCAATCCGTCTGACAGATTAAAGGGAGAAAGTAATCACAAATCAGAAGGGATCTCACGCAATAGCCTCATTATGTTCCCTGTCTTTCCTGATTCAAATACTGGCAGTACTGAAATGTCCTTGGAGATCCGTCTACTGCAATTCCCAGATGAGGAAACAGTAAAGCTAAATGACTTGGTATTATTCAAGGACAACTGGGCTTCAACGTTTCCAATGGGTAAACAAAATACCTCTTTTACAGGAATCCTGAGGCCATTAGTTCCCCGGCCTTAAATTACTACTATCCTGTGGGAATGTGCTAAAAAGACAGGCCTGTGGCTATGCAGTGAAATTGTGAACTGCCTTAAAACTAGCGAACAGACCAAAACATGGCTCAAGAACAGCTCAAAGCCCCAGAGTCAATAATTCTAAGCGACTGAGAAATAGCCAACCTTTCAGATGCACAGTTCAAAACACTGGTGATCAGGATGCTCACAGAATTGGTTGATTTTAGTCACAAATTAGAGGAACATATGAAGGCTAAACTAATTGAAATGAAGGAAAATGCACAGGAAACAAATAGTGATGGAAAGAAAACTGGGACTCAAATCAAAGGACTGGACCAGAAAGAAGGAAAAAATGACCAAACAGAAAAGAATGAAGAAACAGGAATTCAAAAAATGAGGAGAGGCTTAGGAACCTCCGGGACATCTTTAAACAGTCCAACATCCAAATTATAGGGGTACCAGAAGGGGAAGAGGAACAGCCACGAGTGGAAAACTTATTTGAACAAATAATAAAGAAGAACTTCCCCAATCTGGCAAAGGAAATAGACTTCCAGGAAATCCAGGAAGCTCAGAGAGTCCCAAAGAAGTTGGACCCAAGAAGGAACACACCAAGGCACATCAGAATTACATTAGCCAAGATTAAAATGAAGGAGAGAATCCTAGAAGCAGCAAGACATAAGGGGAGAGTCATCTACAAAGGAGTTCCCATCAGACTGTCAGCAGATTTCTCAAGAGACCTTACAGGCAAAAAGGGGCTGGAAAGAAGTATTCCAAGTCATGAAATCCAAAGACCTACATCCAAGATTGCTCTATCCGGCAAAGCTTTCCTTTAGAATGAAAGGACAGATAAAGTGCTTCTCAGATAAGGTCAAATTCATCATCACCAAGCCCTTATTATATGAAATGTTAAAGGGACTTATATAAGAAAAAGAAGATAAAAATATAAACAGTGAAAGGACAGTAAACTCACAGTTATTAACAACTACTCCTAAAACAAAAGCAAACTAAGAGGACAGCTAGATCAGGAGTGGAACCATAGAAATGGAGATCACATGGAGGGTTAGCAACGGGGGAGTGGGAGGAGGAAAAGGGGGGAAAAGGTACAGAGAATAAGTAGCATAGACGGTAGGTAGAAAATAGACAGGGGGCAGGGCAGGAATAGTATGGGAAATACAGAATCTAAAGAACTTGTGACACATGGACATTAAAGGGGGGAATGATGGGGGAGGGGTGTGCAGGGTGGAGGGGAGTGAAGGGGGGGAATAGGACAACTGTAATGGCATAATCCATAAAATATAATAAAAAAATTTTTTAAAAGGGGGGAACTACCAAAATGCCTTAGTTTTTCCTAGCTAAACGATTCCCATTCTATGGGGAAAAACATCACAGTGAGATTTTAAATTTATTCTAATACGATTTTAAAATATTTGCTTAACTATAACAGTCTTGGAATATTTTAGAAACAACTACTCACACCAATCTCAGTAAGATCTTGTATCATGTATTTATTCCAAAAAAATCGGTCATCGACCTGGAAAAGGTAGAGAGTAAACAGTTCAGAAACCTATTGTTTCGGTTTTCCTGTAAAGCCAATGAGTCCATAAATTGCTCTGAACCGTGACAGGTACCTTCTGCCAGAGGGGCCGGGAGTCCCTGCCCCCAGTGCTTTGCCTCTGCACTGAATTGGTCAAGTCGTAGGTCAAGCTATAATAAAAGGATTCCGAGTCCATGAACATCTTCAGCAATTCCTCAAGTAATCTTCTTTCCAACTTCTCCTTTTCTTTACTTTCTTTAACCTGTAAAAAGCGAATCTACTATCACTGCAGGAATTAAATGGAAAGCGTATGTGGATAACACACACCTTCCTAAGGACGTGCAGAGACAGTGTTGGAATATGACAGGTGGTTTGAAACTAAGTTTACTGGCAAGAAAATGACCCCTCAATTTAAAACTAATCAAAAATTAATTCCAAGCTCATATCCATTAAACTCTTACTTTCTTTTTATTAGGAGCAGACACATTGGATTTAATATGCGTAAAGGTCTTCAGCAGAAACTTTGAGTCATCAGGAGATGGCATAATCTTCTCCGGTTTGTTAAGTCCAAAATGATGCTTCTTACAGAGCTAGACAATTGGGGAGAGAGAAAGACTTCGTTATTATTAATATCTGCTTGTTAAATGTTCAAGAATGTGCAGAAGTGGATGCTACTGCTCATGCATTGTGGTTAAAAGTAAACCCTGAGAGTTATAAAAATGACCAAGTAAGTAGACAACTGACATCAGGAATCACAGCTGTGCTTTCAGTGATTAGAAAACTAGAGCAGAGGATAAGCAAAGAAAACAGGACGGGATATACTCAGGATTTAGGGTGGAAAATTCAGGTTAGGATCAGAATTAGTTAATATGACTGAAGAATAAAATGCTCCAGTTGAGGTTAACTAATTCTTTAAAAATTGGTATCTAAAATTTAATATATTGCAAATTACACATTTTTCTGTGCATCGGAGGCATTATTTGACCGCTATCTGTGCTAAATATTCATTCATGCTAGTTAATGGAGTGTTCTGGTCTAGAAGGTGTCAATAATTTGCTCAACAGAGAATCCTCAAAGCTGGACATTTCAACCACTTCCTGTCCTCCTACCCTCACACACTAACACAATAAACAAAGAACACACCCTTTGGGTCCCAAGGTTACATGTGAAGAAGCAGTAAACAGAGACAGCAGGAAACGTGCAGGCCCACGGGCACAGGCGAAGAAGAGGATGGGGCACGTGAAGAACAGAGAAGGGCACAGAGGTTCTGAAGACAGCTACCTGGCCAACATCAGGTGCTTTACATAGCATTTCACGTGGCTCAACATCCAAAGCAAATATTCAGAAAGGTACACAGGAATTCTGTTAACTAGATGCAGGCAATTTCACGTTTTTTACATCCTAGTTTTATTCCTATACCAAGTAGTAGTCTCCTCTCATGAGCTTACTTACAAAATAACTAATGCTTACTTACAAAATAACTGTCACTAGACACAAAGGATGAAAAGCATAATGAGAAAAGCTAGTTCAAGCTTTGATCATAATTTTTTAAAGAGAGGGAACAGCCCTGTTGTATCAAATTAGGATATCAGTAATTTTATTCATCAATTATACATCAATAAAGCTGGAAGAAAAGCCGGAAGTGGAGACTGATAACTGGACCACATTTTCAGTGTTAGTGTGTGAGGGTCAGAGGACAGGAAGTGGTTGAAATGTCCAGCTTTGAGGCTTCTCTGTTGAGCAAATTACTGACACCTTCTAGACCAGAACACTCCATTAACTAGCATGAATCAACTGGACCAACTGGAATCATACGAATTTTATGCCTTTTCAAAAATTAAAGCTATCAAAAACTCTGTCCACATGGGTTTCCAGACATGATTACAACTTCACACTGCTCCTGCCTACCACTAAAGACAAGGGGACTGTTCTAGCTGGTGTGGTTCAGTGGGGTGCGCACCCAAAGGTCACCACCGGTTTGGTTAGATTCCCAGTCAGAGCAGGTGTCTGGGTTGTGGGTGGGGCCCCCAGCTGGGGGGTGTGTGAGAGGCAACCGATTGCTGTTTCTCTCACATAGATGTTTTTCTCCCTCTCTCCCTCCCTTCCCCTCTCTCTAGAAATACAATTAAAAAGACAAGGGAACTACAGATGGTGCTGAAAAGATTCATAGTCCTGCTGCCAACACCAAGCTAACTTAACTTGCCTCCCAATGAGCAAAACTAACAAGATCTTAAGTTGATGAGGAAGGAAAAGAACTCAGTGGATGGACACCACTTCAGCAATTCTCTCTTCTTGCCTATTTTCTGCTGGGTTATTCCCATCAACTGCAAACATACTGACATCTCTCCCCTCTACCACCTTCACTTGGAGTCTCTTCCTCTGACAGCCAGTGTCCTGATTCTTTGTGCCCCTCACTGCCTCCAGCTCCTCTTGTCCCACTCTCTTCCCACAGCCCACCCGGGTTGACTTTGGCCCCACACCTCTCCACCTGAACTGCTTTGTTCAGTGAGACCAATGACCTCCACCTGCCTAAACCCTAAAGTGGATTCTTGGTCCTTATCTTAACCTCTCAATAACTTTGATAGTTCATCGCTGCCTCACTCTTTGATACACTGTCTTCACTTGCCCTCTGCTGGTCACTTTCTTTATCTGTTTTTACTGGTTCCTTTTCAATGTCTCAGCAACCCAAGGCTCAGGTGTTAACCCCCCTTTCTAATCTGCATTACCTCTCTCAGTGATTTCATCCAGTCTCATGGATTCAAACGCCACCTGTATTTCAACCCCTCCCTCCCAAATGTGTATTTCCAGCCCCACTCTCTCCAAAAATCCGAAGCTTACAAATCCCAACATTTCTACTTGGATTTCCACCAGACATCTCAAACTCAGCATGTCCCGAACTAGACCCTCATCTTCCCCCCACGGCCTTCACCTCCTACTTGTCTCCTCCCCTTGCTTATTTACTCCACTCCATCCGCAATGGCCTCCCAGCTGGTTCTCCATGTGTTGGGGAATGCTTCCACCTCTGGAACTTTGTTCTAACTGTTCTCTCTGCCCAGATATCTTACCACAATCTCCAGCCCCCGGAACCCCCCCACCCCCCACAATCCTTACTTAACTGTGCTTAACTTTTATTTACCAAACCACGTATTACCTTCCAACACACAACATTACATAATTATTATACTGACGTTCCTTGTCTGATCCCCCACTATAACATAAGCTCCACAACTGCAGCAATCTTAGTTCTGTTGACTCACATCTCTAGTGTCTTAACAGCATCGGGTATAAGAGGTTGCACTAAGTATTTGTTAAATGAATGAATGGGCTTTGATGCTAAAAACTTAAGTGGTAACCTCCAGATTCACACATGGGATATACACCGGTAAGCAGTCCCAGGAAAATCATCACACCCCTTCTTGTGTGAACATACCACACATGCACCCACCCTCCTTAGTGTGGAGTCAGTGGGGCAGCACAGAGGCAATTTTTAAAAGATGCTCTCCCCATGAGTCCCCTACTGCTGCAGCTCTGCTTGTGGTGCAGAGCAACTGTCAGTTAGCAATTTTTAATAGAATGTCAATAACTACCTAATTATATTAATAACACTTCCTTTAAAAAAATCTGAAAACATGTTCCAAACCTAGGTACAGATTACTGCAGTCTTAATATTCAAAACAGGGCATTATATATTCGTGACACACAGTCACCCTTAAGAGCATCCAAGCCAGCAAAATCTCCCCCTAGAAATACCAACAATGATTCTGAAGATCTCGCTATTCTACAACAATCTTGTAGCAGCACACCCAGCCCACACCCACATGTTCCTCACTCAGAGAAGGCTGGGAGTTGTTTTCTTCTTCAAAGCCAGTTTCCTGCTGTTTGCCCCCTGGGATCAGGACCTCACCCTGTCATTCACCCCCTCTTCTCTTCAAGTTTACCAGAATCTTTTTAAAATCCACTCCTCAACTGTGGAATCGCCTGGGTGAATCTGCAGGGTGCAAACAGGGCCAGTCCCTGGAACTGTGAGGACCGTAGTCTTACTGGGGCAGGTCAGAGGGAAGGCCAAGGACACTGCTCAGGCAGAGTAAAACAAGGCATCCTCAGTCTGAAAGGCTAAACCCCTTCTCTGTCTAAGAACAACCCCTCCCTGCCGTCTCTGCCTCTGGTCCCCATGCCACCAATCTCTCTGGGTTCTTCCCACATCTGACTGTTGCTTTTCAGTCTCCTTGGCTGGCATCTCTTTTCGTCGCTAGAGAGGACGATGGCTCCCAATGTTCCATCTTTAGCTCTCTTCCTGTTCAAGCTCTGTCTACAAGATTTCATCTACTCTCCCCATTTTAATTACCTGCATGTTGAAGTTCAGGTGTCTGACTCCAATATTTTGCTCTGCACTCAAGACCCAAACACGCAACACTGACATACCAGTCCCTCGAATTCAGCATCTCCAACTGGCCAACATTTGTTTCTCAGATCTCCTTGCTTCTCTGGTCTCACCCATCTCAGACAACGACTATACCACCCATGGGATCACTTAAGCAAAAAGCTACCAGTCATCTTCCATTACTCTCCTTCCTAAAGTCTCTCCTATCAAACCCAGCCATGGAATCCTGATTGCTACTGCATTAATCCAGATCCTTGCCCACACCAGTGTTTCTCAAAGGAAGTGCTACTGGCTTCACTGATAGAATTCTTGGGCACAACTACCCCACTAGGGTGGACGACCTAACAGTCTCCGTTCACGCGCTGGGGAGCCCCACTCCAGCACCAGGCTTCAAGCACTTAGCACGGCTTCAGGCCTCCATCCCACATGCTGCCCTTTTACTCCCTTTTACTGGGCAGGGGCCAAACCTCTCCCTGCCACTGCCTGCTCCTGGATCCAGAGCCCAGAAGGCCTACAGCCTCAGTTCAAACTGCTGTTCTGTTTACGGTCCATAAAGATACTACTCTCCAGGCCCAGCAATGTCTCCTTGTCTTTCTTTTTCTTTTCTTTTTTTATCTACCCTCTTCCTGAGATTGGAACAAGTTGATACATGCCCAATGCCAAGTTCTTTCCTTATCAACAACTCCAAAAATCAAAAAAATTCTCAAATCTGTAAGTTTATTTTTTAAGTTTGCTACAACTCATTTACAATATGCCAAATGTACCCTAAACTGATAGGAGGCTACTGATGTCATCATTTACCTCCTTTAGTAGAAATATTCATATGATTGTTTAAGAAGTATTAATGTGTTATATTGTAGAGTAACACCCCAGACTCACAGGGCATATATGAAATACATGGAATAAACTTCTCAATAGCCCCACCAAAAACTTAAATTCTAAAACAAATACAGCCCCAAAGGTTCCAGATAAGTATTGTGGCCTGCATAGCAAAGCACAAACTCACTTCACCATCTACTCCAGAAATCCATCTCTACCTTTTAAAAGTGATTTTTCTAAAGAGAAATTTAAAATTACTTTGAACATAAACCTTTTCAGTGAATATTTTAGAATCTTCCATACCGATACCTCTAGAAAAAAAAAGTGTAGACAGCTATCTTTTTTTAAAAGGTTAAATTAAGTCCCACCACAAACTATGCACAGAGAAAATGACTTCTTGGGATCTTCTGCAGTCATAAAACTCTTTTGTTCAGACAGGGTTCTTGGGATCACAACACGGCGTGCTGACGGTGGGATCACTTTCCCTTTTCCAGAGGTCCAGCCAACTCTGTGCAGCGTGTGCTTAGGCCCTTATCACAACACTGATGCACAGGATCCCCAAAGAAAACCACCACTGTGAGCCCCTCGGTGCTCCCCTAGTTCTTCTATTATTCCTGCAACTTACATTTCACAACCAACATTAAGAGCTGATGTGGCTGCTGCTGTTTAAGGAAATAAAAATAAATGATTTCACTTTGAAAGCTGGTATCTATCTCTGTCCATCTGGAGCTAAAACTTTAAACAGACATCTAATGGGAAACTAAATATGGAAAATGATGCAGTTATCTATTAAGGCAATGAGATACAGCAAATACGATATGTAGACACGAAACACAAGCCTATAAAACTTTAAAGGATTTTTCTTCCCAAAAGAAAGAACGTCTAGGTTCTCATTTATTTGAACCTTACGGATTCTTCATATCCTGTATAGATCTTTTTTTTAATGGCACTCTGCTTTGAAAAAGGGTGGCCGTTCCTCAAAAGGTTAAACATAGAGTTACCATACGATCCAGCAATTCCATCCCTAGGTATATATACCCAAGAGAAGAGAAGAGAAATGCCCACCCAAAATCTGTACCCTGATGTCCACAGCAGCGCCCCACGCCGCCGTCACCACCTCACCCAAAGCAGTTCTGCCTTCTTGCACCTCACATCCTGGATTTCATAGATTTTGAAACAAAAGTCGCACTACTAAAATGAAGTCTGAAAATCACAGGATTGTTTTAAAGATATTATACATCTCTGAAATTGTATGATTCTGGTCTCTTAACCCAAATCTTCACTATCACTATTACATTTATATCAAGTTTCCATAAAACTCCCTGAGACGGTTCCTCACCTCTAGCTCCAGATCCTGAGGCTCCATTTCCGAAAGTGAGAGCACAGCAATTTTGGTGACTTTACAGACTTCATGGTCTCCTGGAAGTCTGCCGACCAGTGCTTTCTGCCGAATTAAAATGAGCCACCATGGAAGATCTGAAAGAGAAGGTTACACTAATGTCTAGTATCTATGAAGTGCTACTGTCCTGGGAAGTTGAAGGTGAATAATCCAACAACAACAAAATATGTGCAGTAGATACAACCCTTTAAAGTACAGCACACAACAAAATATAAAAGGCCCTTAAACGTGTGAAAAGATGTTCGGTCTCACTCATAATCAGAGTGATCCTGATCTCACCCATCAGACTGGGGTAAATAAAAAGTATGACGGCACATCTGCTGGCAAAGCTGTGGGCCAACAGTCACTCCCACAAAGAGCTGGTGGGACTACACAGATACAACTTCTCTGGAGGGGAGTTTGGTGATACCCAACAATAAAACACTGCACTTACCTTGTAACCTAGCAAATCCCACTCTTGAGAATTTACCCCGAAAATACACAAGAGCACAGAAGTATATACACTTAAGCCTATTCATTGCAGCAGTTTGTAATTGTAAAATACTAGAAACAACTCAAATGCCCAGACAGAGAACACAGGTTGAATCAACTAAGGTACATTCACTCAACAGAGAACTAGGCAGCTGTGAAAAAGAATCTAAAGCATTCTATGACTGGTAAGGAGTGATTCTTGGATATATCATAAAATCAAAGTACAAAAGACTATCTAAAGTATGCTACCCTTTATATAAGGAAGAATATAATAGAAATATTCACATATCTGCTCATTTGGACAAAAAACAAGAGGCAAGGTAAGTCAGAAATTAATGAGATTGGTCACCTACAGGGTTTAGGCATAAATGGAATGGGAGAAGGGGAACGTGGGAATAACAAAAGGGAACAGGAAACAACAGCCCCCTGAGTATACCTCTTTGTTAGAACCATGGTGATTTTTCACATGTCCTCAAAACTAAATAGCTCAAACACACCCGAATGTGGGGGAAACCCAAAACTAAATGCAAATAGTAAACCAACCTAGCTACAAATGGAAAATGTAACCATACTATAGGAGATAGGGAGGAAAAAACTAATCTAAATAACTTTGGAAAAGAGCATTTTGTAAGTATAAAGACAAAAACAATTGAACACTGCATTCTTGTTCGTGAATTTGTTTTTCCCAAGGGTATGGATTAGCAGTTCCAAAACTACTTTATATGTATACTAGGACTGAGCAAATTAGTAAATACATTGAGGAAAGGAGGGATGAAGGAAAGAAGATGCTAAAACAAATGAAATATTTAAATTCTAAAAATTGATTTTAGAGAGAGAGGAAGGGGTGGGGAGGGGAGAGAGGGAGGGAGGGGGGGGAGGAAGAAAGGGAGGGAAGGGGAGAGGGAAAGAGAAACATCAACTTGTTCCCCTTATTTATGCATTCACTGGTTGATTCTTTTATGTGCCCTCACTGGGGATCAAACTCACAACCTTGGAGTGTTACTGCAGGTAGCAGCTAGAAATGAGCAGCCAGAGGGAAAATAAAGGAGGGCCCCTGACATTACAATCTAACAAAGAACTTAAAACAGGAGGCTGGAAACACAAGGAAGTCATGTCTCAGCAATAAACTCAGCAGTCCTGAGCCCGGTCAGATAAAAGTGCCAGGTGGTCAGAACATCACCGCAGGGAGGGTGCAGGAAGAGAGGAGTCCTTGAGACTCTGTGCTGGGAAAGGAAGCCTCCGTGGCCATTTCACTAAGACAAAGAGCCTTCAACTGAGAAAGAAAGCCTTTGCAGCTGTACATTATTCCCAAGATTTAGAAGCGGGACAAGAGGAACCTAAAAATTGACTGAAGTATATGACCCCTGAACCCCAATAGTCTGGTGTACTTAAGTTAGCTAAGTATCCACTTGTAGTCTTGGCTCAAGTGTATAGAACAAATTTACTAACAACTTTATTTCCTCTACACGTGGGGCATTCAGACTAGTCAGGTGCCGGCCTGCAGCTTTGTGGTTGTCTTTCATAGATAAACTCGCTATCTCATTTCCACTATATATGTCTCTTGCTTGAATTTGTGTCATGCAATCGAGACAAGAACCAAGGAACAAGCTAGGCGGCAGGGGGGCCCTGACTCGGTTCTCTCCCGGGGGAACACAAGTATCAGGATGATGCTCCAACCAAATGAGTTACCCGGCCAGGGCAAGAAATCTTTAATAAATATAAGAGAGAAAGAAGAAAACACCCAGAGGCCCAATAGTCATCTTTCCAATGCAAGCTATTACTTCTCACAAACAATTTTTAATTAAATGAGAAGTAGCTATGAAAGACCACACACAAAAATAATTTTTCAGTTTAAGGTTATATATTTTAGAAACTATTATACTACCTAATTAACACCAAAAATAAAAATACTTAAAATAGTGTTTCAATAGCCCTGGCTGGTGTAGCTCAGTGGATTGAGCATGAGCCTGTGAACCAGATGATCACGGTTCGATTCCCAGTCAGGGCACATGCCTGGGTTGCAGTCCAGTTCCCAGCAGGGGACACACCAGAGGCAACTATACATTGATGTTTCTCTCCCTCTCTCCTTCCCTTCCCCTCTAAAGATAAATAAATTAAATTAAAAAAATAGTGTTTTAGTAATTTCTTACTGTAGAAAAATAACAAAGTATTTCAATTTCCCCTACTTTTTCTTCCAAACATCAATCAACTCTCATTTTAGGAATAGTGTTTTGAAGATGAGCCTTAGGCATTTCATAAAATGCAAGAGTTTGGAAGTGTTTCATAATTCTTTATAAAGTAGGATGGAAATCTATTCCAAAGTTTCAAGGCTTCTACAGACCATTTCATTATTCATTATCATTAAACATTAACCAAGGCCCTACCATGTACTGGGAAGGCATGAATCAAGGTTACCAAGCACCTAATGCACAATAAACCTAACACATGACAAATAAAGCGCATAAAACATAATATGCTGTTGAACGTCAATACATTTCATTGAAAAAAAAGAAGTCCTTACCCCAGGTCTCTTCACCTCACAGGAGTGATTTCTACCTGACACTGAACAATTTAGGGTGCTGCCCGCTGACCAGACAAGCCAACATCAAGAAGCCCTCTTCCAAGTTAAGCCTTCCTGCTGCGGTTTATTACTTTGGATTTATTTTATATTAACATCACGAATTGTAATCTTAATAAATTAGAGCTATGACAAACATAATGTGCATAATCAAATGTAATAAATGTCTCTCCAATAAACCATCTAGTGATATAATACCAAAACATAAAACTATTAACTTTCAAATGGAAGTTTTACCCCACATATAAACTTACTTGGGAAACCAAAAGGCATCCCTTCCCCACAAAACACTGGTATTGCCAATACTGAAATTCAATTGCTCTTTTGGACACTTTCCAGTTTCTCTGTATCTCTTTATGAATGTTCATGTTATGACCAAAGGTAAAAATAAAAAGAGAAAGTGGGTCTGCTAATGACTCTCACATATTTACCTCTTTTAGCTTGCTCAACACCGCAGACTATATTCCTGATGACGAAGCACCCCCCTCACCTCTGCTAGGTCCCCTTCTCCCAGAGCCAGGAGTTGGTGAAGCACAGAGCACCTGCTGTTTTAACACTCAAAGCCGACAGTGAATGGAGGGGCCAGCACAGAATTTACAATTACATCCACCTGCCAATAAATACTGAACTAGGTGGATACTATACACTCCAAAGTCATTTATGACATAATATTCAAATGTAAATATTTAAATTCTTGAAGGGCTTCTGCAGATTGATTATGCCTCAATGAGCCACAGAAGCACCTGCACTTGCACCAGATATGTCAGGGCACGGAGATGTGTTGGTAAAGAAAAAAGAATTAGGCCCTGGCTGGTGTGGCTCAGTGGACTGGGCGCAGCTGTGAACCAAAGAATCACCGATTGGATTTCCAGTTAGGGTGCATGCCTGGGTTGCAGACCAGGTCCCCAGTGGGGGCCATGTGAGAGGCAACCACACACTTGATGTTTCTCTCCCTCTTTCTCCCTCCCTTCCCCTCTCTCTAAAAATAAAGAAATAAAACCTTTAAAAAAAGAAAACAGAATTAGGAAAGAGAATTATATTCTGTTCACTTTTCCTTTCTTCTGTGTCAAGCTGACAGTAAAAATACTTATGTTTCTAAGAGAATCTAAGATGTGGGATATCTCAAGATAAATTATGTTCCAATTTGAAGGATCGTGTTTTTCATCCTTACAAATCTTTAGCAGAAATTTAAATTCAGTCAATGCGTGCATAAAACCAACTTCACTGCTATCTGTTGCATAAACTATTAGCTGGCCCCTTGGTACTTCTAAATGAGCATAAGTCTGTAACATAGGTTTATGCAAACTTATGCATGAATCTAAATTTCTACTAAAGCCCTGGCTGGTGTAGCTCAGTGGATTGAGCCTGGGCCTGCGAACCAGAAGATTGCGGTTCGATTCCCAGTCAGGGCACATGCCTGGGTTGCAAGCCAGTTCCCAGCAGGGGACACACGACAGGCAACCATACATTGATATTCTCTCCCTCCCTTCCCCTCTAAAGATAAAGAAATAAAATCTTAAATAAATAAATAAATAAATAAACAAATTTCTACTAAAGATATGAATTCATGGTAATGTTTCATATAATTTTTGTTTTACATTCAAAACCATTTCTATTTTTTTAAACTATATTAAGGGAAATGTGGGGTTTTTCCCCCTAATGGAAAGACAGTACTATCCATCTCAGACTATATTCAGGGAACATTGACTTAATTATACATCAATTAAGTGGAATTATAAGCACTACTACAACACAACCACTCCAGCACTGTTATTTTCACTGTCAGGTACATGGGACCTAAAAGTACATCATATTGGGCATCTAATGCTCTCAGTGACTCAAGAGCTAATTATTAATTGTTTATCTTCCACACAGAGTAGCTACTCAACATTTCTTGACTGGTTGCTCTGCAGCTTACGAAAGTTTCCTAAGTCTGGGCGGACAGCAAATGGACAATGACTCATAGGAGCGCATCAAGGACCAGAAGCACTTTTAATAGGCTCCATCCGAAATAATCAAATAGTGATGGCAGGAGCATAATCAGCCAAGCCTATGACGCTTAGGATGAATTTAAATCCCTAACAATCAACTGCCATAAAATTAAATAATCTTATACTCTATAAAAAGATAAAGTCTTTTATACCAATAATAGTCTTAGAAAACTAGAAAAGTCTAACTTTTAAAGTATCATTGGGCAAAATGAACTTTTTAATAAAAGTACATTTTCTAGATAACTATAGCTTATCCTCTTAGAGTGCTAAGATGTTTTCTTATATGTTTATTGAAAATAATGCATTACATACCTCTCTACCTAATGAGTATAATTAAGTATACTAAGTATATTTGGGATTTTCATTCATAATGCAGGTTTATAGTCATGAAGGTAAGTCACTGTTTTGAAAGGTGACACGCTACGTTTCAAGGCCGGAGGCAACTGGCCCCTCCTATGAGGATCCAAGCCCACAAGCTGTAACAAACACGATCACTGAGTCGATTAAATGAATCAACCTTCATTTGCTCCTCTGAATGGCTGATACTGGCCACCTCTAAGTAAGTGTGAACTTACCATATTTACCAAGAATTTCCTTTCTTAAATACAATTAGACCTGATAATAACTTAATTGTAACCACATCAAAATGTTCAGTAAGATTAAATGTCTAAAAATACATAAAGGAGGAAATAAATACAGAAAGCACCTTTACAGGTGGTCCATACATATACTCTTACCATAACAACTCCTTTTGCCGAAGCCGAAAACTTCTACTACCACCGCCATAGGAATCAGAGGAAAACAACTGGAGTCTAAGAACAAATGGGTTTACAACTAGAAAATGGAATCCTAGTGCAAGAGCAGAAAAGTCAAGCTCAAGCTGGCTTGTCTCGCAAGTGTCTCTCTGCCTGAAAATATAAAATCTGCCAGTCACAGATAGGCTCAGAAATAAGAAGCGTGCTTGTCTGATGACACTTAGGAGAGCCCAGAGTTGCGGGTCACATCCAGGTACCTCGTTCAAGCACTGCTCTACCAAGGCGGTGGGGCCATCTGTACCGCGGAGCCTGGGTTAGGGACAAGAGAATGACAGGAGTATCTGAAGCATAAACTGACAGAACAGGCTGAGGGAGCAGAGAGACGGTGGAGGCCATTTAGCACATAGGCACTGAGGACAGTAAGCGGAAGGGGAGCAAAAAAGAGCAAGGAGAAGATGCCAAAGAAAGGACCCTCTCACACCACTTTCCTGCCCAAGACCATGAATAGAATAGGTCCACTAAACTACAATTCAATGATCATTTAAGGGTTAGTTAGGTACCTAGTCACCAACCAAAGTCTTACCTCCAAAACGAATATGAATGACAAAATGAATATGAAGTGACCATAACTGAATTACATTTTTTGTTTTATCTTTTTCCTTTGTTTCTTTTTTTAAATTATATTTTAAGTCATTCCTACTTTGGTAGATGTGCTATGTCACAAATAATGCTGTTTCTTTAGAATACTTCCCTCAAAGTAACTTTAGTACATTAAAAAAAAATCACCAATCAGTTACAAAAAGATAGATATATGTAATTATTTTTAAGTAAGATAAAATAAAAAATAATGACAACAAGCTACAATAAAGGCTATTTTCTGACTTAAATGTTTTTAGTAGATTCATATACCATATGTCATAATGACTTCATATACCATAAAATGTACCCATTGGAAGTACATATGAAACAATTCAGTAGATTTAGAACTGTGTAGCCACCATCACAGTCCTTACAAGTTTTTAAGTTTTTAATAATGTGAGTTGTCAATAAACAATAAAACAATCTATCGCTCTCATAAAGCAATTGTATGCAGACAATGAAACTCATATTTAAATAGAAGCAATATGTAAACTGTAATTGAACAACGATAAAAAAAAGGATGCCCTAGGTAAAGGCATGACCCACGGACCACAGCTCCAGTAGAGACTGAAAGCTCTGTGTGGGCCATGCCAGGCTCCCCTTCCCGTTTCTCCAGAGCCCTTGAGGAGTGGGGTTTTCTAATGGCTTTTTAGGAAAGCATAAAGCAATGTTAGTGACACTACATTCATTCATCACTGAAATATATACAATATTTCATGTCCTCAGTGTCAGCAAGAAAGTCACTACAGACAGCAGCAGACTAAAATTACACACTTAATACTCTCTGCATAATACATTTCACTATTTTAATGATTGAGACATCTTCACCACTTCAAAAGTGGAGAAACAGCAGATGGCGAGTACTATTTTAATGAATGAGAGCTACTTGAGGGAACTGTGTCTGTGGCTGTTCAATACTACATGTAGTGATTCCCTTAACTTCTAAATCAAGAGCCTCTATTGCCAAATCAATCAAGATTCCTGACAATTTTCTCTTCAAACTATTTCTGAACATACCACAGAATATATACTTTTGCTTTTTATATTCAGATATTTCTGACCCCAACAGAGCTTATCCTTATCTCAATCTTCACAAGGGATTTCAATTTAAAGAGCTCTGGAGACCCACGGAAAGCCTCCAGCTTAAAGCAACCTTTCGTGGAGAGCTGTGAGAAGATACAGCTGCCTCCCCGACATTACACGGGAAACGGAGCAAACGCATCCGTGAGGGGGGCCTTCTGCACGGCCACTTACTCTGCCCAGCCCCACATCTCCTCTCACGCCCTGCCCCTCACCCCGGCTACGGCCAGATGACCTTACTTTCGGGCCTCAGCTTCCAGACGTCACCGCCTCGGGGATGCCTTCCACGCAGGCCCGGCCCCCTCCGGCAGGCCCCTCTGGCACGTGCCTCACAACCACCCACACTTTTCCTCCGCAGCCTGAGCGTAATGATAACACTGTGTAGTTGGGTAATTAATGGTCATCCCTTGGATTCAAGTCTGTGCTTCTGGAAGCTCTGAGTTTTGTTCACCCTGTAGCCCCCAGCACTGATGCAGGCCTTGGTTCACAGGAGGCACTCCAAAAATAACTTGTTAAATAAACATTTGCTGCATATTTTTGAATGGCCTCTGTACAGGGAGATAGCAGTGTGCAAAACAAACACAAACAAAAAAGAAAATTGTGATAAGAATTTGACTATCATTCTCACTTCCTCTGGACACCACAGGAATAAAAAAATATTGAGTTTTCATCCAGCTCTACTTTCCTCTCATCTAGTTAGCACATTACATGTCCCTTCCACTTTCTTCATCCCTTACATTAATAAATCCTAACTGATCAAATGACTGTCAGACACATTGTCAGAGATAGCCTACGTTAAACGTGGACTGTAAGTCCGCCCACCTGCAGATGTCTGAGGAAGGGGCCTTCCACACCGAAGCCAGGCTTGCAGTTTTAAACAGGCATTTTCTAGGCACCAGGGTTAACAGAACCATTGTTTTGACAGAGCTTGCAGAGAACAAGGGCAATTCTCAGCAAAGAATGCCACACCGAAGAATACTTGAAATTCCTTCACCAAACATTTTTGAAAAAGGGCATGTGGATTATGAAATATGACCTTCACAAATGCTACTAACATTTTACTACCAAAAACATTAATTTGTATAAATACCATGTAGTCTTTTAGTGACATTAAAATCACTATAGTTTCAGCAAATATTAACATTAATGGAAAAAAGTGCAATTTAAAATTTCTTCAAAACTGTACAGCTAGAACTCAAGTTGTTCTCTAATAGACTATCTGACACCTCCAAGTTACTCTTAAAACTAAGGGAAAAAATGTTAGCCCACATCCATTGAGTGCTTACTATTATCAGGAACCATGTGAAGCACTTTATGTGAGTTTTATTACAATAACTGTATCAAGGAGGTGTTACCATCTTTGTCTTAGAGTCAGCAACAGAGGCTTAGATGGAGTAACCTGACCCAAGGCAACCGTACCCCCTCTTCTTCCCTCCAGGCGCAAACCTTTCTCTCTCTCTCCCCTAAGCTCCAAGAGCCTGGCTTTTGCTTCTGTAACTTATTTCCTGAGCCCATGCAACCCAGCTGGCTCACTTTTTCTACCTCTCTGACTTTCTAAGTAAAATTTTGCTTGTATTTGAAGAAAGGGAAAAGAAAGGTCTTTCAAGAGGTAACTAAGTTTAAATGAGATCATTAGGGTGAACCCTAATCCAATATGACTGGTGTCCTTTAAGAGGAAACCTGGACACAGCCACAGAGAGAGAGAAGATAATGGAATGTGAAGAACAGGGAGAAGATGGCCATCTACAAGCCCAGGAGAGGCCCCAGACCCTAAGGACAACTCGATCTCAGACTTTGAACCCCCAGAATCGTGAGAAAATAAATTTCTGTTGTCCAAGCCACCTAGCCCGCAGAAGTTCGCTGTGGCGGTCTGCACACACTAACAGTTCCCAAGTCACACCCGCTTGCATTCCCAGAGCTCAGAGTTCGGTGACAGTCACGAACAGCAGCAGGGCTCACCCACGCCGTTTTAAGACTGTCAATGACATCTGTTCAAATAAATTTATGTTCCCATCTCATCAGGCAAGAAAAATCATGCATTAATATGTAGAAAGTAAGTAGGAGGGTGAAAAAGTTTGGGTACATATGTTTATGCCCCTCAGCCTCCCCTCAGAAGGTAATATGCTCCCATGGGAAAGTATGCCTGTAGTGACTCCCTTGGTTCCAGTGCAAACCAGGGGCACACCACCCACGGCCCAGGCTGATGGTGTGGCCACAGCAAGAAACTTACTGGGGTGCTGGGGAGGGAGGAGGCATCCCAGGGGAGAGAATGAAGAAAGAAGGCAAGAAGAATAAGATGAATGCTCAAAAAGCGAGGAGTCGGGGGTGGAATGACACACACAGGGTGGGGCTGCAATTCTCTCCGTGGGTGAAGAGCAGCAGGGGCCCAGCAAAGTTTTCCTGTGTTTCTTCTCCACTCCCTTTGTTAACAGCCAAACCTTAAAGTGATGTGACAAGGGGGGAAAAGGGCAGAGATTAGGAAAGTGAAAAGCTGAAACACTTTCCAGTCCACTCTATCCCCTACCTCTCCCTCTCCCAAAATATCCTATACCACAAATACCCCACTGCCTATCAACCGCTTGTTTTTTGTCCAAGGTAAGCAGTGCAAGAAGGGGAAGTACATGTAAGTGGGGCTGACCACAGGAGGTGATCACAACTCACCACCTCCTAATGACCACACTTTCATAGCACCACAGACTCATCAGCCAGTAACACATCTGTACACTGCTTGTAGGAGACAGTTCTGGGGTTGTCTGCCAAGTCCAGATCCTACTGCTCTAACCGTCCCTCCTGCCTAGGAGAGCTCTTCTCGAAAACATCCGAACTTTGTGACCAGGGAAGGCCCTTGGCCCACAAGGAGTCTCTGTCCTTGGGGCCTGAACTAGACTCCCACTCAATCCTTGATAGCTAATCAGTCTCCAATGACTATAGGATGTTGGTTGGTTTAAGGGCTACAGTTGGTTTGAGTACCATATAAGGGCAAAAATTCTGTCCTACATACACAGAAACAGAAAGCCAAAAGGAGAGAGGAAGAAAGGAAAGGTACAGGGAGAAGTGGTGGTCAGAAACCACCGGCATCCAGAAAAAGTAACCTCGGATCCTGTACAATGTCCACTTCTTGGTTTTGGTTCCTTAGGTTCCTTATAAAATTTGGTTGTTTTTTATTGTGTTTTTTATTTTGTTTAGTTTTGTTTCGCATTAGCTGACAGATTTGTATTTGCAACCAAAAGAGTCTTGATAAAATAGTGATTTATAATTGATTAAATACTTTCAAATATACTGTATCATTGGAGACTGACAATATATTAGGAAGAAAATAGGGCAGTTATTTTTACTCATGTTTTACTGTTTACAAAGTAGAAGCTCAGGGACATTGTGGCCCCAATGAACCAGATGTCCCTTGTGACATCCCCTCCCTCCATGGTGACTCTGGGCTTGGCTATATGACTTCCTTTGGCCAATGGGATATTAGCAAACTTAGTGACACAAGCAGATGCTTAATTAACCCTTGTATATTAGAACTTGTCTTTTGGCCACTACCCCAACTCCTCCCAAAGGAGAGGTGCCCGGGAGAGAGATCCACGAGAGATGAGAGAACTCGGAAGGAGATGCCACGTGAAGGAACACCGAGACACCCGGCTCACGCTGCTGCAGTAAGGACTCTAGCCAACAGCACCCAAGAGCAGAAGAGCATCCGGGTCAATCCACAGACTCATCAGCTACTACAAACTGTTGTGTTAAGGCATTGACTTTTGGCATGGCTTGTTGCACAGCAATCGATAGATTAAAAGGATGTTAAGTAACTTCCCTTATATCTCAAAGCTTATAAATAAAGCTTGAATCCAGGTTTTTTGATTGATTTCAGTGATTTATTCACTGCTGCAAGATGTGACTCAAATTGAAGAAAAATACCTCAAAAGTTTCATACACTTCATTTAAACAATAGAAAATGAATGTTAGTTCAGAACACTCAGCTGTGAAATTATCTTGTCAGCATATAAATGAATTAAAAATATATGTATGTAAATGTGGACAGGTAGGAGAGTTAACTAAAATACTTATCATGGTTACACAATATCTAAATGCCTTTCTCCACTGTATTGAAAGAATTTTAAAACTATCAACAGCAAAATATACAACAATGCTTGTAGCAGAATTATTTCTAATAGCAAAACAAAACAAAACAAAAGGAGGAGAAGGAGAAGAAAAAAGGAAAGGATGCTATTACCCAGTGATTAGAAACAGAATGATATATTCATACAATATTGTAAAGAAGGAACTAAAGTTTCATACATTAACATGGATAAGTCTAAAAAAATA
Organism: Sturnira hondurensis; assembly: GCF_014824575.4. Taxonomy (NCBI): domain Eukaryota; kingdom Metazoa; phylum Chordata; class Mammalia; order Chiroptera; family Phyllostomidae; genus Sturnira; species Sturnira hondurensis. Next base: position 1,986,443 of record NW_028083884.1, read on the forward strand.
TAAAGTAGAGGAAAAAAATGAAAAAACACTAACAGCTTCATATCTCTATAAAAAATCCCCAAAATACAACCCTGAGCAACATTGTTTAGGGGTACATATATAATACAGCCAATAATGAAAACCCAGGGAGTAAATACAAAAGTTAAAAAGTTAAAATGGCAGGCTCTTGTGAGGGAAGGAAGCAGGATATACTAGGAGAAAGGGACAGAGAGGCTCAAAAGACACTACTCACGTTTCACTTCCTAAGCTGGGTGGTAGACATGTGTTTGTTTTATAATAACCTGTACCATATACCTGTGATAAACAGCTTTGGTATCTAAAATATATTTCATAATAAAAACAGATTTTCAAAAACAACCAAAAAAATCTAACAAAGGAAAATTAGGTTGTCTCCTGCAGTATGTGCTTTATAATACCCAGAAATCGACCTAACTCTCGAATGCTCAAAATTCTATTTTACAATGAAAAGAGGTACACTTTTTACTCCCAAATACCCAGCAATAATAGCAAGGCCTCCAATAGCTCATAACTCAGATTAAAATTGCTACCTAAAGAAAAACAGGTATTTAAATTTAATGCTTAAACTATTTCATTTTGTCTTTTTCAAAACTTTTTGGGACCCACCTATAAAACATCTATTTTCTCAGGAACAAAATTACCTTTAAACCACCTGGGTTAAACCACATGGCCTGTCCTTCAAAGAGAAGGCCTTGTGCTGGGGAGCCCAGCACGGCCCACAGACTGCATGCAGCCCAGATGGCTATGAATGCGACCCAACACAAAATTATAAATTTACTTAAAACTTTATGAGATTTTTTTTGTTTTCATTAGTATTTGTGTATTTAATGGGTAGCTCAAGACAACTCCTCTTCTTCCAGTGTGGCCCAGAGACGCCAAAAGGTTGGACACATCTAGACCTTCCGTCAATTTGCCTGACCGGAGTGGACTCCTGGAAAGGACCACATTCCATACTGAGAGAGCCACACTCTTTCCTGCCCAGAGTCGATTGTGTCGGGAATGGACAGCTGACCCGGAGCCATCAGTCACGGGCTGCCACCCGCCTACCTCTCCAGCCTTGTTCCCACTGTCCTCTCCCTTGAAATCAGTGCAGCTGAGGTATTTTTCCATCAGAGCACCTACCACCATTATCAAATAATTATACATTAGTTTCAGTGATTATTCACTAACGTCTGTCTTCTCTCCCACAGAGTAAGATCATGAGGGTGAGAATGGGTCGGTTTTCGCTCACTATTGTGTTCTGCCAACTAGCACAACTCCCGACATGCGGTGGGCATTTGATTTTTTTTGTAGAAAGGAAGAGAGGGTTGTAATATTACACCTCCTTTTCTCTAAAGTTTCATTTTTATTTCATGAAACTTATATGGAAATATACCCACTCTGGGGAGACCCATAATTAAGATGAAGGAATCAAAGCCATAACAGAATCTACATGTATCCGCAAAAGAAGAAAATGTCATAGAATGCCACATTAAATTTGACAAGTGTAAGGAGGTTCCAAAAACATACCTGAATGAAGCTGAATTTTCCCAATAACACCTTCTACCAAACCCAAACAAATGGGATTCCAGGCAAGAAGTAGATCAGTAGCTAAAATAAAATAAGAAACAGACATTAGAAAACATTCATCAGAAAACAAATGAAAACAGTATATTAAATACTGTTAAAAACAGGATATTAAAAAATGATCAATGTCCAAAAGGAGCAGTTATGAACACCCAGAACTGAATACATTACTAGCAAACAACTTTTGAAAAAGCATTAAACCCAAGGACTGAATAATAAGGCTTCTGTCACAAGGACAGTTATGGGGAGACAAGTGACATTCTGAAACTCTGCTCAGATTGGAGGCAGTCCTCTGGCGCCCTGCAGTGGAGGAAAGAGGCTGGTACACTACAAAACAGCAAAGAGAGCAGTCATCCGGCCTACAGCCCTAGCCAGCCCCAAATCCAAGGGTCCGGCCTGCAAAATCGCCATCGAGATGTCCACTTACTGGATCACAGATCACAGTCTGGGAAGCACCCTTTCCCAAAGAAAGTTACACCAAGCAAAGGAATCCAGAAAGCCAGTGCTCTTTTATGGGACTTCTAGGGCAAAAAATAATAGGAACCGCTTCCATTTATTGAGTGCCTACTGTACACCAGGCATACCAATCAGAGTTCCTCACCTCAGCCACAGAACAGAAAATGATTTGGGTGACTGTTTTCTCAGTTCTCCCAAGAATGGCCAATGACTGATGCCACTCAAGTACTTGCCGGGAATCAGGCACCATCTCAGGCTAAAGAGATATAAAAATAAAGAAGCAAACAGTCCAGAACAGAAGACCAATGGGTACAGTGGAGATTTGAATCAATAAGACTGGAAAAAGTAAAAGCAAACAATTGTGGAGGGACTTGAATAAGACTAATGAGCCCCCACTTCCTGGAGACCAAGGCAGGCAGATAATGACATATAGAACAAGATGGCAGCCAGCAACGAGCTGACGGCATTGGAAAGAGGTGGAGACTGACAGTAAGAAAAGGAGCTAGAAGGTTATTCCGGAGGTCTTGGCTTAAAAGAACACAGAGCTACCCTAGCTTGTGGAGTGGGGTGGGCAGTAAGTAGGTGAAGAATGCAAAAAAGATGAACATCAAACACCTCAAAGGAAGTTGTATAAAGGGCAGGAATAGAGTAAATCAAAGATGACCCTGAAACAGCGAGTCTCTCCCCATTGGGAGAAGATGAAGACATGGACCAGAAGAGTAAGAAGGCACGGAAAGGACAGGGTACGCAGTACCAGGGAGAAAAGATGGGGTAGAACCTCCTAACTCAAGACCTTTTTGCATCTTTGGCATTTTGAACCTTGTGAATACATCAGCCACTCAAAAAAATAAAATTTTAGCTTAAGAAAACTAGAGAACACTAAAACGATAACCGAGTTCGTGGAATAAAGACTAAAAATAATAGTCACTGATAGTCTTTGAGGTTCAGAAAGAGAACCCGTTAAACCCATTAAGATTAACTGACAGTGGGATAATCAAGGAGAAATGTGCAGATGTAAGAACCAGAGATATTTATTAAAGGGAAAAAGCCCCAAAACCCAGAAGATGATGATATTAGAAGTACAGGTATAAAAGTTAACCTTTGAAAAGGAAGGGTACCACTTTTTTCTAAGTCACTTTTTTTAAGCAGTCATGAAAGGCTAAATATAGAAATGGGGAAGAGAAGCAGATGAACAGATTGGATGGCCTTGACTCAGTAAAAATAGGAGTCAAAGGCAGCTTTGCTTTAGTGGAGGAAGGACAGGGAAGAACAGAGGGACAGCAGAGGCTTGGTGTGGTGAAGGGCACACAGAAAGTCAATTTGCCAATGTTCTATGTGTGTTTCAAAAGCACGTATATTTTTAACTTAGTGTTTTCGAGGAAAACAAAAACAAAAACTGTACCATGTAAGGGAAACACTTCATGAAACTTTTGTTTCTGGTATATACATATTTGTTCACCAGGTCCTGTTTATAAAAGTATTTCTTACTACAGACATCAAACATCTGAACACACTCTTTAACTTCAGGCTTTGTTGATTATTTTGTTCAAATCCTTTATGTATTTATTTGCTAACTTTTTTTTTTATTGTTTAACCTAATACGTTTTGGCATTGGGTTTATTTTTTTAATCTCATGCTTTGTGTTTTTTCCATTTTTCCTTCTTAATTTTTGCTTTATATTTTTGAGACTATGTTGTTAGGCATATATAAATCAGGATTATAATATCTTCTTGGTAAACTGCTCTGTTTATCAGGATGTAATAACTGACTTTATTTCAAATAATGTTCTTTGCCCCAAAAAGTCTAGCTTGCCTACCACTAATATTGTGAAGGAAATACACTAGGTATAAAGAGGGATAAATATGAACATTGCTAATCCAATTGTATTACTTCTCCTACTCCCCACAGCTTTAGAAACGAGGTCCAAATTCCTTGCAAAGGCTTGGAAAGCTCTGCATGGGCTGGTCCCACCCACCCTCCTCCTGCCTCCCCACCCCCAGCATCCTGGTCTTTCTTCAGTCATGCACAGGCTGGCCATAGAATGCTGCTCCCCACCCACTTCTGCCTGCTCTTCATTCCAGACTCAGGACAAGGGTCACTGGTGTTCCCTGACACATTCCTCCACCCACCCAGCAGACTGGATCAGGATCTATTTTGTGACTCCTCTGAAGCTTGCTCATATTTCCAGCATAGCACCTTATTTTGGTTTTATGCACTTAATTACTGACTTTCCTGTCTCCCTGAATAAGCAGGAAGCTCATCAGGAGCAGGAAGCTCATTAAGACCTAGTCTCGTTTAGCTTTATGTCCCTAGTGCATGACACAGCAGGCTCCAAAAAGCTGGGTGAACACATGAATGCACCATACAGAATGGAGAGGCAAGTGGAAGTCAGATAATTGCTGTGACTCGCGTTAGAAGGGTTTGCTACTTAAAGTGGTAAAGTCAGTCACCCAGTCATCTCCGATAAAGATATTAGGGCTGCAGAGGTACAGCGGCTGCCCAATAACACACAGCGTATCAAAATAAAAACACCATCACCCAATCTCAGACCAGGGCTCCTTCTAATACACGTCTAACACCACAAGTCCCGCTCCCAAATGTTCTCAGGTGTAAACACCACGCTCTCATTTTGTTTTTGTGTGGGAGTTTCAGCTCACCACCATCATCCCAGGTGCACAAGCAGGACCTGGGCAACATCCACAATGCTTTTTTTTCTCTCATTTTTATTTTTTTATTGTTTATTCTATTACAGTTGTGCCAATTTCCCCCCTCTGCCCTCCTCCGCCCAGCAAAATGCTGTTCTTATTCACCAAGCCCTGTTGGTTTTAACCCAATAGCTGATGAATGGGTTACTTTTCTCCATCCCACTGCCACCGTCCTTGCCCAGGGTGAAGACCTCCTCCATCTACATCATTAAAAAGCTCTTGTCAGTCCCTTATCTAGCAGGCTACTTAACACACAACAGGCACTCAAATATGGATTGGATGCAATGAGGACTCCAGACAGTTTGGTTCTGCGGGACCCCAAGGTGAAGGCAGGAGGCTGCAAAAACAAGACTGAAGAACTACACAGGGACAAATTCAGGAGGCCAACAGATAGTGAGTTTAGGAGCTATTCCCCCAGACATGACAGATTTGCATTTGAAATTGAACATCAGGGCCTCTGTAGAGGACGGACATGAGAGGGCAGGCCTAAAGCCAGAGATCCAGATAAGCACGTGTACAAGGGCAGCCCAGAGCTGACTCTGGAACTGGAAGCCTGAAACAAGTCTAGAGGTGCAGGCATGATGTGTGCACAGCCTGAGCATGGTGAAGACTCCCAGCTCTGCTATAGTCTCTGAAGCCCTCTCAGCTTCTGTTCCCTCTTTTGTAAATGGGAATTTCATCTAGTTTATAGGATTTTTATTAAGATCAAATGAGAGAATTATGTGAAAGTGCCCAGCACAATATCTGGGGCATAAATGTTCAGCAGTTTTTAGCTCAAGTTGGGAAATGTATATGCATTTAAAACTCCAGGTTCCTACCACTCAGTAAATCTCTTCATAGATTTTTAAGGATCTACATGTGGCTTTAAAAGTAACAACCTCCAGTGTTTTGACTTTTTAAATCTTATGGTGATATCATAATTCCTGAAAACCTCCTCGGAGTAACAAATGTTTTACGAAAATCTCAATATCTAGATAAGCCCCTGAGACTGTTTCCTCATAATATGAAGTGTAGATCTGCATCTCTGTGCAGCTCGAAACTACACATCCAGTCTCAGTCCCAGCAACCCAGTTCAGACCCAAATGGCAAGTCAAGCATGACTGCCAGCTTCCTCCTCCCCTTTAAATCCCGCCCAGTGGGGGGAGAAGGGGTTGGTGAGAGAGAGAATAACTAGAAGTAGAGGCTAAATAGAGGTAAAATTATGCTTGGGAAAAAGACAGCCAGTGGTAGATTTTAGTTATGTGTGTGAAAATATGCACTGGGTTTTAAGTCTTGAGAAACCATAGAAGAATATAAATAGAAAGGTAACTTTCAATCAGCAACAGAAAAACCCTGGCAAAAATTCAAGCTATCCAATGGAACACAGGAAAACGTAACAGGAAAAAAATAAATACAGAAGAAAAAGTACAATAAATGGAAAACAAGAATAAAAGATAGAAATAACTCCTAATATATTAAATACAAAGTTTCAACTAACCCATTAAAAGTCTCAACTATTAAGTCTCAACCTCTCTATCAGTTTACTTAATTCTATGCCTATTTTGTTTACCACCGTATACCTGTGGTCTAGCAGGCATTCATTCAATAATTATCAAGCCAAATGAATAAATAAATTAGTAAAAATATTCATAAAGGAGAAAACCAAAAATTGGATTTCTCCTACCAATTATTTATTTTCAGTGACTTTTAATAGGACTAACATTTCAAATTGTTAACATTTTTAAAGGAAGCCCTAAAACACCAGACTTTGCTATACAAGCACTTTTGATAAAAACATTTATCTTTCAAAAAACGTAGTAAATGATGAGCATGTGATTTCTTACAATGAAAGACTTACCTAGAAATTCAGAGAAACAATCTCTAGCTTGTGTCCATGGTTCCCCACACCAATACAAAGATGGGAGACACAAGGCAATACAGGAAGCCCTGAGGCAGGCAATGTAACTGGAACAAGCAAAGAGGCTCAACATGTCTTTTTGAATTGCTGTGGCTGCTGCCCTGTACAGTGCCTGGCACACAATAGACACACACTTCACACAATAGACACACACTTCAATATGTGCGTGTGTGTGCCAGTTTTTTCTGTTTCCTCAATGAAGAGTAACAGATTAAAACACACACACAAACATATTGAAGTGTGTGTCTTAATCTGTTACTCTTCATTGAGGAAACAGAAAAAATTGGCATTAGTAGTCAGTATAGAGGAGATGTATAAGTGATATTCGTCTAAGCATATGTCTTAAATACACTCAGATACTCTTCACCGATATTAATGGCTACTCTGGAGGCAGAAGGCATTGGAGTGGCAAAGAAAATGGGCAGTGGGCTCACAATTTCCACAAAGAACAGCCATGTAAGTCATCTGCTCCAACAAGCACACTGCTTTTTAATCCTTCCTTCAAAAAGTTTATTCCAATGCAGCATACAAATTCAAAAGAGAAACATTTGAAGTTTGCAAATAGGTTTTAAAATTTGGCATTATCAAAGTTATCTAGCAAAAGAGTAGATATTGCTTATAAATTACAAATGTATAGCATTTTACAAATAATGCCAAATTTTAATTAGTGAAATAATTACAGCAACGTACACCAAAAGATGTAACTATTTGGTCATAAGCTCAATTATTTGACCCAGTAGGTCAACATTTCCAGATTCATGCGGCAGTTCACGGCTTCTATTTTCACATGCCCTCCTCTTCCTGGTACACAGAAAGTGATTAAATACTATGTGCCTGCAAAGAGCATGAGTCATTCACTCCAAGAGCCCAGAGTGACGACACTCCCTCGGCCCAAGAACAACCATGGGTTTTTCACTGCTTGCTGAACTTTATGCACAGTTTCATTTGCCTAAAAAAAAGGCAGGGTGGTGGTGCCAGGGTACACATAAATAATCAGACCCAAGTCTCATTTCCTGCTAAAGACAATGGATATTATTGGTCTGAAAAGACAATCACTAAAGTCAGATGAGGAAAAGGGTTCTAAAAGGAGGAACTGAAAGTTCCAATTGTTAGCCTATCTATGCTTCAGCTCTTGGAATTGAACTGGTCAGGGTAAACAGATGAAAGAATATTCGGATTTAGGAGCCATCTTAAAAATGCAAAATTTGATACACAGTTTTTGGGACACTCTAATGGTGATGATTTTCTGGCATTCAGCAAGTTAAAGAGCTAATCCAATTTAGAAATTCTAGCAGCTGGTGATTTCCCAGTGTGAACACCAACTCACTGGCTGCTCATTCTGGCTGCTCCTGATTATCATCTGGGGGGTTTACAAAATACTGATGGCTGGGCCCCACCCCTCAGAGCGTCTGGCTCAGTGGGTTAGGGTGGGGCCCTGGCACAGGTATTTTGTAAAGCTCCTCCAGGTGACTCTCATGCGCAGCCAAGTTGGGAATTACAGCAGTCTCCCTTATTGTGGGGTGGGGTGGGGCAGCGGGTGTCCGAAACCGAAGATAGTACAGAACCCTGTATTTAATTTTTTCCTATACATACATACCTGTGATTAAGTTTAATTTATAAATCCGGAAATTTCATGGGTAAAAGACTCATTCTTATCATAGGTCTTAGCAATCTTAGTATATGACTTTCTTCATTCCTTGTTTCAATCTTAGTATATGACTTTTTTCATTCCTCTTGAAAAAAGAGAATTTTCATCTTTTCACTTAAAGGAAGCAATGTGCGGCCTCTCTGGCATATCTGAGTTGCCAGCATGACTACTCCTGCACTTTGTGGCCATTGCTGAGTAAAATACGGGTTACTTGAACACAAGCACTACAGGACCTCGACAGTTTGATAAACAAAGTGACTAATGGGCAGGGACAGTGTGAGATTTCATTCCACTACTCAGAACAGCGCACAATTTAAAACTTATAATTATTTTTGGAATTTTCTATTTAATATTTTCAGACCTCAGCTGACTGAGAGTAACTAAAACTGAGGAGAGGGAAACCTCGGATAAGGGGCAACTACTGTACTAGTCTAAGTAATTATAAGTTAATGGATGGAATGTGCATGAGTAGGTTGTTTTAACCTATCAGTTTGCTTCAAAGATGATAGCTGTGCCATGTACAACTTTAAACTCTTTCATGTAATAAATCACCATAAACTGCATAAAGATCTCATAATATAGTCAGCCGCATAAAAGCTGGTCTAGCCCTGGCTGGTGTGGCTCAGTTGATTGAGTGTGGGCCTATGAACCAGAGGGTCGCCAGCTTGATTCCCAGTCAGGGCACATGCCTGGGTTGCAGGGCCAGGTCCTCAGTTGGGAGGCAACTGATGGATATTTCTCTCCCTCTCTTTCTCCCTCCCTTCCCCTCTCTCTAAAAATAAATAAGATCTTTTTTTGCCCTGGCTGGTGTGGCTCAGTGGATTGAGTGCCAGCTTGTGAACCAAAGGGTCGCTGGTTCGATTCACAGTCAGGGCACATGCCTGGGTTGCAGGCTATATCCCCAGTAGGGGGCGCTCGAGAGGCAACCACACACTGACATTTCTTTCTCTGTTCTTTCCCCTAAAAAAATAAATAAATAAAATCGATTTTTGAAAAATAAATAAAAATGAGATCTTTTTAAAAAGAATATCTAGACTTCTCAATTAAAAGAGGCACCTGATTACAGTGCAGCAAAGGGGGCACAAAGCTGTGATCACAGTCACGAAGGGTATTAGAAACTGATTTTTAAACTCTACACCAAGAGTTGTTCTCTATCTGAAGAAGAAAGTCCTAGTAGTGACATTTCAAGAAAGATCCAGTGCAACTCAAAAAAGAACAGGAGAACAGGAGATAACTAAAGAAAGAGACTTTCATGAAAGATCAAATAATGTCATTAGGTCCTGGGAAAACCTAATGGATACATATAAAATTATGAGAGGTGTGGAGATTACAGCACATTTAGAATAAAAATGCAGGGGACACATGTTTAAAAGACATGGTTTGAGAATAAGTGAAAGGAAGTACAGCTTAAGTCACAACTTCCCAAATGCATTACCTAAAGAGGCTGAAAATATAACCAGTTCAAACAAGGATTAAATGAATCTTTGGATAAATTCATAATGCATCGCCCAAGAAACATAGCAACGTGTTGAAATATGTCTCTCACATTCTGCTCTCCCAAAAATTATCCTTTGACATAACTTTCAGAAATAGAATTCTGAGAGCCAAATGAGGGCACAACTGAGCTAACAGTTGGTATTTTCCTTCCCTCATTTTAGAGCTCTTAAACTGAGATACAGAAAATTAGCACTTCCATCATTAAATAATTTCCTAGCTTTCCTGGAAAACTTTGTTCAAAACTGACCTACTCTCTTCCATCTAGGATTGTTTGCATAGTCCTTCTGTCCCCATAAGTCCTCACCAACAAAAAGTTTGCCTTCAAACCCACCCTCTGGTCAAACAAAGAACTGCTACCGGATCAGGCAAAGACCACCACGACCGGAAGCCCTGCACTGCTGCAGTCTGGCCCGTTAGACACTATTCGTCCTCAGAAACTTTTGTTTTGTTTTGTTTTGTTGTTTTGAGTACCCACTTAGAATGAAGGCATTGAACATAAGAACAGTTATTTCTGGCAAAAAACAAAACCCCCATAAAAGTTCACAAGTACAGAGAGCCGGTTTCTTCCACAGCTTTCCACTCAGAGAGAGAAACGATCAGACTACTTACAGCTGGAAGAAACTTCACAGAATAAAATTAAAGAGCACTTTTCTTCCCGTTTTCTTTCTTAGGAAAAAAGAGGTTTTTACCATCTTGGGAGAAAAGAAACAAAACACTGAGACCTCAAACCCAGCTCAAATCTCGCACAGAACCCCACTTGCAGCCTGGTCACAGCATCTTTACTCTAAAGGCTTGTGCATGTCTCTCCCACCCTGGGCCGCGTCCTTGGCGAGGGCAGACAGTGTTTTAACCATCTTCTCCCTTGGGCACAATGCCCAGCAGACAGGTCTTCCGGTAAATGCTTGCTGAAAGAATAAGTAAATGATTACACAGAAATTCAGCTTTAATATATTTGGAAGGAGAAATAGAATACTAAATTAGAAGGGGGGAGGGGGGTGCTTCTTTGAGAAAAGGGAATTTCTGAAAGCTGCAAAGGAGGACAAGTGCAATAGCTACTAAAGAAGGAGAGACAAATCCTGGAAGTCAAGAAGCACAACTGCCCAGAAGGGAGACTGGCAAACCATAACTCGGCTAAACTCAGATCTGCCCATCACAGCTATTGCCTGGAGGAGAAAAAAACATTTATACCTGCCATTAAAGCAATGTGTAATGACACTGTGAGCATCATTATTATACATGCAAACTAAAAGTATAAGCATAGGGTATGTTTAAAATTTCCTAATATTTCAGTTAGATGGTATGAACTGCTTCAGACTGTATATAATGACCATTGCAGAGATTTTGGGATTTCAGCTCAGCATAAGGGGTGTCCAACCTGCGTCCTACAAGCCACATGCAGCCCAGGATGGCTGTGAATGTGGCCCAAAACTGTACACTTACTTAAACATTATGCGAGTTCTTTGTGATTATGTGTCGCAATGCATTTAATGTGGCCTAGGACAATTCTTCTTCCAGTGTGGCCCAGAGATGCCAAAAGGTTGGACACCTGTGGAAGCTGATTCAAAAAATAAGATTTATAAAGAAAGTGAATGTACTGTTCTTTCAAGATTTTATTTATTTATTTCTAGAGAGAGGGGAAGGGAGGGAGAAAGAGAGGGAGAGAAACATCAATGTGTGGTTACCTCTCATGTGCCCCCAACTGGGTACCTGTCCCACATGCCCTGACTGGGGATCAAACCAGAGACCCTTTGGTTTGCAGGCCAGCACTCAGTCCACTGAGCCACACCTGCCCGGGATGAATGTACTTTTAAACATCCCACTGTCAAGTGGAAGAAATGCAAGGTTAAATTTGAAAGAACCTGAAATTAAAATGAAATAACTTAAAAGAAAAAACACCAAGGAACTCTGACCTAAAACCAACCTGTATTTCATTCAACCAGCCTTTCCAAAGAAAGCAGGCAGCAGTGTATGCTTTTTCTGAATGAGCAGTTCCTTTAAGGGTCTCACAGCAACCAGAAAGTGAGTCATTCTAACAGAGCATGGGATTTAATTAAGATACTACCAATATAAGTTGTGACAGTACTACAATACTAAATGTTCAGTGTTTATCTTCACTTTTAAAATGCTATTTATACATAATTATTAAGATCAACAGCAACTGGTATTTTTTTTAAGTTGCTCTATTTTGTTAAACATAATCTAATTCAAATGTTCTTTTCAGTTCAATTCTGGTCAGTTGGCATATAATGATTATGACTTAACCAGCTAATAAGTAATTTTTGTTACAGTTCTATGACATTACTGTTACTTCTCAGACTTGTGTTTGTAATGCTAGATTTTAAAGAGTGACATTTTAAAACATACTTGAATAGAAATAGAAGTTAACAAAAAGATACACAGAGACAGTAATACAGCTTATAAAGATCTAACATTTAAATCCCCACAAAACCACACCAAGGTTAGATTATGGCTCTGAGAATTCACTAAATCAATAAATAGCATAGACAAACTAGTTTGATTTTTCCAATAGTCTAACATATATCTGCAAATACATCAGCTCATTTTGTCATAAATCACAAGAACCAAAATCATCAACTTTCTTCTTTTCTCTTTTTTGTATAAGAGCCAATTCAAGAAAAATAAAAATGTCTCTGGGTCCCATTTACTTTCATTCAAAAAGAGAACAAATTTACCCTGGCTGGTGTGGCTCAGTGGACTGAGTGGCAGCCTGCGAACCAAAAGGTCGCTGGTTTGATTCTCAGTCAGGGCACATGCCAGGGTTGTGGGCCAGGTTCCCGGTTGGGGGCATGCAACAGGCAGCCAATCAATGTATCTCTTGCACATCAATGTTTCTCTCCCTCTCTTCTCCTTTCCTTTCCTTCTTTCTAAAAATAAGTAAAATCTTAACAGAAAAAAGAAAGTTTAAAATAAAAGAGAACAAGTTTACTGAATCCCAGACCTAGAAGTTAGATTCCCCACCTTACTGAATGAGAAATTACCACGATTTTTTTAGTTAGCAAGAGAGGCAGCATTCTAGCCTTCTGTTGTTATAGTCTCCATTTAATCCTTCCAACAACCTCTCTGCTGCTCAAAGAGGGCCATCCAGGGACTAGTATTACGTCAATTCATTCAACACAATTTTTACAGCAGGCCTGCTGTGGGCCAGGTGCTAGGGGTATGGAGATGAATCTACATCTTCTCCTCCTTGCTCTGGACGAATCAGGCTGGGCAGGCAGGACAAGGGGTAGCCGTTCTGCTGGGCATCCTGGAGCAGTACCCATGTGGCCAGTTTCCTGAAAGGCCAAGCTGCCAGGGCACCCCAGTTTCTGGCTTTACCTGGTCAGAACAGAGCATTTAGGAACCAATGATTCTACAAAAATACCTGCCCTCTTTGAAGGTAGTTGCCCTAAAGACTTTTTCTCAGCCATTCCCTCTCTGCTTTGTAGGCTCTGAAAAGATGCCTGTGAAATTGGATCTAGGGCTCTTGCAAAGCTAGACTGAGAAAGGCTTCAGGTTGCTCATCACGGGCTGAAATAGTTCCTATCCAGTACTTATCAATGTTTCTGCACAAAGATCTACCCTGTATCTATTCCCTCCCCAAACTGCAGATGTTCTAAAAACTTAAGAAGAGAAACCTGATAAACTGACTGGAACTGGAAAAACAACTAGTCAATCTATTACATAACAACATCCCCTGTAACCATATAAACTAATTTTGCAAGAAGTCCGGGGTAGGTGTTGGGTCAAAGAACCAACCTGTAGACCCTTTATCAACCTTTTCTTTCTATATTGATCCTCCCTCAGTGTTTGTGCTTTGACATATGAGAAGCCATAATTCTCTATTCAGGCTATACTACAATGATTATAATAGCTAAAGATACATCTCAGTATTATCCATTAAAATATAAATGCTATCATTTCATAGTCAAGAAGGTAGGAGGGTGTATAAAACATCTGTGTCAATATTGAGGGAAATCTGGCTTTGGAGTCACATGCTGAGTTGAAGCCCGACTCTCTCCCACTCGCTCTGTGAACTTGAACGCATGACCTCTCTGTGCCTCAGTCTCCTCACCCACAATGATAATAATAAACCCTTCTGAGGTTTGTGGGGATACAGTGTCTGATTCAGGAAAATGCTCAATAAATAAAAGTTGTTATTAACTCCTATGAATCTCATTTAGCAATGTAGACAACACAGTATATTAAAAAATTTCCCTCCGTCTACAAAATCTGAATCCAAAAACTGTCAACTGCCTTCTTAGAAAGACTCTGTCTATCTGTCTGTCTTTCTAGCCCAAGAAGGAAGAAAAAACTTTGGAAAGATGAGGGAATATAAATGCTTAAAAATAAATGTTCATAAAAACAAACACACAGATATGATCAACCAACAGCTTATCAGAAATACAAAACATGGGGTAAAAAGTAGTTCCAGGTATAAAAACTGCTAAGCTACTTTAAAGGAATTGAAGAGTAAAGCCACTAGGAAAAAAACTGGTCATTCAACAACAAGAAGAACAAAGATTTTTACAATATATTTATTAATTAAATTTTAAATTAAAATGTGCTATTATATTTTGTCATGGTAATTTGTGATTCTTTAGCAAATGTGGTTTTTTTCACATTTCAAAATCTTTTTTGTCAAAGTAAATACCAAATGACACAAAACTCTAAATACACTGAATATAGTTTCATAAAATATGATTGATCCTGAAAAGAGATAAAAAGCTTCTATGTGGATTTCAATTCCACAATTATAATTTCTCATTCAAAAAAAGTTAACTTCATATGACATACTAAAAATTTTATTTTCAAAAAATAACTCTAAGAATAGAAACACCTTTTTATGTTTCTGTAAATTCTAGTTGATAGCTAGTATCCCCTCAAAAAACATTCACCAGTATTCATCATCCGGAGTATCATCTCTCTCTCTCTCCCTAGTGTATAGGTTTATGAATGGTATGTGTGTGCCAGACACGTCACGTCTTTTTGGTAAATTACATAACACAGTCGTATCAGACAAAGACACAGGGCAGTAGAAACAGTTTCAAAGCTGAAGAGATAAGACCATATTACCCTTTCCCAACGGAAGACTTTATTATATTCCTTTTAAAGTCTTTAAATCATCGTACAATCTTTACTCTCAGATAGTAAAACTCCACTTGCAGGAAATTACTGAATGTTTACACAGTGTTTTATCACTTTCCCTGGTAGAAAATAAAACAACCTAGATGTTTTTCGGTAGTGGCCACCTTGCAATAGACATAAGCAACCACCAAAAAGCAATGCTACAGACTACTTACTATGCTTAAAAAAATAAAAACATCAGAAAAAATAACAATACTCTCAACTGTTCAACTAGAAAGAAAAAATAGGAAAAATAAACAATGTTAAAGATAAGGAATACAAAGACTTTAATTTTTTTATTGATTGTAGAGAAAGAGGAAGGGAGAGGGAGAGAGGGAGAGAGAAGTGGGAAGAGAGAGAGAGAAACACCGATTGGCTGCCTCCTGTACGCACCCCAACTGGGAACCAGATCCACAACCACGCATGTTTCCCGACAGAGGATCAATCAGCGGTGACCTTTCTCTATGCAGGAGCACACAACCAACTGAGCTCCACACGGGTCAGGGTCAAAGATTTTTTTTAAAGGTAATGTTAAGTCAGATAGGAAAAACACACACACACAAGAGGAAATGCACCTTCTTTCTCATTTCTTTCCTCACCCAGCTGGACAAAGATTTTCCACCCCAGTTAGAAGATATTCAAAACAGGGCCTAAAATGAGCAATAAACAATACAAGAAACATCCTATTTTTAGGGCAACAATATTACTGAGAGAAAATTTTGATTTAAATTTAATTCAGCTCAACTCAACCAAAAATACCTTCTGTGTCCTAAGCACTCCAGAGCCCTGAGATACCAAGATGAGTAAAGTACGGCCCTTGCCTTTGGGAAATGCACTGTCCCCTGAGGAAAACGCATGACAACTATTATTACACAGTTCAGTAAGGGCTATAATCAAAGTGTGCACTAGGTGTATAAAGCACCTGAGTACACAGTAATGCGTTTACTGTGACCATAGCTCTGCCCCCGGAATGAGGGCTGGGGTGAGCACAGGGGCGGTGACGGCCGAGATGGGTCTCACAGGATACACGAGGCAGGAAACGAGGCTGAGAGTAACAAGCATTCCAGGATAAGAAATTGGCCATTTTAACTTTAATATCAATGCTGATTCTCTGATGTCTCTAAGACAAAACAAAGGCCTGATTCAGATTGTTCAATAAACATAAACATAAAAACCACACACAATGCCCACAGGCTTTTTTGGTCTTATAATATGGCCATTTGGAAAAGATACAAAGAACTCAGTCAGTAATCTATTCAGTTGAACAGCCAATTGGAAATCATGAGTTTAAATGCTGTCATTAGAAATAAGAGTAAAACTGGCCATAAAAGCAGAGGGAAAAGGTCCCAATAAATGAAAAGAATTTTAAGTGATTCTATAGAAAAAGATCTGAAAGGCACTTATCCAATTAAAATACCATTATTAATAGCCCATCTTTAAAAATGATTTAAGTACTGGAGAGGAGAACTATTTGGTCAAGTGCATGGGGTTCTTTGCTCACTGGGTCTACCTGGACACCTGAAGAGCAAAACAGGCTGTTGCTTCTGAAATACAGTGGCCTCTTCCTTCCTCTAGATTTTCAATCTACTTCAGTCTGTGGTTGACTACTTCCTAAGAAGTGAGCTAAATGTAATTGCACAGGCTACAGGCATTTTATGTAGGAAAAAAAGTTTTAATTTGCCTTCAGGTGTGGACTTTGGATGTATAAACAGTAACTCAAACCACATTGCTTAACCCCAAATCCGGGCCCAGGTTA
Organism: Sturnira hondurensis; assembly: GCF_014824575.4. NCBI lineage: Eukaryota > Metazoa > Chordata > Mammalia > Chiroptera > Phyllostomidae > Sturnira > Sturnira hondurensis. Next base: position 2,003,110 of record NW_028083884.1, read on the forward strand.
CCCGGTGGATCTTCCTAACCCACAAAAGCCTCAGATCTGTGTCTTCGCTGAGCTCTGTAGCTCGGAGGTACAGGCTGAAGCGCCCTCCCAAAGAAAGAGAAGGCGCTGGCCAGCGTCCTGGAAAGAGCGGAGGGGCTTCACTTGAGAGGACTAACCCACAAACGACCACCAGGACAGGAGAACCTCCCTCGATGAGAAAACCGAGCGGACCAAACCGAATGACCACCGACTCACCTAAGACCTCTCCTATTCAGAGATGAATGGCATCTCCTGTGATGCCACCTTGTTCCGCCAGCTCGGTTCACGTCTGTCAATCTTAGGGGCTCCGAGAAAGAAGAGCGTGGCCCTACGAATGGAGGCAACGCAGCCCACCCTATTTATGCATCCCCCAGCTCACTGCCCAGATTCACAGGTGAGGCCACGAGGTTTTATGAGTGTCTCTCATGAAACACATCGAGGTCGACCCCTGGCCGAACAAGACGTACACTGAACTAGTGGGCATCGTTCCGAACAACTTTCCTTAGGGACCAGGACTAAGCAGCTGACCGTCATTTCATAGCTGAGGAAAGGAGGTGCAGACCAGTGTTCTGGCCCATGAGCGGGACAGGATCGCGAGTTCCTGCAGCTGTAAATCGTTACCTACAGAGTCGGCTCTTCGACAGCCTGGGCAAGTTTGCCACCTCCCTTGCCACAAGCTAAACTTGGAGCCTCACCCAAACTCTGGGGGCGAGGGTGGGGGTCGGGGATGGGGGAGAGCCAGGCACAATAGTCATATCAGGAAAAACAGAGAAAGGAGACCGGCTGGAGGCTGGCCAAAATTAGCCAATCGACAACAACTTCTGTCCCAGAATCATCAAGAACCTTATCTGGGGGCAGTAGTTTCTCCTCCATTCTGAAAAGAGGAAACAGTGCACACTGGCGAGAGAGTCAGGAAAAACACAGCTTTCCTTCCCAGCAAAGCAGCGCACAGGCCTTCGGACACAAAGTTTTTGGGGGGTGGCAGCTCTGCTCCCCCTGCGACCTCGGCGACGCCACCTGCCACACCTGCCCCGGAAGGTTGTCCTGGGGCCTGGGAGTGATACTCGAAGGGCCAGATCCCTGGAAACCATCCCACAAAGGTAGCTGCTGCGAAACGAAAAGCTCCTTTGGACCTTTTATACGGTTCAAGTCCTACCACGGAATTCCTTTGCCGAGATTACACGTGAGCAAATCTGGAAGGCTCTGTTTCTTCCACGAGCTCTCTTCTCTCACTTCCCCGGGGAAAGACGTCTGCGGAGGTGAGGAAGAGGACCAACGACCCCGGAGGCGGAGGTGCTGCCAGGGCCCCTGGCCGGTCGGTGTCGAGGCCCGGCTGCGGTTTAACTCGCCATCGCGAACCGCTTTTCCCAACGTGAACTGGTCCCCGCCGACTTCGGCGTCTCAGGGCAGCTTCCTTGACCCCAAACACGGACCCATGACCCATGCCGCATCGCCCCACGTTGAATCACACAAAAATATTAAAAGTTGGACATTACAGTAGAGTTTCATTGCGACACAAATCAAAGGAAAGGGGCTTTAAAATCCGACGCCTGTGGGGTAACCAGAACGAACCACGCCGTTAAAAAGGGACCAGAAACAGGTGTCAACAGAGCGAGGCTCCCACGGCACGCTTCACTGCCCTGGGGTCGCCTCTGGCCTGGGGGCGGGATTCGAACCCAGAACTTGCGGCGAAGGGCGCGCCAGAGGCCGCTCGGAGTGGAGGAGGCCTCTGAGGCCAGGGGTTCCTCGCTCGGAACTTTCCGGCGGCAGCCGGCGGGACCCCGACTGCTGGCAGCTCGGGCCCGCCCTCCCGGGGATGCCCCGCCGAGCTCGACGCGAGGCATCTCCGAGGGACGAGGGTCGCCGGCCCTTTGTCCCCGCGGAGGGGCAGGGAAGAGGCGAACGCTCCCTCCGTCAGGAAATTATGACAGCTCGCGCGCTCTCGCTCGTGCCCGCGGAGCCCGCCGCGCCCTCCTGGGCCGCAGGCGGCGCCCTCCGCGGTCGCGGGCTGAGGGGCCCAGCCGCGCCCCCTCCTCGCCCCCCGCCCCGCCAGGCCCAGGGTGACCCCGCGCCGCCAGCCTCACCGGGTCGAAGCTGGAGGCCGCCATCGTGGCGGCTGCACCACAGAGCGCGTTCGCCCTGCTGCAGGATGTAGTGGTCCTTGGCTTGGAAGAGCTCCATGCCGGCCCGGGGAGCTCAGGGAGGCGGCGGCCCCCGGGCCCGGGCGGCGGCGGCCCGCGGGGAGCGCGCGGAGCGTCTTCGTCCGCCGGGGCCGCCAGAGCCCGTGCCCCTCGCAGCGGCGGCTGAGGTAGCGCCCAGGCGGCCGGACCCTCGAGAGAACGCGCCCCGGAGGCGGTGGCCCGCGGCGACCGTCAGCTGCACTGGCTGGAGAGGCCTCTCCCCCGGCTCCTCCCCTCGTCCGGCTCCGCCCGGCTCCTCCCCTGACTCCTCCCCCGGCTCCAACCTTCGCCTGGCCCCGCCCCCGACTCCTGCCAGGCTCCTCCCAGTGCCTGGCTGCGGCCGCGCCGCGCCTCTTTTCCCTCTGCGCTGGCGCCTGCCCTTTCCGGCCGCCTGCGTGCCTCCTGCTTTCCCCGAGTTTACTCCCCCGGGCTTACTGCCCCGGCTCCTGCCCCTAGGGTCCTCTTCCTCCCTCATCAGCCTCCCCAGCCTCCCCAGCCTCCCCAGCCTCCCTCTCCCACGCTGGTCGGGCCGGATGGCCAGCCCGCTTGTGGCACCGCGGGCAGAACCCGGTCCCCCTGAGTCAGGCCGGCCGGCCTCCTTCCTTGTGGCCTTTGGAACCGAAGCCCACTCATGGGCCTCCCTTCCCATGCCAGCAGGTTATTCGTGCCTTTCACCGGCCCTGAGAAAGGCCAGACCAACTTCCTAAATCCAGCTCGAAACCCACTCCTTCCCGCAGGCACCAGCTTCCCGCACAACCCGGCCAGCCAGCCGTGGGGCTGGGGTGGGGCTGGGGTCGGAGACTGTCCAGACAGGCTCTCTGTCAAAGCTGGGCTGTCTTCTTTTGGCATTTCCTATTAGAACCTTGAGGCCGTTGACAACAGCAGGTATTGGATAAGTGCACGTCAACGAGGAGCGTGTAACAATAGAAAACACACTACTTATTAGTAGGGCAGGGCTCTAAGTAGCCGGGAGGAAGGAACGAAGTCAGAAACTACTGTGTCCCAAATTGAGCAGGATGGATCGGAAAACGCTTCATAAAATAAGTCAATTAATGAAGAGGATGGATCTAGTCCGACAAGGGCAAGATAGCTGAAGAACCTCTTATGGAAGGAGGAGGCCCTGAGTGGGCTTCGGTTCCAAAGGCCACAAGGAAGGAGGCCGGCCCGCCTGACTCAGGGGGACCGGGTTCTGCCCGCGGTGCCACAGACAGGTGTCTGTCTCGGGCTAGCTGGCTTCGTGAACAGAATTGTGCTAGTCAGGCCCCAGTTCCAGGCCCGGTTCCAGGTGTAATCTACCTGGATCATTTCGGGAAGGTCTTTTGGTCTGAGGTGGTGGTTGAATTAAATGGCCTTTCATTACACGGCCAGGTTTATAAATCAGTGAGCCTTCCTCCTCCTCTCTCTTGCCTTTTCTAATGACTCAGAGCAGCGATTTTCAACCTTTTTCATCTCATGGTACCCATAAAAGCCAATTACTAAAATTCTGTGGCACACCAGAAAATGTATTTTTTGCCAATCTGACAGAAAAATAGGTGTTATTTTGATTCATTCACATCACATGGCTATCATTGAGTTAGCTGTTGTCATTTTTTCATTTGACAGTCTAAGGGAAAAGAGTTCAGTGCCCTGGACTAAAATAGTCACATATTGTATGTTTTAAAAATTCTGGCAGCACCCAGGCTGAAAATCTGAAAACTGGGTAGACATAACTGATCCTGTGTGTGTGTGTGTGTGTGTGTGTGTGTGTGTGTCTTTCTCTCTCTGTCTCTGTCTCTCACTCTTCCTAAAATAATTTTTTTAAACATTGCTTTATAAGAGAAGAAAAAAAAGACAAAATAGGAGACCAGAAAAGCAAGGTAATGATTTTTACCTCTGCTTTGATCAAAGTGAAAGGACCCAGACACAGGAAGGAGTTACACATTACTAATTATTCCAGCCCACACTGATTTCTTTGTTGAATTTCCATAGCACAGAAAGTCCCATGATGACAAAAATGTCCTGGAATCTCTGATAAGTACCATGCCTTCTATGCTGCCCAGACACCGCAACATAAAAGTCCCGGGGAATAATTACCATATCAAATCACTGTGATGTGATTTAGACGTAGAAAATAGAAATAAGGTGGTAAGAAGTTTCAGTGGAACCATCAGTTTCAGATCTAGGGTTGAATTCAGTCATATATTGACTTTCCTCAGCAAAAGTGATACATAATGAGAAAGCCCTATGAAGACAGAATGTTCTACAAGTGACTTCATTATTTTTTAGTGAATCACATTGCCAGATGTAAAGAAAACAATGCTATTGTAACTTTCAAAGCAGTTGCTTAGTTGACTGAAACTTTGCCTGATGTTTTAAACCTATAGTGGTTCTGACCCTAGCTGTTAGGACCACTTGGGCCTGGGGAGTTTTTCAAACCTACCCATGTTTTGATCTCAGACTAAATAAACCAGAATTTAATTGTGGTGGGCTCTGTTATCAGGTTGTTTTTTTTCAGAGCTCCCCAGAGAATTCTAATGTGTGTCTGAGGTAAGCACTACTATTTCCCATGAAATTAATTGCAAAAATTTACCTGACAGCAGTTTAGCAGAAAAGAGCAACCAACCCTTAACCAATACCATTGTGAGGGGTTGGTTACCTGTAAATCCAGAATTAACAAGCAGAGTCCTTACAGGAAAAAAACGGAAGGAAAAATTTCCTGGAGTCGATCTGACCTAGTCGTATACCATTCTCTCCATCTTGCTCTAAATACTTGCTTGACTTTGAGGTAGGTAGAGCCCTGGCCTGGCGGAGCAGAACGAGTGAAAGAGAAAATATTCTGGCCTTGGCAGATAGTAGGTCCCCAGTCGACTGCCTCAGCTGGCTTGCCTGTCAGGTGTCCTGAAGTTTCTCCTTGATTGGCCTCCCTATCTTCATCACTCCCATCCAGCTTCCTAATTCAAGGCCATCCTGCCCTCGGATGGTGTCACCCAGGTTATAGTGCAATGTTTATGATGCTGTTCTGTTTTTAAACGTGAAGACCATCGTACATATCTTCTTTTACATGTGTGGTATATTTATACTAATTTAAGTATGCTCACCAGGGTGTTAGGTTCTAGCCGGTTCTGTGTGCTCTCAGCCAAGCCACGAAATCTCTTTGTCTCAGTTTGCTTATTTATTAAGAGAGATGATCACTAGGGTTTTTCCAGCCCTGAAATCAAGGAACATGAGGAAATGAGTCCACATAGTTAAACCTACTCAAATAATGATGACAAATGACTCAACTTTGATGACCAGTTTGGCCTTCAATGTCAAGTTTATCATTTGTCTCTCAGATTTGGGGTTCTGATTAAAAATCTAGTATCCTCACTGCAATTTGACTTTTGACATCATCTCCTGTCACACTTGACCACAGCCTTGTATGTAAGAAGAACTTTCTTCAGTCTTCTTTGTATATGAGAAATCTCCCAAAGAAGAGATTAAAGAAAAAACATATTCTGCCTTCCAGGAGGCTGCTAACTTCTTACGTCAGCAGTTGGGGTGCTTAAGGGCCCAACACACTCAGAAGCCCATTGTTACACTTGACCAAACATCAGCCAATTTCTGGTGGATTTGTCTGCCAGTGACCATGTGCAACTTCCTCCTGTAACTTTATCAGGGATAATTGGAAATTGTAATTACTACTTTGGAGCATTGAGGCATATAAAATTAAACAAACATAGAACAGAAAGTGGGAAAGTCCCTCAGGGGACCATTACATTGGTCTAAAAGAGAGAGAGTACTTTGTTTAATGAAGAAGACCATCGTTCCTCCATTTCTGTGCTCTGGGGGTTAAAAAGTACTGGCTATTTCATTGTATGGCCTGATAAAATAGTCAAGGACCCAAGTTACTGTTTAAACCAGCTAGAACAATTCTGTGAGTATGAGAGAGAAGAAAAATGAAATGTGTTTTCTGCATTTAAGCTCCCTCCAGAGGAAAGATAAAGACTTCTACAGTGATAATTTCATATTTGTGGACAGCCAGCTTTCTCAGTTCCTTTCTGTTATGCACTTACTTTTCAATTAAAAAAGAAGATAAGACAGTTTAAAAATTAGAGACTTCTAAAGTACAGCATAGGGAATATAGTCAATACTAGTGTAATAACTAGGTATGGTGCCAGGTGGTCCTGGAAATATTGAGGGAAACACTTTGTGATGTATGTGGTTGTCTAACCACTCTGCTATACACCTGAAACTACTGCGAAATATTGAATTTGAACTGTAATTGAAAAATAAAATTTAAAAAGTATCTTAAAAATTAAAAAATAGTTCTAAGTAAGCTAGTTTGAAAAATGTCCAAGGTATACCATTAAATAGAAAAAATCCAAGTTGCAGAATAGTATTTTAAAGTATTCCATTTGCATTTTAAAAGGGGAGGATGAGATAGAGATTATGTTTTATTTGTCCAGAACATTCTGAAACAAAACACAACTAGCTGTGGTTACCTCTGAGGAATGCAAATGGAGGTGAGATGTGGCGGTGGAAGGCAATCGGGAATAAAGGGAGAGTAGAAGCTTTTCCTTGTCATTTTGCAAATAATTTTTAGAGAGAGAGAGAGAGAGAAACCTTGATTTGCTGTTCCATGTATTCATGCATTCTTTGGTTGATTCTGGTATGTGCCCTGACCAGGGATCAAACCTACAACCTCGATGTACTTGTACGATGCTCTAACCAACTGAGCTACCCAGCCAGGGGCTTATAACCATGTGCTTTTAATGCCTTAAAAGAAAACTTTTAGCCCTGGCTGGTGTAGCTCAGTGGATTGAGCACAAGCCTGCGAACCAGAGGTTCGCGGTTCAATTCCCAGTCAGGGCACATGCCTGGGTTGCTGGTCGGTTCCCTGCAGGCCATTTCCCAGCAGGGGACACACAAAAGGCAACCATACATTGATGTTTCTCTCCCTCTCTCCTTCCCCTCTAAAGATAAATAAATAAATAAAATCTTTAAAAAAAAACTTTTAAAAGGCATAAGTTAGTGTGGTCTTTATCAGCTTCCACCATGGCATGCTCTGGCCAGGGCTTAAAAGTACAGAAGGTGATGGTGCAGCCCATCAACCTCATCTTCAAATACTTGCAGAATAGATCTCGGATTCAGGTGTGGCTTTAGGAGCAAGTGAACATGCGGATAGAGGACTGTATCGTTGGTTTTGATGAGTATATGAACCGTATTAGACGATGCAAAAGAGATTCATTCTAAAACAGAGTCAGGAAAACAACTGTGTCAGACAATATTACTCTGTTCCAAAGCGTCTCTAACTAGGAATGGCTAATAAAGTGAGAAATTGTTGCAAAGTTATCACAGGCTGTGTTTTTTAGGTGTCCTTTGTTGGGGTAGAATTCTTAAACATTTATTCATATTGCTTTAATCACCCTTATGTTATTACCAGATGACAATAAATCCTGTGGGATTGTTTTTTATTTTTTAAAAATTATACTTATCTTGCACATGTGTGTATGCATGTGTGTAAAACTCATTCTTCCACCACAACCGAAAAGATATATTTATGTGACTTATTACCTAAGGATCTAGAACATTTTGCCTTGACAAGCCAGGAGTTCCAGACCTAGCTATTTTTATGCTTCATACACAGCTTCTTATTTTTAGATTTCCTAATATCTTTTTTAAAAAATATTTTTTCATTTATGCTATTACAGCTGTCCGAATTTTTCCCCTTTGCCCCCTCTACCCAGACTGCCCCCACTCCCTCAGGCAATCCCCACACCATTGTCCATGTCCATGGGTCGTGAGTATATGTTCTTTAGCTACTCTATTCCCTATGCTGTACCTTACATCCCCATAACTATTTTGTAACCACCAATTTGTACTTCTTAATCCCTTCACCTTTTTGTCCATAACCCTAACCCCCTTCCCATCTGGCAACCATCAAAACGTACTCTGTATCTATGATTCTGTTTCTGTTCTGCTTGTTTGTTTTTTAGACTCAATCATTGATGGATATGTATTTATTGCCATACTGTTGTTCACATTTTTATTTTCTTCTTCTTAAAGAAGACCCTTTAACATTTCTTGTCATACTGTTTTGGTGGTGATGAACTCCTTTAGCTTTTTCTTTTCTGGGAAGCTTTTTATGTGTCCTTTGATTCTAAATGATAGCTTTGCCAGGTAGAGTAACCTTGGTTGTAGGTCCTTGCTTTTCATCTCTTTGGATATTTCTTGCCAGTCCCTTCTAGCCTGCAAAGTTTCTTTTGCGAAATCAGCTGACAATCGTATGGGAGCTCCCTTGTAGGTAACTAACTGCTTTTTTCTTAACGCTTTTAGAATTCTCTCTTTAATGTTTGGCATTTTAATTATGATGTGTCTTGGAGTGGGCCTCTTTGCATCCATCTTGTTTGGGACTCTCTGTGCTCCCTGGACTTGTATGTCTATTTCCTTCACCAAGTTAGAGAAGCTTTCTGTCATTATTTTTTTCAAATAAGTTTTTCATTTCTTGCTCTCTCTCTTCTCCTTCCAGCATTCCCATGATGGGAATATTGATACATTTGAAGTTGTCCCAGAAGCTCCTTACACTGTCCTCATAATTTTGGATTCTTTTTTTTCTTCTTGCTGTTCTGATTGGTTGTTTTTTGCTTCCTTATATTCCACATTGCTGATTTGATTCTTGGTTTCATCCACTCCGCTATGAATTGTTCTTTATTTCAATTGGTGTACCCTTCATTTCTGACTAGATCTTTTTTATGCTGTTGAGATCCTCACTAAGTTCATTAAACATTCTTAAAACCAGTGTTATAACTCTGCATCTGGTAGGTTGCTTGTCTCCATTATGCCTAGCTATTTTTTTTTTTTGGAGTTTTGTTCTGTTCTTTCATGTGGGCTATGTTTCTTTGTCTCCTCATTTTGGCAGCCTCCCTGTGTGTGTTCTGGTGTATTAGGTAGAGCTGCTACACTTCCCAAGCTTGGTTCTAGTGTAGCAGGTGTCCTATAGGGTCTAGTGAGACTGCCTCCCCTATTACCTAAGCTGGGTACTCAAGGTACATGCACCACGTGGGCTGTGTACTCCCTCCTATTGTAGTTGAGCTCTGATTGCTGTTGGCACATCCAAGGTCAGCCATCCCTGTGTTCTGTTCAGGGTCACACAGCATAAGCTATGAAGGGATCTGTAGATGGCTGCTACTTGTGCTGGGCTTGGAGGTGCCCAGATGAGGCCAAGCTATGTACAAAGGCCAGCTGCTGCTGGTGCTAGACCTGGGGCAACTTAGGTAGAGGCATGGGGCTTGCTAAAGGCAGATGCTGCTTGTTTGAGAGAATTTAAGAAAATCCAAGACAAGCCATTTGTATGGAAAAGCCACTGGAAACAGCTTGGGTGGGCCCAGACATTGGGTGGGGCCAGGCTTCAGGGAATCATCAGGGTGAAGCAAACAGGGATAGTCAGGTGGATGGAGTCTCAAATATGCCACCCGCCTGCCTGCCCTTGGCTCTGTTGGGGGAGGGCTCAGAAAAGATACCATGGCCTCTGCCAGCACTTCTGTCTGGGGAAAACTGCCCCACAACCCTCACCTTGATGATGGGCAATTCACTTTCTCCATGTATGTCTCTGATGCCTTCCAATCTCTGCCCCAATGCTGGAGCTCAGAGGGACTAAGTCTGATTAAGTCTGTGTGGGGGCCATTTAAGAGAAACTGGCTCAGATGCCAGCAGTTTCTATCTTTCATAGTCTCAATCCCTACCAGTTTTTGCAGCTAGAATTTACAGGGACTTATCTTCCTAGCACTGGAACCCTGGGCTGGAGGGCCTGGTGTGGGGCTGGGACCCCTCACTCCTCAGATATCCTGATTTTTATCCACCACATGTAGGTGTGGGACCAGCCTGTTCTACATTCTTACCCCTCCTACCAGTCTCAATGTGGTTTCTTCTTTAATCCTGTAGTTGTAGGACATCCATTTAGCTTAATTTCTGATGGTTCTGAATGATGGTTGTTCTATAGTTTAGTTGCAATTTTGATGTTGTAGTGTGAGATGAGCCATGTTTACCTATGCTGACATCCTGACTGGAAGTCTAATACCTTAAATGCTGTCAAAGTGAGGTGTAGGTAAGTACATAAGCCATCTTTCTGCACTGTATACTCTTTTAAATGGAGTGTAAGAAACAGAGGTTTTTTTGTATTTTTCTTTAACACTTTTTCTAAACCACAGGAGTGGCTGTGGCCTGTTCTTCCTCTCTGCCAATTTTAATTCTCAGCCTGATGGCCTTCTGGGGTCTGTACCATCGCAAATCAATAACAATGACCAAAATGCTTCCTGTTAGATAATCACATTAGAGATTTTTCAAGGAATGCTTTGTTCTGCACCAGAAAAACAACAGGGGCAAAATTACTTCTGTAGAAACTTGGTATTTACATCCTTGGAAAAATCAGATTTTAAACCCATTACTTCTTCTCCTGGTTAAAGAAAAATAAGAAAGAGGGCATGGGGGGGGATAAATGCTAATAGGAAAAAATACAATAAAATAAAATTTAAAAATAAATAAAGAAAAATAATATCTTAGTGTTCCATCATTTTGTAAAATCAGCCCTTAGTTTCAAGGGAAAGATAGGGTTTGGGTTTCCTAATACTGCTCCATCCTTTCTCTCAATTTTACAGCAATTCTTCAGTGAACTGGAGGAAGCCCAGTGAAGGGTGTGTGTTGGGGGAAGGCTGTTTGGATGAGCAAAGGGAGTGGGGGAGCATAGATGGGGGAAGTGAAGAGTGGAATGTGATTTGCAATCTTCAAGATAGTGTTTTCAGTGAGGCTCAGGGAGGGCGACCAGAGACCAGGTGCAGAAGTGGCAAATATATTTTTAAAAGCTGGACCTCAGTCTGGTTTCAGAAGCAGAGTGCTGTTGCTCTTTCTTGAATATGATGAGATATGAACATTTAAATTGTCTGCACATTATGCATTATTTCTCATTGCTGTTCTATAACTTAATCAAGTAGGGGTTCTAGGTTGTAGGGCCAATGCTTACAAAGCTCCAATGCAAAGGGTTCAGTCTGGAGCAACATTGAGATTTTAAAAAGATCCATTCCATACAATTAAAAATAATTTGAGAAAGTGGAGGTCCCTTGTGTGTGTTTCCCCAATACTGTACACCCCTTAATTTTGGGGTTTTTTTTCTTTATCTTATTTCTTTACTTCTCACCCTTGCCCTCATACAGCACAGATACTCCCATGCCTCTCCTGGCCAAATGGCCCTCTAGATTCCTTTTTTATTTCAGTGGTGAAATCTGACCTCTTAGGACTATTTCCCCTGGAGGGGCCTGGTCCTGCTTGGGAGGGAGAGGGGAGGGGAGAGATAGCAGGAGGCTAAACCACAAAGCTCTCCAGCTGTGGAGAAAGGCGGGAGTTTATCCCTCCGCCCCAGCAGGAACCTGATTTCTCCCTTGGAACTCGGTAAAACTATTTTCATTTTGAATGGGGGGAAAAAAAGGGAGCTCGTAAACAATTTTATTTTGGGCCCTCACGTTCAAAATTCCCAGACTAGTATCTGGACTTCTGTGATTTCATGATTGGAATTCGAGTGTCTGGCTCAGAGGACAACGACAAGCTTGGGGACAGGTAACCGCCTGCAGAAACAGACAGCTCTGGATCGGTAGGCATTCCCCAAGGTGTCTGAAGTCCCTCGTTTTCCCCTCGTTTCCCACCCCCACCCCCCATTCAGAGCAAATTACTGACTCTTCTGCCTGTCAAGCTTGGAGCTGAGAAATCCAAGGGGATGGAGAGTGACAAGTAGGAAGGGTCGAGATGGAGAGACAGGCAGTTTAGATGAACCCTCTCCTCTTGTTCTCCTCTACCCCTTGTAAGATGTGCTTGCCAACAGGGTTTACGCCCACCGGGTCCATAATGGCAAGTGCCAAACCCCGGGTCCCACCCCTCTTCCTCTCTTAACCCGAGCCTTACATACTTGGGCGAATCTCCCAACTCTCCAAAGTTAGTCTCCCTCGTGTAAAATGGAGATAAAATATACAATTTCCTTCCAAGGTTCTTGTCAGGATTAAGTGAAGTTAAGTCTTTGAAAGAGTGCCCTAAACAATAAAGTGTTATAGAAATGTTATTTTGTAATTTTTTAAAATCTGCTTTATGTGTGAAGTTTCTAGATCTCAGGTTATTTGACAAATTCATAACATTATACATTATCATTATAGATTCCTAACATTAAATAGCATTTATACTTTAGAATCCTGATATTACACACACACACACACACACACACACACACACACACCTGACTCAAATGTTTTTCACCTGGAACCACATCACTGGGAGATGGGAGTAATAGAAACTAATCACGAGAATAGAAGTAGGGTGTTGGTCTGGATTCCCTACTAGAGACGGAGGATTTGCCCTGCAGGTAATAAAGATTAAGCTTCAGGATTTTCGATTTCATCCAAAGCCGTAGACTTAATTCTGTATTCATTATTTTGTATTCTTCCTTCCAAAGGGGACCTTCCCTATTTTAAAAAACTTCGGGTGCCACAAACCTTGCTTCCAACCCTCGCGAGAAAGAGTGTTCTGTGCTTCTACATTATGGGAGAGGTGGGGAGCTGGGGGCCTGCTCCTTGCCTTCTCTTGGTATGTACTCCCTTCTTTGATCGTTCTCTCGTATGGTTGTAGTTCCTCCTCTCTGTCTAAATGCAGAGATACGTTCTGCTTCTTTCCAGTTCTCTAATTCATTAACAGTCATATAGCTGGGTGAACACACCCAGCCCACACACACCCTACATACTCACTTCTATTGAGAGATAAATTTAGAGATCGGAAACAGCGTGTACAAAGATAGCACCATTCATCCCGAGTGACTCAGAGAGAGAGCTATTCCCAGTCAGTGTGGAGCCCTTCGCGTGAAAACAGAGGGAGGAAGAGTTCTTTGATTCAATGATGCTGGAGTTACAGATTGTTCCAGGAGTGGATCCGAAAGTGCTGTCCATAAGAAGAGAGTGTTTTCATCGTGTGATGTCACACTAGGTCTTCTTGGGAGGAAATGTAACGCTCCAGGTAGCACGTTGTGCTTGACCTTAGGTGATTCAGAAGGAGCCTGGCCACAGCCCTTTCTGGTCAAACCACTCCCTGGAAACAAGGCACCTCAGTTCTTCCCTGGTTTGTAGGAACCCAAGCTCGCTCTCACCACACAACACCACACACACACACACACACACACACACACTCCACAGCCAACAAAGGAACATCCTCAGTAATATCAGGCTGAAGCCCAAGTAGTAAATACTTGGGGAGATGAGGACGGGTTCCAATCTGTTGGGAAGGTTGGAATTTTCTAAATAAGGACTGGGAGACATCAGACTGGGACTGGGATTACAGGGGGACAGGAGACAGACACTCAAAAACTGCAGAGATCAAATCAAGGAAACAGGTAGTATCCACTCAGAATGGTCTCTGAAGGCCTAAAGGAGAGGACTGGCCCCATCCGCCCCTCGCCCTGAAGGGCATGAGGAAAAGAGTCAGTTCAAGGAAGGCACAGCTTCCAGCCCTGATACTGGACTGCTTCAGTTTGCTCATCTGACATTTCAATGTCAGTCTAAAGCTCCATAGCCAGCTGGATAATTAGGAAGCTATGAGGTCCTAATCCCTGGAACTTCCAAATGTGACCTCATATGGAAAAGGAGTCTTTGCAAATAAGGTTAAGGGTCCTGAGACGTGACTAAGGATCTTGTCCTGGATTGCCCAGGTGGGCCTTCCGTGCAATCACAGGTGTCCTTGTGAAAGGGAGGCTGAGGGAGACGTTACACAGAGAGGAGAAGTCTGTATGAAGACGGAGCAGAGAGAGATTTAAAGATGATTCGAAGGGCGTGGCCGCAAGCCAAGGAATGCCAGCAGCCACCAGAAAGAAGCTGGAAGTGGCAAGGAATTGATTCTGCCCTGAGGCCTCTGAAGGGAACAGGACCCTGCTGACTCCTTGAGTTCATTTGGCCCCGTGAGGCTGACTCTGGACTTCTGTGTTCGAGAGCCATAGGAGAATAAAAAGTGTGTTGTTTTAAGTCACACAGGAAACTAACACAACCCCTGTTAGAATTCGGTAAGTGTTTGCTCTGCCAAAGATTGGCAGACCTGGACAGCACTGGCTTTTTTTAAATTATCAGCTGCATCAAGATTACTTGTGGTTGCCCCAGCTGGTGTGGCTCAGTGGACTGAGTGTCCGCCTGTGAACCAAAAGGTCACCCATTCAATTCCGGGTCAGGGCCCATGCCTGGGTTGTGGACTAGGTCCCCAGCTGGGGCTGTGCAAGAAGCAGCAGATCTATGTATAATCTCTCACCCGTTGGTGTTGCTCTCCCTTTTTCTCCCTCCTTTCCCCTCTCTCTAAAAATAAATAAATAAAATATTTTCTTTAAAAAAGATTACTGGGGGTCTCTAGTGGAAAGGGCCTATTTTGCCAGGGCCCTCATGACTACAGGGGACTGCGTTAATTTGCTAGGGTGGCCATAAAATGATCAGAAACTCGGTGTCTTTAAACAACAGGAATTTGCACTGTCCAGGTGCTAGAGGCAGAACACAAAATGAAGGTGTTGGCAGAATTGCTTCCTTCTGGAGGCTCACAGGGAGAATCCACTCCCTGCCTCCCTCCTGCTTCCCCGTCCTTGGCCTGTCACTGCACAACTCCAGTCTCTGCCTCTGTCTTCACGTGGGTCTTCACATGGCCTTCTCCCCTCCATCTCTGTGTATCTTCTCCTTTTCTGTCTCCTATGAGGACATGGGTCATTGGATTTAGGACCCACCCTCGTCCAGGATGATCTCATTCAGAGAAAGACAATTGCATCTGCAAAGACCCTGTTTCCAAATAAGGTCACACTCACAGGTACTGAGTGTTAGAACTTGGGGGCGGGGAGGGGACACGCTATTCTACCCACTGCAGGGGCCAATGACCGTCCCTTCTCACTCAGTGGGGAGTGATGGAGAACTCTAGCAATCATCTAGCTCAATGAAGACTCAGCGAGTTGCAGGAACTTGACAAGGACGAGGCATCTCACAGTTTCTGAGGTCAGGCCTCGTAGGAACCAACCCTGGAACTGCTAGTCCAGGGTGATCCCCACCCGCCACAGCCACACCAGCCTCCCGGGAATTCCCTCCCTCCCGAGGCTTGCACCAGCAGTACTCCGACCTCAGCCTCCATGATCACACGGCCTTTCTCCCTCTGCACCTATGTGAGTCTCTTGGCTCTCCTCGTCTTATAGGGACTCTCGTCATATTGGATTTAGGGCCCACCCTAATGCAGTATGACACCATGTAAACAATTAACCATGTCTGCAAAAAGCCTTATTTCCAAATAAGGTTCCACTCACGGTTTCCTTATGGACACGATGTGAGAGACACTATAAAACTAAGCACGCTTGCCCAGGGGAGATTTGCAGATCTCTTAAATGGCTTTATTTTCTCTTACTGCCCCTTTCAATTCACCAGTCCCTCACTGCTCAGATAAAAAGCCATGGAGAGAATAATAGAAGCCCATACAAGTGAACTGTTTTGTTTCCTTCTGTTTCTGGAAAGTAGAGTTTTATCTGCTCTTAAGGAAAGGCACGACGGCGGCCACCAGGGAGTCAAGCATGACAGGAGGCAGACTATTGCGGTGTGAGTATTCGCAGCCATCTCTCTGTCTCAGGAACATGTGTTGTCACCACCCGCACTGCGTCCCCTTCCCCATCTCTGCCAGTCAGCCTACACAGGATGACATACTCAGAGACTTCAGAGTGCTACCAAGCCAATGTCCCAATCAATGATTCTGCCACCGTCCTTCTCCACGCCCCCCCCTTCCAGCTGAGCTCCACCTTAGGCAAGGACGTGTTGCCCACCCCAAGCCATATCAGCATCTCCAGCTGCCTTAACGAAGTGCCGCTGACCAGGTGGCTTAAACAACAGAAATTTATTTTCTCACAACTCTGGAGGCTGGAAGTTCAAGATGAAGGTATCATCAAGGTTGATTTCTTGTGCCACCTCCCTCCTTGGCTTGCAACTGGCTACCTTTTTACCGTGTCCTCACATGATCGTCTGTCACATGTCATATGTGTCCTAATTTCTTCTTCTCATAAGAACACCACTTAGCCCTGGCTGGTATAGCTCAGTGGATTGAGTGCGGGCCTGTGAACCCAAAGATCGTGGTTTGATTCCCAGTCAGGGCACATGCCTGGATTGCAGGCCAGTTCCAAGTGGGGGGCACACAAGAAGCAATCATACATTGATATTTCTCTCCCTCTCTCCTTCCCTTCCCCTCTAATGATAAATAAATAAAATGTTTTAAAAATTCTTTAAAAAAAAGAACACCACTCATAGGGGATTCAGGCACACTCATATGACCGTATTTTACGCTACCTCTTTAAAGGCCCTATTTCTAGATAAAGACACAGTTTGAGGATTTTAACATAAGGCCTTAGGGAGATGCAATTCAGCCCATAATATCAGCCAAAGATCTCATCTTCAGCTTACCTACTCTCCTACCTTATTCCCATCATCCCCCTACCACTTCTTGGGGACCATCCAAAACTGTGGAATCTTTTTGCAAACACAATGTGAAATACAGAAAATAACATAGAGCCCTGGCCAAGTGGCACAGTTGGTTGACCATCGTCCATCCACCAGAGGTCTGCGAGTTCAATTCTCAGTCACACGCCTAGGTCACAGTTTGATCCCTGGTTGAGGCACACAGGAGGCAATAGATTGATGTTTCTCTTACATGGGTGTCTTTCTCTCTCCCTCGCTTCCCCTTCTTCTCCCTAAGCATATCCTCAGGTGAGGAAGAAAAGAAAAGAAAAGAGAAAATAGAGGGAAGAAGGGAGAGAGAGAGAGAGAGAGAGAGAAAGAGGAAGGAAGGAAGGAAGGAAGGAAGGAAGGAAGGAAGGAAGGAAGGAAGGAAGGAGAGAGAGAGGAAGAAAGAAAGAAAGAAAGAAAGAAAAAGAAAGAAAGAAAGAAAGAAAGAAAGAAAGAAAGAAAGAAAGAAAGAAAGAAAGAAAGAAAGAAAGAAAATAAACTGGATACTTGCAATAATACACCCATAACTGATATACTCTGTAAAATTCTTGGATAAATGAGAGTACCTCTTAAAAATGACCATTTCAGACATTTGGCAAGTATTTCGTTAGCTGAGAAAATGGAAAAAAACAGAGTCAAGAAATTTAGTTCCAGTATTAATCTAATCTAAAACAGCAGGTGCAAGGTACGCTGTGTGCTAAAAATAGCACCAACAGTCTAAATGAGCGAGATGCCTGAGAATAATCACAGGTTTCTAAAAACAATCATAAAACCCTCAATCAGAATCAACATCCAATGCGAAAAAGCATCTTCTTCTTAAAGCACAGAAAAAAAGGTGAAAAATGGGCAACAAAAAAAGTCTAAGTATTAGAGACAGCATGAGAGCCACGAGGCTATGCTTACAGAAATACAAAACCAAATAGCTGTTCATATTTTTCTTTAGGGCTTGAGGAAAAAGAATGCTGGGGACGCTCTAGAGGAGAGTTAACACTGAAGCCGGAAAGGAGAATGAAAAACTCCCTGGAACCAGGACAGAGGATTCCTCATTTGACAGGCACAACAGAACCTTCTTTGGAGTTAGAAAGTATGAGACCAAAGAGCCTATCACTAATGATGTAATTAAGTGATGGATCCTTTTTCAGGGCACCAGTTTATGTCAGTTCCAAGTTCTATGTGACCCACTGTAGTAGTGAGAGAAGCCAAAACAAAACAAAGCAAGAAAATCCATGAGGTCCACAGAGTTAACATCAATGTCACGTAGTTAAAAAAAAAACAACAAACCACAGTGCAAGGAATGCATCTATAGTCTGATGAGTAAGGGAATATAGTCAACCAAAATGTCCTTCTCTGCTACGGGTCTATGAATGGATTGAAGTAAACAGCTGAGTTCCTGATAGACTGGAAAAATATCACCTTTGCTCAGGTGTGGACTCACCAACGATATCAGAACAAGAATTATTGTTGTCAGGTACCAAGGAGAAGATGTCTTAAGGAAAACGATATGAATAACAAGTCCTGGGGAAGGGAAAGTCCGTTAAAAAAAAAAAACAAACAGCTGGGTGGGTGAGGCTGGGGCAAAAGGAGGCAAAGGAAGACGATGCTACATCTAATTTTCCACAGCAGTCTCTACAGAGTTCAAAACACTTGTAAGACATGCTCTGACTCGGAGGGAGCAGGAAGTTGGTGTCAGCAGCCCTTACAGACGTTCCCAGGGTGCCTGGGTTTTCCCAGCAGAACCTCCAGCCCTGATGGAGCAGCACGGATGACAGGGGAGCTTCCAGGGGGAGTGTCTCTCTCTTTCCTAGGAGCGTACAAACTCATCACTAGAAGGGTTCCCCAATCCAGATATGGACTATTGTAAGATGAAGCTACTGTATATATTAGTAATTATAGTAAAATTTCTATTAGAAATCCCAAAGCTGTCCAGAGAAAGAAGTAGTCCTGCTTTACAGATTAAAGAAGAGAAGGGACAGAGAAATGTGGCCATTTGGTCAGCATGTTAGTTTCCTCGGGCTGCGGAGATGAATTACACCATGCTGGGTGGTTAAGATAGCAGAAGTTCATTCTCTCACAATCTGAAGGCTAGAGGTCCAAAACCAAGGTGTTGACAAGGCCATGTTGCCTCCGAAGGCTCCAGGGACCATCCTTCCTTGCCTCTTCCAGCTCTTGGTGGTTGCTAGGGATGCTTGGCATCCTTGGCTTGCAGACACATCACTCTAATTCATTTCTGCCTCCCTTGTTACATGGTGTTCTCCCTCTGTGTCTGTGTCCAAATTTTATTCCTTTTACAAAGACACCAGCCATGGGGCTGGGGCTCTGGTGTGATCTCATCTTAACCTGATTAAATCTGGAAAGACCCTATTTCCGTTCAGGTCATATTCACAGCTACTGGGGGTTAGGACTTGAACATATCTTTTGAGGGGATATAATTCAACCTACAACAATCAGTTTGAGAACAGGCTAATCGCTTCCTAGGGGCAGAGATGTCAAAACCACCCCGAGCCATGTCTCTACAGGCAAAAAGGGAGACACCACCACATTTACTGGTGAAATAGCTCAGAATCTTTCTCTAAATAAGCTCTCTAGGAGTTTTGCCCATCTCTAATATTCATGACGCTATCACTTGAAACTTATCCCACAGAATCTATTAGAATCTTATGTGACTTTTCCATTACAAAATTTTCGTATTCCCATCCGTAAAGCTGGTAACAATGTTTTTCAGAGGAAACTTCTTCCAAGATGTAGTGATCAACTCTAAATGATTCTTCTTTATAAAGAGAGGAGAAGAATATCCAGAGATAGAAATACCTATAATAGAAATAATTAACATTTTTGAATTTCCATTCTGCGTAAGACTCTGTGGTAGGTACCGTCAGTCTACTTAGTGTATGTGCACAATTGTCCCCATTTAGGGATATGGAAGATGACCGGCAGCAACGCAAGAACTTGCCAAGGTCTCCTAGGCCCTAAGAGGGTAGAAGGGTAAGTTACAGATGGGGGGACCCTGCGTCTGACCCAAGAGCAAGACAACTAGGGCTACAGAGAAGGAGACAGGATGGGGAGGGAAAGGCCTGGAGGAGAGCCTTCCCTCGGTACCAAGCAATGGTTTGCTTAGGGACTGCCCTTTCTGTGTGTGCTGTGTGGCCTCTGACCAGTTGACTGAGTCAGAATAAGCCGCTCACATCACCATTGGTGTGATGGGGCCCACTGCCACGTGAGTCAGGTGGCCAGGAGCTAGGCACTGCTCTCCTTATCTGTAGAGAACTCTGCTGGGGGCTGACGGAAATCATCAAACACAATCATTCTTTCTGAGTCTGGGGAAGAGCCAATCAAAGCGAATGATTTATTCATGGGTGACCCCACATTGTCTCGTGATATGTTACAATGTTCTTTGTCCACTTTCCCTTTAAAAAGCACTTATTTACTCAGTAATGACTACGGACTAGCTTGAACAGAACGACAGCTCAAAGTAACTGCTAGAGGTCAGCTGGGTTTTTCCTCCACAGTTGCTAAGTCCTAGACAGGCAAGTCATAGTCACAGTAGTTCCCAAAGATTTCATCTTCATGCAAGAGAAATATAAATAACCAGATGTCTTCTTTTTCTTTAGGCTTAAAAATAAAACTTCATATGATTTAGTTATGCAATTCCAAAAAAAATTTAACCTTCCATTTCCTCATTTTCACCTTTTTTTTGTGTTACTCCACTTTCTGCTGTTCTGAATTATTTTATATTGCCTTCTCCATATTTGGGCTAGAAAGTTTAAGGATTTTGTTCAAAGTGATGCTGTTAATTTGTGAGAAGACCCAACATGAGACCCCACGTGTCTTGATTATGTAGACACAGAACTGATTCCTTCTTTGTATCTATGTCTACATTCATATAAATATTTTTATATCCCCGCCAAGCTTGCTGATCTCTTGTGCTGTGTAATAGTGTCAAATCATAGGCTTGGGATCATCGAGTACAGATTTAGAAAAGTTACTCTGGTACTTAAAATTTTTGAGGAGTCATTCCTGGGTAAAAGATTTCATAAAAGTTTCAGAAATGTGGCATCCTTAGTATTTAACTTTACAAAAAAGAGAGAGAGAGAACAAGAAAAAGTGGAAATTTTAATACAGTATTACCAATAGTAAAAGTGTTAAGAAAAAGGAAGTGAAATTATACACTCAAAAATGCACTCACAGTTACTCATAGATTTCCCTTGTGAGCACAGTCTAATAATAACCAACATTTAGGTCACAGGTCAAACAAGTAACTATGATCAACAGAGGAAAGGCAATGTTTTCCATCAACTAGAATGAGACCAAACTGTATTCCATGGTGTAACCCCCCCAGTCCTCACAGTTCATTGTTCATAGTTCACTTGGGGGCGTCCTTAGTGCTCAATGCACTTTGTCTAATAAATGCTGATTGAAATAGATATGTGGTCTACAGAAAGTTAAATTACAAGATCGCCTCGAGTCTGGATTCAGGGTTCTTTTAATGCCAGCACCTTGTAGTTCTAATTTTAAAAACCAGCACAAAAATATTCCCAGTTAGAAATAAAGAGTCCTCAGTTGTCAGCTCCCTCCACAACCAGATGTTGAGACACATGTGTAGAATGGATTTGATTTGAATTCCTTGGTTACAAGGAAGAGCAACCACCTTGAGCTAGCTTAAGCGAAACAGAGAATGTATCACACGATACGATTGGGTCTCATGGAACCCAGTGTTTCATGGGACTCACTAAATATTCCATGTGCTCCTCTATATTTTCCCAGCCTCCCCTGCCGTTCATTTGGGGCCATGTGACTAGATCTGGCCAATGAACCTCAACGTGTATTGCTTCAGGGCTGAGGCATTTATGGATATTCTCCCTCCTTGAAGACACTATGCCGAATGAAATAAGTCAATTACA
The DNA here is from genome assembly GCF_014824575.4 of Sturnira hondurensis. NCBI lineage: Eukaryota > Metazoa > Chordata > Mammalia > Chiroptera > Phyllostomidae > Sturnira > Sturnira hondurensis. Next base: position 2,024,686 of record NW_028083884.1, read on the forward strand.
AGAAGATAAATATTGTATGATTCTGCTTAGATGAAGTACTTAGACTAGTCAAACTGAGAGACACAGAAAGCAGAACAGTGGTTGCCAGGGGCTGGAGGGGAGACTGAGAAGTTAGTGTAAATTTAATGAGAATAGAGTTTCAGTTTGGGAAGACGGAAGAAGTTCTGGAGATGGTGGTGATGATGGGTACACAGGACTGTGAATGCTGCCGAGCTGCACACTTAGAAATGGTTAAGATGATAAACTTTGATATAAATATTTTACCATAATAAAAAAACAAATTTAAAAAAGGAAGATAGAGAAATTTTGTATAGTATTGAATAAGGAGAAGGATCTATGTACATAATTGCATATATATATATATCTCCTCTAGATAACGCAACAAAATACCTCAGAGAAACTGCAGGTTTGGTTCCAGACCACCATCATAAAGAGACTTTCTCAATAACGCAAGCCATAATCTTTTTGCTGATGGAGAGTCTTGCCTTCTATTTGTAAAAAAGTGCAATATCTGTGACATGCAATAAAATGAAGCTTAATAAAACAAGGTCTGTCTGTTAAAAAGAAGAAAAAGAGGCATGACAATGAGAAGACAAGACAAAATCATCACTATTTTCACATATGACTGCCCACCTCTTGCTCTATCACAGACACAGTTGGATCCCAAACTGTCAGGTTGCCATGACAAATATCAAAGACTGGCCCTCTAAACAACAAGAATTTATTTTCTCATGGTTCTGGAGACTGGAAGTCCAAATTCAAGGTGTCAAGCAGGCATGGGTTCTTCTAAGGCCTCTCTCCTTGGCTTGGAGATGGCTGCCTTCTCTCGGTGTCCCGTACGTGACCTTTTTCTCTGTGTGAGCACACCCCTGGTGCTCCTTCCTCTTCTTAACAGGACAGGGCTTTACTTTTATGAGCTCATTTAACCTTCATTACCTCTTTAAAGGCCTTATGCCCAGATATAGTTACATTGGGCATTAGGACTTCAACGTCTGAATTTGGGGGATCCAATTCGGTCCATAACTGGCTATAATCGGGCTTCTTGATAGCTTTCCTGCTGAACTGATCTAGAGAGGGAAGAGAAATAGGAAGGGTGAGAGACAGAGAGCCACAGTAAGCAAACACGCAAATTCTGCGTCTCCCCAGTTTCTTCACTTCTCGGAGAGAAGCCTGGTGGGGAGAAAGGGAGCAGTCATGTGACCCTAACAGAGTTTCTCAAGCCTGGCTGCTCATTAGAATAACCTGGGAGCTTTACAGAGTTGTCAGTGCCTGGGCCCCAGCCACAGAGATTTTGAGTTAATTGGTCTGGGGAAAGTCTGGGATGGTGTCTTTTTTAATTGAGATACACTTCACATACCATAAAACGTACTTTTTTAAAGTGTACAATTTACTGGTTTTAGTATAGTCACAAAGTTGCACAACTATCACATCTAATTCCAGAACATTTTCATCATCCCCCCAAAGAACCCGCTAGCAGTCACTCCCCATTCTTCCTGATCCCTAGCCCCTGGCAACCACCCATCGACTTGGGATTTGTCTATGCTGAACATTTCACATAAACAAAATCATACAGGATGTGGCCTTTTGAGTCCGGCTTCTCTCATGGGTTGCGTATTGTTTCGAAACCTCTCTGGGTGGGCAGCCAGGTTCGAGAACCGCTGTGCTAGCAGGGGTCCTTTCATGAAAACAAGAGAACTTCCAGAGGAATTCCTCTGAGCCTCACGTGGGGTCATTCCACAGCAAAAAAAAAAAAAAAAAAGAGTTTCCAGCAGCTTCAGCAGGAAAAGCTGATAAAGAGCTGCGATGGGTGGGCCCCGACTGGGTAGGTCACAAGCTCCCCACTGGCCAATCACAGTGGCCAGGGAATGATTGCAAGATTACTTCTTCAGACTTCAGCCAAAGGAAAATAAGGGAGTTACCGATAGATTTTAGATAGGAAGTGTGTGGGGGAAAACATAATTAGCTGTAGAAACACTTGTCCAGAAAGTTTAAACTGAAAAGGAAAATCAATTTAGACTCAGCATATCAAGAGTCTCATGCAATGATTCTACTAGTGGAAAAAAAAAGATATTCCTTGTTATGGGCTGAATGTTTACATTCCCCAGAACTTCTGTGTTGAAGCTCTAATCCCCAGTGTGATGGTATTGGGAGATGGGGCCTTGGAGAGATAATTAAGTGAAGGTTGTGAGGGTGCGAGCCCATGATGGAATTAGTGCCCTTGGAAGAAGAGGACGGGAGACCAGCGTTTTCTGTACATCATCTGAAGACACAGCAAGAAGGCAATTGTCTGCAAGCCAAGAAAAGGGCTCTCATAGAATGCAGCCGTGTTGGCACCCTGATCTTCAACTTCCCAGCCTCTGGAACTGTGAGAAGTAAACTTCTAAAATACCACCCAGTCTATGGTATTTNGTGCGAGCCCATGATGGAATTAGTGCCCTTGGAAGAAGAGGACGGGAGACCAGCGTTTTCTGTACATCATCTGAAGACACAGCAAGAAGGCAATTGTCTGCAAGCCAAGAAAAGGGCTCTCATAGAATGCGGCCATGTTGGCACCCTGATCTTCAACTTCCCAGCCTCTGGAACTGTGAGAAGTAAACTTCTAAAATACCACCCAGTCTATGGTATTTTGTCTTGGCAGCCCGCCTCAACTAACACATTCTCAAAGTGCAGTTACCCTCCGTAGGAAACACAGGAGCCTGAGTGAGGGTCTAGTTAAATGACACCATAGGCTCGCAATCAACAAAAGCCAGATTGCGGCGAACTCTGCAAAACAGATGATGGGTTTCTTTTTTACTTTCAGTAAACAAATGCAAGGAAAATAAAGAGACAGGAGGAGAACCAGTGAATCACAAGATATTTAAAGACATAGCAACCAGTCGCCATGTATGGATCTCATTTAGGTCCTAAATTTTAAAAACTCATGACATCTATGAGGACATTCGAAATCTAGAAAATAGATATTTCATGATATTAAAAATATTTTTAATTCTTTTTAGGTGTAATATTTTAAAAATCTTTTAGCCGTCCCTACTAAAATATTTGTGGGTAAAATGATAGGCTATGTGATATTTGCTTCCAAGTGTTCTGTGATGGCTTATAGATTGGAATGGGGAGGAGACAGGCCTCACCCGGGTTGATGGTTGTTGGTTCTGGAAGTAGGAGAACCCAAGGAGATTACAACAGTCTGTCTTCTTTAATGCATCAACAAAATTTTGCATACAAAGTTTAAAAGTAACCAAAATTTATATTTATAGCAAAGCAGTCCGCCTGCACTTTTATAGTGGTTTGAGTCTCTGCGAATATGTTAAAGTACTGAAACTACATTTCTTCTAAAGAGGAGGAGGAAAAGGAACACCCTGGGCTGGGGGGGGGGTGGAAAACTGCAGGTGAAAAGCCCAGTTAGGGGGTCGTTTGAGTGACCTCACAGATGATGACGATGGCAGGAGGGAAAAGAAAAGATAAAGAGATACTTAGAAAGTGAAACACTGGGTATTTGGTATATAAAGGAATGATTGTCAATTCTTCCAGATTTGGTGTCTGGTTGGGTGTGGGGAGTGACAGAGAGATGGCCCTTGAGTATGAGGCCCAGTCTCTGGGTTGGGGCAGAGGGTGGTACCATTTGCTGAAGTAGAAAACATCAGAAGAGGAGAAAGATAGGGGGGGAAATGGTAAGTTCAGGTGTTCACACAGTGACTTGGGAGGGCCCATGGGACACCCTGGTGGAGCTGTGCAGTTGATTCAGAGGTCCGGACAGAGGTCAGGACGATCTGTCACTCTAGAACCTGTTAGCATAGAGCAGGCAATTGGGGTCGTGGGGAACAATGAGTGTGTGGAGAGTGACTAGGAAGAAAGATAGAACTTGGAGAGGGAAGGAAAATCTGGACCCAGAAGAAGGCCAACTTTAAAAGGGGAGGTGGAGAAAGAGGAGCCCACAAAACAACTAGAAGGAAACAGAAAAGCAGGAGAAGAACTAAGGAGTGTACATTTTGTGGAGTTATAAGAAAAGAAACAGGGCAAGGGAAAGAAGTGCATGAAGAGAAGAACTTGAACTTCCTTCAGGTGTGAACAAGTTGAGCTGCTCTTTAGTGATACACGTGGCTGGTCACCGATGATTCTAAAGAACGTCCAGAATCACCTGTCCTCGTGGTCAGGATGTCTGCCATCCCGTTAGCTTCATCAACAGTTGTCTGTAGGACACGTGACTTTGATCCGGGGCAAAGGCTATTTGGCCCAGTCAAATATTCCAGAGGTTCAAGGAGCAAGATGTGCAAACAGGTCCCTTGCAATGGCTGCGCTGGCTCTATTTTATTTTATTTTCTATAATAACTTTTTATTTTTCAGTTAGTTGACATACAATACTACGTTAGTTTCAAGTGTATAACCCAGTGATTATACATTTATGTAACTTACAAAGCAATCACCCCGATAAATCTAGTACCCATCTGACACCATGCATAGTTATCATAGTTATTACAATATTGTTGCTTTGGCTCGATTTTTAAATGGCTCCACTTACAGCCCTGTTGGTTAGAGTGTCATCCCCATAGGCCAAGGTTGTGGGTTTGATACCGGGTCAGGGCACATCCAAGAATCACCCAATGAATGCATCAGTGAGAGGAACAATAAATTGATGTTTTCCTCTCTCACAATCTCTCCCTCTCTCTCTAAAAATCAATTAAAAAATTAAAATGTCTCCACTTATGTCAATTTTCACACCAGTTTGTCCATTTATTTTTATTTCTACCAATTTTATTATCTATTTTGAAGCTCTGCTATTTATTAGGTACTAGACATCATGTATGAAATACAGATATAATCTGAGGTTCTAGGTGATGGTAAGATTTATTTTGGATTCTGGCAGGCTGTTAGGGTCTGGAACAGAGACCCTTAATTTCCATTATTAGAAGGAAATTCTAATCAGATGGTGAATTAGATGATTTCTGATACACATATCTCCCAATGTCAGAGAAGAGGGATGTGGCATTCGTTCATGGAGCAAAAGAGTGAATGAATTCATGGCTGCGTCCCTTTCTTTGGACCAGTAGTGCATCCTGTATTTGCTCCCTTTATTTGGTTTTCATGTAAGACCTTAGTGTCTGTTAGTGCATCACTTGTATAACATGAAGTAAGAAATAGCAAAAGAAGTAATTCATTCTGAAATGAATCCTGTGACTCACAGGAATGACTTCCTGAGAAAGCAAGAAAAGGTTTCTTGGGACTGGGGGTAAAAATGGAAGGCACAGTCAGGAGTCGCCCCCTTTTGGTCAATAAGGTGAAATTTCTCATCTCAGATTTTATTTCACTGTATTTATTTATTTTAAATATGGAACTCTTTATGAATTTGTGAGTCATCCTTGCACAGGGGCCATGCTAACCTCCGCTGCATCACTCCGATTTTACTACAGTGTATGGGCCGCCGAAGTCAGCACTGGTCTCAGATTTAATGGTTTGTGGCACTGAGCCCTCTATTAACAACCGAACCAATGCAGAATTTCACAGAACCGGGGGCCAGCCGTTTGCGAAAACACACAGTGAGTTACTGCTGCTGCTGTGGTGAAGAGCCAGGGTCTCAGGACTGCAAGGTCGGAGGCCACCGAGGCTGAAGACTGCCAGCCTTAACCTTATCCTCATAAATCGACCCCCCTGGAGATTTCAGACCTGCCACTAGCTCTGGTGAACCATTAGCTGTAAAGAAATATTTTGAATTTAACTTTCCAATGTATTATAAAAATATCACATTTGTCCAAAATTAACCATTTTAGCCATACATTTCCTCCCTCCCTCCTTTCCTTCCTTCCTTTTTACCTTCCTTCTTTTCTTTCTCCTTACATCCCTCCTTGCCTGCCTGCTTCCCTCCCCTTCCCCTCCTCCTTCTCTCTCTTTCCTGTCTGAGAAACTTTATCCTTAACACTGTTCATGAAATAATTAGAGAATCTCTCTTTATTTTTAAACTCTTCTCTGATATCGTGATATTTAGGGTGAAATATAATGAACAAAATGGAAGAATTACCATTTTTGTTCCTAAGGGTTTAAAATGTATCAGAGATAATGATCTTTTAGTCTGAAAGAACTTTACCACCCCATAATTCATCAAAATTATCTTTAAAATTTTTCAATGTAAGTAGTCACCTATGAAGAGAAATTTCTACATTGTTCCAGCTGCTTCTAGGTCTGAGGGTAGACCCAGATCATCTTAGGATTTTCATTATTCTTGGAGTGGATTCTTTGAGTTTTGAACCCCGAGGGCAAGCAGGCACTTGTTCCCCTGAGTGGAGCTGACGTAACGCTTATTTAAGGGGTTGATGAAGGCTGCCCCTCCCTTAATACCTCTTGATGTGAATCCAGCGTGGTTGCCTGGGAGAAAGAGTGTAAACTTGTCTGACAGTCTTGGAGCCTCAGGGGGCCAAAGTCTGCAGGTCCCTCTCTTTGTTTGAGATGCAAAGGCAGAAAAACCTTCGGGGATAAATGAAGGACCTTTTGACAGAAAAGAAAACCGAAGTCTGTGAGGAACAACTCTGTGGAAGAAATCTGAACTGGAGGCCAGGGCTGGAAAGGTGGAGAGGCGGCTGGGAGGGGTCAAGGAGCTTAATGAGGATTCAAGGAGGACACACCTGGTGGCTCCAGGGTGAATGCCCACAGGTGACAATTAGTAGACTCTATTCGGCTTTGCTCTGTTGAAGGTGGCTAGGTCTCCAGTTCAGGTGAAAGTGTGCAGGAGAGTCTTGTTACAGTGATCAGCACCTTCTCCGCATCACACCTAGAAGGCAATGTCAAAGGCCAAAGTGGAGGGCTTCTCAGGGCGCCTCCCGGCTTTGCCACTCGACAAAGGCCATGAATTTGCAGGCCCCTCTGTTAGCAGTATGCATTTTGAGCATCCTCTCACTAGCCTTCTCAGCAGCCATATTCTTATTATGCTAAGTAAATTGTTTATCTGTTTGTACTAACTAAGAAAGGGTGTGAGTTTGCAATCCAACGACCTAGACCAGTCTGCGTTCATCAGTCCTGGGCCTCAGGTCTGGGCTGAGTCTTCACGGGGATCACAAGCTGTTTTCCGAACAGGGTGTGGCTGAGGAGGAAGCTCTGGACCCAACCGCTGGACGTGTTGGCGTGACCCAAGATAGTTTTGAACGGAGAGCGTGGATGCCCTGGGTGGTAGCCTTAGGGATCCAGGCCAGACCTCTGCAAAAAGAGCGAGTGTCCACCTAACTGGGAAAGGCCATGATCAATAGCCTCATGTTCATGGTCGACACTGAGGGTGGCTGGAAGGACTGGTGAACAAACCACACCTCCTCTTCTCTCTGCCAACGCCTGCAGTGGGCTAGACCCTCACTGACCCAAGTGAGTGCACCCTGAGGTTCCTGGACATTTCAGGGAGGAAAGGAGATGCCTTCAAACGGAGACTCGGAATGTCTTGTTCATACGGGCGGGCGGGTGCTCCAAGAAACTAATTGGAAAAATTAGAGACCTGACTTTGTGTGGGCCCCTAACTGTATGTGGTTGAAGCAGGTCAAACTAAGTACAAGATCGCCTAATCTGTTGCGTTGATCATCCCCCAAACCAATGCCGTTACCTTTCTGTGGCCTGTTGCCTTCTTTGTACATATGGTCCTGGGGTGAAGCTGGTATCCTCCTCAAGTTCTCGGTCTCCAGGGCACCGTGTTCAGACCTCGTCTCTTCCTCAGAGGCTCTGCTGAAGGAGGAGCATTTTGTAGCCATGTTTTGGATCACGTTACTCAGCCCCCTCCCTCTGGCCCCTGCTGATCGGGCCAGGGGTGAGAAACTGGCCCAAGGCAGACAATCCACAAGCTCGTCAGTGAACTATAACACCTGGCACTGAGAGATGAGCTTCAGCGAAACCGGTGGTCTTAGACGTTTTAACCAAGATACATGGAGAATGAGATATGGAGAAACTGGAATCTTCCTATCCTACTGGTAGAAATGTGAGTGGGTGCCCTGGCTGGCGTGACTCAGTGGATTGAGGACCAGTGAACCAGAAGGTCACTGGTTCCATTCCCAGTCAGAGCACATGCTTGGGTTTCAGGCCAGGTTCCTAGTTGGGGTGGGTGTATATATTGCACGTCGATGTTTCTAGCCCTCTTTCTCTGTCCCTGTCCACATCTCTAAAGCTCAATAAATAACATCTTTTATAAAAAATAAAAAATATAAAAATTATTAAATTATGTGCTTTAAATCATCAATTGTATGGTATGTGGACTATATCTCAGTGAGGCTGAAGTTAAAAAAAGGTATGCAGAGAATGGAACAGTGGAAGAGGAAGCTAAAAGGTTCAGATGAGACCACGTGTAAAGAGACCACACGGCCGTGGAGAGCCTGGGGCAGCCAAAGCTGTGTCATTTTACTGGCACCCGTGCAGTGGCCGCCTTCTCCGCAGACCCTTCCACCACTTCCTAGAACTCTGCCCCACAGAGCTGTAAGCCAGAAGAAGCCCACCCTGTCCCCCAGGCTGTGAGAAATCAGCTCCACCAGCCTCTGACTTTCAAGTTCATGCCACTGTTTGCTCCCACCCCGCAGCGGTGATCTTTGGAAGGAAACAGTTCCAAGACTCTATCGCTACAGAGAACCACATTATAGATGCCTCCAGAGCTTGTCCACTGTGATTTTCCATGCGACCGATTCCCGACCTAGGCCTTTTCGCTGGAGGTTTGTCTGTTCTGTCACCCCCTTCTGGTCTCACTGGGAGAAGGACACGCAGTGGCGTGTGGTTTTGTGAGGCTGAGCACACACGCCTTTGAGGCTGCGGGTTGTAAGCCGGCGCTTGTGTCTGTTCTGTCTTGCACAGCACCCGCCACCTAGGACTGGGTTGATCTAGGTTTCATTTAGAAATGTATGAAGGGGTATCCTTTCTGTATCTTGGTTTGGAATTGGACCATTCCTCTTAATCACTGCCCTTCCACATACATACTGTCGAGGGACCTTGACGGGTGACTGGCATGGTTAGGGACCAACTGCCAGGGCATTGAGGGTCAGTGTGCTCCTACAGGCAGCACACCTACCGCGCTCCTACCGTTCCTTTGTGTTTACCAATTGTAGGTTCCGGCTCCCAGCACCACGCTGCTTCCTGCTTCCGGTTCTCCCTTTGCTGAGGTCATTCTCCCCGGAATGGCCAGAGAGGCCGACGTGAGTGCTTCCCTGGTGGCATCACCTGCCCTGATTCTTCTGTCCTCAGCACCGGTGGGAGAGAGGCTCCCTGAGCAAGTGCAGGGAGTGCAGGCAGTTAGTCCAAGAGCCGACCCTGGGCCCCTCCGGGCCACGCTGCCCTTCAGCGCTGCTCCCTAAAGGCGGGGCTTGGGTGTTTCCTGGGTTCCAGGACTCAAAGATCTTTGCATTACACCTGTTGCTTGAGATTCTTTTTTGGGGGGAGGGTGTCTCTGTGTTCCCTGTTCTCCACAACTGTAAAATCCCTGCCTAGAATGCGTTGTGTAAAGAGGTCACCCAGACGTGAACGGGAGGTTGCAGAGATGACAGGGACGGTGGGGAGAGAACTGAGCGATGTGCCATTACCCCTCCCCAGCCTCTGCCCTGGTGCCGCCTTGGGGCTGGCAAGCAGGAGCGACCACAGACTTGTTCCTTGGCCCTTTTCTCCTGGCCATCAGGCGGCATAAGGGAAGACTGGTAGAAACAGGGCTCCAGGGGGCACGCTGTCTTCAGGATTAAATGTGTCCCGTGGTATAGAATTAGGCACATTTATTCTCACTGTTTAACTGAGGGAGAAGCGGAGGCTCAAACCGGTTAAGAGCCTACCTGAGCTCACAGTGAGGTATCGAGCGAGGAACCTGGAATGGGAGCTCCGCCTATCTGAGGCTGCTGCCTCTAGAATGCCTGTGGACGGTGCCGGCCAGTGAAAGAGAAGCGACTTGACTGTGACTTACACCAGGGGACCTGGAGGCAGCCCGCTGACATGCTCAGCACAGGGCAGCTTGACAGTAGACCTGCTCTGAACTAGAGGCAACGGGTGCTGCTGGCAGCCTTTGGGTGAGAGGGTGAATGAAAGATGGGTGGGGTGGGGTGGGGCGGGAGAAGAGAAAAGGGCTTCAGCAAGACGGAGAGAATGGGGCCAGGGAGCCCAGTTCCCTCTCCCTGCAGCCATTTCTCCCCTTCATTCCTTCCTCTCCACATGAGGGGCCGTTGAGCTGAGGAACCCCAGGCCACAGTCATTGCTCTCTCTACCCACAGGGGCTGAGGGAAGGGCAGGAGGACTGGAGACAGATTTAATTATTCAAGGCACAAGGGGACTTGAAACGTGCTTACTGGCAGCTGAGGGCCGAATCTGGCCTGCAGATGGATTCGGGGGGGCTTGCTGGTTTTTTTAAACATTTTTTTAAAATATAATTTTTATTTAATTCTTGTTCAAGTACAGGTTTCTGTCTTATATTCCCAACCCTGCCTTTTTAAACATTTTAAAAAATTAAAAATTGTGAGATTTCCCCCAACAGACTTCTGGTATTTTTGAAAATTGGAAAGTGTTTATAACATTGGACTCATTGACTCTACATGGCAACCACTGGCTGGGGCTGAACAGCAGCCGTCTGCCCCCCGACCCGCGCCTCACACTGTGACAGCTGGTTCTGCCATTCCTCCTCTACCTGGTGGCCTCTGTGAGCACTGGGGATTATACCCATGCAAGGCTTGGGCTGCAGCAGAGCTGACTGGGTGCTGAAGGAACCCTGGGATTGGAATCCTAGGTTCCTGGAGAATGTTGGGCCATGCTCGCTTTTCTGTGTGCCCTTAGACAGTGGTGCACATCAGATGGATGTTCGGCAGGAACAGGGTCCCAGAAACACGGACCCAGAGGAGTCTGGGGTCTGGGGAGTGGAAGCCAGTGCCCCAATGAGAGCGCGGACAGTACGTGTCAGTCAGGGTTCTCCAGAGAAACACGTGCATGTACATGAGCATGTGTCTGGTTGTTTTTTTTTGAGATTTATTTTAAAGAATTGGTTCATGCAGTTGGGGGGACAGGCAAGTTGGAAATCTATGTCAGGCCGGCAGGCCCGAAACTCAAGCAGGATCTGATGCTGCAGTCTGGGGGCAGAATCTCTTCTTTGCTGAGAAACCTGTTTTGCTCCTGAGGCCTTCAACTGATTGGATGAGGCCCACCCACATTATCAAGGGCCATCTCCTTCATTTAATGTCATCTGATTGTGGCCCTGGCTGGCATAACTCAGTGGATTGAGTGTGGGCCTGTGAACCAGATGATTGTGGTTCGATTCCCAGTCAGGGCACAAGCCTGAGTTGCAGGCCAGTTCCCGGCAGGGGCCAGTTCCCAGCAGGGGATGCAGGAGAAGCAACCATACATTGATGTTTCTCTTCCTCTCTCCTTCCCTTCCCTTCTAAAGATAAATAAATAAAATATTTAAAAAATAAAGTCAACTGATTGTGGATGTTAACCACGGCTGCAAAATACCTCCACAGTAGCCACTAGACTAGGGTTTGATTAAATAGCTGGGTACTATCCACCAGCCAAGCTGACTATACAGTGGTAAGAGCCATGGGTTGAGGAAGGGAGCCAGGGGTCCCCACGGTTTCTCAGTGGGTAGGCAGGAGGGTGACCTGGGTATTTGTGATGCGATGAGCCTTGGGAGGAGCCCTGGGAGGAGCCTCCTGGGAAGACCCCCCCATTCTGCCCAGAACTGCAGCCCTTTGCTCACAGGAGAGGGGGGGGTTGCATGGAGGAATGTGGTGAATGGGACACAAGGAGGTGACATCAGCTGGCTCCTTCCAGATATTTGGTAATAAAGGGAGTAAACTGAGAAGCAAGAAACGTTCGTTTTTGGTCTGCATTTTAGTAGGTGAAGGAGAAGGAAGGAGCCAGTTGGTTGGCAAAGAGGAAGTGGAAAGGAGCAAGGGAGGGGTCAGGGGTGGCACTTCTCTTTGGACAAGAGGAGACCTTCTTCCTCAGCAACAGGGCTGTGGAGAATCACAGCCTCCGTGTGGGCCAACCCAAGACATCAGGGCCAAGCTCTGGCTAGAGTAACAAGGACAGGAAAGGGAGTGTTCTAGAAAAGTCCCCCTCTACCTGGGATACTTTTCCAGTCCCCTTCCTTACCTCCTTCAGGCTGGCTTCCAGTTGCACCTGGAACTCTGCCCCCATTGTCTGCGCTTTAAGTCTGGCGAGGACCCGTGCAGGTGACCTGTGGTCACTTCCCACTCCCTTCCACTGAGTGCAATGGTAGGACATGCCTGGCTCCTCCGTGCCTCACTCCGCTGGTCCTAGCCCCGCCCCACCCAGGGCAACACTGGGCCCGGGGACTGAAACAGCTCTTCCTGGCCTCCACTGGTCCCTAGTGGGCAGTGCTGGACAACAGGCAGCTTGAGTAGCAGGAAAGCAGGGGCACGCCCAAGCACACACAACTGGAGGAATCTAATGTTTAATGTTTCCATAGCTACAGAGTACATAACATGGCAAATACACCCTTACACTTGAGGCTTACTATTGTTTTTATTTTATGTAGAGGGGGAGGAACCACACTTTTTTCCATGCTTAGGTCCTCCAAGGGATTAATCCAGCCCTGGCCGTGGCCCTTTCGCAGAGCTCAGAGGATGTGGAGGTACGTTCCAGAAACAGAGAGCACTGCTCAGGAAGGGCACGCTGGAACACGGAGGGCATGTGAGCCTGCCTGGGCTTTTTTCTGTGCCGCCTCAAGGTTGAAAACATGCTGGAACATGGAAAGAAAGATATTTGCCGGAGTGACTCGGACATGTTCCAGCGTTTTCCCACAGGCTCCTGCACAGCCCAAAATAACTGCAACCCTGGATCCCGCCCCTTGGCCTATGGTTACATTTGTATAGTGTTACAGAACAGCGGGCAAAGTGGCCACACTCACATGGGAGCTGCAGGAATGCACAGCCCAGAATGGAGACCTCGCAGCCTGGTTGGGCTGGGATCCCAGGGAGAACACAGAGACCCAACAGGAAGAAGTGTGGACTCACCAAAATCCAGGCTACCGCGTGGGGCTGTGGTCAACACCCATCTTTCACAGAGGAGAAAAAAAGCCCAGAAAGAGGAAAGAACTCGCCCAAACTTATACATCTGGGGATTACAAGAAAAAGTTGCTGGGAGAGCTGGCCCTGAAGTCTTGTTGGCTAATACTGATACTTGTTTCGGAATAAATGCCAGTTTAGCCCAGTAATCATTAAGATCTCAGGTCAAGGGGACTCGAAGGGTCTCCTGGCCGTCCAGGGTGCCTATGTGCCCAGCACTGGACAACAACACAGGAGTAAGGAGGTGTCAGAGCGCGTCTGCCCTGGGGGTCAGGGCAGGAGATGACTGAAATGACTGAAGGCCTTACACCTGGGAAAACAACTGGGTCCTGGCAGACACACAGGCTGGTAGGAGTTTGGGGAAAGTCAGGTCTGAGGAGGGCACGCTCCAAGGAGGGGAGGTTTGACATAAAGCTGGGCCAGATCTGGAAAAGGAGGTAGAGTGCGCAAGTGCAGACATTGGAGGCAGGAAGGGACCAGAAGAGGAATACGGACATGGAGGGAGGAAGGAGCGGTGTTCTCGAAAGCCTTGGACACCAAAGCCAGGGATCTAGGCCGCTGGCGCTAAGGCTGCAAATGACGTTAGTGTAGACGCCCTTACTTACTAGTTCCAGATCGCTTGCTTTATCTGGGAGACAGGAGTGAACTCACAGGACTTGGACACCTTGTATGAAACAAATGCCCTGACCTAGGGAGAGGCGAGTGGTTCTTAGTCCTCTCCCTCTTGGCCACCGCAGCCCAGTTGGTGCTAAAAATGATGAGACAAAGGAACAGGCCTCTGATGTCTCCTGGGCCCGGGTTCAAATGCTGCCTCTGCTCCTGGCTCTGTGAGCGTGAGCACAGTCCTTCCTGTTTCCTCTCCCAATACATGAGGATGTTAGTAGCTAATGCTTGTCGTGTGCCAGCCACTTGTGTCCGAGCTTCAGTCATCTGAATTCATTCAATTATTCTCCCCCGCCTCCGCCAACCACCACCAATTTGACAACTGAAGAAACCAGGAAGGAAAAAGGCCATGTAACTTGTCCACTGTCCTAGAGGTGTCACGTGAAGCTGTGACTTGAACCGGGGAGTTCTGACTCGAATCTGTGTTCTAAACTGTGGTCTCACAGAGAGCATGGGGGCGATTACATCGGCCAAAACCCTGACACCAGGAGATCCTCAGTGGGTGTCAGCCCCCGGACACGTGCAGGGGTGAAGACCACTGTGTTAGCAGCAGCCTTGCAGCCAGCACTACAGCCAGCCTGTTGCCCCCAGACGAGGTCCAGGGACCACCAACACAGACCCTGATATCCAAGTACCATCTAATCTGGGTTAAAACTATTCTAACTACATCCAAAGGCTACCTATGATGATGTTTAGAGAATTGACACCCAAGTCACAAACAGAAATGGTCACATTCTTTATCTTCGACTCATTTCAGAAACAGTCCCCTATTTACACGGTCGAGTTTCTGGAATCAGTGGCGCGTCTTCAGCAGTCGGCTTTCACAGTCCCCAGCCGAGTTCGCCCGGGAATGAAGCTGGCAGACTCCCACGGGAATAACTGCAACCTCTCCCAGCAAGCTAAGAGTGGCAAGTGCACCACCGTGTACTTCTGCGCAGCTCCGCCAGTCAGGCACCAATATTAAACTCAGTCCAGTCACGAGGAATCCAGCTCGGGGCTCTCTTAGGCCAGCAGGCTCCCTGGGAATTCCAGTATCTCGGGCCCCTCTTTCTCTTCCTTTTCATTTTCAGGTTAACTTGGTAAGCAGTTAAGAAAAAAATCTACAAAAAATTCTGGGGCTGTGGTCCTTCCTAAGCCTTTAGAATACACTGGCACAGAAAGCAGGATCTCCTCCCAGCCAGTGGCTTCAAAGTGCATCTGATCCTTAACCCTGGCGGCTTCTAGGAATCCAATCTGGGAAAATAAACCTGGTTCTGAACTGGTTTGGTGACTCAGACAAGTGTCAGGTAAAGATGACTCCAAGACTCAGAGATCACGTTCCCAACCCCCTGCGACCTGGACTCCGAGGGACACTCTGGCCAGCCCTGGGCCGTACTGGGAACTGGTTTCCCTGTGCACGTCTCAACCATCCCAGCAACCTGGTGAGACGCACAGACGGCCCGAGGCCAGGCGAGCAGAGACACTGCCCAAGTCCCGCCTCGGCGGGGGCAGTCTGAAGTGGCGTGGCACACACAGCCCCATCACCGGGGTTTTCGAGCCCGAGTATGCCCAGGACACAGTGTAATCTGAAAATGAAAAACGGCCAGGACTCCGCTGTCCTGATGGAGGTGGAAACGCAGCTCACCTCCTCACACAATCACAGAAAAAACTGCAGCTAAACTACTGAGCAACTATCACCCTGAATCGTCAGAAAGCTGAGCTGTATGGAAACCTGACATCCAAGGAGTTAGTAAGTCACATTAATCCAGATGGGTAGGAGGGCAGAGACACGGAGAGGAGGAAGGTGGTGGATAAAAATCAGGAGGGATGCCTCACGAGCGAGGGGTCCCAGCCCCATACCAGGCACCCCCAGCCCAGGGTTCCAGCGCCAGGAAGGTAAGTCCCCATAATTTCTGGCTGTAACAAGCAGTGGGGGATGGGCAAGCAGGAGAAACTGAGATTCTCGGGCGTCTCCTCTTAAAGGGCCCGCAAGTCTGTGGACTTAAGACCTACACAGACTCACTCCCTCTGGGCTCCAGCACCCAGGGCAGCAGCTGGAAGGGCACCGGTGGCCTATGGGGAGAAATTGAAGCGTCTGGCATCAGGGCGAGTGCAGGGCAACAGCCTCCTCCTAAAAACTCCAGAGGCCAGGCAGCCACCACTGTCCCCTTTGAGCCCTCTCCCATAGAGCCACAGAGCAGTGACACCATATCAGAGACTCCATCACGCTGGTTCACATGGGTTGCCCTGCCCTGGCAATTACCTAAGGCTCCGCCCCATCCAACTTACCAGTACACTTTTCTACAACAGGCCACACTACTAAGACACGGAGTCAAAAGAAGCTCTACTTAACACATAGATACAAACACAGGGAGGCTGCCAAAATGAGAAGACAAAGAAATATGGCCCAAATGAAAGAACAGAACAAAACTCCAAAAAAAGAACTAAACAAAATGGAGATAAGCAATCTATCAGATGCAGAGTTCAAAACACTGGTTATTAGGATGCTCAAGGAACTCACTGGTACTTCAACAGCATAAAAAAGACCCCGGCAGAAATGAAGTTTACACTAAGTGAAATAAAGAAAAATTTACAGGGGATCAACAGTGCAGTGGATGAAATCAAGAATCAAATCAATGACTTGGAACATAAGGAAGAAAAAAACCATTCAATCAGAATAGCAAGAAAAAAAATCCAAAAAAACGAGGACAGGATAAGAAGCCTCTCGGACAACTTCAAACATACCAACATTCTAATCACAGGGATGCTGGAAGGAGAAGGGAAAGAGCAAGACACTGAAAACCTATTTGAAAAAACAATGAGGGAAAACTTCCCTAATTTGGTGAAGGAAATAGACATGCAAGTCCAGGAAGCACAGAGTCTCAAACAAGATGGACACGAAAAAAACCACATCAAGACACATCACAATTAAAATGCCAAAGATTAAAGAGAAAGAGAAAATCTTAAAAGCACTAAGAAAAAAGTAGAAAGTTACCTACAAAGCAGTTCCCATAGATTGTCAGCTGATTTCTCAGAAGAAACTTCACAGGCTACAAGGGACTGGCAAGAAGTATTCAAAGTCATGAAAAGCAAGGACCTACAACCTACATTACACTGTCCAGCAAAGCTTTCATTTAGAATGGAAGGGCAGATAAAGTGCTTCCCAGACAAGGGAAAGCTAAGAGAGTTCATCATCACATGAAATGTTAAAGAGACTTTTTTAAGAAAAAGAAGTTCAAAACTATGAACATTAAAACAACTGAATCTAAAAAAACAAACTAAGCAAACCACCAGAACAGGAAGAGAATCGTAGGTATGGAGATCATTTGAATTGTTACCAGTTGGGAAGGGGAAGACCAAGAGAAAGGTACAGAAATTAGGAAGTACAAATTGGTAGGTACAGGACAAACAAGCGAATGTTAAAAACAGTACAGGAAATGGAGTAGAAAAAGAACTTGCATGTGTGACCCACAGACATGAACTAAGGGGGGGTAGGCAATGCCGGAGGGAATGGGGGGGACTAGGTGGAGGGGGACAAAGGGGAAAAAACTGGGACAACTGTAGTAGCATAACCAATAAAATATACTTTAAAAAGTGACCAAAGCTCATTTTCTCACGAGCTGGGCCAGCAGACAGCACGAGCCCCAGAGCACGCTCACAGACATGCCTGCCGTTTATCTTCCCTGAAGTCGGTGAGAGGCCATCTTGATGCGCCCCTCTCTTCAAAGTTCACAAATCACAAAANAGTACAAATTGGTAGGTACAGGACAAACAAGCGAATGTTAAAAACAGTACAGGAAATGGAGTAGAAAAAGAACTTGCATGTGTGACCCACAGACATGAACTAAGGGGGGGTAGGCAATGCCGGAGGGAATGGGGGGGACTAGGTGGAGGGGGACAAAGGGGAAAAAACTGGGACAACTGTAGTAGCATAACCAATAAAATATACTTTAAAAAGTGACCAAGGCTCATTTTCTCACGAGCTGGGCCAGCAGAGACAGCACGAGCCCCAGAGCACGCTCGCAGACATGCCTGCCGTTTATCTTCCCTGAAGTCGGTGAGAGGCCATCTTGATGCGCCCCTCTCTTCAAAGTTCACAAATCACAAAAAACTCTGAGTCATATTATTACTTTATTTTCCTTTTTTAAAATGTAGCACTGAAGTCATCCAACATACAGATATTCCTATGGCTCCTTACACATTTTATTCTATCTAAAGTTAGGTATTTGAGCTATGAGATGAAGAAAATTCATCTCATCAAATATGCAACATCTCTGGAAAACGGGTCTCATATTTATGTGATGGGAAATCAAATCCTCATCTATCGCCCCCAAAAACTCCAGTCCAGAGCTACAGGAAGCCAGGTCACAGCCATGGCTAGCATGTGGTGCCCCTGCAGAGAGGGGGCCCCGAAACAACAAGCAGTGTTGTTAAGCTTCTGAAACAAGCAACTTCTTTACTGTACAGAGTAAGAATACTGAAGAAAAGCATCACTTTCCTCTAAGCCCTTTTACTGTTGTGCCTCCACCCAGGTTACTGCATACCAAGCTGCTACGAAGAGTAAAAACCGACTGATTTCAAGTCCCTGAAATGCATGCAACTTAGAATTCCCTAATGCACACAATCAGTTCCCAGTCTCTGAGCCTGCTTTTTACTGAGACTGTGGTGCTGCTGGGTCACCAGCTGTGTCTGTCGTGCTACCGGGGTTTGGAGTGGCTGCTGCTTTGGCTTCTGGCTGCTGGGTTTCAGTTTTGGGATCTTCTCCGTTTCCGGCACTTTTCTTACTGTCGTCTGCCGTCATGGCGCCCATGATTTCCTGCAGTGGCTGATGGCTTTCAAGGGAGCTGGGCTGGAGTTCATAAACCTGGACTTGACCTGGGACATCTATTGCTTTCTGTTCAAGTTTTTCCAGGATGGTCTGAACCTTCCTGACGCCATCTTTCCTGGCCTGACGGACATCGGCTCGTCCTTCAGGGTCAACGGAATCCAGGGCCAGTAGCTCTTTGGTCAAATACTCTTCTATCATCAGGTACTTTTTGTCCGTCTTCTTACCTTCAAAGTTGTCCACAGCCTGTTCCAGCCCCTGCACCCTCTCCAGGATAGCTTCCACTTTCAGCACACCTGGGTGTTTTGGGGGTGCCTCGGCTTCTCCTGGCTTTTGGAGTGTGGCTTCTGCTGGGGCAGGGCTGGGGGCTGCGCTCTCCTCTGCAGCCACATTCTTGGGAGCGGAGGGGGCAGCAGAAGGGGCAGGGCTGGGAGAGGGGCTGGAAACCGGAGCAGAGGAGACTTTCACTTCCACTTTCTCAGAGGGAGGTGGGGGCTTCTGGGAATCCACCTCCTTTCGGATCACTTGAATTGGGATGTGTCCAGGAAGGACATCTGGCCCAGCTGGGCCTGGTTTGCTTTCAGGCTGGGGACCAAGCGAAGATTCTCGATGGGTCATGGGCTGCTGAGAAGAGGCAAGGACACAGAGATATTTTTAGTAACTGGCTGAGAGTCACAGAATGACGTTTATAGCTAGTACAGTACTGACCAGAAAAAAACTGAGAAACAGCCTTTTTAAAAAAAGTTTAACAGTACAGAGATTCTCAAAGGCAGTCACAGCTGTCACCCAATAAAAATGTATTACTCGTGTGTGTGACCAAACCGTCTGTCATGCCCTGTCGTCACGTTGGTCTATTAGCCTTTTACCCAACCTCTCACTGGATTCTTAGTGCGATAAAAAGAAAACCAAATTAATTTTCAAACATGTAAATACTAAAAACTCATGCTGACTGCTGAGCTTGTTCAGCTCAGAGCAAGGTCCTGAGTGACTCAGACCCACAGGTGACGCAGCATGGAGGAGTCGCTGCCACCTGTCCCTCCCCCACCCCGTGTGGACCGTCTCCGTGTCCAGGGTGTGACCTTCCCATCTCCTGTTTCAGAAGTTACAAATTCTTTCAAACCTATGACAGCCTAGTGGTTTCTGCCCAGACTGGTAAATTTTTCAAGAATAAGCAAGGTGCCTAAAATAGTTACCCCGGTAAGAGCTCTGCTGGCACACTTGTGCCGGACTAACGCCTGGCCGCGCACCCCTGCACTGGCTGCTGGCTGCACGGGCTGGGCTCCTCTCTGATTGAATGTGACTCTAAGTCAGGGCCGTATTTTTTTTAAATGAGCTATGCTTAAAACCAAAATATCTTGACTCTGCCACATTTAGGTGAGTATCTAAACCCCCTTAAATATCTTACACACCCCCATTTCATCCACTGGAAAGTAAGAATTGGACTACATCATTTCTAAAGTATTCCTAATCTAAAATACCAAATTTCACTATAATGTTCAGTTAGCTCAAATTCGCACAAGTCTCCAAAAAGGGACCTTTGAACAAGCTTTAGAAGGGAGGCCATCACTCACAGACAAGGTGAAGGGAAACAGAAAGAGGGTTCAATACCATTTTACTGTTTATGGGAAACATTTGGGAAAGACAGGAGGCAACAAAGCTGTAACTCTGCAAAGGGTACCTCTTGTCCCGAACTACTGAGCTGAGTGAGGACCTGGTGGGCACTTCGCTGTCTCAACGCCAGCGACCTCCTTTTCCACCAGATCTCCTCTGCCCACCCAGTTGTCCTCTGCTTGGCCCTTACTGCTCATGAACCAGCCACTTTCCCCTCCTTTGGGTTTTAAAACAACAGCCAGGTAAGAAGTGATTTTAGCAACACTTAAGAAGGGGCTGCCTTATGGCTATACTTTCAAAAGTGCCAAGGTCATGAAAGCCAAGAAAGGCCGCCGAGGACCTGTTTCAGACTGGGGCAGACTAAAGAGAAGTGACATCTCAGCGCGGTGCTCATGACCCTGGGTTAGATCCGGAAACAGGGGAAATGGCTACAAGAGGACACTTGAAGACGGACTGTGTGTTCAATGGTGCAGAGATGTTCAATTTCCTGGTTCTGGTAAGTGTACTGTGGTTATGAATGAGGTGGTCTTCCACTTGGGAAAACATTTACTGAAGTAGTCAGGGTAAAGGGACATGACATCTACCACTGAATCTCAAACAACGGGAATACAGAGAGATGACAAAGCACACACAGGACAATGTTAACAGTAAACATGGGTGAGGGATATCACGGACTTTTTGTGTGTGATTCTTAAAACTCCTCGGTGAGGCTGAAATTAATTTATAAACAAAAAGCAAAAAAGAATCATAATAGTAAGAGGAGGATGCTCTGTTACAGGGCTTGGCCAGTGTGTCCCTGTTTGAGGTAAAAGACACTCTGCGTTTGCTTACAGGGGGACTTCCTCCTAAAGCCTGTGGCAGAGAACTTCAGCTGCATAAGCTGCAGCCAGAGGGGGCCCAGGACTGCTGACCACCCTGCTGCCGAGGTACAAGCTGCTGAAGCTCCATGACCGCTTCCTCCAGGAACCCGGGACCGCCCTGTCCACGGCAGGATGAGCGGGCCCAGGCCTGGGACTTTCACTGGACCGGAAGGCACTTCCACCCACTCAGACGGCCAACTCATCAGCCAGGCAATGTGGTCCTCCACTGCGCAGGAGGAGACAGGTATGAAGTGCGGGCCCTGCTGCCAAACTCAGAGCTGAGTGGAAGAGAAAAAATGCACAGTTCTGAAACGCGCAGAGTGATGGCGCACTGAACTGTGAGGCCACTGTGAGGTGCCGTGAGAAAGGGGAGGGGGCTCCCCAGGGGCAAGACTGGTTCGTTCCCTGCATCACGGAGGGAACCTGGATTGTGAAGGCATCTCGGGGAGCAGGTTCAGCATGAGCAAAGACGCGGACATGGGAATGACAGAATGGGTTTGTAGAGTGGAGAAGGAGCATCAGTGAGGAAGGAGGCAAGCTGCCTAGAAGACCGGAAACGAGGCTGTGGCTGGGGTGTGGAGGGGGCTTGCAGGCCCTGAAAGGCGCACACTAAGCCGCTGGGCCCAGGGGAGAGTGATGCTGCATTCTGCCCAGCTGCTTCCCACCGTGGTGGGTGGGGCCTGTCCCTATTGCAGCTGCACTGGAAACGAGCAAAGGCTGTCAAACGCACTGAGGGTTTACAGCCAGCCCCGGTCCTGCATTTCTGTGGATGACCAGCTGTTTTCAGGAATTACTTTCCCCCAGGGTTATGTGTTTGTGACAACCTAAGGAGGGCTGATGGGGAACCCAGAGCCCTCGCACACACAGAGCTCCTTTCTCCTGAGCGGATGCTCCTGTAGTCAGTCTGGCGACACCGGCTCTCATACCTGAGGTCTGTCCACCACGGTGTGCACACGCTGGGGCAACGGGGAGTGCACTGGCGTGCCAGTTCTGCCTGGAGAGCTCTCACGGCTGGACGCACCCCGGACAGTCGACAGGAACGGGGACGCGGCCCGCATGGGCCGGGGCTCCCAGTCATCCCCCTGAATCTTGTGGAACATGGCCTGGCTCTCGCCCTGCTGAGCTGGGTAGTGGGTCTTCTGGGCTTGGTGGAAGGAGGGCTGGGCTGCCGGCCGGGTGACGTTCTGCTCGTGGATCACAGGGATGGGGATGTAGCCCCGGGGGAGCTGGTGGCTGCCCAGGCTGCTCCTGCTGGAGGAGGAGGGCAGGCTGGCGGAGGAGGAGGAGGACGAGCAGTCTGAGGCAGCTGGAGACTGGGATCTCTGCAAGACACAAGGGTAGAGGCGTGGCTCCATGAGGGACCTCTGCCTGGCACCCCGACCGTCTCTGTTACGTGCCTAATCAGGACAATAGATTTACCAGGACCTCTACCACAAGCCTTCCTGTTTCCAAAGGGTAGTGTTAGGACTGGGAGCTCTGCAGTGCAGAGGCCCAAGTTCAAATTCGTACCAGCTCACTAGCTTCCGGAGCCTCGTTCACAACACAGGAAAGGCCACCCACCCTGTCAGGCTTCCTCCCTGGGCTGGCTTGACGTTTAAATAACCTGCACGTGCCTCATCACAAGTGCCACAAACAAGAAGTGCTCAACACACTGTGTCTGTTATTACATGTCACTTCATTTCCTTTGTCCTTAACCCTTTTCCTGCTAATCCACAGAGAACTTGGCGTTCTGTGTGGCCCAGGGTCGGCCAGGCCCTTTTTCTGGCTGGCTTCTAAGGGTCCTGCTAGCTCTAATGTGCTAAGATTTTTCTGACCGATGTGTCATGGTTGACTTTTACCATAAAAACACTGTAAGTATAGGTATGCTTCTATAAAAAATGCCAAGAGCCTCCCAGTGAGCCCATTAACTGTAACTTTTTGCCCCCAAGGAGACGGTGAAGCCAGGCACGCCGCCGCATAGAGCTGGGAGAGGTGTCCCAGGCCCAGGTTCAGACAGGGAGCGAAAACTTCTGCTCCAGAACCGTGCCTGTGGCCACCACGGGCCAGTCTGCAGACAGGAAAAACAAGAGGACTGACCACTTAGGAACCCTGCTCGGGTCCCCTGGCTCTCCAATCTCGGCTAAGAACTGGATTAAGAATTGTTCTTTGAGCCCTGGCTGGTGTAGCGCAGTGGACTGAGCACAGGCCTGTGAATCAGACGATCGAGGTTCGATTCCCAGTCAGGGCACATGCCTGGGTTGCAGGCCAGTTCCCAGCAGGGGTGAGTTCCCAGCAGGGGGTGCATGAGAAGCAACCATACATTGATGTTTCTCTTCCTCTCTCCTTCCCTTCCCCTCTAAAGATAAATAAATAAAATATTTTTTTAAAAAAGAATTGTTCTTTGACATCTGTGCACAAGTATTGCCTTTGGGTTTACAACCCTATCACAAAACTGCTGCCTCCCTGACGCCTTATTTTGGGGTTCCATTTACACTGTGGGACACTGTGGGACACTGTGAGGGCAGCTATGCTGTCTCGCTGTCACATCAATATAGCCCCAAGCAGTCAATGCCACTCCGTGAACACCAAACTTAACAAACTAGCGCACAGCATCTCTGTGTTGCTGAACCAGAAAGCCCAGTGAAAGACGGAGCATCAGATTAGGAGCCGGAAGTCCAGGCTCTCATCCCAGCAAAGACGCTTCTCCTTCATGCATCTGGACCAGGCTCTTCACCCCTTCTGAGCCACAATCCCTGAACTACAAAAACGAGCCATGATCCCTGCCCACCTGAAAAATGCACCCTTGAAACGCTGGTGGACAATGTGCGCCGTCAAGCTGTCTGCTGGGTGGCCAGGCGCAGAGGCCCCGCATTTTGCCAGGTGCCAGGCCCAGGGCACTGGCAGAGCCTGGGGCCAGTCTCAGCAGCACAGTGGCTCGCAGGTTGCACTCACGGGCCCAAGAGCCAGGCCTCTCCTTACCTCAGGTCTGTGGGAGGCTGGGGGCTGGGCTGCCACGGCCGCCGCCGCCTGTCCACTCTGTTTATCTGGCTGGGTGGGTTCCGCCACACCCGGCAGAGGTGACTGAGGCCTCTGAGCAGCCTCGGTGCGGAATCGCTGCGTCCCAGGCTGAGGAGAGGCAAATACCGGGTGCGGCTGCCGGCCCTCGGAGCCTTCGTGGAGGACCGGAATGGGAATGTAGCCTGGTCGGAGCTGGGGGTATACAGCATGGCCTTCCCTGGTGGGCAGCGGCCTGGAGCCCTCCCGGGAAGGGCCATTTGCAGAGGATGGAGTTTCCTAAAATGAAAAGGGAAACACAGACGGGTTAGAAACTGGGAAGGAAACACCTATGAAGAGGAAAAAGCATGGTGCTGAGTGTTCCCACCTCCCAGAATGACCCTGGGCCCTGCAGTGTGGGTCAGCACAGCTGAGCGCTGGGAGCACCCCCGCCCATACCCCCGCCTCCGCCGCCCCGACACACACACTCAGAGGCTGCTATCTGGCCAGCAGTTTCAGAATCAGAGGCATCAAGGGAAATCAGACGGGCCAAGGTATCTGCTGAGCTCAGAGGAGGCTCCATTTCCTGCACCAGTAAGACAGGTTTCCTTCCTGGGTGACGACCAGGCAGCGCGTTACACAGGACAGCCACTGACTATCTCCCAAACCTTCAGGGACCCAGATCAGGAGGCACGAGGAGGATTCCAACTCGCAAAATTACAGCCGGCTCTGTGCCTCCTCAAAGGTCCTCCCGTCTCCTAACAGCCCAGAGGGGTGCTGGCCCCAAACACAGGCCCTTGCGGAGAAAGGGCAGTGGGGGGACGGGGGGAGGCCGCCTCCTCTGGAATATTTTCACAACTAGCTGCAAAGCAGGGAGCTACAAAGGGACGGAACAAGAGCACAGGAAGAGATAAAAACCAGGGATTAAATGTGCTGCATTTCTGATGCCCACAGAGCCCACTTGGCAAGGGGCTGCTAGGGTCCCTCCATGTCCCCTCATGAAGTTCTCCCTTCAGTGGCCTGGCTATTTTGGGACCCTTGCGAAGGCCAAGTTCCAGATGTACCACGGAGAGAGATCTTGTTTCTGGTGACAAGGCTGGCCAGTCACTCACTGGGCACTGTCATTCTCACCAAGCAGAGGCTGGGCAACCAAAGCCAGGGATCCCCCAGGCTTTCGGGCCCCGACTGTCCCCTGAGTGTCAGAGGGTCCTTTCACCCAGGAGGGGGCTGTGGATTTGTGCCACTTCCACACCCAGGTGGATCAACGATTAAGAAGGGGTGGCCCCTGCTTAAGGAGGCGTCTCTCAACTACGAACAGATGCCACAGGCCGAGACTCTGGGAGCTGGCGGGGCATGTAATTCCCACCGTGACAACTTGGTCGCCAGTAAAAGCAGCCGAGGGCCGATTTGCACTTCGGGTGCCCGACCACCAGAACCCCGCCATGCTTCTCTACCTGTACACGCCAGGTGGCTGACCCCGGGGTTTAGCCCTTTCAAGCCCTTGCACTGCTCCGCCCCTGCTGTGCCCCTGCTGTGCCCCTGCCCAGAGGGCCTCTGGCACACAGGAGGGCCAAGGGTGTTGCCGTGTCCTTGGGGACACCAACTAACAGGCACTCTCAGATTAGCAGACCCACGTGCTCAGGGAGGCTGCATTATTTTAGCCTGCTTAACTCTCAGGTCACCCAAGAGCAGGGAGTGGGTCCAGGCCTCACACTCAAAACCGAATTCCGGCCGGGAGACAGGCCCCAAAGGAGCAGCAAGAAGCGCCAAGAAACCCTGAGCTGCTTAGTGCTCACGCCTAACATGCTGCCTGGGGAATCTGTATCCTTCACTGGGCACCCTTCCTCCAGGCTCAAACCAGGGCCTGGACAAGTCCTGGGGCAGGAGGTGGGGGTGGGGGTGGTCTCCGCTGGCTGCCCGGGGGCACGGCTCCCTCCAGGCCACCCCAAAAGCCTCAGGCCGCCCGAACACCCCATGGAGCCGAGCAGTTAGCAGGCCCAGGGACTGCCCCCTGGCGAACATCCTGCTACTGAGGTGCTGGGCACGATCCCTGCCAGCTAGGGGTTTACCCAAGACAGTTCAAGGCGGCATGAAACAAGTGGGAAGCCGAATACACGGGCTTTTCCAGCCAGGACAGGACTCTCCCAGATAGGCTGCAAGTTCATTCTGACCTCCACTAGTAATGGTTCTGGGGCAATTCTCTTAACCTCTGTGAGCCTCCTCCCCTCCCCCAGAAAGTGGAGCTAGCGACCCCCTCGCCAGGACTGCAGTGTTTCCTGAGAACAGCCAAGGGGGATGCTCAAAAAGCCAAAACACGTGTGCGCTTCCTCCTGAAACAGGCGCATTTATGCTACTAAGACCCCAGAGTGTGCAAGGAAGCGCAACTAAAGGAGAAGTTACCTGTGATGACTGGAGTCAGAATGGTGGCCACCCCGGAGGAAATGGTAAGGACAGGGGAGGGTCTAGTAAGAACCTTCTGGGGGAACAGAAAGGTACTCTATCTTCTCCTGGGTAGTTGTACATGGGTGTGCACCTATCTATAAAATTATCAAATCCTGAACTTCTCTGGGACCCCCCCCAGTGCCTATTCCCTGCCACAGCCCACCCACACCATTGGTTTTCACAGATGCCAAGCCTACCATCCCCACACAGCCAGGGGTTGGCTGTGCCTCCAAGTCAGACCCTTCCAGGGCCCGCAAACCTCAGACAGGCCTGGCTCCCCAAGGACACTGGAGCCAGTCTGCCAAGAGCAGGGCATTTATGCATCTCGCTGAACACATTTTGTACTCAGTGCTAGAGAAAAGGGAAGGAAGCAGAGGGAAGGAGTCCCTCTGCCTGCCCAAAGGACTCTGACGGCAGAGACTACTTACTTCCCGAGTCCCGGAAGAAGTGCCACCCTGAGGTCAGTGGAGGAAAGCGTGTGGTCACGGTAGGCAGGGGTGGGGGTGTCGGAGTCTCAGTGGGGAAGGGGATGATGGCCTTTGAAGGTAAGTGCTGAGCTGAAGGATGGAGGCCCAGAGGGCTGAGCTGCAATGGAGACCCTACGTCCACTGTCCTGTGAGTTGTGGACAAGACACCGCACCAAGGTGAGAGGCACCGAGAGGAGAAACCAGGATACATCAAGAAACAATGGCACTCAAGGATGAGAGCAAGGCAGCGAGGGCAAAGCTGGGGCCAAGGGCAGGAATGGAAGGGTAGCCCAGAAGGAAGAGGGAGGGAAGAGGCCCAGACCTGAGTGCTGAGCCTGGGGCTGACTGAAAATGGGGCTGTCCGCTGGCACAGGGTGGGGGTGGGGGGAGGCAGGAGGGTTGCAGGTGGCCGGGGGGGCTGTTTGTCCCGCAGTCCTGGGGCTGGCGCCCCTGGTTCCGGGTGCATGAGTGACCCATTTGTACATCTGATAAAAAACCACACCTCTCTTTGTGGGCCTCAAGTCTAAAAGGCAGTGGCTCCCCTCCCACTCCGGTGGGTTTTTGTTTAGAAAGACACTGCTTTAGGTAAATCAATAAACCACATCAGTTTTACAGGCCAGACAGCGAAACACTTCTTCACAGATGAGTAATGTAAGCCAAAAATCAGACGCCCACCTATAACAGGGTCTGTACCGGGAACGCAGACGCCACCTTCTGTTTCTACTCCATTCTTAGAGCCCAGTCAGCAGTAAGTGCTTCGGCTTCTACCTAAAACGACCACCCAAAAAGGGAATTAAATTGCCCTTCCTACCTTCCATGGGTTTTTCATCACAGTCCCGTAAAAAAAGATACAATTTTTTTAATGAAAGAAGTTTTAAAATATGACCAGATGTCTCTTCAGTTTCATAAGAATTGGCCCTGGCTGGTGTGGCTCAGTGGATTGAATGCTGGCCTGCGAACCACAGGGTCAGCAGTTCGATTCTCGGTCAGGGAACATGCCTGGGTTGCAGGCCAGATCCCCAGTTGGAGGCATGTGAGAGGCAACTGATCAATGTATCTCTAACACATTGGTGTTTCTCTCCCTCTTTCTCCCTCCCTTTTCCTCTCTCTAAAAGTAAATAATAAAATCTTAAAAAAAAAAGAATTGTTCTCAAGTTCAAACATAAGTTCAGAAGAAGCCTACTGGTTACACCAGAACCATGCACAGAAGACTCACAATCTGTCTGCCCCTTTCTGATTTCAATGGGGACCTAACCCCCTTAGGGTTATTCTCTGTAATCATGTGGTAGGGACCGGACATGATCACATGATAGGGCCACTGATCAAGCAGATGAGGGCTGATCTCTGTCACATCATGACCTGCCCGCAGTAAGGAGTAATGATGACATCACAGGCATTACTTTCCAGGGCAGCTCAGGCCACTACCCTCATCCGTGGTCAAAGACAAGGAACACAATGCACACATGCAAACCCAGTTTGGAACTAGCCAGCACCCCGACGTCACTGCTCATCTCACCACGTTAACGTACAAGATAAACTGGTTAATTCTTCTTCTTTTGTGCACACAGTAAAATCCTCTGAGGCGTGCCCCAGAGAGCACCAAACAACCCAGTGAGACAGCCAGGATAAAAGCAGGAAAAATTACCCCAGATGAGCCAAAATCTGCCCTACTGAGTACAAGACATTATTATTATTAGAGAGGCCTGGTGTCAGGCTCCGAGCTTGGGTGAGCCCTTGGGTTTACAGACATCTGCTTATTAACAACACACCCAAACGTCATTACTTGTTTTCAAATGCAACATGGGTGCCACGCATGGCACAGCGAGGAGACACAGAGGGAGACTGCAGTTGGTCCTAACCCCAGCTTGCCCCTTAATATTTGTGCTACGTAAGCAGCGCACATCTCCTGCCTGGACCTTAGTTTCCTCAGCTGAAAAATGAAGGGGAGGCCCGGATGTTCTGTAAAGCAATGGTCCTCAGACTCCAGGGGGCTTGAGGAGCACCCAGGAAATGCAAAAACAGGGCAGATGCTAGGTGCAGCCCCAACACAGTCTGACTCACCAGAGGTGTGGGACAGCCAGCTGGGCTGGACTGAGAAACACCGAAATCCGTGCGGTTCCTTTCAGTTCTGACAGGCTCCGTGGCCTCTGACTTCCAAGGTCCTTCTAGCTCTAAACATCAACTTGAAGCTCAAAAACCAGGAGTAGACGTCACAGAAATCTAAGGAGGACCCTCCTAACTGCCTGAACTCCAGCGGCCCCTACCAACTGAAGAAGGGGAGGCTGCTCACTCCCCCTCCCCCAGAAGGGCTCCTGCCTTAGAATCAAGGCAGGAATGACTGTTCTTGGGTACCTGTGAGGAGTATGCCAATCGCTGTGCTGACGTGTCGCACACGCATGGCCTCAGCTGCTTTGGGGAATGCCTCAACCCACCCGCCATCGGCTCCCTGCATGCACAAAGAGTGGGGCCCTGAACCCTAAAAAATAGCCTCACTAAAGCCCCCAACCTCAGCTCCACAGTACACACACCTCAGCTCCCATCAGTGTGGTCGAAGCGGAGGCGGCGGCCACCAGGGGACTCTAGGGGCTGCCTGGAGCTGGCCCGCAGCTCTGGGGTCTGAAGTCCAGCACCGACTCTAACAGCTGGGTTTTTAGGCCTGAAGAGCCTTCACACAGGTCAGGCGTTGACTTGTACTAGTGACACTTCAAAACTTCCACAACGAAGAGAAAAAGATGGAGGGAAAACAACAATTCTGGAACTCCCCATGTACCTAGGACCAAGATCAAAATTACGTGGTTGGCTCACCTCTAACCAGCAAGAAACAAACCATGAGGCAAGCTTCCTTCTAAAGCACAAACAGAGAGCTGAACTTCAACAGCCTACCGAAACTCTCCGCAGGTATCACGGGCCACAGAAATGAATGAAGTGTCACTGCCCACTGGATACATAAACAGTCATTTGCATGCCCACGGCCAAACTCAGAATTCCTTCAGTTCCCACTGGATTGTGATCAAGGGTCTCTCCCACGGCCCAGCCCTGTTCTGGGCACATTATGGGCAAATTCTGAGTAATAAGTGAAGGCCACACCCGCCGAAGTCCACTTACAGCATGCCTGCTAAGACACGAGTCTGTGCTGACCACACACTCCGTAAGCAATCCTTTCACAGTGGACGGCAGCGTTTAGCTGGTGTTATTAAAATACACGCACCTTGTCCCAGGACTCATGAGATGGATGCCCCTATGAGTTTCTACTGGCAACTCACTGTCATGCAACTCAACACTGCTGCCCTTCACAGCTGTGCCCAAGAAGCAGGACAACCCAGCATGAGCCGGGGTCTTTCAGTCATCACCTTGGGCTCCAACCCTGCCCTGCTGCTCACCAGCTGTGTGCCCCCAGACAGGATTGCTTACTACTAAAGACTCAGTTTCCCCAGCTATAAAAATCCCCACCTCCACCAGGGATTTGGGCAAGATTTAAATGAGATAAGGCACAAAGAAGTCTTCGTAAACTCCGAGCTGTTCCATGCCCTACACAATCACGTTTCTCCATTCCATAGTTATTGATGGACCCAGCTTTGCTGAGCAACAGTTGGCTGGACCTGTTGTTTGCAGAGCCTAATCCCTCGGTGGTCCCATCAAGCTGGTGATGAGCCTGTTAAGAGTTCAGAGCCCCTACCAGAGTTCAGTGCTGAGTCTTAAGAGCACTGATAAGCAAGGACGTCATCTTCTCTGCTGAGAACTGTATCTAAAGTTTCACAACCTGGAAGCAAACAAAGCCAAAAACAACTCTAGGCGCAGGAGTCCTAAACTCCCCTCTCCTTCCAACAGGTCCCAGCCAGCTGCCCTGAAAAGGCCTGAGCTGGGGACAAAGTCACCGCTGGGAATCCACACCCTACTTGCAGTGACTGTGGTTTGTTGCACACAAGCCCAAGACCCAGCCAAGTGAGGCTGGGGTGCAGGAGGATGTGCCTGGGAGCAGGTTGGCTGGTGTCCCCCCAAACTCCTCAGTGCATCCCCCACCAGGGTAGTCATTTCCAGGCCAGGCACCAGCACCCATAGCTGCGTGCTCCCCTGCTGGAGGAAGTGCTTGGGGCTCGGAGTCAGCACCCGGCTTCCCCAGCCCCCACCCCCTGGAGTCTTCCTCCAGGCTTCCATGTGGATATAGCCCAAGGTCACACAGGAAGTTACTGCAGAAACAGGCCAAGAACTCTGGTCAGGAAACTCCCAGCTCCTGAACTCACAGCTACAGGGAAATTAAAAACTACCGACCTTCTCTTCGGAAAACAAAAAGAGTTGGAGCACCTTCTTTAATCATCTAAAGCCAGAATCAGAGATGGAAAAGTACCTGAAATTTCCACACCAGGAAGCACCCTGTCTAAAGTTAGATTAAGCGACCTCCTCCTGGTACATTTCCATGGGTCTCTCCAGCACTTCTCTCATATTGGCCAATCGACTGGCCCTTCCACCTGCTAGGAGCCAGCCACGCAAGTGTCTGTTGGTATCAGGGCACAGGACTTCACTAGACATGCGTTTTCTATAAAACACAGTTTCCCAAAAGAAAAAACCTGTAATTCATCAACCCTGGCTCAGAGAACCCCTCTGACTGATGGTGGCAGCCTTGGGGGAATTCCTGGGGGGACTCTCCTCCCTCTGCAAGCAGCTGCTCAAAGCATTCCTCCCCAACAGCCACCCTCCCCCAAAACGGCAGTGACAATTCCAGAACCCCTCCTCTTTCTGCACCATTTCTGCTCCTTAGAGCTGGGTCCAGAGCAGCTGTGCAGATGGCCAGGGCCAGGGTACTGTGACTCAGTTTCTCTCCCAATACCGACTGGGCACCCAGTTCCTGCCTGGCTAGTCCTTAGGCCAGTGCAGAGATTGGTGGGGCGAGGGGTGGGGAGAAGGAGTGGTCAGGAACAAGTCCAAAGGCTGATGGGGCTGTGGCTGCAGGTCTGGCTGTGGCTCTGAAAGCCTGAACGGACTGGGGCTGGAGACAAACTGTGTGACCCCCATGCTGCATCCTTGCATTACCGCCCAGCTGTGTCCTACCCTCACAAGGGGCACAGGAACATTCCAGGAAGGGTGCTGAGGACGCCTGGACACTGGTTGCGGGGCAGTCAGTTAAAGTGATCCAAGGGGGATAATCAGCACCTTTCAGGTGCCAGCCCCCATGATCCTCACCACCTGGGGGATGGGTACTACTGGATGCCCATTACACAGAGGGGGAGACTGAGGATCTAGGAGGAAGAGTGATTTATCAAAAATAACTGGAACCTGATGCCAAAACCAGGATGTGTTAACCTTTACACTGTTCCTGCCGCACCCATATGCTTTTTGTGGCTGATGTCTTCAGAGCCTTCCTCCTCCCAGCGCAAAACACAGGAAGAGAAAAAGCCCTTCATTTTGCCCAGCCAAGCCGGGCTGAGGCTCAGACCTGGAACATTCAGTTCAAGTGCACTCTGGGTCAGGGAGCCAGCGCTGATGCTGAGTCACCGCCTGGCTGAGGCAAGGCAGAGAGAGTGTGGGCACCCGGCTCCTTCTGAGTCCCCACAGTTCCAACCGGCCAGCAGAGCCAGCCTTGCTCTGACACTCAGGACCCGCAGGAGCAATCTCTACGGTCCAAAAAAGGAAGTGGCTGCCTTCTCTCCGGCGTGTGCACGGGCTTCTGGTCACTCAGTATCCAAGAAGAATCTAAAATAACTGGGGAAAACTACCATTCTACTTGATGAACACGGAGGAAGTTATTTCAAAATGGGAAATGTTTGTTCTTCAGCACAATGCTAAGGAATTTGCCGAGGACAGTCTCACCTCAATCACCAGGGCCACCGCTCTGTGGTGGGAACTCTCGGGTCAGGCTTCTGACACAGGCGGGCAGTGAGCAGTCTGCAATCCTGGGCTTCTCTGAACTGACAGTGAGTAAGCAGCTCACTCCACAGTGTCTGACCTGACAGCCACAAGGAAAAATTACACAAAAAACCCCTCCTGCCACAGGGCAGAGAGGCGCTCTGTGCAGCTGTGGGTAAGCGAGTCTGGCTGCTGCCCCCACCAGCCTCTCTAGCAGGCCTGCTCCAAGATGCTGTGTCATTGGTGGGGACAAAAAAAGACTTTCTCCAGACAGATAAGAATGAACCTAGGGCAGTGATACAAAAGTCTGCTGTCTATGGAGAAAAGGCCATTCAGAGATGAGATGAAAGGGACCCCGCTCTTTGGGGGTACCTGGGAGCCCAGGACAATACTGCCGCGCTGGGGAACCAACAGACTGCTTCCTGAGACACACGCACAGTCCGCACTTCTGGAAGCGCCTCTTTCCCCTAAGCAGCTTGTCCGCTCCGGGCCCCGGCCCGGGCTTTCCTCTTCCCCACGTAGGATCACTGCATCTTCACCAAGTCTGCAGACCCTGTCACGCACTGAGAGACCGAGAAAGGACACAGACGCACACTCTCCCTCCGGGACTACCCCACCCCCCACAGGGACGTGGCCCAAAGGCGAAGCAGCAAGTGCCACCTTTCGGAGGAAAGATTCAGATTAAAGTAATGCGGAGTCCAGAGCGGAGACCGCCGGCCTCCTAACACACCAGATGCAGGAAATGCGTCGTGGGGAATGGCGCCGAAGGGGGCGGAAGTGTCCTCTACGGGGCACTCGCACGGTGTCGCACGGAGAGCGGGCACTCAGGAAACCTTGAATGGGAGGAATGCGGGGATGAAGACTCGGGCCCAGCTCCTAAACTCGAGCCCGGGCTCAGGAAACGAGCCCACATTTCTCATCCGCTGCACAGAGGTGCACTCAGGCTGCTTATCGTGGGGCCACGCCTGGTGAGCTCTGAGTGTGAAGGACTTCCAGGAAGGCGCACAAGGGGCAAGTCTGTCTGTCACCCCCTGCTGGCTGCAGCCGGGTCGGAGTCGGTGGCTGGCCACAACAGCCTTTCTGTTTTGTCACAGCTGACAGGCCTCAGGCCAGGCACACCGCCTCTCCAAGTCTGCTATCTCATGGAGACGATGCACCTGAATGTTTCCACCCTAGAGAGCTGCTTCAAGGATTTAAAGACATAAGGTTTGTAAAAGCACCACAAGTGTCTGGCACGTATGTAAAAATACGTTGACAGACAAAAAAAAAATATCGGGTTCATTTCTTCCTGAAGAAACTCTCTGGTTAAGCTTTTGCAAACTGCCTGGCTTCCTGCATAGCTGCCAAGCCCGCCCCCCTCCCCCCGAAATCTCCNCTCTGTGGTGGGAGCACTCGGGTCAGGCTTCTGACACAGGCGGGCAGTGAGCAGTCTGCAATCCTGGGCTTCTCTGAACTGACAGTGAGTAAGCAGCTCACTCCACAGTGTCTGACCTGACAGCCACAAGGAAAAATTACACAAAAAACCCCTCCTGCCACAGGGCAGAGAGGCGCTCTGTGCAGCTGTGGGTAAGCGAGTCTGGCTGCTGCCCCCACCAGCCTCTCTAGCAGGCCTGCTCCAAGATGCTGTGTCATTGGTGGGGACAAAAAAAGACTTCTCCAGACAGATAAGAATGAACCTAGGGCAGTGATACAAAAGTCTGCTGTCTATGGAGAAAAGGCCATTCAGAGATGAGATGAAAGGGACCCCGCTCTTTGGGGGTATCTGGGAGCCCAGGACAATACTGCCGCGCTGGGGAACCAACAGACTGCTTCCTGAGACACACGCACAGTCCGCACTTCTGGAAGCGCCTCTTTCCCCTAAGCAGCTTGTCCGCTCCGGGCCCCGGCCCGGGCTTTCCTCTTCCCCACGTAGGATCACTGCATCTTCACCAAGTCTGCAGACCCTGTCACGCACTGAGAGACCGAGAAAGGACACAGACGCACACTCTCCCTCCGGGACTACCCCACCCCCCACAGGGACGTGGCCCAAAGGCGAAGCAGCAAGTGCCACCTTTCGGAGGAAAGATTCAGATTAAAGTAACGCGGAGTCCAGAGCGGAGACCGCCTGCCTCCTAACCCACCAGATGCAGGAAATGCGTCGTGGGGAATGGCGCCGAAGGGGGCGGAAGTGTCCTCTACGGGGCACTCGCACGGAGAGCGGGCACTCAGGAAACCTTGAATGGGAGGAATGCGGGGATGAAGACTCGGGCCCAGCTCCTAAACTCGAGCCCGGGCTCAGGAAACGAGCCCACGTTTCTCATCCGCTGCACAGAGGTACACTCAGGCTGCTTATCGTGGGGCCACGCCTGGTGAGCTCTGAGTGTGAAGGACTTCCAGGAAGGCGCACAAGGGGCAAGTCTGTCTGTCACCCCCTGCTGGCTGCAGCCGGGTCGGAGTCGGTGGCTGGCCACAACAGCCTTTCTGTTTTGTCACAGCTGACAGGCCTCAGGCCAGGCACACCGCCTCTCCAAGTCTGCTATCTCATGGAGACGATGCACCTGAATGTTTCCACCCTAGAGAGCTGCTTCAAGGATTTAAAGACATAAGGTTTGTAAAAGCACCACAAGTGTCTGGCACGTATGTAAAAATACGTTGACAGACAAAAAAAATATCGGGTTCATTTCTTCCTGAAGAAACTCTCTGGTTAAGCTTTTGCAAACTGCCTGGCTTCCTGCATAGCTGCCAAGCCCGCCCCCCTCCCCCCGAAATCTCCACCAGAGACTTAATAACCCCAGACACCTCGCACAATTGCACAATGCCGAGGGAGCGGTGGAGATTAACTGCCACATCTGCCCAAGGAGGGCATTTGGAGCTGAGCTTCAGAAGCCCAGCTGTGAGTCTGTGAGCTGAGGCAGAGGGCGGTCCCAGGGTGCAGACCTAACTCAGGAGCAACGGAGGCCAGGAAGAGCTGGAGAGTTCCTAGCAGGTAGGATGGAGGTTTTTTCTGGTCTCACCAGCACTAGAGGGTCCTCAGAGGTTCCCAACAAGCAAGACCTTTGTCTTTTGCTCCCGGCTTTTTCTCTGTCAGGTGTCTTAAATACTTAAAAGCAATGTTAAACCGGCAAAAATGTGAAGGAGAAAGAGTAGGTTTGGACTGTGCGTGGTTTCCTATTTTTTGATGACAAACATCAGATCATTTTAAACCATCAGTAGGAAATGATAAACGCATAAGAGTGGTTTATATAAGGCAACCGTGTGTCATTCTAGAAAGGAGGACAGGGTCAAGACTCATGGGTGATACAAAGCTTTCTGACTCACAACCAGCCCCAAGAGCGGCAAGCCACTCAGCTTTCCTGCCCCTGGCTACCATCAGCTACCTCCAGCTGCTGTGTGCCGACCCTGCCCACGTAAAGGGCACATCTACTTGAGGGAACAGGGGACAGATTATGTTCAGTCCTTGCATTGGCCAGACACGGATTGTTCTCTAGAGGGGAAAAAGAAGGCCTGGATGAGGTGAACTTCTAAGGCATCTAGCCATGCCCTTGACCCACTGTACCATTCCCCCAAATCCAACGAATCACTGTTCATCAGATGCAAAGGAATTTGCTTCATGGTAACTGCAACGTGCTGGACATGCAGAGGAGAGAATGGCCACTCCTTTCCTGGCGGCTCTGACCCTTCCAAGAAGCACAAGAGCTGGCAATGGATCCTCAAAGAGCAAAATGATCTCATCCTCCAGAAAAACCAGGAGGCTCTGCTGAACCTGAAGCAGAATAAATGGGTGTCTCTACTGCAATCAGAGCCCAGAGCATTTCCAATTCCCTCTGAAAGGATGTTTCCACCTCTCTCTCACAGGACCCAAGTTTACTCTGTCGAATTATGATGGCGAGCTTCTGCTGGGAGGGCAAGACAGGAAGGGAACACTGGCTGGCCTCTTCCTGGGGTGCAGGAGGGTCCTGGGACCTGCCACCATGCCAGGCTCCAGCCCTCCCCACACCACCCCCCCATATTCACACTCCCAGAAGCCAGGTACTGGGGAGTTTCACCAAGGAAACTGGAAGCTCCGACAAGGCCTCTGCAGGTCAGATGGCAAACAGGTGTCCCGTGAGGGACTGCAGGGCCTACTCGGAGGCGTACTGTACTCTTAAGTCACAATCTGCCTCCCTTCTTCCCCACCAATGAGACCATTGACACTCAGTATCTCCAACTGCCAATCTAGCAGATTCAAGAATCAGGGAGGTGTGTTTTTTTTGAGTTACAGATTTCTGGACCCTCCCCTGAGCGATTGGGATTCAACACGGGGAGTGGACGGAGGTGGGCAGGGGTAGAGGGTGACAAAGCTGGCAGTCTGTGTTCTTAAAGGCTTCCCGGGAGATTGCCAGACCTGGCGTCCACGCTGGTGAACTCTGAGATCTGGAGAGCTAGAAAAACCCTGCTCCTGGAGAGAGGAAGGTCCCCAGGAGAGGGGGCGGGGTTGCGACGTAGGAGTACAGTGACCTCCTCCAAGGTGGCTGGCTTCTGTTTATTCAGTGAGGAGTGCCCAGGAGAGGGGCTCTGCAAGGGAACTGTGCATCCCCTGCCTCCAAAGCCAACAGCAGCCTCTCCGCCGGGGAAGGGGCCTGGGCTGGTAGGAACTCGCCGGGAGATCAGTGGGAAGCCCGTGTGTGCAGAAAATCGACACCCGGGAAGACTACAAGTGGGGAGGTTCACTCAGAGTGGAGCTGGATGAAGCCCAAGGTCTTTGCCTCCAGCAGGCCTGCCTCTGCACCGAAGGGCAAGATACTTGCTTTCACTTGCCCCTGCCCCCCCCCCCCATAAAAATGGAGTTAAAGAGTCACGCTGACCACCTCAGGGGAACGTGGGAGGATCCACCATAAGAAGACTAAGACCAAATGAAAGCCCTTCCTTTAGCAACAGGGTTAAACTGTAAACACAGGGCTTTCTCTGTTATTCCTGCTCAATGAATAGCGCTTTATTGAGTGACAGCGATCCCTTTGAAGATAAGGGTGCTTGGGGGTTCCTCTTAGCTCAGGTCCTCCAAAACAGCCCTTCATTTTGTGCCAGGGCCTCTTCTCATTATGCATTAAGAAACCAGCTTCTGATATAAAGTAAGATTGAAGGATTTTTTTTTACTGTATTTAGTCTGGAGAAGGATGTAATTCATAGAAGTGAAACTGAATTAGTCACCCCGATATTCTGTGTATATCAAAGCACAGGTTTGAAAGCAATGAGGCCCAAAGAGCTAATGAACCGAGCATTAGTTTCTGCCTTATGTGTTGGTGCCATACTAACAAATTTCAAATTAATTTGGTAACAAGAACTCTTTTCTTGAGTGATCACAACCAGCCACTAGCATCCAAGTAATCACAGCACAGAAATCAGCTGTAATCACAATACTTGGTGGCCAGGAGGACACAAAAATAATCAAGTATTCCAGCCCCCATACTTCACGGTTTCATAAAAATTCAAAATGCTTCCACCTTCTCCTTAACAGCTATACTGCTTCTTCTTAGGACTTTCAGGTGTGGCTCTCTCTTTGCTCGTAGTACTAGCCGAGGGAGCTCTGGAAACACACTTCAACTCCCTGAGTGTCTCCGTGTAACGAAGAGGTTGAGCTACAAAGTTCCCGAAGGGCCTTCCAATCTAAAATTCTGATTTGAATTGTCAAATAAACTCTTCCAGAGTCAGATTTCTGATTTAGTTGCTCTTGTTTTCGATTTGTTTTGAGAATAATAGTAACTCAACTTGTTTTTTTCCGCCTTTATGAAACCACAACCCAACCCACCCACCCACTGGATGGGCACCCAGAGTCTCAACTTGCTGGGTGAGTTTCATATTGAAAACAAAGGGCTGGCAACCTGCGTCGGCTACCACACTCCCAGTGGATCCGTTCAAACTTGACCTTCACTCACAACAAAAGGTGCCAGCAGCTTCTGACCGTCCCTGACTCTATAGGAAGGAAGCCTCAAATGACTGTTTTTTTTTTTCTTTCTTAACCACACTAAAGGTCTGTATCCACACACTGCAGCAACAGGGCTGGCTTCACACAGGCGTTAGTCTCACCCAATAATGGACTGGACAGATACACACAAATGTGTAATTATGTCTCTTGTACTAATTACAGCTGCTTGCACAATTTTCAGCAATAAATATATAATTAATTTCTTATAAATGTAAGTGGCTGAATGCTTAATGTCTCATGATCCGGCACCAGAGATCTGTCAGTATTTTAAAGAAAAAAGTTCAAAAAATGAAGGTGGATAATATAAATCTATCTTCTGAAATAATAACATTTAATTTTGTGAACTTTTATGTCTTACTAGTTCTTTACAGCTTTTATTTTTAAATTGATTTGAGAGAGAGGAAGGAAGAAATCAATTTGTTCTTCCGTTTACTTATGGATTCATTAGTTGGTTCTTGTATGTGTCCTGACCTGGGATCGAACCCCTCAACCCTGGCATATGAGGACGGCGCCCTAACCGACTGAACTACCCAGCCGGGCCCTCTTTCCTGCTTTTATTTTCATTTTGCCTAGAAAACATGAACAGCTACCCTCTAAGTATACTTCCTTTTGAAAAAGCTCAAATTTATTAAAAATTGCAATAATTGTACAATTAGTTATACTTTTTAAAATCAGTGGATTCATTTCACATTTTTTATTTTCAAATCTCATGCTCCTAAAGGTTAAGTATATATCTTTACATATATGTAATTGGAGCATACTTCTGTATTCACAAAAGTATTACTACTCAGTTATTTGTGTATTAAAAACAAGTCCTAGACGCTTTAATACCTTTAACAAGGAAGGAAATGCATGCCATTTAAAATTTTTTCTCTTTCTTGCCAGTGTGAGGCAGTGTGGTCAGGCAATGGCCAACCATAGGCCCTCTCACATCTATAGTTCAGAAACCGCCTGGAAGAAGGGAATCTTGTTTTTAACAAGTCATGCTAGAAGAGATTACCACGGGAAACAGTTTCAAACAATACAACTTTAATTCCAAATGTAAAATGGAAATTAAAAAAGAATGCATTTACATAAGTCTCCTGAGTCACTCTGCCTGAGAGAGGATAGTAAAGTCAAGATATGCCTCAACCAAGCTGTGGAACGGTGGGAGGTGAAACGCCTGGGACCACCACCCAAGCTCACCAATGCCCCCCTGCGCCAGCCGAAGAGTGCTCAGCGGAATGAAACCAGGATCTCCCTTTGGGAAGCCCGGCTGCGACAGGGTCTGGCCGGGCCTCGGGTGCTGACCAGGCCGGCTGTCCCTCGAGCAGCCCAGGCCAGCTCCAGCCACCCAACCCTTGGCCCTTCGAATCCAGCTGGTGTATGGGACCTGGCGCCACCGCGCGGGTCACACTTCCCGGGTTGACCCCCAGAAACCCCCTGCAGCCCCGGGAGAGGGCTTGTAAGGGCGGAACAGGCCGACCTCCGGGAGGTGGCGCCGCCCGGAGGTCCATACGCCCCAGGTGGCCTTCACCGACCTCGGGGCGGGGGCGCGGGGTGCTGCGGGCACCCGACGCCTCGTGTCCTCGCATTCGGGCCCAGTCCAGCCCCCCACCCACCCCCGATAACCTGCCCCGCCGCTCGCCGTCGAGAGGGGGGCCTGGCTCACCTTAGGGCCCTCAAGGGGCACGCGTGGGTCGTTCCACGTCGTGGTGCGGCTGTTGTGATCCACGAAGAACGGCCAGCCGGTTTGCGGGTCGATCTTGATCTCCCAGCCGGGGGGCAGGGGGTCGCGGTCGCCGGCGCCGTTGCCGGACGCCGTCTGTACCATTGGCGAGTGGGTGGCAGCGCTCATGCTGGCTCGGGGTCGGCCGGGAGGGGAGGCCGGCGGGGCGCGGTGTCGCGGGGTGCCGGGTCACGGGATGTGGGGCCTCAAGGCGCTGAGTCGCTCGCGGGCCGCGGCCGG
This sequence comes from Sturnira hondurensis, assembly GCF_014824575.4. Lineage (NCBI taxonomy): Eukaryota > Metazoa > Chordata > Mammalia > Chiroptera > Phyllostomidae > Sturnira > Sturnira hondurensis. The sequence goes on from NW_028083884.1 coordinate 2,065,234, forward strand.
AGCAAGAGCCGTGCGCGCCGCCGACGTGTCCGGGAAGCCGGCGCCGGGCACCTTTATGAATTAAAGGAGGGGGTGACGTGGCCCGAGAGGGGTGGAAGTGTCTGGAAATAGCCTCCTCGCTGCCAAAGGGGAAAGGAGGAGATAAAGGGAGGTAGCAACTGGCCGGCTAGAAACTTCTGGTCCCATCCAGAGAAGTTGGCGGCGCCGCGGGTTGGAAACGGAGCTCCGCCCTGAGTCATCGGCTATAATCGTGGCCCGGCGGGGCGGGGCCTCGGCCCGCGCCCCTCCTCCCGCGGCGCCGCGGTGGGGGCGGGGGGCCGGGATGCGCCCGCGAGATCCCCCTGTGGCCGCGGGCGTGGTCTGTGTGTCCCAGACCGGTTTCGGTTTTCAGGCTCGGTCCGTTTTCTTGGAGCCGCGCAGGTATGCCCGGGACTGGAGTCCGCGCGCCGAGTGCCTGCTGTGGCTCTTTCGTGTAAAAACAAACTCGTTTTTAGCCTTTAAAGACGCTGGTTTTAAACTAGTTTCGCCCAGCCCTTACCCCCTTTGCTCGTTCTCATACTGATTCTCGGAGTACTGGCGTCTCTCGGTTACGTTTTAATCACTTTGTTTTTTTCCCCGAAGGGCTCTGGAATGTTCATCTGACACTAAAGAACCCAGGGAGAAAATGGAAGGGCGAATGGAAATTCACCTGCCTTCCTTTTGAAACCTAAAGAGAATGAAAGATTGCATCAGCGCGTGGTTTTGTACTCCTCAACCTTGTGTCTCAGATATGGAAACTATCATTGGAGCACACGATTGTAAGGGTTTTCCATTATTTTGGGTTTTGGTCATTTTTATGGCAGAGGTTGGTTCTTGCTACCTTACATCTTGACCTCCATTTAGGAAGTAAGGACCAAATTGAAATGAAAACATTTGAGTTTGGTTGATTCAGTAGTGACTGAGCTTGTAACCTCAACCAAGCAGTCAGTTCTTCTGGGGCGCGGAGGAGAGAATGTGCCCTCAGAGGGAGAATGTTTGGGGAGATTTCCATTTTAGATCCTTAGGCATGCAGACTCACCCTTGTCCCCAGCAACGTTTGAGAAGTTGCCTTGGACTGATAATTGGGCTCGATTTTCCAACTCAAATTCAGAGACTACGCTGGAGGCCCCAGAGACAAGACCTCTTGTCTCTTCCAGCCCTCAAATTACTCCTTTTGGAGCAAATGCTAAAGAGGCCTGTCAATCATTTCCGGTGGCGTGATTCCCGCTTACGTAGGTCCAATCAGCTCTGAAAGTCCAAAAGCTCAGTTTTGCAAAAGTACACAGGTGGGTAAGCCCCAGAGACTGACTCAGGCCACCAAAGCCACGAGAGACTAATGTATAAATCACTGTAGTGCACTAACTTATCGTAAGAAGTATTCCTATAGAAGGAGATGGACCCTTGAGGTCACTGGTCAGTATCTATGTTATTCTTCCTTGTAGCTAAAGCCCTGAGCACAGGACTGGGCCGGGAGTCCAAACTCAATAAATATTGATATTTACCAAAGATTGAATCCGAAGTGAATTTTTTATTTCTCTTCTGCTTTTCAGTACAACCACAGCACTGGGAGCATTCTTTGCAGGGCCTCCCTGCCCCACAAGACAAAAGCAAAGAGGAAGTAGGTTCTTCTGGGATTAATATAGCTGCTTCTGAGATTCAGAGAGTTGTACTCCCCCAGGAGCTTCTAATGGGTTTGTCTAACATGTAGCCTTAAAGCCTTGGAGAGCTGGCTGGAAGAAGTTCCACTGAGCCACGCTGAGTAAGGAGGAATATGTCTGTCTTTAGTCGGGTTTTTTTTCTCTCTAGTTCTTAGGACACACATTTCCCAAGTTCAGTAGACTGCACGTTTGTTGTCAGCCCTCAAAATTTGTATGTTGAAACCTGTTCCCCAATGTGACGCTATTACGAGGTGGGGCCTTGAGGAGGTGATTACGTCATGAAGGCGGAGCCCTAACAGATGGGAGCAGTGCCCTATAAAAAGGCCCTCTGAGAGCTTCCTCACCCCTTCCACCACGTGAGGACAGAGTGGGAAGACAGCCAACTATGAACTGGGATGTGGGGACCTCAGCAGACCCGGAATCCACTGATGTCTTGATCTCCGACTTCCCAGCCTCTGGAACTGTGAGAAATACACCTCTGTTGTTCCCAAGCCACCCAATGTGGTGTTCTGTTATAGGGGCCGGATTGGACTGAGATACCAGGCCTTCAGGAATGTATTTTCCCACATCGGAAACATAAACACGACCCTGTATTTTTGTTTTTCTCTTACCATCCAATCATCACCAGGTCTGTAGATTCCACTCCCTCGATATTTTTGACACTGTGCTCTCTCCTCCTTCAGTGCCACCAGCCTTGTCCGTGTCACCCGCCACCCTTATCTCTCATTTGGACCTGCCAACAGTCTCTAATCTTGTGCAGGCCCTGTCCATTGCTGACATGGCAGCTGAGTGACGTTTTCAAGCACAAATGGGCATTTCATGCATTTATTGTCCTTTCTCTGGTTAAAATGCTTTAACGGCTCCCCATTGCCCCCTCTATGTCCAAGTCCACACTCCTTGGCCTAGTGTGCGAAGACCCTTCCTCCCGCTCCCTGGTGCACACTCCGTGCTGGCCCTACTGAACTGTGTCACGCACGCACTGTGCTTTCTCTCAACTGCACACACTGCTTCCTCCACCTGCCCCCACCCCACCCACCATGCTTCCCATGGCCTTTGCCTGGCTGCCTCTTCTTTACGTCCAGGCATCCCCTGCAGCCTTCCTCTCCTTCACCTTCCTAGTCTGGGCCGTGTACCCCTTCTTGATGCTCCTACAGAAATCCTGGGCCCCCCTATTGAGTGCACTATGTGCAGTTGCTTGTTTGAGGGTCTGATTAGCCTACGGATTGAATTTCTTGAGGACAGGCGAAGAATCTTGATCGGCACTGTGTCTGCAACGTCTGGCACAGTGCCTGGTAAACAGGTTATAACAACAACGACAAATGTAATGGCTAGCATTTATTAAGCACTTCCTGCAGGCCAAGTGCTGTGTTATGGGCTTTATGTGGATTATCTTATTTAATCTTTGTGGTGGAGGCCATGGTCCCATTTCAGCAATGAAGGACTTGTGCTCCCAGAGGCTGGATGCAATGCAGGAAAACGAGTCTCAGCTGTCGTTTGGGGATTGGCTCAGTTGAAGGAAAGTTCCCTGGTTGACCTACTGAGGGGCACAATGGCCCGCCCTTTTGGTCTAACTGAGAATCTGGCTCCCTTCCTCTCTCAGCTCCAGAGCGCCCTCTGGGGGTCGGCTGCTGCTTTCTTTGGCACTGCAGGGCAGTTCAACTTCCCCTCTGTCCACTCCCACCTCCTGCTCTCCCTTTTATTGGCTTTGCTGTTAAAAGAACTCGCTCATAAAGACCTGCTTGCTCACTACTGGTTCACAGTCTGCTTCCCAAGGACCCAAACCTGGAACAATCTGCTCAGCCAGCAGCCGTTTGGGCAGGTATTAGTATGAGTCTCCCTTTACAAACGAAAAAAATTAAGGTTTAGAGACGCTAAGTGACTTGCTCAGTGTCACAAAACTTATGATTTGTAGAGCTGGGATTTGAATCTAGGCCACTGGTTCTAGATCCCATGTTATTAACCAGGCTCTCAATAAGTATAATATGTGAATCGACCTGACTGGTGTGCCTCAGTTAGTTGGGTGGCGTCCGGCAAAGCAAAAGGTCACTGGTTGGATTCCTGGTCAGGCCACACGCCTGGGCTGCAGATCCGGTCCCCAGTCAGGGTGTGTACAAGAGGCAAACGATCGAGGTTCTTCTCTCACATCGATGTTTCTCTCCCTCTCTTAATCCCTCCCTTCCCCTCTCTCCAAAAAAAACCCCACACATATGTATATAATAAGTGAATCAATGGACTTAGTTGTACCAAGGAACACATTTAAGAAGCTACAACTCAGAAACAAAGCTGTGTGCACATAACTTTTCTCCGTGTCTAGGAAACAGGGTGGCTACATGTGCCGTGGAAGATGGCAGTCGGCCCCATCAGTGATGTGGACAGGCCTGGCGGGGTGACAGCTCAGGTCATAGAGAGGGGACTCAAGCCCAACTATAATGGTGGGTTCTCCAAGAAAGTAATTTCATTAGAAATGGTTCTCCATTTCTAATGCAACATGGGAGCTGGTGTAGGAGGGCAGCCAGTCCTCCCAGACCTGTGCAACGTGAGGATCAGCCCAAGTAGTTTTGTCTCCAGGATGTTATCACAGATCAATAAACACAGTCACGCACAGTTCTTCTAGCCAACCCCTCCCAGCCCCTTCCAATGGGAGGCCAGGTCCATCTGAATGGATGCTATGGCCTCTCTCTAATGTCCTGATGGCCAAGTGCATTGGGATAGAGCAACCTCAGCAGTGGGAGTTAGAGCAGAGAGGGGAATAGGAGCTGTCTGGTCTGGTTATGCTATGGAGGCCTCAGTGATAAACTCTAGAAATACACCCTGGGAGCCCTGGCTGGTGTAGCTCAGTGGACTGAGCATGGGCCTGCGAACCAGAGGTTTGTGGTTTGATTCCCAGTCAGGGCACATGCCTGGGTTGCAGGCCAGTTCCCAGCAGGGGACACATGAGGGGAAACATGCATTGATGTTTCTCTCCCTCTTTCCTTCCCTTCCCATCTATAGATAAATAAATAAATATCAAAAAATTAAAAAAAAAGAAATACACCCTGGGAAAGGGTGAGAGAGAAATACGGCTTAGCTGCAGAATTTCAGATTAAAGTACTAACTTCACATTGGTTTATTTTTAAAACTCAAAGTTCGTCCACCCTGTGCTCTCTGACCTCCTGGGGCAGGTACATCTTGTGCCAGGCCTTGGGGCCTTTAATCATAAACTATTCTGTTTTGCTTGTTAACTGTCTACATTCTTTCCTGAAAGAATAGCAGGAGCAGTGGAAATGGGGACTCGAGTATTAAAAGCTAATTAAAAAAAAATCAGGCCCCGGGCTAAGCATGCCAGGACCTGATCTTGCTTGTTTCAACCCAACAGCCCTAGGAGGCACTAAGCCGTCTGCACAGGTGGGAAAACAGACTGAGAGACGATGAATAATTTACGCAAGTTCACACGGCTGACCAGCAGGTAGGTCCGGGGTTAGAAACCAAGCCTGTCTGATGCCACAGCCTGTACATGACTACAAGGTTAAGTTGCTCCTTGCCCTCTGCTGCTTCTCCGTCCTCAGGGAGTTCTAGCTCAGCAGCAGTAATGGGTTGAGTGATATTCCCCGAGAATTTATATCTACCCAGAACCTCAGAATGTGACCTTGCTTTGCAGAGGTAATCAAGTTAAGATGATGTCATGATGGATTAGGCTGGGCCCTAATCCAGGGACTGGTGTCCTTACGAAAAGAGGAAAATATGGAGGCACAGGGAGAAAGCTATGTGATGGCGGAGGCAGAGATTGGAGTGACATGTCTGCAAACCAGGGATTGCCAGCAAACACAGAAGACAGATGAGGCGAGAATGGGTCCTCTCCTAAATTCTCCCAGCAGAACATGGCCCTGCTGACAACTCGATGTCCAACTTCTGGCCTCCGGAACTTGAGACAACGGATTCCTGTGGTTTTGGGGCCCCTCAGTTTGCGGTAATTTGTTAATGCAGCCTAGGAAAAAAATGGTGCAGACTGACTGACTTTCTCCATCTTTGTCACCCACACGAATGGCACTTGTGTAATCCACAGCCAGAACCACCCCTCGGAGCGTGATTGACAGTTCCTTCCCTCTGTCCCCCATTAAGCACAGGAGCTCAGAGAGGAAGACTTTCTTGAGTCCTCATCTCCCCACCAAGCAAAAAATCAACCTTCTTTCTCTTTAAGGAACTGTTTTCTCTGAAAAGTTTCAAATGCTCAACTCATCTGAAATGAAACTCTTCTTTTTAAGATTTTATTTATTTATTTTTAGAGAGAGAGGGAAAGGAGGGAGAAATATTAATGTGTGGTTGCATCTTGCACACCCCCTACTGGTGACCTGGCCCGCAACCCATGGAAGTGCTCTGACTGGGAATTGAACCAGCAACCCTTTGGTTTGCAGGTGGGTATTCAATCCACTGAGCCTCAATCCACTGAGCCAGGTCTGAAACGAAACTCTTAAATGTATTTAAGAGTAAATATATTTGTATTTTAAAAAAAATGTATTTAAGAGTAAAATGTATTTAAATGATGTTTTTTTCCCTTTCACCTATCCTCCAAATCTTAAGGCCATGTTTCAGTCATGTCATTCGGACTAAACATAAATCAACTGATAGTTTACTGAGCCCAAAGTCAACAACAGTGACAGAAATGTAGGAAAGGAGTAAAAAATATCTGCTAACCCATATTCATTCACTCCGGCAAACACTTGAGGGCCAGGCTTGAGGACTGTAACGATGAAGGAAATTTATGCAGTCTTGTGGAGACAAGGGCCCTGTGAAGGGTTAAGTTATATTATAACCTGGTAAAAGCTGTTGCAGAAATAAAATGTTCTCAGCATCTGAAAGATGGACTAATCAAACCAGCCTGGTGAATCTGGGAAGGCTTCATGGAGGAAGGGACATTTGTAATGAAACAAAGTTTTAACTGCTAATACGGATGCATAACACAGAATTCAAAAGACACCAGAAGATACAGGTTCAGTTTGCTAGGGCTGCTGTACCAAAGTGCCACAAACTGGTTGGTTTAGAAAAACAGACATTTAGTGTCTCAAGATCAAGGTGTCTGCAGGGTTGGCACCTTCTAAGGACTGCAAGGGGAAAATGTGCTCCCTGCCTCTCTCCTGGCTTCTAGTGGTCCGCTAAGAATCGCTTCAATCTGCCTTCAAGGTCAACACACAGCATTCTCCCTGGGCCCCAGCTCCCCTTTGTATAAAGAGGTGTGTTGTACTGCATTAGGGGCCCACTGTACTCCCCGCAACCTCACCTTAACTGATTACAACTGCAATGACCCCATTTGCAATTAGTTTTGAGATGTTGAGGGTTAGGACTTCAACATATGAATTTTATGAGTCATAATTCAACCCATAATAGGTACTCAGTTAAAAATAAATCTCCTTGCCTCTGATGTTCTGAAGCCTCCCAGGTCCCTGCTCCAGAGGCAGCCAGTATCGCCAGGTCACCGGGTATCATTCCGGGTTCCTCTGAGCATTTACCCACATATACGTGCACAGTCTTCACTCGCAAATGCTAGCGCACCATGTGCACCGGCATCTTCCTTGCTCTTGTCACTGAACTATGCCCCTGTGAAATGCTCCACATCAGTCCACACAGACCTTCCTTATTTCTCTGAGTGGGTGTATAGGAGTCTAGAATTGAACGGGTCCCCTGTTAATAGCCATCTAGTCTTCATCTACTATAAACAATGCCACAATGTACATTCTTGGGCACTTGACATCTTGCATGAATGTAGGAGTACATCTGTTAATACCTGGACATGGAAGTGCTTGGTCATCGAACTAGTGCATTTTAAAACGTGAGATATTTTGCCAAACTGCTCCCCGAGGAGGTCAGGGAAGGTGGGCCTTGCACCAGCTGCGTTCACAGCACAAGTCTCCAACAACTCCACCAGACTGTTCAGGAACGTTTGATCTTCGCCAATCTGATATGTTTCCTTTGTACTTTCAATTTGCATTCCTACTATGACAAGCATAATTGAGCATCCTTTTGTGTACTTAAGAGACATTTGGAATTCCTTGTCTCTGAACAGTCTGTGCCTATCCTTTGCCCATTTTTCTGCTGGGACTAAGGAAGAATGACAAGGATTTTTACAGATGCAGAAGAGGGGATAAAAAAGGACACCTGGTAATTGTGGGGCACTTGAAAACAGAGACTGACATTGAAATGTGGCTTCAGGACCTCTCCAGTTGCTTGAGATTTCTGGCCCAGGCCTGCCTCATCCTCTGGCCTAAGCCACAGCCTGCTCTGGAATTCAGGGGAAGCCTAGAAATTAGACACTGGGTTTAGAATTGCCAATTTGAGACTGTGAATTGGCTGAGAAAGCCCAAAGCCCCTCCTCTGAGCCTGGGTGCTTGATTGGGGGGAGGGGCAGATAAGAGGTGTGAGCTTGTTGCAGGAATCATTAAAGGCTTGGGAGAAAGAGAAAGGCTGAAACAGGTATACGCGTATGTGTCATAAACAGATGGTCAGAGACCAGGGGCAGAAATTCCTTTCTAGGCCACAACATGCCTTTGTGGTGTTCTTTTCTTTTATTCACTGGCTAAGGCTGTGCTGAGTTCGAACTGCATGAACAGTCGTTTTTGCCTAAACCTGTTATTACCCTGAGAGGTATGGCAGAGTCTGGCTGCAGCGTGGTTTGCAGAACGGGGAAAGAATCAGGGGGATGTGTTTGCTGCTTCTGCTGCCAGGTGGACGGCACTCTGGGGACCGGGCGGATGTTGGTCGCGCCTCCTCTGTTGTTCCCAGAGGTGCAGGAGGTTGCCTCCAGAGGGTCTCTCAAGTCTTGCTGTTCTGTTCCTCTGCTCTTTTGGGGATTTACTAAGCAGCTCCTGACAATAATTCCTGAGTTTAGCCTGTGGGAAAATTTAGACATTGAAGGAGCTGACCCGTGCCTTCCAAGATGGTAGATCCTAATTAGGGAAATAAGACTCCTGTGGGGCTGAACTTTATGTGTCAACTTGGCCATGGTGCTCAGATATGCAGTCAAACATTATTCTGGATGTGAAGATGTTTTTGGATGAGATTGAGGTTTAAATCGGAGGACTTTGAGTAAAGCAGATTGCCCTCCCAATCTGTGGGTGGGCCTCACCCAATCAGTTGAAGGCACTAAGGAAAAAAGGATTACTCCCTAGAGCAAGAGGGATTTTGACAGCAAACTGCCTTTGGGCCCATACGGCAACTCTTCCCTGGGTCCCCAGCCTGCTGGCCCTCCTGGCAGATTTCGAACTTGCTCCTCCATAACTGCGTGAGCTAATTCTTTAATCTCTTTCTCTCTCACTCTCATCCTGGCTCTCTCTGAGTAAAACAACTACTAGTGAGCTGTGTGATCCTCAAGGCAGTATCTGACTCAGCACAAGATGGCAGAGCTGCTGAGAGGAGGGAGGAAGTGAGGACCCCAGCAGTCAGGGAGGCCTTCAGCAGGAACTGGAGGAGACTTGAGCAGGATTCTGAAGCAAGGTCAAGTTTGGATAGGTGGAAGAAGGAGAAAGGGCCTTCTGGGAGGGGAAGCAGCAGGGAGAAACGTGTGGAGTTTGGCCCAAGCGGTGGGGAGTAATCCTGGAGACACAGGTGCTCCTAGCCCGGCACCTGTGCATGTAGCTATCACACTTGCACTGTATGCGTATTAGTGGGATTATCTGTTCAATGCCCGTCTCCCTCTTAGGCCATAAACTGGCATTTTTCAAGCATGTATTCCTCCTGCCTCCCTCGACCAATAAGTAGGTGTTGAATAAATATTTGTGGGATGATTAAATCTACTTCGTCCTCCTGTTGAATTTAATCAATGACATAATTAAATCCCTAACTTGTTTCAAAAGGGGTCAAGAAATTGGTGATGATGATTATGAGAATTACTTTTTTCCCAAGGGGGAAATAATTTCATTACATTGCATTTAAAAAAAAAAAAAAAACCCCAACATACTCCTAAGCAGTTCAGACAATGCAGAAAAATAGAAAACAGATCATCTGCAGTCCCGCTGACCAGAGACCAGATGTGAATAAAAATAATGTTAAGTCATTGTTAACTGTGAAACGTAATGCATAATTAAGGCCATGTCACCAGGTCTTTCCTTGCTGTTCAACCAGCATATTTATTGAGCGTTTACTTCTTGTGTGTTAGGGACCGAAATGCAAAGGTCAAGTAGGCACGTGGCTTCCTTGCTTTCTGGGAGTGTCTAGCTGATGAAGTAAAGTCTTCTGAACTCACAGCTTTTCTGTTTGTGAACGTCTCTCGGCTGCTGCACACCCCGTGTTTTGTCATTGCTATGCCGGAATCCGCACCCTTTTTCCCCTTCCAGGTGAGCGAACCTCCCAGACCATGTCCCTGGGGCCGGTTCCATCGCATTCAAACTGGGTTGTCAGATGTGAAGGGCCCTTTTCATTTCTTTTCTGAGATCCCTCTGGAAACTTGGCCACCCTAGATTAATGATTTGGGGGCTTGTTTGTGTTTAAAGATCACATTCTTCTACTGGGCAGCAGCAATTCAGACTGAGAGGCAAAACTGGTTTCGCTTTTCTCACTTTTCACTGACAAAAGGGAGCGTTATTCTCAGTAAATGAAGAGGAGCGATTAGCACCGTGCCCTTTGTTCATGTTTAGATTTTCAAAAGTTAGTAAGTTTAAAGTACATAAACAACCTATAAACTGTACCCTCGTTTGAAAATGTGTTTTAAATTTTAAACTCATGTGTAAATCAAGTATTTCATCCAATGAGTCTTAACCTGGCTGGCATTTCTCATGTTCTTTAGGGTTGTTCTTACAGAGCAGAAGCTAGAGTTTAACCCGCTTGCACCTGGGAAAAACCTGTTCATGATTTTCCAAAACTCCTCTGTTTTCCAGGTTAACTTTATTCAAAACCTGATACCCATAGCAATGCTGTCCTTTTGATTGGCTACAAGATGCCCAGACTGAACTGGAACAGGTGGTGTTTGCCGTCACGGTGTCTATAAGCTCTTGGCCCCTGGGAATCCACACAGGATTCCAGGTCCACAATACCGGTCTGGTAACGGCACGTTCGAAAGCCGGGAACAGCAGGCCCCTGCGCAATTGCAATCCAACTGGGTGATTAGTGCTGGTTATTGTGGTTGGGACCCTTAACTCAAAATGAAAATTTGTGAGAGGTACAGCTTAATCGGAGAAAAGAGACGAATCAATTAATTAACACTAAAGTAATAAAAATAACAGCAAACACTTCTGTGGAGCTTTCTACATGCCAAGCTCTCATCCTTTTATGAGGATTAATTCACTTAGTCGTCAGGAGAACTCTAAGAAGGAGGTGTTAGTACTATCCCTGATAATGTCTGTCTGCGTGTTTGTGTTCCCTGCTCCCCAAATTCCTATGTTGAAACGTTACTCCTCTTCCCCCCCACCCTCCCCTCAAGGTGATGGTGTTACTTCGGGAAGTGCTCAAGTCCTGAGGGTGGAGCCCTCACCAATGGGATTACTGCCTGCGGAAAAGAGGCTGGGGAGAGGCCCCTGAGGCCTCCCAACACCGAGAGTAAGTGCACGTTACCTGCTGTGAAACAGGAAGAGGGCTTCCATCTGAACATGACCATGCTGGTGCCTTGGTCTTAGACATTGGCCTCCAGAATTGAGAGAAGTAAATTTCTGTTGATTATAAGCTGCCTCGCCTATGCTATTGTGTTATAGCAGCCTGAGCAGACTGAGTCCCTATTGCACAGACAAGAAGCAGAGGCTCAGGCAACTTACCTAAGGACACACAGTTGGAAGTGTCAGAGCCTGGATATGAGCCCAGGTGGGCCCGCTGCAGAAGAACGTGTGGCTCTGTGGCTCCCAAGGTCTCTGAAACGCTGTGGTCCCCCTACCCAAGGCCAGACTTCACCAAAGCAGCTGTGTCTCCCAGTGAAAGCTCAGGTGCTTGTTTGGCCTCTTAAGTCGCTCTGCAAAGGTGGTCTGTGAGACGCGACTGGCCCTAGGACATTTAAATAATAAAACCTGCAGCTAGCATACCTGGATTTTGCTCACTAAAGGCAGGAATCCTGAGTCTGCTGTAAGTGGCCCATCAGCAGCGCCTGGACTTCTAAAAAGGGTCTCTTTTCCAGACGTTATTTTCTGAATTGGTTAGAGGTTGTTGGTAGGAGGATAAGTTATCTGTGGAGGAGGCCACAGGGAGACTTTTCTTAGGTTTCCCATGAAATCCTTTTATCATGCACACTCCCCGGTCAAGATGGAGGCATAGGTAAACACAGTTTGCCTCTTTGAACAGCTACAGGAAACATTACAACCAAACTTCAAAACAAATAACACCTGGAACTGTCAGAAAATCAAGCTGTAAGGAAGTCTGACAACCAAGGATTTAAAGAAGCCACATTTATCCAGATGGGTAGGAGGGGTGGAGAGGCGGGGAGACAGGGCATGGTGCAGAGAGGCGGCAGATCGGGCAGTCCCACATTCACGTCTGGTGGATAAAAGTCAGGAGGGGGTGCCTCAGGAGTGAAGGGTCCCAGCCACAGGCCGGACTACACAGCCCAGGGTTCCAGCGCCAGGAAGGTAAACCCCCATAACTTCTGGCTGTAAAAATCAGTGGGGGTTGGACCATCAGAAGAAACTGCTGGATTTTCAGGAAACACTGCGTAAAGGGCCTGCATGGACTTGGAACTTACACAGACCCCAGTTCTTTGGGATTCAGCACCAGGGCAACAGCTGGAAGGGTGCCAGTCACATACAGGGAGCGAGTGAAGTAAGTGGTCGGAAAGAGGACAAGCGCTGGGCAAGCCTCCAGAAGCCAGCCAGTGGCATTGTCCCCTCTCTGAGACCTCCCCACACACAGAGCCACAAAGCTGGTAAATGGGTTGCTCACTAAGGCCCTGGCAAATACATAAGGCTCCAGTCCACACAGACTGGAGGTGCATTTTTACAACAGGCCATGCTGCAAAGGGAGTCACAGCAGCTCGACCTAACACGTGGAAACAAACACAGGGCGGCTGCCAAAATGAGGAGACACAGAAATATGGCCCAAATGAAAGAACAGAACAAAACTCCAGAGAAAGAATGGAACAAACCGGAGAAAACCAACCCAACAGATGCAGAGTTCAAAATATTGGTGATTGGGGTGCTTAGAGAACTCACTGAGTATGGCAACAGCATAAAAAAGACCCAGGCAGAAATGAAGGTTACACTAGGTGAAATAAAAATCTACAGCAAACCAACAATGGAGGGGATGTCGCCGAGATTCAAATCAATGATTTGGAGCATAAGGAAGAAATAAGCATTCAACTAGAACAGCAAGAAGAAAAAAGAATTTAAAAAAACAGAGAAAGTGTAACGATTCTCTGGGACATCTCCAAATGTACCAACATCTAAATCACAGGGATGCCAGAAGGAAAAGAGGAAAAGCAAGAAACCAAAAACTTGTTTGAAAAAATGATGAAGCAAAACTTCCCTAATTTGGTGAAGGAAATATACATAGAAGCCCAGGAAGCACGAAGAGTCCTCAGTGAGCTGGACCCAAAGAGGACCACACCAAGGCACATCATAATTAAAATGCTAAAAGTTAAAGAGAGAATCTTCAAAGCTGCAGGAGAAAAGCAGAGAGTTACCTACAAAGGAGTTCCCATAAAACTGTCAGCTGATCTCATAAAAGAAACCTTGCAGGCAAGAAGGGACTGGAAAGAAGTATTCAAAGTGATGGAAAGTAAAGACCTACAGCCTAGATGACTCTATCCAGCAAAGCTATCATTTAGAATGGAAGGGCAGACAAAGTGCTTCCCAGACAAGGTCAAGTTAAAGGAGTTCATCATCACCAAGCCTTTATTATATGAAATATTAAAGGGACTTATCTAAGAAAAAAAGATCAGAACTATGAATATTAAAATGGCAACCAACTCAGAACTATCAGCGACTCAATCTAAAAAACAAACAAAGCAAACAACCAGAATAGGGAGAGAATCGTAGGTATGGAGATCATTTGGAGGGTTATCAGTCGGGAAGGGGAAGGGGTGAATGAGGGGAAGGGGTGAATGGGGGAACAGTTACGCTTCTTAATGGGATTAAGAAGCGTAACTGTTAGGTACAACAGAGCCATCCCCCTGGATGTTAAGAATAGTTTAGGAAATGGAGAAGCCAAAGAACTTACATGTATGACCCCATGGTTGTGATCTAAGGGGGAATTGCTGGAGGGAATGGGGGTCCTGGGTGAAGGGGCACAAAGGGGGAAAATTGGGATAACTGTAATGACATAATAGAATGTATTTAAAAAAATAAACCCTTTCATTGTGAGAATGTGCCATCTTGCTGCTGAATAAGGCTCTGTTTAATTTACATGCCTGGGGAATTACATTTGTGGGCTTGCTATGAAAGGAAACAGTGAAGGGGCAGTCATCAGTTCCTCATAGGAATGGACGGCTTTTTGTCATAGAGACCACGGCTTACCTCCGGTCACACACAGCCCCTCTGAACCACGACCCGAAGGGGAAGGATGGCCCCGGCCCCCTTCCAGGTTGCTTTTGGGCTGACCTCTCATTCCCATTTCAGGTCCACCGATCTCCAGAGAGCCCAAGTCCTTCACTGAGCCTGCCAGCTGCATCATGGCGTTGCCCCAGACAACCTTGCCAGCTTTTCTCCCATGCACCCTGCCCTCCAGTCTCACCACAGTGTCTCCCCTGCCCCCAAATAGCTAGCGTGGGCTTCCTCCTGCTAGAAATGCCATCATCTCTCAGGTCCTCTCCATCGCATCCTTCAAGACCTTGGTAGAAGTCTCCCTAAGGAGTCTTGCCCACCTGCTCAGGTACTTCTACTATAGACTTATCATATATATGTTATAGTTACTTGGTTTTGGGTGTCTTTCTCTCTAAACAGAAAGGCCATGGATCAGCTTATTTGCCTTCATTTTTCTTCATTCTGTCCACCTGTGGCCCTCAGTCCAGCACATATCTGGTCAGAGCAGCTATCCTGGGTGGGCTCTGTTCCTTGAGTTCTGTCCTACTCACTGACTCACCTTAGCAAGACTGTCCTGACCACAGCCCCCTGCTGGGCTGTTGGTGTTTTGGACCATGTGAACCTTGCCTCCCCCAAAAGTCTGGGCTAGGAGTGAATCCCAGGAAGCCAACCCATAGGCCTGTGATGTGACCTGTGGCCTGTGATGGATGTGACCTGTGATGGATGACCTGGGAGAAAAGAGGAACTGAGCCATCAGGCTCTGCTTTGGGGAATATAAGGTAAGAAACGTGGAAAGAAGTGGCAGGAGAAGACAGGAGGGGTGTGGCTGAGTGGCGTCAAGGGGAGCGAGCAGGGGTGAAGATTTAGGAACATCTGCCACTTAAGCACCCAGGGCTGCCTGGGCCCTGGGATACCCTCTTGGAGGCCTGGCTGGGCTGTGACCACTGCTCTTGATTTCTGAGTCCCCATTCGTCTTCGTGGTAGCCAGCCTCCAAGACCCTTGGTCATTGCCTCCAGGTACTCACTCTGTATGGGTGATATGGGTACTCACTCTCCCACCATGAATAGGGCTGACTCTTCTGACTATTAGGATTTGTGGAGGAGGTGGTCCAGGACTTCCAAGATAGAACATAAAAGATATTGCAGATTCTGCTGGGTCTCTCGAATGGCTCTCACAGTGGGGAGCCAGTCTCCATGCCTTGAGACACCCCAGCAGCCTTGTGGAGAGGCCCATATGGGGAGGAGCTGAGCCCTCTCACCATGGACCAGCACCAGCGAGTGAGTGAGCCGCCTGGGCTGGGTGTGGCTCTTCCTGCCCCAGTCAAGCCTTGGGATGACTGCAGACCTGGCTGACACCTTGACTGTGAGACACTGAGCCAAAACCACCTAGCTGAGCTGCTCCCAAATTCCTGACCCATGGAACCTGTGTGGGATAATAAATGTTTGCTACTGTTTTAAGCCTCTAAATTTGGGGGTAATACATTACACAGCAATGGATAACTAACACACCTTTTTTTTTTCCTTACAATAAGAATTCTTTGCCCTGGCTGGCATAGCTCAGTGGATTGAGCTCGGGCCTGCAAACCAAAAGGTCGCAGGTTGGATTCCCAGTCTAGGGCACATGCCTGGGTTGCAGGCCAGGTCCCCAGTGGGGAGCATGTGAGAGGCAACCACACATTGATGTTTCTCTCCCTCTCTTTCTCCCTCCTTTCCCCTCTCTAAATATAAACGAATAAAATATTTTTTTCAAAAAAGAATTTGTTGTGCTGGCTTGTGTGAAAACACTTGCTATTCACCCGCTGCTGCCATGTGTGGTTGGTGGGTTGCCGTTCACATGCCGCGGGGCGGGCGGGGCAGTTCACATCCTGGGGTTGCGTCCTCTCCACCGAAGCACAGAAGAGCAGAGGCCTCTCCAACCTCCCCCCAACCCCGCTTCTCTCTCTGCAGAACGTGCAACGCGTGGCAGACGTTGGATGTTTCCGTTTTCAAAGGGCTTTCCGTGCACATCTCACGTGATCCCCTTAGCAACTGGCATGTGCTTCTCTATCTCACATATGCTTACAGCTGTAGATGAACTTGCCTTTGACAACGTTTGCATTCACACATGGATTGGGCATTTTTTACACTTCTTTCATGTGCGTACAGGATCAACAGGTTTTCTTAATGAATGCCTACTAACTTCCTACTATGTATAAGGAGTTAGAAGACAAAGGGAAACAAAGGAGAAATTAGTCTTGCCTTTCAGGGATTTATGAGGTAGGAGCGTTAAAACATGCCCGTGAATAACTAAAACACCGTGCAGAAACTTCTAAAGCCCTGACAACCGGAACCGAGTGAGCACTGGCCTAGCCCTGAATGTTGCACTACAAGCACTAAATGGATAATATTCCTTCTAGAATGTGACATCCACGAGGGCAGGGCTTTGTCCTTCCCTCGGACACCTGGAACAGTACTTGGCACACAGGATACATTTATGGGGTGCATCTCACTGAACCCTCACAGCTTGATGAAAAAATCTGAGTAGCATAGTAGTTAGCATGTGGGCTCTGGAATCCGTCTCCTGAACTGGATCCTGGCTCTGTTGTTCATAGGGAAGTGATCTTGGAGAGGTCCCTGACCCTCTCTCTGACTTAGTTGCCTGACATGAAAAGCGAGAACAACAGGAGCTAGTTACAGTACCTAGTGATAGTGTGTCAGAGAGCGCGTCAGTGCTCCCAGCATTTGCTGGGGACCTTCCGAGGCAGTCTGGGTGCAATGCCAGGAACAGTGCCTGGTGCATGATGAGCCCTGAAATGTCGACCCTCATTACTGTTGCCACATGGTCCCCCTTCACAGAGAAGGAAATGAAGGCTTGGAGATGTTCAGTAAGCCCCACCCACGTGTTTAACTGGACCAAGCAAATATTTCCCCAAACGGTGGCACCCGAAGGCAGACCTGGATCCCTGTCAGTGAAGATAAGGAAGCGTTAGTTCACATCAGATGATCAAATGAGTGGAGAAGCTCCTCTGAAAACAGGCTGCTCTAAGCCAAGGTCAGCTGGATTCTGGCCACAAGCTGCTCTCACGACTTCCTCTCTGTGGGGGGTGGGTAGGGGGTTTCCAGCAGAGAAGCCAGCCAGCGCCAGCGTGGAGGTGGGGGGAAGGAAGGGACTCGCTGATGGCACAACCGTTTTGTGCGACTCACCAGGCAGTTTATAGCACCATATAGCTCCACCAGGGATAGCATGATTACTAATCACACTGCTGATGTAAACTCTATTTGGATGCAATAATGTTTTAAAATAACCTCAAATACAACGATCACTCTGAGGATGAGGCTGGGTGAATGACTAGAGAAATGTCCTTCAGATAGCTCATTAACCAATTACAGAGCTCTGCACACAGCCTCTGCCCGGCAGGGGCTGTGGGAATGGATGAGTCACAGAGCTGCGCTCAGGGGCCAGCCAGCGCTCTTTCCTGGCCCCAGCATCAGGAGCTGGCGGTCCTGATTGACAAAGAGGGACTCTTCCCGTCCTTGCCGTCTCCCTAGCATTCGTGGGAAGGTGCTACTAAAGGCCCAGAAACATGTCCATACCAGGGCCATTCACAGGGCTTCAAAATGCTTGAGTCCCCCTGCTGTTTGCTGCACCAGGACAGAAGGTGCCTGGTCTCTCGTTTAGCTAACAAATCTGGCTTTTGCTGTCTTTTTGAGCACCGCGTGGAAGAATGTTCACTAGGGGCAAAGGGCACCTCTGCCCTACTGCCTGGGGAGCCCCCCGCCCGAGGAACTTGAATTCTCAGTACACAGGACAGGATGGCCACCCCAAGGCAGGGCCAGTTGCGTTGCCCCAGAGTTCCAAAATTTGTTTCAAGTTGTGGAAATGGTTGTAAAGCCTCAGGAGGCCTGTCACCTTGGACAACTGACTCTTTGAGCCTTGTTTTTTTCCCTTAACTGTGAATGGGGATACTTTTAATGTCCACCTTAAAGAATTCCTGGATCAAAGGACTGAAGGGAGTTTTCAACATATGGCTCTGCAAGAAGCAAGGGCCTGGGCAGCGTGAGCTCTTGTCCTGCTCGCTGCCGTTTGACCACATACACAGTTTAGCTGACGTCCTCAGAAAGGAACGACGGGGTGGGGCGGGGGGTTCCACTCTCTCATTCCCTGCCCCTGGGAAGCTCCTCCTGTGGCCATTCAGGTCCTCTCCATATTTGGCCCACCTTGTGACACTGCTACAGACTGACAACGCACAAATTCTCTCCCTGAAGTTTCAAAGTCAATGGCAGTTGCACCTTGTCTCCTGAGCAGCAAAGGGCCCCCCTCAATGACTCCATGTTAAAACTGGCAAACCCTGCCTCCCTTCCACCACTGTTATGGGCAAAAAATCTTTAAGATAATTATAATCAAGCCTAGCTGGCTATACTACCCCATTTTTCTATTTTCCTCCAAAGTGAAGGCCATTTAGGGGGCCAGAGACAGGATTAATACTTCTTACCCTGGTAAACACACCCATCTGGGAGTATTAAGGCTCCTACCATTTCCCGTATTTAGCTGGAAGGATCCAGGCCACAAGCTCAGAAATTAGATTCCAGAAGGAATATTTCCATCCTGGAAGTTCTTTCAACGACAGCTTCTTGCAGACAAACCTCAGATAAGCAGCAATCTTAGAAGCCCTGGCATCTGTGTGACTGACGTGTCTGCACAAAGGCAACCTTGTTGTGACATGATGAAGAGGCCACCTGGAGGCTGAGAACAGCACCACTAGAAAGAGCGACATAACTGCTTTGAGGGCCTGCAGACGTGCCAGACACGAGGGGAGACTCTGAGCAATGCCAGGGGGCCCAGCCGTGGGTCCCATCCTTAGATACTTGCCGTCCTGAGTAGGAGACAGATTTCCACGCAGTATGCTGGTGTGAGGAAAGCTGTATAGCCCTGCTAGAGGTTGAGGATGTGATTGACATTGGAGTTGAACCTCCAGGATTAAGCAACAGTCAGTCATGTGAAGAAAGGTGGGAAGGGCATTTCAGGCAGAAGCAAGCTGAGAACCAAGGCCTGAGACAGTGTGTGTGTGTGTGTGTGTGCACGCACGTGCACATGTGCACGCAACTCCAGGCAGCCCCTGGCATTCAAGTGCAAGACAGGGACTAGCTGGGTACATGTCTGCCCATCACCGTCATTTTTAGCACGAGGAAGTTCTCTAGGAACCGCCCAGGAGCAAGTCTGCAGACACCAGAGTTCCAGGGCACATGATGCAGACCGTGAGGAGCCCTCCCAAGATGCGCCCAGGCCAAGCACTTCCATCTCCCAGCTCTGCCTCAGAGCACGATGGGCCTACATGTCAGAGTTGGGGTCCAACAGGTGGCAGATTGGTCTGGGGCACCAGCACCCGGTGGGGAGGGGGAAAACTTCCAGACACTGCAATCATTACAGAAAGGTCTGGGCAGTCAGCCACAGGAACAAGAACCAGAGCAGTTTCAGAGGTCATTAGGCAGGTGGCCCTAGGGCAATCGATAGCAGGTTCCACTTTGCTCAACATTTGGAGCATGCAGAGCCTGGCTCCATGAGGCAGGAGCCTTGAACTTCTGGTGCATTTATGTGTGCACCATTCGGCGTAGGGGGAAGGGTGCTGAGTAAGGGAGGACTGGCCATATGATGCCTGTGACAACCTGGCTGCCATCAGCTCACCCATGGGAACCCCAGTGCGAGAGTTAACAGGAGCAGACAGGCCTGAGTTCAAGTCCTAACCTTGCAGTTTGCTGTGGGGCTTAAATTACTGAATTCCACAAAGTGCCCGATCTTTGCTGGTGATATGGGGATAATGTTGCTCACAGGCTATTGTGGATGTTAAACATAGTGTTAGCATGCGGTCTGGCATCAAAATGAGCGTTGAATAATAACAGGTTTATTCAGGTGCCCTGGGTGAAGGGCTGCAGCCAGTCGCTAATCGTGAATTGTTCAGGTTTCCTGGGGCGAGTGCTGTCCTTCGGTGGGAAGGCCTCCTTGGATGTCACTGTGGCAGGCGGTGAGGTCAGCTCACCCGTGATCACGCACTTAGGAAACCAAAGCTGGTTGTTCCCGAAGGGCCTCCAGCCGCCTTTTCCTTCTTCCTGATCTCCTGCTTCTGCTGAACTCCATCCATGACTCCAGCAGCTTCTGACCACCTTCTCCCCACGAGGCTGCTGGGAAAATGGCACCTGGCTGGAAGTGACGCAACCAAGGTTTGCATTCACTTGTTGGGACTGGACATTTCCACCATCCCTCTCAGTTTCAAAATCAAAGAGGGAATAATTGTAAATTGTTAACGAGTTTGTTTTTTTAATGATAAAAGTAATGCAGATCCAAGGTTTAAAAGAACACCTCAAATAATATAGGACACTGAAGCTGAGTTACTTTATTTCTCTGGGCTTCAGTTTCCTAATGTGTAAATGAGAGCTAATAGTAACACCTTCCTCCAAGGGGGTTGTGGAGATTAAATGAAGGTGTTTGAAAAATGCTCGGTGCCATGTCTGCAGAGAGCAAGCACCTGACAGGCTAGTGAATACTGTCACAGCCATGCTGCTCCTGGAGGTGACGGAGGGTCTTTCTGCAGGAGTATTCTAGAGGAAATACATACACATACACCTGCACACGGAGAGATGTTCTACTGGACACTGCAACTCACTGCTTTCAGTCGACAGTGACCTTGGATGCTTCCATATCAGTGCTTATCGATTGCTCACGTGCTTTTTAAATAACAGGGCAGGCTTTCTTTCATTGAGTGGTTTACCACAACTGTGTGACCAAAGGTGAACGTTTAAAGTATATCATTACATTTTTGTTCAGAGGTTTTACATTCAGAAATACATGCATCCATTTGAATAGTGCAAACACCCTTTCCAACACTCACAAGTCTTATAAACCTGACCCTCCTTGCGTACCAATGGTGCTGCTGAGTGGCACACCAGACCTTTGAATCAAGGACACTGCAGCCCTGGCTGGGGTGGCTCAGAGGACTGAGTGTTGGCCTGCAGATTAAAAGGTCACCAGTTTGACTCCTGGTCAGGGCACATGCCTGAGTTTCTTGCCAGGTCCCCAGTAGGGGGCGTGCAAGAGGTGACTGACAGATACAGCCCTCTCTTTTCCCTCCCCTTTTCTCTAAAAAATAAATAAAAAGAAACGATTTTTTAATATGCTTTATTTATTTTTTGACAGAGGGGGACAGAAGGAGAAAGAGAGGGAAAGAAACATCAATGTATGGTTGCCTCTCGTGCCCCAGCTTCCCACTGGGGACCTGGCCCACAACCCAGGCATGTGCCCTGACTGAGAATCAAACCAGCAACCTTTTGATTCACAGGCCAGCACTCAATCCACTCAGCCACACCAGCCAAGGGTCAGGAAAGATTTTTTTTTTCTTAGTAAGGCTTTAATTTCTCCTCCCAGGTGAGCACAGTGTTTAAAGTGATCTCCACTAATCAGAAACTACTTCTGCTTTTATTTTCTTCTTTTTCTTCTTCTTTTTGGTGGTATCACTGTCCCCATCTCCTGGCTCTCCTGCATTGTCCAGAGCAGCTTTGGCCTTCTTATCCTTCTTCTTCTTTTTTTCCTTTTCCTTCTTAATCACTTGTGGAGATGCTGGTGAAGTCTCGTCACTTTCACTCTCTCGCTTCCTCTTCTGCACCTTTGGGGTCTCTACTATTTCGGCACCCACCTCGGTCTTCACGACATCACTGTAGTCAATATACTCCTGAATCCAGGTGATGGGTGTACTGTCTGTGGGCTTGCCATGCTTGTCCAGAAGGCCCTGCTTGATCATCAGCTTCTTCTGACTTGCCTTTGGCCCTAAGCCCCACTTCCGGGGGTAAGTATCTCTTTCCATAATCACTCTCTTGATCTTGGCCACGAACCCATGGTCACAGGTGGAGATCACTGCTGTGGTCATCAGTGCGACAGCTATGCAGACTGCTTCCCCTTTGGTGGTGATGACCACGATCTCCTGATTGACTTCAATGCCATCCTCATATCGGAGAACACCCGGAAGCATGATCTTCGCCCCATAGCAGATTGCATTCACTGCACTGTCTTTCATAACCAGCCGCTTATGAGATGTCAACAGCTTTTCCAAAGGGTAAACAACTCGCCGCAGGTAACTCTCATCCTTGTGGTTATCGTACAGCCACTGGGCATCAAGCACGTCGTGCATCGTCACCATGTGGTCTTTTTCACTCATGACTCCAGAGCGAACCCTCCGAAGTTCCTGCATCTGACCGCCAACTCCTAATAACAAACCAAGGTGTACACACAGCGTCCGAATGTAGGTGCCAGCCTCACAACTCACCCAGAAGATTCCTAATCTTCTCTCAGGATCATACTCAATCATTTTGCTCTCATAGATGGTCCGCACTCGGAGTTGCCTCTTTACTGCAGCAATAAGAGGGGGTCGCTGGAATAAGGCACCCGTCAGAGTTTCTAGGGCCCTGGCAAGTTGGGTCCCCCCTTCAATAGCATTGTGCAGCCGGACAATTCCCACATACTCTTTACCTGCACTCTGTTGTGATTTTACCAAGCGAGTGGCTCGTTCTATGCAGACGATTAAACAGCCAGTCACCTTGGGGTCCAGGGTACCACTGTGTCCTGTCTTCTCCACCCGCAGTATTCGTCGGATCCAGGCCACCACCTCATGGGAAGAGGGGTTGGAGGGCTTGTCAAGATTAATGAACCCTGTCCTGATATAATCCCCAATCTCTCTCTTCAGAGGATTTGAACCACAAGGAAGAGGTGTATAATGTGCTGTCCTTATATTTAGCTTATCAAAATTCTTTAGCAACAGGGGCCACTGAGATGTGTCCAGCTGAGCCACTTTGGATTCAGGTTTGATAAGAAATTCTCCAGCATGTTGAATTTCTGCAACATCTTCTTCTGGTAATGTCTTGTGCTCTTTTTTCTTTTTATGCTTCTTTGGCACAGTAAATACTTCAACATCCGCCATATTTCCCTGCAGAGCGTGCAAGCCGCGTGTGCAACCGCCAAGAGAGATTAACACTCCCACCACTCTCGAGCCGAGCCACTGGAACCCTGATTTTTTAAAATATTAAAACAAAATGAGCACTTGGACCAGACTGGACACACATATCTCCTGAGGTCAGTTAAAAACAGAATATACTACTGTACTCATTCCAGATTAATTTGGAATAGAACAGAATGTTAGAGAAGCTGTAATAGTTGTTTCGTTAAGTCTTTGAATTACAGTATAAATAGACCAGTGATTTTTCTATTACTTTTCTATTTGGCTTCCTGGCGCCTTGAATTCAATCAGTGTCCCGCTGTTCAGAGGTATTTTGAAGTGGGTGAGTCTTAATTGAAATGGTAGTAACCAGAACCAGAGTTAACACCACGAGCAACAGGGAGTCCAGTTCATGGAGATAAATCGCTGCTAGCTGTGCCTTTCAACCACTTTTGGCTCCCAGGGTCACTTGCAATTCTGATGGCAGGCTGGGCGGCTGCGAGCTGGACTGAGTCAGAGCTGCAGCCCCAGTGATCCCTCGGAATGTAAGAAAGGAGACTTCTCTCTGCAATAATAGAAGCCAGAAAAGAGTGGACAATATCTTCAAAATGCTGACAGAAAATAAACTGAAGAATGAAGGTGAAATATGAGAACAAGCTTTTTGATTGCCTCATGACTATTCACTGAGAATAAAAGGATATCACTTCAAATCAAATACTGGGAGCAGGAGGGCAAGAATCAACAACAGATGCTAAAACCATTGGTAAAACAATGTTGGGGAAAGGATATCTACATAGACTCAAATTATTATCTCACAGATTTCTTATTAAGGACAAAAGGCAAAATGTATCTTTCCAGAAGAGACACCTGGTGGACATCATTGTCACCAAGAGATCCAACTTAACATGACTAATGATGGGACACACCAACACCATGTTGCTTCTGATGGGATGTGTTGAGGACAGAGCATCACCTATATGCAGTATTGCTACCAAAAATATTTAGCCTCAGTCTGATTTGAGGACACAATAGGACAAATCCAAACTGATGGCTAGAACTTTCAAAGTGTCAATGTACTGGATTGGCCAAAAAGTTCATCTGGTTTTTTCCCATAAGTCGGCTCTAGTAGCACTAAGTTGTCTTCAACTTCATTGGAGACAATTTTGTTAGACTGTATTGTGACAGCTGTCATATCAATGTACATTTTTAAAAAAGTATCAAAGTTATAAACTTTTGTGTAGCTATTTTTATATTGAAAATGGAAGAAAATACACTACACTTTTGGCACATTATGCTTTATTATTTCAAGAAAGGTAAAAATGTAACTGAAACGCAAAAAAAGATTTGTACAGTGTATAGAGAAGATGCTGTGATTGATCGAACATGTCAAAAGTGGTTCGAGAAGTTTCGTGCTGGAGACTTCTCACCGGATGATGCTCTATGGATGGGCAGACCAGTTGAAGTTGATAGCGACTAAATTGAGACATTAATCGAGAACCATCAATGTTGTACTGTTTGGGAGATAGCCGACATACTCAAAATGTCCAAATCAATCAAGTTACTGGTGAAAATGAAAAATATGTTTTTTATTTTTTTACAGAAAAAACCCTCTGGGGTTTTTGGCCAACCCAATAATTAAAGAACAAATACAATTATGACAAATCAGTATTTGAGATAGGGGAGTGGAGGCAAAGACAGCCTAGTTAAAGTTACCTCTGGAAGGAGCCTGCAAGAGGATCTGGCATGTAGATGGATGTCCAGGGTGCGTAGTGCACTAATTCTTAGGTTGGGTGGTAGGTTCCTAAGCACTCACTGTGTCACTCTCGATAACGGCATATCATATGTAGTCTTTAGTATGTGTTACACATTACATCATGTTTTAAAATGGTATTTTGGCTAGGGGAAGTCAGGAAGTCCCAGATTCTACCTTTGGCCTATCACTGTACCTGGACCCAGTTCCAAGGCAGTATATGTACAAAGGAGGCAATGATATGTGCCGGGGAGTTCCAGGGATCAGTGACCACTGTCTCCAAACCCTAGTGCAGGGAGCGGAGGTGAGCTGGGCTGGACAGGCGTTGCCCCCTTTTCCGGTGCTAGTGGAACTATGAGACCTGCTGACAGGTTCTGAGGTCTAGTATTTACTATCCCACTTGAAGGGAGGTAAGTCAGGATGTACCCAGGACAAGGAGGAGGGAGCTCCCAGAGCCAAGTGCAAGGCTGGCGCAGGTTGAAGAGGGAGCGAGGAAGTAGAGGCAGAGCAGTCAAGTATTCAGGGGGCAGGCCTGCCCTTCCTTACTCCTATTACTATTTTACCTGAAAAGACTTAGGAAAGACAGCCACAGCATACTCCGCGGTCCCTTTTACTCAGTGACTGTCCACTGGCAAAAGTGGCCTCCTCCAGAGAAAGTCCTGCTGATATCAGGGCGGAATCAGGTTCAGGTGGCGGGAAGGCAGGAAGGGACCCTGGATTCCTTTTCCTGGGCAGTATTTTCCAAATAGGGCAACTGCAGTTTAATGGCATTTAAACTGATGCAATTTCTGGGGTTTGATAAATGTGACATTGCTTCCTTTCCCTTCCACTCAAGGAGCCTACAGTCTCTATGACGAAGGGCCTGCTCAGTCCATTTTGATCAGGACAGTCATTGTCAGCCTTATTCCCTTCGGGGTGAGAGCGGCTGGGTCCTCAGGGACAGAGCTCCCCCTGCTGGCTCATCAGCTGGAGCCTTCAGGATGTTAAACAGAACCCTTCTGATGCAACATCTTCAAATTATTGTCCTCATCAAAATCTACAACAAGGTGTTTATTATAGAGCACAGTGATCTATTGCTGTAGATTAGTTATATTAATATGAAGTGAAGCAACGGCTCTGGAGTCAGCCCAGGGCCCTTATGAGCAGCGATCTTTGGAGTATGGGGGGGTCTCTGTGAGCCTCAGTCTTCCCACCTGTGAAATGGGTTTAATACTGCTGTTATTAGTCAGGGGCCACTGAGGCAAACAGAAATTACACTAGTTAGACACGTACCGGAGGAACAAACAAACAGAATGGGTAGCTACCATCCCTTTGGTGGAAGGAAGAGGTTGGGATAATCAGAACTGTTTTGCTCACCTCTGACTAAAAGTCACCCCAAAGCATAGAGGTTTGACCTCCTCTGGGTTTGCCAAGCAGGTCGTCTGCTGGGCTCACCTGGGCTCATCCGTCCCTCATGGATGGTGACAGCAACTGTCCTAGAGAACAAGTCCCAATGCATGAGTGCCCAGGCAGCTTCTGCTTGCCTCTTTGCTGGTGTCCGCTTGGCCAAAGGAGGCCACCCGCTCAGTCCGAGTCACAATGGAGGCAGACTGTGTGAAGGCACGGACTTCTCGAGGACTGATTCCTCAAGGGTCATTGGTGTGACAACCACAAGAACCTACCAGTTTAGGGGACTTGCAGGAGGGGTCTCAGGGAGCTCAGGCTTCTGAAGAGTGGGCAGCACCTGGCTCTGCCAGGAAGGTGCAAAGGGGTTGGAAACTAGAACCATCTGCTGCTCCAAGGGAATCAGCAAACAAGTCGGAAGGAAGTCCCATCTCTCCTCTATCTTCCAAGTTCCCCGCCGCCCCCCCCCCAGGGGCCCCTTATTGAGCAGCTGACCAAGGAGAAAAGTAGTTTGCAGACTCCCAGTCTTGGCCTGACAGAGCAAAACGGTGGGAACAGAAACCACCTCACTGCCCCGCAGGCTTGTAAAAAGACCGGGGCCGTTTGCACAGTGCTCAGCACTGATGAAATGAACAATAAGGGGTAATTTCTCATTATTATTGACTCCTATTTTTAAGCATAACTGCACCAAACTCTCACTATAGTGGGTGCCATGTGGTGGGATAAAATTTAGAGATAACTAAGATGTTATTCTATCCCTACATTTCCTTACTGCCCTTCAGCCCTCACCCATGGAGGGAGTGCCAGGGGCTAGGCCTGTCCTAGAGGCCACGGAGCTCGAAGTGAACTTTTCAACACTAACAAAGACAGCGGTCTGGACAGCCACACAGTGCAATGGCAAGAGCTGGGCTTCTTGAGTGAGAAAGGGCTTCCTGAGGTCAGAGACCAGGGGCCTGGAGGGCTCACAGTGTGGAGCTCATACCAGAGGGGCCAAGTGAAGAGGAGGGGAGGAGGTCCTAGGAACATTTTTTTTTCCTGCCCCAAAGGAGGCAATAGTGACCAACCAGCAGGAGAAAAAGAATCAGACAGGCTTACCTCAATCACACACTTGGGGCGTGAGAGATGCCCCACACTCTGGCCCTCTCTGGGAGCTGCAAGTGCACAAAGTACTGTGGGCGTGATGAGAAAGGACAGGTCTGTGTATTCTGTCCCCAAGAGTCAGGGACGGCCTCATGTCTGTGTAGCAGGACACAGACACCCCATTCCCAGTAGAGCATCGGAAAGAATCGAAACAAGGCGCTATTTATAAAAGTGTGGGCAGGATTCACAAACAGCGGCGATGAGGACTGGGTACATACCCTGGTACTGGGAATTGCTGGGAGTTTTTACCTACCACTTTAAGGCCTGAGGGAGCGAGAAAAAGGACCAATGACTAGAACCTGGTGAGCTGTGCGTGGAGGGCTGCCAGACCAGAGTTCTAACAGGAGTTCTAATTCGCAGCCAGCCCACTGTAGTGAAGCAGCCCACAGGGAGTCGGGGCAATACTGTCCTCTCTCTTCTGCTTCCTTCCTCCTGGGATGAGGGGTGCCAAATTAGATGGGAAATGCCTATGCTAAAAAATTATTGTTCACCTGAAATTCAAACATTAACTGGGTGTTCTGTATTTTACTTGTCCTTCTTCCTGTATTTCCCAACTCAGTGAAAGGCCCCCCAATCTGTGTGGTCAGCCCAGCCTTACCCTTCTTCCTCTGTTACCTTGTATCCCTGACTTTCCCCATGGCTACCAGCTAAATCCGCTCCATCTATGTCACTGTATCTCTTGCCCAGACTATTGAAATTAAGTTACAGAGCTATCTCAGCCTGCAATCTTTCATTTCTGCAATAATGGATACAAGTGTTTGTTATCCTGCTACAATAACATCCGACATACTTCCCTGCTTAAAATCTCTGAACACATGTGAAGAGTAAAGGACCAAGCATAGCCAGGACGCTTCTAAAGATCAGGAAGGAAACTAACCTATCAGGATTCCCTTCTTTTTTTTAGGGATTCACTTATGAAGATAGTGTTGTACTGGCACAGGTGTAGGAATCTGGCCAGTGGACTAGAGAGCCCAGAAACAAAGTCATGCCTATTGTAAACCCCAGGTTGTGACTCTGGTGACCATAAAGGTGCCCTACCCAGACCTCCCTCCAAGAGAACCTGCACAAGGAGCATGGTCACTGGACAGCCTGCACGTCTCCTCCAGGTCAGGAGATAGCAACTTTATGTCCCTTGCTGTATTCATGCAGAGGCCGTGTTCTCCCCTGGGGCTGCTTCCAGCCGGTGACTGAGATGGCAGGGGTCCTGGAGCGGGACCCTGTTTGCCTGACATGGGACCCCGCAAAGGGCAACTTCTGCTCCGGGGTTCCCCAGTGGCCTAGCCAAGACTTTCTTAGAACTGCCCCAAGCCTGAGGCAATTCCTATCAAATCCTCCTTCCTCCCTTCTCTCTTTCCACAAGTGTCCAACCTGTACTGTGGGCATTCTTGCCTATCTCACTTTTCTCCTTGCACATTTAATTCCATCTTGGTATCTCCTTAGACCAGCCAAACCATAAAGTGACAGAAGGAGCATGTCAGGTTAACTGGGAAAGGTTGGGCGCAGCAATTCAATAAAGTTTATTTTTATTCTTGTAAAAGACTTTATTTATTTATTTATAGACAGAGGGTAAGGGAGGGAGAGAGGAAGAGAAACATCAGTGTGTGGTTGCCTCTTGTGCACCCCCTACTGGGGACCTGGTCTGCAACCCAGGCATGTGCCCTGACTGGGAATCGACCCTGCGACCCTCTGATTCCCAGGCCGGCACTACATCCACTGAGCCACACCAGCCAGGGCTCTCAATAGTTTAAAAAGAATGGCTCTCCATATTTAAAAAAATATGAAATTAGCCCTGGGGGGGAAGCCTTCCCTTCCCCTCCCTTCAAATATATAAATAAAATCTTACAAAAAATATAATTGGATCTTTAACTCTACACGTATACAAAATTTAACTCCAGGTAGATTAGTGACTTAACTTTCAAATACTAAGTTTTAAAACTTTTAGTAGACTCTAGAGGTGAGTATCTCTTAGAGTCTATAATTTAGACCTTAAGGAAAGAAAATAGTTCTTTTTTTAAAAGGTTTTTATTTATTTATTTTTAGAGGGGAAGGGAAGGAGATAAGGACAGAAATATCAATGTGTGGTTGCCTCTTGTGGGTCCCCTGCTGGGAACTGGCCTGCAACCCAGGCATGTGCCCTGACTGGGAATCGAACCGCGATCATGTGGTTCGCAGGCCCGTGCTCAATCCACTGAGCTACACCAGCCAGGGCAGAAAATAGTTCTTAAAGACACACATACACATACACACTGGATTTGAGTACTTTGAAATTAAGAATTTTGTTCATTAGCCCTGGCTGGTGTAGCTTAGTGGACTGAGCACAAGCCTGTGAACCACACGATCGCGGTTCGATTCCCAGTCAGGGCACATGCCTGGGTTGCAGGTCAGTTCCCAGCAGGGGACACACAAGAGGCAACGATACACTGATGTTTCTCTCCCTCCCTCCTTCTCCTCTAAAGATAAATAAATAAATAGGTAAAATCTTTTTTAAAAACCCCTCAAGAGTCATAAAAATGCCTATTCTTAAAAAGAATTTTGTTCATTAAAGGCATTTCAAAAGAGACAAGTTACAAACTCAGACAGTACTTGCAGTATACCTGAGAAAGGACAAGCATTAAACATTCCTTCAAATCTACGAGAAAAGCACATATAACCTAATAGAAAAACAGGCAAAAGATATTAATAGGCTTCTTCTTTTCAGAAGAGGAAACACATACAGTTAATAAAACATGAAGAAATGCTCAATCTGACTGATTAGGTAAATGTGGATTCAGACCATGTTGAGCTAACACTTCGACTGATGAAAAGTCTGGAAAAGCAAGTGATGAATAGGAAGTGGAATCTTTCATGCACCCGCCGACACAATGCTAATTGGAGTGCGGATCCATGATCTACTTTGGAAAAAAGGTTTTTTTGACATTATCTTTTAAAACTGAATATTCACATAACTGTGACGGCACCGTTCACACACTATAATAGACAATAGCGAAGGTGAATGAACTACGCACATAAAATATGGCTGAATCTTCCCCAGGACACATTAAGTAAAAAAGTCTCAAAAGGATACAAAGGCACGTTTTCCCCTTTGCAACAGACTTTCTTTTTTAGAGCAGTTTTGGGTTTACAGAAAGAGTATAGGAGTTACAAAGTTCCAATGTACATTCTTCCCACCAGCATAGTTTCCTCCTTAATTAGTCTCATTTATGTGGCCCATTTGTTGCAACTGATGAACCAATATTGTTATACCACTAATGCAAGTCCATAGTTTACTTTAGGACTCGCTTTGTGTTGTATGCTTCTCCGCAGTGTCACATAGTTGGACTCATACAGTGCGTAGCCTAAAAGCCACTAGCTTCTTTCACTTGGCAGCATGCATTTAAGAGTCCTCCGTGTCTTTTTGTGGCTAGACACTACATTTCCTTCTGTCACTGAGTAACATTCCATTGTCTGGATGCACTAGTTTACCCATTCACTTATGGAATCTTGGTTGCTCCCTTCCTCTCTCTAAAATTAGTAATGAAATAAAAAATTAACAATTCAAAAATACATATGTACCATTTTTAGGTATATATCTGTGTATAAATAGAATAAAACTTTGTAAAAGGGAAAACAAAAAGTGGTAAAGACAATTCAGGATGGTGGTTACCCTAGTGTGTGTGGAAAGTAGATGCAGCCCTGGCTGGTGCAGCTCAGTGGACTGAGTGCCAGTCTGCAAACCAAAGGGTTGTGGGTTTGATTCCCAGTCTAGGGCCCCTACCTGGGTTGCGGCCCAGGTCCCCAGTGGGGGGTTATAAGAGGCAGCCACACATGGATGTTTCTTTTCCCTTTTCTCCTTCCCTTCCCCTCTCTCTAAAAGTAAATAAAGTATTTTTTAAAATTAAAGTAGATGTGATTGCTGCCACTGCAACTTTTTTTAGGGTGGAGGGTTCACAGCTATTTTTACATCGTTTAAAGGTATCTAACTTAATAAAGGTGGGTGTGGTAGGCTGACTAATGCCCACCAAAGGTGTCTATGCCCTAATCTCCCAGACCAGTAAAAATGTTATGGTAGAAGGGACTTTGATGTGATTAAGGTTCTTGAGATGGGGAGACTGTCTGGGTCCAGAGTGATTACAAAGGGTCCCCCCGGTTTATGGTGTAACACACAGACACTGACAACACTGTGGTGACTGCCAGCCAGAGGGACAGGGGGTGGGAGCAGGGGGAGGTGGGCGAAGGGAGTATAAATGGGGATGGATGGAGACTTGCTTTGGGCGATGGCACTCACATGTGGGGCACAGATGACTTCCTGTTGAGTAGTACACTTGAAACTTGCATGCTTTTGTGAGCCAGTATCACCCCAATAAATCCAGTTTAAAAAACACAAAAATACATACATACAAACATAAAGCATCCTTTCTTGTAAGTCAAAGAGGCAGGACTATCAGTCAGTCAGAAAGAGCTGGAAAGCCTGAAGCAGAGGTCAGAGAGGACAGATGCTGCTGTTTTTGAAGATGGAAGGAGCCAATTGCCAAGGGATGTAGGCTGCCTCTAGAAGCTGGAAAAGGCAAAGAACCCACTATTCTCTAAACTTCAGAAGGAGCCAGCCCTGCCATGACCCTGATTTCAGTGCAGGGAAACTGATTTCAGACTTCTGATCTCTAGAACTGTAAGATAATACATTTCTGTTGTAAAGCACTAAGTTTCTTATAGCAGCAACAGGAAACTGATAGGAAACTAACAGGAGCCAGGCAGGCATGGATCAGTGACACAATGTATACCTATTAAAAAAACAAACAACTAAAACCTTTTAACAGCACCTCACGGCCTGGAAAACAAAGCCCAAACTCACCTGCTCCATATAAACCCTTAACAAAAGCCTGCCCTTCTAATTTAGCTCAAGATCCCTATTCCATGCCTTCCCCCACTCCTCCCTCTGAAAAATAAAAATAAAAAATTCCAAGCCATACAGTTTAGCCACGAGGCTTGGGCTCTGTGCCCCTTTGCTGTTCCCGCTGACTCTCAATGGGGCCCGGCTCCCTTGCCACGGCCTCCTTGAAGCCTCCCTTGAAGCCTCCAGTGCAACAACAACGCTTTTGCTGCACTGTTGGCGCCTCTTACAGAGTTCGAGCTCGGATTCAGTGGGCCCTGCAGCGCACAGCTCGGGACTGAAAAACCTGTCCTCACCACCACCCTTCATTAAGTTGCAAGAGCGGGTGCGAACTCAATACCGTTCTTCTAAAGAGGCTTGCGGTGGGAGTGGTGGAAAAAAGGCATACCCTTAAGTGCGCGATGAAAAAAAAAAATCCTCGAGGGCTACAGAGCTAGTGTGAACGTGGTTTCCCACGAGTTTCAGCAAGGCTTCATCCCGTCCACACGATAGATCTGTATAAACACAACCTTAAGTCTGGGCACATCGCTGCCCAAAGGGTTTTATTTTTTTTTTCACTCTAAGAATTAAATAAGGGGTTAGGAGGATAGTACCACCGCACCTTACGCTGACTCACAAAGTCATTTTAATGGAGGACTGCTCCTCTTACCCACTTACCCAAGGAAATAATGGATGGGGCAATCTTTTGAAACTTGTAAGGTATTCTACAAAGCAGGCTACCGAGGCTAGGGCCTACCTGCGGGAAAACGAGCCGAAGGCCGCGGCGGGAAACCCGAGCAGAGCCTGGAGAGTGCAACTCCCAGGTCATTCCCGGCCCGAGGTCCGACTTGGCTTCTCAGGCCCGTCGCGCGGGACGGCGGTTGACGACTGCGGGCCGGACGTTCTAACAGAGGGCCGTAAAGATCTGCCAACTCGGACGCCGTGCGGAGCCAGAGCCCTGACCGAGCCGCAGTCGAAGAAACCGCTCTCTGGGCTAGAAGGAGGCGGAGCAGCAGCTCCGGTGGAGCCAACTGGGGAGTCTTAAAATGCCTGTAGCAGGCCTCGGACAGCCCCCAGGGCCAGGCACTCTGAGACTCGTAGTTTATACCCGGGACAGCTTTTCTACCCACCTCGTTTGCTTGCCTTTTAACTTCGCCTTTATTCTCGCCCTCAGCTCCCAGCACGCCGACTTCCTGGTCGCCGCATGTCTTCTCGTACCACCACACTACCCAGAAGTCTCTTCTTCGCGTCCCAGCGCGGCGCCCGTCTCCTTTGGACTACAGTTCCCAGAAGTCCCCTGGAGAAGTGCTGCCCTCTCCCGGTTTCAAGACCACAATTCCCAGAGACTTCAATTTCACGGCCACTGTCTTCTTACTCTCTTCTTAAGCTGGCCAGGCTTTGAGCGGCCAAGAGGCGCAGAGCGACGACGTGACCCCTCGTAACCGGACACGGTGTCCCCTCAGCAACCCTTTTTCCCTCCTCACCCAGTTATCCCCTTCGCAGGCCGTCGCGTCTGGCCAGAGCGGTGACCTGGCGGGCTGCGCCTGCGCTGTGCCCCGTTTCCTGCCTGGCTGGTGGCGGCAGCCATTTTGTTCATCCTCCTCCTCCTCCTGCTCCTCCTGGTTGGAGCGCAGTGCCCGGAGCAGGCTGGGGGGAGAGAACCCGAAAGCAGGGTTCGGGGCCTTTTCCTCTGACTCCAGCTGGTGCCCGGAGTCCCCCTCCCCTTCCTCCCCACCCCCTCCCCTCCCCAACCCTGCCCTCCCCCTTGTCCCGGGATCTCTCCGTCGCACCCACCATGATGGAAGACGACGGGCAGCCCCGGACTCTGTGAGTACCCGAGATGAGGGGTGCCTGGCGCCGAGAAGCCCGGGCACCGCGGGACGCTGTGGGAGGGAACAGGAGAGCGAGGCCGAAGCCAGGACTTCCGGCGGCTCCCTGGCCCGGGTAGCGGGGACGCGAAGTGCATTCCTCATTTGTCCCCTTTTCCTTGGGAAGGAAGCCCTCCCTTCCCCCAACAGTCACTTCCTGAGGCCTGGGGCTTGTTTCGACCTTTTTCTCTCTTGCCCTTCTTTGCACACTTTTCCTAGGCTGGGTTTCTGCACAGCAGAGGCTGTCAGGCCCGGCAGAGGTCCTGCTCTGCTTGAGGGGCCCTGGGCTGGGCCGGGAGCTGTCCCCTTGGGGGCAGGGCCTGGTAGGGGTGGGACCGGGGGTGGGGCCGCATCCTGCGAGCCCCGAAGAATTAATACTCCTGTCCTCCGGGTCCTCTGCTCCATTCGCTCCCAGCTCTTCTCCCAAGCTAAGCTCTCGGAAGAAGCTGCACACTCTTCGGCGGCTCAAGCCCTTACTCTCTGCCCCCACGTGCCCCCGCCCACGCTGTCAGACACACTCGCCAAGCGCCCGCTACTTTTGAAGTGCAAAAGGGATGCCTCTGGCCGCGGGAGCATCTTTCCCCTCTTGGATAACGAAGTTTACTTCGAGCTCTGCCTACGCTAAACGGACAACCAGTTGTCAAACTGCATTTGCCCTTTTGGTGTTTACTCTTTTAATATATTCGTGTATCGAGACCTTCACAGTTGGATAAAATGATGTCTTTTTATCCACTATTCGTTGTATGTCTTTTAAGCGCTTTTTCTCCTAGCTTGCTGTTGCTTTTTTACCTGGAGCCCAATCTAATGAATGAATTTCATCTTCCAACCGCTGATACGAATTTCCTTCCTAATGAAGACTGATGACTCAGCATTTGCATTCCTTTCCGGATAGTGTGTCCCTCCTTTCTTTTTCCCTGCATTTCTTTTAAAGTCAGTAATTTTCTAATTGAACATTTAAGTTGGACACCTTCGGTTTTCCTACCCTCTCGAAGCTCAACACTCCTGCCTCCAGTACAAGGAGTCAGATCGCTGCTTTGTTTTCTCTTGCCTCTGCCTGGTGTTAGGATCACAGTTCATCTGGCTCTGCTGTTTAACGGGGAAGTTACTTTTAAAGGAGTAGGTGAAGGTGGATGGGAACTCAGGAAGCTTGACCAGCTTCTCATCTCTTTAGTACTACCAAAGAAAAGTCCGCTCTGTAAAGTAGATACCTTTTCGATATTGATCCAGAGTTTTGTTTTGGCGGGGCTTGCACTTTTTCATTCCTACTTCTCTGTCACACTAAAGCGTTTGCCACCCTGTTTTGAGACTCTGAGGCCAACTTAAGGACATCAAATGCTTGAATGAAAAACCTGCTTAGTGAAACATTATTTGTTTTGTTCTCTTTCATTTCAGCCTTCTTTTCCCAGAAAAGACAATTAGGACGAATTGAAATTTGTCTTTAATAAACTCTTGGAGCCAAGGCCTGGTATTTAGTTAGCAGTGTGTACTTGGGCAGAAGCATCTGGGAAAGCTGGACTCAGGGCCCAGCTAGCATGTTAAAAAGATAAAAGTTACGTTGTATCTAAAGCTCTGAAATGTCATCGTTGCATCATAATAGCTACTGAATAAGTGGTAGATGCTCATGGCATATTTCTCACTAACTATTTATCTGTTCCTTATGAGGAGAAATTCTTGTTTTGCCATGCTAAATAATATGCTATTTCAGTACTTTTAATTCATGTACTTAACCAGCTTTGCGTCTGCCTTGTCTTCATCTCCATCATACCTTAGACTTTCTCCAGTAGACGGATAAGGTAACTTCTTTGTCGCTTACTTCATACCTCCAATTTCCCGGTTTCTTCTCCAACACACTGAAGTTATCTGTGTTTACAGCTGTCTAAAAATGTCCCCACATAAGTAAGGAAACGTCTTGAGCTTCGGCGCGCCTGTGTGTCAGCACGTGCTTACTCTTCTGTCTTCTGTCTCCTCCTCCCACTCTCCTCATGGGAAGGGGTGTTTTTTTTTTAGACAAAGACTGCTCCATCTTCCTAGTCTCCCCCTGCAGCACTTAGCTCACTGCCTGGAAAATAAGAGGTATTCAAATATTTTACAATGATTATACTTCTTTTCATTAAATTAGTATTAAGTCCATTTTTAAAAAACTCCTGATTGTAGGCAGATATGACTGTCATCCGTCCATGGTGCTGTCAGTTGATTTTATATATATATTAAAACCTTCAAATGTAAAATTTTGAGGTAAAAGCAGATGTTTCACAACTGGGATCTTTTTTTGGTCAGATTTTAATTTAAAAAATGCATAGTAGTTTTTTTTACATGTTTATTTTACCTATTCTCAGAATTCTTTAGATACAAGTAACGTAATGAAAACTTGAACGTGACTTTAGAAGTTGATATCTACTAGGGTTTTATTTGTTTATTTATGGAGCTCCTTTTATTTTACATTGTGACTATGGATTAGTTTTTCAAGTGGCTAGTATGTTTTAAAAGAATGTACTCTTAACAAAAGCTTATCTTAAACTGTTCCTTAAAATGCCTGTGTGTTACTAGTGAGGTTTTTTTCCTGCAGACA
Source organism: Sturnira hondurensis (assembly GCF_014824575.4). Lineage (NCBI taxonomy): Eukaryota > Metazoa > Chordata > Mammalia > Chiroptera > Phyllostomidae > Sturnira > Sturnira hondurensis. The sequence continues at coordinate 2,101,824 of NW_028083884.1, forward strand.
CACACAAGCTAAGACATATGGTTCTATCATCAGAAAACAATATGGTGTTTATAGCCTAGGTAGGTCTTTAAATATTCATTACCTACAGTATTACTAATTTATTTGATAGTATTTAAAGTGGTATAGAATTGCTTTGATGTTGAGCCTAAAGCTTTTCATATAGTTGCTTTAAAGGTCTATTTTCTGATGCTCTCCATTCTTAATTGACGTTTTATTTGGGGGTGATGTGTGTTGGGTAACTTGTGATCTGAAGCAAACAAACAGGACCATGCCCCGTGATGCTGGTGTTGGAATGAGACTGGCCAACACCGGCCTCGCAGGGCCCACATTCCAGCCGTGTGGTGGGTGGCTCTGCGGGCAATGATTGGAGCCATGGTATATCTGGGTCCGTAACACAACATTAAATTATAACGGTGTTCTGTGTGGTTACTTACTAAATCTTCCGCTGTGCCGGAATGAGTAGGAATTGTGGATTTGGGATTATACCATGTTCTGCAATTCCATCTTTAAGGCTGTTCTTCCTGATACTTGGTCAAAAGGAGGAAATAAAACAGAGTGTATAAACTGAATAGCTAAGGACAAAAGCGGAAGAAGATACTATTAAATCCCATTATAAAATTGGCTTGCTATACCATGGATTTGGCTATATTGTGTCTTTAAGTAAGCTCTTCATTCAACTTAATTATATTCTCTTTTTCTTTAAAATACATGTGTAACTGTGTCAGTATATCCCTAATCTAGTCGGTCAGTTCACCTGTACCTCCTGTACCTTTCCTGCACCCTGCCTCCTACTTAAAATGAAATATTGACCCATCGATCGATTCATGAGAGGCCCATTAAGGGTATTTTTGCAAAATCTCTTATATAAGAACTTACCAGGGACAAAAGCAAAAGTGTAACTTTATTAGAGAAATTTGGCTGCACATGTTTTGTGGACGTGCTGGTAATTTCAGCCCTGTGGTAGGCTACTCTTTTCAGAGTGAGAGCACATTCAATATTGAAAAAGTGTGGTTTGTCTCTTCTCTGAAAGGCATGATGTTCTTAACTTAAAAATCTGCCTGTTGGGACATAAGAAGTAGTTTGGCAATGTGAACTTTTGTCTCCTGAGGAACTGCCAAGTTCCTATCTCAAATTGGATTTGAACCCTGACATTAGGGATAAAGGCATCATTTTTCCATTCTTAATGCTTTAGTTTCTACAGTTCCTGCTCTTAGAAGACAGAATAGACCTAAGGTATGCCTTCTTTTTTTTTTTCCTTGAGTTAAAAATCTTTTTTGGAATTTCCTAAGTGTTTACCATTTGAATTGACCTCTCAATCCAAAAATTTGTCTTTTTCTGTTATTTTTATATGTTTGTCAAGTAGAAATTTTATATTTAAGCAATTTTATATTTTTATATTTATATTTTATATTTATATTGGAACTTTAGAATAACCAGAGCAGAAAGAATTTTGCTGTTTTACCACAGGACTTTAGTGGAGATATTTCATGCCATGTAAACTTAGGTTAACATTTTGCTCTTTGGCATGGGTGCTTGAAATGTAAGTTAATATATCTAAATGTGTCTCTAGAAATTCTTCAAAATCTCTGCTTGGAAATGGGTTGACTTGAAATAAAAATCGTATGAAACACTAACAGCTTTAATTGTGACTGTTACAAATGGAAAGTAATTAATGCCCATGCAGCTTTTCCTGAACAAATCAAATGTTCTAAACAGTAATGCAAATTTAAAACTACTTAAAATTTGTATATCATAATGATCATTGTTTTAACTTTGTTATTTGTTAGCTTCAGTGTGTGAAAATTAGTTTTATCCACACCAGTTCTTTTAAAAATCGGCTAACTGGCCTTTAGGTTAGATGAGTGTAACACAGGAAATCAGGGTTACTTGTTCATTTTCTTTATAGACAGGTCTGCAGAAAAGAAATTATTCCATGCACGCTTGTTCACAAACCCCTGTGAGTTAGAAAGGGACAGGCAGGCAGTTGTCTGGCTCGCTCCTAATCCTGCAGCCTGTCCTACTGCCGGAAAGGGGTGCCCTGCAAGGCCCGCCAGTGGGTCTGCCTGGTTATAAGGGAGAGGTGGCGCGGCTGGGCCTAAACCAGTTTGTCACTAGTCTTCCCTTTAAGTAGCACTGGGTTGTAGAGCGTGTCAATGAAAGGTATTAGTACCCATTGTGATGAAATTCTTAGATGAACTGGGAAATTGCTATTCATTCCTACTCAGTTAACTTTTTTAATTACGCATATCCTTACCTTTCCCAGTCTGTTTCCCTTTCAAAGTGTTCCATCTTAAAGCGGTTCTGTGTGTAACACAGTGACAAATGATGCAGAGCTACTCCGGTCTCAGTGCGGAGTGTCCGGATGTTACCATGTAGGAAAATAAAGACTCGTGTCCAGGTCCTTTCCAGAAGAAACTGTGTTAACTTTTACCAGTGTCGTTTGCTCAGGGAGGTTTGTAACAGGCAGATTTTAAGAATTATACTCTGAGTACCCAAAAGACTTGAAAGTTTGAGAATTAAGTAAGCTAAATTAGAAAAAAATCTATGGCACAAGAGAAACCGAGGTGGTCCTCTCTGGGTGGTGGTTTTTTTTTCCTTTTCTCTTTTTAAAGAATTTATCTGGGTTTTAAATGTCTTATGCAAAATATATATGTTCAATTTATAATTTTTTTAAAATCCCAATTATTTAAATATGCATAGTCAGAAGTATACCTGTGTTTGTCTTGAATTTTCTCTGAGTTTCTGAAGTCTTCATATTTGCTTTATCTACATAAATGTGTATTTTGTTGATTTTGATGTGTTTTAGGCTAGGAAATTTTATTACTTTATTCTGCTCTTCTAAAACAAGACATAACATCAGTAGCAGTTTTATTTATACTTTGGTTGAAGGTCTGAGATAAACTCACATTATAGTCCTTTATATCTAATAATCACGTGTTTTGGTGAATCATTTTGTGTGTGTGTGAGATACTTTTTTTTTAAGATACATTATTTTAAATTGCATTTCATACCCTGAAATTGTAATTAGGTTGAGATTGTTTTAAATTTTTGTTATTTTTATTATAACAAATAAGATGAGAAAACACTATGCTTTTGTTATGCAAGGTTACATTGATTAGTTTTTTTATAAAGTGTTTTGAAGTGGTACTTTAGTGGCCTAAGACTGTTTGTTGCCTTCCTAGATAAGGACTAACCTTACTTTCCTAGGGTCAGGATTAATTGGAAAATTTTTATTGAAGACAGAGTGAGTTAACATGAAGTAAAAGGTGACGCGTTAGATGATAACGCATTGGAGCTGAAGAAAAGAGCTACAAGAAAATTGCTGATGTTTTTGTTTTCTTGCCCAGATACGTAGGCAACCTCTCCAGAGATGTGACGGAAGTCCTTATCCTTCAGTTATTCAGTCAGATCGGACCCTGTAAAAGCTGTAAAATGATAACAGAGGTAAGATCTCCCCAGTTCCAGTGCTGACAGTGGGCGTGGTGTTCAGCATTTTGAGATACTAAGTTGGTTTCTATTATTTTAAAATAACTTTTTAAGCCTCAAGTTATTCTGATGGAGAGATTTGTGTTTGTTGTATTGACTTAATACTTTGATCTGGCTGACAATCTAGGTTTGGAATAGAGTTTTATTTGCAAGGACAACTTATCTCAGTATTGAAAAACTAGATGACATTTCATACAATTCAACAAGAGTGTTACGGATTTAGATAGTATGTGTTTAAGTTTAGGAATTGGTGTATGTGACAGAACATTGGTTAGTGTGTGCAGAGTGCAACACAATCATTCTTGTGCATTTTTAGTAAATACTAATGACCAAGCAGCCTATGGTAGGTAGGAATTTAAATTGTTAGCATGGTAATTTTGTTTTCCTTTTTTCCAAAGAAAACTACTTTTGATACTTTTGTGGTTATGACTCTGGCAGTATCCAGTGACACTTGTGTTTCAGTTTATTCTCTTCCTCTTTGTTTAATCAACCCTTTTTTTTTTTTTGGTATTATTTACTGTGTACAGGGTATTACGGTAAGTGCTAGGGAAGGAATGGTGAATGAGTTTCTAGCCCCAGAGAGTTGTCCAGTCTAATGAGGGAGACAGAGGAGCCCAGGGCACTAATGACACAGGATGATACGTGCTGGGGAAACAGTTTCCATTGCAGTGGGAGCGCCTGGGCCCCGCACAGGCTGAGCGCTGGAGAGGCCTTTCAGAGGAGTCAGTGTCCGGGCCGAAACTGAGAAGGGTAGTAATGGAAACTGGATAGAAAGGAATTAGAGGGAGAAGGGATTCCAGGTAGGGAGAGGAGTGTTGATCTAGTCTGGTAGACGAGTGGAAATGCTTGTGAGAGCAAGAGAGGGAAGGTAGACATTGTAGTAGGCTTGGCGTTTCCAGTGGATTGAGTAGTCCTAGAGATGCCGGGAGATGGGACGGGAGTGTTTGGTAGCCACCAGAAGCTGCTTGGGAGTTTGGTTACATCCTGAGACAGGGGAAGTGTGGAAACACCTGCAAAGCAAATTGGCCTTTTGATCTTTTTTTTCCTAATGATCCTCATTGGTCTGTTCTGGTATATTATGTTTTCTCTCCTTCCTGTCTCTGATTATTTATTCATTTTTTTCATTAATCAAAATTTATTTTGTGCTAGGCCATATTCCAAGCTGGGACTATGAAGAGAATGAAACAGGTCTGTGATGAAGCTTGGAGGGTTGGTCTGTGTGGGCTAGGAGGTGAAGGAAGGTGTCACCCCTTTGAGCTGAGACGGAGATAACAAAATACCATCTGTGTCAAGAGCCAGAAGCGTAGGGCACAGCAAATACAAAGGTCTTTTGAGTTGGTAATGAGCGTGGTGTGTCGGTGGGATCAAAATCTGGATAGCTGGAGGCTGGCGAGTGAGGGCAAGCACTGGGAAATGAGTCTAAAAGCGGTAGGTAAGCAGGGTTTGGAATCACATGGGGCAGTACAGTCTGGAATAGAGACTGGATTTTACTCTGGATGCACTGGGGTTTTAAATAGGGTAATGCATTCTGGTGTGTATTTTTAAGTTACTCTATTTGGAGAATGGATTGTACGGGCAGGAGTGGGAAGAAGGAAGGCAGCTGGGTTATTTCACTAGTCTAGGTTAGAGGTGGTGTGGACTTGTTCTCTAGAATGGTAGCCATGAAAGCAGGTATATGAGTTTGAGATACATTTTGGAGGTAGATACAACAGGAGTCAGTTAGCTGTGGGACATAATGGAAAAGAAGACATCAGGAATGACCCCAAGATTCTTGTTTGTGTAGTTACACGGATGGTAATGCTGTTTATTTGCTAAAACGGGCATGACGGAGGGAGGCGCAGGATGGGCGGGAGGAGTGGTGGAATCAGGGACTTCGTTTTGGCAATGCTAAATTTTAGGTGTGCGTTAGATGGCTAAACGGACTTTATATGTAGCCAGCTGGATGAGCGAGCTGGGAACTCTAGAAAGCCAATCCGCGGTACCAGCTTGCAGCAGTATTTGAAGCCATGGGGCTCCATGGCTTCTGGTTCCTGGGTCGGAGGGAGTGCTGCTGGGGAAGCGGGGAGGGGCTTGAGCGGCGCAGACTGGACAGTCAGAGTCTGAGTCCAGGAGGAAGGACTGTCTCTCAAAAGACACGACCCCCACCTCCAGTGAGGAAGCAGAAGAGCCTAGAGAGTCTAGGGGCATGTTAAGAAGAATACTTTAAAGGACTGCGGGGGAGTTGCCACCTGTTCTGAATTCAGCGTGCAAGTCAGGATGAGGACAAAAGAGGGATCATAGGAGGTGGCAGAGAGGTCATCGGTGACTTCCACCTGAAGTTTCCGCTGGAGTGGGTTTAGGAGAGAATGGGATGTGAAAAACTGGGCAGAGTCGCTAGAAAATTTCTGTGAAACGTTTGATAAAGATTTAGTGTTTTTAAAAACCTGCAGGTACAGCGACTCGAGAGGTAGAGGGATTTGAAATGAACCTTCAAAATGTATCCAAATTCTACCGCTCCCACACCTGAATTTGTAAATAGTTGAAAGACCTCATATTTCTCTGTCCTGACCTTTGTGTCATCCAACAAAAATTGGTGAGAACAGTGACTAAGGACACAGGTGGTTTTTAGTGTCACTTGGCAGTGGTGTGAATGGGAAGCTTCCAAAGGGCATGAACTCTGCTGGGGACTGTCTGGGCATGTGTTTTTCTTTCATGCGTTTCATTGCAGCATATGAAAAATTCTTTCCCTTAGTTTTATGATTTTTTACTTTAGATATTGTTTATTTTAGATTCTAGCTTTCCTTGTATACTGTAATAAATCCACATTATTCAGTGTAAGGCAAACATTAAAATTTTTTAATACATGTGTCAGCTGGGATGGGCCCGAAGTCAGTGGGGTCTTAGATGGGGCACAGTGTGATGTGAGTATGCAGAATGTGTGTGTGCACGCACTGCATTGAGGGGTCCAGCCCGCTACTGCCTAAATGAACTCCAGTCAGTGTGAATAGACTGGTTCCCTGAAGCCTGAGGCTGCGGGTCTGCCACTGGGCCCCGTCTGTCCACCGCAGTTGTCAGTGCTCTCCAGGGGCAGTGCGGAGCAGGAGAGGGGGCACCAGTACGGAGGAGCCCAGTTCTACCTTGTCTGCCTTTAAACCCCGTCTTCGGTGAGTGTTAGTAGTAAGTGTTAGCTTTTTTACAAGAGGAATCTAAGTGCAGTTTTCCTTTGGAGTCTCCCCCTCTTTTTTCTCTAATTCTTAAGAACAGTGTCGTGTGGCTGTGACAGTGGGGTTTTGTGTGGTTTTCTTGTCGGTTTTAATGATCGTGCTTTTCTTCCCCTTGAGGAAATGCCTTTGGTTGCTTTGCCACTGTTGTTTTATATGGCTTATGTTGGGTTTTTCTTCCAAAACTTTCCTGGAGTGAAAAACAGTGGTTGTTGAAAAAAGCTCTATTTTATCTGGTATTTTATCTTTTATAAGTGCAACTAGAATTCCACTTTTTTTTTAAAGATTTTATTTATTTATCTTTAGAGGGGAAAGGAAGGAGGGAGGGAGAGAAATATCAGTGTATGGTTGCCTCTTGTGCGTCCCCTGCTGGGAACTGGCCTAAAACCCAGGCATGTGCCCTGACTGGGAATTGAACCGTGATCCTTCAGTTCACAGGCTGGCGCTCAATTCACTGAATTATACCAGCTAGGGCAGAATTCCACATTTTAAATATTATTTTTTAGGACATTTTACCTGAACCATGATGAATGGTTTTAACCTTATGTAAAAAAAAATGTATTTGTACAGTTGTATGTATCTTCGATGTAGGCTGCAGTTTTATAAAATTTACTTTCATTTAGGTTTTTGGGTGATAAGAGTTGCTATAACAGAATTACTATTTTCTCATCATCTTTCTAAATACTTAATTTGCCAATTACTGTCAAGCATAAGGTAGAATATATTTAATAAAGATTTCTTGGCAGTCCTTTTGTGATATAAAATTGTAGCTTTGTACTGAAACATTTTATTCAAAGGCATTTTTAGAAATTTTTTTCTCGATCACTGGTGTGTTTTCCTGGTCTTTGAAGACCAACTTCAAAAGTGTATAGAGTCTCCAGTACATTAAAATATTGGGAAAGATGGGGAATTTGTTTCAATAGCTTGTTTTCTGAACTTTTTCAAGTTTTATTCTCATTCCTCTCTGATCTGTAAAAAGTACATAATCTCGTCTCATTATATATACTGCTAGTCAGGAGTAAAGTTTGTAAAGTTTGTAAAGTTCGTTCATTTCTGTATTTTTTATAGTCATGGCCTACAGTTAATGAAGGGTTATGATGCATAAATAGAATTCATCCTATTCATCTCCCAAATAATGCTGGGAGAGACAAGCAGTGGTAAGGAGCAGTCCTCCATCAACTCCAAATCCAAGGTTTCCTTTGGTCTCATATAAACTCCTGTTTTATATTTACCATACTTCACTAGGATTTTGTATTTGATTTCGTATTGACAGTCATGCTTCTGTGCTGCTTTGACAGTCCTGTTAAAGGACAGCAGTGCCCACCTGCGAGTAAAGTCAGGTCTAGCTGTAAAGCTTGTTTATAGAGTGTTAGGCTCTCATAAGCTTATGCAATCTCATCTGTACATTCCTAGCTGTCAGTAATGTTTTTTCCTGGATTTTCTTCTCAGCAACCCGATAGCAGAAGGGTCAACTCTTCTGTTGGATTTTCTGTTTTGCAGCATACAAGCAATGACCCATATTGCTTTGTGGAATTTTATGAACACAGAGATGCAGCTGCTGCATTAGCTGCTATGAATGGGAGAAAAATTTTGGGAAAGGTAAGATAAGAGAATGACTATATGAGTATATGTATTTGCATGTCACTAGTGGGCATTCCTTCTTAGCAAGTTTTTAATGAATATTCAGCTCTGCTGAGTGATGATTTTGCTTTATTCAGCCTAGTGCTTTTACAAATATTACCCTGCTTGATAAATTATTTTAAAGTGGTAAGTGTTACTAATTTTAATGACATGTTTAATAATTGTATTAAATATAATCTTTATTTTAGGAGGTCAAAGTAAACTGGGCAACAACACCAAGTAGCCAGAAAAAAGATACTTCCAGTAAGTACACCTGCTGCGTTTTACTCTGGAAGAGGTCTGAAACTGTCCTGGCAGCATTACCAGCTTAAATGGGGTTTTCTTCCCTTAGTATTGCCTGGAAAAGGCTTAGCAGCTGACTTAAGTGTTTGAGTACCAAATGCTTTGATTTCAGATCACTTCCATGTGTTTGTTGGGGATTTGAGTCCAGAAATTACAACAGAAGATATCAAATCAGCATTTGCCCCTTTTGGTAAAATATCGTAAGTATCATAATTAATATTATACTCAATAGTGACAGGCAAAATTGTGTATAATTAACCTGTATTAGAATTAAGATTTTCTTTCCCTAGTTAGTGTGATTTTTTTTTTGTTTGTTCCCTTATTTTTTATTAGTAGATGTTGTTGAAAATGTTAATGTCATTTTACTGTTTTGGGGTCTTGTTTTTATCTAATCCTCTGTATAATATGTTAAACATTTTAAGTGATTCTGTTTGTTATCTTTGAAGCAGATGTTTGGGTGGTAAAAACTATCATAAAGTTCAACTTTTTGTCAAATGTTTTCAATATGTGGTGGTTAAAGATAATGGGTTAACCAAAAATAAATGTGATTTATACTGTGTATTAAACTTTTTATAAGTGGGGGGAAATAGATAAATCCTTGGGTATATTGTGGTTAACTTGGAAATGTGTATGTTTAATTATAATGATAAATGTGTTTTACTATTTTAATGAAAAAGTAGTACTGTTATAATATTAAAATGTTTCAATGTCTGAGCCATAAATTTGGGATTAATTAGTAGTTTGTGGGGGGCGTTGTTTTTTCTGTGTTGTTTTTTTTGTTAGTGGTATTTTATTCTGCTAGTTACAACAAACTTTATGTTCAAATTTCACTGTATGTTATTTGATCAAACATTGGAAAATTAAAAGTGGTAATGATTCTATAAAATGTTTATCCTAATTTATCTTTTGATTAAGATCTGCTTATTTTGTGTATTTCCTGTAGATGTAAATTAAATGTTCTAATATTACTTTACAGGAATATGTTTCAACTAAGAACAACAACATTTTTCTGTGTATAATTTGTTGTTCTATAGATTTAATTTATTTGAAAGAAAGATTTAATTGTTAATTTTCTATTTTGATATTTGCTTTGCTTTTTAATCTTTAATGTGGTAAGTAGTACTGTTTTAAAAATCAGTATAACAAATAATACAGGTTGCTGTTTTTCAATCTTTATTAATACCTGAGACCTACAGTTTTTCTAAAGTCCAAGTCACAATTAAAAGTAATAGCATTCTGGTTATTTTGCAGAATTGCTCATAAGAATGGACAGGATCTTGAAGGCTAACTGCAAGGAACTGTGCACACTGGAACTCAGTTGTAGATTTTTTTCTCATTTCTATTTATTCTTATTATACATTATTTATATATACATATTTTAGTATTTACATTTTAACATTCTATATTCAGTGGAGTTCTATATTTCCAATCATTTTAACTTACTCACTAAAATTTCTGTGTAAATTTGTTGTTTTCGTACTGGTGTGCTTAGCATTGTTGTTAGTTTTTTATTCTCCTTTCTTAAATTTCTGAAAATGTCAATTTTTCAAAATTTACAGCTGCCCAAACTCCAAAATGATGATAGAGAATTGACCAAGAAAAATAAAGAAATCTGTTAACAGGCCATGTATGCCTTTTTAATTCCTATTTTTTCCTCTTTTTCAATTTTTTAATATTTTATATATTTTGTATCACTAGGCAGAAGACATTTAACTATTTAGCGATTGCATGGTAAAGTAGTTAGTATTGTTACAGTAATTTGTAGAGTCAGTGAACCTTGGAGGACACTAGCCAATAGAGTATTAGAGGAGGAAACTGTTGTTCCTGTTAATCTTCAGATTTGAGCCTTTAGTTTAGAAAGCACAGGCTGTGTGATTAGGTTGCATGTTTATTACATGTTTTTGTCCTGCTGCTTTTTTCTGACAGGTAAAGAAGCGTCAGGGAGAGTTCAGGGATGGCTGTAGTTAAATAGGGCTAACTGAGATTTTGTTTAAAAATGCTCACAATACAGTGTGTGTGGTTCCTTTTAGTTTTTATTTGGAGAATAACTCTTACTTCCCTCATTTAGCTGTGCTTCTTTTCACAGGGATGCCCGTGTAGTTAAAGACATGGCGACTGGAAAATCCAAAGGCTATGGTTTTGTCTCTTTTTATAACAAACTGGTACGTTCTTTTCAGCTCAACTTAAATTTAATACAGAATTTTGTTATTAATTAATCTGAAACTCAAATATGCTGAGATGTTAACCATGGACAGCTTTGGTGTAACTTTTTGTGTTACAGTGATAGAGTATAATTCACTCTCTTTCCACAAGTGTGGAAATAAACAGCTGGTTATAAAGGAGAGTATCAGAGCCGCCTTTGCGCGTTGGCGAGGGTGAGATGCAATGCGGAGGGCAGATTACATAAATGGAAATTGAAGTAATTCCTCTTGCTTTTGTTAAGAAAGAGGTACCAAGATATCTCAGCATTTGCATTTACTGTAACATCAGATAGTAAAGTGGGCTTTACTAGCATTTTAGAACCATTTCTAAATTCAACTTAAATTAGCTGCATTTTATTGAAGCAGTCAGATAAAGGATAGGAGTCATGTACTTTGCTTAGGTTCATTGAAAATTCCAGTTAATTCGTAGAGTTTAAACTCATTTTTATTGGCAGTTATTTTATAGTATTCTACAACAATGCAGAGATGTCTTCTGTTTTAAAGTTCTAATTACAGTTCTGTATTACAGTTCTAATCCATTGCTACTAGAACATATATTTTTGGGGGGTAGGTTATTTAGGCCATAGTATTATGGTCTAATATATACTCTTCGGTTAAAGTTTTTATATATTCTTCAGTAAAAGTTACATTACAAATAATCCATAAAATTAAGATACTTGAGAGGAAAAAAAACTGTCTTAATCTGCTTTCTGTGTATGTGTGTGTGTGTGTGTGTGTGTAATCAATGGGATTATGATGTTTTTCTTGCACATTTGAATTATGATAAATTTCTCTGATGCCTAACTGCTGTCCTGGTATTTTGAAACCTATAAATAATTATAGTTTTTATGAATCACTTGATTTAAATAATTTTTTTGTACTAGCTCAGTTTTGTTTAGGGTGCCTGCTAACTCCGTTTACTGATCAGATGTGCTGGATCCAACAGTGCCAGTATTTTGTGTCCTGTGACTGGGTGTATACACCATTATTTTCTGTTTGTAAGTGCTTTTTCTTTCTCCATAGGATGCAGAAAATGCAATCGTGCATATGGGAGGTCAGTGGCTGGGTGGTCGTCAAATCAGAACCAACTGGGCCACACGTAAACCACCTGCACCTAAAAGTACACAAGAAAGTAAGATATGTCTAACTGTATATGTTGAAATTATGGCTACTTTGCACAATCATGTATTAGTGTAGGTTTTTTTTTAGTGTAGTCTTAATTTCTTAAAAATTTCATTAGCATTGTAAGACTCATTTCATCTTGAGTATAATTGTCTGAAAATTATTGGGCTTTGAAATAAGTGTATTTGGAGCTGTGAACCAGCCGATATTGTAGATCAAATCACAGTATCAAGAAAAAATTCCATTTTTCCCCAAATGGGGCATATCTTACTAAAATATAGCAGTTGGGTTTATGACACTGTATAGCCATCAACATTCTTGTCCTCTGTGTGCGTATAGATAACACTAAGCAGCTGAGATTTGAAGATGTAGTAAACCAGTCAAGTCCAAAAAATTGTACTGTGTACTGTGGAGGAATCGCTTCTGGGTTAACAGGTATAGTGTTTGGTTTTCTGACCTCCTCCTTTGTGGAGCTTCTTCACCATTGGGACCAATTTCATGATCAACGTGAACCTTAAGTCATCTTTTTGTATGTTTTTGTTTTCCAGATCAACTTATGAGACAAACATTCTCACCATTTGGACAAATCATGGAAATAAGAGTTTTTCCGGAGAAGGGCTACTCATTTGTCAGGTAAAAGTTTCCTTGCCATACTGTCACTCTGACACGTGATCCCTTCCTTTCGATGGTGTTGGTTGACCCCCAGGGATCAGAGTTTGTTTTGATGGTACTTCTGTGCAATGCAGAACTTCAAACTACCTACGTAATGTGCTGTAGGGTGCTGGTACCAAGGTGGTGCCCGTAAACTAATGAGTGGCTATTGTTTATTGTGTTAAGTTCTTTAAAAAAAATAAGACACACCAAAAAACCTTACTTTTTTTCTCTTAGATTTTCAACCCATGAGAGTGCAGCCCATGCCATTGTCTCGGTGAACGGCACTACGATCGAAGGACATGTTGTTAAATGCTATTGGGGTAAAGAATCTCCTGATATGACTAAAAACTTCCAACAGGTAATTCGATTTTTCACAGCACTTTTTACGTTTTCTATCTTACATGTCTACATAAATGCTTTAGAAACTGTGAAACAAAAAAATTAGGCATATTATCTGCTTTCAGTTGATTTTATTAATGCTATTTCAAAAGTGATTATTTTGTGGTATTAACTGAATCTTAATACTTTCTTTTCGCAGGTGTCACCACCCCAATAAACTTAGACAATGATAAATAACAGAGTCCTATTCACATAAGGGTGCTTAGTTTTTCTCTTCCTTGTCTCCCACTTTCTTCAAATACTGTGTTCTTACTTGTTCCCTAAAACAGCAATTTGCTTTGTCCTAGGTCGACTACAGTCAGTGGGGCCAGTGGAGCCAAGTCTATGGAAACCCACAACAGTACGGGCAGTATATGGCGAACGGGTGGCAGGTACCGCCTTACGGGGTGTATGGGCAGCCGTGGAATCAACAAGGATTTGGAGTAGAGTAAGTTTGGGGTTTTCCGGTGTAAAAACAGATACGGTCTGACGAGAAATAAAAAAGGGTGTTTTCCTAGGGGGGATCTATTTAAATTAAACACAGTGAACTTTTTGGGATTATAAGCATTTTAGAAATCTTATGAAAAATGATTCTTGATGCCAAATTTGTTTCTTACTACCTAGGTGAAAAGAGAGGGTGGGGTAATGTTCGGCGTGTCCTGCTGCTACCTCTCCATAAGCAGTTGGTAGAATTTGATTTAATGTCTAGATAAGTTCAGAAATTTAATGATTTTTATCTGTTGGCTTGTGTGAGGAGTCTGAGAGAGTTCCCTGATTCAAAAAAAAAAAGCTCGCTTCCCTGGCCGGGTTGCCCAGTTGGTTAGAGCATGGTCCCTGTGTGCCAAGGTTGCAGCTTTGACACCCAGTCCGGGCACATACAAGAACCAACCATTGAATGCGTAAAGAAGTGCAACAACAAATAGCTGTCTCTCTCTCGCTCTCTCTAACAATAAATACACGAAATTTTTTAAAAGAACTTTTTTTCTTAGTTGCTAGAGTGGGCTGGTCCCTTGTACTTTTATCCCCATAGGTCAGCCCACTCGTTCCCTCTACCCTCTCTTTCCAACATGAAATTGTATTTTTAAAATTTCTTGTAATTTTATATTATGTGCCAGGTAGATGATGTGTTGAATCATTTTGTCATATTTTTAAAAATTAGTTTTGAGATACTCTTCAGAGAAGTCATGTATTGTGGTTATTAACAAAAATTTAAGACCAGTATTATAATATATATTCTACATATATGGCTATGCTTTTTTTTCACTCTTTATTATAGGTTTGTTGATTTCTTGTCTATTCTATGATTTTACTCTGCTTGATTTTTACGTGAATGTATAGATAATTTTTCCTTTGTGTTTGCTGAAGATTTTCTTTTTTCCTTTCCAAGTCAATCACCTTCTGCTGCGTGGATGGGTGGATTTGGTGCTCAGCCTCCCCAAGGACAAGCCCCTCCTCCCCCCGTAATACCTCCTCCCAACCAAGCTGGGTACGGTATGGCAAGTTACCAAACGCAGTGAGCGGGGACTCGAGACACAGCTGTGATTCACGATAGCTTCAGTTTCCTGGGACTCTCAGAAGACATGGAAGTAGACATCGGAAAATGGAAATATTTATTTTAAAAATTGAAATGTTTGGAACCTTTAGCACAGCTTTGCTTTGGTGAAGGACATGTGTCTTCTAGTTCTGCCTTTTTAAGTTTTTGTTCATGATGGATATGAACATGATTTTTCTTTGTGTACAAAAACTAAAATAAAGTCAATAAAGACAATTCTGACTACAAATTTTGATATACTAGGAAAATGGGTAATACATTTTGATTATTAGATACTATTCCATTTTTATCTTGCTGTTCAGTATTTTAACTCACTGTTTTTAAAAGAGCGAAAAAAGGGAGGATCGTGAACAACTGGGAATCACATATAAGTTCATCCTGAACCTTGGTATTCCCCTCCCCTCCCCTGAGGTGGACCACATTTGAAGTCAGCAGGAAAAAAAATGCTATTGAGAAGAAATGCGTGGTTTTGGAGTCGCTTTGGAGGAAGTACTTTATGCTTAAAGAAACTGAAGCCAGACGGATAAAGAAATTTTGCAACCTAAATAAGAAACAGCACTGAGTTACTTGAGCAAATATTGGTGGTCCACATTAAGACATATATTTTTAAGAATTTAAGAAGTGTTAATTATTAAAACTGTAGTAAATTACATTTCATTTTGGGGGGGAAATTTCAAGTATGGTGTTTGTATTAAAGTCAGACATTCATACTTGTGCTTTTACATGAAGTTTAAATGATACACATTGTAAATATTAACTACGGTGTTTAAAAAGCATGCTTCACCATAGAAGTAGCAATGTAATTATTCGAAGTAACACAACACAGTCCACTGCATTGAATGCAGTGGATTGATGAGAATGTTTAAGACTGACGTTTCCAAGGTTGGCTACTATGTAAAATTAAAATTATACAAATTACTATACAGAAAAAGCCTTAATTTTAATTTCATACAAATCTTTGATGCATCAGTACATTTTAAAATGTCATTGGAAATTAGATTTTTTCTTTTCATTTTTTTCCTTTGCTTTACATCACTTGGTATGTAAATACCTTGATTAAAACCTTATAAACTATTTCAAGATTCCTATAAATTGTATAATACAAGTGTTTTTTAAAAATCTTGGGGTGTTTTTTAAAATTAGATATATTTTGCCCAAGAATTTTTTAAATAAGATTGCTAAAACATTAGACCATTCAGTGTACCAATTTGTAATTGGATATTCAGCTTAAATAGTACATGGAGCTGTGACTTTTATTTTTAATTAAATGGCTTTCCTTGTGTGGGTGGCGTGCATGGGGTGACAAGCCTGGACAGAGGCAGAGCTGGGTGAGTGCAGAGTTCCTAAATGAGTCAGTTGGGTAGGTACGATTGGAGTTTGCCTCTGAGGTGTTTTTCAGACTATGTGGATAAAATCTGCCTCAAATTTTTATCGTACTAGGAATGTAAAAGAGAAAATCCTGTGTATTTGAATTCTGGCAGCTAGGGGGTGCAAGTGTGTAGCAGTATCTGTAAAGTGTCTTGAGGCCTATGCACAAAAATGAGAAAACTTCACAGTTAAGTAGTAAATTGCAAGTAATACCCGCAGATTACTGCTTAAACTTATGTCTTACAGTTTGCTTTGGAATGATGATGGTTGTATAAATTGGTAACTACAGTAATTTTGGTATTTTCCTTCTTCCCCCATTTAGAAATACAGCCAAATGTTCTTAAAGCTGAGAGTGAGCGGAGTTGGGAGTCCGTCCGAGGGCCGGTTTTCTATGGCACGTTAGTGTTAGCTGCAGCAGCCTCTTCTGTTATAAAGTTGCCCCTTACTACTTCTCTCCCTGGTCAGTGTCTTTGGGGGTGTTGTGGAAAAGTTCTATTTTATAAGGAAAACACTCCTATCAATTATGCCTCCTAGTTAAAAATTTCTTGAATACATGTGAAACTTGAACAATTAAAGACGTTTTTTTAATATATTGATAAAAGCCTATTAAATTCTCAGTTTGCCTTTTTCGGTCTGCCAGTAAATTGAGTGGCTTATTGCGATAACAGCTAAATACAGCTACAGTGTTTCCTAGTTGTACATTCTGTGAGTTAATAAAAGAATGAGGACTGATTGTAGTGCCGTAGTAAACATATGAAGTGTCCTTTGTCTTAATCTGAAAGAACACGATTTCATGATCAGTTAAGTTAATGGAAGTATCTCAGTGAATGGGTTTAAAAAAAAACACCGTGAATCTACTTACCCAAGTGAAATGCACCATTTATTTTTTATTGCATTTTTCCATTACCACTCACTCCCTTTTCCCCTGCGGTCACCACACTTGTCCTTGTCCGTGAGTCCCCACTCCTTTTCGAAATGCCCCGGTTTAGAATACAACTGTCGAGCTAGCGGACTGGTAACAGTGAAGTCCGTGCTCTCGGTCTGACTTGAGCCCAATAATCATTGCCTTTTCCACGCTCATTTAGAGCAGCAGAGATTCTCTGGTGTGCAAGATATGTCTCGTATTTTGTAACTATTCCGAGATGGGTTTCAGTGATGTATCTTTGACTGCCGTGTTTAATAAGTCTCTACTAGTATTTCTCCACGTGGCATTCGCTCTTGATGTTGGTGTCTGCTGGCAGTGAGAGGCTAAATGACTGGCCAACTTAAGCCAAAGCTGTAAACCATAGTTGAAGTAAGTCTTTCAATAAAGACTAGACTGT
The DNA here is from genome assembly GCF_014824575.4 of Sturnira hondurensis. Lineage (NCBI taxonomy): Eukaryota > Metazoa > Chordata > Mammalia > Chiroptera > Phyllostomidae > Sturnira > Sturnira hondurensis. Next base: position 2,119,030 of record NW_028083884.1, read on the forward strand.
ATGATAAGTGCCCTTTTCTTAGTGTCATTTATTATGTAATTATTCCTTCCAGGCTGCCATGAAATAAGCAATTTTACTAGGAAGGTATGTGGAGTACACATTTTCAGGACCTCTTTCTGTGTTTTATATAAGCATTAGAAGTCCATTAGCTTATTAGTCCCTGACCGGCGTGGCTCAGTGAGTTGGACATTGACCCGAAAAGCAAAAAGGTCGAATACAGGTTTGGTTCCAGTCCAGGCACGTGCCTGGGTTGCAGGCCAGGTCCCTGGGTGGGGCCCTGCAAGAGGCAACTGACAGCTGTTTCTCTCCCTCCCTCTCTCCCTCCCTCCCCCTCCGAAAATCAATAATAAAAAAACGAAATCTTAAAGCTTTAAAAATGCATTAGCTTTGTTGAAGTAAAAATTTCTAGATATGGAATAGAAACTTACATCCTTCTGGAAATGTGTGCTTGTTGAATATTAATATAGTAAAAACCTCAATTTAGAGTCCACAAATGGAAAACATTATTTCATTCTGCCTAGGTTGATCCTTAGTAGCGAGTAAAGATTACATTTGACAAATAAGAGTTTAGTAAATTATTTAGACCTTTTTATGGCAGGTATGCCCAATTAAAATCTCACCTATTAATTTAAAGTCAGCAGTTGGGCCCTGGCTGGTGTGGGTGAGTGGACTGTGCTGGCCTGCAAACCAAAAGTTGCCAGTTCGGTTTCCAGTCAGGCCATGTGCCTGGGTTGCAGGCCAGGTCCCCAGTTGGGGGCCTGCCAGAGGCAGCAGATAGATGTATCTCTCACACATCAATGTTTTCCCCCTCGCTTTTCTTCTAAAAATAAATAAAATCTTTTTAAAAATAGCATTTGGGCTTCTATTTGGCAGTATATTAAACATTGAACTTGCATTTTTAGTATGCGTTAGGAAGAAAAGAATGACTTAGGTTTTTACTAATAATTTATGTAACCCTTAAATGGTCCAAATGGGCAAGTTTTGTTAAATATAAATTCTATTGTATAGTAATAAAATGTCCTACTTAATTGTGTTCAAATAGGTTAATATGAATTAGATGGTTATATGCTATTTTTTAAAGATTTTATTTATTTATCTTTAGAGAGGAAGGGAAGGTGAGAAGGAGAGAAATATCAATGTATGGATTCCTCTCGTGCATCCCCTGCTGGGAACTGGCCTGCAACTCAGGCATGTGTCCTGACTGGGAATCGAACCGCGATCGTGTGGTTCGCAGGCCTGCGCTCAATCCACTGAGCTACACCAGCCAGGGCAGGTTATATGCTATTTTTAAACAAAAATAGAATGTGAATAATTATGACTTCAAAATATGTGTTCTTCCCAATTGTATAGTATTTAAATACTAAAGTAATACGAAACCCGGGCTTCTTAAACTGAGTCTGTTTTTGAAAATTAATGCAGATAGGCTAGAAATTAATTCACAGGGCCCATTGTGTAAATATCTCTGAGGGACAAGAATGACTTGGTTTCAGACTTGCCTAAATGTGAAGGAAGTTCAATTTCTATTTAGGAAATAGAGAAGGGCGAAAATAAATAATATTTATCTTAGGCAAACAAAGGGGAGGGGGCACTAACAGTAATTGACCTTTGGTCAAGTTTGGCTTTTGTTCAAGAGGAGAGAAACCCACACAACGCTTGTAGTTTGGTTTTTACACAAAAATGTCAGAGTAATGGTTGATTAAAGGTGTGTATCTAATGATTTCCTTAATATTCTAACTCAGTTGTAACACATAAACTAAATTTTAACTTTTCCAAATGCTGTTGGTTTTTTTTAAATTTAATTGACTAACCGTTGCGTCTCTAAGCTATCCTCTGGAAAAGGGACCCGCGTCCACTGTCAGCATCCTGACATCAGCTTGGGAAGTTGACCAGACACAACTAAAACAAGTGTGTTGGGTAGCTGTACACGACTAAGACCGAAGTGTGTTGGGTAGCTGTACACAACTAAAACAAGTGTGTTGGGTAGCTGTACACGACTAAGACTGAAGTGTGTTGGGTAGCTGTACACAACTAAAACAGGTGTGTTGAATAGCTGTACATGACTAAAACAGGTGTGTTGAGTAGCTGTACACGACTAAGACCAAAGTGTGTTGGGTAGCTGTACATGACTAGGACTGAAGTGTGTTGGGTAGCTGTACACGACTGGGACTGAAGTGTGTTGGGTAGCTGTACACAACTAGGACTGAAGTGTGTTGGGTAGCTGTACACGACTAAGACTGAAGTGTGTTGGGTAGCTGTACACAACTAAAACAGGTGTGTTGAATAGCTGTACACAACTAAGACCAAAGTGTGTTGGGTAGCTGTACACGACTGGGACTGAAGTGTGTTGGGTAGCTGTACATGACTGGGACTGAAGTGTGTTGGATAACTGTACACGACTAAGACCGAAGTGTGTTGGATAGCTGTTGCAGGAGAGCCAGGATGATTGTGTGTTGAAAAGGAATCTGTCCATTTGTTGGTTTTGCAGCCGGGCTTAGCTTGCCTGTGGACTCCGCTTCGTTCTTGTGAACTGACGAAGAGTGTGCAGAGAGTCTGGTGGTCAGGTAGCACTGTAGAATTGCATTTTTAAGGTAAATCAGATTTTGTCACACACCTTACTTGTCCAACTGATTTTTTTAAAAAAATTGTTTGTTTTAGGTTTCTGTATCTTCTTTTTTTCCTTGGGTCTTGGTATACCAATGAAGAGAAGTCCTAGACCTTCTGGACAAAATGGGCATGAAATATGTAGCCACATGCAACTATGCCTGTTCAGAGGATTGATACTAATATTGTATAAATTTCAGATTTTTACAGTTCATGTAACTGATTGAGTTATGAGTTGAATTGTTCAATTCATGATTTGGATGTGATTTATATGATTGCCTTTGCTCACAAAAAATAGCTTTGCTAACGTAAAGTTAATTCATAAGTCTTAAGAGAGCTAAACAAAATGAGAATGCCCACTAAATAAATTTTAGTTTGCTTCTTGTCACAGAAAGATTTTTAGTGTATTTCTTTCGGCTTGAAGGTTATATGTTAGCGTATGGCCTAGATAAATCCATGCAAATCTTATCAAGAAGACTAGGAGACTTACCAAGTTTCTGAAAATAAAATATTACAGACATCTTTGCTTTACTTACAGGCCCTGATCATTTTTATTCAGTTTCCTTAAGATGCATTTTTATCAGTGTATCTCCTTGTGTATTAGAATCCCGGGCAAATGCTGCTCTTTCAAAATGCTACCTTTGAGCATTTTCAGTAAAAGGATGCAATTAGGATTTCTGTCAAAATCCACTTTTAGTTTATGAAAGCCAGGACTTCATTTACTTTTTTAAAGGGACAAGCTCATTCCCAGGTTACTTTCTTTTATGTCTTAGGTCATGTCAGTCTCCCTCCATCAGAATGTAAGCTCCGTGGGGGCAGGGACTTCCTTTCGGTAACTGCATAAACCTTAGGACGTAAATTACACATTGCCAGTACTCAGCACATATGCTGAAGGTGCTCGATAAATGTTGAACGCGTGCTTACCTGTGATTGAGGAAGTGAAAGGCCCGTGTGTATTTCAGTCTCCCTTGGAAACCAGAACACCAGTTACTTACTGGTCTACTTCGGCAGAACTTGACTCAGAATTGACTAAGTGGGTGCTTGTTAAAATGCAGATTGTGAGGCCACAGCTACATAGTTGTGGTTGAAGGTGGTCTGAAATAAAATTGATAGGGGCTCCTTTTCCCCTCTTCTAGCTCTGGTCAGGCATTAAAAAAAAAAACACCAAACCTGTTGGCCATGGTCACACATTTTCCAGAAAATGAGTGTTTGGGAGTTCACGATCTCTGCAGTTGCTACCGAGTAGAGTTTGTCGAACATCTTCCAGAGGGGAACAGGGCACACTCCTAATGGTAATGCACCAGGGCGCACTGTAAGAACCACAGCTGCCCCTGCACACACTCTTCAGGAACTCAGGTGAGACTAGACCACGGTGCTGGCTTGCGTGGGGAGGGCTGTGCTTTAGGAGGAGGAGCTGCCGGCGAGGCAGAATCGGATTCCTGGGCAGGCAGCATCTGCGTATAACAGACAACTTGGAAATAGCCATGGGAAGTGACGGTTAAGATTCTTGAAGTGGCGTTTATATTTATAGCACATAGACACTGAAAGTCTGTGCTTCAGCACATTTACTGAAACTGCTTAGAATAGAAGGAACTTTCTTAATTGTTTAAGTGAGAATTAAGACGACTTAGAAAAGACTTGTAGCCGCAAGTAGTAATTTGGACAGTTGGTCTTTCATCGTGTGGTCTCCCCACGTGAGTGCACAATTAAAACAGTGCATTATTTAAAGTGTGCTTTGCCTGTCTGTGAAAAAGGCTCTGTGTTTCTGAAGGCCTTAGGTTCCACAGTCGTCGTTTGCTTGGGCCGTTAAGTGTGCCGTGAATCTAGTTGTGTCGTCATTGTGAAATGCAAAGGTTTTGAATTCTAATATATCTGGAAATTACTTGCATCTACTCTTAGGTGTTTATGACCTTACTCAAACTTATTGTCTCTTTCAAGCAAATGCTTTGTTTGACATTAAATTTGGTGATGACTTCATTGCACTCACTGGACTGCAAAAACAGAAACAACAAAAACCCAAGCCACATCAGTTTGTAGATCTTGTCCTCACCTGCTCCCTGTTCCTGCCTGGGCTGAACCGCCATCATCCATCCACACAACTTCAGTAGCTGTCTGCCTGGCCTAGAGTTTCCAAAATTACAGTGTGACCCAGAAAAGTACACATAGAAGGTCTGTCCAAAAGGTGGCTGGCCATGTGATACGAAAAAGAGACATTTATTGAAGGAGATACGAGATACAAGAAATACTGTACACAGGACAAGGACGCCTCAGTCCCCTTCAAAGCGGGCACCTTGGGACCTTGGGACCTCACACAGTTTTCCCAGTCCCCATCAGCTGCCCTGTTCTAGTTGCCTGAATCTCATCGACAGTCTAAAATCTCTTCCCTTTCAAAGGTGATTTTAGTTTTGGGAGAAGCCAGAAGTGGCAGGGTGCCAAATCTGGGCTGTAGAGGGACTGAGTCACCTTGGTGATGTGATGTTTTGCAAAAAAACTCTGCATGAGACACGATGCGTGAGCTGATGTGATGAAGCTGCCAATCCCCAGTTGCCTGTAGCTACGGCCTTCTGAATCATCTGGGTAGTTTCCATGGAGAAATGTTCAAGCTTCATGCAAAATTTGAAGCAGATTTGTTGCTCAACTCAGTCATTTTGAATGCGACAGCCACATAGTCCACATGCTCACTCAATGGCATCTCCCGCCCCCGCTGACTAGTACAGTGAAGTCTTAAGTGTTCACGCATGTATGTGCATTCCAGTCCCCTTGGCTGCCAGGTTACATCGATGTCATGCAAACCATTCTCGTATCAACAATGGCTGGACTTTCTGGACAGACCGTGTATATACCACACAACTCTGAATTTTCACAAAGTGGACATACTCATGCCATGGCACCAAGGTTGGGAAACAGGCCTTTACTGGCACCCCAAGACCTTCATGTTCTTTTCTAGTCTCTAACTTCCACTCTCTCCTTAAATACCAGCATGCCTTCCATGACCATAGATGAGTTTGCATATTTATGAACTACATAAATGTGGAACTCACTAGTGTACAGGTGTGGGCAGAAGGAAGTTTACAATTAGTAATACAAGAATAAACAGTTTCCCGTAAACCTACTTTTGCTTGCCCCTGTATATTCTTTTTTTTTAAGTGGAGTTGGTTTGTTGTTGTTTTTTTTTTAAGATTTTATTTATTTTTAGAGAGAAGGGAAGGAAGGGAGAGGAACAGTGATCCATTGCCTCTCACATGCCCTCATCTGGGGACCTGCCCGCAACCCAGGCACATGACCTGACTGGGAATGGAACTGGCGACCTTTCGGTTCACAGGCCGCACTCCATCCACTGAGCCACGCCAGCCAGGGTGAGCTTCTTTTGTATCTGATAGCTGGGCTTCCTGTTGCATATGGCTAAGTTTCTCAGTGCTGCAGCATTGCGATGTGCCCCAGTTCATCCAGTCTACTCTTCATTAAACACTTGGATTTCCACTGGGGAGTTCCAAGCATAGTGCTGTAATGACTTTGTATAAATGTTCTGGGGAACATATACACACTTTTTGGTTGAGGGTACACCGAGGGACGCAACTCCAGGGGATGGGGTACGTGCCTGATGATCGGTTTGAGTAGGTGTCACCCAGCAACTTCCCAAAGTGGCCGCCTTGGCTTGCACTTGGAATGAGGCATGTGAACACTCCAGTTCCTCCCCACATTGCCAACACTAGATATTATCAGTTTTTTTTAAAAAAAAACTATTTATTTCTAGAGAGAGGAGAAGGGAAGGAGAAGAGAGGGAGAGAAACATGAATGTGTGGTTGCTCTTGCGTGTCCCCTACTGGGGACCTGGCCTGCTACCCAGGCAGGTGCCCTGACAGGAAATCGAACCAGCGACTCTTTGGTTCACAGGCCAGTGCTCAATCCACTGAGCCACATAAACCAGAGCCAGATATTATCAGTCTTTATCACTTAACTCTTCTGCTATCTATATCTTACCTACTTTCTTAACCCTTCTAGTCTTTTCTATACAATAGCCAGAGTGACTTTAATTTTATGTAGGTAATTCTTAAGCATGATGCAAAATTAAAAAAGAAACAAACAAGATAGACAATTAAAAAAATTGTTCCTGCCACTCCTCTCTCCTAACCTTCGATTCCATCTAAAGAGGACCCAGCGTGAACCGGTGGCCTGTATGTGCCCAGGGATGCCCATTTCCATATGAGCATCCTCCCTTGTTCTGAGAACTGATAGCATGTCGCAGACACTGGTCTGTACCTTTCTGTATCCACTGAATAAATCTTAGAGGCTGTTCTGTAACAATAGCTCCAAGTGCCTCCGTAACTCCCTGTTGCACTTAGCAGTAAGTCCCAGGTTTCTTACGGCTTTGTAAAGCCCTGCACAGCCGGGTGCCTGCCTACACGTCTAGCCTTTTCCCCATCTTTCTCTTTGTCAGCAAGCTCCAGACATTCCCTCATTGAGCTCTCCTGCCTCAGAGCCCTTGCAAATGCCTTCTTAAGCTAGAAAGCTCTTGCACCACCATCTACCTCGCCATTTTCTCCATAAAAGTCTTCCTGACTCGGATCCTCCCCACATCTAATTTAAGGGTCCCCAGTTATACTTTTATTATCTCTTTTTTTATGGTCTTTGAAATGATAGAATACTTATGTGTTTATTTAATTAATGATGTGCTACCAGTTTATAAATTCCCCGGGGTAGCGGTTTTGTCTCCCATATACCATTCTCACAGTGTCTCTACATTAGGTGCTTAATGAACACTTGCTGACTGAGTGAGTTCCTGCGAGGTAAATTTGCAAACTGTTCTTCCAAAAGGGCTTCATGGCAAATAATAAAGGAGGACTGGGTGCATTGGGTGCACAATTGGAGGACTAGGTGCATTGGGTGCACAATTGGAGGCACTGGGTGCAGCGGTCCGGTCACGTCTGTTAGAGTAAGCGCAGTGCATTGACAAAGGAAGCAGTACAGGTCATTGCATTTTTCAAGGCACAGTTGCCACACCTTCCGCCTTGCTGCTTAGGTGTCTCCCAAGGTCAAGGGGGCCACCGAGAGCTTCCTGTGGCCGCCACATGTCTACTGCTGGGGATGGGAGCCTATCTTCAGGTTAAAAAAATTTAGTTTCTGGGAACAGTGATGTAGTCAAACCATATATATATATTTAATTATTTGACAAATTTTAGACAATTGTTTCTACTTTCCCCCCAATTTTTAGTAACTTAAATTAAAAACCATACTGTGGATATAAACAGTGAGCAAAAGTAGGTTTGGAGTTGTATGGAAAAATATATAATACAAGAATAAACTTTTGCTTACTCACAAATGTAAACCTACTTTTGCCCACCCCTGTACTTATTTTTATCCAAAAGAAAAAAGCAAACCAGGAAATAATTGGTGTTGGTGAGGACATGGAGAAATTAGAACTCTGTGTGCTATTGGTGGGATGGCTAAATGGTGCTACTGTTTTGAAAAGCAATATGGAGGTTCTTCAAACAACTAAAAACAGAATCCCCATAGGATCCGGCAATTGCCCTCCTGGATGTAAACACAAAAGAACTGAAAGCAGATAGTGGTAGATCCGTGGTCATAGCGGCCCTATTCACAGTAGCCAAGAGGCAGAAGCAACTCAAATGTCTACTGACAAATAAACAAAATGTACATGCAAACAATAGATTATTCACTCAGCCTTAAAAGGAAGGAAATTCCAAGACAGCTATACTTTGATGAACCTTGAAGACATTATGCTAAGTGAAATAAGCAAGTCACACAAAAAGATGAATGCCAATATGATTCCACTTCCACGAAGTGTCCAAAGCAGTCAGATTCACTGAGACAGAAGAAATGAGAGTGGTGGCCTGTCCTGGGCTGGGCGAGGGGGAGGGAAGTGTTGGAGGGGTATAGTTTCAGCTCCGCAAGATGAAAATGTCCTAGAGACATTTCACAACAACGTGAATGCATGTAACCCTATGGAACTGTGCACTGAGAAGTGGCTAAGATGGTAAGTTTTATGTCATGCGTTTTCAGCACAGTAAAGTATATCGTTTTTTATTGTATAGATCACGTTGAAAAATGAACAGGAGAATCACTACTGCCTGGACCGAGACCCTGTTTTCCTCTCCCGTGGCCACTGCTCCCCAAATACTTATTTTCTCTGACAGATTTAGAGAGTCTGGGTAAATGCGCCCGGGTTTCTTTTAGTTAGGCGACCGTTCTCCGCCAGTTTTCCTCCCGAGAAACAGCGCTCTCCCACACCTCTCTGCCTCATCAAGTGTCCGCTTTACATCAAGTGTCCGGAACCGAGTTATTGAAGACATTCGGGAGTTACGTCTCAGCTAGTCATCAGCCTACTAGTGTTTCCAGTTGACTCAAATTGCCTTAAGATAGTTTTAATCTAGCATGGGAGGTAATAAAGGTTAACCTTTATTATTATTTTTATTAGTGACAGAAATGGCAAAGGCCAGTCATGATGTCTGTATTAATCTGCTTGAGCTACCATAACCATATACCACAGACCAGGTGGCTCCAACAACTGAAAATTGTTCTCTTGCCATTCTCGGGGCTGGAAGTTCAAGATCGCGGTGTGGGCAGGTTTGCTTGTGATGAGGCCTCTTTCCTTGGCTTGTTGTTGGCCGCCTTCTCACCAGGTCCCCACACAGTCTCCTCTGCATGCACACCCCCGGTGTCTCTGATCTTCGGGGATTTCTAATCTAACGGCGCTCAAGTATTAAACATGGAGAAATAAGGTAGATCATCAGCCTCAGCAACGCTAGGAGGTTTTACCCGCCTGTGAAAGCGCAGATTATGGCCTATGAAGTCACGAATGGCATGTTTGTACTTGGAGAACTTACTGCTACATATGTGAAGAGTGAAAAAACTGGTGACCCTGACTAAAAAGGGCAGAGAGAGTGGTGGGTGAGAACAGACTCGGCCCCAGTGGGAACGGTTGTTTGAGGCTGTAGATAGTGCCTGGCAACAGATGCTACCTGTATCTATAAATGCCTTCAAAATACGGACCGGACCCAGCGTGGCCCCTGATAGCCTATCATGCACATGTGGGGGATTTACGTTGTTGAGGAGAGTGTCCTGGCGTCTATGACTGGAAGCACGGGCCACCAAATACCATTAATGGACCCTCTCGTCTGTATCAGTGGAGATCACCGGATGATCCTGCTAACCGGAAAGTGTGCTGTTCGCTTCCCCATAGAGGTAACTCCTTTTCAGGGAAACATCTCTGGGCTTCAAACTTCAGGACTGACTGTGGCCAGGTCTCTGGAATTCATGCCGACTCGTGAGAGATGTGCACTGTACAGACGGCTCCAAAGTGCGTCCATCAGCTGCTGTGCCAACAGCCTTTGCTGCTCTGCAGCTGCTTGCAAACTGATTTAAACACGTGCATCTGTTTAGATGCACACACAGGCATGCCTACATGTGCACATACACACACCTGCTCATGTGCATATACACGTATGTACATAGACGCACGGGCATTTTTTTTACCCTAAGTATCTTCAAAATCTGAGTTATGGCTTTGTGTATTATTTTAGCTTTAAAAAAAATTCCTCTGGCATGCAAAAATTCCCATGTAATATTCCTTGAACACCTGATAAAAATATCAAACTTGTGAGCAGAGCCAAAGTCCATTTGCTGAGAATTTAATCGACGCGTATTTAGGAAATAGTGAATTAGGCAAATTTCCATCTGGCTAAAATTTAAGCAAGAACTAATTGATTTGCAGTCCCTGCCTTTTTGTTGGATGATTTTTAAAATACATTCACTACTTTTTTTTTACTTATTTTCTATAACTACATGTACAGTGGGTATAAAATATCTTTTAGGTGCAATTTTGTGGCCGATCAGAAGGTAGTTGGAAGTCAGAAATGGGAATATTTTAATAAACGATCTTTCTCCCTTTCTAAAAAAGATTTTTTTTATTTATTCTAGAGAGAGGGGAAGGGAGGAAAAAAAGGGAGAGAAATATCAACGTGCAGAAGAAACATGGATCAGTCGCCTGTTGCCTCTCACTCGACCCCATCCTGGGACCCGGCCCACAACCCAGACATGTGCCTGGACCAGGAATCGAACCAGAGGGCATGCTTCCGCTTTGCTGGACGATGCCCAGCCCACTGAGCCACACTGGTCAGGGAACAATCTCCCTTTTGAAGATTGCTTTCTATTTCTTGGCTGGGCTTTATGATTTTAAAAAACATTTTAGAGTTGTAGAGATTGGTTTATAAACATAAATGCATAACCAGAAAATGTTTCAACAAAAAACAATAACATTTTATGGTTTTAAATATCTATTAAAATACTAAAAGGGCTTACTGAAATCTGTCGTGATGAATTCACAAAATGTCTCTTGAGTAGTAATGAGTATTCGTAAGTGTGTTATATGATGGCCATAAACTTTAGCGGCCTACCCTACTGCTTTTGAAAAGTGAATCTCTGTTACTCATGCCAGTTTTCATGTATCAAACTTGTGAAAAGTGTGTTCGCCCTAAAAAGTAGTCATCCACAATCCTCTTCCCAGATGCCGATTCTCGGAAGCCCTTTCTGGGCGTGGGATAGAAGCCACAGCGGTGCAGGGCCCTCGGTGTTAGCCCCGTGTCTCCTGTCCGCCCCAGCAGCGCTTTGGATCCATCACCCGCCTCCCTCTGCCTGTTCTCTTCGAAGACCTTTGGGAAGTTTCCAAAAGCCAGTTAGGTCTACAAGATATTGTTCACTATAAGAACTGCCCAGGAGACGATGACATTCCAAGGAAGTTTTTAAAAGGTCTGGGCACTGGTGGCCACCTCTTGGCTGGGTGGGGTCTGTGTGGTCACACTGGACAGGCCAGCACTTCGTGGGAGGCGAGTGTCACAGTGTGGTTGTGCAAAACACCCAAACAGTGTTACAATGTTATGGCAATGCCTTGTACATGTGCGTGTCCATAAGCGTGCACAAACAAACTTTTTTTTCTTGCTTTTCAGAGGACATTTCTCTATCTAGATTTGAAGGAAGACCCTGGTTAAGATTCTTAGAAATGCCAAACCCTTTCCTCCTCTGACATTTAGAAATATTACAGGGGAACAGTGTTACAAAGTAGACACCTGGAACACTGATGTTTTTAAAAATCATTTTTTGTGGGGGCTTGGCAGCTGTGTAAAAAGCACTGGGAGCCAAGTGACCTGACTTTGTCACTTGTGCCCATGGCACTGAGCAGTTCCCAGACTTCCCTGAGACTCATTTTCTACGTCTGTGCATTCCTGTGTCACAAGGTTCAGTGAAGACCACATGAAAGTACGTACAAACGTGCCTTTTAATCCACGCAGACCACAGCATTGCTGCTGTAGGTGTTCCCTCTAGGAGGGGGATTACAACCCTCTGAGGGGTTGTTAAATGAGATCAGGATTGAAATAGCTCTTAGACCCTGGCTGGTGTGGCTCTGGGGATTGAATGCTGGCCTGAGAACCAGAGGGTTGCCAGTTCAATTCCCAGTCAGGGCCCACGCCTGGGTTGAGGGCCAGGTCCCCAATAGGGGGTATGCAAGAGGCAACCACACACTGATGTTTCTCTCCCTCTCTTTCTCCCTCCCTTCCCCTCTCTCTAAAAGTAAAGAAATAAAATCTTTTTTTTAAAAAAAGCCACGAGGCATGGTAAAATAGCCAAGGGAGTAAGCGTGCAAGAGAAGAGTCCCAAAGACTGCATGTGTTGTGCCCACCTTTAAAAGGAGAGGGAGGTGGCAGAGAGGACAGCAAATGTGACAAGGAAAACTAGGAGGGCGTGGCATCCTAGAAGCTGAAGGAAGAAAGTGGTTCCAGATGGAGGGAATGTCCCTGCCTGACAGTGGGCCCGCGGAGATAGGGACAGAGCTGGCTGCCCCAGGTGAGGCACTGTGACCTTGCAAGAGCAACTCAGAGGGGTCGGGGAGGGGGCGGTGTGGGGGCAGGCCAGAGAGAGTTGGGAGAGTGGGAGGAGGGGGGTGGGAGACGGTGAGTGCGGACAGTCCGTTGGAGGCACTCGGCTGAAAAGAGCTGCACTGAAATCCGGCAACCGAAGGGTTTTGTTTTCGTACTGAGAGCGGATAAACACAAGCAGGACTGCGCGCTGATACAACTAATCTACCCCCTGAGCAGGAATCCCAGTACAATCTAAAAGTGCACCGAGGTCTTCCTTTGTGAGTGCATCTCCACCGTGCAGCGTGGCCCAAGGCACGGCGCTGCACCAGGAAGACCATGGGCCCGGCCCACAGCCTGGGAGACCCAGCCCCACGTCCGTGGCCTCTGCGGCGCGGAATGCTGACCTCCCAAGGTCCCTTCAGCTGTGATATAGCATGAAAGTGTGACTTGAAATGAAAGGAAGATCAAAGATGGGAAAGGCAGTCACGTCTGCTTGCTCCTTCCACGGGAAGTTAGGAGTTTAAAGACAGCAAAACTGGGCCTGCTCTCCCTCTTGGGAGCATGGCCGTTCTCTTCCCCCTCTGCTTCTCACCAGGTGTGTTACCTTTGCCTTTCTCTCTCCTGAGCTACGCGGGCCCTTCTTTGGCCTCTGTGACTAGTTTCCCCAGCCCGTCTCTTTTGCGGCTCATTTTTACTACCTCTGTAACTTTCTCAATAAACCTTCTCTCTCTCTCTCGCTCTAAAAAAAAGCAGAATTGATGTTGTAAAAACGCGGGCTTCAATATTTATAGACTAAACCCAGCAGAGATTTTTACCAGTTTCCAAATGCCGATTCCCCCTCTCTTGATTTAAAAGTATTTACACTGCAGGAATTTTGCCAAACAGGAAAACACAGTAATGGAAATTGAACTCACCCATTGTCCCATCCTCTAGAGATAAAAAGACAGGCACACCTCGGAGAAGACGCTGAGGGTTCAGTTCCAGACGACTGCAGTAAAGGGAGTCATGACCTTTTTGCTGGTGGAGGAAGTGTCTTGTCTTCCATTTGTTTTTTAAAAAAGCTAATAAAAAATTAAAAAATCTGTGAGGCACTATAAAGTGAAGCACAATAAAATGTTCTGGGGGCGGGCAGGGTTGGGAATAGGGGAGGGCAGGGTTGGGAATATAAGACAGAAAGCTGTACTTGAACAAGAATTAAATAAAAAAATTATTAAAAAAATAAATAAAAAATAAAATAAAATAAAGTGTTCTGTACAAGTAACATTTTGGCATAGTTTTCAGTAACTAAATCTACTATATTTTCTCCCCTCTCTAAGGGAAAATTTTTCTCTGTATTTGTATTCTGATTTTTTTTTCAGTGAAAGCTTCATCATAAGCACGTTCCTACATCACTGGATATTCTTTATGCAGTTCTTACAACTGTTCAGTTTTCCATCACAGGCATATACCATTGTAACTTAGTCATCCATTAGTGGGAATTTATAGCTACCATAAATAACTCTGGTAAGAGAAGTGTTATACTTCCACCAAGATGGAGGCGTGGGTGGAAACACTGTGCCTCCTCGCACAACCAAGTTTAAAGTCAACAAAGTTTCAGTAACAAAAACGCAGCCAAAACACAGAAAATTGAACTATACAGAAGTCCGACAACAACAACAACGAACTGTTCACCTGGACCGGTAAGAGGGGCGGAGCCAGCAGTGGAGCAGGGTCGGGCAGGAAAGATCCCTCGACCCAGGCGCACAGGCAGCCGTGGGCGGATCCCAGGTGTGGGGTAGCAATGGGGGGACCCAGTGAGGGCGCAAGGTGGCAGGTTGACGACGGTCACACATTCGAGTGCAGAGAAACCAGCGAAGGAGTGAGCAGTGAGACAGACCACGCAAGCCCCAGTGGCGGGAAGCAGCAGAGAGGACCGCCATTGCCCCTCTCTGACCCCACCCCCACATACAGCATCACAACCCAGCGACTGAGTTGCCCCGCCCTGGTGAGCACCTAGGGCTCTGCCCCTCATACGTCACAGGTGGGAACAGACCAAAACCTTATGGCTCAAGAACAGCTCAAAGCCCCAGAGCTGATAATCTAAGTGACCAAGAAATAGCCAACCTATCAGAAGCACAGTTCAAAACACTGGTGATCAGGATGCTCACAGAACTGGTCGCTATTAGTCACAAATTAGAGGACCAACTGAAGGCTAAACTAATTGAAATGAAGGGAAATGCACAGGAAACCGATAGTGATAGGAAGGAAACTGGGACTCAAATCAAGGGAGTGGACCAGAAGGAAAAAAAATGACCAAACAGAAAAATATGACAAAACAAGACTTCAAAAAAAATGAGGAGAAGCTTAGGAACCTCCAGGACATCTTTAAACACTCCAACATCCGAATTATAGGGGCACCAGAAGGGGAAAAGAAACAGCCACGAGTGGAAAACTTATTTGAACAAATAATAAAGGAGAACTTCCCCAGTCTGGCAAAGGAAATAGACTTCCAGGAAGTCCAAGAAGCTCAGAGAGTCCCAAAGAAGTTGGACCCAAGAAGGAACACACCAAAGCACATCATAATTACATTAGCCAAGATGAAAATGAAGGAGAGAATCCTAGAAGCAGCAAGAGATAAGGGGACAGTCACCTACAAAGGAGTGCCCATCAGACTGTCAGCGGATTTCTCAAAAGAGACCTTCCAGGCAAGAAGGGGCTGGAAAGAAGTATTCCAAGTCATGAAATCCAAAGACCTACAGCCAAGATTACTCTATCCAGCAAAGCTTTCATTTAGAATGGAAGGACAGATAAAGTGCTTCTCAGATAAGAACAAATTCAAGGAGTTCACCATCACCAAGCCCTTATTATATGAAATGTTAAAGGGACTTATCTAAGAAAAAGAAGATAAAAAATATGAACAGTGAAAGGACAGCAAACTCACAGTTATTAACAACCACACCTAAAACAAAAGCAAACAATGAGGACAGCTAGATCAGGAGTGGAACCATAGAAATGAAGAACACATGGAGGGTTAGCAACAGGGGAGTGGGAGGAGGAGAAGGGGGGAAAAGGTACAGAAAATAAGTAGCATAGATGGTAGGTAGAAAATAGACAGGGGGGAGGGCATGAATAGTAGGGGAAATATAGAATCTAAACTTGAGACACATGGACATAAACTAAAGGGGGTAATGGTGGGGGAGGGGTGTGCAGGGTGGAGGGGAATGAAGAGGGGAAATTAGAACAACTGTAATGGCAGAATCAATAAAATATATTTTTTAAAAAGAGAAGTGTTATGATGTTCAACTTTGCACCTAAATCTTTGCTTCTCTTATTCTTTCTTTGGCATAAATTACCAGCTGTAGAATTGTTCAGTGGTCCAAATGGGTGTAAACAGTTTGAAGGCTCTTACACGCGTTGCCAGATGCACATTTTAGCATCTGCCTCTGTGAGCTTCCAGAGAAGTAACAATTTACTTTCCTCTCTTCACTCTGCTTGTCAATTGCATCACTGTGACAAACCCTGCCAACTTTCTACAGTTTCTTTTTAAAATGCCACTTTTTTTTACTGCATATGAGCTAAAGTTTGTTATTTGTTGAAACAACATTGTAGGGGGAACAATTCAGACTTGAGTTTTTGTGCTCCCACGTGTACCAGACGCCCTCTTGTTTACTGTTAGTGAGTGCCACACCCTTAGAGTGTGGGTGGTGACCTTTCCTTGTCCAATCCCATGAGACTATGTTTAGGGACACACAGCTGGTCTGCTATATGGCCAGGATTTTGGTACCCAGATCACTTGACTCAAATAAATACAATTCGATTATTTATTGTACTATACTTCACCTGCCTCCAATGACCTAGAATATTCTTTGTAACAAACTCTAAAATACATTTTAAGAGACTGTATAATATTATTCACAGCTTACCGATTTCTTAAAGTTCTTGAGTAGAATAAAAACTATTAAACTCTAAAGTCAATAATCACTCTGGGATTCTGCTTTAGCAGAAGACACCTTGGCCCTGGCTGGTGTAGCTCAGTGGATTGAGCACGGGCCTGGAAACCCACAGGATCGCGGTTCAATTCCCAGTCAGGGCACATGCCTGGGTTGCAGGCCAGTTTCCAGCAAGGGACACATGAGAGGCAACCATACATTGATATTTCTCTCCCTTTCTCCTTCCCTTCCCCTCTAAAGATAAATAAATAAAATCTTTAAAAAAAAAAGAAGACACCTTGGTCTATTGCTCCTTGTCTGGTCCGAATGAAGGTTGTCCAACCAAAGGGCACAAGGGCTTGCTCTCTTTTTGCCCAGACTGGCTGCCAGCATTTGCGAAGGGTTGGACGTGGGTGATGCTGGTCGGATGGCAGGCACTTCCGCCCACGTGCAAACCACGGGTGGCACTGAATCATGTGCTGTGTGTGCGTGTGTGTTTTCTCACGGCAAGTGTAAGGGACAGTGAGGCTCCATACCTTTACACTTGTCTTCTGTGCAGTGCATGTTGGAAACTGGCTTTTAGATCTTTAGACACAAAATAGATACTGTAGCAATTTCGGGACCGTCTATTCGTGTTGGGGACCTCATCTGGGTTCAGGACCGGGCCAGAGCTGAACAGTCCTCTTCTTACAGCAGCGGAACCTGCTGCCTTTAGCCGCGGTGTCACTGCCGGACTGCATCACAGCGGAGTGGCAGCTTGATCCCCCACGTGGGCCAACAGCGGGAGACGGTTTTACTACTATTTCTTTATACATTTTAATTTAATTTATTGGGGTGCGATTGGTTAATAAAATTATGTAGGCTTCAGGCATACACTTTTATGATATATACGATATACATCATTTGTATATCGTATTATGTGTTCACCCACAGGACGCAAAATCGAGCTTCTGGCTCCCGCCAACACTCACTCTTTCCCTGGTCTCCGGCTGAAACGACCTCTCACCCCACCCCGCCCCTGCGCGAGGCTCCAGCGACCTGGACCCCTGCAGAAGCACAGGGCTCCGCCGCGGGCACGTCACCAACAGGCGCGGGGCGGGGCCCGTTGGTATGTGGGCGGGGCTAGCTGGGACGTGGGCGGGGCTCGCCGCGACGTGGGCGAGGCCCGGGCTGGCCCTGGCCGGGACTCCGACCCAGGCCTGCGCTGCTGCTTTTCCTGGGAAGTAGTGGCATCGGCTCTGAAAGGGTCACCATCATTTACCGTTTTCCTCCCTAGAAGGAAGTAGAGGGTTCCAGCCCCAAGTTTGCCGGACTATGCATTCTGCTGGCATTTATGACGCTCACACAGTACCGCGTTAAGAGTCGCTATGATTCTTGTGTGTCATCTTCTACCAAGCGCGGTGCTAGGTGCTAGGAATTCAAATAACTGCAGTCATCACCAGCCCACTTTACAGATGCAGAAACTAAAGTTTGGAAAGATTAGGACTGATCTAGGTCACACAACTAGTGAGCGACGATTCATCAAGTCCAAGTTTCCTCCTAAATATCCCTGGAGCCCACCCCACCCTGCACTTGCCTTGTACGGCTCCGCCCCAGACCCCTCCGTCTCTCTGCTCGAGACTACCCCGGCCTCCCACCTGGCCCGCAGGGATCTGCCTCCGCCCCCGTTCGGTCTGTTCTCCTCGTTAGGTACAGATTTACCCTCCCCCCCCCCCCCCCCGAGATGGATGGCTGGTAGTTTTACAGAGGGTTCACGTTGTGACTGTTTTATACTTTACATATGGTATCAAGTTTCTGGATGTATTTAATGTTTAATTTAAGGTGTTTTAAAGGGAAAAAAAATTCCTAGCTTCTGAGCTGGGTTCTAACCCTGTTCCTAGTCATCATGGTCTCCAGTTGCCGCGGAAAACACCTGGAGGCTTCCATGACCGGGAAAGCCTCTCTCCGCAGAGGGGGAAAGCGCTTGGAAACACTCGGAGCGAAACGGCTTTGAGAGGGGAAGGCTGGGGAGAGAAATGAGGAGCAATCATAGGGCCAGAGATGGGGTGAACTGGGACTGAGAGGGTGGGTGGAAAAATTAGCCGAACGGGAAGCTCAGAATAGAAGATATGAAAGAAAGTGCCAACTAGTGAAAATACTGCGAGGGGATGGATGGAGGGGGGCCAACGACTGGGGATCGGTTTAGAAAAATAGCAATTAGCTCAGCTAAAAATAAAGTCCAATTTAGAGACAAAGCCCAATACACAGGGAGAAAAATAAGACTCGCTAGGAAGGCAATTCTTCGTAAAGCAAATGCTCAAGGAAATGGGGCTAATGATATCCCTTTTGGGGATGTTTTGCAGAAGAAATGAGATAATAGATTAGAATGAGGCGCGTGGCGCTGAGCAGGTGACTAGCGGCGAGAGAGGAAAAAAAATCAGATTCAGAGCGCAGTCGAGCATTGAGCGAAGTGTCCCGACCGGAAGATATGCCACGTGTCCCCAAAGTTAGAGAAGTGTCCCCTGCCAGCCTGTGTGCGAGGCAGAGGCATTGCTCTGCGCTGGAACCCATGGAGTTTCTACAGAAGTCCCCTGAGGTCCGCCACTGTGGCCTCAAGGCCAAGGGCAGAAGGTGTCCAAGTTTCAGCTTCCACGGAGCGCGGCCGGGGGGAGTGTGCCCACCCGTGGAGTCTCGGCTCACTCCGCTTGAGGGCACCGTGCGCGACCCGAACCCTGGAGAAGTCACCCCACAGGCATTCGCTGCCGTGGGAAGGCCCAGAGCCCACGGAGTCACGGGGCGGGCGGGCCCAAGAGCTCTGGATACTGGATACAGGGCGGCGGCGAGGAAGCGAAAGCCATAGATCGCACCCAGGCTTTGCAGAACCACGAGGCCTCGGCTCCCCGGTCTGTGAACCCGGAGATGACCCCGCCTGTCACCTGCGGGGAATTTGTGCAGCGCCCTCCCCAGAAAATACAAGTAATCCTCACACAGAAAATAAGGAGGCGGGCACGGTGGATAAAAAAGTTGGAAACAAATGTTATGCAGGTTTCCAGGTCCACCCCTGCCGGTTCACCCGCGGCATCATGCCCGTTTCTCGCGGCTGCAGGGAAAGAGCAGAACACCAGGATAGACACTGGAGTTGGGAGCCGGGCGGGCGGGGTCCGGGGGCAGCATCTCCTGCGAGCCCTGGAGCCGCGAAGGGACTCGGGACGCGCGAACCTCTGGGTTCCTAAATCCCCGGTGGCGTGGGCTCTTTCTGGGCGAGTGTGCTTGTCCCAGGCGCAGGGCCGGGCCCCGGGTTTCGGAGAGTCAGCCGGCTCCGCCCTGGCCCGCCCTGGCACCCCGGGGCGGGACCCCGAGGCCCCCTCCGGGTGGGCGGGCAGGGAGCAGGGAGCGCGCCACGCGGCGTCAAGTCAGAAGGGCGGCGGGGCGGGGGCCAGCCGCTCCGGGGCGGTGCTGAGCCAGCTCCTCCTCTCCTCCGCGTCCTCCTCCTCGCCTTCTTCGGCTCAGCAGCCGCGCGCCCAGTTGCACCTCTTCCAAACCCGGGCGCCCGCGGAGATGTTTAACCGCGCGGTGAGCCGCCTGAGCAGGAAGCGACCACCGTCCGGTAAGCTGTCCCGGGGCCCGCGGGCTGGGGGTCAGGGCGCCCCGAGAGGCCTCGAGGAGCCGTGGGGCATCCTTCCCTCCCTCCTGGATTCGGGCGCGGCTGGGCGATGCCGCCCGGACGAGAACCCGGCCGCCCGCGCCACTTCTCCCCGCGCGGTCCAGCGTTCCTGTGGTTCCAACTGCCGTGGGAGCGCAGAGCCGGAGAGGCTTCTGGGGGAGGAATTTTGGCCGAAAGGAGGAACAGCAGCAGTTTTCTTTTTAGTGATTGGGAGGAAAGGAGATGCAAAATACCTCCAAACTTTGAATTTAGTGCGGGCTCTAGACTTACAAAGCAGAGCGTCGTGAGGATCCCCGGGGTCCTGGAGTTCTTTGCGCTGCAGGCGTTGGAGCGCAGGATGCCTGTGCGGCGCCCGGAGGAGGCACAGCTTGACCCCAGCCATCTGCCTGGGCATGCGGGCTTTGGCGCCTTCAGCCCTGCACCACCGAGCCTCAAAGTGGCGTCGCGAGGGAGCGTGAACATCAGGGTGGAGAGGGGCTCCTCTGGTAGTCCGAGCCGGGGAAGCGCTAACATTACAAAGGTATCGGCTTGGCTGTCACTCTGGACCCCTCTGAGCTACAATTTGGGGCAACCTGATAGAAAAGAAAACCTGGTGAAGAGGAGACCATGCCCTGGATTTCAATCTTTTCGTTCGTAATAAAGGCTACGCCCCTTTGAGCGCTTAATGTGGGTCCAGGTCTGTGTTCACCCTTAGGACAGCCCTGTGAGATAGACATGGTCGTGACCACTTCACAGAGGGAGGCCCTGAAGCCAGGGGCTGTTAGGTAACTTGCCCCTGGGGGGGCACACAGTAGCAGACACCTGACCCTGGAGGTCAGAGGCTTTTCCGCTGTCTCCCATTTCAAGAGTGCCTTCTGCTCCCTGAGAGTCTGCACGTGTCAGTCCCTGCCCTCTTTCCCCCTCATGTTTTTTTTTTTTTTCCGAGGGACACTGTGCTTAAGAGGATGGGCCGGGATCCAGACTGGCTAGGTCCTGAATACCATCTCCACCTCTTAGGAGCTGGGGCACCTCTGTGTGTGTGGGGGGGGGGGCACGCGCATGAGCGCAGAGAAGGAGCTACAAGATGGAATGATCGTAGCTACACCTTTTAGAGCACTTATTTGGAGCTGGTTTCCCATCCATCAGGTTATGCAAATCACGGCAGTTAGTATTTGGGACAACCCTAATAAAGGAGAACTTCATAGGGCTACTGTAAGGAGCTCATTTCAGTGTTGGTGGTCATGTAAACATTGCCTTGCAGGGCTGTGGGTCAAAGCAGTCCTTTGTGGGTGCTCGTTTTTGCTCTTGTCTGCTGGGGCATGATGGCTGACCTGGGGAGCAGTAGCCAGAGCCTGCATCCTGGAGTTAGACTCCTGCTTCCCAGCCTTACTATCACTTAGCAACCTGGGGCAAGTTTCTCGACCTCTGAGCCAACTGCTAAATTATCAAAAATTTGGGTGCTGGTTGCTAAAGCATGCCTAGCTTGAAA
Source organism: Sturnira hondurensis (assembly GCF_014824575.4). NCBI lineage: Eukaryota > Metazoa > Chordata > Mammalia > Chiroptera > Phyllostomidae > Sturnira > Sturnira hondurensis. The sequence continues at coordinate 2,140,522 of NW_028083884.1, forward strand.
TTGGCTACCATTGGATATTTATACCAGGGAAATTGGCAAATGCTAAAAATCCAGCTTTTTTTTTTCTCCCTAGGAGAGCTGGTTTGCCAGTACACCTCTGTGTCCACTTCCCCATCTATAAAGGGAGTTCCACAGAGGTGGAAGGTTAAGTACATACAATGGATGAAGCCCCTAATACACTGCCTGGCTCATAATAAGTACTCACTTATGGCTAGTTGTTATCTCCCCCCCAACCCACCCCACCCCGCACTCCCCGTTCCTATTATAATGGAGCTGTTGTGCACGGGTTATTCATTGCTGTGGATCATTGTGGGTTTGAAGTCTCCAAACAGAACAACTGAATTACAGGTCCAGGCATGGTTTTTAGGGTACTGTTGCCTATTGGCAGGTTGCACCCCAGGAAGATGGGGACAGTTTTAGGATTACCAGTGGAGGATTCCTCTTCGGGACAACCCATTGTAAGACTGATGAAATGTTGTTAGGCCACTGACAGGAAGATCAAGAGTTACCAGTCATAATTTGGCATTGGATGCCTGGCGTCCAAGGGCCAGATTTCTGTATAATCTTTAGGTTTAAAGCCTGCCCACCCCCTCAGAAAGGACAGATTAGGTCCTGCCAGTCGGTCATCATCCGGCAGGGGGAAAGAAGCAGCCAGTGAGAAAGGGGCAGTGTGGGCCCCAGAGGCAGGGTACTGCCCACAAAGCCACGTGACCCACGGGACCCTGTACTGATTTTTTTTTTTTTTTGGTGATTCTGAATTAGTGTTCTTAAAGTGGCCCCATGAAGCAGGATCAGGCTCTGCAGGATTTGGCCCGGGCCACCGTCCTGTCTCCTACGGCCCTTTACTCCACCAGGAGTGTCCAACCTGCGGCCCAGGACGGCCGTGAATGCAGCCCAACACAAAACCGTACATTTACTTAAAACATTATGAGATTTTTGTGTGTGTGTGATTACGTGTCTCAATGTATGTAGTGTGTGGCCCGAGGCAGCTCTTCTTCCAGTGTGGCCCAACCAAAAGGTTGGACACCCCTGGTCCTTTCCAGTTGGGGACAATGTCTTTAAGATGAGGGTTTGGCCCTATCCTTATCCTCTTTCCTGAAGTTTCTCAAAATGTGTTCCCCAACCGTGTAGGGGTAGGTGGGGGAGGAGCTGATAAAACGCAGCTTTCCAGGCCACACCCCAGACTCATTGATTCAATCTAGGTGACCAGGGTTAGAATGCAAGCTAGAGTGACATGATTCTCATGTCACTGAAGTGTGAAGACCCACTGAAGGATTCTCGCCCCCCGCCCCCCACCCCCTACAACCACCTGCACTGATGCTAGTAACCGCGACATTGCTTAGTTGAACAGCAAAGCCAAAGCCACAGCCCTGTGACCAGACTGAGGCCCGCAGAGGAATCCCCACCTGCTTGCCAGGCCTCGGCCCACCCCCAGGCCTGTTCTACATTATCCCATTAAACTTTGGGGGCCAGTTTCAGATTTATTGCTGGGCTTAAGTTTTTGTTTAAAGATGACAGTTGACATAGCCATTTAAAGTCTTTGTTTTAACAATCCAGCTGTGGAGCAGGATGGGCCCCTCAGGAAACTTTCACTGCAGAACATCCCTGGCTCGGGCCTTGGCATCTAGGGGGAGGGACACAGGGGTGCGGAGAGGCCGAGCAGGGCCCAGGGGCGACACTGTATTTGGGTACCGTCCATGCCTAGCCGGCTGAGTCTGCGGTGCCAGCTCTGAGCACCACGGAGGGCGGCCTGCAGACTGGTGGCTGGAGAACCTCATGGTGCTTTACTTTCACTTCTTTTACTTTCACTTTTACTTTCACTGTTACTTTCACTTTTACTTTGTAGTTGAACTGCTGTCTCCTGAACCTCACTGTTGTTTTAAATTTATTTTTATTTTTTAAATTTAATTCTTATTCAAGTACAGTTTTCTGTTTTATATTCCCTGCCCTGCCCCCCGCAGTGCTCCCCACCTCCCTTCCATTTCCGCCCCCCACCTTAATTATTGTCCATGTGTCCTTTATACTTATTCATGTGAGTCCCTCCCCTTTTCCCCTATGATTCTCTCCCCTCTCCTCTCTGGACGCTGTCAGCCTGCTCTGTATTTCAGTGTCATTGGTCATATTTTGCTTGCTTGTTTGTTTTGTTGTTTAGATTCCTGTTAAAGGTGAGATCATATGGTATTTGTCTTTCACTGCCTGGCTTATTTTGCTCAATATAATGTTCTCTAGTTCCATCCATGATGTTGCAAAAGGTAGGAGCTCCTTCTTCCTTTCTGCAGCATAGAATTCCATTGTGTAGATGTACCATAGCTTTTTGATCCAGTTATTTACTGATGGGCATCTAGGTTGCCTCCAACTCTTGGCTATGGTGAATTGTGCTGCTATGAACATCGGGGTGCATAGGTTCTTTTGGATTGGTGTTTCAGGGTTCTTAGGATATACTCCTAGCAGTGGAATTGCTGGGTCAAAAGGCACGTTCATTTTTAGTTTTCTTAGAAAGTTCCATACTGTTTTCCATAATGATTGTACCAGTCTGCAATCCCACCAACAGTGAACTAGGGTCCCCTTTTCCCCACAACCTCTCCAGCATTTGTTGTTTGTTTCTTTGTTTATCATAGCCATTCTCACTGGTGTAAAGTGGTATCTCATTGTGGTTTTAATTTGCATCTTTCTGATAGCTAGCGATATCAAGCATCTTTTCATGTGTCTCTGGATCCTCTGCATGTCCTCCTTGGAGAAATGTCTGCAACCAAGGCTACTTTATCCAGCAAGGCTCTCAATCAAGATAGAAGGCCAAATAAAGAGTTTCTGAACCTCACTGTTAAAGAAACCTAGACAGGTGCCCATTTCCGGGGTGAACTGAGTCACTTCCCCCTGAGGTTGAGTAATCCCCTCAGGCCCCTGACACTGGGGAACTGTTTTTTAATGCTAAATTTACTCTCACCAGTTTCTTCTGCTTCCCTCAGATAGCCACCCGAGGCAGTGGCGCGGGGGGGGGGGGCTGTGGGGGTTGCGGGGTGGCCTCCAGCAGGCGACCACAGCAGGTCCTCGATAAGGCTGTCGGGAGGTGGACACTGCAGTGAAACGGTCCCTTGCAGACTTCCTGGGACAAGTTTCCCTTCCAAGCAAGTTCCCATTTCTTGAGGGCTCTGCCTGTGGGTCAGCTTTTCTCTCTCCTGTGCCGGGTGCTCAGGGACCCCGTAATCTGGCCTGCCCAGTCCCATTCCCCTCTCACCCCAACTCTGCCCCTGGGTGACTGAACACTCTCACCTCTGTGCCTTTGCTCCTGAGGCTGCCCCTGTCCAAAACCAGTCTCTGCTGCAGCAAACCTGCTCTTCCAGGCCCCCTGCCTCCCTCTCTCTCTGCCCCTGAAAAGCAGCCTGTCCATTTCAATTTCCCTGTACAGCTGCAGGGCCCCCCCAGGGCGGGACTGGCCTGGAGCCTCCCCTTGTAGAAGGAACAGAACCCAGAACTCAGGTCTCTGACCCAAGTCCAAGTCCAAAGCTGCAGGAACTCACACAGGATCCACGTAGTCGCTGCATGAAAACGCAGTTAGAGAATGAATATGGAGATGACTTCTGTTTTTCCTTCCTGCCTCTGGCCCCCCTTTCTTCTTGCTTCCTTTTTTCCCCACTCTTATCTCCAGAAAGGACGTTACAAACAAACACCACCATCCTCAACCATCTTTACCATTCCACAGACACAAGGATGTTTTAAGACCCCAGATAGTACGCAAGATGTAATCGCATGTGGAGAACTATTCTGACGTCCTCTCACAGGGCAGGGGGAGGGGAAGGCTCCCTTTCATAGCCCTTGAATTTTGCACCATGTAAGTGAATACAATTATTTATTTAAAAACAAAAAACAGAAAAACCAAACCACCAAAACCCCAGACTGTCTTCCTCTATCCACACAACTCACTTGGTGAATATTTCCTTATTCTTATTCTCGTTTCTTCATAGTTGTCTGTGGCACTGTGTGGACAGATGGCCGGTCGTGTGGGAACGCTTGGCCTCATCTCAATTAATTTTAAGTTCTGTGAGAAAAGGGGGCCCCACTTTTCATTTCTTGCCCCTTTCACAGCCCTTTCCTTTCCAGGCCTTCCGGCCCGACAACCTCAGATTGAATCCTAACTCGTCTACTTCCTTGTCTGCTCCTTTGGAGCAAGTGACTTCACTGCTTTGTGCTTCAGTTTCCTCATCTGTAAAATGGGCCAACAGTGTACTCAACTTCCAGGGGTTGTTGGGAAGTTGGGATGGGATCTAGTAAGTGCTCAGTAAATGCCATCTGTTTTTATAGCTGTCATGCCCCTCTCTGCCTTGCCCCCCAGTCTGTCAGAGAGATGCAGCTCTCACTCTCAACAAATGCACAGTCTATGCAACTGATAGTGGAGGCGAAAAGCCATGTGCCTTGAGGTAAGGGTCAGGGGAGAGCGACACAGACCAGGAGAGTGAGGGAACATTTATGCATAGAACTGAGGTCCCAGAGGAGGCACAGGGGCTCTGGAAAGTAAAAAACATAACAACCAGGTCTTCACTTTCACCCCAGGGCGGGGCTCCTGGGCAGTCTTGTGTTCTCTGGGCCTTTGCTTAGGAAGTGAGGGCTCTAGGGAGGCTACGAATAACAGACAGGCATTCTTATTTCCTTCCCTCTGGTAGAAACTAGAAGCCAGTGGCCATCTGTTGTTTCGTCCACTCAAAAGAGGATGTTGAGGGTTGTTTTTCCTTTGGACCCAAGGGTGCTTGGGAGCCCCAGAGCCCCGGGCCTGTCCCACGCGAAGCGTCTCAGAGAAGGCAGTGGATCTTGGGGCTGCTCGGAACCCGCCCTGTGGACCCAGGGCATGGCACGTAAGGAATGGCCCCCACCCTCGGTGGCGATGTCCTCAGTTTGTCCATCACCTGGGCGTTGGCAGGGCAGAGTGGGATCTGCGGGAGTGTGGGGTACAGACCCAGGTGCGCTGGTGCCCTGTGGAGTCACAGCCTGAGCGGCCTCAGACCCCAAGTGAAATGGCCTCGCTGTTTCTGAGCTGAGCCAGCTCCTCTCTCAGCAAACTGCCTGCTCTGCTCTTTGAAGCTTACTATCATTACTTTAACACTTTTATACTTTTATTATTTTCTGCTAATTGCAGTTCACACAAACTTCCCCTCCCCGGGAATTGCATGCCTGACGGGTAGTTATTCTCAGAAGCTAGATACTGGAGCCGACAAACACTTAAGTGATATTTAGATAGAAGATAGAGTGTTTCTATGACCCAGTTTCTCGGGAGCCTTACAGAGATCACTGGTTCGAACAAACGGAGCCGGGGCTTCTAAGTTGGGGCGACATTTTTCTTTCCATGTAATATGTGTGACGTGGTCTGTACAGGTGGTCTGAGGTTTTAAATGGGTGTCGTGGGGTGTGCACTGTGCCTGAATGTTTTCCGGCGGTACGATGTGTATGGTGCGCCTGGCATACTAACCCACTCAAGAAGTTAGGGGTAACACGTCTGCGTTCTGCTGGGCTTGAATGTTTATTTTCTTTAATAGACTATCCATGTTAGGGGGACTTGGGTCAGACCCTTTCAGGGCGGAAGTGGATTCTGCTGTTGAGGAAGCTGGATGTTGAGATTTTGCTACCATATTATTTGACTCGGGGAGACTGTCAATCAGGAGCACCACCCAGACCTTGTGGCAGATGAATAGCAAGAATGTATGTTGTAAGCAGTTAATTACAGGTCCCTTTTGAGTATGCATGTCCAAGGAATTAATGTGTGGTGAAGGTCTCTGGTAGATATGACATCATAGCCTCTATAAATAATGCATGATGCAATTTGCTGCAAGCAGCCAGCCTCAGCCATCTGCAATGGGATGCTGCACGGTCTTTGAAAGAATGGCTTTTACCGATGCCAGAAACCACACAGAGAGCACGGATGTAAACGGAAAGCGTATGCTCATGCGTTTGCGTGCTAGATGATTCTGGCACAGTCTTAGAGGAGTTTTTGCGCGGAATTGGACTTTCACCCAGTTTTTCCCAGTCTTCTCCCACAGCATGAGTGTCTCTTCAAGGCCGTCATGTTCTGGCCTCTGTGCGTGTGAAGTTCAGCAGACAACAACAGCAAAAAAGACACTAGGGTCTTGGGGTAAAGGGCATGCACTCTACAGCAGGACTGTCAGCACTTGACCATGGTTCCCATTTCCTAGCTGGGCGACCTCGCAGATCCCTGTGCCTCAGCTTTCTTATCTGCGAAGTGGGAATACTATGAACCACATCAGTGGGTCATCAGGAGAACTCAGTGGTGTAGCCTGTGCAAAAAGCTCTGAACAGTGCCCAGAACATTGTAAACAATTTGTGTTTATTATTAGCTAATGGCAGATTAATCTGAAGTAAATTTATTGCAAAATAAGTATTGTGCCTGCAAAAATCTGAAGATCTACAGTGAGTGCTTTAGAGCCCATGAGGTACAGAACCTTTTTTTTTACTACAAAAATGTTTTCCAATTACACTAAACAACACGAAAAGTGAACAGAGCTGGACAAAACAGAAACAAATGTCATCACCAACAGCTCCTTACTAGCTTGAAGTTCTCAAAGCTGCTCTTATAAAAATACATGACTTTTTGCTACCTATGCACTCTTGTGTAATCCACCTAAAGTGAAAACTTTATCAACGAAAAAAGGACAGAAGACCACCCAAGTGCCAGGGGTTGGGAAACTGGGTTTTGCTCTAATCTGAAGTCCAGATGGTAAACCTGCTTTGCTATGGAGGAAGGTTATTTCTTTCTCCTGCACATTTTTGGACTGATTAGAACATTTAAAGTGAACTGAGGTGGCTTAGGGAAGCCCTTCACTTATACATTGGGTTGGCCAAAAAGCGCATAGGATTCTTTCTGTAAAGTGGAAAGCACATTTTAAAAAAGATTTTATTTATCTATCTTTAGAGAGGAAGGGAGGGAGAGAAGGAGAGAAATATCAATGTATGGTTGCCTCTCATGAGTCCCCTGCTGGGAACTGGCCCACAACCCAGGCATGTGCCCGGACTGGGAACCGAACTGCGATCCTGTGGTTCACAGGCCCAAGCTCAATCCGCTGAGCTACACCAGCCAGGGCGGAAAGCACATTTTTATTTTCACCAATAACTTTATTGATTTGGATATTTTGAGCATGTCGGCTATCTCCTGTGTGGTATAACGCTGACTGTTCTGGATCAATGTCTCAATTTGATCACTGTCGACTTCAGCTGGTCTACCCCACTGTGGAGCATCGTCCAGCGAGAAATCTCCAGCACGAACTTCGCAAACCACTTTTGCAAATATATATATATTTGCATTTCAGTTGCATTTTTACCTTTCTTGAAATAATAAAGCATAGTATGCTGAAAATGTTGTGTATTATCTTCCATCTTCAATATTAAAATGGCCACGCAAAAATTCACCAATTTTGATGTTTTTTTCAAATGCATGCTGATATGACAGCTGTCACATACAGTCTAACAAAGACGTTTTGAGTGACATCAAAGACAACTAAGTGCTACTAGAGCCATCTTATAGAAAAAAACCAAATGAACTTTTTGGCCATCCCAGTACATCAGAAAACAGCGGCTGTCTGCTAAGCAGGGGGCAGACCCTGAGAGAGGAAATGCCCCGAGTGCAGGAGCAATCTCTAGGGCAGTGCCCCATGGAGTGGGCCTCTGCTTGGTCTCTTTGGAGTTGGGGATAAGGGCTTGGGGAGGAGAGACACCATTGGGTGAGTGGAGTTCGCAACTGGTGATCTATCCAGATCTATCGATCTATCTCTTATGTTAACACCAATCAAGAAGGATGATGGGGCGGGGAAGCATAAGCAAAAGCCTTACTCAAAATTGGAAGACAATGAGGTTCCACCCACCTGTTCCTTAGCTGGCTCCCCTTAAAATAAGTCGTTTACCCTCTGGACTTTTATTTCCAAGGCTTTATAAAATAAAGCAACTAGGTTACATTAGTGGATTTTGAACTTTAAAACTTTTTGTGCACATGAAAGCTGGCACGGAAACCTAAATAGAGGTTGGGGGAAGGTGGCAGTTGTCAAGTCTGGGGACAGCGATCTTACCTCTTTGGTAACCAGGTCTGGTTAAACACTCTCTGGCTGAATGGGAATCCACCAAGTGTATTTATTTGCATGATAGCGAGTCAGTGAAAACCCCAGTGTGGTTTGGTTTATCATCGAAAAGAATGTCAAGAGCTTTGGAACCCGTGGAGGCCGAGGTTGAAAACTTAGGACCCAAGTTTTGTCACAGGGAGAGCGACGTGCAGCTGCCTAAGACTGTTCTGGGACAGCGAACTTGTGTCTCCACATTTATTTACTTAAGGGAGAATCTGCTGGGGAAGTGGGTCAACTGTCAAACTGTGTCCTTGGGGTAAACTAGTGAAAAGCTTGGCAGAACGGACCCTGCCGCCGAAACGTCTCATAATAACGATCTCCTCATTGGATTTACACTTCACTGGGAAGAAACTCTGCGTTCAGAGGCATGCCATTCTAGCTGGCATTTGCAGAGAGAGCGGAAGACTAATTTAATATCCACAGACCGGAGGTTCACTTTAGAGAAGCATCAGACCCATTTGTGACGTGTTCGAGGGAGTTTGCCTCTCAGTTAGAGGGATGGAGCTGTCCCGAATCATCCCCTTGCTCCATCACCAGTGCCTGTTGCAACAGCCTTCCTCGGGGGTTCTGGCTTCTGCTTCACTTAGCCCCAGTCAGCCTGAGAATGATGAAAATCCAGGCCGTTTTCCCAAATGCTGGGAGAAGGAGCCTCAGCTGCTTGAGAAATGTGTTGACCTCCCAACAGAACACGAGAGGTCACGGAAGCTGAGTTACTATTAAGTCCAACGTGTTCTGGTACAACTCTCCTCCCAGAACAGGTAAAACCCTATGGCCCTTAGTTATTTGCAGCAGTTAACATTTATAGGACTTTTTCACTTAGCCTTTTAAGATGGTTTGCTTGGCTGATATCTTTTATTTTATTATTTGTTTATTTTTCAATGACAGTTGACATTCAATATTATTTTGTATTCGTTTCAAGTGTACAGCATAGTGGTTAGACAATCATATACTTTACAAAACGTACCCCCACCCCCAAATTTAGCTGACTTCTTAATTAAAAGTTTATTTCCTTCTACATTCAAACCTTCCTTTTTTAAAAAATAGAAATGTGTCTCTACTTTGAAAATAAAAAGGCAACGGTGAAAAAAGTATTAGCGATGAAGGTAGTTCACGCGATGGGCCACCATGGTAAGGGAGGGGAGAGAGGAACCCAGGTTTTCTGGACAACCTGAGACACAGGGGGGTCGTCTTTATGTCACTTGCAGAACGTTGCCCACGGTCACACAGTTTGAACTGGCCAAACTGGGTGTGGAAGGTGGGCCCACGCCCAGTGATGTCTCCTGGTTTTCCTTTGACTTTAGGAAGGGGCCGCATTCTGCAAATGAGATGCGTTTGTGTTGTCACTTTCCTCCAGGCTGGCAGTCCCCTGTCCCCTCTCCTTTAGTCAAGAGGCTTTTCAGGTGTCTGCCGTGAGAGAGTGCAGCACGCGGGCAGGAACAGGGGCCATTCAGGCTGCACACGTAGCTGACAGTGTGGCTCCCCGCCATGCTGGGGCCTGGGGCAAGAGAAACAATCGGCAATGATAATAATCCTGTCTTTATTTAAATTTCTGGTCTTTTGCTCATAATGGAATGTTTTGCATTAGTTTCTGTTTTTCAAAATATTGTACGAACATATCATTTCTCTTGAGGCCCGAGTGTTTTGGACGCCCCCTCACGTTTTGTGGCTGCGGTCCGTGCCCCCCTTGCCCCGCCCTTGTGCCGGCCCTGGCACACGCTTTTATGAGTGTGCCCGGCGAGGAACTACATGCTGGAGATACAGGATGGGGTGGACAGGAGCTTTCAGGCGAGTAAGAGTCAGTCGTGCAAATAGTCACGACTTAGTGTGATAGTTATACGGCTGTGCAGTAAGTGCAGTGGGGAAGGGGTCGCTGTTGAGCCAAGGAGCCTGGGAAGAGGGCTTGAGTCAGACTTGCGGGCTGCCTGCACTTGGCCAGTGGACACAGAGGTGCGGAAAGGATGTAAGGGAAGTGTCGGGAAATGACACATCCTTTCATCGCTCCGAGCCTCGGTTTTCCTCATCTGCAAAATGGGGGAGATGGGAGCACCCGCTTCCTAAGGTTGTGTGTTGTCAGGGCGAGCATGAGTTCACTGGGTTCAGCACCTAAGACAGATTCGGGCGCCTCACTTAACACCAGTCAGCCACACCACTGCGTGCAGGTATGTCTCTGGGCCACCCCCACAGTCTAACTTTGCTTTGCAGACATCCACGACAGTGACGGGAGCTCCAGCAGCGGCCACCAGCACCCCAAGAGCACAGCCAAATGGGCGGCCTCTCTGGAGAATCTGCTCGAAGACCCAGAAGGCGTGAAAAGATTTCGGGTTTGCCTTTTTCATTGTTGACGGGATTGATTCGACACGTGAAGTTCAGATGCGTGTGGGGGAAGCACAGGCCAGTTTTTAGCACTGTCCCAACTCGAGAACAAGGATGTCTCACCTGTCAATGCCAAGGTGGAAAGGCTTTCTCCCGTAGCCAGGGCCCGGCACCCAAGGTGGTGTGCACACTGTTTCTGGGTGTCATGTAGCTGGGTTCGGGGTGGCATGGGTGCTGGGGAAGAGACACCATGTTTATTGACAGGATCCACAAAGAATGTCCAGCTCTGTGATACCCAGGAGGGGCCATCTGGGTCTTTTGTGTACTTTGTTCTTTTGTGTGTTGGGATTATTAACAGAGTGAGACAGGCTAGACAACAACGGGCAAAGTGAAGTTGAACTTCAAGAGCAGGCTGATGGATGGGGAAGCGACGGTGCTGCCTGGAAATAACTTTGTTGGCCAGCAGCAGTCCCAGGTGTCGGTTAGAGGCAGCTCGTGTGAGTTTGAAGAATGCCTCGTGTCTGCCTGAGTTCCACCGGAGTCTGTCCTTAAATCCGGGGTCAGGCCAGGACAAGCCCTCGGGCTGCGGGTCCTTCAGCGCCCAGGGAGGGGGTGGCAGGCGGGCTATTGCCATTCCTGGACACCAGGCCTCTGTGAGCTCTGTCTAGATCTCCTGGAGGACACTTCTCTGTGCCACTAACCCCCAACATCCGCCAGAAGAGAAAAATATACACCTCCAACTTAAAATAGTTCTCATCGGGATGGTTTTGGACATGCTGACTATGTTTTTTGTTTTGTTTTGTTTAAAAAAAATGGGCCTGGTTTTAGAGGAATGCACTTTGTTTAAACACTTGTCTGGAAGGAACTAATATTTCTTCCACTTCAATTTACTTTTTGGTAATTTATTGTCAGCTCAGAACTGTGAGGGGACCCTTGCTTCATTTTTACTCTTCCTTGCAATGTCAAAGCCATTAAGTTCAGATGCACGTGGCCTTCTGGCTTTAACATGAAATGTGAGCTTGGTTTTTCAGGGCAGAGTTTTCCTGCTCGTTTTTTTGGATTTTGCCAAACTCAAATCCTTGAAGGGGAATGCCTTATGTATTCGTTTGTTTTTTTAAAAGTAGAATGCTGTTTTACATTTATCTTCTCTGTACTTATAGGAATTTTTAAAAAAGGAATTCAGTGAAGAAAATGTTTTATTTTGGCTAGCGTGTGAAGATTTTAAGAAAATGCAAGATAAGAAACAGGTATTTCTTCCACTTTATACTTATGTTATTCGTAATTTATTTTTCTCTCCTTATAAACTTACAGCTGCCATTCTAATCTGTTTTGAAATTACCTCGAGAAATCTGATCCATTTGGACTTGGGGGAAGATTTAAGCTTCAGGTTAGGTACCCTGTGTTGCTCAAATAGGCATCATTTTACACAGAGAGTGCTAATCCAAGTTTAAATGGAGCTATGCCAAGGGACAAACACTTAAAGCAAAAAGAACAATGTATGTCATTTAGAGTTCGTCATCGCGAATGATTTATTTCCGCGTGAATAGGTTATGAGCGTGGGCCCCCGGAGTGGGGCATGTTGGCATTTTGTTCGGAGATAGTGAAATGATAATCAGATGTGGCGGTAAAAGCAGGGGCCTCAGATGGATCGTCAATTATTCAGTGTATCTTTACGAAACATCCTGGGGTTGGCAGGCATCCCACGTAAAACGTTTCTGACTATCCTCCTGGGTAGATGTGTGCTCTTTGCGGTGAGGTAGCCTTTACTTCCAGGGTCAGCCCGCATTTTCTGCCGCTGGAGGTTGGGTAGAAGATGGGATGGAAGAGATTATGGGGAAGGAGGCCTGGGGACTGGGAGGGTTTACCAGGCTGGTGCCTGTGCATTTCTAAGACGCTACCAGCAAAATGCCAACAAGGGCCTGGTGAGTAAGGTACATGGGCGAGGCTGTTGGGAGTGGTGGGGACTGGGGTTGTCAGGGGGCAGCTGCCCTGCCTGCAGCGGCTGCAGCTGGTTGTTGAGCTGACTTTGGCAGTGAACACTTTGGGGTCTGTGGCGATCTGGGCTTTCTCTCCTTTGAGTTCTGCCCACCTTGGTCTTCGCCTGCCCACCCCTGGGCCCAGAACCCTGAGGGGACTTTCCTCCTGACACATCTAATCCAGAGAAGCTGGACGTTTGGATTCTTGTGAAAACCCATCCGATTTTATAAGGACAAAAAAAATTTAAACAATTTTTAAAGAAAGAAGTTAAGCCTTGCCGGCTAGATAGGACACACCCCCAGGCAGATGTGGGCTGCCAGTTACTGAGCACCTGTCCCTAAGGCCTGACTCCCCANCCAGAACCCTGAGGGGACTTTCCTCCTGACACATCTAATCCAGAGAAGCTGGACGTTTGGATTCTTGTGAAAACCCATCCGATTTTATAAGGACAAAAAAAATTTAAACAATTTTTAAAGAAAGAAGTTAAGCCTTGCCGGCTAGATAGGACACACCCCCAGGCAGATGTGGGCTGCCAGTTACTGAGCACCTGTCCCTAAGGCCCAACTCCCCATGGCCAGCAGTCACTACATGTCTGCAGACCACAGCTTGGAAAATGTTCATCATCTGTTTCTTCAGAGGCTCTTGTGGTCCCAGACACACTTTCCCCAAGGTGGAGCCGGGGCAGGGGTCTTCCTCTCCGCAGGGGCAAGGATGGATTCTGAGATAGGTTCCGTGTAGGTTGCCTTTCCTACGTCGGCCCAGAGTGCGGTCCAAGGCATTTTCTTTTGTCCACCAGAGCTTTGATTCCCCCATGACTTTGCCCAAGCCTCCTGGGGTGGGGGGGCGCTCAGAGAGCAGGAGAGAGGGTTGGCTTTGGAAGGCCAAGACCTTGGCATCCAGGACAGGGCTCAGGGACAACCTCCCATAAATGCTGGACTGTGCAGTTGATTCGTCCAGCCTCACCCGAAACCCTAATTCAGAGTCAAGTGGTAGATCAGATGTCCATTCCTCTGCCTTATTCTTTGCGTGTTGGAGGTGAAAGGAGCCTGCAGGGTGGCCAGCCCCCTCCTCACTGGACAAACCAGGAAGCTGAGGCCCCTCCAGGGCCAACCTGGGGCCTCGACCTGCAGTCCAAGGTCACCCAGTCATTTTCCCTGCAGACTGTGCTGGCAGGTCTTTCAGGTCAGCTAAGTTCACCAGATCTCAGTGGAGTCTCTGCTCAGGGCCAGGCCTTCCAAAAAGCATGGGAGACACACAGGGACAGGACAGATGAGCTACTTTGGGGAACAGGCACCCGGAGGGGAAGCTGCTCGTGAGTGTGACGAGTCTAGAAATGGGAAGTGCAGGTTCTGTGGGAACCCAGGCAGGGGGCAGTCTGGAAAGCCCCCGAGGGGAAGTGACTTTTTAGCCGATGACACCTGAAGTGGAGTTTGAGGGTGGGCTCGTGTCGCTGGAAGAGGGGCCAGCAGATGGGGGAAATTTCTGGAGAGGAGAGCTGAAGGAAGACCAGATGTCTGCAGGGCCCTGCTCTGCTGTGCTGGCGGCTGGCGGGCAGGTGGGGCCGCACCTGCAGAACACTGGAAAGCTATGTGGTAGGTTGCATCGGCCCGTCCACATCCTACAGACAGAGCCTGGCATGTGCCCACGAGGGCTTCAATGCAGTGTGTGCTCCCCACAGTCCAGTGCCTGAGCGAGCAGACGGTGCTGGATGGGAGGGGGCAGCCATAAGCCCACAGTATCCAGGCCTGTCTGGGTGACCACACGGAGCCTTGTGGTTCCGCCGTTCCGCCCAGGGGCTGTGGTGGGACAGATGCAGCAGCAGCTGGCCCAAGCCGCCAGCTGCACGCAGACAGAGCCAGTGCGCAGACCGGTCTCTGACTCCAGGGCCTGCGAGTTCCGTAGTGGGTCTGCTGCAGGGGAAGTAAAACCAGGAGCAAGTTCAAAACCACTCACTTGGAGAAGCGGAGGAGGAGAGCAGCACGGGGAGAAGTCGGCCCAGTGGAATTTCACAATCAGACTTGCCGCATCTGGAGTGTGTCGTGGGTTTATCTCTACAGAGACCTAAGGCAGATAGGGGATACATGCGAACCCCGGTTTTGCTTCCATTATTTTAAATAGGGCCCGTGCTGGTTTGTTTTCCATTCTTTTCCTGGGTTTATTCAGCCAGTTCTCCCCTTAGCACTCACTGACCAACTTAGCTGGGCTCTTGTATAACTTCTTTATTTTCTGTATTGCTGGCTTTCTCCTCTGATAGGCAGTCTCCAGAGGTTTGCGGTCCTTTTCTCCCCCAGTGTATCCAAGTGCCTGGGACAGTGCCAGGCACACGGGACTTCCAGCCCTTTCCACTCAGATCAGCTGACACCTGAGGATCCCCCATGCGTGGGTGGGGGCCTAGCCTCCCTGTCTCTCACTTGGTGCTGCTTTTGCAGCCTTGGACTTGAGAGGTGAACATGAGTCCATCCTGCTGGTGCTCTGTCCTCCCTGGGCTGACTCGGCCCCTGGCAGGCAGGAAGGAAAGCAGCCCCAGGTTTGGGAGGGTCTTGATACTCTGCATTTGTGGGGTGGGGGGGGCTTCAGGAACTTGGGAGGTTGCCCTTGCCTTGCCCCCTCCCTCCTTGGGGTTCCTGGGGTGGTAGCACCTTCCAGGCATTCATATTCAACAATCAGCATTCAAAGCAGTTCTTTCTGTTGCACTTTCTTTATGGTTTAACCTTTTTCTATGAAGTGCCTTTTCCCCATGAATTAGCCGTGCGGTATCTGTCTTCTAAAACAAAGCAGCGTTGATGTTTTATAAAACCTCAGCAAAAACTCCACCAAGGTGTTCATTCTTTGGCTACCTCTGAATTCCTTTCCTTCCCTCCCTCCCTCCCTCCCTCCCTCCCTCCCTCCCTCCCTCCTTCCTTCCTTCCTTCCTTCCTTCCTTCCTTCCTTCCTTCCTCCCTTGGCACATGCACCTTGGGCCAGTTGACAATGTGACAAGGACAGAAATGGGTATGGCAGGCTGTACCGCTTTGTGAAAACCGAACTGAGAGTCGGGTGGTTAAGCGGTGGGGCCCTGCAAGGTTACTAATCACAGCTCTGAGAGCGACGTGTGCCGGTATTTAAGTGGGATAATGCCTTTTAGAGGTAACCGAGTTAGGGGGGAATTTATCGTATTTATTCTCTTTCTTGTTTTAACACTGAAATGTGACCCAGGATTTTAGAGTGATTGCTATTCTTATTTAAAGTAATAGCAAAGATTTTCCTAAAAGGCTGAAACACCATCCTGTTTACCTAAAAAATAAAAGTATTTAAAAATCCAAAAGTGACGTATGTACTCCTTAGGGGAAGTTCGTTCATTCAGCAGCGGATACAGGAGAAAGGGCTGTTCCCTTCACCCCTCAGCTCACTCTCTGTCTGGTCCGGGCTGTGTCTTCCCAACCTTCGCCTCTCGACGTGGACCTGGCCAGGTCCAGGCCGAGCCCAGTCGGAGCTCAGCTGTTCTCCGTGTGGTCCCAGGCCCACCTGGTGCCTCGTTCCTTCCCTGCTCACTTGACGTGTTTAGATGTTATCTGCCAACTTCCTCTTACTATAACCGAGGTGTCACTTACCTCCCTGTGTACTGCATTTTCATTATGAAAATATTTATTGTTTTTCAGCTGAGCTAAAGAGGATGCTATAGTTGCATTTTTCTTCCTGGACTATGTTTTGCTTTGCTCCCCGTCACATGCATCTCGATACCCCGTTGCACGGGTTCACGCCTCTCAGTTCATCTCTGCAGACCGGTTCACCTGAGACAGTCCTCCTGGGCTCTCTGGCCACAGCTCCCTAGGTCTGCCTTTACCACCGCTGGCCGTTCCCTCGCCCCCCTCCTGCTCCCTGGACCCAGGTCCTCCTGTCGGAGTCACTCATTGCAGTGGAGCACGGCCAGCAATAGCCTCTTGAGACAGAGGACATGGCAGATAGACATTTAAAGATCTTGTTGAATGAAAAATGTAATTTTCCCCCTACTCTCCCACTTCATTGACAATCTGACAGAGCATACATAGAACTGAATGCATTCTAGGTTGAAACTCACTCAGGAATGGAAAGATGTCTTCTACTGTCTTCCCTTCTGTTACAAATCGGTGTTGTGTATGGAAGCTGATTAGTTTTCTTTGCTGTTTTCTCTCCGGGAGAGTACAGGATCTTCTTTTCACCATCAGTATCCTAAAGCTGCACGCTTAGCGGCTTTGGAGGGTTGGGGCTCGTTCACAGTGTGGGCCTTTTATGGAGCCATTCGATCTGGAAAGGGATAGTTCCGGAAAGTATTCTTATGTCCTCATTTTCATCATTATTTTTTCATCTCTTTGACTTTTAGTTCCTACTTTTCTTTGGAGATTTCAGCTTTATCTTGAAATCCTTCTCCGTTGAAAGTTTTGGGCTTTTTTTTTTTGGTTATTGTTTGTTTTCTCTAGACCCTCTAGTCTCTTGCTGGTGGCCGCAAGCCGAATTATGTTTATAGACTAGACACATCTCTGACCAACTAGACTGGGAAAAATGTGCTGGGGAATTTGTACGCAGAATTTCACTCCACCCTGTGTTCAGTTTGGCGTCTCGTCCTTGCCCGCCTTCCTGCTTCTGTTCTGCAGCCCCCCTGAGTCAATTTCATTAGAGAAGAAAACTCAGGGGCCAGGAGGAAGGAGAGAAGAGAGGGGGGAGGGGAGGTGATCGCCTGAATGTTCAGGGTTGGGGGGTCTGAGACCTGGGGGTCTAATGGCTTTTTTCTGTGGCACCCCGCTTCCAGTGGGATTGCCCGATGCCCATGTTCCTGCCATTTTTGAACATTTCTCGTTGCCCCCCGCCCCCACCTCGCAGGTGCCCAGGTTGCCCGGGCCCTCCGAGGCGTCATTCACTTTCCCTCCGCCTGCTTTGCGTTTCCTGAGCCAGTTCTCGGCCATATTCTCAAATCCTTTCCTTGACATCTTCTTCGCCTCATTCTCTGTCTGAGGCTGACACTAATAAAGGCAGTGGCTTGCTCCCGTGTCGTATGCATCCTCCCCTGTTGTCCACCTCTGGCAGAGTGACAGGCTGGAGAGGAGCAGCTGGTGACAGGCCGGGTGGTGGCGTGAGGGAGGTGTCAGGGGATCTCAGTCCCCAGCTTCCTGGAATAGAGACAGCAGGACCCACTGGCCAGGAGGGGACCACTTCTTTCCTTGGTGTCTGCGAGGGCCGGGGGGGTGGGGAGGGGGAGGTCTAGAAATCAGCTGCCTGCGTGGTCAGCAGCTTGCGGGGGAGGGTTGGACTGAAATCTCAGGAGAGCGAATGATTAGGAAAGCAGTTGGCCTGGGGCAAAACTCTGGGAAACCCCAGAAGTTATGGGGGGGACGGAGAGCTGGGAGCTGACCAGGGAGGTGGGGAGGTGCTGGAGAACCCTGAGAGTGCTGAGCAGGGCCAGGGCCCGGGGGGCAGAAAAAGGGCCGAGTCGGCCAGCGGGCAGAACCCACACGGAGCGGGCGAGGAGCAGGTGGGGGTAG
Organism: Sturnira hondurensis; assembly: GCF_014824575.4. NCBI lineage: Eukaryota > Metazoa > Chordata > Mammalia > Chiroptera > Phyllostomidae > Sturnira > Sturnira hondurensis. Next base: position 2,158,421 of record NW_028083884.1, read on the forward strand.
GGAGAAAACGGGGGCTCGGTGCACACTCACATTTTGTGGTGCTTCAGTAAGAAGTTGGGGTGGGGAGGTCATCAGCTGTAGGAGGATGTGAGTAAAGGGGGTGCTGGGTTATTTTCCCAGTGGGAAAAGTCGAAGCTCGCTTGCTGGGCGAGGGCGAGGAGACAGAACATGCAGCAGCGCCCTTCTGAGCTTCGGGGGCACGGGCCCTGGCTGCTCCTTGGAGCCGGTGCCTGGTTCTGGGGCTGCCAGGAGAGGGGACCTGCCACCCCTGCACCCGTGCCTGCTGGGAGCGGGGCCTGGGTGCTGGCACGGCTGGTGCCAGGCTGGGAGAGAGGCCCAGACTTGGGTGTCTGGGAAGAGCTCCTCTGGGTGTCATCCCAGGCCGTCCTTGAGCTGATGTCAGGGGTCCTCCCTTGGGCCCAGGCGGGGTCCTTTTCCTGCACCTTCTGGGGCTGGCAGGGCGGGATGCTGAGCACATCTGCCCCCATAGGGGGCCGTCCTCCGGGTCACAGAGGAAGTCGTGGACCTGCTCCTGTCCTGGCAGGAGCCAGAGCAGGGTTAACAGAGATCTGGAAAATCCACCAAAATAGCTCGAGACACCAGGTTCTTCTTTTCTGTTAAGTATTCTCGCCATGGATACCAGGCCTCCCCGTGACCAGCTTGTGGTCGGCAGTCTCAGGGTTTCCCTTTCCAGTCACACTTCCTATCCCGGCCCAGATAAGCTCTGCTGTTGCAGCCTGTTCATTCGGACCTGGGGGTGCCTTGGGGAGACACTGTTCCCAGACGGAGACCCACAGCCCCGGGGGTGGGGGCTGAGAGACCTGGAGATGTACATACCCACAGACCCCCAGAACCTGCATCCTCTCCTCTGGGCCCCTCCTCCCTCCTGCTCTTACACCTCTAGCTACTGATTCATTACACTTCTTTTCAGAGCTACCCAAGACAGCCTGGGTTCACCTGGAAACTGTGTGTGTGTGTGTGTGTGTGTGTGTGTGTGTGTGTGTGTGAAAGAGAGAGAGAGAGATTGTTCCAGGGGAGGGGAGGCGAGGCCTGACGTGATTCCTTCCCCCAGAGCTTCGAATGGAGTTTGTTCATCTGACTGGCTGATATTTTTATGAACTCTGAGAGCAGGCAGGAGTTTTCTAAAAATGGTCCCTCCCGGCAGAACGGAGGTGGTGGGAGGGAGGCTTTTGGCTTCGTGGAGGGGGTGGGTCTTCGAGAGGCAAGTGGCCACAAAGTACTGTCCCACCTGGGTCTGGAGGACAGTCCCCAGATCGGTCCCTTGGAAGAGCTGCATTGGTCTGAAGATGCTCCTTGTGTTCTGGAGCCTGGTGTTGGTGAACTGCTCACTACTAGAGTGGATGAGCAGCCGGCACCTGGGCCGGGTGTTGGCCTCCCCCGGGGCCGTCTTTCTGGAGGACAGGAGGTGGTCAGGCCTTGGCCTCCTGGGGCCTTTTCTCAGGGGGTCCTTGGGACCTAAGTGAGTTAAAGGACTGCCTTTCTTCTACTTTCGAGCACCAGGTGATGAAGACCTCCATTTTTCCATAAGGCCAAAGGATTTTGTAGCCTGGCTAAGCCAAGCTCTGCAGCTTGGGGAGGGGGCAGGGGTCGCAGGTGGAGGGGAGGGGAGGTGGGCTCTTGGGAGAGAACAGGCAGTTTTCCAGGCCTCTCAATGCCCCTCACCCCGCCCACAAATCACAGTTCCAGGGCTGTATTTCAGAGGAATTTATGGCCTGGCTGGCCTTGTAGGGTGAGGTAATGCTTCAGGCTTTAATGTTTAAAGATACAGCCCTAGGTTTGCTGCCGGGAGGTGTGAGTGCAGGCACTTTCCTTTCTCTGAGTGAAAATACAAGCCTCTGGGGACAACGCCAGGGAGGGCCAGGCAGGAGGCAGCTGGTTTTAAGACAAAGCACTTACCGAGAGCGAGAGTGAGTTCTGCCCGAGCCAAGGTGTCTTCTCAGAGTGCTGGAAGTACGCACCTTTTCTACTCTGTTTACAAGCCTCTCAAGGGCTGGGGCTCCCCAGGCCTGCCCTTGGGACTCAGGGCCGCCAGTGAGTGCCCTCTCCTTTGCTCATGCTCACATCCCATCACAAAAAAAAAAACAACAACAAAAACCAAAAAAACACCCCAAAACCCTACCCTGGGAGGCTGGCAGACTGCACAACCTGAAGTGGGCAGTGTATCTCGTAGGCAGGGACCTGGGCAGAAATGCCAGGCTTTGGGGCCACACAGTCCTGAGTCTCCCTGCAGGGAAGCGGTGCCCACAGGACAGCGGCACTTGGCTGGGTGCCCCCAGGGTTAAGGAAACGGGGGGCCTGGAGGTTGGGCGCCTCGTGTGTCCTGGCGTATAGCAGGTGCCTGGTAATGGGCTGGAAATGTGTGTGTCATTTCCCTTGATTTGTTTTTTATTGTGGGAAAATACACATATCAAATGTTGCCACGTTAGCTATTTTTAGGGCCGCCATTTTTATCATTTTAACCAGGTTAAAGCGTGTGGTTCAGGGCTTTTCGTGCACTCACCATGTTACCCGGCCACCACCACTGCCTAGTGCCAGGATTTCTCATGGTCGCCCCGAACGGAAACCCCTCACCCATGAAGCGGCTACTGCCCTTCCCCCGCCCCCCAGCCCTGGGCCACCCGGCATTTTCCGTCTCTGTGGATGCTCTGGGTCGGCATGTCTCAGCTGAATGGAGCTGTGCCACGTGTGGCCTCCAGGGTCTGGTTCCTCAGCAGAACGGTTTCCAGGATCACCCATGTTCTACACATCTCAGGACTGCATGCCTCGTTATGGCCGAATGGTGTTCCATGAGTCCCTAATTTGGAGGAGTCACAGTGTAGCCCTGAATGGTACAAATGTCACCCACTGTGTGCCAGGAGTCTTTCTGTCATTCTTTCCAAATGGACAGTGTAACGGTTTTGTGACAGGGGGTTGGAGAGGCAGCCAGCTACCCCCCACCCCCCACCCCAGGCCAGAGCAGAGAGCTGGGCTCAGGCCGGGAAGGGCCAAGCTCTCAAATAACAGGCTCCGTGTGTCTCCCCCAGATGCAGGAGAAGGCCAAGGAGATTTACATGACCTTTCTGTCCAGCAAGGCCTCGTCCCAGGTCAACGTCGAGGGGCAGTCCCGGCTCAATGAGAAGATCCTGGAAGAGCCACACCCCTTGATGTTCCAGAAACTCCAGGACCAGGTAACCTGACTTCCTTGCCTGCACAATGACTTGAAGGCAACGTGCGTCCCCAGCCCGGCACACCGAGGAGGAAGCCATGCTGAGAGAGGGGGGCGAGGGAAGGCAGACTCAGAAGGTAACCCACAGCGAGCTCCCTCACGCCTGTTTACTCATGGTCTTCACGCAGTTCGAAGCAGCGGGGTTACCTGTCTTCTCAGTGCAGGTCAGGAGGGAGACCGGGGCTGTTTGGGGAGCCCACACTGAGGAATCAACATGTGGAAACTGCGGTCTGTGGGACCAGACAGAAAATTCTAGAAAGCAAGCACAAGGACGCAAAGAAACCTTTGGCTGTTTCTGTGCAAATATCCAAACATCACAGTCTGAGTCTGGGGCCCAACACTGCACACTAGTTCATAAGGAGGCCCCAGGACACCATGGAATATTGACCTCTGGCAGCACACATTTCGAAAGCAGGGGAGTCAGGTTGAAAACAGACCTCTGAGGGGTAAACTCCTTTTCTGGCAACTTTTTTTTTTTTAAATAAGAAATGCCCATGGTAACAGGCAAAGGGATGACTGTGCTCCAGAGATATTCTCGGAGACATGAGTTTGTAGATGGGACCATCCCTAGTGTGGTCTGTGCTACACACTGCCCTGCAGACAGTGGGACACAGATTTCAAACAGCTGCCGACCCTGGTCCAACGGCCAAGGTGAAGGCCTGTCTCCGTGCACCAGTGGAGACTAGCCTTCAGCTTAATTCCGCAGTCCTCCCTGTTGAGCAAGCCCGGCACCGCCCGGAGGGCTTGTTAAAGCAGACTCGCAGCCCCGCCACCCGAGTTAACAGTCAGGTTCGATGGGCCTGGGCAGGCTGAGACTTTGCGTTCCCAACGAGGTTCCAAGAGACGCGGACTCGGCTGTTTCGGGAGTGCACACCGTGAGAGCCACGGGTCCACGGCAGAGGCAGGCCTCCCTTCGATGGCCTGGAGCGTTCGCAGAGCCCAGCATATGCCCCAGCACCCCCGCATCCTTGCCTTTGCTCAGCATCTGGCGGGAGTCAAATATACAGGTAGAAAATACAAAGATGGGAAGTAGTTTGAAAGTGTCTTCCTATCGGCACAGTGGCCAGTGCGAATTCTCCTGAATTCTGAGTCAAATTTGGGTGTTGAAGGAACTCAGCCTGGGAGACTTGCAGGCAGTGATTCTGAGTCCATAGGAGGGACGTTATGGACCCGGACTGGTACGGGAGGTAGAATATATGGTCCAGAGGCAGTTTTGGTGGCCGTAGCCACGTGAGGACGTCTGCCCCTCCTGGACCTCTGTCTTCCACAGGTTTCTGGCTGTGGTGGGAAGTGCAGGAGGCTGAGAAACTGTCCTGAAGCCCCTGTGCTCTAGGTATGTTATTAGTGGCTCTAGCCACTAATAACATACCTACTATCCAGAGTGCCCTTCCGTGCCCGAGGCCCACTTGGCACAGATCTCATTGCACCACCAGTGAGCATTATTCTCATTCTGATGGCGAGCAAAGCAAGGTTCAGGGGCATGAAGTGGTTTGATAGCATAAAGTCGCCCAGGTAATAGGAAGGGCTGGAAGCTGATTCACCCTCGTCCACCTGCTTTCAAAGGTGGCACTCTGCCACGTCCACGGGCGGCTTGTCACTGCCCCTCAGAGCCCCATGAGCCCAGCTGGAGCAGAGGGGCTGGAGAGGCCTTGTGAGTCCAGGCGTTCCCACTTCCCAGGCTGCAGATGCCAGGGTCCTAATGAGGAGTTGGACAGACCGGTACCACTCTCTGTGGGGCGGCGGGGCGGGGGGCTCAGGCTCCCAGGAACCCTGCCGTCCTGCGGGGAGGGGACTGAGCTGCACCCCTCTGGAGTCATGTGTTGGGTGCCTTGTTGGCACAGAGAGGAGGGACGCAGGAGGCAGAGGAAGACTTCTTTTAAGTGACAAAAGAAAAATATTTAAAAAGTAACTTTTATCTACCTCACTATAAAAGTCGTATGTGCTCGACAAAAGAAACAGGAAACCAAAATATGAAGCAAAAAATATTATAATCCTGTACCTTGACATGACCACTAAATAACCTTTGAACTCTAGATTTCCCTCCTTTTTCCTAGAAGCACACGTCCCAAATGCGGCACAGAGCAGTTCAAACTATTCAACGTAAAGAAAGCGCTTCCAACTCACTATCGGTTGTTAATAAATGCTGCCTTTTGTTGGCTGCCTGCCAAGAAATCGGCCAGGGCTTCCAAAAACAAAAAAAGTGCCTTTATACCCTGTTGTTCAAAGTCATTTATTTGAGGGATGAAGAGGCGCTGACTATCTTTCTGAGGCACAGTTGGGGGGAACAAGGTATTCAGGACCTGAGCTGACCGCCCAGCAAGTCCCCGGGAGGGGCCTCTGGGTTCTGTTTCACTTCAGAGAACTCTGCCTCCTGAGGGCCTGCTGGTAACGGTCCACATGGGTGCTCAGCACGGGCTGTGGTTCTCTGCTCCCCAAAGGCCTCCGGAGAGCCCAGGGCTCCTGAGTGAGGGAGTTGGAAGCTGAGGGGAGCCTGCTGGGAACCACAAGATTTCACATAACTTTCCAAAAAAACACCCAACAAAAACCCAAACTTCCTTCTCAGCTTCTTTGGCTTGGTCAAGCCTCACTGGCTCTGTCTTGCAGCTGTCTGAGCAGGCAGCTTAGGGTTTTCGGGAGCCCTCCACTAGGAAGACTTCCAGTGGCCTCAGCCCCCTGTCCCAGCGGGGCAGTGTCCTCTTCCCTGCAGGCTACTGATGGGGCAGCGCAGACTTTGGGGCAGTTGGGACCCAGAAGGATGGCCCCACCCTCCCCGAGCGTCAGGGGACATGAGCTGACATCCACGCATCTCATGAAAACAGCTTCTCCAGCCTTCCTTTAGGTCCTGTTTATTCTTGGTTCACACACGGGGTGGGCGGGCTCTGGGGTTTCAGTTCGCAGTAGGCTGGAAATGCTGGCAGAGCTGTGGCGGGATGGGTGGCAAGAAGCGGTAACTGACAGCTGGTGGGGGAGACAGAAATGACACCAGACCCAAACCACAGCGCAGTAATTCGGAGCCACCGAGCCTGGGGCCCCCAGCCCGCAGGCCACATGGGGGGCATCCCTGTGCTGTGGGCGGGCGACAGGATCCATGACCCTAAGCATCAGGCAGAACTTAAATCGTGGTCAGCGTGTCTGGTGAGGAACATGTTAGACATTTTAATAAGCACTTCACCGAAATGGTATATTTTTAAAATTATTTTATTCTTAATGGAGTTTATTGGGGTGGCATTGGTTAAGAAAATTATGTAGGTTTCAGGGGTCTGGTTCTACATCATGTACACGTGTCACTGTGTGTCCACCCCCCAAGTCAAGTCTCCTTCTGTCACCGTGTACGAGACCCTCCCACCCTTTGCTACCCCCACCCTCTCCCTCTGGTAACCACCATACACAGCCTGTCGCTGTGAGTTTTTGTTTGTCAAAATGGTATCTTCAGAGAGGTTAATAATTCTGTTATTTGGGAAACTTGTGTGAGTGGAGAGATGGTTCTGTGATACAATTCGACTTGGCAAATGTTTAAAAATGGAACAGTTGGAAGGCTGCTCAGTGACCCGGGTTGTGCCACATGAAAGATTTAAAACAAAATTCAGCTGCCACAAGCCCCTCGGCCCCAGCGCACGCACGCACGCACGTCTCCTGCTCCGATGCCTCTGGTTTGAATGGAACAGTAAGGAGATGGGAGGGGGCGGAGGGTTAAGGGCAGTTCACATGGCAACTCGAGGATCGTTGCTTTCTCCGGCCAGGAAAGAGAAGGCCCCAGGTTTGGGGGGAGCAGGGGGCTCATTCTTCCCCCTTCAGTCGTAGGGCCCCCAATGCCTACCCTAAAGTGAATATGAGTGCATCAGGATGCCCTCGCCCAGGCTTTGGGGCGGGTGTGGAGTCTGCTCTGGGGGAGGCCGAGTGGAGGTGACCTTCTCCCCCGAAAAGGAAGCCCTCAACCTCTGATTCTTTTTTTAATGCATTTTTAAAAGATTTTATTTATTTATCTTTAGAGGGGAAGGGAAGGACAGAAAGAGAGAACTATCAATGTATGGTTGCCTCTTGTGAGTCCCCTCCTGGGAACTGGCCTGCAACCCAGGCATGTGCCCTGACTGGGAATTGAACTGCGATTGTGTGGTTTGCAGGCCCGAGCTCAATCCACTGAGCTACACCAGCCAGGGCAACCTCTGATTCTTAAAGAAAAAAAAAATCAGCCCTGATGGGTATGGCTCTGTCAGTTGGGCCTGAGCCCACAAAGCAAGAAGTCTCCGGTTCGATTCCTGGTCAGGGGACAGGCCTGGGTTGTGTGTTCGGTTCCTGGTTGGGGTGTGCACGAGAGGCAACTGATCGATGTTTCTCTCTCTCACATTGATGTTTCTCGCCCTCTCTCCCTCCCTTCTCCTCTCTCTAAAACAAATAAATCTTTTCTAAAAAGGTAGAAAGACTTCAGAGAGATGTCAGCAGCCCCAGCCACATCCTTGACAGGGGAAGGAGCGTGCATTGGGCCCCTTTTCAGACACACCTTCACTGTGTCTCTGAGTTTCCCCGGAACCCACGAAGTGACAATCACTTCCTTTTTAGATCTCAGGAGGTAGGGCCAGACCAGCTGGCGAGGACCCAGAGCTGGGGGAGGGGCTGCCGTGGCTCTGGGGATCGTTTTGGGGTCCTCTCCAACCCTCTGTTTCTCCAAGTCTGCTGTGGTGGCTAGGGCTGTGGATTCTGGAATCCTCCATCTTATGGGTGCCAGCTGACATTCGCTCCCAAAAATCCAGTCTGGGCTAGGAACCGGTATTTTCCAACGTGCAGAGCCAGAAAGGGCAGGTCGTGGGTTTTTGTTTAAGTGGAGGGAGAGTTGGCTGCCTTCGTCTGCCCCAGCTGTTCGCCTGATGAGGGGCGGGGTGGGAAGGATGGTGTTCGAAATACTCGGAGATGTTTTTGTGACTGTGGAATGGTCAGAAGAGACCATTAGGGGAAGAAGAGAGGGGATGGGCATCAGAAGGGCGTTCGACTCTCCCTCTGATGACAAAAGACAGACATCAAATACCTCTTCCCTGTGCAGAAAGAATGCACGTGGGCTTTGGATGTGAGTATTATGAACAAAAACAAAAACTTTTTTCTGGAGAAAAAAGTGGACAAAGTGCCACCACCTGGTGCGAGAGCGCCAGACCCATGGGCTGTGAGGGGGTTTTGCCTCAGCAGGGGTCTCTGTCCCCATCCATGTCCAGCTTCTTTCTGGAGTCCTGATCCCACCCACCGGGTCTGCCACCTCTGGCGAGCCTGTCTAGGAGGCAGGAGCACTGTCCAGGGTGACCAAAGCTTCCAGTGGCCACTCTGGTGCTTTGGGACAAGGGCAGACCTGAGAGCTGTTTTCACTGCCAGCTGCCCTCAGGCCTCCTCATCCCCGCTTTGGAAGAGGGGGAGGTGGTCTTCAAGGTGAGGACATCCCATCAGTGTCCTGACCCAGCGGCCTCTTTGCTGCCCAGCCGGCTCTGCCGTCATTCCACGGCTGGAGGGCTGGAGCGCAAGGGGCCTGCTTTCTTTTTACTTTCTGTCTGTCTGTCTGCGTATGAAAGCATGTCTGTAGTCTAGGCATTGGAAGAGAGAATCTAGAGGCCGGAGCTCTTGCCGCCTTCTTTCAGCAATTTTTACCTGAAAACGAAACCCAGTTCTTGCAGCGAATGTGACATCCCCGTAATAAAACTTGCACGAAAGGATTTATTTTTTCCCTCCTGGTACCCAGTTGAAATAACATGGTGGAGCGTTTTGAAGAGAAGAAAGGATGTGTGTTTAGTTTAGGTCTTTCGATGTTCTTGTCTTCTGAGAAGTGTTGGAAGATTGATTAGGCTTGAAATGTGCTTAATCGAGACAGTGTTGAAATGTTCCCTGCAAGGCTTCTCGTTCTCTCCGTTGATGAGGTCCGTTTGGGAGGGAGCCCTCGTCTGGAGCCGCAGATTCGGAGCATTCTCAGGTTGGAGCGCCCACGGAGAGGCACATCCCAGTCTGGCCCAGCCCCGTCTGGGGCCCCCGAGAAGGGGAGGGCGCCTGGCCTGTGGAATGACCCCTTGCTGCGGGTCCTTGGGCACAGCTATACCCGGGCGGGAAGGCTCCCTTCACTTCCCAAGGGCTCCCACCTCCAGCCGCCTGCAGGATTGGAGCCCGAGGCCACGACGCTAGACAGTTTACAGCCTGGGCATGCAGCTCACAGGTGTGGGGCTGCCAAAACCGGAACCTGCTGAGCCACAGCTGTCTTGACAAAAATAAATAAATAAATAAGGTACAGAATGCAATTTAGCTGCCAACTTGAGTTTTCTGCCTCGGCGGCTGCCTGCCTCTGGAAAGGAGTGAGTGCTTTGCAGGCCCACTCAGATGTCGCTGCCCGCCAGGAGCGCCACCCCCACCCTAGACTCGGCTCCCCGTTTTCTCTTTCCGGCAGGCAGATGCCTGCGGCATGTTGTCAGGTGGCGGTCACAGTCGAGCCCCCGGGGGGCCAGCTCTCCCCATCAAAGAGTCCTGGTTTTGTAGAACCTTCTGGAACCCTGAGGGTATCTCATTTTCTGTGGTCACTTAAGAGTGGGTGAAATCAGTAGTTTGATTTAGTTTCCAAGTTGTCATACCAATTTGTCACCAACTGAGTTGCTTAACATGACAGAGCTTCATCCCCTCGAAGTTCAGGAGGCCAGAAGTCCGAAGTGAAGGTGTGGGGGGACTGTGCTCCTTCCAAAGGCTCCAGGGAAGCACCCTTTCTCGCCTCTTCCTGGTTTCTTGGGGTCACTGGCGGCCCTTGGTGTTCCTTGGCCTGGAGCTGCGTCACCCGCGGTCCTCTGCCTCTGTCATCAGAAGGCCTTCTTCCCTCTGTGAGCTTCTGCGTCCCCTCCTCCTATCAGGGCACCACCCTAACTCCACGATGATGTCATTTCGACGTTCCCCCACCAAACTGTGTCCAAGTAAGGTCGCATTCTGAGGTTCCTGATGGAAATGAAATGGGGGGCACTGTTCAACCCACTCCGCTGAGACCTTTGGAGACAGTTATTCCCCATTTATACAAACACACTCCTTTTTTAAATTTGTATTTTCCAATCATGGTTTACATTCAGTATTGCTTTGTATTAGTTTCAGGTGTACAGCACAGGGGTTAGCCAATCATATGCTTTACAAAGTGCTCCCAGAACTCTTGAAGAGCATATTTGGGATCAAATTGTTTTTATTTTTAGTGCCTTTGAAAATGTTACTGCTTAGTCACTTAACCTTCATGCGCATTTTTCCGTGCTAAACTCTTTTACAGGCTTCATTTTTATAGACTGCTGGTTGGTTTGCCACGTGAGTGGCAGTGCAGCCTGGTGGTTGGGAGTGTAGCCTCCAGAGCGTGACTGCCCGTGCTTGTCTCCCACTGGTCTCTCTTGCTCACTGTTACGGCCAAAGTGTGCCCCCACCCCCAGTCATGTGTTGGAGCCCTAAGCCCAGGTGCCTCAGAACTCAACTGTGTTTGGAAAGTCTCCAAAGAGGTATTTAAGGTTACATGAGGTCATTGGGGGTGGGCCCTAATCAGTACGACCGGTGTCCTTCCAAGAAGAGGAGATTAGGACACAGACACACACAGAGAGGGGACTATGGGAAGACACCGGTGGGGGGAAGGGCCGTCTGCAAACTAAGGAGGGAGGGCACAGAAGAAATCCACCCTGCCGACACCTTGGTCTTGGACTTCTGGCTTCCAGAACGGTGAGGAAACAGGTTTCTGCCGTTCAAGCCAGGCAGTCTGTGGTACTCGTTAGGGCGCCAGAGCCGAGCCTTACGCCAGCCCATGGGGCAGAGCATCAAGCCCCTAAGGCCTTGTTTCTTCCTCTGTGTGACCAGGGCTCTCATGGGGTTTGGGGGGGACTCAGTGCCCCCTGGTGCACGGTTAGGAGGCACTGCTGGCACTCTGGTGCCGCCCCGGGTCATCCCACCAGCACTCTGCTGCTGCATGTTGCATGGTTTTTAGTCATTCGTGCGGTGGACATTTATCGCAGAGGTGGCCCCTGGCCCTGTGATCCAGAAGGCTGGGGTCCTCAGCTGGGTGCACTGTCTTCAGCCACATCCTTAGAGAGATTTTTTTGGGAGCGTTTTCTGTCCTCGAACAGGGATGTCCCACCCTTTTGGCACCTCTGGGCCACACTGGGAGAAGAAGAGTTGTCTTGGGCCACATATTAAATACACTGAGACATGTCATCACACCTAAAAGATCTCGCGATGTTTTCAGTAAATTTACGATTTTGTGTTGCGTCGCATCCATAGCTATCCTGGGCCGCAGGTTGGACACCCCTGCTGCCACCTTTGCTAAGCACCACCCGAGAGGGGCCATGAGCTGGGAGCACCCTGTTGCCCTTTGCTCCTGGACCAGGGCCCTGAAAGCCCTTTGCAGAGATACGGGGCAGCTCATGGGCCCGGACAACTGAGGCCATTGGGAATGATATCTCTTTTCTTTATGAAATCGGGGGGGCGGGGCGTCGCAGCTGTAGATGCGCCCCCAGTGACTCTGCAGTGCCATGACTGGCGCTGGGAGGTGGGCGAGGCGTCCTGAGGACTGAAAGCGCCAGGCTGAAGGGCTCCAAGGGCATTTCACACCCGTCCAGGGCAGGGTGTGGCCCTCACGCTCTTGTTAAATCGTTCCCGGCACCCTCTCCTCCGGCTTGCTGGCACCAGGAGAGAGCCTGCGGTCCCTTGGGATCTACTGGAGGCTGGAAGAGCCCCGGCAGCCCCAGAGCAGCTCCTGAGCCCGCTACTCTGCTGAAGCCGCCTCCATCTCTCCCTCCCCAGCCTCCCTCCTCCAGCCCTGGGGGCCTCCAGCCCCTGCCTTTTTTTTGTCTCCTCTTTGAAGTGTGAGCCTCAGAGCCACTATAGGCAAACAGGATGTTCCACTCCCACGCGCAGACTTCAGATAGACGCCTGGGTCGAACCGCATCCTGCTGACAGTGGTGGGTCCCTGGGGTGGGAGGGGGCACAGGGCTGGCACCGGGAGGGGCATCAGGGAGCCGGCTCCTCAGTCGCTCTCTGAGCATCCGGTTCAGAGGTTCAGACTCCGAACTAGGTGGGTGTCTCACAGTGTCCTTGGGGGCCTCCTGTGCCCCGAGGGGCTGAACCTTGCAGGTGTTGAGGGTGACATTTGCCTGGCGTGTCTGTGGGAGGTCATGAGGTGATAATGTCATTCCTCATACCCTGGCTATGATTTTTGTATTTTCTGGAAGTTGGTTTTTTTAAATGAATAATTTCTCTAAACCTCTGCAGTTCCGTCTAGGATTACAATATTGCTACAAAATAGGTAACTGCAGAGGGTGGGGCGGGGTGAGGGAAGCTTAGGGGGGTGTGGTCTTTCTGCCCAGTTGGAGGTCTTGGATGGACTGGCTGGAAAGATTCAGGGAAGAGCAGGTAGTAGTTTATGAGTTGAAAGGAAACCTGAAGTCCTAAATCTTCCCCTGGATTGTTGACTTTGCTGATGTTGAAATGATTGAGGCGGATCTCCTGTGGTTGAAGCGGCCTTGGGAAAATGGAGCCGTAAAGGCTGAAGGTTCCAGCTCTCTCTCCAACCTCGCTCCCCCAACCTGTCAGGGGCAAGACGACCCCTGACGGGGCCCAGGCCCAAGTCCTTTACGGAAGGAATCACTTCCTTCCTGGACACTGGCTCCTGGGCCCTGTGGGTGTGCAGGTGAGTGCATCCTGCAGCCCAGTGCTGTTCCTTTCATCCGGGCCTATTCCCAAAGCCTCTCCTTGCTTAGATGGGCTTTACTCCCTTGCCCTGCATCGAATAAATCCCATTTTGTTTCTCAGCATGATAATAGGTTTGTTTGTGCCCTCAGATGCCAGCCTTCTGGGGGTCTTACAACGCTGGCATCCTCCCAAATGACAGTGGCCTGCCCACCACCACCGTCTCTACGGGACACAGTTTCTGTCCAGCTCTCAGGTTTCTGGAGAAACCCAGCCCCGGGTCATCTCTCCAAAGACAGTGGAGATGCGCCAAGGACCTCTTGATACAAGGCTGTGAATCCGTGCTGGGTGAATCCATCCTTCCCGTGGAAAATAAAGAGAGATTTGTTCATGCGACTCCCCAGGCTGTTCTTTTCCACTCAGATTATTTCGTGACGACCAGAAACAGCCAGGAAATCCGCCTGGTCTAGCACATGACTGACTTTAGCCGTCTCCGAGTGTCTTGCTTGTATTTGCATTCTTTGGCACGTGAGAGGTATTGAGTAAATATTTGGTGGAGTGATTCATGGCCTGGCTAGCCTCACCCTTCAGCCTTCTCTCTCCTCTTCCCCTCAGATCTTCAACCTCATGAAGTACGACAGCTACAGCCGCTTCCTGAAGTCCGACCTGTTTTTACAGCACAAGCGCACCGAGGAAGAGGAAGAAGACCCCCCCGACGCCCAAACTGCAGCTAAAAGAGCTTCCAGAATTTATAACACCTGAGCCCCCAAACCGCTGTCGGGACTGGTAGCCTTCAGGACGCAAAGGAACTCACTCTCAGGATCGTGCGGGTTTTCTAATTGCTTTGTTATCCGCAAGGACCGAAATGTGCAAAGCCCACCGATGGGATTATGTGTGTTTCGTTAACTGCTTGACCAGTCCATTTTGCATGATGGCTTATCTTACATAAAAAAAAAACCCCAAATAGCTTTGAAGTTTAAGTTCACAGACACACACATGTACAAGGCGGAACGCGTCCTTACACACTGGACACTGAGCATTTTATAGCTTGATCAAACTTCCTGAGGCCACCAGGTGGAACTTTGAAACTTACAGCCACCTCTTCCCTTTCGAGTCTGTGCTGTGCCTCTGGCAGGGGCGTCCTGCGTGTCCCCAGATTCACTTGGCGAGTCAGCTCACCACGGAGTGGGTCTCACCAACTCCGGCCACTTCTCACGGGCGAGTTCAGTGCTGGGAAGACAACACGTACCCCTGACAACCTCTACTTTGAGGGGCTGAGTGTGAGCATCGTAGGGTTCTTGTTTCTTGTGTGTGGGTTTGTCCAGGTTTTGCTGACACTTCATGCAATACAGACAAGTAGTTCGCCCTGACAGAAATAAGATCTCAGCCAGGAAGAAAGGAAGACGGACGGGGAGTTTGTTGCTCAGGGCCTCCATGGCACGGTGGTGTTGAATGGGGTTGTGGCGCACAGCCTGCGGCACCGTATGCATGGGCAGTCAGTCCCTGTCTCCCATAGTGCACCTGGAGACACATCTCATCCTTTCTTCTCTGCCCCACCCTTTGCTGGACTCTGGGCCTGAGACTCCAACAAGGAGAAAGAAATACCGTCTTTTAAAGTCTCTTCTTGGGTAGAAAGGCTCTGAGTGAAGTTCACCTTGGCTCAGACTGACCCAGCCAGCCGGGGGCACCCCATCCCCCTTCTGCCTGGCCGAGCCCCCCAGAACCCGAGGTCAGGCACAGTTAGTTCCCTTCTGCCAATTCTTCCTGCCGGCCGCTTCAGCCAGACCCCCAGCATATTCGCCAAACCCCAAACTCCTGTGTGCAAACAAAGCAACCAGACTCTGTTACTTGTGAGTCCTGCAACTTTTCCATTTATTTATAAATTGCTTGATGTTGAGGGTGACTGTATGATTTACCAGTCAAGCCAGGACCCTTTTGAGAAACAAGTGGGGTGAGTTTAATAATTATACTGGGACAGTGGCATACGCTGGATCTGTTCTGGGGGAACCAGTCTGCATGGTCACCCCACTGATGACCCTCCCCTAGAGTGACCCCTCGGGGAGTCCCTTAGGTTCTCCACACTGGGGAAGGGATGGCCTTGGGGAGACATTCACTGCTGAGGACTGGGTCACCCAACTGAGCGTCCATCAGAAACTGCAGATGCAAGATCCCTCAAAAGGGGGGGTTTTCCTCCTTTCCCAGGATGTCTTAGGCTTCTCTTTCCCTGGGACAAGACAGTGATGCTGAGAATGATGCCCTTCATTTGAGAAATTTGGTCCTTCAAGCAGAGTAGATGGGTGCAGATCAATGAGCAGGGGCTGTCTAGCACGACTTTGAGTTTGCCAGCCAGAAATGTGCAGGGATGGAAGGCAGACCGCCCCACTGGGCTGGGGCAGACCCGGGGGGCATTTTGGGACCCACAGAGCAGAGCGGCCTGCCTGGTGCTGCCTTCTGAGAACCTGTGCCAACAGGTGGGCTGGGGCCCTTTTTCTGGCTTTCACCCTTTAACCTCAAAGAGACCTTTGAGGTGGCGGTCTCTTTATCAGCACTCGGGTGAAGGAAGCAGCCAGAGTTAGCCCGAAGATCGTCTACCAAAAGCCAAGCCTCTGACTGAGGTGCTGCCCGCGAAGCTGGGTGCCAGCAGGAGGGTGAGCCGCGTGTGTTTAACCGCAGCTGACTCCCACCGGTGTGAACTTGGCCACTTCCCTGGGCTCTCTCCTGCCCGGCCACCAATCAGGACTGAGGCAGGTGCACACGCAGTTCAGCTTCCCGAGCCACCGCAAGTGGGAGCCTGGGGCATAGGGCATTCATGCAGCCAACTTTGCATGCTCACCCCTGTCTGTCCATCCATCCATCCATTCATTGGCTGGTATTTAAATCGCATCTGCCAGGTGCTACGGATGATGTTAGGTGCCGATGGCGTAAAGATTCCATGGCCTTAAAGCAGCCATGGAATCTTTGCTCCGGGGGTTTACAGGTTTTATTCTTATTCAGGTTGAGTGAGGAGCCTAGGAAAGAGGGAGTGTTGCCGTTCCTAGGAGGTGGGGGCGGCCCACACCGCTCCAGGCCACGTGGGGAAGCCCCAGGCCGATGAGGATGCAGCGGGAGTGACGGGAGAATGTGGGCAAGAGGCTTTGTTGTGTTTCCACAGGAAGACGAGCAGGCTTCCGATTGGCCGGTTCAAATAATTTCCACGAGCTCTGGGGCACAGGGGCTGTCCCTAGCTGTCTGGTACCTGGCCCTGGGTGCCTAGCTGTGCATGACGAGGGTGGGTAGCATGGAGTGTGAGGCCTGGGGAACAAGGTGGCTGGGGTAGGCGCCCCGCAGGTTGGATTGTGTATGGGAGGCGTGCTGGAGCTGGGCTGTGCACTGTCACTAAGAACTGGCTGGCCCTGGGCAGGGGGGAGAGGGGGGGCAACAAGGCCCCCCAGCTGTCAAAGCATCAGGAAAAAGTCACGCTCAGTGCAACGGTCTGCAGGGCCTCAATCTCTCCACCTGCTGGTGAGGCCCAAGATGTGTTCGATGGGGCATGTGTTTTAAATCTTTCAGTGCAAGTGCTTTGGGCAGAGGGTGAGTGTACTCTCCAGTTAGCCGCAGGCCCCAGCATGCCTTCTTGCCTTATAACAGAAAACTGGCATATTCATGTTATCTGCTGGCTCTGTAGTTCGTGCCCTGACCTCCTGTTTCCGGATACAAGAGCATGGCTGGGTGATGTGTTCTTCTGCGACTTTGTAGTCATTAATTATACCTGCAAATCGACTCTACTGAGCTGCCTGGCTTTCTAAGAGTGAGTTGTGGTCCAGGTCCCCGCCGCGGCACTGTACCCTTGCAGCCTCTCCATTGCAGCAGGTGCGTGGGGTCACCTCACACATGTAGAACACCTTTCCAAGTGCTTCTTTTTCGTTGCCTCATACACAACCCCTCCAAAAGTGAGAGAACAGCTACATCTCCCATTTGAGAGACCAGAAGACAAAAACCATTAAGGCTGTGGCCCACACAGGCACGTGCTGGTGAGCGGTAGAATCTGAGGCGGAGCCAAACCCTTTCTACCCCTGACCACCCCCGCCCCCCGCTCCCTTTTCTGTCCAGCCCTGGTCTGGGCAGGGCCCCAGAGAAGCACGGGGCTGGGGTGGAAGTAGTCTTTGGGCAACGATGCTCACTGACTCACAGAACAGATGCTTAATGAGCACCTACTACAGCCCAGGCCAAATACTAGAGAGAGGACCGCAGGGGGTGGAAGAAAGAGGCAGAGAGCCTGCCTCCAGGGCGTAGCTGGTCAGGAGATGAGATCGAGCCTTTACCGAAACTGCTACATGAAAGTGACTGGCCCCCCGGGCAAGGGACCACTGGGACAGGGCCAGCTGGTTCTTGTCATCTCCTCAGTTCACAAGCTCAGACGTTTTGTCTTTCCCTTACGTATCAGGATGGTAAGCTTCACACTGACACTGGTAGTAAAGTGATCTCTCTTTTTTTAAGATTATGTATTTATTTATTTCTTTTTAACGAGAGGGGAAGGAAGGGAGAAAGAGAGGGAAAGAAACATCAGTGTGTGGTTGCCTCTCACACGTCCCCCACTGGGGACCTGGCCTGCGCCCTGACTGGGAATCAAATCTGCGACCCTTTGGTTCCCAGGCCTGACGTGATCTCTTTAAGAACAAAACAAAACACAAGAATGAATGAGTGGCTCTGTTCTTGTGGAGATAGCTTTTTATTCCAGCCTTGGTGAGCTCTGGAGAATGGAGAATTTAGTTAACTAATTCCCCATGCTGGTTTTGTTACCCGGGACATACGTCCCCTTCACGTGCCATAGAGTTGGGAGCTGATGAATTGGGACCCACCGCCCAGGTTCCGGCTCTGGCTTTGGGAGCACACTTTGTTTACAAGCTTTGCAAACCGCGAGGCTCGCACTCTGTCACTGTTTCCTTTCACTTGGGCTGCGGATGTTCTAGAACCTGCGTTTATTGAAGTGCCAAATGGTTTCGTGGAACCATTAGCTCCCAGGGCTTTAAAATTTGTGTTTCTTCTCAAGGTTAGTTGCAAACAATGCCATGAGCTGTGAACAGGGCTGCCTGGGCAGGAAGGGGAGAAACCGCCCGCCTAGCAGGAGGATCAGGGGGAGCGTCCTTGTGCAAAGGTCCCCAAACCTTAGCAGATGGGCTCTCCGCGGATTCCCATAGGCATCGGGGGCTTTGCAAGTGCACAGCTCCTCACCTGGAGGCCCGGGGTCCCCTCCTCCTCTGAGTGAGGGTCCCGTAGGTCGTGCCTTCTCCGGGTGCTCAGAGAGCATTGATGGTGCTGCGCCCACCCGGAGGGAGGATTCCCCCCCACCCCCCGTTTCCCACAGAGCCACTGTGAAGGGGCATCTGGAGGTGGCCGGTGAGTCTCTCCTCTCCTGCACTTCTGCGTCCGATGACCCATCAGTTATCCTCTAGATTCTGCTCCCGGACGCAGCTTGAACGCATCTGTGCCTTCCCGTTTCCACAGCCCTGGGCCCTGATCAGGCTGCCTCCCTCCTCTCTTGTCCCGATGGCTGTAACAGCCTCCTCCACGGTCAGTCCTCCTCCCTCCACAGCCCCTCCCCATCTTCCTCCAGAACCCATCTTTTAAAAGCACAGACCTGTGCCCTGGCTGGTGTAGCTCAGTGGATGGAGCGTGGGCCTGCGAACCAGACAAGTGTGGTTCGATTCCCAGTCAGGGCACATGCCTGGGTTGCAGGCCAGTTCCCGGCAGGGGCCAGTTCCCAGCAGGGGATGCATGAGAAGCAACCATACATTGATGTTTCTCTTCCTCTCTCCTTCCCTTCCCCTCTAAGACAAATAAATAAAATAAAATATCTTGAAATGACCTAAAAAAACAGCACAGCCCAAGTCAGCCTTCCCTGCGCCCCCGCCCCTCCACTGCTCCCCCTGTGCCTGTGCCTGTGCTTGTTCTCAGAATAAAAATTCAGGTCATGACTATGGTCGCATGATGCCAAGGTCAAGACAACCTCGCCTGCCCTACCGGTCTCACCTGCTGCCCCTCTGTGGCTGTGTCTGCTTCTCAGGTCTTTCCTGAGGACTCTGTTACACAGCCCCCCACCCACACACCCCTTCCCAGCCCCTTCGGAGCCCTGGTGCATGACTATTTATCTGTTACCAGTTTGTGACTTCTCTCCCCAAGGACAGAACTGAATGGGATCCCCGAGCAGCCAAGCGGCAGGGCTTCCGTAATGCTGAGTGAGCGAGTGAACGAATGCCAGCATCTCAGATCTCGGCTGCTCTCATTCATAGCCTGGCACCTTAGTGTTGTGCCCACTGTGACCGTCACACGAATGCAGACTCAGGAGGCTGGAGTGGCCCACCACTTCCTGAGCGCCTGCCATGCACCGGGCACACTGGGATGGTATCGGACTTAAGAAGTGGGTGTGGAGTCTGCTGTATCAGTGGCGGATTGACACTGAACCTGTAGGTCAGCAGGGCTTATGGTGGGTGGGGCCAGGACAGGGACCCAGCCCACAGTCTTTTAGGGCCCACACCCCGCCACCTTTCACTCCACCAGGCTGGGCCAGATTTTGGCTCAGGCAAATCTTTCGCCATTCCAGCTAAAAAACAGTGGGACTCTCTCTTGTCTTTTGGGGTGAGGGCCACCAGGCAGCTGGTCTCGACCCATTCTTCCTTTCCTTCTGCAGAACAGGGGGGCTGAAGGGGCTTCCCTCCGACAGGGGGGTGGAGTCAGATGCTCTTTTAAAAAAAGTCTGGCTTTGTATTTGCAACCAGGTTTTTTTTCCTTTAGTGATATATCATGGCCATCTTCCCATGCCAATAAACATAATTATACACCATCAAAAAAGGCCAGTTTCAAGATTATCTGGGGAAGATAAATGTTTCCCTTGTGCTAATTTCAGCACAGTTTATATGCTGTTTTGCAACACGGGCAAACTGTTTTTCTTCTTATTTAGGCATTTAAACTCTGTTTTTTAAACTGTTATGGCATACGGATCGCCTAAGAGTAACAGATGTCTGCTTGATAGAGATGTTCCCAGGAAAAGAATTTGCTGCTTCTGAGTCTCCAGAGGGAGACCGACTGAGCAAGTATGTGGCTTTTGGTCCACATGCGGCCACTCTTATCCCCGTGAGAAGAAGGGGAACAAAAGCCGTCTGCCTTGCAGATATCCGCATTTACAGCTGCTGGTGATTGTAGAGGTGAGACCCTGGCCTGCCAGGAGGGTGGTTCCTGCCCCCACCAGAAGGGGTAGATCCCCGAATTTTTCTAGGTGGGTGTATGTGGGTCCACTTTTTACTAAGTTTGCAGCTTTCCCCAGAATCTTAGCAGTGAAAGATTTTCTTCCAGTTACTTTTCTTATTCTTCTTCTTGACTATTGGTTGCCATGAGAATTTGGGTTAAGATCCTGAAGTTCAACTGCCTAAATCTTACCCAGCTCCTCCACTTTTTAGCTGTGTTGTCTTGGGCAGGTTGCATTTCTTCTCAAGCCTCACTTTCCTCGCNAAGCCGTCTGCCTTGCAGATATCTGCATTTACAGCTGCTGGTGATTGTAGAGGTGAGACCCTGGCCTGCCAGGAGGGTGGTTCCTGCCCCCACCAGAAGGGGTAGATTCCCGAATTTTTCTAGGTGGGTGTATGTGGGTCCACTTTTTACTAAGTTTGCAGCTTTCCCCAGAATCTTAGCAGTGAAAGATTTTCTTTCAGTTACTTTTCTTATTCTTCTTCTTGACTATTGGTTGCCATGAGAATTTGGGTTAAGATCCTGAAGTTCAACTGCCTAAATCTTACCCAGCTCCTCCACTTTTTAGCTGTGTTGTCTTGGGCAGGTTGCATTTCTTCTCAAGCCTCACTTTCCTCGCCTGTTAGGTGGGGACAACATGGGTCCCCATATACGATTCAGTGAGATAACTGTGCATAGCACAGGCCTTGTCCATAGGGAATCAGTAAATATTAGAGACTCAGAGAGGCTGTGTGGTGTATCCAAGGTTCTGCAAGGAGGGCTTGCAGATTCGGGCTAAGTCCCGACTCTTTGGCTGGGGGGCCTCCGAATGGTGGGAGGAGGAACCCCAGAGTGAGGGGGTGGGTCTGAATGTTATTCCAATGACGTCGGAACTGGAAGTTGGTCTGCAAGCAGGAGAGGGTGTGGCTCACAGTGGCACAGGGGAGGGGGGAGGGGGGGTAGGGAGAGTAAGGGTGGGGTGGGAAGACCCGGTAGGCCTGGGATTGGGTAACACAGCCAGGACATGGCTCCGTTGGCAGCCAGACGCCAGGTACCTAGTCCAGCCAAGTGGCCAAGTTCAAGGGAAGGATGTCTGAGAGAAGGTCGCCAGTAGAGGGGTTGGCCGAGGGAAGAGCAGGGAGAAGTGTTGTCTCTCCTAGAGGCACTTTGCATCCAAAGGAAGGATCAGGGAATGTGGTAATGTCCTTTGGGGAGTCACTTGTGTCGTCTGTGACTTTTCCAGGCAAGCAGGAATGATGGCTTTCCAGGGAGGAGCTGTCCCGTGCTGTCCCTGACATCCAGGGCTCCCCAGAACCCCCCTCCTAGGAGAGGAGCAGCCATCCCGAAGTTCCCGGCTTGGGCTCACGGGGGCGCTGGTGAGCCATGGAGGGCGGGAGAGGCCTGCAGCATGGGAGGAACCTCCAAAGTCCTGGGCACCCCCACGCCCAGAGATCTCCCCAGAGTGGTGCCCCCTCCCCAGGTCTAGATGTAAAGGTGTCTGCGTGCTAATCAGCTTCTGAGAGCCCAGGTCCTGCGATGGGGTAGCCCCGGAACGTTAGGTCCCTGCCTGCTAACCAGGGCCACCACCCTGGCTTGCAGGGGGCAGTGGCGCTGTGCCTTGGGTGGGCAGCAAGGGCGGGGACAGGCACTCTTACACTTCCTGGCACCCAGCAGTCCCAGGGCTGTGCGGGGAGGAGCAGGAGGCACCCCTGCTTGTGCGGAGGTTTTCTTTCACTTCCTGCAGGCGTTCTGGACTCCTCCCCCCGCCCCCCCCCCACCCCGCCACCTTGGCCTCCACAGGGCCCCAAAGACCCCAGATATCCCACCACGCCATCAATGGGAGGCTGTTTCATTAATCTCTAAAATCCCTGCTGATTTATAAAAAAATGCTTGGAAACAATGTTCTGATGGGAGTTTATTACCTTTTTAAATAACGACCGGACTTCGTACAAGAAACTGCCTGGTACTACAGTTATATTAACACAGAGACCAAGAAATGACTGGCTGTGTGCACAGAGGCTTAAAGTTCAAAACGGTTGGGATATTAAATTCCTCCCTGTCCCATCATTGGATTTTAAAAGTATGTCTCCCGATCTTCATCTTTTGTTACTAGAGTTTGATCTGAAAAGTAGTTATTATTTCTGAAGCTCCCAGGATAATAGACTGAAATCTCACTCTTGCCTGCCTATAGCTCTCTGGGATTCACTATTGTTTGAGGGTGGGAGAGATTAAATAAAACTGAGGTATCACTAATGTTCAGTAAAGGGTACACATCTTCAGTGGACAGCTCAATGTCTGTCCACATTTGCACACACGTCATCACCACCACCAGGGCCAGCCACAGAGCTCTGCCCACGTCTGGGGCACAGTTTGTAAGGGACATTGTGTCAAGAACTGAGCCTGAAGGGGATATGTAACCACGGCCCTGGGACCAGGGGCTCTGCCGGTGCTGGGGGTGGGGTGGGTATTTGCATCTAACAACTTAGTAGCTGATTGAAAAAAAAAATGCACAATTAAAAATGGTCAGAGTTGTGCTGTTTCATTTCAAAATAACCAAAATTAACTACCAATGGAACAGGTGCACCTGTGAGCACCACATAGCTTCGAAAACCTTGGAATCGGGTTGACACCATCACCTTTATATCCTGTCCCACAGTTATTTTTGCATTATTATTATTGTTGTTGTTGTTATTGTTTTAATCCCAGCCACTACCAAAAATCATCTTTGCAAAGGCATGACTCCATCAGAAGGAACATGGCGGGGTCTAATGTCGGCACTGTGAGCGAGTTAGAGCGGATTCACCGTGCCCGTTATTATCACTGTGCATTCCTTGAAAAGTGAGAACAGCCTGTGATTCTCCTGTCAGCTTGCTCTGACACCCGGGTGTCTCGGTGGGCGGTTTGGGAACTGCCGTAAGTGTACACTGTCTGGCAACTTCAGCTGTCACGGTCACTAGCTGTTGGAAGGCAAAGCGAACAAGGACAGGCTTGGCTCAACTAAGAGAAGAGAGAATGTCACCTCCTTACTAGAGCCCTGCTCCCGAACGTTATGACACTTTAGGAACACCTGAGAAATGGACCCAGGCTTCAGGCATTTATTTAAGGAGGGAGCCCACCCCGTGGCTGGACTCAATAATCCGAAGACCCTGGTGGGAGGACACGCCCTTTTGGTTCATCTCTGCCACAGAATTCGCTCTCAGAGGAGAAAATGAGAGAAGACAGAAGAGAGAAGTCTCAGAGGACAAGCCTGGGTCTCGGTCCAGCCAATAGGGTGATGCCGGTGTCCTTGAGAACGCCCCTTGCTCACCTGTTCTCTTGGACAGGTGCTGGCTGGGCACCTCACCGCTGACAGCCCTTGAGCCCGGCAGGACCGACCCAGAGACCCAGGGATGAAGAAGCTCAGCCCTGCCCTTGAGTCTCTGCTGCGATGGAGGAGGGGGGCCTCTGCGATGGGTCTCCCTTTCGGCACGATTCAGATTCAGCGTCAGGGCGGATTTCAGCAGCGGGGGGTGCCATTTTCCAGGGCTGTTGACTGAAGCCGTCCCACACCAGACGAGCCCGTTTCCCCCACATCTCAGTAGGCAGGGACAATTAGGGGCTCTTCTTCTTGTCAAGTATCAGTATTTTCTTGGTGCAGTGTTAAAATGGTAAATTGAAATGTTGGAGGCCTTTCTATGGTTTCTTTCTTTTTTAAAATGATTTTTACTTATTTTTAGAGAGAGGAGAAGGGAGGGAGAAAGAGAGGGAGAGAATGTGCCAGAGATATCAATGTGCCAGAGATACATGGATCAGTTGCCTCTTGCGCGCCTCCAGTTGGGGACCTGGCCCGCAACCCAGGCATGTGCCTTGACTGGGAATCGAACAGCAACCCTTTGGTTTGCAGGCCGGCACTCAATCCACTGAGCCACACCAGCCAGGGCTATAGTTTCTTTCTTTATTCCTTAATAAGAATAAAAAGAATAACTGCATGTTTATAGTGTTCTTTCCAGCTCACACATACATGATCTCCACTGAAACTAAAACCAGCCTGTGAGGCCCACAGGGGAATGGAGAATGTTGATCACATTTTGCAAATAGACAAGTGGGGATGACAGGTTCAAGGTTCCTGGGAAGTAAGTGGCTGGCCGGCTACACCCATGGTCCTGACTGCTGCCTTCAAGCTCCTGGTTGTAGCACCTTCCAAATTCCGCCCCCCAGAAAGAACTGCACCTGTGAACCTGAGAAGCTGTTGGAATTCTGGCTGGTCAAGGCGAACCTATCTTCCTTAAAGACTTGCATCTGCCCAGACATTTGGGGCCCCTGCTGTACACCAGGCGCTGTGTGGGCACGTCTGGGTCATCCCTTACCTTCTACAGCCTCCACCGGGAGCTGGCTGCCTAGGTGGGAAGGGTGCCTGCCCTTAGGGGAGAGTTCCCTCAGGGAGAGTGAGAAGTCAAACATCATCACCATCGTTGGGCAGGAAGAGAATTCCCTGTCCCTGGAGGCATTCAAGCAGAGGCTCGGCAGTCGTGTAGACAGGGGTGTTCAGATATAACCTACTATTGGACGGGATTGGACTGGCTGACCCCTGCAGCAAGAGGCTGTGGGTTTCTGCCCTGGAAGATGCTTCTCAGAAGGGGGAACTTGCACCTTCATTTTCACCCAGAGAGAAAGCAGGAAGTGAGTTTGAAAGAGAGACTTAGGAGAGGAGAATACCCCAAAGGCATGTTTGTTTCAACATTTTCACCAGCTCTCAAGTTCAGGCCCTGGAGAGCTTTGAGGACAACATCAAACAAAACCATTTCAGTGGAATAATTAATATTAATTCAGCAGCCTTCCCCTGGTCCCAGCCAACTTTGTCACTGGGGAGTCGATCCCGGCCAGCTGGGTTACTCCCACCCCCCTCCAATCCCCACCCCTCACCCCCCTACCCTGCAAGGAGGAAGGGTCCTTCCTAGGCTGGAGAGCTCAGGCTGAGCTACCTGAGTGGGAAGACAGAGGAGAAGGGAGGGGCAGCTGGGGGAGGTGCCAGGAGGACTGCAGGGGTGGGGGTGGGGGTGGGGGGGGCGTGGGTGGGAAATGGGGATTTTAACAAGTCCCAGAACTTGGTATTTGGATCTCCTTCAGGGTTTTGAGGAAACAAAAGGAAAACACATTGGCCTGTGTGTCTTCAACCACACAAGTCTCGTGAGGCTAGACCATGTGGTTCTGCGTTGCATGAAATTTGCGTCATTAACCCCTGGGCTGCCTAAGGGTTGCCCCTGTGGGAGGCGGTGTTCAGTGTGGGAGGGGGTGGTTAGAGAGGCTTCTAGTCCTTGATTTGTCTTAGGAATGGTGCCCTTTCTCCCCGACAAGAACCGCCCCCCCCCCCCCCCCCCCCCCCCCCCCCCCCCCCCNGCCCCCCCCCCCCCCCCCCGCCCTGCAGATGGCAAAGCACTGGCTCTTGTTCTTCTGAATGGCCTCCTTCGAGCTTCACTACAGGTATAGAGAGAAGGCATGGGTGACGTGCCCATTAGGCAGATGGGAAAAGTGAGGCTCAAAGGCATGTGTGACAGCTGCCTGGGGAACATGGTGGGGGGGCTTTATGTGTCCTTTTTCTGGCAGCCTTGCCCTCTGCCTGCCCTATGCCCACTGGGCTCTCTCCCCATCTGAACTTGGCTTGAAGAGTCCTCAAGTTGGTTGGCTTCCCTGTCCCCGGAGCAACTCTCCAGTCACTTTGGAACTGATGGCTGAATTGTCATTCTGTTTTTCTTTTCGGCCCTTTCTTTGCTTCTTGGAGACGCATTTTAAAAACCCATTGAACTATTTGTGGAAATGACAAGACACTGGACTCGGCGAGGCATCACGTAGGTGGTGGCGTTCGGGTTCCCATTCTTTGCACACAAAGACGCAACGCTGCTAATTGCATCTGTCCCGGCTGGCTGTGCCCATGTGCCCTCAGTGCGGGGACTGCTCGCGGCATTCGGCTCCGATGGGAAAGGGAGGCAGGGCTCTATTGTCTTCACGGTGTTTACAGACAGCCGAACCAGCGGGCTGCTGCTGACGGTCCTGTTTCCATTTTGCTGCTGTTCCCGGGAGGTGGGTTAGGAAGGGAGGAACAGGGTGTTTCTTGGAAGCAGATGGGGTGGGGGGAGGCAACATGCATTGCCACTCAGAATGAAACCGTGCATGGCTTCGCTTGCAGCAAGTTCAAAGGACCTGTTCGGGAAAACAGCAGGTGCTGCTGCTTCTTGCAGCGTGAAAAAGAAAAGCGAATAAACCACTTGGAAGCCCCTCTCAGAGAGGGACTGGCATGCAGAGCGCTCCTTCCAGCAAAGAGAGGTGAGGGTGTGGCAGTGGCTGAGGGGGAGCGGGGCAGAAAGAGGGACCGTAAAGTGCATTTTCAAGAAAACCTCTCCACCCGGCTTTCTACACGGAAACGGTGGCGGGGATAGAACAGGCGTCGCACCGGAAGATTCTGAGAAACGCAACAGAGGACAAAACTTTTTGATGCTGCTCAAGTTCAGGCTGTAGAAACCACAGTTTCTTCAGAGGGGGGACCCGTTCACTGACGGTTTTTTCCTTTAATGTGGGAAAAACAGGTTCCAAGATGCTACTAACTCTGCAGTGCTTGCTTTAACTGTCGGACTGGCCTAGAGGGGGCGGGGGCTGATGGTCCTTCGGTTCAGAGCAGCAGAAACCACGCTGCTGCTCGGTGGGGTGTCCCTGCCCAGGCCCCCAGCAGTGGCTGCCCTGATTGGAGCGAAGCCGCTCACTCATTCATTGTTCTCTCAGTCCAGGGGTCCCCAGAGCGAGAGTGCAGACGTGCTCAAGCTGTCTGGGAAGGGCTCACAGGATGTTGGTTTCTAGGGTTTTTGTTTGTTCTTTTTAAAGTAAATACACACACCTGGGATGCAGTTGTTTCAGAGGCTGTTCCATCACTTCCAGGGGTGTCCAGCCTTTTGGCGTCTCTGGGCCACACTGGAAGAGGAAGAGTTGTCTTGGGCCACAGATTAAATACATTGCGACACATATTCATGAAAAAAATCACATAATGTTTTAAGCAAATTTACGATTTGGTGCTGGGCCCCATTCCCAGCCACCCTGGGCCGAAGGTTGGATACTCCTGCCCATGGCAGTGACCCCGTCCCCAGCAGTGGGCTTCTCTGGATGGCCCAGGCCGGGCACCAACTAGGCATCTCTAAGCACCACAACCACATGCAATGAGGCGCCCTCACCCAGTGAGACAGAAAGGCCCTGTCACTCCCGGGAAGTGGGGTTCTGGTGCAGGTAGGTGTGTGAAGCCGCTCTAACTATTAAAGTACTCCTCTCTCTCTCTCTCTGGGACAAAGTTTAGTCTTTGCGTTAAATGAGCTGATTAACTTTCTTGTACTCAGAGACTCACAGATGGTGTGTGGGGTCCCTGTCCCCAAACCCCAACCCTATCCAACACCCCCCTCCTTTCCGCCACTGCCCACAGCCTTTCCCTTCCCTTTGCATCCTCTCCTGGGTCCGAACTGACCTACCCCAGCTCAGACTTGCTTCCCCACTTTCCTGAGGACATCCCAACCCCCCAACCTTGAAGACTCCACCACAGGCCAAGACCTTCCTTCTCAGCCCTGCAGCCAAACTGCCATGGGGGTGGGGGGAGGTCTGTCTGTTCTGGCCACGGCCACCAGCCATTTCCTTTCCGTCACTCTCCCACTCTCCACAGTCAGTATCAAGTATATACTTTCCTTTTACATACCTAGAAGCAAAGAACAAATGTTTGGTTTGGTCTGGTCTGTGGTTCTGTTGTAAGCAAACACAGGGACGTCATCCTGGCCGGCTGCAGTCGGCAGATGGGTACAGACCACGAGGCCTCCGGCCTGTGCTTGCTGTGCTTGCAGAGGAGGGAGGGGCAGAGGAGAAGCAGGGATCAGGAGGAAAGGGCAAAGTGGGCTTCGAGGAAAGCGCTCCCAAACCCCCGGGGGCTGTAACGGATGGGGGGGACTTCCGGCCCAAGAGGCCATCTGCCTCTGTCCCTTAGTGACCTCCCACGTGGCTCGCCGGATCTGCATGTACGGCTTGGATGTACTACATGTATGACAGCCAATCACATGGCTGTGATCACGNTGTGCTTGCAGAGGAGGGAGGGGCAGAGGAGAAGCAGGGATCAGGAGGAAAGGGCAAAGTGGGCTTCGAGGAAAGCGCTCCCAAACCCCCGGGGGCTGTAACGGATGGGGGGGACTTCCGGCCCAAGAGGCCATCTGCCTCTGTCCCATAGTGACCTCCCACGTGGCTCGTCGGATCTGCATGTACGGCTTGGATGTACTACATGTATGACAGCCAATCACATGGCTGTGATCACGGGTGGATCAGCCATGGGGGGAGCATGTACTCCCCAGAAATTGGCATGGGCTGCGGTCACCGCTTTGGCCCCTCCACTAAGAGCCTGCTGTTAAGCTTTGCCTGCACCCCACTGAACATGCGCAGGCAGAGGGGGTAGCTCTCACAGAGGGCGGGATATCTGTTTGTCCTTGCATCTATCAATCTGTATTGATCTCATCTGTTTAATTCATAGGGCAGGGCGGGGGGAGTCATTCAAAAAATCTACAAACATGTTCTCCAATGGGCCAATAGGGAAGACACAGGCACGTGGTAAGCTCAGACCTGTGCAGTGCAAATGTGAAAGGCAGGGGTAAAAAACGATAGAGAAACACCTATTTGGCAGATTTTGGAGGACAGACGGAGATCAGGTTCAAATCCATTCTTCTTTACAGAATAAAAAATTACTTAAAAAGTTTTCTTCCTTCTTCTTTCGTTCAGAATTTCCCCAAATTATGTTGCAAAGAGGTGTGACATCATGCACCCCCACACCCAGTTCTCTGGAAATGGCCCCAACACCCAAGTGCAAGACCAGCCCAACTGCGAAAGCACGGCCCACAGCCGGGGCCCCAGGTGGAGGGAGCCAGTGCCTGTCCGGTCCTCGGGCCTGGCTCGCTACAGTGCACGTGCGTCGTCCAGGCTTTGCCCACTCACACGGACAAGTGCTTGCATGTCATTTACAAGAACATGAACAAAATCCCCCAACTACTCTCTCCAACCTCAAACCCTCGTGCTGTTTTTGGAATCTGTGGCCAGTCCTGGGCCACTGGGAAAGGGATGCCTTTGCAATGGGGCCAGCGGCGCAGCCCAGATGCATGGTCCACATCAGGGCCATGACCGGCCTCCACGAAAGGACGTCTCTCCATCTGCAAGGACTCGGCGTGACAGTCCACTGAAGCATCGCTCTTCTGCTGTCTTTTTCTCCCTCAGCTCCTCCCTATTGTGCCAGTTGGGGGGACGTCCCCCTTTGTGGGAGGGGCATAAAGATGGCTTCAGAATCCCAAGCTGGGCAGTGAGGAAGTTGGCGGGGACGTTTGGTTCACTCTGTGCCAAACGCATTCCAGTTGAAGTGGGGCCGGGCAACCGAAGAGCTGCAAATCGCAAGGGGTGAGCTTGCTGAGAGGTGCCGGGGCACTGGTGCACGGTGCCAGATGGCGCCAGATGCACAGTGCCGGGTAGTGTGGCGGAGGGAGTGGACATGGCCCCGCCCTGCCTGCTGAACTGGAGGCTGCTGCACCACCAGCACCAGGCCAGGCAGCTCGCCCTGCTGGGGGCCACCCTCTGCTGCCAGGACCAGCAGAAGCCAGGTGCCAGACTCATTTCTGCAGATAAAGAGAGTTCCTGGCACACATAACACCCATTCCCATGGCCCCTGGGCATGTCAGCACACATCGAGACATCCTTGCCCAGTGTGGGCCAAACCAGGGAGGGCTGGATGAGTGGTGGGAAAACCCAGAAAGTGTGGTGAGCTGCCCTCAGACGCTGCCGGCTGGCATCACGCTGCTCCTAACCCTCCCTGTTCTGAAGCCAGAGAAGCTCTTGGATGACCACGTTCCTTGAAAGGGAGGGGCCCTGGGGCAGCAGCGGATGGACTGGCTCTTGTTTACTCTATGTGGGAACATGTTAGAAACAAGTTAAATTGACCAAATGAATGGGTGGTCAAAGCCGCCTCGGCATGGCCTCAGGGGGAGCTGCCATGGCTTCAGTGTGCAGCTTCTGAGCCCTCAAACCCCACCTCCCCCAAACCTCAGGGAGCTGGGGCCTGGCCCACGGGGAGTGGACTTTGTTTCAGAGAGAGACACCGAAAGGTGAGAGCGGGTAAAGGAACATGGGGTGAGAGGGAGCACATTCCAGACCGTGGGAGTCCGGAGATCAGGCAGGAGGACAGAGACGAGAAACGGACCTGAGACAGAGGACAAGCGGAGACAGAGAGAGACACACGTGGATGCAGAGAGTGGGCGAGAGAGTGCAGAGGAGAGAGAGAGTGAGGTGGCGGGCAGGTGTGTTTCAGACCCTCCTCCTTCTGCAGAGGCTGTGGGGGGCCCAGGTTACTGACTCACAATGGCTCCCCTCTCCTCCCAGGGTGGGGTGAAGGGCATGCAGAGGCTCAGGGACGCCCAACTCCTCCAGTCCAGTCGCACACACCCCTCACCATGCCCCCTTCTCCCTGGGTGTGCCCTCCAGGTCTGGGGGGGGCACCGCGGATCTCCCTCGGGGCTCAGGGGCCAGGTCAGCGGTCGAAATAGGGCCACAGCTCCTGGTTCCTGCCTCAGCTGTGTCAGCACAGAGAGACGACAGAGGATCAGAGACGTGCCTGACTCAGCCGCCAACACCTGCTGGGCAGCAGGCTCTTCCACCACCTTAGTGGCCAGAGATACGGGACCACCAGACAAAGAGAAGGAGAAAGAGAACAGCCGAGGTGGCCCTGCTTCTCCCAGGCTCAGGGGCCACCCCCTCCAGCCTCTCTTTCATCCCCATGATCCTTAGGGAGCTGGGAAAACCCCCTTCTGCAGAAACGCTTCTTCCACCTGAGGCAATGCTCACCTCAGTAGATGTCACATGGGCCCCTCGGGGCAGCTGCTGCTGGCAGAGCAGCTGAACAGATGAGGCAACAGACTCAGAGAGGTTGGGTGATCTGCCCAAGGTCACACAGCCAGTAAGTGGCGGAGCCAGGATTCGATCCCAGCTCTCTCTGCGTCCGAAGCAGAGACTGAACAGATGAGTGAGTGATTGGTCAGCATTTAGAATTCTAGAGGGGCAGACCTGGAAAGGGCTGAGAGGTCCTCAAGCTCATGAGCAAACTCATGGCCGCTCACCGAGTGTTCACGCTAGACTCACGTCACGCCTCATTCCAACCACCCAGCTGCCCTCCGAGTTGGTCATGTTCAAGCCAAAACTGCAACCCCACATGGTGCCTATCCTTTCTCCTTGCTCTAGTTTCTACTTTCTTACATACGAAATGAAACTTTTAATTGTCAAATAATGATAGATTCCCAGACTGAACAGAGAGGCCCCGTGTACCCTTCACCCAGTTCCCCCAGTGGCTGCGGCTTATGTCACTGTAATACAGCATCAGAGCCAGGAAACCGACCTGGGTCCAGGTGTGTGGATGGCTTGATGTCATTTTTAAAAAATATTTTATTTTTATTTATTCATTTTTAGAGAGAGGGGAACAGAGGGAGAGAGAGAGGGAGAGAAACATCAATATGTGGTTGCCTCTTGTGCACCCCCTACTGGGGACCTGGCCTGCACAATCCAGGCATGTGCCCTGACTGGGAATCAAACCACAGTGACTGTGGTCCGCAGGCTGGCACTCAACCCACTGAGCCACACCTGCCAGGGCACTGATGCCATTTAAAAAAATCCTCACCCAAGGATATGCTTATTGATTTTAGCCAGAGGGAGGGAGAGAAACATTGATGCAAGAGAGAAACATCGACCTGTTGCCTCCCATATGTGCCTAGATTGGGGATCGAACCTGCAACCTAGGTACGCACTCTGCCTGGGAATTGAATCCTCAAGCTTTTGGTGTATGGATGGCGCTCCGACTGGCTGAGCCCCTGCCAGGCCTCGGTGCCATTTTTGTACTTGTGCTGATTTGTGTGACCACCACTGCGCCCAAGACACAGCACTGTCCTGTCATCACAAAGATCCCTCTCACACTGCCCTTTAGAGTCACCCGAACCCGGGGCAGCCATGTGCGCCTGGTGCCCGTCTCTACAATTTTGACATTCTGAGAACGATACGGAGACCCATCCACATCGCCGTGTGCGGTGACCCTTCCTTTCCATTGCTGAGCTGTGTTCCCTGGTGCCGGGTACACCACCGGTTACTACGAACTCACCGTGAAAGGGTA
The DNA here is from genome assembly GCF_014824575.4 of Sturnira hondurensis. Taxonomy (NCBI): domain Eukaryota; kingdom Metazoa; phylum Chordata; class Mammalia; order Chiroptera; family Phyllostomidae; genus Sturnira; species Sturnira hondurensis. The sequence continues at coordinate 2,190,682 of NW_028083884.1, forward strand.
TTTGTTTCCCTGTGGCATTGTATTCTCCTTGGCATGTTTACAAATGCATATTTATTTCTGTGCCTTTCCACACCCTTCTCGGAGGCGAGCCCCACGAGAACAGGACTTCTGTCTCTTGTGCCCCTCTGTATTCGGAGACGGTGCCTGGCCCACAGGGCGAGCTCAGGAAACACTTGTGGAGCAAACTGTGCTAAGTCTTTCAGAGGAAGGCATTTCGTGTGGGGACGTAACCTGCCCAAGGTCACAGTCAGTAGGTTGCAGAGCCTGGTCATGTACTGGCTGCCTTGGTGCAGCGCCCCTCCCAACCCCTTGCCACCCCAGCTTCCTTCTCTCTGGCCAAGTGAGGGCAGGCAGCATCCAAGTTTGTGTTTCTTTTGGGGTAAAGGACGGGATGGGGGTTAAAGGCACAAAACTGTACTTGAACAACAATTAAAATAAAACAAACAAACAAAACCCCCAAACAAAGAATGCCTGAAGGGGATTTCAAATGAAACTTTATTGACAACCCACAAAGCCCGAAGGGAACTAAACAAGAAAAACGTGAGGACTCAGAAAATGTTGAACTTGTGAAATTGATTCTTTTTTCTTGTCTTCCTTAACATGGCATGTTAGGCGCCATTGGGGTCCAAGAGAAGAATAAAAGGGGGTTCACACCCTGAAATAATTTATAGGCTGGTTAGGGAGCCACCGACACAAAATGCTTGGTGCAGAGTAAAGCGTGATATGAGTGCGTGACACCATTAACGTAATGGCTAGATCAGCGTCAGTCGCAGCATTAGGTTTCTATGGCTGCTGTCATGGCAACCACAAACGCAGGGGCTTAAATCAACACAGATGTCTTGTCTTACATTCTGGAGGGTGAGAGCTTACAGTGGGCTGGCAGGGCATAGGGCAGGCTGGCGGGGGGACAGCAAGTCCTTGCAGTACCCTGGGACCTACGTATATTATATTGGCCTGTGTTACATTGAAGCAACATTTTAAAATAATAATAAAAAACGGTAAGTGAAAATGAGCTTCATATTAGGAAACCCCACTGGACTCCAGTCTTTGGCTGCAAGGAGGGATTATGGGGAGGGGGCAGGTAATCAGGAGCCGGGTGGATACTGGAGGGGACAGTCCTGGGCAACCTTTGGTGCCTCCGCGGGCAGCGGGTGGTGGGCCAAGGACGGGGCACCGAGGGGTAGGCTGCCAGCACTGTGGGATGGCCCTGGGGCCAAGCTTCTGCCCAAACAGAGCCACTGTGTGCCAGCGGCTTTCATCCTTCTGTGAGCTCTCCAGGGTTCAGGGACACGTGGGGAGCCCGGGCCGCTGGCAGTGGGAGCAGAGGCTGAAAGGCCAAGAACTAAGGAGGCTGCGAGGGGTCAGGAGATGACAGCGAGGAGCAGCCTCCAGGGGTCCCGGGGGAAGCAGACAGGTGAGCACAGGAAGAGAAGCGACAGCCCACCGGGAGGGGAAGAGACCTGTCACGCAGCACAGCGAGGGGTGGTCCTGGATGGCGTGAGGGGCGCCTCCAGGGCCACCTTAAAGGCTGGGCCAGACTTCCAGAGGTCCTGCCTTATGTTTCAGATGTGGGGTTCCATGGGACTCCTGCCTGTCTTGCATGCCTTTGGCTAACCAGCCCCCCTTTCTCTCTCTCCAATTCCAGAGTGTCCCGACACGCAGAACCCTCCTCACTCCTTTCCTCTAACTGGGAAATTCGGCCTCTGCTTCTGGGAGTGCGTGACAGAGGGGAGCCGAGGGGAGGAAACAGGTGCGATTCCTCCCATCCTGTGAGGGTCCCCCTGCCCCGGGCCAGGAGTCGGCAGAAACAGGCCTGCAGCCTTGCCTCCAGCCAGGTGCTGCCTCACCCAGGGCCTGCTGGGAACGCCTCGTGCTCCAGGGCTGGGCTGTGGGCCAGAGGAGTGTGGGCCCAGGACCCGCCCTGTCCTGAGGTCAAGGATTGAAGGGGGTCCAGAGGCCACCGGCAAGATCGCATCCTGCAGAGACACCCTCTGGGCAGGTGCTGCCCCATCTCAGAAACACCGAGGCTGAGTGGAGGGGCTGCTGTCAGAAAGGGGCTGGCGGAGCCGAGGGCCACTGAGGCCACTGAGCCAAGCCGGAGGGAGGGGTCTGCAGGGGTCTCAGGCCCTAGGCTGGGGCTCGGGGTTCTGAGGCCCTCCGGGGTCCTTCCCTGCTGGTGACCCAGTGCCCCCATGCAATGGACTCCGTGGAGGCCGGACACCCAGAATAGCCCACTCCGAAGAGCCCACCTCAGAGTCGTGAGCTCTGTGGAGTTAGACACGCCGGGAAGGGGTACAAATGCCCTGCGGGGTGTCAGGGAGACAGTGCTGCCTTCTCACTGGCTCTGGCTTGGGGCCCCGTGACTGGAGCGCTCCTGGGGCCCCCACTGGGTTTGGGCTCAGAAGCCAACAGACCTGGAGAGGGCTCAGGTGACGGCCTGAGGCCCTGCCCACTGGAGATGGGCCATGTGGGGGCAGGTCACTGGGTGGCCAGTGTTCCGGCCACCTTTGGGTGGGGCTGACCCTGCAGAACGGGTCGACTCAAAGGTAGGTATTGGCGTCTTAGGGGCAACTGTCATACGCAGAAGGCGCAGAACAACAGCTCTGGAGAAGGGAATCAATGCAGTTATTTTGATTAAGGAATTTATTTCTCTTAAAAAGCCAACAGTGGTTGGATCTGGGTACAGCAGCATGGTGACAGGTCAGACAGGACATACAGACGCAGAGCAGCAGAACAAAGCCGTGACCCTCCGCAATGACCCCCTGGGTGGAGCTATTTGCACTCACCAATGTTAAATTTCCCTGGGGAAAAAAAAGAAACCTTTGGCTACGAGAAGGATTATTATTTTAACACTACCAGCAGCCACCATGCCCTTCTGAATCGAGAACAATCGTTTTTGATCTATCACAGAAATGACTTATCAAGGGACCAGAAAAGACATCTAGATTCTTCTTTGGGGAAGTGTCTCCCTCTCATAGAGATAGCCAGCTTGTCACATGTTTCAACCGCCGTCTGCAGCACCGGCCTTGAAAGTCAGACGAGACAAGACCTCCGGAGCCGCAGCAGGGTCGGCCCCACACGGCTGGACTTCGGAAGCTGGGCTGCTGGGCCCAGAAGGACGCGAGCTCGCTCTCCACTGCTCACTTCAAAGCGCTCGCTCTCCTTCCGAAACCAAGGCTACAAAGTGAGGAGGCCCCACCTCCGAGGGTGGGGACGGGAGACAACCTGGAGAGGTCCCCCTAAGGAGGGTGCAAGTGCCCACACGGGTCTGAGAGCACACAGCAGCCTGGCAGGGCAGCCGGTGCCACCCACCAGTGTTTCCCCTTCGGACTCCCGGCTGTCCCCAGGGCCGCAGCTCCCTCCGTGTTGGGGTCTGTCTGGGTCAGCAGCCCACGTGAGACAGTCTGTGGGCAACCACCCGATGACCCGAGCCTTTGGGGAAAGACAGGCGTGTGGAAGAATATGGAGCCCTCCCTGGTGGGCTGGGCCGCTTGGAGAGGTCAGCAGACGCTGGCTTCCTGGAGGGCCGACCCTCAGCCGCATCAGGGCTTGCTCAGCTCACGGGCGTGCCGGAAGTCACCTTGTGCCCTGGCAGGCTGCTTGTCATGTGTGTGTGGAACCAGACCATGTGGCTCTCCTCCTGCAGGCCAGCCTCGCTCCCAGGCCAGGTGTTTTCATGTGTAGGGACAGTAGGTTCGGGGAAGGTGAGCCTGCCCGAGAGATGCAGCGCGGCACTGCTGTGCGGTGCCCGGCACTTGAAGTGCACGGTTTAGAAAGTAGAGACAGAGCTGATGCGGGATGTGGGGCCCTCCTCTGCAAATATCGGGGGTCGGTCTCTGCGATGCCATGGGGAGGCCAGGAGAGCCCCAGACGGGGCTGGGCCAACACGTCCTGGGGACCCTGGCAGAGACCTCCCCTGCCCCACCAGGGACAGAGCAGAGATGCCTCTGCAAGACCCTGTGTCTCACCTCAAAGGCACCTAAGTCAGCGTACGTCTGGTGAGAAAATGTCACGCCCGGAGAAAGGCAGGCCCTTCTGTGAAGAGCTCCGATGCTGTAAAAAAGATTTAAATCCTCTCTGTCCAAGTAAGCCTCACCCGGACAGGTGGATGGGTGGGAAGGTGGGGTTTTTCTTTAAGTAAAAAATACCTCCTAACAAATGCAGCTACAGGACACAAGTTGGAATAGAAGCAGTGGTGGCAGGAGGTGGGCGGCAGAAGGGGTGGGGGCGGGACCCGTGGGGACTCGGGGACACGTAGGGGGAGGGCTGACTCTCAGGCAGTGTCCCAAATTAAGACTTCCCTTCTCTTGGGAGAAGCAAGGGGCCAAAAGGAAGAGGGAGACTGGAAAGGCCAGTGATCCTGTCCCGGGTCCTGCGGGCCCTTGCGGGGGACGGGCGAATGGGAGGGGGGCTCCCGCACTGCCTCCACAGCTCTCGTGATGCAGACGCACACAGCAGATTTTCGTTTCTTTCCTGCCCCTTCGGGGTCCCTTTCTAGTTCAGTGGACAGAGCGCCGGGCCCTGAGGTATAGAGAGGCTGGCCCGTCCACATCGGTCCGTTCGGTGCGGGTTGGGCTGCCGAGAATTGGGTGAAATAAAGGAAACTTCTGGACAGGAGCATCATGGCTTGGGCTGGTGATGTCCCAGGGAGATGACTGACCTTGTCATTAAGAAAGGACGGTCATGAAGAGCTTGGGGACTTTAAAATACTGGTCAAAGGGCTCCCCACTTCTTGGCAAAAATTGAATGTAGCCATTTGTATTTATCTTGTATTCAGCCCAAGAAGGGTCATGGAAGCAGCCTCTTGAGACAAGAGTTGGTTTGAAGGGAAGAACACTGAGCACTAACGGGGTCTGAGGGAAGCCAACTGTTCCTTCTCTCCCATTTGTTTGTCAAATTGCCTCAACGCGTCCGTCCCCAAGGTCACGCCCCTTCCGAGCAGCAGGGCCGTGGGTTTACGGGCCACTTTCAGGAACAGTCATAAGGCTGACGTGCTTGCCACCTCCTCCGGCCTCACAGTGGCAGGGGCCACCTGCAGCAGGTCTGGGGTGGGCGCAGCTGCAGGTCCACTGGTGGCCGAGGCAGTGGCGCCCACGCCCTACATCAGAAGGACCTGCAGGGCCTGTGAAAGGTGCAGCTCTCCGGGCCGGGTGGGGATGCTGGTGCACGGCCCCCCCGGGAGCAGCCCTGGCAGCTGCCCGGGAGCTGAGACCAGGTCTGACTGAGGCCGCCTGGGTCTCTGGGACCCTGTCAGGCCAGGCAGCAGGGTCAGGCAGTGGTGCTCCCTGTCCCAGAGGAGAGGTGAGGGCAGACTGGCTCCTGTCACCTTTTGGAGATGGCAGGGGGAAGCCAGGGGCTCCCTAGGACTGGATGGCCGTGCCGCACTGGTGAGGGACTGTATTCAGAGGCCCTGGTCTGGCAAAGCCACCAAGTCCCCCTAGGGCTGCATGCGCCCCAGAGATGGGGATTGCAGTGAGAGGTGGCCTCTGCCCTTCCTCTCCTGAGAAGTGACAAGGAGCTTGTCTTGAGCTTCTTCGGTGGCTTGGCCTCTCCTTGGGCATCCCATCTGCTTGAAGAGCCAGCTCTACCCCTGCCCCCTGGGACAACGAATCTGTGGTGGCCCTGGGAAGCTCTGGGGGCCCTGTGACCCTGTAAACACTTAAAGGACATGCCCAGCTTCCCTGGGCAAGCCTTTCCCCAACCAGACTCATTCAGGGAGCCCCACTGACCCTGCTCCAATGCTTCCATGGGCCACAAAGGGTTGGGACGCTGGGGGCTTTATGACTGCCCCTTATCGCTGCTGGGCACCTCTTCAAAACGGGAGAAAACTAACACCCCAAACACACACTGGCTTTAGCAGTCAGAACCCGCTTAGAAGGAAAGAGGCCCAGAGAACACCGGGCTGAGGACCCCCGGCGCAACCAGGAGAGGGAGCGCCCAACAGAGGGGGCCCAGCAGGGCCCAGCAGTCCCATGGCCGGCTCTGGCTGGGGTGGGGTCCCCAGGGGGCCTCTGTGCATTTAATTCTGGTTCTCGCAGGCCGGTACAGGGCGAAGTCAACACAAGGGAAAAGTTGTAGAGATGGATACAACCAATGCTTTAAAGGTGAAACGTGAATCATTTTCTACATTTAATAAAAACGTTTTCTCATTTGAGGCTGTGGAAGTCTTGGGTCACATTTTTTCGGGGGGTAAATCCCCCACCCCCTCTAAAATGTCTGAAAACGCATGGCTTAACGTGGCTGCACAGAAAATATACACCTCCAGAGTCTGACTTTCATTTAAATACAAATATACAAAATGTAAACTGAGACGATAGAGAAATTTACAAAACTTTTCTTTAAAAATAATAAAGACAAAATTCAGTTCTAGTTATGACGCTATTAAAATACGTGCAAGTTGTCGTATCCAATTGGATTTCTATTGCGATATCCGACAGAGACAAATCCAGTCCACCCGGCCTGAGGGCCACCTCCGCACACAGACCTGAGTGGAAATCTCTCTGCAGAACCCGGAGGCTCTGCGTGGAGGGGGCGGCAGCCTCCTTCCATCCCCGGCTCCTGGAGGGCTCCCCTGTCCGCCCAGCCAGAGCAGACGCTCCATGGGTCACAAGTTCTGCTTCTAAGGACAAGGGTCTAGGCTGGTCCCACGGTGACTTCAAGGCCAAGCTGCCACTAGCTGCTTCCGGTGGAGTTAGAACTGACATGGTTTGAATTTATGTGGTGGTTAAAACTGGTCTTGGAATTGGGCGAACTCTTGGCATTGTTCTGATGCTGGGGGCAGGATTCGGGGAGAGAGGGGGAGAGAAAGCGAGTCAGTCCCTGCGGGGTCCGACCCCATGACCCGGGCACCCCAGGGGCTGGCGGCCACACACAGGGGTCTGGGTCAGGGGCCACTGGCCAGGGACTCTGTGTCGCGTGCTGCCTGGTGCGCCCTCCCCTGCAGACCAGGTGGCATGGCACCGCCTCTCTCTGGGGAAGAACACAGGGAAGACATTCTGCCACAGGGGTGAGGTGGGGAGTGGGGTGCTCCTGGCAGGTGGAGTCCAGAGAGGCAGCTAAGTATCATGAGGCGCACAGCTCCCCCCCCCCTACTGGAAAGAACTGACCCACAACGTCAGTACTGCCCAGATGGGAGGCCCTGATGAATCTCTACTTGGGGCTGGTCCTGCCTCTTCCACCCCGGGGAGCCCCTCAGATGGAGGCTTCAGACAGGCTGCCTGTCCCCTCCAGGCTGCTGCTGACCCCCACTCGGAGCCCCCCAGGGAGGCGGACCACTGCAGCTCAGGCCTCGAAGGTGGGTGTGCCTGGGTCGGGTCCCCGGAGTGGAGGCCAGGACAGCAGGTGTGGTGGCGGCGGGGCCTCACCTGACGCTTGAAGATTCTCTGGAGCAGCCCTTTCTTTGGTGGTTCCGGGGGGTGACTTCTGTTCAGGTCCGGCGGGAGGGCACCGTTGGGTCCAAACACGTTCAGCTCCTTGAAGCACTCCGTTTCGATCATCTGCAGGGGTGGAGGGAGCCCCCCCAGGGCAGCGTGAGTGCCCCGGCTGTCGGGGGGCAGAAAGGCATCCTGGCCCCCAGACCTGCACCCACACCGGCCTGAGTGGGGTCCCACCAAGTCCCCCAGTGCCCTGGGTCTCACCGGGGCCCAGACCCAGGCGACTCCTGCCCGCGCCCGCCTTTCCCGGGCGGTCTGGCTGTGCCCTTGCCTGAGAAGGCAGAAGCCTCCACGACTGCGCCCACAACCAGCCGCTCCTCACACACGCAGGCCTGGGGACCCCACAAGCCAGCTGCAGCCCCGCCCCCCACCCCATTGTCTCCGGCCCATTGATGCAGCTCTGGCTCCAACACAATCCCACCTGCCTCCAGCCACAGCTCCGTTTCCCTCCTTTCTCCCCCGGACTTCCCAGCAGAGTCACCTGGACCGGCCATGTCTGTCCCACCTGGTCTTCCCTCTTCTGACCCCACCCCACGCAGCCCCAGCAGGCCACAGGGACTCCTGACCCCACGCATCCGCCCCACCTCTCTCACCTCGTTCTGCCACGGGATGGGCACAGAGCCGGTGGAGAACTTGGAGTAGAAGTCGTCGTCCGTGTGGTCCAGGTTGACGCCCTTCACGGTGGAGAACTGCTCGATGTCTAGCACGTCCTTACAGTACACAGCGCGGGGCTGGGGGGCAGGGGCTCGGTCAGAGGGGCCACGCCCTTAGCTCCTCGGTCCTGGCCAGGCTGGGGGTGTTGACGCGGGAAGCAGAGGGCCTGCCTGAGGCCACCCCATCCCCAAAACCTGTGCTGCCCTCTCTCAGACCTGCCAGCAGGACCTCAGCCAGGGTGTGAGCTTGGGGTGTCTGGGGCCCCTGCTGCCCTTACACAGGCTGCAGGGTACCCCATCTCTAAGCTCACACTCCTTGGCACCTCCAGGGATCCCCACTCCCCCATCAGGTGGTCTCTGCTCCCCTAAAGCCCACGAGATCGGGATGGTGGAGATGTTTCCAAAGTCATCTATGTCTAAAAGAGGGCTGGCAGTGTGGGGTCTCCGCCCCCCCCCATAGAGAGAGTGAATGCTGGTTCCCAGGGCCAGGCCAGGGGACGCCAGAGACTCTGCATCCACAGGAACACGCAGCCAGGGAGGACGTCCCAGGGGCACTGCCCCTGCCCCTCTCACATTATGAGGCACCGAGGGGCTTGGCACCCAGGCTCTGCTGCCAGACAGGCCCTGACTAGGGTCCCAGCCGTGGTGTGTAGGGACTTTGGAAATATCACCTACCCCTGTAGGCGTGTCTCCTCACCTGCCAAATGGGACACAGCAGCACCTGGGCCATGGGCCCAGGTGGACGCTCAGCTAAGTCCAGGCTGAGACCCTGGGCACACACAGGCTTAGTCCAGGCTGGGGGAGGCTACTCACGTCTGGAACAAAGGGAGGGTCCAACATCCCGGCTTCTAAGCGCTTGAAGTTCATGTTCCTGAAGAAGGGGTGTCGCTTGACCTCTGCAGCCCCTGCCTCCTGGCAGCCCAGCCTCTGCTTTGGGTCTTTGGTGAGTAGCTGTGACAAGACAGAGCCCCATGAGGCCGTGCCTGGTGGGCCTTCCCTCCTCCAGGAGGGTGGGTCTGTGGTTGTCTCCCGGTCACAGGTGCATCCCTGAGACTCCCAGATGTCCCTCCTCCAGGCCTCTCCAGCCTCTGCCAGCCCAGGCCCCCAAGAGATGCTGTCTGGCCCTGACGGGCCTTGTTTCAGGGCTACCTCCTGAGCCACCGTGGGCTTCATGGCCCCGAGTTCACGGCGTATGTGTGTGCAGGGAGCCCCCGGGGCAGCAAGCTCCGTCTGCGTCTCCCCGAAGCCATGTGCCTGGTACCTAGTGCATGATGGGCACCCCGGAGGCCTGCCGAACCGGTGTTACCTTCTCACAGGTAGTTTACAAAGGGCAAGGTCTCTGTCTGTTTGCTCAACCCACAGCTCACTGCAGTCTTGGACCTGGGTGCAAACGGCTGTGGGGGGGAAGGGGCAGGGGCGGAGGAGGACAGAGAGGGTCTGGCCTCAGTAAAATGAGGTTTAGGGGCCCCTCAAGGCCACAGATGACCCGCGCTGAGACTCAGCAGGGGGTGGAGGAAGAGGGTGCCGAGGTTTGGGCCTAGAGACTGGACCCAGGGGCAGGGCAGTGAGATATATGCATTTCTCGACCCCAGGAACGGTGGGGAAGGTCTTGTGGCTGCCAAGATGGAATGAGGGGCGGAATCTGGGGCCCAGGGACCTGCTTCCTTGCTGTGTATGAAGAGGCCTTCACAGGCAGGTGGGGCTCCATGGTCTCCTTCTGCCCCACTGTGCCCTGAGCTAGTGCCCCGTGGAGGGGACAGGGCAAGCCTGGCTGCCAGACCAGATGGACCGTGATAAAGGACACAGAAGAAGCCCAGGACCAGAGTCCCAGTACTCCTGGCTCTTCTTCCAGCTAACAAAGGGGAGGGGATGCTAGTTTGACACTTTGCCCCCAAGAGCCCAGGTCCCACTGGATTCCCAGGCTTGGCAACTGCCTTTCTCTCAGTGAACAGCAGGGGGCAGCAGAGGAACAGCAGCGTCCTGCTGCCACAAAGCCAGCAAGGAGGGGCCCCCTGTGTCTTTCTGTCCTTGTAGCACAGCTATGCCCCTGTTGGGGTCTCTCAGGACCTGCCTCTCTGAATCCCCGACTGACCTGGGCACCCTGCTCTGACCTCCCTCTGCAGTTTACTGGAGAGAGAACCTCTCCCTGACGTAACCGAGGCCCCTCCAGGAGCCCACATGTCCATAGCTGCCTCATGCTGCCTTGCTCCTCCTGTCCCCCCGGCCAAGTCCACGGCTGTGATGACCTGGTCTCTTAAAGGCCCCAGGTGTGTGGGCAAGTACCCAGCCACAGCTGCCCCGGGCCCCGTGGTTCAAGCGTGCATGTGCACATGTGCATACACCCCTCCCTCTGTGCCTCACGCACATGCCAGTGACAGAACCGTGTCCTCTTTTCCTGGAGGTGGTCGCACGGCAGAGCTAGCCCTAATCTTTCTTCCCAGAGCACTGTGATGCCAGGCTGAAGCTGGAGAGGAAGTGGTCAACAGCGTGTAGAGGGGCCCAGGAGAGGGGCCTCTTGGGGAGGGGGGCCCTCCAGAGGGTTCTCAGGCCCCCCTCGGCACAGCCTGGGGGTTTAGCAGCAGCCGGCACAGAAGCTGCTGCCTCCCATCGGCCCCGGGGCCATGCCTCTCTACGTGCCAGCCCAGTCACTCAGGCACACAGCTCAGAGGCAGACGTCCAGCCTGACCGCTGACTGTCGGCTGCTCCCGTGCAGCAGCACTGGGAGAGGAGGTCTGTGGGCTCGTGGGTGTGCAGCGATGCACACTCAGGCCCTCCTGTCCCCAAGGGGCCCGGCAGGGCTTGGGAGCCTGAGAGTGAGAGCAGGAGCAGAGTAGCCGTCCCCCAACAGGGCCCCTGGGCAGGCGTGGGCCCGCTTGGGCTGAGGGGCAAGGCCGTAGTCCAGGGGTCAGCCCCAGCCACCAGCCTGAGTGTCACTCCCACATGCACCTGCCTGGACGGGGCAATCTCACTGCTCACAGATGCTACCATGCAGGTGTGCCCAGCATTCCATTTAGTGGACAGAAAACTTGGTATAAGGTGTTTGTTCAAAGACAGAAAATGTCACTGCCTCAAGCCAGTGTGCAGGGTGCAGAGCTGGGAGGAGCAGGAGGCCCAAGGCCAGGGTAGGGGCTTGGCCCAAGATCCCCTTGTATCTTGGGGATAAGCTGGGATCACTTTTCCTCCCCTGTGCTGACTTCCCCGACAAAGCTGGATGTGAGGGTGCCACGCCGTTCAGCTCAGCCCCCTCCCCTTGTCAGGGGCCACCCGGCCCCCACCCCAGGCTTCCTCCAGCTCACAGCAAGCACACTGGCTTCTCCGCTTGGTGGCTTCACCACCCACGCCCTGGTGGGCCCTGGCCCTGTCCTCCTCAGCCGGTGTGTTCAGCTGGGAGGGGGTAGGGGGTAGGGGAGCCACCGCTGGACAGGGGCCGCGGGCAGTGTCTGGATCACCAGCAGCTCACCATTCTGCAGATGGACTTGGCCTCCTCGGAGAACTTGTGGGAGTATGTCTCCTCGGTCTCCAGGACCCGGCGGTCCACCTCCTCCCGCTTCACCTTCTCCTTGCGGCCTCGGAACGGTGACTGGCCCTCAATCATCTCATAGATGAGGCAGCCCAGACCCCAGTAGTCAGGGCTCAGGCCATATCTCTGGTTGTTCAGGACCTCGGGAGCTGGAGGGCAGACGAGGAGGGTGAGGAGAAGTGAGAGACAGCTCAGTTTAGTCAAGTGACACCCTGGGGCCCCAATGCCCCCTCCGCTGGTTAAGATCTCCCACCCCTCACCAAGCCCCTACTTCAGATGGGAGTCACCCAAAGAGGTCAGGGACTCCAAGGGGTGGACCCGAGGGGGGCCACACCCACACTCACCCATGTAGCCGACGGTGCCCACCCGGCCGCGGATCAGGTCCCCCTCGGGGATCTTCACGGCCAGGCCCAGGTCGGAGATCCTGATGTGGCCTGTGCGGGGGGAGCGGAGGGTCAGCAGGGCCTAGGATGCTCAGCGGGGCCCAGGACGGTCGTCCCACCCTGGGCAGGGGCACAGATGCACTGTGTGCGCCAGGCAAGGCCCCAGGACTCTGTGTTTTCATCTGTCTATGACGGGCCCTGATCTAACACCGCAGGGGGACTGCGGCCTCCGGGGGAGCCCAGGTGTGGGGAAATCACTACTCTTCGGGAGAAGGATGGCAGACGCAAAGGGATGCCTGCATTTGGCCGGACAGCGGCTGACCTGCCTCATAAAACGCGCTAATGGGCTTCTTGGAAGGCTGAGGTCACAGAGTTTAAAACGCCTTGGCTCGATTCTGGGATTGCTTCATGGAAAAAATGTGAGATTCTCCTGACATTTTGCAACAATTTGCTTAAGGGGGAAAATTATAAAGCAATTTTGGAAGCAACTTCCTGTCCTGCCCAGATGGTCTTTGGAGGTTGTTTTCTCCCGTTGGAGAAACACGGTGGGAAGATGCCCGGGCCCTGGAGAAGGCGCTAGATTAGCGCTCCTGGCCCCCGACTAAACCCAGAGCAGGGACAATGCCCTCCTGGGCGCTCAGCCTGGGTGTTGTCTCGCTCGGTGGCCCACCCAGGGGCGGGGGGTCACGCTACATCTGACCCTGCAGGGGGAACACTCCCCGTCTGTGGATACCGGAGCCCCCATGGCTTGGCCGTCAGCAAGGCCTAGTGAGCGGGACCCTGGCCGGGTTGGAACTGCGTCCCCCAGCTGAGCAACCCCTGACGAAGGCAGAAAGGGCGATGGGACCGCGTGGAGCCCAGCCATGGGGATGCAGGTTGGTGGTGGGCGTGGGACTGAGACCGGCCGGGGGAATGGCCCGCTGCTGCACATGGCAGCATTGCCAGGTCCCCGACGCGCTGAGGGGACCTGGTCTCTGATCTCGGCTCCCCACTGATATTGCCAGGTGACCTTGGCAGCTTGGCTCCTTGGAGCCTCGATCTTGTGGTCTGTAAAGTGGGCACAGGGTTCCATCCTGGCACCCTGCCCCCCAGCCACTCCCCACCATTTAGTGTGCACAGCTGGAAGGGCCTGCTGTGGCCGTCCCTGTTACCCGTGCGAGAAAATAGTGAGGGTGATGCACGAATGCTAATGACTAGCACATTCATGGCTGGCTGCGGCTGCGGCTGGCAGAACAATGTGCCCTCAAGGGATCCTGTCAGAACCTCACCACCACCTTCCACCCTCTGAAGCTGGCAGGGCAGGACTCATTGTTTCCATCTAAAAATAAGAAAAATGTGCCCCAGCTGGTATGGCTCATTGGATTGAGTACCAGCCTGTGAACCAAAGGTCACCGGTTCGATTCCCAGTTGAGGCACATGCCTGGGTTGTGGGCCAGGTCAGGTCCCTAGTAGGGGGTACGCAAGAGGCAACTACACATTGATACTTCTCTCCATCTCTTTGCCCCTCCCTTCCCCTCTCCCTAAAAATAAATAAATAAAGTCTTTAAAAATAAAGATATCACATAAAAACAAGAAAAACGAGGTTCTGAAATTCTGGACCCCTCATCTCACTCCCCTCCACTCCTCATTTCTCTCTCCTCTCTCTCTCTGCCCAGCCATGCAGCTTCTTCTCCAGGTGGGAGCTGCATCTATATGTACTACCTTCTCTGGGTCCCCAGGACTGAGGACAAAGAGTGGGTCCTTCTCTCTACCTGAGCCCTGCCCTCCTGGGGGCCCAGGGTCGGTGCCTGAGTCTCTGAGAGGCCCTCTGCTTTGGGTTGCGATGCTCACCTCAGCTACGGAGTAGGTAAGGGTCTTCCGCACACTCCCCGACTTACCGTAATCGTCTAACAGGATGTTTTCGGGTTTCAAATCTCTGAAAGGGAAGGACCACAGGCATGTGAGTGTGGGCATTCAAAGGTGCCCTGGAGTCTGGGTGGAGTGCCCTGGTCCCGAGGCTGTCGGTCTCCAGGCCGAGACAATATTGGGCTAATTTCTGTCCTCCCACTGTTTGCCGCCAGCATCTTCTCGACCCTGGGGAGTGACTAGGAAGGAGGTTAGGTGAAGGCTGGTGCTGGCTCCTGTCCACAGCCCCCAGGGCAGGGGTTACCTCTGGCTGGGGTGGTGACAGACCCCTCCAGAGCTGGGGAGACCCTGAGATCTCCGGATGCCCTGGGATGCCCTGAAGGCACAGAAGAGCCTGGGAATAAAGGTACAGAAGTTACTGAGAACAAAGCACCGGCTGTAGAACTGGGGCAGAAAACTGTGGGGAGGAGGATGGCCGCCCCCAGGGGAAGGACCCAGCGTGGGCCCCCCAGATGCCAAGCTACAGTCCGGAAGAAGGCACAGCCAGAGGCACAGCTGTAGGTGTGGCCACCTCTCCCCGTCCCTAATGTCTGCCTTCTCTCTGATGACACAGTCATGCTCTTAAGGAAGGGAACCGCTCCATTCCCAGCAGGGGAAGAGGCAGCCAAGTGTCTGGTTTCACTAGGGAAAGGTCCCCTGGGGTGAACGAACCGCCAGTGGGATGGCATGCAACTCAGGTGAGGCCCTGGGCAACGACACCTGGCCTCTGGGTTGAGGACTGGTCCTCAGCCAACAGGCTTCGTTCATTGAACTGATGGCAGCTGGCCCTGGGGAGGGGTCACAGCGCCCACATGCAGCTGGTGGTCTGACACAGCGCTCACGGGTTTGTATGCAGTTATTCATTACAAAATACTTTTTTTTGCTGTTGTTATTTAACATGCATCCTTTCGATGTGCTGACAATTCCAAAGAAGAGCAAGAACCAATGTGTCAATAAACAAACTGGCCAATGGGTATGAGCCAGAACCAGGGCGCCCAAGAGGCCATGGCAAGTGGTCAAGCTTGAACTTGGAAAACTGCCCCCCCTTTTGAAGTGAAAGGCAATCAAATGGAGGATGCTTTTCTCAATGCTTAGGCAAACTGCTCCGACTCTCTTCTCACTTGAATGACGACCAAACAGAAGCACAACCGGGGAGATGGTTTAGAGGGAAGGGCATGACATCAAGGCCTCCCTTCTTGTTTTCAAAACCTTCTTGGTGCCCTGGTTGGCGTAGCTCAGTGGATTGAGTGTGGGCCTGTGAACCAGAGGATCACAGTTCGATTCCCAGTCAGGGCACATGCCTGGGTTGCAGGCCAGTTCCCCGCGGGGGACGCATGAGAGGCAACCATACATTGATATTTCTCTACCTCTCCCTCTCTCCTTTCCTTCCCCTCTAAAGATAAATACATAAAATCTTAAAACAAACAACAACAAAAAACCCTTCTTGGTCTCCCAGGATAATCTTCACCAAGATCTCCATGGCAAAGGTCTCCAAACTGGGCTGTGTGTGCCTGGAGGGTCAGTGTGGGCCTCCCAGGAGAGGCCTCATGAGCCCAGCTGAGCGACCCCGGGCACTGGCCCGGAGGGGACAGGGCACCAGGACGTCTGGGCCCCCTGAGTAGCCCACCCCCCTCACTCAGTTTCAGGGCGGAGTCTGTCCAACTCCAGCACCTTCACCTGCAAGAGCAGCAACCAGGCCTCAGTTCCCGGGGAAGGGATGGGTCCCCACTCACCTGTAGACGGTGTTTTCCAGGTGCAGGTCTTCCAAGCCGCACAGGATCTCGGCCGCATAGAACAAGGCTCGCTCCTCCTCGAAGCCGGGGTTCCCCATGTTGTAGATGTGGAACTTCAGGTCCCCCCCGTTCATGATGGTCAGAACCAAACACAGGGCATCCTTGGTCTCGTAGGCATAGGCCAGGTTGACCTAGGAGCGCAAGACAGTCACGAGGTGAGGTTCTGTGACGGCCCCCCACTTCCGCCCTCCCTCCTCCGGGTCCTTGAAGCTGGAGGGGGGGGCACTGGGCTGGGGGCGCAGCAGCAGCTTCACGCCTGCTGGCCTCCAATCCATTCAGCCTCAGAGCGCCCTGCCCGCTGCCCCTCTCAGCGGGTGCAGGACTCACGCCTTCCAATCTGGTGGTGTCAGGTGGGGAGGCAAAGAGGGAGGGGCAGGCTGGCCGCCTGCTGTTTCAGGGATCCCGCCAGGAGGGCACCTCTGCGTTTCCACTGCAAAGGCATGTGTGTGCGTCAGCTGGTCAAGACCACGTCACCGTGTTGCCTGGTCGAGCACAGCAGGGCCACATGCTCTTTGGGCATCGTTAGTGCAGGGACGCTGGCCGCCGGCTGGGCAGGTGGCCAGAGGGGCTTCACCAAGCAGAACACAAATTGGCCAAGACTCACACGCGGAACATGCACGGTCAGAGGGACCATCAGCAGAGAGGATCCAGTCCCTCCCTGACAGAGACCGGCCGCCCGAGGCTCTGGATGGGACCATGGGTCTCCACTCAGCGGGTTGGTACAAATGAAATCTGGCCACATGGACCAGGCTGGGGTCAGGCTGCACCATAAAACTTGGGTCCAAACACCAGGAACAAAGGGTTACTTCTGAGGAAAGGAGACAGAATGGAGTCGAAGGCGACAAAGCTCTGGGAACTGTGCTCCGGCACCAGCCACTGCTGCCCGCAGCCCCACACCTGTCCAGGTGACCACGAGGAAGGACCCCAAGGGGAACGCTGTGGGAATGCCCCACTGGGGGCAGAGGACAGGGCTCAGTAGAGGAAGGTCCAGGCCTTCAAAGATGCGACACTCCAACCCTTTCCCTGAGTAGGACCCACCATCGCCCCTGAGGGCTCCATGGCCGGCCTGGAGGCAGTGACCAGTGGTCCCTATTGAAGGGGCCCAACGGCACAGAGGAAGGTTCTGGACTGGTGAGGGCTGGTGTTGGCCTCGACCACCGCCTCCCACATGTCACCGTCACCCTGGGTGGGGCTGGCAGTGGGGACAGCCTGGAATGAGACCCAGCGAGGCACACTTCTGTCCCCTTGGGGTGTCCTTTTGGAAAGCCACCCCCTCTGTGGGGAAGGACGGAAGCACTAGACAGAAGGCACGTCTAGTTCTCACACAGGGCTGGTGGGATTTAACCGGGGCGACCTTCCTGGACAGCCGTCAGGGGACAGCTACCCACCGGGAGGCGCACACTCCCTCTGCCACAGCAATCCCTCCACCAAGGAGTCCGGCCTGCGGATGGACGCAGTCCTAGAAACCAGCCAACGGTGAGCGAGGATGCCCGCGGCCTCTGCGCAGTGGCTCCAAGCCAGGGGCGCCCTCTGTCTGCGGGGATTGGCTTCTGCACGGGTGAGGGTTTCTCTCTTCCTCATGTAAGAAGGGAAGAGTACAGCTACAGGTCTGGCTATTTTTTAAAAATTTATCTTTTTAAGGGGAAAAATACTGCAGCATACGAGGTCTGGCAAGCTGCTGTTGGCTAAAAACCATGAGTCGAACGCAGTGGAGCGGTCGCTCAGAGAGGGGCCTTCCGCATCCCTTCTGCGTCCCCTGCTGTGGGAACTTCCACCTGCCACGCACACTGTTTCTACAGGGACCCGCAGCGGAGGCACCAAGGGCTGACCCAACAGCCACGTCCTCCTCCACGTGTCCCACAGCTGGCTCGTTCCTCGCAGGGACCAGTCTGGCCAACGGGCTGTGGGTGGTGGAGAGGGGTGTGCCCCTGGGCATACACCCCCAGGACTCCAGATGGGGTGGCTGTGAGGGGGAGGAGGGCGGCCCGGTCCTACTGGACTGTGTGAGTGACAGATCAGTCTTGGTCGTTGGCAGCCACTGGCAGTCACTACTGTGAGTCAAGCAACCCTGTCACTGCACAGAGCGTAGCATGGACGGAGAAACTCGATGCGTGCAGGGTCAGGGTACTGACACTGGGGTGTCTGCCTTGAGGAAGCCAGCCTGAAGGGGGAACAGAGCCCCTTGGTGGACCTCGGGGTGGGGGGCTTCTTTGTCCACCAAGGAGTTTGCAAGGTGGTCCTGCAGAACAGAGGTCTTGGCCCCCCACAGAGGGGAGTCCGGCTAGCCTAGGGACAGGACGAAGTCAGCCACCATTGGCCCTGAGGGGCCTTGGGATGGAGGTGACTAGGGGTCTGGCTGCCTTTCTGCAGGTGTTCCTCGCTCTGCATTCCATTTTCCCGGGTGGGGTGTGCGGGGAGCTGCCACACTGGAGCACCACCCACTTCCTGAGGGACAGACGCCCCAGTCGCCAGCGGGCAGCCTGTCACCAGGCCCCGAACACTCACCACGAAGCGACTGTTGACCTTCTCCAGGATCTGCTTCTCATTGAGGGCCATGGACTCCCCTTTCCTCTTTTTGATCCTCTTCTTCTCCAAGCGCTTGCAGGCGTACATTTTACCCGTGGCCCGAACCTGGCAGGCACAGACCTGCAGTGCAAGGAAGAAGCCAAGGGTGTGGGGCACGTGAGGCCTGCCTGGAACTCCGTCGCTGGGCCACAGGATTGGGAACTGATGGAGCCGGGGCCGGCGGGGCCTGGCCTGGGAGCTGCAGCTGCCCTGGGCCCTCCCCTAAGATCCTCTTCCCCAGAGGTGGGTCCCAGCTCTGGAAGGTGCAGTGTGAGGCATTCACAGCACCATTTGGGTGACCAGCTGAAGCCTAATGCCCTGTTCCTCTCTCAGAGACAACTCGATGTTCTGTCCTCGGCTCCCAACCAGATGTGTCCAATGTCAACTGGGCATTTTCAAGTACTAGCTGAAGCTAAAAGACACTTCTTGGGGGGTCAGTGATGGGAGACCTCTGGGAACCCTGAGTTTGCAATGCAGAGGAATGGCAACAGGGCATTTGGGAGCCTGTCTTAGTCCCACTGCCTTTGGGCCCTGGGCTGGGCCACCGAATGACTCTGAAGGTCAGCTTTCCTCTTCTCTAAAGGAGAAGCACCAGGCCCGCCTCCCCATTGGGGGGTCAGACGGAGCATGGCAGTGCATGCTAGGCCCCCCACACCCCCACTTCTCCCTCCAAAGACAACCAGAAGCGCTGTTTCTCCTCTTGGAACTTGAACCCTGCCCGAGGCCGATCCACACCCTCCTTCAAGTACAGACACCCCCGACCCTCCTCTGCACCAGGGGCCCGTGACCCGCAAATACCAGGAACACCTTTCGCAGGGCCGGAAGGGACAGAAAAGGGGACCAGAGTTTGGAAACTTTCAACTGAAAACGTGGACGCTCACTCACCTCCCCGAAGCCCCCTTTCCCCAGCACTCGGTACTGCCTGAAAGTGTTTTTGGTTACTGGTTGCCTGGAAAAAAGCAAAAATCCCGGGGTTAAGATGTGTAACCCATATGCAATAGACAAAGGCAGCTTTGAAGTGGCCGGTGCAAGGTGCAACTGCACGCCCCAGGGACCCCCAGGAATCACCACCGCAGAGGTGACCCTCAAGGGCTTACTCTGGAGCTGGGTGTTCCAATCCCAGGCCACCTGCCCTTGGGGCCCTGCAGCCTGGGAGAAAAGCAGAAGGCTTGAAAAAAGTGACCCGAAGCAGCTTCACAGGACTTCCCCGTGGTTCCCCCTTCTCTCCCATATGCAAATCAGGGAGCTAAACTCAGCAGGAAGCTGCGACCTCAGAGCAGGGAGAGGGGAGGGGCCAGGAGCCAGGGAGGTTCAGAGTCCCAGGGAGGACATGCCGGAGACCAGAGACAGGGCCCTCCCCATACTTGCCATCTCAGCCTGCCCAGCAGGACGGCCACACCTCCAGCCTCTTCACCCCAGGGCCCTGTCATTGCGCCTCCCCAGAGCTCCAACACTAGGAGCACTCTCTGCCAAAAGTGGAATTTAGGAAGTCGTAATCACTTGGTCTCTCTCTCTCTCTTTCTCTCTCTCTCTCTCTCCCCCCTCTGGTGAGAACACTGAAGAGTTACCCTCTCCACACTTTTCAAGCACATAACACAGCATTTGACTATCGCCACCATACTGCACGTCAGAGTCCCCAGAGTCCTGGGGCTCACCGGCCGTGTAACTGACACTTCGCACTCTGACCGGCATCTCCACCCCACCCCACACCGCATCTACTCGCTGCTTCCACAAGTTTGCCTTAGATTCCACATACGAGTGAGGTCCTGTGCTGCGTGTCTGTCTGCGTGTGGCTTATTGAACGTAGCAAGTGTCCTCCGAGTTTACGCATGCTGTCACGTTCAGCAGGGTTTCCTTTTTTAAGGCTCAGTAATAGTCCAGAGCCCGTGTGTACGTGTGTGCACGCACCAGATTCTACTACCAGGTTCGCCGCAGCATCATCCGTGAGAGTCAAGACACGGAAACAATCTGAATGTCCGCCGACCGGCAAGTGAACGACAAACGAGCAGCTTTGCCACGTGAACATCGGCTCTTGGAGCTCCAGAACTCTCTCTGAGCATCTCCCCCCACCACCCCAAGAGTCCTGACCGGGGTGGAGGCTGGAGTGGGACTAAACTGGGCTGACGAACCGGGTCAGCTCTAGAACGACAGTGAGCCTCTGGTCACCCAGCAGCTCCTGAATGAATCTTCCAGGGAAACTGTCCTGGCTGCTGGGTCCTGGAGAGAGCTCGGGCTTTGCCGGAAATCACACCGCTGCTCTCCCAGGATGGCTCCGAACCCCGGGACACGGCCTGCACTCGGCCTGGGGTCACAGCGACTCTCTTCTCCTGTTTCTGTGGGAAAGGTGGCCCAGTGTCCGTGGGTGGCCCGGGGCCGCCCCTCGCAGGACTCTCTGTTGATCTGCATCTTTCTCCTACAGAGGAGCAGCCAGGGCCCTGGACAAACCTGCCTCCCGCCCGTGCCTGCCACGCGCCGCGGGAGCGTTTTCTACAGCCGCCCTCGAAACCACATGAAGGCGCCCGGGCGGACCAGTTCACGACGCACGGAGAACAGTCGGCCGGCATTACCGCCGAACTCCTCCGCTAGGGGAAATGAGTGTAATACAATTTCTGAGGAATTTCTTGGTTAACCTTGGGAGGAAAAAAAGCCCTTTAATATTTCAACAGTATAGCACCAAGGGGCCACGGTCTTGGTAGCAGGGGAACAAAAAAAAAGGAGGGGGAGAAGGCAGGGTGTCGTTCAGGACATTTCTAGGCCAGGGATCTGCCCTGCAGGCTTCCACAATTCAATGCAAAAGAGCTTCACTTCTCAGACTTAAAAAGTCCATCTCTCATGCTTGGTGCAAATGAAAAATGAATACCAGGGGTCGCAGCAAAAGGACTGTAAATGAATACTAGGGGTCGCAGGAGTGCTGGGTGGACCAAGGGTGAAGGACGTGAGTGAGACCTGGAGTTCAGGTTCCAGCCTTGCCAGGCTCTTGCTGTGTGGTCCAGGGCCCATCCATCAATCTCTCTGAGCCTGGCACCAGCAATAAAATGAAGCTATTGAAATGGCATTTGCCTTTAAAGGGTTTCTGAAGGCTGCTGTGTGTCAGATGTCAGTATTAGGACTCTAGGACTAAGGGACAGGGCCCCTCTGGGGCCTCTCTGTTCCCACTGCCCCAAATGCCCTGTACATGGGCTCATGTCGTCCTCACACCAGCCCTGAGAAGTGAGACTATCACTGCCTCATTTCTGCAGGTGGGAACTCTCAGGCTTTGAGAGGTAAAATGAGTTGCCTAAGGTCAGGGCTGGCAGGAGCTGGGGTTGGAATTGGAGTGCAGGCAGCCTGTGACGGAGCCCACATTCGGCGTCCTGACCCCACACGGCAACACCAGGCAAAGTGTGTGCAGACTGGGGTCAAGTGTTATGCAGCCCAGGCCCTGGGGCGGGGGCTTGATGAACACGTTCCTCCACTGCCCTTCGGTCATCAGAACCATGACTGAACCTCCCCTCACTAGGGTCAGCTGCTCCTTCCAACACTAGGCATACGAGGAGGATGGCCACGCTGACGCTGACGATCCCGGTGACGACCGTGGCCATACTCAGCATGTACCTCCCGGGGCCAAAGGGCTGACCTGCCCTAGGCATGTGCTGCTGATCTCGTCTGGTCTTCCTGCCCAGCCGACAAGGCTGGCACTATAATGACCCCACTGACAGAGGAGGAGACCGTGGTGTGAGAGGTGAGAAGCCCCTCCAGAGACCTTGGGAGGAGGCCGAGCTGGGACTCAGGTCTTTTGCCCGGCCCTTTGCCCCTCCGTGTCTCCTGCAGCAGCTGTGACATGCGGGGGCAAGGGGGCCAACAGAGAAGGCCGTCCACTGCACTCTGTTACCCACATTGGGTGGGGCGGAGAGAAGAAACATTATCCGGTGGCTGACAGGCAAGGTGCTTCTCCTCTGAGCTTCCCGGGTGGGTGGGGAAGGGAGTGGATGGAGCTTCTAGAGGGTTCCTTTCATGTGGTGTCCTGAACATTCGCAGGGCACTCGGCCCGCTCAGGGGCGAGCGCACACTCAGGATCGGGCGAGCTCCTTGCTCTAGAACCGCATTGTGCCCAGAGGGCTACAGGCGCCAGGCCTCGGGGCACAGGGCACTCTGGGCTGAGGAAGGGAACCCTCCCACCCACACCTCCCAGCTCAGCCCGGCACGGATGTTCCACGGGCATCCCCCACCTCTCACACCCTGAGCTGTGTGGTGAGCAGAGCATGGAGCCAGTTGCCGGGGGCCAGGGCCCTTGGTGCACCCCTGGCCCGCTGGGTGACGAGGCCAGCCACATCACATCCCCGCTGTGTCTCTCCTTCCTCATCAGCCACATCGGCCCCGCCCACTCACCAACGTGCGTGTGGGAGCACTTTGCAGAGAACAGGGCAGCAAAGCAAACATGAAAATGCACTCAGACTACTCAGACTCATCCATTAACGGGGTGAAAGGATAAGGGGAAGAAAGCTCGCTGCCAGATGGGAAACCCAGAACAGTGCTGCTGACGCCGAGGGGAAGCAGGCCCTGGGGCACAAGCAGGACTGGAGGCTGGGGGCAGCCGCTTGGGAGGGCAACTTGGCAGTCCTCCACAGTTTAAAACTGGGGCTTTCTGACCCCGAAATTCCTCTGCTAGGAATTTCTACAGTTGTACTTGTAAACGTACAGATACGTGCGCAAAGCTTTCCATCCCTCAGGAAAGGCTGCCCACCAGTGGGGGTCGGGTTACATGAGGGACGATGCACTGCTCGTTCAGGGAGGACGGCAGCCCGCCGTGCGCGGGCAGAGGAACGGTTCCCGAGCACAAACAGACAGAACAGGATGCCCAGAGAGGCTGTGCATTTGTGCGTGTGAGCGGGCACACTTTCATAAGCACAGAGCGCATCTAGGACACAGAACCTACTTCATAGGAGGAGATGCTTACTTTTATCTGGCCCACGGGCCCATGGAGGTAGCTGGATTTTACGCGACTTCGCAGGTGAAAACCTGGCCCCCACCCGACACGCGCCCTGGCACACACTGGGGGGCAGGAGGGCCGGGGGCGCTCACCTTTCCAGCCACTTCCACTGGAGGAAGCGATCGAAGTACATGCTGTCCAGGTACTCGCGGAAGGGCTCCCCACTCAGGTAGTCGTGCACGGACCTGGCTCGGAGGGAACGCAGAGAGGGACATTTCATCACCCCAGTCCCGAGGCAGAGGGGCAGACCACACGCAGGGCACTGAGCTCCGGCCGTGGGCACATCCCAGGCCTGGCGTGCACCAGTGAGTGTGTGGGTGGCCTTGTGACAGGGGAGTCACAATGGTAAATAACCAACATTAAATAAATGACCCAGGATCTGGGGGTCAGGGGTCAGGGCCATCTCTCTACAGAAGGAACAGGGGACAAAATGACAACAGAGGCAACTTTGACAACAGAGGGGGAGGAGCAGGGACTCTGAGATGGTAAGTGGCGGGGGGGCAGAGCAGGGATGTGGCCCCCGAGGCCCACGCTCTGGATCTGGTCCAGGACCAGCAAAGCCTCCAGATTTTCATCCCTGCAGCAGAATTTATGGGTCACCTACTGTGGGCTTGGCCCTAGGCTGGACCTGGGGGGTTCTGAGTCTGGCTACAGGCAGGGGTGGGCCTCTTCCCTTTGAAAAGTGGAATGTTGGCCAATCTGGCCTGGGCACTTGGGACCTTGCAGAGCTGGGGCAAGCTGGGGGCTGTGTCTTGCCAAACCTGCAAACCGGGGCTGGCATGGGGGGCCAGGATGACCCCTCCCTCAGGAACAACCCAGGGACCTGCCCCAGTGCCAGGCCTGCCCCTTGGCCACCTCCGAGAGGGCAGCCACCAGGTCTCTTTCTGCTGCGGGGGTCCCTGCTTGGGCCTGAACAGGGCTGGGCCCCCAGCTGGCTTCCTGGACTGTCCAGCCACATTGTCACACTCCCAGTGCCTGGGGCTGCTGGCTTTCTTGTCCTCCCGACCTGGCAGAAAGCTCTGGGAAGGCCAGGACTGGGCTCCTGCTCACCAGGGTCTCCCCAACACCCAGCACAGTGCCAGGCACAAGGCAGATGCCCAACTGATGCCTCTGGATCAAAGGGTGAACAGGCACATGGGATGCCTCTTGGCATGTAGACATGTCTACGTGCACGCACGTGTCATCTTATGGGGTGCGGAGCATGTGGGTGCATGAACGTGTATGTGTGAGGGGACGGGTGGGGGTGTAATGGGTACACAGCCACGGGCTGGTCTCCTACGCAGGAGGCCTGCAGAGGTGATGGGTGTGGCCAGGAAGGCAGTCTGCAGCCCCTCCTGAAGCAGCGCCACCCGCTCGGGGTGGTGGCAGTGGTGGGGTTGGGGGGCCTGGGAGGGATCTCCAAACCACCCAGACCGGGTCAAATTCTTGCACATTCCTCAGACTCAACAGCCTAGAGAGCCACTGCTTTCAACACCCTTTGAAGCAGATGTTTTCCTTGGACTCAGCCCCTGGTATCTCTTTCCCCTCGTAAGGAGCACACAGACATCTGGGTGGCTTGGCTGGGCCCTTGGTTACTGAAGACCTGCCCCTGGTGCCCAAAGCTCCAGGTAGAAGCTGGAGGCAGCCCCGTCTGGACGGCTGTGTGGCTGCCAGAGGGGCGGAGGGGCCTGACGCCCCTGGCCAGGGAGGGAGGGAGGCTGGCCTGCAGGGGCCCAGGGTGGGCAGGCCGCCGAAGCACTTACTGCGCACAGGCAGAAAAGAGTTCTTTGCAGGGCCTCTGAAGGAGCTTCTCCTCCGTCTGGGAGACCAGGTCCCGGCCAACTTGGGTGATGAAAACTGGGGACTGGAGGGAAGAAGAGAAGAAGAGGCAGTCAGTGCGGGGGAGGAGCGGGGTGTCCGGGGCCACCCAAAGGTGCTGGGCATGGGTGCGCCTTCCCCTCCTGCCCGAGCTAGGCCCTGGGCCGCCTGCAGGGCGGGAAGGTGGTGAACGGGCCCAGACTTCAGGTCAGATTTCTGCTCTGCCACTTT
Organism: Sturnira hondurensis; assembly: GCF_014824575.4. Taxonomy (NCBI): domain Eukaryota; kingdom Metazoa; phylum Chordata; class Mammalia; order Chiroptera; family Phyllostomidae; genus Sturnira; species Sturnira hondurensis. The sequence goes on from NW_028083884.1 coordinate 2,215,910, forward strand.
CAGTCAGTGTGACCCCTGGAGGTCACATGGCTCCTCTGAGCATCACTGTCATCGCATGCAGAGCATTGAGCATTGAGGATGATGCCCGTGTCTTGGCCCATGGCCAGAACGGATGGGGTGTGAGAGCACTCCTGGCAGAAGGAGCTCTGCACCGACGTCCAGGTCTTCGGCGACCCCCCTGAGCTTGCTGACACCCCCAGCCACTCTGAGCTGTCCCCTCAGAGGGCAGAGTCGAGATGAACCCCTGCGCAGCCTCAAGGTCATGTACACAAGGGTCTGGAAGGGGTAGAAGGGCAAGCGAACAGGACTACACAGCAGCTGGGGGAGGGGGCTCAGCAGCTATGTGACATGTGGCTTTGGCACTGGCCCCGGGGTTCGAGTCCCACATCGGCTGCTGGTGGCTGGTGGACCTCCGTGTCGGCTGTTCAGCCTCGGTTATCAGGAAGATGAGCAGAAACAGCAGTTTCTCCCAGAACGAACCGGTGACAGCTTCAGGTCCAGCCTTTGGCCCCGATCCTGGCACCCAGGAGAAACTGTGATAAATGTCACCACTGTCATTTTGGTCTCCTTCTCGGTTAGGCTGCCTGGCCTGCACACTTCAAGCTGGAAGGGCAGCTCCGAGTGTCTGCATCCTCCCCAGGAGCAGCAGGCCTCCCGCCCCACCCCTACTCCCCACCAGGCTCCTTCTACCCGCAGGCCCCATGGTGGGTTTTCAATAAATGACGGGAATAATGGTGAAAGTTGCCAGGAGCGGGCTCAGGAAGGTGGGGCCTAGATGCATCTTTCCCAAAGATGCTAAAATCTGAAAGACTTGCTTCCTCTTCCCAGCAGTTGCCATGTGACTGTGGAGCTGACTGTTCTGCTAAGCCCCCTGGGTGGTGTCTGGCGGGGGCGTGGCACTGACCCTGAGGGTGGAGGCGGAGCAGCCTGGTGAGTGAAACCAGTGGCTTATTTTCTATTTCCCACCATTCTGAATGCCCACATCCCCCTTCTTCTTCCCCTCCCAGGCCCTGCTCCTCTGCAGGTTCTCCTCTGCCCTGGGCCCTCCCAGCCCAGGTGTGGCGGTTGCCACTGTGATGGAAAATGCCGCCCAAACATACACGCAGTGTAGACAAAGCCAGTCACATCAGGCATCTCAGAGTGTCGCCCAGATCGCTGCCACCACCAGTCCTGGGTGGGTGTGGCTCCCTCCCCACTCTGTCCACTCTGCCTGGGCCACCCCTCCCTCCCCGCACTGACAGCGTAGTGAGAACACAGAAGAGCAACCAGCAGACTGCTGGCTTCTGGGGCTACTCGAGGCTCCTTTTGCAGAGAAGATCTGAGCAGCTGGAGCCCCTGAGCTCCCGTCCGCCCCCGGCCCTGGGCCATTCCAGGCCCCCACCGCCTCCCTGTGACAGGAAGGGACCGCTCCAGACAGGCCCTACAGGTCCTTCAAGACTCAGCGATTGATGGCTGGGGTTTTTGTTTTAGTTTTTGCTTCGACGACTTGGGGAACTTCGGCTGGGGATTCTAGCAGCTGAGTCTACGGGGGATCAGGAACTCCAGAATGTGGGGACAGCGGCATATCAGAACAAGCCCTGAGGCCACGGGCAAACTCGCTTCAGGAAGAGAGCCCAGCTGCTGCGGCTGCCTTGGTGGGCAGGGCGCGGCGGCTGGCCCAGAACTGGTGCCCGCTGGCCCAGAACTGGTGCCCGCTGTGCGCTTGTTAGCGAGGGACGGGCCCGGGGTGCGTCCGCCAAGACCAAACAGAGAGGCGAGGTGGCAGGCGGGGGTGCTGCTTTGTCATCAGACTCCACCCAGAGGGGACACACTGTACCCACAGGAGGCCCAGCCCAGTGCTGGGTGCAGTGTGAGGGGAACCGGATGGGGGGTGCTGTTAAAAGGTGACCCCTGTGTGGTCCTCAACCGCAAATCACTTGTCTCTCGTCAGACTCTCACGAGATCAGGTGAGACGCTAACAGGAAACTCCTTCCCTTTCCTTGGCTATACGTGGCCCTGTGTGAATGGGCTGCTTGAACTCCATGGTTCGCACGCTTTTTTTTTTTTAAACAGCAAGGCTCTTTTCTCCTTGTCCAAAGGAGATTCATTTATGGACCCAACATTTAAAGCCAACAGAAATAATATAATGGATAACAATGGTTTGCCTTTATTGAGGCCAACCCTGGATAGACACTGTGCAAAATGCCTTCGCGGATGAGGAGATGGAGGTGCGGAAAGCTGAAGTCATTTCCAAAGGTCACCCAACATTGGGTGGGCCAAGGATGAGTCTGGTTGGAGGTGGTGGGCTATCTGGGCCACCTCTGCTCCCCTCCCCCAGCCCTCCCTCCCGGGAGGTGTGGCATGGGCCCTGGGGCTGACCAGGACACCCGGAGGCCCTCCAGCACAGGCAGGCAGAGCTTGCATGGGAGATGGCGCAGCTCAAGGTAAGGAGCCACTGGGCTCAGATAAGCGGGCTGGAGTCATTGGGAAAGGCTTTGCGGGGGGCAGGAATAGGGTCAGGGCCCTCCCACCTGCAGGCCAGGACAGCCACCTGGGCTGCCTGCTCGGCCACACCATGGCCAGCCTCTGGCACCGGCTGGCGGGACAGCCCGGGGCCCGCCGCCCACCAGTCAAAGCCCTAATGGAGTTAGTGAGCAGGTAATAATGTGCTCAGTTTAACCACCAGAGGTTTAAACTCAGTCTTTGGCTCAACATGAAGAGATTAAGGGATTCCAACCAAAGCCCCTTTCAACTGACTCCAGGGGAGGACACCTTTGCCAGAAAGGAGGGAGGAGGAAGCGGTTGGGCAGCGTAAGTCAGAAACTGAACCCTGCCAGGAGGGCAAGGGGGAAAGCCGCCCGAAGGGGCATTCAGGGCCCCTCGCTAATGGGATCAGGGGGTGCCTGGTCCTCCCCTCTGGGCCAGGAAGTGCCTTTCGGAGGGAGACAGGCAGGCTCTCCCTGGCCTTCCCGCAATGGGGGTGCCTTGAAGACAGAATTCCAGAATTCCATGCTGTTTCAGATCCCTTTCCAGCAAGCCAGTCCTTCTGGCCCCTGGGGGCCTGTGAGGTGGGCTGGGGAAGGGCGGGCTCAGGAGAGCAGCGTCACCTCACCTCACTGAGGGCTGGGGGTGCAAGGGAGCACTGGGCAGCGCTGGGCAGCACTGTGGCTCTTGGTGCCAGGAACTGTCCCTCCAGGATGAAGCTGAGGGTCAGGGTGGACAGAGCAAAAAGCAGCTGGAAGGTGTGAAACTCTGGGCCTCGGGACCCCCTCAGGCCAGCAGGGCTTTGAAGTGACCCTGATTTCTTTGGTCACAGACGTCTTCCCAAGTAGCTCCAGCCTGCAGGCCTTGACCTGAAGAGGACAGTGTCAGTAGAGGCACCTCGTTCCCCTCGAAGTGTGTGGAACTGGGTCTTGGTGGCATGTCCTCTGGACTGGAGGGAGGACGGGGACAGGGTCCCTCTGCCGGAGGCCCCACGCGAACCAACGCCTGGCCTCCCAATGGTCGCGCACGGCTCAGGCTAACCAGCTGGCCAACCTCGATGGGACCCAGCTCTGCCGGAAAGTCCACTCTGATGACAGTCAGGGGCAGCCCTGAAGAGGGCTCTGTGGTCAGCTCCTAGGACAGCTTAAGACAGCAAGCCATGCCTGGGGGACGTGGCTCTGTACGCCCACTTCTCTCCTGCAGGAAGGAAGGGCTCGTCTCCCTGGAGGAGCTGGAGGCTGCAGGGGCACCTGTCCTGCCCCTGAAGTCACCCCTGGAACAAGGAAATCTGTACCTCATCCCCTCTTTGGCTAAGTCTCCTTCCTCCCCATTCCCTCCCCCGGAGATGGTGGGGGAGGGCACGGTGGGACAGAGATGGCGCTAAAGCTTGGGTGTGCTTTATCCACTCTGTGAATCGGTGCTTCTGGACAGACGCCCCCTTCACCCAGAGGGGGAGGAACCTGCTCCTTGCCCCCCATCCCCAGAAGGAGAAATCGACCTTGAACCCATCTCCTGCACCAGAGGAACTAGGGGCACATGTGGGTGGAGCCAGGCCACCAACAGGTCCTGCTGGTAGGACAGACACAACACAGTGACACGTGTGTGTTGGGCTGCAACCAACCTGGAATTCTGGCTCCTTCTTACCTCCTCCCCCAACAGCCCAGACCCACGCTGCTCTCCCTGAGACATACGAGTGGGTTCTGGACACCCGGGAAGCCAGAGATGAGGCCGCATGGGTGTTCTCCTGGGCCCCACGGTGCCACTTGGCATGGGCATCGGGCAGCCCCTGAGGTGGATGCAGGGGGCCCGGTGGGCTCCCAACCTTCACTGCTCTCCCCCATTTTGTCCCCACCCTCCTATTAAGTTCTCAGGTCCTCTCACTGCCAGCACTGCCCATGACCCTACACTGGGACATGTGGCCTCGGCCAGACCCCTCGTCCTCTGCTCCGCCAGACGGAAACCTCCACGATATTCAGACACAGTCCTGACGACTGAGGACGCAATGCCCGAGGGCCTCGGGAGGTCTAAGGAGGAGAGAGTGGGGCGTGGGCAGCAGCCGGGCTGGAAAGAGCTAAGGACTAGTCCTTGCAGCTGCGTCCGCATGTGACGGATCTGGGGTGAGCCCGTGCATGCGGCCTGGCACGACTTGAGGGCCGACAGAGGTTACCTACTGAAGACTAGCACGGCCCTGGCACCCCTTGGTGCTGCGACTGCTTAAGGCATCACCCCTCCTAGGTCCCAACTGCAGCTTCTCAAGGGCCTTCTCTGTGATTAACTTGAAGAAGGACAATCTGGGGTATCTCAGGTGCTGAGCATGCTGGAGGGGGCACGGGGAGTGGGGGGAAGGTATGGGCCCAATCTGGGCATGAAGTCACCCCTGGGTGCTTTACTTAGTACTCAATCCAGGAATTATGTGCCAATCACCCACCACACCCAAGGCTCTGCCTCCCTCAATGCCCTAACACCCACCTCAGTGGGCTCCGCCTGCGCCAGTCCAGTGGCCAGCATGGTAGTCAGTCCACAAGGTGGCGCTGTTGAGCCCCTTGCTCCTGTGCTTCACGCACAGACACCCGCGGATAGACCAGCTCCCCAGGCCTCTGAGACCAGGTGCACACGGGGAATAATGACCCAGTGACTCATCTCAAACCTGCAGAGTGCAGCCTTTGCAACAACAACTGAGGGAAAAAATGAGCGATCGTTGGGAGGGAGTCCTGGAGAGGGAAAACGGAAGCTGGACCCTGAGAGCCAGGTTGGACACACCCAGGTGGAGGGGGCTGCCCGGGCTGAGGCCTGGAGGCTGCTCAGAGCAGGGAGGACTCCTTTAGGGAAAGTCAACGAAGTGGGGCCAGCTGCCTCGCGCCGACACCCCCTGTGAGGCTGGTTCCCACTGGGTGTAGAGAATCAGCCCCGAGGGTGGCATCGCCAGGGCCCGGCCATCGCCTCCTCTCCCTGCTGCCGTCCCCTCTGCACCGTGATGACTGGCAGGAGGAAGACACATTGTTTTCTGCATCAGTGAGAGACCTCAGGCCTCAGGACCTGGTTCCCAAAGCCTCCCCTGGCCCCAAAGCCTCATTTTGAGACGTCGGGGTGGAAGTGGGATGGACTGTGTGTGGCTGCGTCCTTGGAGGCGCCCAGGGGCCACGGGCTCTTCAGGACCACCCCCCACTCCTCCTCAGCAGCCAGCCACCCATGCTCCCTAAGTTAGTGGCCCGGGAGCCCCCTCACAGCCTTCTGGGACCACGATGGAGCATCAGGGGGAGATCACAGAGGACTCTCCTGGGAAGATCCCTCGGGGCCCAGCTGGGGGGACTCGTGGCACAGATGGGGGACTGACAGAAAAGGCCACAGCGGGAAGGCACCCCTCCACGGCCACACTGCTGGCCCACGGAGGAGCCAGACCAACACCAGGGGCTCCAGGGCGGGCCTCAGAGCGGACAGTGGTCCTGAGCTGGAGGGGCTCTAAACCAGGCTCCCGAGCCAGCTCCGGGGCAGGACACAGCTGGCCTGGCTGGCCCTACTCAAACCAGCTTGTCCCCACTTCACAGATGGGGCCACACACACAGCAGTCCCGGCCCTGGTATGTCCCCCCAGGCCCTCCTCTCCACGCCCACCCCACTGCCTGGTTTCAAGAATCCTCTTCCCTCGCTGGACCGGCCAGCCCGTCCCCCACCAGGTCTCTGCACCACGTGCCCTTGTGCCGACGTGATGGCCTAGAGGAGCCGCTTGGCACCGTGCAGCACGGCTAGTCTCCGCCGCCGAAGCCCTGGCCCCTAACTCCCTTCCCCACCTGCTGCCCCTCTCTGCCCTCTGCTTGCTGACACACCGCCCACTCGCCGCCCCTGGACAAGTCCCGGCTGTCCAGCTGCTGGGCCCTTGCTTGTTCTCTTGGAAGGAGCCCTGCTCGCCCTGTCGTGACAGGTCCAAGTCCCACCCAGGCTTAGGACCCACTTCCAACACAGCCTCATCCAAGACGAGTCTCCGAGCAGACAGGACCTACCCCCGCCTACAGGACACTGTCCTCATCACCTTCGCTGCCCCTTCCCAAGCACCCACTGTATGTTAAACCCTCAGAGCCTGACAAAGGCTATGCTCTTTCATCCTCTCGGGGTCGGCCTTATTATTGTATCCCCATTTGACAGATGCAGAAACGGGCACGGAAAAGTTACGTAACTTGCTCAAGGCCACACGGCGAGCACGGGAGTGAAAACCGGACTCAGCCCCAGGCAGCCTGGTCAGAGAGCCTTCTCCCCGAACACCATCATGTCATCCGAGACCGCCATAGTCCTTCTCAGAGTGTGTGGGGGGGTGTGACTCTGCCTGTTTTGGCAACTGCTGTGTGTGCAGCGCCGCCAGCGCCCCCCACCCCAAACACGCACACACAGGCCAACGGCCAGCATACGCTTCGCTTCAACCCACGGAAACACCCCACCAAGGACTGGTGCTCATCAGCGGCGGTTCCACCAGTGAACAAAAGGTCAGCCCAGGGGACGTCCGCCCTATCTCCAGACGCAAGCACTTAGGCCTTAATGATGTGTACATTTTCATATGTGGGCAGCTGACGTTCCCACGTAAGCTATTTGCAATTTCCCAGTGTGGACAGACTGGGCTTTCAGGAAAAGCTGAGCAGGGGAGAGGCAGCACACTCTGGAAGAAAGAAGCACCAGGTTTCCCCTTCCTTCCAAACCAGGAGCTGCCTAGGCGCTTGCCCTCCTGGTCGTACTGGAATAGAGGCAGCTGTTTCTGGGGGGGGCACCCCTTTTCCCTCCCAGGACAGGAACAGAGGAGGGGCGCTCCCACAACTACACCCCCACCACCCACTGACCCTGCTGAGGGGACCCGAGCCAGAGGCAGGAGGCTCTGCACACACAGAGCCACCAGGGCCTGGCCACGGGTGAGGGTGGGAACCAGGCTCCAGCTGTGGGCGTTCGACAGTCACCAGCCCCTTGACAGGGTGCGCCTTCTCACAGCTCTGTATTTCTGCTGCCCCCTAGAATTGTGTCATGTGGTGGGGCCTGTTCCAGGGTCACAGACTCAGAGACTGTGACCCTGGCAGGCCTTCCAAAGGGCAGGTGCGTCACTCGCTCCTGACTCATGAGAACCCAGCACGGCACTTGGACGTGGGCTGGGGCTCCCCACAGGGCCCCACGGATAGAAGAGGGGACGGTGAGCCTGAGCTCTGAATCCAGGCTGGCCTGGCTCCCAACCCTGTAGACACTCTACTCCGCCGAATGAGCTGATGATGTTCCTGGCACGAAGTAGGTGTTCAGTATGTTTGTGGAATAAGTGTGTGCTCACATGCACGCTCACAGTGGGAGAGAAAGAAGTAGCGAGCTAGGAGGCCTGTCCACCAGGAGCACCTTCATAAGGTCATCAGGTCTACCCCTCCCTGCCTGTGTGGCCACCGGGCCAACCAGAGTTCTTGGGGACTTTCTCAGTTACAGTGGGTTGGGGTGCCCATCTCAGGCAGGAACTGTGCACTGGAGACTTGCGGGTGGCCAGCTGGGGGAGAACCTGGAGTTGACCTTCGGAGAAGAGTCCCGGTGCCTGGGGTTCCTCTGCCAGATACAGCCTTTCTCACAGTTTCACTGAATCACACTCCCACCCTTCCAGTAAGTTCCTCCTTTGTTTGAGCGGCTGGGTTAAATCTGCCACTTGCCGCCAGGAATCCAGACTAATTCGCCATCTGCAAACCCAGGAGTTGGGCCGGGTGACTGGGAAGACCCTCCGAGCACAACCCAAGCCGCCAGGGGCTTCTCCTCGCCTCGATTTGCTCTCCCCACCCTCAAGCTGGCTGGTTCGGAGTTCCATGAACTAACTCAGCCCAACGTCCCCAGTGCCAGGGACGGCAACTGGGTGAAGAACACATGGCTGAGAGCAGCGCCGTTCCAACCCTAAATCCCGGCTGCAAACGAGACCTGCTAGTACACAACCTGAAGACAAAGGAGAGTTGCTGAGCGGGTCTCGGACGGCATTTCTTCACTCGAAGGCGGACTTGAGGTCCGCCTGACAGGAAGGAAAAGCCCAGTCTTCCACCTTCTTAATCAAAACCTTCAGCGCCCTGTGGCAAAGCCACCGCCGCACGCCGAGTCCATCTGGGCCAGCTCCTCGGTCTGCTCTTGGCCAGGCAGCAGACACTGGCCCCGAACAAGAGCAGGACCAAAGGGAAAAGGCAGGGTTTTGTATTCCCTGTCACTGGGGAAACAAAGCAGCCCAGCCAGATGTCACGGGGGATGTGCCACGGGGTCACTGTCCTCCACGTAGGGCCTGATGTCTGTTTCCTGCAGCTCCCGGCTGAAGTCCCTTCAATTCCTCCCCAGTGCCTGCATGGTCAGCAGCCTGGCGGGTGGGCTGCCTGGCCAAGCACCGTGCCTGACGCAGCCCCTTTGGGCAGGGACACATGGCTGGACAGGTAGCTGGTGGCCGGAGGGCCGTGGGGTAGAAGCGAGAAAAATGACAAGTGCCCTGCTCAGGAACTCACCAGGCCCCTTGTATGTCCTAAGGGAAGATACTGCCCCTTGCTTCCCACTGGGGTGCACACACCCCAACAGAAGCGACACCCTGAAGCAGAGGAAGCTTAAGATGTTTCATGGCCCTTGGCCTGCAGCCCTGGGAGCGACAGAGTTCTCAGTGGGAGGAGAAGCCACGTGTCGCTGGGAAGCACTTCGGGCGCAGTGAGCTCTCCCAGGAAAAGGGTCTGGGTCTCCAAGCTCCCAATATTGTCAGCGTTTCTTTGCCCATTCTCAGGAAACACTCGCTTGTAAAGAGGACACTCCCATGTTACCTAAGCTTCAGCCCCACAACACCGGCATCTTCCCTCGTCTCCGATGGCACTCAGTCTCAGAAGGGCCCTTCTCCAGAGGGACACTCAGGAGTCTCCCTCCTGGCTGGCTGCCATCAAATCTTCAGGAGCCTGATGGGCACCTTGATCTTTCCTTGACGAACAGCCGGAGACCAGAGTCCGAGGAGCTCATGAGTGGGCTCCCTGGGGCTTCTCGTGGGGGCAGGGGAAGGTGAGTAGGGCCGACGCCCCGATGCTGTGTTGGGGGCCGTCCTGGGGTCCCTGTCAGCCCCACAGTCCCATTACAAAGTAGATACACGCCACCACCAGGTGATCTCCCTAATGTTTCAGGCGGTGACCTCATGCACCAATTTGGGAGTGACCCTGGGGATAGCTGCTGACTCTGCCAGGCCAGGAGGACAGTGCAAGGCAGCACAGGAGCCGTTCCTGCCCGCGGGGCTGCAGGTGGTGCTTCTGCTGCAGCCCGTGCAGAAGGCCAGGGGCCTGTCGCTTCTCTAGCCGAGGTCGGGCTGACCCAGTCTGCCAGCCACACAGGTCCCCTGTGTGTCCAGGTCATGAGCTCCACCCCAGGGACCTCAGGGACCCACTCACTTGGCCAACGGCGGGAGTTCAAGGCTGATGGGGACAGAGAGAGCCTGAGTGTGGTGGCCCCCTGGGAGAGACACCACAGAGGCGCGTCTGCATTGGACCCGGAGAATCTGGCTGGGTAACAAGAGGAACCCTCCTTCCTTCAGCCCTTGGCGTTTGTGCACTGGGAAGTAGTACTCTGAGAAGGCCTGTCACAGATGGACACTGCTCTGGGCAAACCCAAGGCGGCAGGACTTAGGATGGCTCTGAGGACCCTGAACACACTGCATGTCTGTGAGACACCACCGAGTGGGGGCCGCGAGGCCAGAAGACCTGAGCGAGGGGGTTCCATCCATTCCCCGTGGTGCCACTGCTGACTGGCCACCCTAGGTCACAAGGTGTCCCGGTCCCTGGGTCAGCAGGGTGGAGAACACAGCCCTTGAGAAATAACCAAAACCCTTCGAGCAGGGGAAGGCAGTTTGGGGCTTCAAGGGTCTTGACCCATATTTCCTTTGCTGTTCAAGTGGCTTTGCAGCAATCAGGGTGGAGGACTTTTCGGGGTCAGGAAGTGAGAGGATGTTTTCACACACTGGCAGAATTTAGCGAGGGGCCCTGAGGGCTGGGCAACTGTAATGAGAAAGAAAGGAAAATACACAAGCAGCCCTGACCCAGACCCTGACTCTTTACGTCAAAAGCAAAACGCGATAATTCACAAAATGAAACATGCCTGGGGCTGGAGGGGGGGGCCGGCCGGGCTCCGTCAATTCAGTAATCCCGGTCACGACCTGCAGGCCCACAGAGCACGAGGGGAGGTGGCTCGTGGTGTACACAGGCCGGAGCTGCTCCCGGGGACCGGAGACGCGGGGTTTTTTCCCTGGCGAGTGGCTTGAATGTGGCTCTCCTCTGACTTGGTGCAGCCCCAGGCAGGTAACTCTTGAGCCCAGCTCAGATCTGAAGGGCTGGGGTGCAGGGTGCCCCTCATTCCTTGCGGGTGAGAGGCAGGGCGCAGCGAGCTGACGTTCTGTCTTTCAGGACACCCTCTCCTTCCACGGCTTCCAAAGCGGCTTCACTTGGACCTGTGTTGGAAATATCTTGGCCTTGGGAGATTTTTCTCCAGTGAAGATTTCAGTTCACGGGGCTTGGGAGTGAAGGAGGGACAGGAATCTCCTAAGATCCAGGGAACTCAACCCACTGCCCTCCCCCGTGAAGTCATGTCTCTGCCCGAGGCCCGCCTGCCAGGCCACACAGTGAGGTGGCCCTGCAGAGACCAGCTCCACTGCCCACCCAGAGCAGAGCTTGGGGGTAGGAGGCGTCCCCAGGAAGCCTACTGCTGATTCCTCTGTCTCCGACCACTGTGGGGAGAGGAACTCTGGGCAGGAAATACTACACACACACACACACACACACACACACACACACACACACACACGGGAACAGGGGTCAGAGCCAGAGCTGGCCGAGCCAGCATCAAAGGAGCATCCAATTTTCTGACCTGGAAGGTCACGAGAACGGAAAGGGGACCCAGACGGGCACGCTCACGCCCGCTGTGAGGAGCCCCAGCTGGCGTGTCAGTCTCAAGAGCGCTGGGAGCTGAAAAAACATCAGGCTTCGGGCAAAGAGAATTTGTTTTCCAGGAAAGGTTGGGGAGAGAATAAACTATGTCACTTGAAGGATAATTCCACGGTCACTTGACATGCTTTGTGGGGAGACTGTGACAGGAGCAGACGCTAAGGGCACAGCACAAAGTGGATGCTGGTGCCCAGGTTCAGGGCCAGGAGCTGGACAGGGGCAATGAGGGACCGGCCGGCATGTACGTCCTCAGTTCGGCCCAGCTGCCCTCTTGGGTCTACTTGTCCACAAAGCACCGGGGAGGCTGATCTGATTCACGTTGGAGAAGCCGGCGCTGTGTTTGGCACAGAGTAGGAGCTGGTCCCGGGCGGCCCACCCACCCAGCACCCAGCACCCAGCACCCAGGGAGAGGAGGCCCTGGCTGTGAGGGGCATGGGCAGAGGACAGGCCCGGGTTCAGCGCCCTGCGTTGGCCCCAGCTGGGTGTTCTTGGGCAATTACCTAGCCTCTCTGAGCCCCCATTTCTTATTTCAGCTGGCTGTTATAAGAACCCAGTGAAACATAAAACATGACGTCAGGGCACACAGTAGTTGCTCAGTAAATGCCAGCTCTCTCCTCTCTTACCCCAGGACAGCTAGTGAGCCCAAATGTGACCTTATTTGTCTTGATTTCCTGTCTCTGCTGTTCCCAAAAATGGAAGAGAAAGAGGACAAGCCCCTGCCCCTCCCGCAAAGCGGACTGAGAAAACTCCAGGAACTCAGTCCCTTTCTCAAGTTTTCTTTTCAATCCTCCCCCACCCTGGACTCTTCTTGAAGTGCTGGGGCAGGAAGTAGGAAAAGCCAGGGTGCAGGGCCAGGCTGGCCCCGCTGCCCTTCCCACCCTGCTCAGGAAGGGCTCAGGTGAAGGCGGCTCCAGGCTTGCCAGCTTCATTGACAACAGGACGGAAAAGCTGTTGTGGGTACTGGGAGCTCAGAGCCCACAGAGGCCAGGGCATGCACTTGGAACAGAGGGATTTATTTGCCTGAGCCACTCACGTTCAGTGCCCTGGGTTGCCCTGGAGACCAACTTGGTCAGATAGATGGTGAGATTCTACGTCAGCTCCCCCAAGGCTGGAGATCCCACAAAGGGAGATGAGGGGACAAGCCTGACCCCTAGTCCAGTGCTCTTGGCTCCAGGTCACACTGTCTTCCAACAAGCTGCCATTTCTAAACTGCGCCATGGCTGGGAAGGAAAAAGGTAGCCCAGCACTTTCCAAAGATGATGGGTGGTCTTTGCGGCACAGGGACACACTTAAGTAATACTGAATCGCTCAGGGGAAACGGCAGGCCCTTCTGAATTCTTCATGCCTCCCAGCCTCAAGAAGGCAGCCGCAGCGTGGAGCTACCCTCTTGCTGACATGTCTCTGATTCTCGCTAACCTCCTTTCAAACAGGGAGTGGAGACTTTGGGCTCAGAGCTTTAGGCAGGCAAAAGAGTGTCCAGCTAGTATCCAGCTAGAATTCAGCATCGATTTCTCCAGTGACCCTTACGTGTGACAAATCAATACTAGTTTTGCAGATCATGTTCCTGATACCCAGTTCCCTTTCAAACTCATTGTATTTTCAGTTAAAAGATGGGTTGATCTGAAGACCAGTGCTACACGAATCATTGTAAGGATGTATACAGTCACAGCAAAGGCTCCACTGTGAAGGTGTCGAGAGTGACTGAAGGCCATGAGCCCTGCAAACGAGCCCTGGGAATGAGCCCTGCGATCGACGCTGTCACCATCCTTGTGCACAGAGGGGCAGGCTGGGGCTCTGAGGACCCACAGCCGGGAAGTGGTGGAACTGGGCTGCCATGTGAAACTGAGGACAAGGACTGAAGCTGCCGACTGCCCCAGAGGCCTGGGGATTGTCCCCCACTGAGAAGCCGGCCTGCCTGGGCTGTCTCAGACCCTGTGCCGCTTACCTGGGTGAGAGCAGGGATGGACCAGTGAAGCGATGCTGTGAGCCACAGTCCAAAGAAAGAGGGACTTAGAGTAATTATTATGTCCTTTCATTCAAATGCTTTACTTTTTAAAAGGTGGATGCTTTCTGGAGAGCCAAACAAGCACTAGGAGCAAATTTCTTTTGTGCAGGAACTCAGGCTGATGGGTAATTTCCCCTGAACAAGAACAGACTTCCCCACCTTACCGGATCATTGTTACGGAAACAAAGAGGCATGCGTCTGTGGAAGGCCCCGAAACAGCATCCTGCTAGTGGACCTCCCGTGAGAAACGCTCTCTAAGGGCTACCTGCCTGGAACACTGCCAGCACCCCACACAGAACACGGGCTTCGAGTCAGAAGCCTGTTCCAACACACCTGACCAGGTTTCCGTCAGGAGAAACCCACGTGGGGCCTGTCGGCAGAGCCCCCCACCAGGTCTCAGCTGCCCCGGGCTCCAGTGGTACCGCCTGCCAGGCCACTGGGATGGGGTGGGGCAGCATGAAGCTGGAGACCGGGCTCAGTGGCTCCTGGGCCTGGTTAAAATGAACCATGTCAACAAAGCAGCCAAAGCTCCATAGCCAGGGGTGCCACTTAAGCCTGCCTCCAAGATGCTAAACCAGCTCTTCCCTTTCCTGACATCGGTTGTCTGATCTGTGAAATAGGTTCACTGACACCCATGTTGGGGAGTTGCTGGGACGATGGAAGAGCAGGTGTGGGAGACACCCCGGCAGCGCTGGACGGAGAGGGGGCCTTGGGAACATCGTCTTGTCAATGAGGAGAAAGGCTGGAATGTTCCTGAAGGACCAGGTCTGGCCCGACTGTTTCCAACGGGTGATTGGGCTTCGGTTCTCCAGAGGAAGACAGATTCATGCGCCTCCTGTGCACTACAGTTTGTTTACCTTGTCCCCTCCCAACCGAGGCCATCTTACAAGTGAAAACAAGTCACAAAAATGAATCTGAGCTCTTTAAAAATTTAAAATCCTTGTGCTTTAAAGGACACCATCAACAAGGAAAGAAGACAACCCATAGAATGGAAAAAAATAGTTGCAAACTGTATATACCTGATAATGAACCTGTATGCAGAACATACAAAGAGTTCTTAAATTCAACATTAAGAAGATAAAAATCCAATTTAAAAATGGGCAAAGGCTTTGAATAGACATTTCTCCAAAGAAGACATATAAATGGCCAATAAGCACATGAAAAGGTGCTCGACATCATTAGTCACTAGGGAAATGCCAATGAAAACCACAAACAGCCACCGCTTCACACCCACCTGGAGGGACAAGGCGAGAAAGACCAAAGACAACAAGTGCCGGGCAGGAGGCGGAGGGATGGGCCCCTTCACACACCAAGGGTGGGCGTGTCGAAGGCACTGCCACTTCCCCGGGTCGGACAGGTCCCCAAGGGCTTAAACTCCATTGCCACGTGATCCTCGGTCCCACCCCTGAGGATGTCCCCCGCAGAAATGAAAACATGTCCACGCAAACACTTGTACATGAACCTGCACAACGACGTTACTTCCAACAGCCAAAAAGTGGGAACAGCCCGCATATCTCAGTGGAGGAGAAGACAGACGAAATGCGGTTTATCCAGACGATGGGAATGTTCTTCGGCCGCAGAGAGGGATGAAGCACTGATACAGGCCATGGCGTGGATGGACCCCGCAGACGTGCTCAGTGAAATAAGGAGCCGCACGAGCCCGCGCACTGCACGGTCCTGTTTGCGCGCGATGCCCAGAACGGGCAAACCACAGAAGCAGAAGCAGAGGGTTGCCAGGGGCTGGCGGGAGAGGGTGCGCAGGTGGCTGCTATCAGGCGCGGGGTCTCTACTGGGGGCAGTGAAATGTCCTGGAATCAGATAACGGTGGTAGTCACACCACGCCGAATATTGCACAAACCATCGCACTGTAAAGGGCCCGTTTTACGGTACGTGAGCCATCCACAAAGCTAGTGTTAAAAAGGAGGTGTGCAGTGATGGGTGATTACAGCACCTAATACCGTTTTCAGGATCTCATTATTATCAGTAATTTCCCAGCTCAGAGCAACCTTGCCCCTGCACACCTGTCGCTGGGATCACTTCTGATCCACAGGTACCTGGCAGGGGAGCACCCAGGTCTCCACAGAGCCCGGCACACATCTGCTTCCATCAGGGGCCCTGGGGCAGACAGCCCCTCGGAGCTGACAAGCCTGAGACTGTCTTGAAGACACGCCATGCTCATGGCTGTCTCACCAGCCCCGAGACCAGCCTGCCACACAGACGGTGTTTTCAGCCTAGGTGGGGGCAGTGAGAACACAGGGAGGAGGCGACACTCCGTGTGCCTCCCCAAGTCCCCCAGCCTCTCTCGTTGGCCAGTGGACTGGGACAGGAGGTGACGTGTCACTCCAGGCCAAGGCTCATGTGCCTCCGTCACCCTTCTCCTCCCCTTTGGTGGTGACCGTGGGACAATGGCTTCAAGATGGGGGAGACACAGAGGCAGCCAGGACCCCGGGTCTTCACCCAGGAGAGATGATGACCCAAGCAGGTTGTGGGTAAGAAAGACAGACATCTCCATAGTGGGAAGGCCCCGAGATCTGGGCCTGTTTGTTGTGGCTGCTAAGCATCGATCATCCTGACTAATGCGTTGCCTTTTAATTTTTTTTTTAAGCCTCACCCAAGGACATTTTTCCATTGCTCTTGGAGAGAGAGGAAGGGAGAGAAAAAACCATCGATGTGAGAGAGAAGCATTGATTGGTTGCCTCCTGTACATGCCTGGACTGGGAACCAAACCCACGACCTAGGTATATGTCCCAGCCGGGCATGGAACCCACAACCTTTTGGTTATGGGACAATGCTCCACCTGAGCCACACTGGCCAGGGCTGACTAAGGCATTGCCTTTTAAGGAGTCCGGCCTTGCTGGCCAGCCCTCCATGGCTGCAGGGCTCCGGATCCCTCCTTGGCCTCTCGCAACCCCCCAGCGAGGGGGTTGAGAGCCACGTCTCTACCTTGTGCAGGGGCCAGGGACCCCAGAGAGGGCAGCTGCCATCTTTCCCACACAGAGAGCTAATAACCCTGCCGCCTGTGGCAATGGCCCTATGCGACCGGTCCTTCCTGTCCTATGTGATCAGTCCTTCCCTGCACCCACTCAGTGACCATCCCTATGCTCCCTCTGCAGGTCCCTGGGTGGTCTCCTGCCTCCAGTCTCTCCCCCTCTCCTTTCTCCTCCTAAACTGCAGATGGCATGCAGAGCCCTCGTGGCTCCCACTGCCCTTGGGGTGGTGTCAAAGCCCCTGATGTGGTTTTCCAGGCTCTGCTGCCCAGTGGGTCCCAGCCCCAACCCTCATCTCCCACACAACGGACCACCGGGCACCTTTCCCACCTCTGGACCAGGTTTCGCACCCTCAGAACTGCTGCCATTTGCGGCCGGATCACTCTTGGCTGTGGGACCACCCTGTGCATTCAGGGCGTTCAGCAGTGTCCCTGGCCTGTGTCCATTAGATGTCAGTAGTACACCCTCCCCAATGTGTCAATCAAAAATATCTCCCAACACTGCCAAATAGGACATCTGGCAGGGGTGGGGTGAGGGGGGATGTCCCCAGGTGAGAACTCTAACCTTTGCCCAAGAGAGGGGCCTTCTCCTTTCATTTGTACCTGGCTTCCTCCTCTTCTTCCTCATCATCTAAAAATTGGACTCAGCCACCTCACCTCCCAGAAGCCCCCCGGGCTCACCCACCCAGGCCGGTCTAGGGACAGCTTCTCACGAGCCCCCTTCCCACCTCCCTCTGCACAGTTCCATGCTGCTCCAGCCGCACTGCATTGGACTGATCTGTCGATATGCTGTCACCCAAGGCGGGCTCCTCAAAACCCACCACCAAACCGTGCAAGCGCTGACCACCTGGACCCGAAGAAGCACATCAGAGCATCACTCCAGAAACCACCCAGGCAGGAGCAAAGGTCTCCGACCAGAGGCAGGAGGCTCTGTGCAGCCGGGTCGGGGGCGGGGATCAGGCCCAGCAGGGACACACAGAGAGAGAGACAGAGAGAGACAGAGAGACAGAGAGAGACAGTGTGTAGGCCACATCTGCAGGTGAAGGGCCTCGCAGGGAACAGCCTGAACGAAGACGACGAGGTGCAGATGTCAAGGCAAGGCTGGGAAAGGGCATGGCAGAGCCCAGGGTGGGGCTTAGGGAGGTCGTGGGAGGAAGGATGTGGAGCCGAAGCAGGCCCATCGGAAGACCCTGGGACGCATGCCTCGGCCCAAGAAGTATTCTGCAGGATGCAAAGTTTGAAAAGGTTTTATGGTCACGTAAGTCCAGGAACCATTTTGTTCGCAGCTAAATGAGGCTCTCCATTGCAGGCCCTCTCAGAGCCTTCACTGCGCTCCCGTGACAGGTGAGTCTTCACGCGGGAAGGGGGGCGCGGGCACGCTGGGCAAGTCTTCGGGGAGGGGGTGGCATGCAGTGTTCCGTGCACATAGTTGACCACACGGGTTTTTTTCTCAGAGCCTCTCAAAGGCCAGGTTTCTAGGGTCTGCCCTTTGGAAAATGGCCCCTGGAGCCGAGGCACCTGAGCTGCATCTTGAGGGGCCCAAGGTACAATGTGGGCTTGGGGACAACGGCTCTGGGGCTGTCCCATGGCCTCAGCCAAGGCTGGGGCCTCGGCCACTCACTCAGCCCCTCTGCCAGCCCCTTGCTCCCCAGCACCTGGGGCGTTTGCAGGACTGGAAGGAAAGCAGGCTCCTGAGAGCACAGCCACAGGAGGGGCTGGGTAGGCAGGGCCAGACTGACTGTAGGAAAACAGTCGGCCCACGGGACCACTTCCACCACCTCCCCCAGGCCCTGGGCCGTAACATATGGTGCGGTTTAAATTTTAAAAACTGAGGAGCACTTCAGGAAAAAATGTTGGCAGGCTCCGAGGCACTTGTAAAACTGTCTGAGCTGATGGGAGGCTGGGCCCCTCCTCCCCCTCCTCCCCTTCTTCTCCCTCCTCCCGGAGTGCTGAGCGGGGGCACAGAGGTCTGGAGGGCCGGAGCTGGGAGTCCTTGAGCAGAGACTTCGGGACGAGGTGGGCTGAGGCGGGGAGAGAGGGACGCAGCCCCACTGTAGCCCTGGGACAGGAGGACAGAGATGGTGAGGCCAGGCAAAGAACCATTTCATCCTAGTGGGCATCAGCCAGGCTGGCAGATGCGCAGGAAGCAGGTGGTGAGGGCAGCAAGGGGGCAAGGGGCCATAGGGGACACAGGGCTCCTGGGTCACCACAAGTGGGGCTAAGTCCCAGCTGTGTGACCTGGGACAGTGACAGTCCCTCCTGAGCCTCCCCATCCTGGCCTGCAAAGGTGGAGGCAACAGAATCTCATCACGCGGTAACACAAGGACTAAGTGAGACGGCACCAGCACAGAGTGGGTCCTCAATTCATGATAGTGGCCATTGTCCAGAGGGGACCCAAGCAGGTGGGCAGTCCTGAAGGGGTGCAGACGCAGAGCTGGGTGGGCAATGCTGAGCCACTGTGGAAACTGCCTTTGCCGAGGGCGGCTGAAGGTTCCACTAGCCGTGCCCCGTAGCAGGCTCCTCCCTCCCAGGCCGTGCTGCCGCCGCCTGTGAGCAGGGCTATCTGTCTCTCACCTCCTGGAGGCTAGAAGCATCACAAGAGCATCTAGGCAGCGTCTAGCTCCCTGTAGGCGCTCAGCCAGTGAGCTGTCAGTGAGCTGTTAGCCCCCAGGGGTGCAGGGGCTACTGTGGGTTTAAACCCCCGTGTCGCCTGGATGCCTTCATGAGGGGTTGTGGGCTTTCAGCAGCCCAGCTGGCCCTGGAGGAGCTACTGCACAGGACCTGGATTCCTTCCGTCCACAAGCCCACCTGCGTCCCCGGCAGAAGTCCGCCTGCATAACCACAGCACCGGTTTCGGTGCCTCCTGCCTTAGTGCACTCGCCAAACGCACACAGGACGAGGGGTTGGCGCCCTCCAGGTGGCAGGCTGGCAGGGCTTTTTGAATCAAGCTAATTAAAGGCCAACTGATTAATACTCTTGGGAGGGTTGGGGGCTGCCTTTCCTCGGGGGCTAAATGTCACTTCCTGGGAGTCCCTCTGTCTCACTGGCAACACAGGTCTCGCCCTGCGGAGAAGCGTCTCCCACCTCGTGCTTCCCTTTGCTGGGCTCCTGTTGCGCATCACCTGCCATCCCCTCAGTGTGGGCTTGGCAGGGACAGAGTCCGTGATTGTCCAGCTTGCAGGGACCTCTGAGATCATCTGGTCAAGCCTCACCCTTTAACAGCAAGAACACCAAGGCCCAGGCAGCAGAAGACTGGGTTTCATGGTAAGTTGGGGGTGGGGCCATCTCCTGACCTACAGGTCTGTGTGTTGCCGCCCCGGCTGCACTGTGTGTGGATGGACAGACAGCCAGGACCCCATCACACAAGCAGCTTGTGGTGTCTTTAATCCACCAGCAGCTTGGGACCTGACGAGGACCTGTCCTGGGGGCTGGAGCCCACCAGATCCCAGTCCTGGGTGGGGACGAAGCCACCGCTGGCCCACGGAGGTGTGGGGCACACACAAAGCTGTGTGCAGACAGGCCTCATCTCAGGCTTTCAGGGCCTCCAGGAGGTGGGCCGGGCAGGGAGGGCTATTTTCAAGAAAGGGAAACTGAGGCCCAGTGAGGGAGCATGACTGCATGGGTAGACGAGCTGGGATTAGAACCCCAGGCTCCCAGGCCAGGCTCTGTGACATGGATGGTGAACACATGTATCTGTCAAGGTGGGGTAAGAAGACACAAGTTCCAAGGAAGCAAGGTCATCAGGACCCGGGAAACAGGAGGAGGGCAGGGTGGAAAGATGGTATCTGCCTCTGTTCCTTCAGCCACAAGGGGGTGCTCTTGAGGTGGGGTCAGGGTGGCCCCTCACCCTCAGTAAAGTCTAGAACCTACTTTAGAACACTCTGCACTCTGTTAAACGTCCCACTGACGTCGTCTCTGCCAGCACAGCCTCCGCCACCCTCTTTCCCTTCCACCACCTCCAACCCCCTCTGCGCCACACCGACCCCTCCCAACCACCCAGGCTGGCCTGGCTTGGACCACCCATCTCAGCCCTGCGGGGCGTGGGCACTCTGGGGAGGACGAGAATTCTGGATCTCTGGAGCCCGATGGCAGCCACCAGCCCGGCGCTTCCCAGCTGCCCACACAGCCAGGCACCCCATAATTCCTGCATTAGGCTTCTCACTCCTCCCGTTGGGGGCTTGGGGGGCCTCTTACCTTTGGGGTGAGGTACTTGGTCATAATTTCCTTCCCTTTTTCTCCCAGTTTTTCATCTGGAGTAACTTCATATTCTGCCTAGAAGAGAAGAAGGAAAAGAACAATACAAGATTTGCTTATGAGCTTCTCATAATGGCAGAACTTTTGAGGTTCCTGGAGAGGACACCCTGGAGGTAACCTGACCAATCCCCTCCTCCCACAGGGCAGGGTGCTGAGGCCCAGAGGGGGCAGCAGACCTGACACCCCACCCAGCCCACTCTGCACCTTTGTGGATGCGTGCTTAGGACAGTGGCCTTCCTTCCGGCTGCCCATCAGGATCCCTGGGGAGCAGACGCCAGTGCTCAGGCCCCACCCCGTCCCATACCAGGTCAGACCTTCTGGCGACCAGGGCTGGGCATCCAGGTTGCGATGCCAGGAAGCTGGGGCTGAGATGCCAGGAAGCTGGGGCTGAGAACCACCAGCGTAGATAAATCAAAGGAAGTCACCGGGAAATAACAAGCCATCAAACTGGAAGGCCCGCCCCCAGAGGCTGCGTTAGGTCAAGCAGGTTACAAGCCGCCTGACCCTAGACAGTTTCCTTAACCTCTGCAAAACACACTTGGAGAAAGTGCTGCCTTGTAGGGTGACTGTGCAGCTAGAAGGTATTAAAGCTCTTAGCCCAGAGCGGGGCACGTAGTAAATGCTCAGTTAACAGCTGCCACACTGACGACCTTGTCCCTGTCACACTTTGCAAGCGAAAACAACCATAGGAGGGTCTCACCTCTTGTAGTTTTTCAGCTCACAAAGTGAACACACAGAGATTTTGCAAACGCTCCGGTCTGAACCTCGAAAGAGCCCAGGTGGTGATGTGGGAGCGTGGCAGGAGCCCCCAGTACACCCCCTCACCTGCCTGTGGAGAGCAGGGTGGGGTTCTTTGAGGGGAAGTGGCAGGGCTGGGACTTGGACCGCCAAGCCTGGGGCTCTTTCCCAGCAACACGGAGGAATTTGGCATTCTAGGTCGCAGACCAAGCCAGCAGGACCAGGACAGAGGGCCTTTCCACTTCCCTTGACCCAGGAGGAGCCCCTTCACGCACACCTGATGCCCTTGCAGGAACGACCCGGACCTAAGAAGAAACCTGGGCAAGTTTGCCTTTCTCATTTCCACCGGGGACTTCAATGGCTACCCCTCAAGGATGTGTCAGTCTTGGTCCGAACGTACAGTTATTTCAAAAGAAATGACGTCAGCACACAGAGACTGAAACGCCCTTCTCTTCTGTCTCATTGTGGAGTTAGATGCCCCGCTCCTTTGGCTTGGTTCACGGCAACCCAGTGTCCAGGGACCGGTTTGTCCCCAGGCCATCCTGTAAGACCCTCCTGGAAGAGGGCAAGTGCAGGGGGCACCTGGAATGCCCACAGAGGCAGCCAGGCACGGTTCCATCCACAGCAAGTGAGCTTCCTTTTAGTACCATTTCTCTTCTAATGGAGAATCAAGACGCCACAGTGTTTGCCAAGGGAGAAATACTGACACTGTGACCATCCGAATCACAGGACGACAGGAGGGTGGTTCAGGAAGGAACCCAACCACTCACCATTCAGAGCTGGACACCAAGGCTCAGGGAAGCAGAGGACTGGCCTAGGGTCACACAGCTGGTCACAGTAGAGCCAGCACGGAAGTGCAGGCCTCTTGACCTCCACTGGGCCCCCGCCTCCGCCCCTCTCTCTCCAAAGGTCAGTGCCTCCTCACCATTAGGATGAGCCCTGTGGGATCAGTCACTTCTTGATGGTTTGATTAATGATGTCTTGGGACCATTTAAGGAGAGAAGGTGGCTCTTTCTTCCTGATGTTTTCTCCCTCTATGCTCTCCAGCAATCCCCTAAAACTGATACACACGCGAGCACACACCTCCACACCATATGGAGTGGATTAGAGACTCACCCTACAAGGCAGGTATTATGATTCCCAATTTACAGAGAGAGACACAGAAGCACTCAGAAGCCAAATACGACCAGTTCAAACCCAGCAAAGCTAGCAAGCGACAGGGCTGGGGGCCGGGGCTACGGCACAATTGACCACCCTTTTTTCAGAGTGAGGAGAGAAGCACCCAGTGTCTGCTGCCCTGGACACTCCGCCTAGTGGTCTGGCACCCTGGGAATTTACCCAGACTGCTTTGCAAGGCCAAGACCACCTCTTGGGATAACTCAACCCCATGTAGAACCTTGGATTTTGCACTGTCCCAAAATATACCTGTGAAGGCAGCTCTATTTAACCGTAAGGAGACCTCAGACTCACTAATCAGCCTCAATAACCAGCTGAAAATATTATTGCTCTAGGTATTAAAACCCAGGTTAAAAGAAAATCCCATCACTTTCAGGTCAGCTGCCTCCCAGCAGAGGCCCGGCGGGTGGCTGGGCACCACAGCCCCACAGGGAGGCAGCGGGAGCATGCGGGGACAGGCGTCCCGGCCAGGGATCAAAAGGCCTTTCTTTGAGAGTCCACGTCAGGTCACCGCCACTTGAAGAACATTTGTGTTGGAGGCAGAAAACCAACCGGTGGCTTCCAACTGGCCTTTCTGTGCTGATTAAGTCACCTGGAGTGACAGGCCAGGTCTCCACGGTGCCGGGCCATGAGAGGCTCACAGCAGGCATGTCCCGAGAGGCCACCCCCCAGAGGGCAGCTCAGCGGGGTGGGCAGCTCACACTGCCCAAGGCAGGGGACCACCCGGAAACCCACTGCTGGGGTGACACCCTCACCCAGGTGGTGGGCAAAAGCCGCTGAGATCGGCTTCAACCAGAAAACATAAGCGGCAAAGAAGAGGCGGGGCCGCCAGCCAGGGGTTTCACAATTAGAGCCGGCTTGGGAACTGGTGGCCACCCAATGGCTTCAGCGATCAGAGCGGTAAGCTGCCTGCGAGGCACGCCCCTGGGGCTGCCATCTGTCAGAGGGCTCCCTCCTGCCAGAGAGGGGGTGGGATTTGTCCCCACCCCCAACAGAGGGGACACACACTGCCCCCTCTGCCAGAACGTCCATTGGAAACCATCTGCTGCCCCAAGCTCGGCCCAAGCAGCCAGAGCACCAAAGGGCACCCACACCAGTCCACTCGGAGGGGCCTCCGCTGCCCGAGACGCACCCGAGGTGCCCCCGAGCGAGGGAGGCGTCGTTCAGTGAGCCTGTGCTTGGCCCGGTGATTCATGCCAGACACAGGGGTAACCTTGGAGGAGGAGATGCTGCCCCCCCACAAAGACCAGAGCTACACCGAGTTTAAGACAAAAAGTTATTTATGTACCTGCAGCTGCCAAGGAGTGTAAACACCTGTGGACACCCTAGTTTGTGGACCTGCTGCTTCATCCTCTCGGCCTGTCCTAGTAACGCCATCAATCCCAGAAAAGGCTGCTGGGAAGGTGTCCCCTCTCTCATGACACGTTTCCCTCAGGTGATTTTTTAAAGCGTGAAGACTGCAAGCTGACAAACAGGGACCCGCCGTGTTTGCAGAGAAGCCGGTTGGAAGAGCAGAGTCTGAGCCGAATTCCTCTCGGCCCCCGACTGGCTGCAGACGTCACGCCACCTCCCTTCCTGGGGACCCTCTCGGCCCTGACAGGAAGCTGAAGTCAGAGACGCTAGGAGGTCTTGCCACCTCCGGCCCCTGTAATTACTGATGTGGTCAGCTTTTCCAGTGTCCTCACGGTGGGGACAAGTGACGTGCCTGGCTGACCTCGTGGCTTCACCAGGGCCCCTTCTGGAGGAACACCCGGCTCCGCCCCCACTGGCCTCGGGCTGACCACGTGGGAGGCCCTTGCCCCAGGGGGCCACTCTCCACCCTGCAGCTGCAGCGGGGCAGGCGGGGGTGTGGGGGAAGGGTAGTGGTCTGCGGCCTCCCCCACTGCGCACAGGGGCTCCTGCACCCCTCTTTTGGGGACCTGTCAGACAGGCTCTCCTCTGATCTCCAGCTGCCATCTGAGTGGCCCACTTGGGTCTGGTTGGGAGGGGATTCACTGGCCCCCCAAGGACAACAGGCGGGGCAGGACCACAGAGAGAAGGGAGGGTGGGGTGGGCCGCTGGCCACACTGGGATGGACTGAGCAGTGGGAGTGGCCCCTGGGTGACCCCCAGACCACCCTGACAGGACCACAGTCACCAGCTTATGAGACGTAACCTGCCCGGGGCCCGAGCTAAAAAGGAGGAGGGAAGGAAGGGACGCACCTCTCTTGTGAGGGGAGGGAGTAAATTTGCCCGCAGCTGTCAGAGAAACTGTGCTGCCACCTCCTGCCACCCCATCAGCCTCCCGTCCTCCCGAGAGCTGAAGCCCTGAGGGCCCCCTCCCCGCCCCTGTCCCCACACTGGCCTCTGTCCAGCTGCGTCCCCTCTTCCCCCAGCCCCGCACAGCATTTCTCTGGGCAGAGGTCTTCAGCTCTCCCCATCACTCTTTGGTTCTCGGAGAAAAGAGTCCCAAGCTACTCTAGTGCAGGCAAAACTGTCCTCTCTTGGGTCCCCGAACCCAAGGACGGGTCGGATGACCAGATTGTGGGGAGAATGGAAGCGCAGCTGGGCTCACTCAGGATGCCAAGGACAGGGGTACGAGCACCTCCGGAACCTGCTCTCACCCGCTGTGTGTGTGCGTGTGCGTGTGTGTGTGTGTGTGTGTGCGCGCGCATGCAAGCACGTGCTGGCCTCCTTCTCTCAGTGCTGCCTGAGACGTGTCGCTCCAGGGGCAGAAGACACGGCGGCCCACGGCTCCCAGGTTTTTTCACGTCAAGCCTTCTCCACCAGAGAAGGACTTGCCCTCACGTCTATGAAGCCCAAGAAGTGCATGGGCAACTCCCTGCTCCAATTGACTGCAGTTCGGCGGTGACGTCATTCGGAACACGGCAGCTTCAGGAGAGCTGTGCTGTCTGGAAGAATGGGTGGGCATCGAGAAGGACCATTTTATAAGGGGCACTTTTCTTGTTGTTTCTAATATATTTGACTGATTATGATATTACCATTGTCCCAATTTTCTCCCTTTGGCCCCCTCCAGCAACTCCACCCCTCAGTTCATATCCATGGGTCCTACATATAAGTTCTCTGGCTTCTCCATCTCCTATACTGCTTTTAACATCCCCTGGCTATTTTATACCTACCATTTATGCTTTTTTTAAAAATATTTTATTTATTTATCTTTCGAGGGGAAGGGAAGGAGAGAGGGAGAGAAACATCAATGTATGGTTGCCTTTCGTGCGTCCCCTGCTGGGAGTTGGCCTGCAGGGAACTGGCCTGCAACCCAGGCATGTGCCCTGACTGGGAATCGAACCACGATCGTCTGGTTCGCAGGTCCGCGCTCAATCCACTGAGCTACACCAGCCAGGGCCCATTTATGCTTTTTAATTCCTGCACATTTTCCCCCATTCTCCTTGCTCCTGCTCCTTGCTGATAACCCTCCAAGTGATCTCCATACCTATGATTCTGTTCCTGTTCTTGGCGGTTTGCTTAGTTTTTTGTTTTTCAGATTCAGTTTTCATAGTTGTGAATTTGTGCTTTTTTAATGTTGCTAGTTTTGATCTTTTTCTTAAACAAGTCCCTTAACATTTCGTGTGATAATGGCTTGGTGCTGATGAACTCCTGTATTACCTTTACCTTGTCGGGGAAGCAGTACTAGGGGCACTTTTCCAAGATCACTCTGCTCCCAGGGTCTGGCTTCACCAGCTGTTCAAGGCTCTCTATGTCCGTCTCAAAACTGACTCCTTCTCTCCCACCCTCCCTCTTTTGGGAGGCCACAGCGATGGCAGAAAGACAAATACTGGGTATCTGCCACTTCTCGTCAATAAAAGAAGCAGAATACTTAGTTCCCCTAGTGGTTTCATTTCACACCAAGTCATTTCACAACACAATTTCAGGATAACCAGGTGCATCTAAATCCAGGCGATGGCTTACTGATTTCAAGCTCTTTTCTGTAGTTCTGGGCCAATGAATAGCTTGGGGTGCCTTTTGGCATTTCTTTTATTTTTAAAATTTTTTAAAAGATTTTATTTATTTATCTTTTAGAGGGGAAGGGAAGGAGAGAAGGAGAGGAGAGAAATATCAATGTACGGTTGCCTCTGGTGTGTCCCCTGCCAAGAACTGGCCTGCAACCCAGGCATGTGCCCCGACTGGGAATCGAACAGTGATTGTCTGGTTCGCAGGCCCGCGCTCAATCCACTGAGCTACACCAGCCAGGGCCTCCTTTTGGCATTTCTTGATGCACGATTTTGCTAACTGTAACTCCATGTCATGGCCAGTTTCCGTCACTAAAAACAGAGGCTTGACTCCTCCTCGCTCCTGCTATTCATGGTCTTCAGAAGCCTCTTCCATACCTAGCAGGACTAACCTGGGCAACCGTACGATGTTAGGTGCGTGGCAATAAGGAACCTCCCAGACCAGCCTGTGAAAGGCACTGCAGTTTTGACCTTGTGCTCTCGGGCCACTCACTCTGGGGAACGCCAGCCATGCTGGGAGGACACTCAAGCGGCCCCTCGGACAGGTTCCCCCCCCCTTAAAAAATCGAGGCCTCCTGCCAACAGCCAGTGTTTATGGTCATTTTCAAGCTGTTAAGTTTTGAGCTAATTTCTTACAAAGCAACAAGTAACAGGCATCTGAACTCATGGTTAATGTGAGTTTATGACTTTGTCCAATTTTTGTTTATGTCTTAATGTCTCATGTAATCCAAAAGCACGCTCCTTGAGGGCAGGACTGTACTTCCCCGGCTCACCACGTCGTCTCCAACTGCTGGGACACCGTGTGACACCCTGCAGACGGCCAGCAAACACGAACTGAGTCTGGCTGAGGGCCTGCCAGGCCCCCCCATCCCCAAGAGAATACCCCCAGTGTGGGCACGAGAGGGATTCAGGAGCTGAGATACCTGCGAGGCTTCCAGGAGAGACGTTAGAGAAGAAGTACGTCCATCTGTAAGAAGGCCCTGGCAGGACCCTATTGGCCTGGGGGGTTCTGCACTGACCTGGAACCCCTTCTGACCCCTTGACCAGCTGGGCAAATCCTCTTTGCCCTCCTCAAGCCAAATCTAGTCATCGCCTTGACTTAGGTCAGTGACTCCCTTTCGTGGTGGGAGTGGGAGGGGGAGTCCTCAGATTCCTGGAAGCCCCCCGACAACCACGGCTAAGACTGAATCACCCTGCAGTCTGGTGGGTGGTGCACAGACCATTCTGCTGCACCCCCATCCCAACCCCCGATGACCAGGCCCCATTGTCAAGCGGCCACAGCCTTCCGCCTGACCAGAGAACCTCAGACACGAAGACTGAGTGGAGGGTCAGCCTTTCCTGCGGCTGCGTCAGAGCCCAATGGGGACGGTTGTTTTTAATGAGCTGCACTTGGCAGAAAGTCAGCCCAGAGGTGGGAACGGTGAAGACGGCGCTGGCCGGGCCAGGAGCACTGGGTAGTACTGGACGCCCAGGACAGCGCCACCTCCTCCCTCCTCGGAGTTCCAGTCAGGATGGAAGGAAAAAAAACGCACTTCAGATGAGAATTGCGCCAGCTTTGGAAGACTCAATAAAGTCTTCGTGCGTAAAAGAGGTGTTTCCAAAGGCTGGTCCTTTGACGTCAGGATGGGCGATGAAAAGGCCCCGATAATTCCCAGAGATGCAGACAAAACGCAGGGGATGGGGCCAGCCTCTCGAGTGGCGGCTGCGTTAAGGCCTACGTACAGAGCATTCGTCACGTCAACACAGGCAGCCATGCCCACATTTCCTTTCCAAAAAAAAAAAAAAAAAAGCTCCCGGTACAGGCCCAGCAGCAGAGAACGTCTGCATGGCCTGAATGAGAACGGCATCCATCGGGTTCTTTCTTCTTCTCAAACTGACCGTAACCGTCTAACAAGACACGTGGCTGGAAAATTCCACTGGCTCCTGGGATTAGCCTGGCCCTGCTCTGCCTCATCAACTGCAGACAAGTCCCCAAGCTGCCAATGCCTCATCTTTTCCGAAGGGAGAGCAGCCCTGGTCCAGGGCTCCGTCCTTGGGTTCCAGCTCCTCTCCATCCACATCCCTCTCCTCGGTGAGCTCGTCCAACCCACAGCTCTGAATGCAGCTGTATGCTAACATTGCCCATCTTCCACTTCCAGCCCAGCCCTTTCTCACAGAGTTCCGACTTGAGCACCCTCCCCTAGAACATCCACTCGGATGTCTGATGGTCACCTTCAGCGGCGTGCACCTAAAATGAAGCTTCTGTCTGCCCCCCCCACCCCCAAACGAGCCTCCCATAGCCTTCTGCCGACTCCACCCTTGCTGTGGCTCTGGTCAACACTTTGAGGTCACCCGTAACTCTCCTCTCTCACCCTCTATGCATCCGGGGACACTGTTAACTCTGCTTTCAAAGAGCCCCCAATGCCACCACTGCCACCAAGCCAGCGTGGCCTGGGCTGCCATCGGCTCTCACCTGGACTGCTGCCGAGCCTCCTATCAAGGCTCCATTCCCACCCTTGCCCCCCGTAGCCTGTTCCCAACACAGAGTAGGAGGGTCCTTTAAAGACCTGAGTGGGGCTGTGCCACTGCCTGCTCACAGCCCTCCGGGGGCTCCCGTTTCACTAAAGTCAAAGTTCTTTAACGGCACAGGTCTGGCATGACTGACCCCTTTGCCAGATCCCTCTGCCCTCCTCCCTCCACTCCAGCCACCACCATCCTGGCAAGGGGTCTTCAACCATCCTGGCAAGCCACAGCCACCACCAGCAGGGGCCAGAACGTAGGGCCCAAGAAAGACCTGGGGAAGGTTGAGGATGAAAGGGTGGGTAGGGGCCTGTTGGCAGAAGGTCTGGTAAGTCAGCCTCAGAACTTGGACTCTGTCCTGGACGTGAGTGCTTCCCAACCATGGACACCCAGTACAGCAGGATGCCACTGTCTGCTGCAGAGAATGGCCAGCCCATTGGTAATGAGCGCCCCTGTGCCGCACTACTGGTCTGCAGGTGCCACTTCCCAGCAACGGGAGTGGGACTCCTCAGAGAAATGATGAGCTCCAGGTCCCGGGCAGGAAACCGCAGAGCAGCCTCGAACTGCACGTTACGCCAGGCAGCCAGGAGGCTGCCAGAGGTCGCAGGGTCCTCTCAAAGGCTCAGAAGCCCCCCGAGGGCTCCCACTGGCCAGTGATAGAACACCAACACAAATAATGACTAGTGTGCATCAAAACGCACCTTGTTTAAATCCGCACATTTAACACTCTAACTGGTTACTATTAGTGAACCACTTGGTACTTTGAAAATATAAAGATGGGGAAAGAACCAAGCATTTCTTGTATGCGCTTTACCCCTGGGTAACCCGACAGGAGCGATCAACAGCGTTTCTGAGTTGGCAAATGAAGAAGGAATGACAGCATAGAACGTCATCACATTGCAACCCCTAATTAATCAACAGGGTTTGGTATTGAGTACCAGTGGCTGCTGCCATCTCAAAGAGAAGGCCACCCGGACACTATGTGTCCCCTGACACAACATGAAACCACTTACAAAGTCAGTGCCCTCACCCCCAGATTGAAATGAGCCTCAGTTTCCGGGTTCAATGAAATGGATTTACAAGAAATCCAGGGGGACCCACTGAAGGGCACATGGGGATGAGGGCACAGAGTTCAGACCACGGAACACACCTCTGGATGAACCTGGGAGGCGGGCAGACACTGCTAAGGTACACATTTGCAACAAGGACGGGAAACTTGGAAATGGGGCCACAGACTAGTGTCGGGTGATGGGAAAGAATGATACTTTAGCTACGGGAATGGTGTTGTGGGAGGTTTTGTTAAAGAGCCCTTATCGTTTGGAGCTACATGTGAAATGTTCACAGACAAAACAATGCATGTGAGACCTACTGCAAACACATGGAGGAGGGGGAGGGTGGAAGAAGATTGGCCTTGAGTTCCCACGTGTTGATGTGGGTGAGGGACGCGTGGGGGTTCACTGTACTATCCTGCAGACTTTTACCTGCGACAGTTTGAAATCTCTCATAATACAAAGTCACGAAGACACTAGGGCCCCACTCCCAGAGACACACGTTTGTGAGTCTGGGCTCCGGCCTAAGCCCTGCTGCTTTTATGGGGCTGCCCCGTGTTCTGCTGCGCAACCGCGGCTGAGAATGTTGTGACCGCTCACACGGCACACGCAGAGAAGCTGCACCAAGACCAAGACCAAGACCAAGACCAAGACCAAGGCTAGGAGGGGACGGAACTGGTCTGGGAGAGGTCAAGGAGCCATGCACACGGTCCGTGATGGAGCGGGGGAAGGGATGAGGATGGAGAGGGCTGACATGACGCAAATGACCGGGCTGGGGTGGCTGTGGGGTGCTGGTCTCTGGAATAGGAAACATGCCGGGGCTGGTAGTCTGGGGGGCCGGGGGAGAAGTTCTGAGATGGTTTAGGACAGGTGGACTGTTTGAAGGGCCCCCATGACTTGTGAAAGAGACAGTCAGTGGGCTGTTTGGCTTGCGGCTCTAAAGATCCACATTAGGACCCTGAAGAAGACACAGAGACTTGGGTGTTACGGGGCCGTCCCCTACACCAGGACAGAGGCCGGGGGCGCTGCAGCCAATGATGCTACGGAGGCCTGGAGGAAATGACAGCCCCTGGGCCCCCTGCCCTGGAAATGGGCGTCTAGACGAACCCCTTCCTGTCACGACTGGTCTCCACCCTTCACCCTGGACAGAAACCCACAAGGCAGTGGGCCGGGCTGAGCAGCCCTGCCTTCCTGAGCAAGCGCTGATGAACCCCGCCTGTCCCCACATTGGGCCCTCAGAGTCCAGGCTGCTCGACCCACATTTGTTAAACAAGTGAGCGACCAGGATGTCTGCAGGAAGTCGCCACAGTGTGACTCATGGCCACACGTGCCAGCAGCTGTCAGACTGGCCTGAAACTGCCAACTTGCGTTCATTCCATGAGCAGGTACTGAACCCCTGCATGTGCTGGGCACTGTGCTAGGCAGGGTGCCCTGGAAGCCGGGAGCCTGGCCTCAGGGAGATTGCCTTCTAGCCAGTAAGCAGACAGGAAACCAGTACACAAACACAAGCTTTGGAATTTTAGAAAATGGATTCTCGGCTGGGGGAGGGGCCGTGGAATTCAAGAGCGACCTTGAGGGGTTGGGAAAGCCACACAGCTGGCCCACGCACGGCCTCGAATAACCCGGGCTCCCGGCGTCAGAGAGCTGACAGGGCCTCACTTTGAAGCAGTGGTAACCGAGGCCCAGAGTGGAGGTGGCTGGCCCACGGGCATCCAGCGCCTGGAGACAAGTCTGCGTTCTCAGAGTCTGCACTGGACGTTTCTTGAGCCACAGTTTTATTCTTCATACCAGTGGTCCACCTTCTCCTCTGGAGGAAAACGACCGCTGATCACAGAGGACCACGGGCCCTCCCTCCCCCAGGACCAGGGACTTACCACTGAGTCCAGAAACTGAATGTAACGCTCCAGCCCAGGTCTCGTTTCACAGAACTGCCGGAAAAGCAACCTCCCAATCGGCTGCTTGTCACATAAGCTGCAGTAATCTCTGTCTGGAGACAAGAAAATAAGAATGTGGTGAGACCCAGGCGGGGGCCAGGCAGGGCCATCCCATCCACCCACACCTGGATGTCGTGCCCCAGATGGACAGAGGGAAGTGACTGGCACACTCTCAGGAGCCCTTATTTATCTCTGCACTCTGTAGACTCAGAGGGGCCAAGGTCGGTGTAGACACAGGGACCTTCAACCTTTTGGCGTCTCTGGGCCACACATTAAATACACTGCAACACATAACCACAAAAAAATGTGATAATGTTTTAAGTAAATTTACGATTTTGTGTTGGGCCATATTCGCAGCCATCTCGGGCCCGGGGCTGGACACCCTAGGTAGAGGAAGGTGCCGGTTAGGGCCCAGCCTCCACCCCCAGCCCGCTTCCTGCTCGATGCCCTCACGTATATCTGGAGATGCCAGCAGTTCTGGGGACTATGGCTATCCCCCGGCTGGCCGACCAGCACGTCACACTCCCTGGTTACAGAGACTGGATGAGGGTGGCAGGCATGAGACCCAAGCCGGGAAAGCCAGAGGGAAGCCCAGACTCTGCCTGGCCTGTGGAGCAGTGGTGTTTCTCTCCCTCTGGGTGCTGGGTGTGCAGCTGCGGCCAGAGGCTGCCGCCGGGTGGCTGAGGCTGACACAGGAGGAGGTCAGAATGGGGAGAATTACAGGAAGCAGATTCGGTGCCCTATGATGTCACGAGGCTCTGGATCAAACCATGCCTGCAGCCCAAACATATCTGAAAAACATATTAATGAGCTTGGCTTTGGGCAGTTGGAAAAAAATTTTCATTACCTATAACTCAAAGCACCCTAATAACTATAGTAAAAAAAATTTCACTTTTGCCAAGTTGGAGCAAAATCCAGTTTTAGGGTGCTCCAGATTATGAAAAATTTGCATTTCCCAGTTGAGGTGCTAGGGGCACAGAGACAGAAAGTGACCAGCGCTGAGCCAGCCGCTCAGGAGCCGAAAAAGTTCTGAAGTGAAAGTACACGGCAAGACTCCACGCCCAGAGGCCTAGCCAGTGACTTGCTGTGTGACTTCAAGAAACCCATTTGCCCTTTCTGGACCTCAGTCTTCCTCTGAAAAATATTAAGGCACGTGTTGGAAGTAAGATGGAGGTTGGAGCGAGGGGCGTCCCTTCATGGCTCTGGCTGCCGTGGCTCTGCCAGAGGCTCTCCCCGGCCAGGAGGATGCTCAGAGGACTGACCGGGACACGCTGCCTCGAACCTTCTCGAGCACTGCAAGTTCACCCTTTGCTTCTGTAGCTGCACAAGGCACAGTCAGGTGCTGACACGGGGAGACCAGGAGGTGGGTGAGTTAGGCCTGGGTTAGGGGAGCTTCCTGGATGGCAGGATGGACTGTCCTTGCCAGGTGCAGAGGAGGAGCCAGGACAATCGTGCCCTGGAGGGCTTTTCTCGGGTCAGGGAACACGAGGGCAGATAGGAACACAGCCATCACGCCAACTCATTTCCACGCCCAAAGAGCTCAGCCTGGGAAGGTAAGGCTGTTACCTGTACGGAGGTTGGGGACTGTGAGTGTGGGTTACAGAGCTAAACCGCCGGGGTTCAAACTCGAGCCTGACCACTAACTGTCTGTGGGACCTGAGGCAATGGACCTGACACTTCCATCCCTCAGTTTCCTCACCTGTAAACTGGGAACAGTGATCATACCCAGCTCCAAGGACTGTCCTGAGGGTTAAATAAGACCATGGGGTGAAAGGACTCAGAGCAGGGCCTGGCATGTAGGCAATGCTTAACAAACACCATCTATCATCATCGTGGATGGGGACTTTCTGCCTGTCCCCTCGCCCTTCCTCTGGGGAGCCTTCTCTCTCTGTAAAACTCCAGCCTGAGGTTCTAAGGGAGCTGACTGCTTCTAAGCCTCATGGGCACGTGACTCAGCCCTAGCCAATCAGAGCCCTCTTCCCATGGCCACATCCACAGGCTCATGTGACCTGAATGGGTCTTGGAGTCCTTCCAAGATTTTTGCTAGCACTTCCAGGAAAGACACTGGCTCCTCTCTGGGGTGACAAGGCCATAGCACTGGTCACCACAGAGCTCCCACAACCGTCTTTCCCACCAGGTGGCGAGAGTCCACACAGGCTGAGGCCAGCACAGGGGAAGGAGAGCTGAGCGAAGAGAGAAGCCTGGTGCCCCGCGAGTATCACAGGTGCCCTGAAGCCAGCCCCCCAGGCCAGCCCCGTGCCTCCATGCTGATGCCCCTGCAAGAATCTCTGCTGAGCCCAGTGGGGTTAGGTTTCTGTGTCTTGCAATTAAATCCACTCATTCTCACAAGTGGATACTTTGCTCAATGGGACCCCCTCCTCAGTGGGCTGGGGGCTGAACTAGCCTCGAAAGACCACCTTGACTCAGCCCAGCCTTCCACACACACAGACGGCCCCGGAATAGCCACTCCAACAAGCACTCACCCCCATCGCGAGCGGGAGGGGGTGGGGGCGAGGACGGGGTGCGGTCCCAGGCCTCGGGGATCTTGGATTCTGTTAGAAAGGCAGTGTGTGGGGAGACTGAGCAGACAAGATCCCAAATGACAGTAATAAAATGTCAAGCTGGATGAGTGTTAGCTCCCGGGTCCGGGAGCGGGGAGCCCCGGGGTGGCGGGTCTGTGGCCTGCACCTGTTTGCACAGCCCCCTGCAGTCAGCCTGGGCTCTCTCTGCCTCCCCCGCCAGGTGCCGCCCACAGGTGAGGAAAACAAATGCCCTGTCCTTCCCACCTGCTGAGCATCCCCAGCACGAACACCCAAGGAAAGCAAATTGCCTTATGTCAAATTCCAGTTTTATTCCATTATGGCAGGGAGCCCCACACTGCTTACGTGATGCCAGCCCCCCCGCCGCCCGCCTCGTTTTCCAAAAGCAATTATGAGGCTTCGCCTGCTGCGCTGTGGCTGCCTAGGGGTCCATCTGACAGCACGCTTTCTCTCCATACGGCGCTTGCTGTCAGTGTGGAAACAAGGCTGTCATAAACTCACAGCACAGTAAACACCACGTGACCCAACCCAAGCTGTCGGCACCTCGGTTCTGGGCCACTCCCGGCTGCGCAGAGGATCCCAGGCAAGAACGCCGCCCGCTGGAAGCCGGGAGGAGATGAAAGGATCTGTAACCAACTATTCAGGTTATTTTCTCAACCTTTAGTGAAGATACACGGGCCTATCTTCCAAGGAAGCACCACCGGCCGCCACCACCACCACCAAAACCAAGGTGCAATGTGTGTACTTCCTTTAGAAACGGAGGAGGAGGCCACAGAAGGAGGAAGAGGGCTCTGGGGGTCAATCCAGGTGCCAGGAGGAGGCTGGAGTCAGAGTCAGAGCGGGAGTGTGGTCTGCTGGGGGGTGGGGGGGGGCTGGTGTGGAGGAGCGCCCAGGCAGAGGGGCGGAGTCTTCTCTGCCTGCATCCCGGTCTCCCAGGCGGGGAAAACCTCTGGACACTGAGCCCTGAAACACGTGTGCTGTGCCCCCCCCACACACACACCAGCTCTTCTGCAACACGAAAATCCTGCTCCGGGCCACGTGCTTCCTTGGTCCTTCCCTCCAAGCCAGAAAGATGCTGTTGTTACATGCGATTCCATGGGCATCAGGGCCCCCTGCCCCCAAAGTGGCCACCAATTGCCTGATCATTCTAGCCTCATTCTTTCAGGTCTTTCATTTTTCAGCAAACTTCCTTCCAAGATCTCTTGCTTTTTGATATTAGAAGTTTCCTTCAACTTTAGGACTTTTCTGGAATTCAACACCTGGGGGGATCCGTGGAAAAGTGGGTGGGAAGAGCTACCCCTCACACACACTGGCTGAGCCTCAGCAGCCGGATGTGGTCTTTGTGATGTGACACAAAGTGGCCTCGGCTGCCATGCGAGGTCTGGTGGCCTCGCCCACCAGAGCTAGCGTTAGCACGTCCGAAGGAAGGTGGCCGAAAAGCAGCTCTAAAAAGCCCATTAGAAACTCCAGGACACCGAGCTGTGCCCTTGGCCAGGGCGAGTGCCCCAGGCAGGGGCCAGAGCCACTGTGCACACAGGAGGGCAGTGGGAGACACCCTGGGACGGCAGGCTGGGCTCAGGTGCCACGGGGACAGGGATGGATTCACTGTCCCACCAGGGCGTCCATGGCTTTAGAGCACGAACGGTTCAAGTGGAGTCCACAGAACGGTGGGCAAGATGGGGGGGAGCAGGGGTCTGAGGTGTTCACAGTGAAGGGCACTGTGGTGGGGGCCAGGCCCCCAGGCAGGGAGGGCACAGGGCCTGTGGTTGGGACCCTGCTTTGACAACCAGCTGGACTGAAGAAAACCACATGTCATTTGCTTCTTCAAGGGCTTGACACCTCCCCAGCATGCCGAGGGCTGGCCGGGAGGACAGGATGGCCACACCTCCCCGCAGCCCAGGCACTGCAGCTGTGCCCTCAGGCAGGGCATTTGCTCCCCGAGTCCCTTCCGAGAGTCGATAGGCACAGGCTCAGCCCCTGCTGGGCACTGCGTTCCAAGCCCTGGAAGAGGCCGCAGAACCACGGGCCTCGTCTTTGTCCTGAGCGGCGAGCATGCTCACTAGCTGCGGAGGGGGGACAGGCTGGGAAGGGCGGCCATGGAGCAGTCCTGCACACAAAACAGCTGCTGGTGAGTCCGAGGAGGGGCACGTGCTGCCCTCGTGCCTGGGGTTGGTTTTCGGGGGTGGTGCCCCTAGGACAGCATGTTGGGGTGTGGGGGTGGGAGTGACAGGGTCACCAAAGGCAATGCCAGCAGGGGAGAGGCCGAGGGCAGGGAAGAAAAAAAATGTCAAAGCCAGAGACACAGGGCCAGGGGTCGGGGTGAGCGGCAAGGAGAAGCCACAGTGGGGAGGTGAATTCTTATGTTAGGGCGAGAATTCAAGGTCAGGTCTGAGGTCACTGCAGGGAGCCTTCAAGGACGGCTGAAAAGTGCATGGAGGATCCCCCCAAAATTAAAAATAAAACTGCCATATAATCCAACAATCCCACTTTTGGGTATTTACCCCAAAGAACTGAAATCAGGATCTTAAAGAAATACTGGCTCTCCCATGTTCATGGTGGAACTATTCACAATACCAAGACACAGAGACAACCCGAATCACCCAGCGGATGGACTGGAAGGTGGTACACGCAGTGGAACGCTGCGCAGTCTTAAAAAGGAAGGACCTCCTGCCACCTGTGACAACACACAGGAGCCTCCAGGACAGTATGACAGGTAAGAGTCAGAAAAGTAAGAAAGCCAGTCACAGAAAGCTCACAGAGACAGCAAAATGGTGGCTGCCAGGGACTCAGGTCGGGGCGGGGGGGCGGGGAGCGGCTGTTCCATGGGTATAATGTTTTCGTTGTGCAAGAGGGTTCAGTTCTGGAGGTCAGCTGTGCAACATTGCGCCTACAGTTCACAACAATGTATTGTGCACTTAAAATTTATTAGGAAGGTAATCTAATGTTGAATATTCTCAGCACAGTATTTTTTAAAAAAGAAAATAGCTCTAAGCCCTGGCTGGTGTAGCTCAGTGGATTGAGCACGGGCCTGTGAAGCAAGGGGTTGCTGGTTCGATTCCCAGATAGGGCACACGCCTGGGTTGCAGGCCAGGTCCCCAGTAGGGGACACATGAGAGGCAACCCCACGTTGATGTTTCTCTCCCACTCTTTCTCCTTCCCTTCCCCTCTCTCTAAAAATAAATAAATATTTAAAAAAAAAGAAAATAGCTCTAAGAAAATGGAAGACAGGAACAGGTTGCTTGGGGATGGGAGGGGAGGCTCCACAAAGGGACAAGAATCAGAAGGTGGTGTTAACTGGGGGTACTTGGAAGTGAACGTAACTGGCTGGGAATGCATGTGCAAGTGTGTGTGTGTGTGTGCACACCGATACACAATGCCCGGCCAAGTCACATCCAATCTTCCTACCCAGGTTGGACATGGCACCTACCAAGCTGTCAACCAACAGAGGGTGCAACCAGACCGGGGCCCCTCCTCACCACCACCTGGGGAAGCATGGGCGCCTTGCTGAGAGCCTGCCCTTGTCTCCTAGCCTGTGGTCATTGTAAGCTACTGAGGGCACCCCCGCCTCAGGCCCATTGTCAAGGACACCTGTGACAGACTGAATGTTTGTGTCCCCTGCCCCAAAATGCACATAGAAACCTAACCCTCAATGGTAGTTGAAAGTGGGACCTTTGAGAGATGACTCAGTCGTGAGGGTGGAGCTGGCAAGAATGGAATTAGTGCCCTTATAATAGAGACCCCTGAAGAGGTCCCTCATCCCTCTGACAGTGAGGAAGCTGCAAAATAATGGCCATTCACGAACCACAAAGCAGGCTTCCATCGGACTCGCCATCTGCCGACACCTCCACCTTGGACTTGCTTCCAGAACTGAGAGATAAATGCCCGTCGTTTATAAACCATCTAGTCTATGGCATTCTACTACATCAGCCCACGCGGGCTAATGTGCTGTCTAGTCCCCAGCAAGTCCCTTCATTCTGTCTCCCACACCACGTGGGCAGCCGGAGTGAGCTGCTGCTACGGAGAATCAGTAATACACTGCTCGGGAGTGCCCAGCCCGGACTTAGGGCAGTGCAGGCCCTGCGTACACAGCTGCCATTTCAGGAGATCGCATCTCCTCCAGCAGACTCAAGGCATGGAGGCTTTTCCTCCTCTGAAGAGGAAGAGGAGGAAAAAGGAGGGGGACGCAGCTGGAGAAGGGGGCCTGACTGCATCAGCACCAAAGAAGGAAAAAGCCGCCGCACCCGGGGCTGAGCTGTCGAAGGACTCCACGGCCCAGCAGGGCAGGGGCCAGGGCTCGGCAGGCCTTTCTTTCCCTCGCTTTGGGCCTGCCTCTCGGAGAGAAGCCACACGTGTCCTCGCGGCACATGGCCGAGGTTAAAGTCTCACAACCCACAGTCAATTCCTTCAAGACGCATAACCCCCAGTGGAACTAGAAGCAGGAATGATACTGATAGTGAAGATAAATAAATGCTGTCACTGTTTTCATTCCTTTCCAGTGACATGAAATGGGAACATACTTTCTTAATTAGGAGCCTGTGGTATGTGGATGCTTGGAGGGCAACCAGATTTTCCCAACTGAGGCCAGCACACAGGCCTGGCTCCCCTCAGATGGCTGGGAACCCAAATGAGCGAGGCCGCCCTCCCTCCCCAGCGTGGAGAGTGGCCTTCGGTGCCCCAGCGGATGGAGAGCACGCAGAAGTCACGGCTGGGAGGGCGGAGCGGGTGGTCGATGACTGAAACCTGCTTGGGACTGTTTTCTTTGCTGCCCCAGGCACTCCTTGAACTTGGGCCAATGAAAATGCACGTTCCATTTCAGAAGTAAGAGCAAGAAACACAGCTTCCTGAGGAAATGGAACCGCTAACACCCGAGCCCTTGGAAATGAAACCACATGTTTATTGTCCATGGGGGGGGGGGCGTATGGCGGGGGGGGCACCCAAAAGTCATTCCTGGAGCCATCTCCACCTTCTGGGGGGCTATTCTGTTTCATTGAACACTGCTTTACCAAAATTCCAGGGGTTTTGTGTTTTGTTTTGTTTTTGAAGGGGGAGGTTCCTGACAGGCCGCAGGGCAATTCGGGAAAACAGATGCAAGCAGACTGGCCTAGGCGGAGCTCCTTACTTTGCCCCTGCTCCAGGTCTAAGGCAATTAACAAAAAAGTGTTCTGAAAACAGCTTTCTCTTAAAAATTCCTGCCAAAGCTGGAAAAAACAATTGGGCGTTTGCTCGGAGGAAAAAGCTCTCTGACGTTTGAAAGGCAAGATAGCATCACGGATAAAGGCAATTCTTCACAGCCCGCCCCTTGGAAGGAGCAAGAGAGGAAAAGGGAAACATTTGGTATTTGGTTAGCAACAGCTGAGCGGGTTCCGATTACTTCAAGAAAGATGTTTTTATGTGAATAAAAATGACATATGGCACATTACACAAACACACCCCAATCGTGCCCCAGCTCCCGGTGCCTTCTGTCCCCCTCATTCTGGTCTCCAGTTTTGCCGAATGTCTTCCACTTGTCGCGTGTCTCTGCAGGACCAAAAATATTAAGTCTGGGTCTTCCAAAGGTCAGTGGCACCCGGACAGGGCCACTCTGTGTAATGGACAAAATCCACTCAGTTGTCGGGTGTTTGCGGCTGGGGTGCCAAGTGCGGGCAGGGAGGAAAGGAGAGCCTTGTCTGTGGATTTGTGAAACAAAGGAGAGGTGGGGTACAGGGCAGCAGCCCCAACCAGCCTCACCCCTTTAATGAAGGCCCCAGTCTCCGGTTTGACCCCAGCGGGTGCAGTCAAACCCCAGGAGGTACCTGGGAGTCTGGGGCAGGCCTGGGGGCTGAGCTGGACAGGACACGCAGTGTGCACCATCCCCCTGTGGCCCTCCAGGCAATAACCAGCCTCCAAAGTCAGGCAGGGACCTGCCCCTGATTCTCAAGGCCATGAAGAGCAAAGAACTTAGATGTTCCCTTGTAGTGGGAATGGGACGAAGCACTCGGTGCAGGCACACTCAGGAGTGGCCAGGCCGGCTGTGCAGGTAGTGGCTGGAACGAGCCTGGCACGTTGGGAAGGTTTGGAGACAGAGTTGGGCACCGGGTTCCAGGCCTGGCTCTTCTACCTGCCATTTCTAAAGGCAGGTACGGACCTCTGCGAGCTCTGGGCTGTCCCCTACGTGCACTGCTCTGTGATGCAAGTCTTCCAACTGGGCTCACCCAGGGCTCTGAGCCCGATACCCCGCCGGCAATGGTGGCTCTTGAAAATGCTAACACAAAGGACACACTAATGTGCGACCTGCCATTGCTTGCTGCGAAGCAAAGGTGCTGGGACTGCCAGACAGGTCCCCCTTCAGTGCGGAGCCTGGGTGACAGGGGGGTGCTCAGAACTCCATGCTTTGCCCTGCGTGGCCTGCAGCAGAGCCAGCGCCTGGGCAAGACTCAGTCGATGGTGATGGGCGCCCCTGTCTTGGTGACACAGGGCTCCCCTCACTCTGTCCACAGCCATCCTGGGGAGCCTGTCCTCTGAGAGCCACATTCTCTCTACAAGCTTCTCACTCCTTGGAAGGAAATTTCCATGTGGATACAAGTGGCTTTGGTAATTAAAATACCCAGGCCACACCCAGCCAACTGCATCAAACCTCTGGGGGTGAGGTCAGCAATGACCAGGCCTTTTTACAGCACCCCAGGGATTCCAACAAGCCTGGAGAGTCCAATTCAGCCCTGGCCAGGCGGCTCAGTTGGTCAGAGCATCATCCCGTACAGCGAAAGGCTGTGGGTTCGATCCCTGGTGGGGAGACAGACAAAGGTAACTGATCTGTTTCTC
Organism: Sturnira hondurensis; assembly: GCF_014824575.4. NCBI lineage: Eukaryota > Metazoa > Chordata > Mammalia > Chiroptera > Phyllostomidae > Sturnira > Sturnira hondurensis. The sequence goes on from NW_028083884.1 coordinate 2,257,236, forward strand.
TCTCACATCCACGTCTCCCTCTCTCTCCACCCCTCTCCTTCCTCTCTCTAAAATCAATAAACATATCCTCAGGTGAGGATTAAAAAAAAAGTCCAGTTCAGCTTTTTATCCCCAGTACCTGGGGTGTCTGGCGCCAGAGCAGGAGTGTGTGCGTGCAGAATGAGTGATCGGACAAATGAGAGAACAAATCAGTGAGACATGGGGGTGACACTCCTCCAAATTAGGGAGTGGAAATCTCAGGCCTTCTCTCGCTCGACCAACCCCGATCCCCGTAGTTAATCAGCCAGAACCATAGCTGTCTCCAAAGCGCCTAGATGACAGAGCGTCACTCCTAGTGGGGCTTCCGTGCAAGGGAAGCAGAAGGGCTTCGGGTATTCGGCCGGAGCGAGGCTGAGGCAGGCTGTGTGCTGCACCGGAACGGCAGCCATGGTGACTCGGGGCCCCCACAGTGAGCTGGGCCTGAGCGCAGGGCATGGCCTGACTTGCCACTCCCAGGAAGTTCAGCGAGGGACAGGGACCTGGACTTCGTCTCCGGCTCCTCCTGTGACCCCTGTATGGCCTCAGACCCACCATTTTTCTCTATGGACCTCGGCTTCCCCTTGTACAGATTGAGGCTGATGGACCAGAGAAGCTTAGGTGCCCTGCCTCCCAACTTGGTCATTCCACAGGGAGGAGCCTGGAGGGGATGGGGACATCGCAGGCACAGGCCTTTCTCTACCATCAGGGTCCCTAAGCCCAGGCAGCTGCCTGCTTTCCTATATCCACACTGGGCGCAGCATCAGCAGAGTGAGTGTGAGCTTAACAGACAGCATTTCTGGAAGGCCTGAGAAGGGGCTGTTCTTGGGGGACCAGGTCCCCGGCTTCCATCAGTTTGCGGTGGGGCCCAGTTGTTATTCTCCCGCAGTCTCTCTCCAGTGCTTCTCTCATCTTACCCTTGGACGACAATGCCTGCCCCACCCCCTTACTGCCAGCTACCCTGGCCTGCTGGGTGAGGGACACACAGGGAGGTGGGGTGAGGGCTGGGCTCTGAAGCCATCCAGGACCCTGGGATACTGGCTTCACCTGGAGCTATGAGCTAATGAAGCAAAAGCCACAGCGGGGGCAATGCCAGGAAGTGGCTGGGCAAGCGTCGGGGTTGGGGAGGGCAAGGCAAACGGCGGCCTTGGTGCAGAGGCAGCTTGTTTCTTCCTGGGCCTCCAGCCAGGGCTTATCGAGGCTCACAGCTGTGCCGGCCTAAGGTGCTGGGGAAGGGAAAGCCTGGGGAGGCGAAGGCAACTGCCGTTCCCCTGCAAGTCCTGGTGTCTCAGGGTCTGAAGACTCAGCCACGCTGATCCCTGGTCTCCGCCCCAAGCTCAGCCAGCCTTGGCCTGTGTACTTGCGGGGACAAGAAGCACCCTATCTACAAAGTGTCCTGCCCTCTTCATTGGAACAGTGTTAAATCTGTTCTTGAGATCAAACGTGTCTTTCTCTCATACCTGCCCCTTGGTCCTCATTCTTGGGATAGAGAGGACCAGTGTTAGTGGCAGTTATTCTCTGCTTCTGGAGTTTTCTCTCAGACAAACCTTCATTCCCTTAGCTGCCTCATCATGGCTCCCAGAAGCCTGGCCAAACTGCCGACCGGGGCCTTAAATGTGGAACCATGTCAACTCCTTCCTTCAAGCCACCTTGGCTTAGCTTGGACCCAGACCCAAGAGGGGCTCGATCTGGGAGGAGAGGGATGCATTTGTGGGCACACACAGGTCACTAACACTCTTGCTCCGAGGGAGAAACAGGGCAGAGGCCTGTTGCTTCTGTAGAAACTGACGTGCAGGAAGTGAAGTCTCCGTTCAGATTCCGATTCTCTGAGTCACAGCTCAGGTGCTGGGATGTTAGGCCTGCATGGGTGCAGAGCCGGGCACAGCCAGCTTCAGAAAGAGGAGGAGGTGGCCTTCCCACCGCCACCTCGCGCTAGGCGCCTACCATGCTTTGCTTCTGGCCATCTTCCTTACAGCCCTCCAGGCAGGGGCTATTATCAGCCTACTTTCTTAGATGTCAAAGAATGAGGAGCTGAGGAGTCACGTATTAGCACACGGTCCCAGAGCCAGCAAGGGGCAGACGTGGGGTTTTAACTCGGCTCTTCTTGGCTGCGAAACAACTTTTCTGCATCTTGTAGCTTTTAGGGATCCACCGCCGCAGCAGGCAATGAGCTGCACCCCCGCACGCAGGACCCCGAGTGGTGGGTGACATCCTGCCAACCTCCAGAGGCCCACAGGGAGAGGGGCGCTCTGGTGACCTGGATGTATCTATGTCCACGAGCCCAGGGCTGCTCTGCACACCGGGTCCAGAAGCTCCAGTCCCCAGAAACAAGGCCATGGCAGCTCAGAGGCCAGCTCTCGGCTGGGCACGTACGCGCCACGGCGGGGCCAGCACAAGAGAAGGATCTGGAAAACACTCTTCTCTCCCCTCCTCCTCTGGAAAGCTTAAGTATGCCGCCCCGGCCCCGGCTCTGAGCTCCTCCAGCTCAGAGGCCTGCACCACGCTTGTGATCACGCGACATGCATGCCATCTCACACCTTTGGCTGCTGTCCCCAGCATCGGCCTTGTCCCCTCACCTGAGCTATCAGTCCTCTCTCTGCACTGCCACCCATGTCACACCCTGTAGAGTCTGGGACAGTCTGCACACTCCTGAGGTCACCAAAAAACATGCCACTGATTAAAGCAGATTAAATCATTGCTCCCATAGAGCAGCCGTGAGAAAAATTATTCACTGGGATCCTGTTTACACTTGTCAAAACAAATCCCTTGCTCCTTGAGGAGACAAACCTTCAAGTCCTTGGTGTCCAGAAGCCAACGCTTGGCTTTTAACAGGGTGTTGGAACTGCGCTGCGTAGCGCATTCCTGGGCTCAGACCTACATCGAGACAAGTCTTTGAGCCAACAGGACAGGAGTCCAAACAGGGCTGGACCCAACTTGGAGCAGGCAGGGCCCAGGCTGCCGTATTTCCTGCACCCCCTGTTCCAGAGCCTGGCCCAGCGTGGGCAGGCACTGACATTTAACAAGTGAATGAATGAACAGATTAGTGACCGAGCTCATTCGTTTGCTAGCCACTAGCTGTATTCTAACATACTTGTTTCCAAATCCCCACTGTGCCGGGCCAGGTTAATGAACGGACCTGCCACCCAGGAAGCAGGGCCCTACCCACCAGTGACACCCTCCTCCCGCACAGGGCAATGGTGGCAGAGCAGAGAAAGGGCGTGTAGGAGGGAGGGCCGTCACAGAACCCTGCAGAAAATCTGAAGGGGGAACCCAGTCTGACCCCCTCATCCGTCAGATGGGGAAACCGAGGCCCGGGTAGGGAAGGGATTTGTCCTCTTCATCACCCAGGGCTTGCTTAGCTGTCTCGGCTGCTTGAGGCCCTGGATCAGTGTGAACGGGGAGGAGAAGTCCTTTATTACAATCCAAAGACCCTCACCCGGGTCTGGCACAGAGACGCACAGTTGAGCCTTTCAAAACTGCCCCGGGGACTGACATTTTAAACACCGTGAAGTGTAGCTGCTTCATCAGCCTGAAGGCCTGTGATCGATGCCGCACAGGTGTCGAAAATAAATTTTCAAGGGCCGTCTCCGCACGGAGCCAAGTAGACGCTTTTAATCATCTGGAGGAAAAAAAGCGCAGGCCTCGCGCCTTCTCGTTTTTGTCCGAGTGAAAGAGCACAGTCACTTTGTCAGCAGGCAGCGCCACTTCTCGCCACACTTACTTTACACTAAAGCTTCCTCGGCTCCACAGACACAGAACAGAAGCCTGCGGGACCCCAAACACATGCTTTTCTTTCCTCCTTTCTGTCTGTTTGGAGAGTGGCACGGATCTCAGAGCTGTCTAGACCGGGCAAGCTCCGTCTCAGCCGGGAGCAGTGCTCTCGGTTCACAGTTCTGCCCCTCCCTCCAACTGCCAGGCTGGAATTGAGAATTTTGACAGGATACTGGACTGATGCTACACCGAATCGGTGGGCTCCTCCGTGACTTAGCACAAGACAGACAAGTGGGAAAAAGACACGAAGGAAAGATTGAGGTGATCAAAGAATACCGTTGTGGTGAAACCTCTGGTTCTAGCTGCTCTAAAAATGTAACCCACACGGCTGCTTGTTTTCAGTGATTCTTTGCCAAGAACAATGTTCAGATGATTGAAAAATTCCACACTGAAACCCCTGATGCTTACTTATTTTTCCTGCTGAGCACCTGCACGGAGAGCAGCCTTGCTGAGAAAATGGGACCAACCGGGGGCCGGCGGACTCTCAGCCCCTCAGGTTCAGCGCACCGCCTCCGGGAAGCCCCCAGAAGGCATCTCAGCTGGGGCCTGGGCTCTGCGAGGGCAGGCTGTGGCCGCACCTCATTCTAGAAGAGTCAGGGCCAGTCACAGTGGGCAGCTGGAGCACGCGGGAGGGGGTCCGAGCCCGTTCCCAGCAGACAGGCTCTACATGGGCAGCAGCGTGGAACTGGCATGGAGTTGGGAACAGCCAAGTGACCACCACTGGGAAAGGGTCCAACGCTTCCCAAAGGGGGCTCAGGGTCAAACTCCCATCCTGGAAGCACAGCTCCCAGACACTGGTCATGATTGGGGTTAAGCTGGGGGAGCCAGCAGCTCACCCTGAACCTCTGGCCCAGACCGAAGCAGCTGCAGGGCTCCGCCCCGGAAGGGAGCCCTAGACCTAGCTGTCTGCTGGTGGTTGGTCACTCGGTTTCCAGCTCCCGTGTATCTGCATCCAGGTTTGCTCTACTCAGCTGGGGTTGCATCTGAGAGGCCAGGTCCCTCTCTCCCAGCCCCCCTTTAAGATTCATTTGCTGAGCATCTACTTGGTGCCCTGCTCTGAGCTGGCCCAGAGGACCCAGGGATCACCAGAAACGCTCACCACCTCACTCACCCAAGGAGCTTACGGTCCAGCTCTGGGCTTCTTTCCTTAGAGCTGACCTAGAATTCCTCCCGGGTGTGAGGCAGCGGAGAAGTGAGGGACGTGTGCCCTGGACTCACGTCCCAGTCATCGACACCTGTTCGCCGTGTCTCCTGTTGCAACAGAACTCCTGCTTCTGGCAAGGCACATGGCCACCCAAAAGAAAGACTATGCTTCCCAATCACCCTGTGGCAAGGTGTGGCTAGATGACCAAGTTTTGGCCAATGGAATGCAAGCAGAAATAATGGGCCCCAGTTCATTCTGATTATGCCCTTCAAGGAAAAGGTCCATTCTTTCACCACCCCGCTTCCCACAGACCAGAATGCAGCCACAGCGGGGCTCCATCTTGGACCACGCAGAAGAGGGCAATATCCTGAAGACAGAAGGGATGGAATAGCCACACAGAACATCCACAGCAGCCCTTGACCCCTTCCCAAACACTGTGCCATGGAAGAGAAATACACTTCTACCTTATTTGAACCTGTGTCCATCTGGGTCTTTGTTACAGTAGCCGAACCTCTTAACCTCGGCCTGATACTACCCCTACTAGCTGTACAATCTTTTTCTGAGATTCACTTTCTTGGTCCTAAAACTGAGATAAAAGTAGTATGACCTGCCTCGTGGACATGATTCCGTCAAGGTGTCTGGCACGTGGTGGGCCTTCAGTAGGTGCTGTGTGTCCACTACTCTTGTAAGGAGCGGCTGCTGGGCATTCCTGTCCAGATCCCCGATGCCCACCTCCCCCACGGCCCAAGCAGGAGGCGGTGTGAGCACACACTGCGGGGACATAGGGGTTAACCTGGCCCAGTGGACCCTGAGCCTCATCTCCTAAATCAGGCAGGGTTTCAGATGCTCCTCTGCCCCGGACTGGGAGGCCCAGGTGCTGCCTCAGGCACCACGTGCCCACCCAACCTTCCTCAGTAGGACCCGTGGCACTCCAACAAGGCCCCAAGGGCCCCATAGCCCGCTTCGTGCCCTTGCACTTGAGCAAACAGAGGGCTCTGCCCTGGTGGAATTAAAGGACCCAAGTCTCAGAAAGCACCTGTTTAGTTTCAAAGATGATGACCCGAAATGCAGAGCCCAGTTCTGTCTTCCTTCCCAGAGATATCCTGGGCAATCCGCATTGAAAGAGGATTTTAGTAGGAGTCATAGTTTGGACTTTGGGAGGTTCTGAAGTCAAAGGAAGTGTGTGTGCTGTATATTACAAAAAACAAACACTCCAGTTCCAGGAACTCAAGGCGGCGCACTGAGAACCACATTTGTTTTCCCAAGATGCAGAGGTTGTGCGGAATTGCCCTTGTCCGGGCCACACTGACTCCCTCAGTCTCAAGTGCCTCTGGGCTTCCCCAAGGCCATGGGCAACAGGCAGCCCTGAGCTGGCCACACAGGCACCTGGGATGATACCACCTTCACTCAAGGGGCTGGCAAGGTGGGTGGTGTGCGTGCACACAGAGGGAAGGCATCCAGGGGTTTCTGACCCCGGGCCACGGCTTCATTTAAATGGCTAAACAGAAGATTGTATACATGGCTACTAATGGCTTCCTAAGAACTGACGCGTCTTGTTTTAAACATTGACTTCATGCTTGCAGTGTTGTGCCTCTGGTGGTCACAGAGCACAGAGTGAGGGCAGCCTGCAGCTGGCGCCCATCCTTCCTCAGGGTGAGAGCGGCCTTTCGATTCTGCACACCCCGAGAGCCTCCACCAGAGCTGGGCGCCCAGCACGGCCCTAGTCTGCGCTCCCCTAATCTCTCCTGTGAGGCCCTCAGCACAGCTGACCTTGAAGTCCACGCGGGTGACGGCCTGATTCATTTCTGTCCCCACCTCCCAGGTCTGTCTGATCCATGACTGTGTTCCCCAGAGCCCAGGGCAAGGCGGGGCACATGGCGGGTCTCAGAGATGGCAGAACGAATGAGTGGGGCTTGCTGAATCAGGGACCGATTTCAATCATGACAAAGATGAAGGCTCCACCTAGGCAGTTAGAGAGCAGCAAAGGCCATACACTGATAATTGTGTGGGGCGTCCATCTGTCCACGTCCACCCACCGGGGGCCAGGAACACTCACACTCTAGTGACCGCACACCACGTACTCAGCGCCGACTAGGAGCGGGGTGCTTTCAGACTCCATTCTCTCACTCAGGGCCGCCCTCGGGAGTGGAGAACCCCGCCCTGGCACAGCCAGCCTGAGGGCCTTGCCCTGGGTCGCATGGTCTCAGCAGAGGAACTGGGGTCTGAATCCAGGTCTTTTTGGCTCCAAAGCCCCTGTTGTTCCCATCAAGCACTGGGAGGCGGGAGCCACTTGGCCGGGAGACCTCCCCTGCAGCCTGTCTGCGGTCCCAGAGAGGAGCCCTGCCCTTGGGGATCACAGGAAGGGAGGGGGGCAACTTGCTCCTCCCTCAGGAGGAGGCCACCATTTCCCACCCAGAAGCAGTGGGGCCCAGGCTCAACCACATGGGAGACCTGGGGCCTGGGAACAGAGTGTGACCCAGAGCACGGGGCCCTGGGCCAGGTGCAGCAAAGATAAGGGATGGGAGAGGGGGGAGGTGGATGGGGGTTGCAAGGGCTCCAGCTACATTAACGTTTTTCCTTTTGGATGAGCTGTGGCTTAAACTCTGAAAAGCAACTCAGCGAACCCCTTTGGAGCCCAGCAGGGGCCCAGGAGTGCTAGTGCAGGGCTAGACCTTAGTGAAGCCAAAGACAGGCTCTGCACCCCTACAGTGGATGGGCTCACGGGCTCTCCTCTGGGGTAGCGCCTGGCACTTGGCCTCCATGGAGAAAAATGTGACAAACAGGAGGGCCCACCGAAGTGGCAGAGTCCCCCAGCCTCCCCAGCCTCCCACACTGACCCTCGGCACTCCTTCCAGCCTCCTGGTTGTGCACGCACTGCAACCCCACCCGGAACCTCTATCTGCCCTGGACCCCACAGAGGACTTGCTATATGAACCCAATCCTCTGCCTTGGGAACACTGCCCACATTCCAGAAACAGACACGGCAGGACTGTGCACAGAAGCCCGGCAGTGTGGATTCCCTCCACGGCCACGGCCAGGCGGTGAGTCTGAGACGGGCAGACAGACACAGGGTGAGGGAGGCAAGAAAGTTTACAGCAGGGCTCCCACGGGCGACGCTGTCCCCACATAGCGCCTCCCTGGGAGCGATCATTGGGGCACGGCCAGGGCCAGCGCCTGCTCACAAATGTCTCTTTGCTGAAGATGGGATTCCAGGGTTCTCGGCTCCACTTCTGCCCTCCTTTGCCTGTCCCTGCCCACCCGGAATTCCATTCCCTTCCACATCACAGACCTGAAAATGCTACCTGCTTGGCTGCATCAATCTAGAGCTGATTTGTGGGCTGGCAGGGACCAGACAGTCCCCTCCTAACCATCAAGTGAGAGAAAGCATCTCCTGGAAAGCTGCTGCAGCCCATCTGATCAGTGGGGTGGACGACATGTGAGGCTGCCCTGAAATGGCCAGAGTCCTGAGTGTGCCAACTACCCAAGCCCAGCCTGTATACCCACAAACACGCCCCCAGAGCCACACACCCCTCCTCCAGGAAGCCTTCTTGAACTGCCCCAGCCCTATTTCTGGGCTCCTGCACAATCACGCCAAATCACTCCTCTGGTGGGCAGTAGCTGCCCTCTCCTGGTGTGATGGGGCGGGGGGGCCCAAAACAGTGGGAGGGCTCAGGATACACTGCACCCCTCCCACCATTCATATGCCGAAGCCTTAGGCTCAGTGTGGCTGAATGTGGAGACGGGGCCTTTAGGGAGGTAATTAAGATTGATGCAGTCACAGGGATAAAGTTCTAATTCAATAGGACTGGTGTCCTTATAAGCAGAGGAAGAGACACCAAAGACTGCTCTCTCTCTCTCTCTCTCTCTCTCTGCACATANACACACCCCTCCTCCAGGAAGCCTTCTTGAACTGCCCCAGCCCTATTTCTGGGCTCCTGCACAATCACGCCAAATCACTCCTCTGGTGGGCAGTAGCTGCCCTCTCCTGGTGTGATGGGGCGGGGGGGCCCAAAACAGTGGGAGGGCTCAGGATACACTGCACCCCTCCCACCATTCATATGCCGAAGCCTTAGGCTCAGTGTGGCTGAATGTGGAGATGGGGCCTTTAGGGAGGTAATTAAGATTGATGCAGTCACAGGGATGAAGTTCTAATTCAATAGGACTGGTGTCCTTATAAGCAGAGGAAGAGACACCAAAGACTGCTCTCTCTCTCTCTCTCTCTCTCTGCACATAAAGGAGAGGCCACGTGAAGACGCGGCAAGAAGGCAGCAGTCTGTAAGCCAGGAAGAGAGGCCTTACTAGAAACCAACTCTATCAGTCCCCTGAGCACAGACTTCCCGCCCCCGGGTGGAGAAAATAAACGCCTGTTCGTTCAGCCGGCCGGTGGTGCTTTGCTGTGGTAGCCTGAGCCGAGTAACACAGGCTGTGTGATCAGGAGAGTGAGGTTTGAGGCTTGGTTCTGCCATTTACGAGCTCCGTGATCTTTGACAACCATCTGGCCTCAGTTTCCTCGTCTGTAAATGGGGCTGTGACTCTCTCTGCCCTGCTTGCCTCCCTGAGAGGACTGGGAGGCCCAGGAGAAGGCAGTGGGGCTGCGGGGTTGGGGTGCGGGGTGGGCACAAGTTCGACCCTGGCACACCACCCACCACCTGGGAGACCCCCACCAACCACAGCACCAGAGCAGCTACATGAGCAGAGCACTTGCTTTGTTCCAGGCACAATCAACCTGCTTTCCTGGGTGAGCAAGGGGATAAGGATTCGGTGACTCGTGAGAGTAACAGTCAGAGGCTAATGTGGGCACAGCATTTCAGCCGGGGGCAGCCCTGTCCTTGGGGCAGCTGCCCAGGAGCCCTGCCTCCTGGCCCTCAATGCCCCTGGCCCAGGGCACTCACTGGTATGCGGGGAACTCGGCAGGCTGGCCCTTGGCTGCTTCCACACTGCACAATGGGGAAGTCAGCTGGGGTCTGGGATAGGAGGGGCCAAGCCATTTCAGGCCATCCGCGGCCTCGTCCAAGGCTCACATACTTTCCACACTGAGGCCTCTCCGCTGAGGGTGTGATCGATGCAGCCACCGAGAGGCCCGGAATCTGCCCAGCAGATGCTGCCTGGCCGGGTCGGGAAGGCTGCCTCGGCACCTTGTGCGTCCGAAATCCAGTCTCCACGGGGCCAGGGTGTCTGAGCCAAGGAGCATGCCCCCACTACTCACCACCCGTGGCTACTGGCAATGGAGAAACCCTGGTACCCGAAGGGGAAGCCTGGGTCACCACGTGGCCACAGGGGCAGGCAGGGGATGAGAGGTGGGAGGCAGGGGGGACCCTCGCTTGCACAGAAAGAAACGCACAAGCAGAGCTGTGAATGATGGGGCCAGCGGGGGTGCTGAGCTTGAGCTGCTACTGCTGTCTGTCATTGAACAAACTTCAGTCAGAATTTCCCTGGCACCTGGACGCAGGTCTTTGGAGGGCAGCCAAGCCAACAACAATTTAGACTCTAACGCTTTCCCCCTGAGGGGCAGGAACTTGGGAGGCAGCAGGCCAGGTCTGCTCCAGAATGGCCCATTCCCCACCATCCCCGTTAGTGGCTGTGACCTTCTCCAACATCTCCTGAACCCCAGGCACCAACTGGCCCCCTAGGGTGCTCCCACCTGGTGCCTCAGTCTTCGTCTCCCAGGGGACAGATCTGCAGACAAGACGTGCGTCCCTCTGAAGGCACCTCCTCACTTTCCAGAGCCGGTCTCGGGCCCGAAGGAATCCGACCAGAGTAAGCAGGAGGCCACAGCCCATCCTGTCTCCCATTTGTCGCTTTTTATTTTCGGAACAAAAACAAGCTTCACCTGCACTTACGGTCACCTCCATTAAGTCCTCATTCAGTCCTGCTCTATCATTTAAAGGGAAAGGAAAAACATTTACGGATCACTTTCATCACTGCGGACAGGGCCAGGCCTCTGGTATCACCTCACTCGGCCGGGGCTCCAGGCTCTGTTCGGCCTGGCCGCTCTCACGCCTCACTGGTTGCTAAGAATCTTTCCTCCCTGGCCTGGCCTCGCCCTCAGGCTGCTGCTCGGTGGGCATGGAAGCTCCCTGTCCCAGGGCTGGGTCTTCTTCGACGACATCTCAGAGGTGCCCTGAGAGCCCAGCACTGGTAGGTTGCAAAAGGGAGAGCTGGCGAGCAAATCTCAGTAGAGCGAAGCCTTCCTCTTTTGTCAATTTGAGGGTTCCCACACGGGAAGGCAGACCCTGCCACAGACTGTGGTGAAAATGCGTGAGCATGGGGACCAGTGGTGGCCGGGCCGTCTGCTGGTGCTGAAGCATACAGAGGGCTGCGGTTCTGTTCTCTTATTTGCTTTTTATTGTTAATAGTTTTCTCTGTCCTAGGCCTTCCCTGTTAAGGGTTCTGGGGCACAAATGGAATCAGCCTGGGCTCCAAGGAAATAGAAGGAGCTGGAAAAACCCAAAGCTTGTTTGAAGCTGGATTTAGTCAGTGTTGGGAGTGGACATCCGTGCAGGCCCAGTTAAAGGGCCGGCCTGACAAGGTGTCAGGAAGGCAGGCCAACCGGACTCTGGCTAGCCCAACCTCAGATACCAGACAGGACCCCAGAAATCAAGAAGGGATGAGCAGTTAGCAGGGTCTAGAGCAGGAGCTCAGAGCCCCTAAACCGAGGCAGCAGTAGGAGAAATGAGGCCGCAACCAGTGGCAGAGCAGCGGGCAGGCACCAGGACAGAGGGGACCCAAAGCTCGGCCCAACTCTGACGCGGCTTTCGTGGGCACAGGCCACTCTCAGCAGAGCCATCTGGAACAGATACTGTCAAATATGACCATGTTCCCTGCAGAACATTTTTAAAAGTATAAAATTCTGGGCCCAGAGAGTCTAATTCTACGAGACTTTGGAACTACTTGTTTCTTAAAAGCCCCAAGGTGACTCTGACGTGACTCTCTAGGCTCCCTGTTGGACCAGGAGTTTTCTATCTAACTGAGGAAGAGGGCGCATAGGCAATGTCACTAGGTCTTTTCTGAGTTGCCCTCTGCACTCTGAAAATGTGCGTTCTGTCTGAGCCTATTAAAATGTCACACTCTGTCTGCTCTCTTCTACGTCCTTTTCAGTCTCAATACAGACAGCATTTACTCCTCCCAGCCCTTTGTCCCATAGAGCTCGGTTGTAATACCCCAGTTGTTCAGTAGGTGTCACTGTAACACGGGAGGAAAGCAACCCAGTCTTGGAATTCAAGACAGAGGCGCTCGGGCCTACAGACTGTATTAGCACCTCACTTTGTAAGTTCTCTAGGTTTAAGCATTTCTACCAGGAGTTATTTCAGAATGAAAATAACTACACAGCACTAATTGTTTTCAAGGCTCGGAAAATGCCATTTCATATGGATTGTCTTTTAAGTCTCACGGTTCCTCTTACCCTTCCCCACCTCCCACGGTCAGCTACAGTGGTTCTCAGACTTTAAGGACTGAGAACATCTTCCCACCTCTGAAAGGGACCAAGGGCCTGAGCAGCTTTTGTCCGTGTGGGTTACAGCCTATTAACATTTTCTGCATTAGAAAACAGAAACATTTAAAAACACAAGAATATACAAGCACACACCCGTTAACCCTCAGAGTTGACGACGTTATCATTTACCGCACACTTGTGAGAGGATAAGAGTGAAAAGGGAAAGTAACATTATTCTGAATGAGTGTGCATTTCTCTGAAAACAGTTCTGACCTCCCTGAAAGGCTCTCAGGGTCCCCTCGGGGTCCTGATCCAAATTCGGAAATTGCCATCGCTAGTTTCGAAGTTACACTATCCATTACCAACAAACCAAAGGTCATCGTCATCTCACTTTCCTTCTGAAAGAGACATAATGAGCTTCGAGTGCCTTTAATTCTGATATGGCCTCCCAGCTCACGTGTTCTGGTTGTTCAGTATTTTCATTCTGTCTTGTTTTTACTGAATCCTTCAACTGAGACGTCATTTTACACAACCAGCACTTGCTTAAATACAGCCAGATATTTACCAAAGTTTTTGCCCATCATTCCATCTTGCACCCTGACCTTCCATCTGGTGTTTCCTTTTGCCTGAAGAATGTCCTATTGTGAAATGAATTTGTAGAAAATTATCCAAGCTCTGTTCTTCTTTCTCTGCCTTCTACCTCTAACATTGCTCTTATTCTCGAAAGGAACTCCCACTGGGTATAGAATTATAGGCCAACAGTTACTTTCTCTCAGCGTATTGAAGCTGTTTTAGCATCTGGAGCTTCCACGATTATTGCAAAGCCATCCAACAGACTCGTCACTGTTCCCAGACAGGAAACCCTGCTCTTTTCTCTGGCCACTTTTAATGTTGTCTCTTTGTCTTAGGTGCACTGCAGGCTTAGGCTGATTGTCTTATTTTTATTTGATTTATATTTATTTTGTGGCTTCTTTTTATTTACCTTGCTTGGAATTCATTGAGTTTTCTATCTTAGGTTTCATACTTGTCAAAGATTGCACAATTCTCCAGTCATTATCTCTTAAAACCTCACCTCGTTCCCCTATTCTGTATTCTCTCCTCTGCCAGTACAATTGTATTAGACCTTCCGCTGGATCCTACATGTCTCTTACCTGTCTTGTATTATTCCCATTTCTGTGTGTCTCTGGACTGCATTCTAGTTCCTTTATTTGAATGTATCTTTCACTTGTCTAATTTTGTCATTCACTAAGTCTGACCTGCTCTTGCATGTATCCACTGAATTTTTACTCCATTCACTAAATTCCCGTTCTCGTGGCCTCTTCTTCCTTGCTCACATCTCCAAGTCTCTCCGACGCTTGTTCTGCACATGAGCACCCCACATGCTCCTGGGACTGACACCCCTTCCACAGACAGCTGGGTCTGCGCTCCCTCCCTCTGGATGTGGGCACGCGCGTGTCACCACTCCAGCCAACAGAACATGGTGAAGGACACTCTCTGTGACTTCTGAGGCTGGGCCACAAAAAGGACGCAGCTTCCGCTTAGCGCTCCATCTCTGGGATGTTCATCCTTGGAACCAGCCACCAAGCTGTGAGGAAGCCCAGGACCCATGGTTGGGCCACGTGGAGAGGAACCAGGGGCCCATCAACAGTCAAACACGTGAGCAAAAGTCTTCCAGCTCCCAGCCTTCAAGTCTCGACCAAAACTAAGCCATCCCTGCTTTACCCTCTGCATTCCAGACCCACAGAGTCTGTGAGCATCACAAATAGGTTGTTTTATGCCACTGCGTCACTCAGCCATGGAACATTCCTCGATGTCTCTCCGGTGCCCAACCTAGGTCTGGCACATAGTGGGTGGTTAAATATTTGTCAGATTTTTAAGACACACTAGTTGACACACTGTTCTTCTAGATTCCAAAGCCAACTCTTCAGAAGAGTCCCATTCCCTCCGTTGAATATCTCCGATCCCTCACTGGAACTGAGGCTCCCTCTCGGGTCTGCCAGTAAAGGACAGCCCTCAGCTCACAAGGAGTTCCTGCCCCACCCAGTTCCTCAGAAGGCTAAGGGGTGTGGCCAACCCTGCTTCCTGCCCTCTGGGACCCACCCTCAAAGCAAATAAAGCACCCACCCTCCTGTTTCCCAAACAAATATTTATATTGCCCTTGGCTGTGTGGCTGCCATTTTGCCTTCACCAGGTTTTCCACCAGGTACTTCCAGGACAAAAGTGATGCGGGGAGAAAAGGACATTTCCAAACAGCACCTGCATCATCCAACCTGGAAATAAAGCCAGCAGAACTGGCTTTAGGAGGGAGTGATGTTACTGCTAAAAATATGCTTAGATGTATAATGACATTAGCAGGTAACTGGCCCCGGCCCCGGGGCCCCTGCATCCCGGCTTCTTAAGGAGCTGCCTGCTTTCCGAAGTGCGTCAGTTCCTCCACACCCCACTCCACCCCACCCCACCCCACCCCGCCGGCCTTCATTTTGGAAGCCAGGGCTGGACCTACTAAATCCATGGAAAAGGGATTGCTGAATAAAGGGAAAGCTTGGACTTAAGGGTTTTCATTAGAAAGTGATAAGGACTTTCTATTTCCAGAACAGAAAGTCTGACTGTTACCCTGGAGAAGCTCTCCAGGACCTGCTTAAATGGTAAACACGAACTGTTGTAATTAGCATATTAATAGCAGTTTGATTTCTATCACCACAGGACACCCCCTCCAGCCTCTTCACATTGACCAGCTCCGAGGCAATTATGGAACCAGCGGAGCACTGGAGCATGGGGTCAACGCTCCCCACTTCTACCTCGAACCACCTGCCGCAAAGTTTCCTGACCAAGAAAATGGGAAGACGGGGGTTGATTCCATCCACTTCTTTCCACAGTCTTACAAAAAGCAAAAAATTCTGCCAAAGGAAAAGGGATCATTTCAGCCACAGAAGACCCCCAATCTCAGCAGAGGGGGGCTTCGCCTGAATAACAGTTGACCTTTTGTGAACAAATCCTCAGAACAACTTCAGCAACTCTGATTGCAGAATAGCATCACTGATTTTAAAGAACTCTCCAAATCTGCAATTCCTGGCATTCAGCCAGCTTGCATGCCCAAGAACTCAAGAACTGAGAAGTGGAAGGCAACCTCGGCCCCTGAGGCCTGGAGGCAGGAGGGGAGGGGGGAGGATGGCTACATGTGTTTTCCAGGCCTCACATTGCCGTGAGCTTCACAGATCCCTAGATTCACCTACGACTTGTGAGCACCACGCAGGTTCAAAGTTAAGCTCAGGATTCAGTGCTGAGCTGCTGGGAAAGCTGGCTCCGTGGCTCCTGCTGCTATTGCACCAGCGCGTGGCAGGTTGGGGAGCTGGACCACTCTGCAATCAGAAGAGCCGCTAGTGTCTTTTCAGAGGGGCTGATGGGACAGTGAGTCGGGGCTGCCTGGGACGACGTAACTGCTGGCCTAACCGCTGCAACTCTCTCCTCCAATTCAACACCAAACCAACACTGCCCCCAAACAGACCAAACTCACTGAGGCCACTCCAGAAGCAAGTCCCAGCGCAGAGCAGGCTTTCCCTCCCCGTTCAGCGGCTGTTCCCTTGTCCCCCACTCACAACAGCCTGGCCCATGGTGGGCAGCCTCCCCATAACCAGGGCTGGCCAAGGAGAGGGGGACAAGCTGTTAGGTTCAGCCCCCAGAAAAGCTCCTTACAGGTGGTTGACTCATTGAGAGAAACGTGCATTTACCCTTTTCCCTCTTTCCCTTGTTCCACTGCCTAGAAGAAGGATGTGATGGCCGCCGAAGCAGCTGCAACCCTCCTGGACCATGAAACGTCTGGAGCAGATAAAAGGACCCTGGGCCCCTGCTGATACCGGAAAGCCAACCCACAACCTACTTCACGTATGTGAGGAAGAAAGTGTTGTGTGACCCATCAGCTAAAATCATAGGTATGTGATTCATAGGACATTCTGCTTTACCACCTAAACTGCCTTTCCTAAATCTTACCCCTCAGTCAAGGCCACCTCCTCTAGGAAGATTTCCTGGATTATATCCCAGGGAGAAAATCACTACTTCTTTATCCGGCTGGCTACAGTACTTTGTCATATGGCATAGTGGGTCAGGAGTCAGAGAGCACAGGGTTCAAATCCAAATTCTTCTACTTACTAGTCATGTGACCTTGGGTGAATCATTTCACCCCAAATGGGACAGTAATGGGTTGGCTGGGACAGTAACACTTCCATCTACCAGAGTTTCCTGAATCTTGCATGCCAACAAAGCTACAGCTCCTGACCTACCATCAGCACACAATAAACTTGAACTTGACTTCCCCAGACATCAACCATCAGTGAGCCATTGTCACGATTTTTTTTACCATAATCTCCTACCTACAATAGTTAGCACCACTTAGTTAGTTTCAGTGTTTACTTGATATTCTTCTTTAACTTGTTTTTTTTTTAACTTGGGTGTTAATAGACTCTCTCCTACCTTTTTTCAACTTAGCCTTTCTAAGCAACGTCATATGGGAAATTATTGCTTTGGTTATTGCTTTTTTAAATGATGTGCATTAAAATAAACCCATAACCCCAGTTCGTCCGTGTGCCACCGAAACCCATCTCACACCACAAGCTGTGCGCCTCCCATCCTGACGTGGTTCTGGCGTATCGAGGGGTGACTTGCACGTGTACCTTCTACTCCCTGTCAGCTGGTCTCCTTGAGGGTGGGTCAGGGTGCGTTCATCCCGGATGGACCCAGACCGGGGACCTAGAAGGAGCTGTTGGACATCTGCCCGATGAGCAGGCGAACGTTCCCTCCCAGCCAAGTCAGAGACCCGGACAGATGGCACGGCCGGCTCCACCCCGGCACATCCCAAGGGCATCCCAATTCTTCTTCTGTGTTGGGTGCAAGCTTATCAAAAGTTATACATAAGAAGGGGCTGTCAGCAGAGGAGTCTTCAATTGTGTCCACAAACATTTCCATGACCCCTAAGTGGCCTTTGCTGTAATGGGATTTGATTCATTTCTTGGTGCCCTGGCAAGACCCATACTGGCCAGTGACACTGGCAGGGACTGCACAGAAAGGAGGAGCTTCACTGAGTGGGACAAAGAAAACCTCCTGAAGGAGTTTTGCACTGCTGTGACAGGTGAAAACATTCTTGCAAAATATTTCCACCAGGGACCCTGGTCCTTGGGCAAAGTGAGAGGTGGTGACATTCTGAAAACACCGGATCCCAAATAAAATGTGAGCTGTGACAGGGGTGCCGGGGGCCGGGGGGAGCTGCTTCTGTGTCGGAGACACTTTCAGAATGATGGAAATGTTTCGATGGAAAATAGTACACTTGTCCTGTGAAGAAGGAGCCAAGTAAAGTGTTTCTTGGCATGCATAGAATGTTTAATCTGGCAACTCAGACAGGAAGGTAACTCACTTCTCCCAACCACCTCACCTTTCCACGGCCCAATGGTGTGCTGAGAAAATGAGACAGGTGGAGGCCGCCGGCTGCTCGGGACCGGACAGCCAGAGAGCGCCGTGCAGAAGGCGCTGAAGCTGGAAGCTCCCCATGAAAAGGCAGCAAGCCTACGCAGCAGGAATGGGCTGGCCCGCGCCGGCCCCAGCCCACCTGCACAGCGTCCTCACCCCGTGAGGGGACACACAGCACACAGTGTCCTCACCCTGCCTCACCCAGGCAGGCCGTGCGGTGGTCACCACCCAATTCAGCCCCCAGAGGCGGCAGTGAGCAGTTGTAGCCAGGCCTTGCCTGTAAAACAGCGACTTGGACAACTTCTAGGAGCCTGGTCTGTAAAGTGAGAATGAAAACATCACTCGCTCACTGGACTGTCTGGAAATTACGTGAACTGGGGGGGGTGAAGAGAGCCCTGCACAGCCTCCACCAGAGTGACAGCCAATGGTATGGGACGGAGTAACCCGCCCCCAGGCCCATGGCAGTTTTAAGGATCCTAGGAATCCTAGGAACTCAGAGAACTAGGAGGTGATAGCAGCTGAAGCCATCCGGGACGGGAGAGCTGGCTTTCACCACCCAGGCCTAACTGGGGGAAAATGTGGCTGCTGGCCAATGGCCCCAGGAAGGCTGTCACCAGTTCTGCAGAGAGACAGGCCCAATGCCCAGTCCTGACATCCATCTCCAGCCCCAGCGACACAACTTCCACACCTGAGTGCAAGGGCCACCCACCCGAGTCTTAGTTGGTGCTCACGAAGACCCAGGGAAATATGGATGTGTCATGTGTTCACCCTGTGGTACAGGTGAGGAACTGCTTCCGAAGGTAAAAGACTTGCCCGAGGCCATGCAGCAAGAATGCAGAACAGCAAAGAACCCAACCCAGTCCAGGTTTAAAGACACTGCTTTCCTTCCGGAACCTTTGGAAACAGCCAGACAGAGCATCACCTCGCACCACCTCCTGAAGCCACGCCTCTCCCCTGAGCTGTGGCTGGGAGGGCCCATTGCTAGCCCCACCCCCTCAGCTCCCTCCCTGCCTCCTCCTGGCACAGACCAGACACCCTCCTTCCCACCCTCCCTCAGTCCCTAGCCCTGAGCACAGCCAACAGACCACATTTCACCTCTCTGCCCAGAGCTTTCTCCCAAATTTTCTCTTACGACGGCCAAGGTGTGGGGAGGGAGGAGAGCAGAGGATGATGGGAGATTGCTCAACTGCCATCACTTGCCAGCATCTCCAGACGTCTCTCCTGCTGATGGCCAGAACCTCCACGAAACCCTCCTATTTGGTGGAGGGGTGAGAGAGTCCTGCCCTCCGGCCGCCTCAGCACGCCTATTTATTCTTCTCCATCGAGTGCTCCTCTTTTCTGGACATCGTCACCATCTTGATTCCCCGTGGATGCTCAGTCATTGTATCTTTTCACCAGGGACCGAGAAGCAAAGTGACGCAATACATGTGGTTGGCCCACCACCGGAGCTGTCACTTGTGACGTCTTATTCCCCCGGAAGGCACTTTCCGATGGCCTGTCTCGCCAGGCTCCCAGAGAGTGTCCCCCACATGGGAAGCTGGCCAGCTGTGCCCGACCAGGAGAGCTCTGCCCGCCCCCCCAGGCTGTCTACTCCACAGAGACAACCTCATCTCCTGGAGCCCTGGGGCAGGCCGCAGCCTGGCCGTGCCCGGCCTGTCAAACGCATTCTGCTCATCGTCCCTTGAAGTCAGCAGGACAGGTGCTACTTCGCTCACTCTCCAGGGAGGGCGTCAGAGGTCAGGGACACCTGCTTCCCAGGCGGAACAGGGAGCCTTTTCTCCTTTTCCTTTCTAACGTATGGATTTGTACACTGCTGGTTCGAGGCCCGGAAGGACCCACAGCTTTCCCCAATAAAAGCACATGTTCAATTGTTTGAAGAAAGACAAAGAACAGGAAGTAAGCAGCCAAGAGGGAGGGAGGATGAAACGAGCTCCCTGCAGGACACGAAACTAAGGAGAGCTTGACTAAGCTTTTGGCATGAAACTTGGCCGAGGGCTACCCAGCAGTCTGAACAAAGAGGGATGCTGGTGGGTGGTTGCTGGCAGGGCACAAACTAAAGCCGGGCCTTGGGACTCCTCGTTAAACACACACACAACCACACCTACTGTGTGCAGGGCGGTGGCACATGCTGGGGGCGCAGGGAACTGAGACACAGCCTCTGTCCTCGGGAGCATGCAGGCTGGGTTGGGTGGGCATGAGCTCACTCATGGGCACCACACTGCCCTCCCTCTCGGGGAAGGGGGGACACTGGCACAGAGCAGGACAAGCTCCCCTGGCTCTGCCTGGCCACACTCACAGGCACAGGTGAAGCTGTCCCCTCCTTCTCTGTTTGCCAAGCTGCCCCCATCTTCTAGGGAAGGTTTAGGATGTTAAGGACAGCCCTTCTCTAATTCAGCATGGTGGACAGCAACCACTTAGAGTGAGTGGTTACTTAGCTCTAAGGCAGGATGTGAGGAGGTCAAAAACCAAGAACGGGCCCTTTGCTGCACAGGCCCAGAGCTGCTCCTCCCCACCCCCACCCCGGCACGAGACACCACTGCCTGGCCTTCCAGGCTCCTCGGTGAGGGCACTGCAGGGCCTGGCCACTCAGCCAGAAGCCCCAGGTACCACCTGGTCTCCGGCTGTCCTCAGCTTCCAGCCTGCCCCATCCATCCTCTGTGGTGTATCAGTTTCCCCCCTGCAAAGTGAGGGCACGGGGCTCCCAGAATGAGGCCTTCCTGCTCTGACATGCCAGGAAGGATCTAAACTTGTCACTCAGAAAGCTGTCCCAGACCTCAGATCTGCAGCGTGGCCACTGGCATGGCCCCTGGTCAGCACGCAGCCTCACTGCACAAATGAATGAAGGAGTCCCAAGGCAGACCTGGGAGCTTGGTGGGCACTGGGAGGGGCTGAGCTCACCCCCCTCCTGGGGAGACTCTCCACATCCCTGAAAAGGCCTCACAACTGAGGGTCCCTCTCAGCAGGAGGCAGGAGCAGGGGCACCTCATCCAGCCCCCTGCCCGATTTCCTGCCTCCTTGGATGTCTGGAGTCACCAGTCAGTAGCCTTGAACAAGTCCCTTAGCCATGTCATCCACAAAGTGAGGGTGAGGGTGAGCTCCCCAGTGCAGGAAGAAGAAAGTGAGTGTCTGTCCCCATTTAAGGGGAGAAAGCTGAGGCTTGGACAGGGGGTATGTGGGAGCTCTGTACTTCTGCTCAAGGCTTCCACAAGCCTAAAACTGCTCAGAAAAGTCTATTCATTGAGAACAAAACAGCACAAAAACCGCAGCTTGGAGAGCTGGAGTGCATGGGTTATTAAGACAGAGAACTGGAGTGGGAGCCTGCAGAACTGGGGACACGTAGCCCCTGGCCCAGAACAGGCTCCACGCCCCACTGCCTCGCCTGCAGACTCTGTCTCCAGGTCGGAGTCACCTGTCCTAACCTCGGTGGCAGCGGTGGGAGGGACTCAGGAGAGCCCGTAGCCAGCCTTCGGGGCACGCCTATGGGTGACGGATTCCCACATGCTCACATGCGCCCACATGGTGGAGCAGGGGGTCCCGGGCGCGAGGCTGAGGAGGATGGTCTGGGTCCCGTGGGCAAGAGGGAATCCCTGCAGACTGTTCTGGAAAGCCGAGGGCAACAAGACAGCACACGGCTGGTCTCCCCTTGGATGGCCAGGCGCCGGCTGTGCCTCAGCCCCACGGACTGAGCGGTCAGCAGAAGCACACTGGTGCCCAGACATGGTGACTGCCCCCTGATGCTGAGGGGGCAGACAACCCAACAGACGGCAAAGCCGTGTGATCTCCACAGGACGGCTTCCCCTCCGCTCGGGCGCGACAGACCACCGGACACCCCTTGCTGAGACTGGGAGGGGCCCCACCGCTGTGTCCTTGGAGGGCCCCGCTGTCGGAGAGAGCAACAAGGAAGACAGGCTCATCCTGGTGAGCTCTGGGGTGAACTGGCTCCCCGAGAGCCTCAGCCAAGACCTGGGGCTCAGGTGAGCAGGGAGGACCCCCACCCCTGGGAGCTCTTCCCGGCAGGGCCCCGGGGCCAGCCACCCTTCTTTGATGGCACTCGGAAGGTCGGCAGGTGGCCTGGCCGCCACAGCCCACATATCCCAGAGGGGCCTCGGGTCTGTCGGGAGCCATCGAGCTCCACGGCGGGCTGGAGGGTTGACTGCAGTGTCGCACACGCAGGAAGCAAGTGCTGGCGGGACCGTGTTCGCCGGCCGTACACCCAGCCCCATGGGCTTCTTCCTTCCTGCCCAGGAAATGATGCATCTGGCCTAGGAGGTCACAGCCAGGAAATAACTGAAATAAGTGCCCAGACGCTGAGGACTGTGGAGGTGTGGGGCGGGCGGCGGGGGGCGGGGGGGGGGTGCTGCCAGGCTGGGTGTGGCTCCACCACTCCAGAGGACCCCTCCGTGGCCCCCCACCAGCCAGGCCCTCTCTGGTCCATCCCTCCAGCCCCCATTCGGGGACTCCCTCCAGGGTTTTGTGGACACCTCACCAGCTCCAAGAGAGGCCCAGGCACCAGGCAGAAGCTGGCACAGAGAGGTGGCAGCCACGTCGCCCCCCCTCCAAGGAGACAGTCAGATCATGTAGGCCAAGTTGTGCTTCCAGTGGCGGGGGCGGCGGGACAGCGGTTATTTAGGGTGGGATCTCCCGATGCCGGAGGTGGACAGACACTGCCGGGTGGGGTGAAAGGCAGAGGGCAAGGCTGAGCGACCCTTTCACCAAGCTCCCCTGGGTGCCCAGCACCAGGCAGGGACTCCCAATGCACCGCCACACTCACACCTCTCAGCAACCCCAAAAAGTGCGAGGTGCGGCCCTCACGTCTGTGAACGCAGGCCAGCGCTCAGGCAGGACCCCAGTCTGGCTCTGGCTCTGTGTGGTGTGCGACTCCAGGCAAGGCGCTTCACTGCCACAGACCCCAATTTCCTTATTTGCCAGTGAGCCTAGGAGTAGCGTGCCCCTCTTCAGGTCATTGGACAGGAACAGGGGGGTGATGCTAAGTGCTGGACACAGTGTCTGGCACATAGTAAAACCCTGGTCAGTGGTATCTACCAGGATCACTATCATTTTTGTTCTGTCCCTCAGCTCAGAGAAGTCAAGCAAGCTGCTCCAAGTCGCACAGCCCCTAACAGGAGAGCAGGAATTGGCCCCGTGACCTGAAAGTCCACGCTGTCAACCACCGTGTTGCGAGAGGGCTGCCCGAGAGCGTGACAAGCCTGAAGGCTTCCAGGGATGGGGTTATAGTGACAGGACCACTCTGGGTGACTTCATGTTAGCAAGTCAGAGGTCAAGTTCAGAAAGGCAGAGATCAGGCCAGGTAAGAGGCCCTGCCTCCGGGCTGTGTGGTTTGGACTTGGTCCCAGAGGCAGCAGAGATGCCATTTACAACTGTGAGGGGCCTCAGCATGATGTCTTCAGAAATATCAATGCATTCCTGAAGCTAAGAACAGGGAACAAGAAGGTCTGCTTGATGGGCAGAAAAGAAGAAGAAAGTGTCCAGAAATAGGACCACGAAGAGACCACTGCCCTACTCCAAGCAGGGTGACAGGGGACAAGGCAATGGGGTGGAGAAGAGGGGCAGAGCCAGCCCATGGGACAGGAACCCGAGGTTTCTGTTGGTGCAGCTGGGAACCCAGGAGGCGTGCAGGCTGCCGGCAGGGGGGTGGTCAACACATTGTCAGCAAGCCCAGCTCCAAACGATTCCTTTCATATTAAAGCCACGTGGGGACAGAGGGCAGCAAAAGTCCGAGGGAATGAATGAGTCTCATTGCTGGCTGGCCAGAGGAGACAGCCAGAGGAGTGTCAGGGGAGGAGAGCCCCCTCTGCATCCCACACCCACGCTCTGACCCCCACCCCCGTCAGTTCAGGGCTGCAAGCTCCACACAGAATGTGACCAAGAGGATCTTTCCACTGGGCCCGGGCACAGCACGGGCAAAGAAGTGGCCTGTGTGACATTCATGCCCATCTGCCACCTTCCAAAAGGCCCTGCAGGGGGAGGAGGGAGAGAAAACAGACAGCAGGGGAGTGAGAAATCACCCCCACCAAAAGAGGAGGGGAGAGACAGGTGGGCAGCGGGAACAGCTGCTGGCTCAAAGACCTCACAGGTGATAGGAAAGGCACCCCACGACCCAGCGTCACAAAGAGAAGCCTGCTCCCAGCTTGACACTGCTGCAGGTGTGACAGTAGCTCCAGCCACTCTGCCCCCTGAGCCACGGTGTGTTGTCTTCGGAAGTGGGGACCATTTACAGCCCATTCCAGGTCCTGGGCTGGGCACTTGAGAAATGTGGTCTCATTTCTCCCTGGTCTCTGTAGGTCAAGAATGAGTATCTGAAGCAGTGAGAGAATCTCATACTGTCCTGGAAGCCCAGCCTGTCTGTCCCCAGCCTCTCGTTGCTCTCTGCGCTCACCCTGAGGATGGCTGCTGGGGCTATCAGATAGACGTGCACTGGCTCCCTACCACCTACAGGACAGACACTTAGCCTTTCAGCTGGAGGCGTGGGCGGTGTCTCTGGCCTGACCTGCTGCTCTTGGGCCTTCTCCCTCATGGCTTCCACCCAGCCCACGAAAGCAGTGTACACTTCACCTCCCGAACAGGTCCCATGTTGTCCCCCCTCCATGGAGAGAGCATGCCTGCACAGTAGAAATCCACGGCCAGCATGGCCTTGACTCAGACCCGGGCTTCTGCGTCTTCCAGAGTTTTGTAAGTGAGCAGTTTACTCATCTCTCTGAATCTCTGCATCTTCACCCATAAAACAGGGGTGGGGGAAATGCACCTGGCGCACAGGGTTTTGTAAGGATTTTCTGAGCTTGTCTAGAAAGCAAGTAGCCTGATGCCAGGCCACACTAAGCGCCTAGGAAGTGCCTGCTGGTTGGATGATGCGGATGATGCGGGACCCGTTGACCCCAAAGTCTCCCTGTCCTCCCACTAGTTGACTGGAGCCTTCCTGTCATGCACACACATCTTCACTTACTCCCCGGGACACTCCCATTCCCACCTTGCAGATATAGGGAGACTGAGGACTGGAGATGTTAGATGGCTTGTCCAGAGTCCTAGTCAGTCAGGAACAGAGCCTGGCTCACACCCAGATCCCCACCAACCTCCAGGCACTTGGTACTGAGGACAGACATTCAACAGCTGCCCCCACACACAGCTGTTTCCCAGCATCACCTGTGTGCTTTCTGCCCTGTCTCCCCGACGAGGGATAGGTCCGTAAGGGACAGAGCAGGCCCCACCTCTCCCCTTGGGATCCTCTGCAGGCCTTGCCCAGAGTGAAAACTGAACAGGGATCCGTGGATGAGACTGTCTATCACCCCATGTGTCTCAGAGGCCCCTCCCGCTGGAAGAGGAATGGATGGATGGCTGAGACGGCCTTTGAGGAAGGGGAGGGGTGGACCATCCAGACCCTCCACAGCCTGCTGAGAGTTAGTAAATAGTGATTTGAGGGACGCGAGTTATACTCAGGTTACATAAAGGCAGTAAATGTGCCCGGCCCACACGGCTGAGAGCCACTTGGGAGAGCAGCTCCGCACCACCTGGCACCTCCCCGGATCCCTGGCACAGAGTGAGGGCCTAACAGATGAATGAACGAATGAATGAACAGATAAACTTAGCACCAGCAGGACCTGGCAACCGCCGCTGTGGGGGAGCCAAGAAACAGCTCTGATCTAAACAGGAACGTGACGCCCGCGATGGCGAGGAGTGACGGTGCAGAGGAAGACAACGGTGCAGCAGCTGCTAACCACGAGCCCTTGCCACACGCCAGGCCCTGTGGGGAGCCCTCCACGCGCACGCCTTCATTTGCTGCCCGCCACGCTCCCATTCCCACCTTGCAGACAGGGAGACTGAGGATTAGAGACGTTAGACCGCTTGTCCAGAGTCCTAGTCAGTCAGGAGCAGAGCCTGGCTCACACCCAGGTCCCTCTGGCACCGGAGTTCACACTCTCCACTGTCCCCATCCCAAGGTGACTGAGCCGGGCTAGACCCTGGCTCGTTTGGTCTCAGTTGACTGGCCTGAGGCAGGGGCTCGGTGTCCACAGTGGCTGGCACTCCTGGGTTAGCGACACCTAAGCCTGATGACGGAGGAGGAATGTGGAGGAAGGGCTGAGTCAGGGGGAGGTAGAAGGGGTGGCAGGTAAGGCAGGCCCATGGGCTTTAGTAAGACCCCTGGCTCCGTCCTGACCACAACAGCAAGCTACCACAACAGGTAGCGGTGTGATCAGATGGCAACTTAAGAGAGGACCTCCAGCTTGACTGAAAAGGGGGAGCCTGGAGGGAGTCAGGAGCAACACAGGAGTTCAGGCAGGAGAGGAGGGTGGCCTGCACGAGGGGAACAGTGGGGCTGGGAAGAGGGGGGCCGACCTGAGAGATGCAGTGGAGGCAGAGCTGCCTGGACGGGGAGAGAGA
The DNA here is from genome assembly GCF_014824575.4 of Sturnira hondurensis. Taxonomy (NCBI): domain Eukaryota; kingdom Metazoa; phylum Chordata; class Mammalia; order Chiroptera; family Phyllostomidae; genus Sturnira; species Sturnira hondurensis. Next base: position 2,283,449 of record NW_028083884.1, read on the forward strand.
CTGGCCATGCACACTGGGCAGGAGCAGGGGCAGGGAGGCTCCAGGTCTCTGGGCAGCTGGAGGGAGGTGGTGATTTTCACTAAGATCAGACACAGGGCAGCTTCAGAAAAAAAGGGTCACAGTGCACCAGGCAGACAGGAAAATGACTTCAGCCATTTGCCTAACCCAAGGGTCCCATGACCGCATTGAAATGGGCACAACAGTTTGCAGAGCGTGTTACAAATCACTGTACCAGGAACTCCTTTGGCCGCTTGATCATCCGCTAAGGTGGTGATTACAGGGTCCCATTGTAAAAAGAACAAATCGAGGTTAAGTGACTTTCCCCAGGCCTCCGTCCCCCAGTCCAGAGGGAATTCCACCACCGCGTGTTTCAGTCTAAAGTGCCGTCTGACTTCCGGGCAGGGAAACAGATGATGGGTGCGACTCCCTCTCCACAAGCAGAACAAACCACCAAAGAGCCAGGAGCCAAAATGTCAACAGCAGTTACCTCGTTGGCAATTCTTCAGTTTCCTCTTTTTAGATTATATCTTAGAAATTTTACTGACGGATGTATATTATTTTTGTAAAGAGAAAAAGACCTAAAGATCATTTGAAAAGTAATTTTAAAAGATGATGCAAGGACAGCACACGTGTGAAGCGGGAAAAGCAAACCAGCAGAAAGCAACATTTGACGCCTTTCTTCGTTCTGCATTTCCCTTTCTCCAACTGGCTGGGAAGGGCCACGGCGAGGTGTCAACAGGAGCTTTGGAGGGGATATATTTCTGTTGTTCTTTGGTTGTTGTTGTTTTTTTTTAATTTGACAAGTTTACATTGGCCCTAAACCTCCTTCCACCCACATTTTTTCTTCTCACTCCATCTTGGGTGCTAGCTCCGGGCACTAGGAACAAAGAGTATTTAACATGCTGAGACAGACACGGGGTGGGGGGGATGCCGCCAAGGTGTGGTTGGACAGACGGAGCCTGGGAACTGAACTCCGTAAATAGAGTCTGGGCAGAGGCCGCTAAAAGTGTTGTCCCAGCGTCTCTTTATGGGGCAGAGTGCTGTCACACTCTCAGCAGAGTGTCGGCTGGCCTCTTGTGCTGGGGCCTGGTTTGAGGTCCCCGTTGCTGCACAAACCAGCCTGTTTTTCCCCTTTCGTCAGCAATAGGCTTTAAACCGGACAGAAAGCCCTTCTCATGCCTGCGACTGCAGTGGATTGGGGCTGGCAGGGTCTCACCAAACCTCACCTGCTCTGTCCATCAGCAGCACAGTTCAGGTTAATGGTGTCCGCAGACGCAGAGCTGGAGATGGAACATTGCAGAGGAAGCGAAGGAGGCAGAGGTCGCTGTGCACGCTGCTTGGGTTTAGCTAAGTGCGTCTGGCCTTCACGAGGACCGTGTGGGCTTTCTTACCCTCAGAGCCAGACCTGGAAATGTCACAGTGAAGTACAAGGATGTTCATCTGAATGGTAACTGTAATGACAAACGCTGGCGGGGGAAACACACCAACTAGAACAGGACAGATACGAAGCCTTTAAAAATCAGGCTTATTTACACTGGGCTCTTGGGCTTATATTCAAGACTGCTCCAAGGAAGAAGCACCCACAGAAAATAAATAAGTCATAGAGGGGAGTAAATTGGGGCCTGGTCTGATGCAGGGTGGAGGGCAACCAGCTCGTTCCCCCCGCCCGCGGGTGTAACCATGTACCCGGAGGACAGCAGCGTTCGAGAAGCGGGATTCCATATTTTAGTCACAGATGCAGCCTCAGTGTCTGACACTCCATAATTACGTGTCAAGCAGAAACCCATTAATCACTTTCATAGAGAATTTTAATGACAAGGGAAAATGGTTTTGAACCTTTATTGATTAAAAAAAGTAAGAAACAAAACTGTAGGTATAGGCACAGGGGAAAGCTAGAAGGGATAAGGTGTTATAGGTGGCCTTTCCTTAAAATTTTCTATCTGTAGCAAAGTAGCTTACCAATTACTGTGGCTTGAGCAACGACAAGACGATGATGATGACGACGACGAGGGGGAATGAAAAGCACCAGGCCACAGGGTTCGGAAAGCAGCTCCCCTCCCCACAGCCGTTCTTGCGGCCTGTGGGGAAGCAGTCAGCCTGGGCTGCAGCAGGAGACCCTGGTCTAGGGGCAGGAGGGAGGGAAGGGTCTTCCCTTATTGCTGGTGGGGACCAGGATCCCCTGGCTCCTGGAACCCAACCCCCACAGACCATGGGAGAAGGTGGGTATCAGGAGGTTGACCTGTGTCCCCCCAATAAGACACCCTGGAGTCCTAACCCCTAGCACTCCAGAATGTGACCTTATTTGGAAATTGGGTCTTTACAGAGGTCATCAAGTTAACATGAGGTCATTAGGGTGGGCTGTAACTGAAAATGACCGTGTCCTCGTAACAGGGGATAAGTTGGACAAAGACCCGCACACCCAGACACGAGGGAGACCGCCCCAGGAAAACGAAGGCGGGGCTCAGGAGGTGCTTCCACAAGCGCAGGAACCCCAAGACCCCAGCGAGCCTCCAGAACAAAGCTGGGAGACAGGCTTGGGGCGGATTGCTTCTCCTGGTCCTCAAAAGGAACCTGTCCTTCCAACATCTTTATATTACATTTCCAGCCTCCTGAGTATGAGACGGTAAATTTCTGACATTTGAGCCCCCAGATTGTGGCACTTTGTTGTGACAAATGGAGACAGTGGGGGGAAGCCTGTCTGGAGTCAGGTCATGGGGAGACCTCAGCGAGTCACTGGTCTCTCTGGGACTCAGTTTACTTTATCTGGAAAATGGGAGACCTGGCCTAGAGCAGTGGGTTTCGAACTTGGTTCTAACCCTAGAATAAAATCTTACACAGAGGCCCAAACATGAAAGGCAGAAAGCGACCCTAATGAGGTAGAAGCTTTCTCCGATCATGCCCCCACTCCCTCCCCATAGCACAGCCTTTGAAAATCACAATTCCGGGTCATCCGTAAAATCCCTGCCGGTGTGCCATTCTGTGCATCTTCAAAAGTGGGACCCACTGACTAGGATCGCTGAGCAATTCCTGGGCACCCAAGCTTGTGCCAGGCGCTGAGGCCCTGGCCCCTTGACCTCAGGTGGCTGCCGATCTTGGTGCAGTGGGGAGACCAAGCCCCCAAAAACCTCAGGCAGACAAGCCTGGCTGCCCTCTCCCTCCTGAGAGCTGCAGCTACAAACAGGTCACCTGATGGTCTAAATCTGCCACGTCTAAATTTATCTTGCCCTTCAAGGGCGAGCAGATGCTGTGCCTTATCAGGGCACGGCAAGTGGCAGAACGACAGACGTGGACGCCCTTATCACCCCAAGGACAAGAATGACGTTTCCCTGACGATGAAATCCAGAGCTCCCGCGCCAGCAGGGTAGACCTGAAGAGGCCGGGGTCATTCCGGCCCCCGGGTGGGGCAGGTCCTGTCCCAAGAGCCCGGAATCCCTTCCAGACCCCGACGTGTGCCCAGCACAGTGGCCAGCGAACAGGAGTGAGCAGCAAGGGAAGGTGTCTGAGGCACAGACTAGCCCCTGCTGCATCTCCAGGGGGAACCCAAGCTGCCCATTCCACTCGGTGACACCGACGCTGTGGCGGCAGAGACCACCGTGGGCTGAATAAACAGGCCACTGCTGATCAGACAGCAGAGTGAAGCAACCCCGAGAGAGGCTGCGGACCCCAGGGATGGGGTCCAGGGCCACACTGAGCTGACCCAGGCCTGAGCTTCCCTCCAAACCCTTGAGGGACAGAGGCCCTGGGATCCCAGCCGCTGGAGGCTATGCGGTGATTCCTACCAGCCAGCGTCCCAGAGGAAACAAGCAGGGTCCCCTCAGCCTAAGACCCGTGGAGGCTGCAGAGATGGTGAGTCTCTGACCATCCTCTCAGAGTCCGCAGACTCATCAGGGGACAGAAAGTCAGCAAGAAAAGGAGGAAATAAGGTCACTGTCCCCACTGCCCTGCGGAGTCAGACAGCAGACCGAGTCACTAGTCGTTCGACTTTCAATTGCACAAGGAACACGCCAAGTCACTCCCTTTTAAAAAACCACCTTACAGATAAAGTATACCTCCATGCTTTCCCCATTAGGACACTGGGCGCAACTTTCCAAAACGACCACGTGTCCTCACGAAGAAGCCCGCCACGCCAGGGGTCTGGACAGAGCACGGCACTATCAGCTTCCCCAGGCTGTGGGACCAAGGGGAGGGCTACGGGGATCAAGCTGAGTGGGCCTCCAGGAAGAGGAGGTGGGAGGCAGGGGCTGAAGGGGTAGGACCCAGAAGGCCCTAAGGCAATGACCCTGGGGCACTGGGCCCACATGACGTCAGCAGAGAAACAACTAGAAGTTCCAGTCGTCACTTGTAGCCAATCCGGCTGCTTCAGGACCCTCCAAAGCTCTCCCAAAGGGTCTTCAACCTCTGCCCTCAAGCCACCAGAACCACTATGGTGATGACAATGACCGTGAAGACAATGACGACGATGGAGATGGCATATGCTAGGTACTCTGCCGGCCCTCCCACCGGCTCTGCCAGCTTCGTACTAGTGTCTCCATTCCACAGACAGAGAAACTGCCACCCAGAGAAATTAAACACCTTGCTCAACGTCACTCAGAGCCACCATCTGACCTTCATGCCAATGACCGAGGTCCTTCCTCGAGACTGCGCTTAGCCACATTAGCTTCTGTGGCTAATGGTACAGCTCTTGTGCCTGCAACAATGCTGAGCACATAGTAGGAGCTTCACAAATATCTGTGGGCTGATTTCTCATTTAATGAATGCTCGCAAAGCTGAGGGAATGAACAGTCAGGTCCTAGGCTGGCTCGAGGCAGTCTCCACGTTACCCCGGTGTTTTTCTTTAATGCTGAGGTTCTACGCTTTCTTCTAGGAAGCCCCCACCGCTCAGAGCTGCCGCTCCTGGAAAGAGTTAAGGCTTTGGTAAGAGGCACCGCCACCAGGCGAGGGAAGTCTCCCCGGTCCCTGTCGGCCCACGAGGCCACAGGGCACCACAGCAGCTAGTTCCAGTGAGCAGCCTCCTCGTAAATGTCAGTCTCGCCAGGGGGTCTGGAGGGGGCCTTGATTTATTATATAGCTTTTGGACAGTTCCTACAGAAACATTGCCAGACAGTGGAATAATCAACTCTTTCACTCGAGTCCCCTCCCACTTTTTTTTTTAAATGAAAGAATAAAGTACGCAACGAGACTGAGCTAAGTAAATAAAAAGGCCACACTTTTCCCCGACAGAACTTTCTGCGTCACTGAGGAATATTTGCAGACCTCAACAATCTTCTATCTTCACAATGACGTTCTGGCCTGCGGAGTTTTGGCTGTTCTAAGAACTCCTTTGATTGGAGTCCCCTAATTAAATTTCTTATGTGAACAATTAGCTTATTAACTAATAATGTCCTTATTTGATGTTCCATCCAGCAAACATTAGAGAACCCCTTCCACCCCGTGTGGTCTGCTCCCCAGTTCCTGGAGCCGAGGGCTCTGTGGAAACCCAACATCACTGTGGGGATCAGACCAACGCAGCCCTGGGGGAAACGGGCCTGGGCCAGGAGCTGCGGGCGCCTTCCCCACTTGGTGGAGGAGGGACTGCGGCCCCAGCCTCGTGAGTGTGCCGGGTGTCCTTATCTATCTAGTAAAGGTCGGGGGGAGGGGGGTTCAAGTGGATGCTCTCTAAGGTGCCTTCTAGGTCTGAACTTTTGTGACTTTGGGTTTAAACCCCTGGCTGAGATTAAATTTGGGCACGGCAAGCGCCTGTCACAGATTATTTTTTTAAAGAGCCCCAATTTCCAGCACTTCACCTCATTCATTCCTTTATTCACCCGATACTTAATGGGCTCCTCTCATGTGCCAGGCACTGGTCCAGTGGTCAACCAGACAAGACAACAGCCACTACTGTCAGGGGACATCCAGTCCAGTGGGGGAGACAGGAAATGTGCACGTCCACCACTAGACACAAGGTGACTTCAAGGTGAGTTACGGGCAGAGAACATCAATAAGCAGCACCACGTGGGAGAGAGCAGTGAGAGGGAGAGGACGGCTCCTCCGAGAGGCTGGCTGGGAAGGCCTCTCCGTGGAGGTGCTACCTGAGCTGGGACCTGAAGGCCCCTGCAGAACTGGTGGGGAGAGTACCCTGGGCGGCAGGAACAGCAGTTGCAAAGGCTCCGGGCTGCAGACGAGCTTGGGTGTTCAAAAAACAAAAAGGCAACCAGGGTAGTTGGTGGCTGGGGAGGAGGGAGTGACCCAAGACACACGTGACAGCCAAGGAAGGAAGGGCATCAGGGGGGTCCTGGACCTGGGTGGAGAAAAATGTCATCTTTCTGTCCACCAACCTCTACCTGAGAACGAGCGCCCTCCGCAGTCACCAATGCCAATGACCCTCAGTGATGTGAGCAGCACCAGGGACTCGCCATCGCCAGAGACACAGGCCCACTCACATCGCCGTGGGCACAGACACCTGGAAATACCCCACTCACCACAAGTCCAAAATTGCAGCAGCAATTTGACCAGCTGCTGACCTTATCACTGAAAATGGGAACAAAACGCACGTATACTTCAATGCCATGCATCTAAAAAGTATCTAATAACTGTACCTAGTAACCCCATGTACTTCATTTTATACACGTAGCATTCTTCTGTGAAGGGATCTCGAGGCTTCACCCAATGGCCAAGGTGCCTGGGAGCCAAGGAAAGGGCTTTGGGCTCTGTCCCAGGTGGGACGGAGAGCTGGGGCAGCAGTCTCAGCAGGAAGGAGACTTGGCTATCATTTTTCAGAGTTACCCTGGCTGCTGGGAGGGGCTGTCCCGTGGCTGCTCAGGCCGTACTGAGGGCCAGAGAGGGCGTGGCTTCAGCAGACCCTGGTTCTGAGCAATCCAGAGTGGGCAGTGTCCCTGGGTCCTCGTGGGCTCCGCCCTTCCCTCGGATCAAGAGCCTTCCCACCACATCACCCCATGCTGTTGTCTGGGCCCAAGGGGCCCCATCACCCTGGCTGTTGGCCCATCCCAGGGCACCCTCCCAAAGAGCTTCAGAAAGTGAGCTCATGAGTCCACAAGAAAAATAAATGCGGCATCTGCCACTGTTTGGTTTGTGTCCTGGTCTAGAGAGGCAGCGAGATTTTTTTATGTAAGAAAGCCTTCCAGCGGGACCCCCGCGGAGGCTGGGCAAACACCGGGGCGACGGACAGTAAACAGGCACAGGCAGGAAGGCCTGAGTGCTGGGGCCCACGGCCAGGGCTCGGCCCCAGGTTTATGGCGGCCTTCCCGTCTCCCCAGCCTCTCCTCCTGCCTCACTCACACACAGCCTCTGCAGTGTCCCCCAGAACAGAAGAATCCATGTTCCCACGCCAGCACACACGTGTTTCTCACCCTCCCGGGGGAGTGGGCCCTGCCCCGAGGCCCATCTCTGGACCTAGAAGGACCCACAGGTTGGGGCCCATGGGGTGGAGTCCGTGGACAGAGAAAGGCTGAGGTGAGTCCCATGCTCCCGAGTCCCCCAAACCGGCAGTGAGGAAGGCAGGGCCAGTCTGACTGGCAGGTGAGGGACATTTGTGGTGCTTCTGGGGCAATGTCCAGAGCCCCATGGGGAGCAGAGCTAGAGGAAAGGGTGCTGGCACTTGGGGGCAGGGGCCCCGGGCCTTGACAAGGCTCAGGAACCTCTAGGTACCAGAATCTATATGTCAGGGTGGAAAGAGGTGAAAGGAAGTAGGGCTTGGTCTTTGAATCTGGAAGTGCAGAACAGGAGGCCTCCATGTTGTCACGGAAGTGGACTCCTGGGGGGGGCCGACTGTGCCTCTCAGTGCACCTCCCCCATTTGCAGGGTCCTCTCCTCCCATTGCAAGCCCTCTCTCCAGACAGCTACCTCGTAGCAGGCCTCTGGCTCTGCGGGCGAGCAGGAGCCACACCCTGGGGCCTGTGGAGGAAAGGCTGGGCTCAGCATCCAGGAAATGCACTCTGATAGCTGGTGGATCTGTGGTCCCGGACAGAGAGGTTGAGAAGAGAGCTTGGTGCCCCAGGAGTGTGTGGTGACCATGGCAACTGAGGTCTATTCCCCACCCCTATGCTCTCTCTAGGCCTAAATTAGCATGAAGAACAAAATGCCCCTGGGAGGTCATGGCCAGACTCCAGGGGGCCCTCCCCAACGCTCCTCTCTGAAGGCCACTCACAGTTGAAACAGCAAGACCCTCCCCTCCTCTCCAGCCCCAGGACACGCCCCGCCTTCCCTCCCACCTGCCCTTGTGCCTCCAGCATCAGAGTGAACACAGGCGCCCACGCCCCAGCAGAGGAGTGGGGTGGGGGGTGGCCATGAGTCCCAGGAAAAGCCGGGTCCCTCAGGCCCTTTTCACACATGTCTGGTTTGACTGCACCTGGGGTCCTGTGTTCAGCTGAGGAAACTGAGGCTCAGCAAGACTGTTGTTTGCAAGGCGAATCGCAAAAAGGCTGGCGTTTGAATCCAAGTGCCTGGACCCAGAGACTCTGACCCCTTGGCCAGCCCCACTCGAAGCCCTGAGAACGCCACAGGGATTCCGACCTGAGTGTTTAGGGCTGGAGGTGGGTCCTGAGGACATTCCCCACCTTTAGCACCTGAGCTTCGCCACCTGCTCACCTCTGCCTTTGTGGGCGGCAGGTGGTGGCTTTTCATTTCATGAACACCAATTAAGCAAGCTCCTCCTCCATAGTGGCACATGGGACGCACAGAGGAAACACTTGTCACCTGCTGTCACAGTGCCACTGAAGAATTTGGATGGTGGGCCCTGGGGCCAGAAGAGAGTGGGCCTGGGATGCCAGGCAGGTCCCACCTGGCCTGGGAAACTACTGGGGGCCAGGCCACAGGGAGAAGCCATTCATCAGTGGAACAGCTAACTGGCCGTGAGCAGCCTCGAATTCCCGGGCAGTCAGGGGAGCTCACCCAAAGCCTCGGGCAGAAGTCCCAGGAGCAGCTGGGCCTGCAGAGCTCGGTAACTCGGGCCGTCCCTTAGCCAACAGTCCTTCAAGTAGCAGGGTAGGGTGGTGCCCCAGGGCACACAAGGGAGGAGGGCCAGCGCCCCCACCAGCACGGAGGAGCCTGGCCCCACCCACCCCTCGGGAGTCCTCGCCAGTCACTCAGCCTCCTCACCACACGCGTGCCCCACTGGGATGGACCTCATTAGGTGTGTTTGGCTCTGCCAACCCCAGGGCAGACAAGCCCCCTCTGCTGCAGGAGGCGCTTGGCCACCTGGGTGCTGGATCAAGAGGACTGGGCTGTGCCACTGCGCAGGGCGGCCCCTCAATGAGCACGGACACCCCCACAATAAAAAGGGGGGCCCAGATGCTCACCCCGCCCTTGGTCCCAAAGCCTGGGCTGCTTCCCCAGGGCAGGACCTGTGGGCCCCAAAGGAAAGGTGCAAAGCTATGAGTGGGGGCCCAGGGCTGGGCCTGGCCCCCTCGGCCACCCTCCTGAAAGCTGTGTGACTTTGGGCCAGTTACAGAACCCCTCTGTACCTCGGTTTCCCCATCTGAAAGGTGGAGTAAAATAACAGTACCTGCCTCAAAGGGTAACAGAGATCATTCGACTCAGTACACACCAAACAGTAAGTGTTCATCACACCATTCCATCTATCAGCAAGGATGTCAGCCTGGAGCCCCACCTGGAGCCCTGGTGCTCATCAGTTTGCATGTGACTCATGGTTCAGAGTTAACCGGCTCCTTGCCCCTTCCAGGCCCTCCCAAGCTCCCTGGAGGCACGGTGCTCACCTAGGGTCCTCCGGAGGTCTTCACACTGGCTGATGTGAGGGAACTTCAGGATTTCCTTCCACTTCTTGCTTTTCCCTTTGCGTTTTCCTCCGCCTCCTGCAGAGATGGGGGAAGACGTCAGGAGATGTTGTCCTGTCCCAGTAAGCCTGTCCCCCAGCACCCCAACTGGGAGACAGCTGCAGGGAGAGGGTGGCACGGGGGGAGAAAGAAGCAAGTGGCCTAAGCCTCACAACTCAGCACAGGCAGAGCCAAGACCCCAGCCTGAGTGGAATCCAGACCCCCTTGCGGGTACACCGGAAGCGAGTGGGATCCTCGGGGATGGAAGAGAAAGAGGACCTGGAACGGGATCTCTCTCAAACTCTGAGAAAAGACACACCCAGACCTGGGACTGCAGATTCGCTCTGTCTGACCCACAGGTAGGTTGTTCGTCTGCCTGTCTAACAAACCAACAGTAAGATCTAAACATCGGGAGATTTCGCACACAAATCCGTTTTCGACCTCACTCCCATACCCAGCAGCCCACATGGCAAGATTCGGCTGCAGGCAGGCGGCTGACCCTGCGGACAGGCCACATGGCCTCCGTTAGGGGGCCTGCCTGGCTTCCTGAGGAGCAGGGGTCAGGTTGCATCCCCCCACGTCCCCCCAGAAGGCCGCACAGCCATCTCAGCCACTCACGGCTGCGAGGCCTCAAAGGGCCATTGGAATCATCTCACCTGTGTCCCCTTCCACTCCCCCAATCCCACACTCGTTGCTCCAGACCTGGCTGGGATGAAGCACCTTTTGTGTGAGTGGTAAAATGCACACAACTTAAAACTGACCCATAACCATTCTCAGGGAAACGGAACTCTGTACCCATCAGGCAACTCCGCGTTCCTTCCACCCCCGGCCCCTGGCGACCACCCTTCTCCTTCCTGCCTCCATGGATTTGCGTGCTCTCTCAGTGCCACACAGACGTAAAAATCATACAAAGTGTGTCCTTCTGTTACTGCCCCAAGTCCTCCAGATTCCTCTCTGTCGTAAGCATGTGTCAGATTTCACTCTGTTTCTAAAACGGAGCAATCAACGCTCAGCTGCGTGTAGAGACCACATTGTGTTTATCCATTCATCCGCTGATGGACACTTGGTTGCTTCCACCTTTCGGCTTTTGGGAATAGTGTTGCTATGGACACAAGCCCTGCTCTTGGTTCTTTGGGATGTGTCCTGCGAGAGGGATTGCTGGTGTGGGGCGGTGGGGAGAAACTCTCCTCTACCTGTCGAGGTTGGTGCATTCTTCTTTAATCCTAGTAATTACATCTACGCAAGACAGATTAACAAAATAACCAAGTTTAATTAAACATGCACACATGGGAACCCCACATACATGGGAGGTTCAGAGGCAAAGAGGTCAAATGGGGTGTTATACAGCCTCCCGAGCTACGGGTGAGGCTCAGCCCGTGGGGCGGCAGAGGGGAGGAAGCCCGCGGCAGGATGGCAAGGAGGGCAGGTGCACAGTAATGACAAGTTTGCCCCATCAATAGGGCATGAAAAGTTATTTCTGGTAATAACTCTTATTATGGGCAGAGACCCTCATCTAAATTCTTTAAAAGAAAGGTAGACGTTTCTTGTGAGCCCATTCTCGACTGACTTTAGCTCCTAATAATCACATACCACAGAGGCATATGTTGGGGTGACTCACTCTGAACCCTGACACTGGATCATAAGGTCATTCTATATTTACCTTTTTGAGGAACCAACGATGTGCTCTCAACAACAGTCTCCCAGGTTACACCCCACTGAGCTGCACCCTGACTCTGTGGTCTTCGAACCCCAGAATGCGACATCGTACCAGGCTCCCTGGGCAACTCTCGGGAAGCCAGTCTACAGAAACCAGGAGTCTGGTTCTCCAGGCACACGTGTGCACATTTTTTTATGAATTAACCTACCCATTGACTTATGAAAATTAACACAGATACATTCATTCATCCAGCCAATACGTGTTGGGCATCTATTAAACGCTGAGCACCACGCAGGTGCTGGGGATGTAGGGATGGCAAGACGGATGGGGTGGCACCCACTTGGGACTCCCCTCTCGGGCCACCCGACCTAACAGGAACAACAGGCAAGAAAGGCTGATTTCGGTGGTTCTCAACCACTCCCAGAGGGTGTGCCCCTAAAAGGCCATAGGGGCCCAGAATGGCCCCCAGTTCCTCTACAAGCCCTGAGGAAGAAACCCAGCTTCCCTGTAACTGGGACAGGCTGGGGCAAGGCTCATCTTAATAACACACAAAACCTGCCTCGGGGAGGTCACCGCTTCCAGACAAATATTTGGCTCTTAAGTATGCTGGTGGGTTAGTAAATGGCACATTTCATGACTGAGGTGTCGATGTTTATTATTTCAGTTGGACTAGATTGTTTCTCTGCATCCCGAGGTGGCCAGGCCCACCATGTGTCTGCAGACATTCCCTTCCCATCCTGGGGCCCTAGCTGCCCTGTGGCCCCAGCTGCCCCAGGCCTACCTCCCGACTCGGGAGGGCTGTCAGGCCTCCAGAGGGCTACAGCCATGACCTCCCAGTCACTCAGGGCACATCCAGGCCCCAGCAGTTCCCAGGCCTGCCCATCATCCACAGGCCAGCCCATTCTCCTCGGCCACGCTGGAAGCTCTTGACCCTCATCATCTCCCCAGGCTTCATTCCCCTCCCGGTAGTTGCTCTCAGGGCCTTTGCACTTGCCAGTCCCTCCAACAGGAACTTGGCAGAGGGCCTCCCCAAGCTCGCACGTTCAGACCGACGGCCCTGGATGGAGCCAGGCGTAACCAGAGGCAGCACAGATGAGACCCCAGAAACAGCCACCCTCCCTTCCAAAACAGCTGAGGGTGCGGCCTCAGTTAAAGGCACAGGGACACAGGGTGGGCGCAGCACAGACTACAGCGGCCCCAGGATTCCAAGGAGGGCCACCTTCTGTCATCTCACAGAATGGTCTGTGGGTTGCCAGGGGCCAGGAGGCGTGGAAAGGTCAGCCTTATGCTAACCTGAGGGAGCAACTTTGTTAGAAATCAAATGATGTTGCTAGGTGGGTCTTCAGAACACAAATGCGTGGAAAGGTAGGGGGAGCCACGAAGCTGCTCTCAGCACATTGTGTTGGAGGCCTGGGCGCCACTCAAGTCCCCTAGTGACCGTATGTACGTGGGAAGGATCGCTCTGTGCTCCCAGCCTTGAGATGCCGATGACTCACCTGCTCTCCGCGGTCAGATGCAAGGCAGCATAGTGTCACAATTCTGCCTGTGACGTCTGTGCAGCTACAGAATCTGTTCAATCCCTTTCTGCCCAGGTGAGCTTTCAAGACTCAGTTTCGACAGCGCTGCCAGCCGGGTTGGTTTTCCAGAAAATAACACCGTGGGGAGGCCGTGGGTGTTCTCAGAGGCCGCAGGCACAGCGGCGGAGGCCGGTTTTCCTGATGAGGGAGGGTCCCCCTGTGTGTCTGCTGCCTCCATCCCTGCGCCCCCCACCACTGATACTTCTGTCACAGCCCCCCTGGGCCCTGCCACCTTTCCCACCACAAGAGTGGCACCCCCAGCAGAAGCTGATGAGGGAGGTATGAGGCACGTCACTGGTTCAAAGTCTCTTTTCATTCAGCCTCAAACAAGGCAAGATCCCAAGTATGGGGCCGGATCGGGGGCTGCGTCACTGAATGAGTCAAGCCTTTTCAGAAGGGACATGACTCCAGCCAAGTATACTTGAGGTGACCTCAGCCTGCAGGATACGTTGCCCAACCCAATGCACTTGGCAACCACTGGGAAAGGGAGACAGGCCACTTGGGGAGCAGGAGAAAGCACCACCCCGTGCCCTCAGTTTTCTCATCGGGGATCCAGGCAGGCTGTGCCAGGGCAGGGCAACAAAACCTTTTTTCAAAAGAATTTTCCTTGGAGACCCTGGCAGGTAAAATAGACAATAAGAGAGCCGACTGGCGGAGTGGGAGACAGGGGTAGGGTGGGGTGGAGTTCGTAGACACAGGGCCAGGGTCCTCATCCTGTTTTTGTGGGTCTCACTTTGTGGAAATCCCTACCACTTGCAGGTTCTCTGCCTCTGGACACCCCCCTCTGGGAAGTTTCCTGGAGGCCCCCCTGAATCAAGGTGACTCCTCCTCAGCTGTCCCCCACCCCTATTCCTGGTTCCTCAGTTACTGCACTGTCCCAAAGGGCTCGAGGCGAGAGGTCGGGATCTGGCGGCACTGGGTGGAGAGACACCCCCACAGCTACCCAATGATTGAATGTTTAGAGAAAACGGAACATGAGGGGCCGCCAAAGGCTCCTGGGGCCCAGATCTCCTGAGATGGAGGCCATGCCATTGATGCTGGGTGGCCCAAGCCCACGATTGCTTGGGGCAGGAGGCGTCAGGTAGCCCTGGTGTCTGAGTGTGTCCAGCCCATTCCTGGCTGGGCACAGGGTCGCAGGGGTGGGCAGAAGAGGGAAGTGGACAGGTCTGGGGAGCACAGAGCCCCTTCTTAACCCCGAAGTGCTTTCCATGGCCTGACAGCACCACTAAGTTGGCCACAGGGTGGGCACTGGCCCTTCTGACCACTTCAGAGACCTAGGGATGGGCCCAGAACTCTGGGTTAAGCCCAGGCCCCGCCAGAAGGCCGATGACCTGGTGCTGGCACGGCCAGGCCAGGGAGCAGCCTGTGTCGTCTCAGTGAGTCACGGGGGAAGGGGAGCAGGGGGAGGCCTAGGCCTTTCTAGGGCCTGCTAACTGGCCTGGGAGCTGAACTCAGCTGCTAGTCAGGGGCTTCTGTTGTTCCAGGGGATCCCACCATGATGGGGGTCAAAAGCCACGGGGGGCACATGGAAACAGGCATTAACACACCCCAGGTCTTGAGGCCAGCTCCACCCTGGGGACCAGACGTGGGGAGGCAAAGATTCACAGTTACCCTGACCCCAGAACATTTCATAGTGTTGTAGCTGTCAGCTTCAAGAACCTGAAACCCCCAGAACGTTCTTCAAAGGAAGTGCAGTGCTGAAGTGGTTGAAGCGTGGGAGGTGGCACGGGGCGCGTGGAGCCTGTGGCCTGTGGGAAGGTCCCAGCACCTCCGGGCCCCACCTCAGGGCCACACCACAGTCGGATTTCCAGAGCAGAAAAACCTCAGCCACACCAGAAGGATCCCACACCTCAATTAGGGAAACCCAAACCAACACCAGGCCTGGTGGTTAGTCGCCATGGGGATGGGAAGACACAGCCCCTCCCCAACACATGGAGCCTGAGAGAGAGTGGGCCTCTGATGTGGCTTGGGGGGGGTGCGGGGGGAGGCTGGGGGACAGTCCTTCCCAGGAAACCCTTGCTGCCAAGGGCAGCAGTAAGACTGAGCCACCTCGACCGGAGGCTGCCGCCCTTGAGTGACAGCTTCAGTTTACCAGGGTTCTAATGTCCATGGGCTGGAGGCCTCTGCACCGCAATGCAAGTGGGTGTCACTGCACTTATCCGAGCCCTGCCACTCACCAGTTGTGTGGTCCTGCTTAATCACACAGTGGTTTGTCCTGCGAAGATGCTGCTACCCAATCGCATTGCTGTGTTAAAAGTCAGAGCCAAGTGTGCAAGTGCCTAGCATAGAGTAGAAGGCTCACAAAATGTAGCCATTATCACCACCACCCCCACTTACCACCATCCTTGATACTACGGCCACTATTACTATCATCACCGTCACCGGCGTCATTGTCACCATGCATCACAACCCCCACCACTATCATCAACACTATCACCATCAACATCGCCATCTCCACCACCACCACCATCATCATTGTCAACATCCCCATCATCAGCACCAATACGACCACTGCCATCACCGCCACCATCACCACCACGCCTACCATAAAAATCACCACCCCCACCCCCATCACCACCACTGGCATCGCAACTTTGTAGATGAGAGAACTGGGGACACAGAGCTGGTAAGGGACAGACAGCAGGTCCCAAGCCCAGTTTTTCCCAGGAAGTGGGAGTCCAGCGCTACTCTCCCAAATGTGCCCACGCACGCAAACACACACGCATACGCATTATGTCCCCATCAGCATGATGTCGGCATCTGTCCCACCGTGCACCAGAGCGGACCACAGGGCTGTCATGCCAGAGGCTTCGTGATTTGTGCCCTGTCACAGCTCTGACCTCACCTGCTACCCCTCCTTCCTTCGCTCCCCCACCACAGCCTCCACTAAGCACTCTCCTCCCATGTCCCCCAAACACCCTGGTCACCTTCCTCCCTGAGGACCTTTGCTCCAGCTCGGGAGTTGGCAACCTTTTCTGTGAAGGGCCAGACGAAGTCCCTGGGTCACAGACAATATGTAAAACGAAGGTGGCTCTATTCAAATAAAACTTTATCACAACACAGGCAGCAGGTTGTTGGTCCCAGGACTTCCCCGCGGGGGTCACAGCTTGCCTGAGTTTATCTGTTCTCACTGCCTGGAACCCTCTACTTTCTCATTGGGAGAACACCCCCTCAGGGCTGACACCATCAGGTTTTACCACTGTCTCTAGGAAGTGACCCTGACCAGCCTTTTTAGTTTAGTAAGTCATTTGTTGAAGTAAAATTCATAGAACACAAAATCAACTGCTTTAAGGTGAACAATTCCGTGGCACTTAGCACATTCCCAACGTGCTACCACCACCTCTGCCTAGTTCTGAACATTTCTGTCCCTCCAAAGTCACACCTGCTGACCACAGTTCTTCACGCTGCAATAGGCATCCGCCCGCTGCCCCGCCTCTCTGACCCTCTGCCTTTCTTCCACTTTCATGTCTAACTTCGGTTGCACCTATCACCTCGTCACATTCTAGGAGGTCTGTGGATGCTGTCTGTCACTCACTGCCTGCCCCTCCCCCTCCAATCAGAGGGCAGGCTCCCCCAGGGCAGGACTTTCTGTTTTTCCTTCCCTGCAGTCTCCCAAGGACCCAGAACAGCACTTGGCTCATAGCGGATGCTCAATACAGGGTTGATAAATAGATGGATAAGTGGATGGAGAGGAAGGACCAGAGGGGAAAGGTGGTTTCCAAAGACAATTTAAAGCGAAAACACCCACATCACACCCCATAGTCTTTTCCGGGCCTCTGCGTTCCTTTGTGAAAATGGGAACAGAGCCGCCTTCCCGGAGCAGCACGCCACCTCCCCAGCACTTCCCCTCGGATGTCTCCACCTCCCTGTGGCGGTCATCCGGACCGGGCACCAAGGGCCCCTTCTCCTAGGGCAGTGTGGAAAGAGCTCTCATCAGGGAGGTGGGCAGGGTTGGGCTGATGACTCCTGTCCACGAGCTGAGTGGCCACCAGCCACCTCCCCAGCCTCTCTGAGCCATAACAACCTAGCTTTGTAATTAAGGTCAGACATAGAGGGCACCTGAGTCCTAGCGCTGTGCCAGGCGCTGGGCAGGAACTACGCTAACACGCCTGTAAGCCCTCTCACCCCCAGCCTGGCTCCCCAGCCTCCCCCCGCCCTCATCCCGTGGCTCCTCCTTACCTCTATTCCCCCGTGTCTCTGGGAGTTTAGAGAACATTTCCTTCATAAGAAAGCAGACCCCTGTTCTCCTCTTGCAAACACTAATGACCTTCTTAAAAACGTCCTTTCCAAGGAAAACCATTTTTCAAATGTATTTTTGGGCTTCTTGCGTTTTGCCCGTACCAGTTTTCACAGTTGAGAAAGTCTGGCCACAAAAATTAACTTTTCACTGCAAAAGTAATCCCCTCCTTTAAGCGAAGCCCAAATTTGGCCACTTTTGTCTCTGCAATGTTTTCTCTGGGTTAAAAAAGAAGAGAAGGTGGGGAGGGGGAGGGGGCAGTGAGCCGACCCCTGAGAAAAACCACTGGCAGCTGTAACTTGGCCTCACAGCACAGCTGTGGCTATTTTGTTGGAGAAATAAACAGGACTATTTGCTCATGAAAAAATGCCCCAATTTTTCATAGGATATTCACAAAAATATTTGCATTGCCCTGTGAGTAATAATTACTTCTGCTGTCCCCAGAATTTTTGCATCACCTACTTAGAAGAAGCTGAAAAGACTCTCTTGAAACCCTTCCCAGCTGAACCCACCCAGTGACCCGGAATGTTCTGATGGCGACATGACTGCTCACAGAATCGAGGAGGCCCGAGGCGCAGCCAGGTGAGGGACAGCCAGGCCCTGGCCCAAGTGCTTCAGCGCCGTCACCTTTGAGTCTCACGACACGACAGTACAGCTGGTTTATTTTGCAGATGAGGAAATGAGGCCAGAGAGGCCAAGTGTCCGGACCAGGGTCACACAGCCACTAAGTGCCTAAGCTGGGATTTGAACCTAAGGATACCTGGTTCTTTTCTGGCGTAAGGGAGAGGGGAGAAAGAAAAGGAGAGAAACATCAATTGTTTGCTTCGAGTATGAGCCCCAACTGGGGACCAAACCCACAACCCAGGCATGTGCCCTGACTGGTGATCAACCGGTGACCTTTTGCTTTGTGGGACGATGCCCAATCAAACAAGCCACACTGGTCAGGACAGGATGCCTGGTTCTTATCTCTCAGTCCGTGAGCCTGACATGGAGTTGGCTCCAGGGACTAATGAGAACTGCGCCCTTACAAAGTTCCCCCAAAGTCTGAAGCCACGGAAACCCAAACCCAGCACAACACAGAGACACCTACAGAGAGAAGGGTTTCCAACACAGAGGTGAAGTCTCCCAAGCTGGGGTGCAAGAGAAAGTTCTTGATTCCCACCTACTTTCACCCAAAACATGCTCCTCCCTTCTCAGTAAATGGCACCACTCAGGCCAAAAACTAGGGTGTCACCCTGATTCCACCCTCCAGGGCCCTCTGTCGTAAACAGCCTGCACAGTGGCCCCAGGGACTCTAGCCTCCTGGCTGTCACAGCCTGTGTAGTCCCCTCCCACGCTGGCCCTGCGTACCCACGGGGGTGTGTGGAAATGAGGACGTACGACCCCCAGGCCAGGTCGCAAACGTCATGGTGCCTTCTGCCCTGCTCTCTCGTGGGTCCCTCGCCCTGAAGGAAGCCGGGTACCATTTGGTGCAGACACACAAGCAGCCCTGTGGAGAGGACCAGGGGGGAGGGGCTGAGACATGCCATTCGGACTTGGATCCTTCAGCCCCACGTGGGCCTTCAGGTAATGGCAGCCGCAGCCAACACCTTGACAGCAACCGCATGTGAGACGCCGAGCTAGAACCACCCATCTGGGCCACTCCCGAATTCCTGGCCCCCACAAACCATGAGATAACAAATGCTGCCTAATGTTCTAAGCTGCTAGGTCTTGAGTAACTTGTTACACAGCAACAGCTAACTAGTACAGTCTTTTACCTACAAGCCATCCACTGGGTCTCGTGGCTTCTACTTCCAAACGACAAATGGACTCTGCCATCTCCCCCTCCACAGCCACTGTCCTGGTTCAGGCCACCAGTGCTTGTCACAGGACGAACACAGCAGCCTTCTGATAGGCCTCCTTGCCTCCATCTGGTTCCATGCATCACACACTAGCCATTGCCACTTGCAGCATCTATCAAAGCAAACCACTTCCAGTCTCTCCGATGGCTCCCCACAGCCCTTGGGATAAAACCTCGGCTCTTTGCCATGACCTGCAAGGCCCTGCAGGCTGCAGCCCACCTGCCTCCCTCCCTGACCTCAAATACACCAGGCCTCCCCAGCCCTGCGCCTGTGAATTGGCTGTTTCTTTTGCCTGAAATACTCTTCCCACGACTCCTCCTCTGGTTTCCAGGCAAGAAGTTGCCTCTGCGGTGAGGCCTCACTGACTACCTTGTCTGGCGGTCATGCCCCGTTGCCACACCGTGTTTATTCCCTGTACAAACTGTGATGACCAAAATTATTTTACCCATTAATCTTTTAGCTTCTGTATTACCTATCATCCCACCGCTCTCCACCCCTTAGAAGGTTACTCCTTGAAAGCTGGAATCATGATGGTGCTAGGCACTGGCACCAAGCAGGTGTGCAATGAAGTGCTGTTGGATGAATGAATGAATGAACGAGTGAATGAATGAATCCCCTGTCTTAATGTGACCCTAGAAAAGAACCCTATCATTTCAGAGCTTAGAATCTCCAGTAAGGAACCCATTAACTAACTTCCTGTGTGACGCTGGGAGTCCCTTCTCCTCTCTGGGCCTCAGTTTCCCCAGGTGAGAAACTGGGCTGATGAGTTCTCAGGTCCCAAGGGTCCTTGCGATGGACCCATGAGCAGTTAGGCCATATTCTGGGGAAGCTAAAAGAACCCCATGTTTTGTGTCCCTGAATGGCACCAGAGGGCCTTGTCTACAGAGCTGGCACTTTGTCCTTAAGGGCTAGCTCGATCTCACATGTCCATGGGAAGAACTGTTTTCCTTTGGGCTGTTTAAATTCCTGACCCAGTCAAGCCCTTGGGCCACTTCCACCACTGAGCACAGCACTGCTACCTGAGCATGAACCAGGGCACCTCCCTGCAAGGCCTCAGCGGACAGCCCACCACCTGCTACCTCACCCTTGACCCTGACTGTGCTTGTTCGGCCCACAGTGATATGCTGGGCATATAGTGCAGACCCCACCCCGGGTAATCATCCACAGGGGACCAAGGATGGTCACTGGAGAGGTGGAGTATCCAGCTGGGGACTTACAGAAGCAGGGTCTATGCTGGGGTTCCAGCCCCCTCATGACGTTCCCCCTTCTGTACTCCCCCTCCTAATTCCCATTACACAGCAGAGTAGACAGGAGCAAGGCAGTTGGGGTGACAACATCTTCCTCTGAGACACTTCCTTAATCATAGAATGGCCGAGGAGGGCTCAGTCTGGAAGATCAGATCTCCACTGCTGGGAATTCAGAATCCAATCTGAATTCAGATAGGAAAGCTGGCTGCAAGGAAATGAGTGACTAGGACACAGTTGTGTTGGCTTCCTACTGATGCTGTAAAAAGTGACCACACATTTAATGGCTTAAACTAACATGAACTTATTATCTCAACATCCTGGAAGCAAGACGTCTGGAATCAGACGCGCTTGCTGCGTTATCATCAGGGTGTGGGCAGCGCTGGTTCCTTCTGGAGCCTCCAGCAAAGAAGCCGCGCCCTTTCGAGCTCCTGGAGGCTACGGCATTTCTGGGCTAGTGATGCCTTCCCTCCGTCTTCAAAGCCAGCAACGACTGGCGAGTCTTTCTCCGGCTGCCTCACTCGGACCTCCTGGTCTGGAGCCCAGTCTCCCTCCGCCTTCCCCTTGTAAGGACCCAGTAGTTATACTGGGCCCACCTAGATGGTCCAGCATAACCTCCCCGGCTGCAGACCCCCAACTGAACCATTATCTGCAAAGCCCCTTTACCATGTAGGTAACACATTCCCTAGTTGTAGGGATTGGGACGTCGGCATCTTTGGGGTGGGGCGGGGGGCATTGTTCAGCCTACCACAGTGGTGATTAAGACCACACGTTCCAGGGACAGTCTGCCCGGGTTCAAATCCCAGCTGTCATCGACTAGCTGTGTGACACAGGAGCCATGAGCTAAGGCATGGAAAGCACTGAGCACAGTGAAGAGAGGACAGTGAGAGGGGGACGTAATTACCCTCTCTTCTCCATCAGGCTCAGAACTAACAGCTGTCAGAGCTGGGAGGGACCCTGGTGATCACCCAGGCCTGTCTCTCACTGAACGGTGTCCTCAGCTGGGGGCACAGAGGCGAGTGAGTCACACAGCACTTTCTCACGCAATCCCCAGTACCTAGTCACATGACCAGTCCCAGACCTGCATGAAAAAGCCTCCAGTGGGCCCACATGCTGCTCTGCATCCACATGTTGGGGGACACTGTGGCCGGCGAGTCGCACGGAGGGGGCAGGAAACACCCCCTAGCAGAGGGCCTGCAGGACGCACCTGCAGGGGCAGCCACCCTGGCCAGAATCTCACACCCATGTTCCCACCCCACCCGCTGGCTCAGGGGCCAGAGTCAGACAGTGAGCATCCTTCCTCAGGAGAGGTCAGCAGGACTAAGCTTGGCCAGGGACACCAAGACCCATGTTCAGGGCCAAGAGCAGGTGTTGCAGACCGCAAATGGGAGCCAGGCCCCTCGCTTCCTTCCCTCTCTGGGTGACCTCAAATTGGACGCCGCCCCTTTTGGGCCTTGTGGGGTTCAGGAGCCCCTGACGGAGTTTCAGAGCACCCTGGAGGAGCTGCACACCACTCAAGGCTGGAACATGTGCGGGTCTGGGCATCGAAGCTCGTCGAGTGTGCCACCAAGGCTGAGCAGACCCACTCGGAGGTGTCCGTGATTAACGAAATGGGGGAAACAGTGACTCACTGCTCAAAGACAGCCTGTTTAGCTGGCAAATTCCTCCACAAAAGAGGAGAGGAATCGCCACGGGTCCTTGGCAGAAGCTCAACCAGGCTCTGCTGCTTCGGGCCAAAGAGGCCTGACTCACGAGGCTTTCCCCTCCCACAGATCTGGCCAAGGCGGGCACTACCCCAGTGGCTCAACTTCCCCCATCATCAATCACACCATCTTCCAGCTGACACCCAGGACGCCTAGAAGGCCTTCCCGAGACTCAGTAAAGGGCCTTCCCGAGACTCAGTAAAGGGCCTTCCCATAGTCTCAGAGGCGGCTGACAACAGACTTTCAAACAGAGAGGAGCCTGCAGTGGGGTGGCCTCCAGAGCAAAAGCTAGGCCTTCACTTGCTTCCTTACTGGAAAAGTTGCTTCCCACCTCAGGGCCCTTGCACATGCCCTTCTTGCTGCCTGATACATACCTCCAGCATCATCTTCTCTAAAAATGAAATATTTCAAGCTTAAGGAGAACAAAAATTTGAAAAAAACATGTATACTTGCAGGTTTTGTGAAAATATTTCATTCATCCACTTCCTAGTGAAGAGACATGTCGGTCATTATTTCCCGATTTTTACCATTTGCATGTAAGCTGAGCGCTCTGACGCTCCCTGCCCCCACTCTGCATGGCCGAGCCTTCAGGCATCGGTTGATATCACATCATTTCCAGACCCTCCTCATCAACCAGGGAGTCAGGTCTCCACGTGTCTCTCCACCACTGCCCAGCCTCTCCTTTAAAGCATATTTCATAATGTGTCTTTATCGAGTTCTCCTCCAAGAGGACAGGAACTATGTCCCTTTTGCTCAGCCATGCCCAGTGGCCAGTGCCTAGAATACTGCCTGGCACACACAGCAGACCTTGGCAAGTGTCTGTAAGTGAATGATTGAGCAGAGGCACGGCCCCAGAAGCTGGCAGTCTGCGCTCCCTTCCACCCAGGACTCAGAACCTGGCCCAGCAGAGCTCTGGGAGCTGAGGGGGCAGAGGCTCGAGGTCAGGCCCTCAGTGCTGAGCACAAGGTGTGGTTTGAACCTTCATCTGGGCTTCCCTGGGCCTCCCCACAGACAGACACCCTGCTCCACACAGCAGGTTGAGCAAGCACGTTTCCCACCACCACGCCCAGCCCTAAGAAACAGCTGCCCCAGGAAACTGGAGATCTGGGCCCGGGGCTGCCCCTCATCCAGCACATCCTTGAGTGTCTGGTGTTCACCAGCCCCCACCTGCTGGCCACACTGACCTTGAGCTCAGGCCAAGGTGCAGGTCCAGCAATGTGCCTTCACTTGCTCTCAATCACTTAGAGTCCATTTCCAATGCTTCAGGAGAATGCACTGGGTGGAACACTGGGGGGGCGCCAACCACTGATAAGAAGAAGACATGTTAGCTGCTGTTCTGAACAACGCTGTGTATGGCCGCCCTTACTCCACCGTCCCTCGACTTGATGAGGGAGGCCCTGCTCTGACAGATGAGGACACCGAGGAATGGTGAGCCATTCGCTCCTTGCTAAGGAGGTGCCAGGGCTTAGCCAAGCAGGCGTAGGGACCAGGCCATGATGCAGACTGGAGACAGAGGGACAGACAGACATGTGCACACACCATGACGCGGTAAACTAAGGTATTCTAAAAAGACAAGCAGCAACAAGCCTCCCTTCCAGTCCATCTCAGCCCAGCCTACTGTGGAACTTGTCAGAAGTCCAGGCACCCAGTGCAGACCCAGGTTCAAGTCCTAGTTATCAGCACTTCTTAGCTGTGTGGCTTTCGAAGGCTGTTTCCCTTCCCGGCCTGTTTTCTTCCCTGTGAAATGGGCTAATGTTTGCTGGATCGGGAGAACCACCGAGGAAATGGGTGGGAAGCCACTCAGCACTATGAGGATCCTGGTGGCTTCCCAAGTCGCCACAGGAGAAGCAGCTCCAAAACGCCACCTTCTTCCTGAAGCCGTCCCTTAAGGGTCGGGACACTGAAGCTCAGAGATGAAAGTGAGTACTCAGCCCCTCCCACCTACACACAACTGGCCTCTTTCTGAACACAGGGGCTGCGGAAGGGCACCCAGCACCCACCCGGGTACCACAGAGGTCACACGCCATGACCACGTGGGGGAGGGGAGCACCCCGGGATGAGGGTGGGGCACAGCCCTAGCCACCCCGCCTGCCCCTGCTTCCTGTGCTCCCCGCCCTAAGGCTGGCTCTTTGTGGGAGAGGAAGTTATCCTTCTGACATATCTGCTTCCTTGGGCACAGTGACTTTTTACTTTTATTTACTCTTCTCCAACTCTAAGCAGCCTGTATCCAAAGTTCCAGGAGCAGGGCTCAGTCACGGCCTGACCAACAGCCTCACTGAGAGACAGAGGGGGCATCCTGGGTGTGCCCCCGTGCCCACGTACATACACACACAGGGGCACTTCAGTCATCTCCTGCATAATTCTGACACTAGCCTGTGAGGCTGGACTCACCCTGCCCATTTCACAGGTGAGGAAACTGAGGCTCGAGACCCTGCCTTTGGTAACACAGCAAGGGGAGACTCAGGACTCCCAGCCAGGGCGCTCAGCCTTTCAAAGACAAACCCGGTGGACAAAGCCAGTACCATCTGACAGAGACCTGATGCAGCCACACAGGCCATTTAAAACTAGCTGGTAATCGCAGTAAAAAGAGGGAAAAGAAATGCATGAAATTAATTTTAATAAGATAATGAACTCAAGACATCGAAAATATTATCATTGGAACACATAATCAGGATAAAAAATTGTTAATGAGACGTTTTACTTTTCTTTTTCATACTGAGCCTTTGAAATCCAGTGTGCGTTACACACCATGGCGCACCTCAGTGCAGACTGGCTGCGTCTCAAGGGCTCCATGACCACAGGTGGTGAGCGGCTGCTGGCTTGGACAGCCCCCGTCCAGGGCAACAGAAAAGCATTGAAGACCAGGGGCGATTCACCCGTTCACTCATGCCCCCGTTCATTCACTCACTCCTTCATTCAGTCCGTCACTCAGCCTGCCAAGCAACACCTCCTGTGAGTCTACAGGGAGCCAGGCGGGCTGCTGGGTGGGGACGCGGGGCATGCGACTGGAAGGAGGCAGAAG
The DNA here is from genome assembly GCF_014824575.4 of Sturnira hondurensis. Classification (NCBI taxonomy): domain Eukaryota; kingdom Metazoa; phylum Chordata; class Mammalia; order Chiroptera; family Phyllostomidae; genus Sturnira; species Sturnira hondurensis. Next base: position 2,308,497 of record NW_028083884.1, read on the forward strand.
CAACCTCCTTGGGGTGGGGGAGCAGGGACACAGAGCAGGCAGCGGTGAGAAAACCACACCACACTGGCTCAGCCCCGGACTCCCAGGGCCTGTTGCCACAAGGACACAGACGGTCACCAGTCAGGCCAGGACACCTGAACTGAGGTCTGGAAAATGCGGACACGTCACAGCCTCTTCCCCTGGACATCAGGACAGGGATCGCCCCCACTCCCCACTCAAGGAAAGTCAGCACAATAACCTCTTGGTGTGATTTGCATCCTCAGACCCCAAGGGAGTCCTTGGGGTTCGTCCGAACTGGATGAAGCGGCTTCACTGCCCCTCCCCACCACTCCCCCTCGGCAGGAACTGGCAGAAGAGGTGGAACTCGGTCAGTGTGATCTGCCGTTGCCAGAGCAGGAGGTGGGCAGGGCTGAGGCACCTCTCGTGGCCACCCAAAAAGGCAGGGCCCAAAGGTCTCCTCTCCCTGCCACTCCCACCGGGCCTGAGCCCCAGGGACAAGCAAGCCCTCCTGGAAAGGAAGGAGAGGAAGGGGGCTGAAGGGAGAGGCAGGGAGGGAGGGGCCTTTGGGAAGATCTTTCAGAAAATTCCCCACAGTCCTCTTCCCTGTGCACAGAGGCAGCACCTCAGGAGGCGAGGTCGGTCCTCAGGCCCCAGGCCCAGTTGTGGACGGCACAGAGCAGGCCCTCGCTTGGGCACATGGCTGGTGAGGGGACAGCATGGTGCACCAGGGACAGTGCTGGGCGCTGGTTAAGACATAATCCCTGGAGGCAAGGGCCTGTTGGTGAGCTCCGCCGCTGAGTAGCTGGGTGACCTCGAGCCAAACACTCTGATCACGTCTCCACATCTGAGTGGCAATCATGTACTTTGCCGTTCGGTTGTCGATACCTGAGACGCTCCCGTATGGCTCTTAGGCCAGAACAGGGCAAGTCTCGGTCACTAGCACCCTGGCTGCTGTTCCGTCATCGCCATCACTGAAGACCAACCAGTGAGCCCAATGCTTTTCCTCTCAATGTTCATTCCTCTGTACCCGGCAACATCCCACTTCTTGGGCCCATCAGCCAGGGCTGCCCAAGGCCACCTCAGTTCAGGTGAGTCGCTTCCTCCGACTCCAGGTAACATCGCACTGTCCAGCCCCTGAACCAGAAGGGCAGCTGGAGTCACGCCTCCAGGGGCGATGCTGGGCACTTGCAGCAGCCAGGCACCGCACGGGCACTGCTGGGTAAGCAAGGACTCTGAGTGTGCCTGTGGGGAGGACACCCTGAACCCCACGACCTGGGAGTGAATCAACCAGAGGAGCCCTACTGAGCCCCAAACGCAGGAGACATTCTAGATGCTTCCTTTGCTCTCCCCTGCCTTACATTCCACACTGGGTCCACCCCCCTGTCTGCAGGGCCCAGAGCAGAACGCAGACCTGTCTCCTCCTTCCGTCTCCCTGGCTGCCATCCTGCACTTCCCCTGGACTGGCCAGCCACCTTCTCCTTGCTCTCCCACCTGCGTTCTCACCCGTTCCAATCCATCTCCACCAGCAGCCAGAGTTATCCAGACCCAAATCAAATGGAGGAATTCCCTCCCCCAGAGCCTCCAGCGACTTCCCAAAAGCTGAGGGTAATGTCCAGAGGTTCATGCTGGCCAGGCCCACACTCCACTCCGGACATCCTGTCCTCCTCCCGTTCCCGTCCCACGGAGGCTTCCAGCTCATTCCCACCTCCAGGCCTTTGCTCCAGCTGTGCCCCATCCAGGTTAGTCCCATGTTGGCTCCTTTCTGACACCTCTGCCTCCAGTCACACGCCTGCCCCCTGAGGCTTCCTGGACCCCCCTCTAAAGTGGCACTGTCACCTGCAGAGTCTGTCTGATCTCATGAACTCCACTGTGTTCCACACCGTCAGGAAGCATTACTATGTATGTAGCTATAGGTTGTTTACTTCTCCATGACACGATCTTCTTCCATTCCTTGCTCACTACCAGCCCATCAGCCCCACCTGAGGGCAGGGAGAGCGTCTGCCTGGGCACATGGTCCTCCATAAATGCATGAGACCAACCTGCTCACTGACCAATCCTGGAAGGGTCACAAACCCCACTGAGCCTTGAGCTCTCCTGCTGTGAGATGGGACCACCGGTCACTGATTCTGAGGGGGTACGGGTGGAGGGGGAGGGGGGACCAAGGGAGGGGGAAAGGAGCAGATGCTGTCACCACCAGAGCAACCTTTGCCCCAGAGACAGGGTCCACAAGCAGTACTAGGGCGTTGGTCACCCTGGAGACAGGTGGTTCTTGCAAAGGCCCCTGGCAGAGGCCCCGGGGAACCCCAGACCTCTGAGTGGAAAGAGCCTGACAGGCCTGCTCTCTCCTCAGGCTCCCGGGCTCCGCTCGCACACCTGGGCACTGCTGCCTTCTGGCCCCACGGGGTATTTACATTTTGATTAAGTCTGGTTTTAAACCACCAGGTAGCCTGGCCTGAGGCCGATGCACCCCAGCTGGTCCAGCTGTAACAACAAAGTGCCCCAGTGAGGGGGGGGCGGGGGGGGCAGGTAACAACCCTGGGACCCAGGGAGGAATTAACCACATTTCCAGTGCCCCCGACCCCACCCTCTGCCTTAAGCCACCTGCTAGAGAAGAAGAGCAATCAGCTCCTATGAACAGAGGGTAAAGCTTCTCAGCGAGCCTGGAGTTCGGCCTTGGAAATAACTTCGCAGGGCAAGGAACACGCAGCACCCTGACCAAACCTGGCTGCCAGCAGGGTGACCGAGGCCCTCGGGCTGCCCCCTCCTGCCGGGCAGTGTCTCCCCCAGGAAGCAAGACGTGCGTCTTCCAACCTGGGAACTTACACCCAGTCCCAGTTTCCTCCTGTTGGACGAATTCCGAGGACGCCACCAACTACCCACAACTGGGAGGCCTCGGGAGGCCTGGAGGGAGCCCGGGGGCTATTTTACCACCTTCAAGTTTCCTTGACAGCATGATTTGGGGGGCAGCAAAACACGCCCTAAAAGACTATGGACTCCTGAATTCAAAATACAGCAGACCCCTTGATCCGCAGTTCCAGTCGCCCTTGGTCAACCATGGTTTGAAAATATTAAATGGGAAATTTCAGAAATAAGCAATTCGTAAGTTTTAACTTGTGTCCCATTCTAAGCAGCGTGACAAAGTCTCACCATGCCCCACTTGTCCCACCTAAGATGTAAGCTGTCCCTTTGCCCAGTGTGTCCACTCTGTACACCTCGGGGCCTGTCACTCACTGAGTGGCCTTCTCAGTTATCAGCTCGGCTGTCCCAAGATCTCAGGGCTTATATTCAAGGCACCCGTTATTTTACTTAATAATGGCTCCAAAGTGCAAGAATAGTGATCCTGGCAGCTCAGACATGCCAAAGGGAAGCTGAATATGTTATCACATGTAGGTATGAAAAGGAGAAGACATAGTGTACATAGGGTTCAGCTGGAGCTGCAACGGCCAAAAGATCTCACTAATAAGCTCGTAAGCCCCAAACAGATGGCAGTGGCTGCTGGAGTTGTGGGACTCGAGACAGGATTCAGGCTTGGGGCTCATGAGTGCTGTGATTGATTAGCAATGTCTGCCACTGGCACAGGAAGGGGGAATAGGGCTGTGCTTACCATGCATTTGCTGCCTAGGGCTTAGCTAAAGGGCAAAACCAGCAGTGGGAATCCAGAAAGCCCAGGATTCAACTGGTGAGGAAACATGGTCGAAGTAACTCAAAAAGAGAGCCAGGGGCCTTGAAAAACCAAAGAGAGAGCTCCTGGCAATTTCTAGAGCAAAAGGTCAAATCACTCCCAAAAGGATCAAGTCACTTTCTCAGCAGCTGTCAGATGGGACATGTCCCAGAGCCAGGCCCCATCTGGGCTGACATTCAACCCACGAATCACTCTCAGCTCCTTGGAGAGACACAGTCCCAGGATTCTGCAGGAGATGGGAAGGAGCGTAGCCTTTAGGGCCCAGAAATGAACACCCGGGGTCATGAACGCCGTTTGCTGCCACACTGGGGAGGTGGTGTCACGGCGGGGTCTCTCTGATGACAGACGTCCCATTTAAAGGCAAGAGAAAAAGGAGCGGCTGGGGCACAGAATATTCCACCAGAAGGCGTCCATTAGTTGGGGCTGTGTAGGCAGAAAGAACAAGCCTGCCGGCAGAGCACCGCCGGCACTTTCTGGGGACAGAGTAGGCCCTTCTGCCTCTGCGCCCGCACCTCAGGCAAAGCCTGAGGACAAGACTCTGGGCACGACTGCCTGAGGCAGCCTTCCCGGGAAAGCCAGCCCCTTGGAGGTTTTCTAGCTGGGTTCGCAGCCGACTAAGGAGGGGCCCAGAGGTGAGCAACCCGGATAATTACAGGGTTGAAAGGAGGGTGAGTTCGAGGCATCCGCCAGCCACGGGCCAAGGGCGACTTCCAGGGAACAAGAGTTACTCCCCAGAGGAGTGAAGGAGAATCTCCTGTCTCCACCCAACAAAAGGACACGGGGAGATTTGTTTCTGTTGCATCACAGAGGATCAAGGGGAGACTGGAGGAGAAAGTTCTGACTGCACCACGCTAAACTGGAGGAGGCGGCTCTTGGGGCCGCCTCTCAGATGTGGGGCGAGGAGGTCTCTGGGGGAGACCCGTCCGGAGGAGCCCCCCGCCGTGTGCTCCTCCACTGAGCCATGTGACAGGAGGAGCAACCCCCACCCTATGAACCTCAAGGGGTTGCCGTGGACACCATGTGCGTGTGGAGACGGGGGTGCTACGCAGCAGCGAGAACAAACCAATGGCCACTCTGTGCAACCGCGCGGCTGGCTCCCAAACCCAGGAGCGAGTGAAAAAGTCCCACTGCAGGGTCCCCTCATCTGGAGTTCAAAGCTAACCCACGCTGTCGGAACCAGCTCAGGGCAGACGGTCCTGGAGGGGCTCTAGAGGCTTCTGGGGGCTGGGGCCAGGACATGTTGTGCGCTTAGAAAACTCACCCAGCAGGATGCTGTGGTTTCCAAACCTTTCCACTAATGGTGCACCACAATAAAAAGCTCACCCCAAACTGGCTGGAAGTCTTTTGTAAGCCTTCAGGTCAGGACAGGACTTTAAGGGAGAGTGTCCTGAAACATAAGCGCTACCTTTACGTTTCAAGTGTTGTTGTCCCTGAAAGGAAATGCTGCTGGAAACTGGGAGAATGTGCCTGCCCTCTGGCCCAGAGCCCCTGTGGCAGGCTGCCCTTGCCACCGGGGCTGAGCGCACTGTGAGGACAAAGGGCCACTTTCCAAGGTCTGCCTTGACCAGGCACGCGGTGGCCTGCTGGAAAGGGCTCTGTCACTGTGTCACTACGAGAGCGGAGGCACGTTCAACCCACCCCTTCTCCTTCCCACCCTCACTGATAAAATGAGAGCTTGGCTAGACCTGAGGTTTTCAAACTGCTTTACTTGGACCCCACTGAGCGCCCCAGGGACCTCCTGAGGAATCATTAAGGTGGGACAATTTTGCTTAAAAAGCAGGTTTTTAAGACATGCGAACAAATTTGGAAACTACTGAGTTGGGGGGGCCACGGGCTCCTTAAAGAAGAGCAGGCAATCTGTCCACTGCAATAGGAAAGCTACTCTCCAGGGTCAGCATCCCGGCCTCTGTCAGAAACCTGCTCCTTACACACCCATTCACTTTGCTGGTCAATAAACGCCTCCCACTCCAGGCACTGAAGATGGAAAAGGAGACTCGGCCTGGCCCCTGTACCCCAGGAGCTCCCAGGGTGGTGGGAGGTGGCCAGGCCGGCCTGTAGAAGGTCACACCACCAGGAGCACAGGGAGGGTCGGGGGAGGCCCCGTGGCAGGGAGGACCGGAGTTTGCCAGGAGTGGGGCATATGGCTGTGGGGAAACAGTATTCCTGACCGCAGGAATGGTATGTGCAGAGGTACAGTGATGAGAGAGCAAGGCTGAACACGCCAAAGCTTGAAGAGGTATGGGGCTGAACCATGGCAGGGGCAGGGGCAGGGGGTCCCGGAGGCACATTACAGAAGCCAATCTAACTGCTCCTGGTAGCAGGACTTGGGGACAGAGGCAGAGGGGAGCCTGGACAGGCCATTTGTGGCAGCAGGGAGCAGAAGAAGAGCACATTTGGAAGGAGCGAAAACACCAGAGCGAAAACCCCAGAGCCCACTGGATACATATCCGTGCTGCCTGGGACATCCAGACGGAGATCTGGGCAGCAGCGGAGACAGACGTGGTCAGGGTGGGTCAAGGGACAGAGTGGGGAGCACAGGCCTGAAGCTGGCTCCCCCACTCACCAGGGCTGTGGCCACTTCAGAAACCCCAGCCCTGCTGCTTCCTGCTCCCCCTGGATAACTCCCACTAGGGTGCAAGGTAGGAGCGTGTCTGCCTTACTCAGCACCTGGAATCAGGCCAGGTGCACAGAGGAACTTGATGATCCTGATGAACGAATGAGCAAACAGACGAGCAAACCGTACTGGGCCCACAGGGCTGCACCGTGAGGATGAGCAACCAAGACATCAGCCCTATGGTGCTAAGCAGAGTGTGCCTGCCCGCGGGAAGAGCTCAATAAATGTTAGCTGGGACTCGAACTTGGGTCTAGGCAACCTTCTCTCACCACCACACAGCCATCTCACCCAGAGCCAGGACCCTTCCCCTGTTCCAGGGAGGGTCAGGAGCAAGTACAAATGCGCCTCCTCCAAACCTGAAGCCTGAGCCACCACCACCCGGCCCCCTGGGTTCTGCTGCTCCTGGGTCTCAGCATTTTCCCAGCTGTACAAAGAAGGCAGGGGTCAGGGAATGGGAGCCAGGAGGGGAGGGAAAATGCTGCTGCTCCCAGACCCCAGAGGATCAGCAGGTGACTGTCGAACATCGGAAGACAGAGTGCTCCTGTCACTATGAGACCACAGTGCACACATACCACGCCCTCCAAATGAAGGTGTCTACTTCAGGTTTAACCTAACAACAGAGTATTGTTCCCACTCCTGACCTGTGAGCCCTTGTCACAGGCCCCGAAATGAGGGATGGGCCCCCACCGGGGGCTGTGTGGAGAAGCACAGGTCTGTGTCAACAGGAAATGCGAAGACAGGTGCAGTGGCAGCTTTCACCCGGAAGGAGCCCATTGGTTGCCACCTTGTGCCTGGCACTGGGAAGGTTGGCATGAACAGACCTGGTGCTGCCCGTCGTCAAGGGTCCCTAGAGGAGAGCCTGTGGGCCGCCCGTCTGAGGGTGCCAGCTGGGTCTCTACCTCCCGCTGCTCCTCCACCGAGTGCAAACCCTGCATTCCAGGCTTTGCAACGGTCCCCGGGAGAGCAACGTATGTCAGCTAATACCCCAAGCAGCATGGCCAGAGGAAAGCGCCCTGGATCACAATTTGGGAGCCCGGTTCAGCCTGCAGGCACCTCTGTAGGACTCTCCCAGCCTCAATTTTCTCCTCTGTTAAATGGGAGGCAAAAACACTGCCTCCGCCGCGTTCACGAGAGCGAGGTAAAACTCAAAGGCGAGTGAAGCAAGTTCCTTGCTCGCTCACTTCCTGGCGGCATGACCTCAAACAAGCATTGCAGGGCTGCTCTGGGCCTTAGTTTCTGCATCTGTAAAATGAGACAATTCTTGCCCACAACACTGCCAGGAAGATCGCATGAGATGACGCCCGAGGCACTGAGTGCAGTGCCCAGCGGCAGCTGCAGTGCTCCGTGCTGCCCGGGGCTGAGTTATTAAAGGCGATTCGTGGATGGAACGTCGGTGTGATTGGAGGGCCCCGCCCTGTCCCAGCTGGCAAACAGCATCCCTAAGTTTGGGGAGAACTCCAAGTGTACTTATTCCCTGTGGGTGAAAACTAAGTTTGGGGCTTATTTTTTTTTTTTCAGAATTCTCTGAAAGACCCTCAAAATAGCTACCCGCCCAAGGCAGCAGCCCAGAAACAATGAGCGGATGAGTGGCGAGCGAAGGCACCAGCGACTGAAGGCTGAGGAGGAGGCCAAGGCGGCGGTTCCTTCCTTCCAGGAAGCAGCTCTGCACCCACCAGCACCCATGGCAGCCCGGTCACACCCACTCTCCCAGGCTGGACCTGAGCACAGGATCCCAAAGGGCACCTGCACCCAGATGCCTGTTTTGCCAAGGGTACCAGGCCGAATCCCCAACCTGGAGGCTAAAAGGGCAGCACCAAATGCATTCAGTTTCCTGCTGATTTGGTGACACTTTGGAAACCCAGAGGAGCCCTCCCTTGCCTCTGAGGCCAACTTGCAGAAAGTGGAAGAGATCGATACACAGGAAACACAAAGATCACGGAGAAAACCCGCGTCGGATCACCCAGCACTGCTCGCCTGCCATCGTCTGCCCAGAGCCGGCTTCCGGGCCTCCTTCAGGTTGTTCGCACTGCCTGAGACCCCTGCCCCAAACCCTCGTACCAACCTAACGTCTACTCACCCCTCAGGGCCCACTCAAGTCTCACCCCTCCACAGAGCTTCTCCTGCTGCTGGCACCAGTCCCCACGCTTCCGCGTGACCCGCCCCCTGCTTCCAGGTGCACTTCCTGAGTGACCATGCCCAGCACTGGCTGGAACACGGGGATGAGAGCCCTGCTGTGGGGGTCCAGCCCCGAGGACAAGCCAGACAAGGAAGGGGATGACTGGGCCCAACACTCGGCTACAGGGCCCGTGTGAACACTCTGCAGGAGCACTTCTAAAAGGACAGCCAAGCCCAAGGCAGCTAGAAGGCTCCCCAGAAGAGGGCTGTTTCATCCCAGCCTGAAAGAGCGGGCAGGCATCCAACAAGCAGGGGAGGGGGCAAGGGTATTCCAAACAGAGAGAATTCAGGGGTCAGTGTCCTTAGGAGTGGCTGGGTTAGGGGGTGCCTGTAAGGGACAGGAGTCAATCAGCAAACTGCTGTTGGGCCTCAGGGACACTCAGGAACAGGATGGGGGTGGCATCTGGCACAAAGACCAGAGAACCAGGGAAGCTGCCTCTTCCTGGCCTCCGCTAATTGCTATCTGGTGGCTGGGGGCCAAGTCACCGACCCTCTCTGGGTCTCCGAGTCTACATCCCCCAGATGAAAATTCAGGGCTGCAAATGTGTTCCCACCATCCTTGACCCCGTGATGGGAAGAGAGCGAGAGCAGAGCGGGCGCTGCCCCCGGCCTGCCCAGATAGGGCCCCCGAAGCCAAGACAAGCAGAACGTCCCACATGGGAGGAAAAGGCTGGTTCACAGGCCCCAGCAGCTCAGTCCTAGGTCATCAGAAGGAGAGGAAGAGGGGTCACAGTGATGGCCAAAACAGCTGAGGGCTCAACCAGAAGGAACCTCTCGGATTCACATACCAGGAGCCTCCTACCCGTGGCTCCAGGCAGAAATAGATCCAAGTGGCCCCACAGCACCAACCCCCCCCAAAACAAACAAACAAAAACAGAAAAAAAAACCCCAGCCACCTTACTCTCCCCATCCACCAAATCTTTTTTTTAATGAAAAAATTCTTTTTCAAATGACAGTTCAGAAAGAAACTATGCTCCCTTACCATATTTTCTCATGGAGTTAAAAATATAAGTGTCGGAGGGAAAACAGTTTTGTTTAAGGTCAGAGGGGGGGAAAGGCATGTTTTTTGAAATCTTAGAAAATAAACAGACCCAGTCCTGATCTGTAGCCTCTCTGGGAATGTGACCTGAGTGCTAATGGGGGCTGGAGAGCAGTTTAAAGGAAAGTTCAAGGGCACACTTGAGGCCGAGGACTAGTCGTTTGAACACTGTGTCCCCCTCTCCAGATGACCAGCCTGCTGACGACTCATGCCTGGAGTGTCCAGGAGATGAGAAGGGCAAGAACACAGAGCAGGCAGCTCAACCGCCCTGGAAAACAACCCCAGGGCCCAGTGAAGGCCCCAGGGGCCAGGTCTGTACTAAACAAGGCTTATCCCACTGAGCAAGGCTATGGGCACTCACTCCAGGCAGGCAGGAGTGTGATGTCAGTGAGGGGCAGGAGAGCTGCTGTCTGCCCAGGAGAGAGGGTCACACTGGGTCATTTCTCAGCCTAGCCACCTGCCTCTCAACAGTAGCCACAGAGCCTCAACACAGCCAGTTCTAGGGAAGGTCAGAAAAGCAGGCTGATACATTTTATTGAACAACTACTATGCGCTAGACCTGAACAGGCCCTGCGATACAACTAGCAAGACAGACAAGGCCTCAGTCTGCATGCAGTTCACCTTTGGGTGCTCAGAGTCCCTGTACTCTTTGCCCCATCCCCAGCAGACCTGCCAATCCCACTGGGCACTGACGCTTGCTGAGCTGTCGTGAGGCTTGGAGCAAGCCATGTCCCTGCCCCCCAGGGCTCAGAAACCCCCAGGGGGCTTTTCAGACAGTTGGGGTGGGGAGGGGAGCAGACCCCACACCACTTCCCATAACACAGGGTGTACCCCCATTTGATTACTGCACACTTCCCGTGTCCCCTCTGAGTTAGCCCTGGGAGTAGAGGACACCTGGGAGGACCTTTCGGCCCAGAGAGGGGGGGACCAAAAGCCAAGGACGAAGACACACCTGAGAGCAGAGGGAGGAGCAGGGCTCTGCAATCGGGTAGAGCTCAGTTTGCATCTAAGACTCACTTCGCCTCTCTGAGCCTCTGTGTCCCCTACAGTCATGTGGAGATGACGGTGCCAACCTCATGGGTGGCACGGGGTGGCCAGCTTAACACCGGCACTTGACAAAGCAGAACGATGACCAGCTGCCTATCTGGACTTTATATACAGAGATGTGGACAGCAGGGTCTGAGCACGGGGCGGGGGGGGGGCATGCAGTTGGCCAAAGGAAGTCCAAAACGTTTTTTATCCTCACCCCAAGGACACTTCTCCACCGCTTTGAGAGAGAGAGAGAGGAAGAGAAAGAGGAACATCGATGTGCGAGAGAAACACTGACCGGCCACCTTCTTGTATGCACCCCAACTGGGGATCGAACCCACAACCTGGGTATGTGTCCTGACCAGGAACTGAACCCACAGCCCTTTGGTCCATGGGACAACCAAATGAGCCATGCCAGCCAGGGCAGGTCCAAAACATTTTAAAGATGAAAAGTCATCTGAACTGAGCCTGAGATAGGAATATAAACTCTACGAGAGAAAGGAGGGAAGGCGTCCTAAGCCCAGAATAAACAGGCACCCCCACCACCCTTGGGAACTTTCTAATATTCCCACATCCTAAAATGAAAGGTCTGTGATGCATTATTAATAGCCGGTAGACGGACGTAGCTCTCCCCTCCCTCCCTCTTACTCAGTATAAATTGACTGAGCATTTACTAGGTGCCCGATGCTGCTCTAGGCACAGGCGACAGATGAGTGAACTAAAGAAACTCATATTTCACCCTCACAGCCACTCACATAAGTCTGGCCATCGATCATCACCCACCCTGGTTCACAGAAGGAGAAAACGAACAAGTTAAGAAGGTTGAATCGAACACAGGTCCCTTGGGTCAGAACAGGCAAAGCAAGCACAAGCACCTGCCCACGCTTCCTACCAGAACCTTGACACCCAGGCAAGGGAATGGACGGCCACCCCCCAAAGTGTCCACTTGCAGGGGTGAGCCGGCACGGCGGGCTGAAGTGAGCGGAGATAGGCCGCCAGGGACAGCAGACTTCCCAGCCCTCGCTACCCCAGCCAGCCACTCCCAGGTTTCCATGTAAATAATCATTTAAACTCCAGAACGAACGAAGGAATGAACGAACAACCTTTCCCCTGCAAATCAGAGCAAGTTGAAAAGCAGAATCTGCAGAGGCCCCAGCTTCCTAAGGGAAGGTAACTTGCGCTCATGGCTTAAGGAAGGTCAAGGGGGCTCTGGGGTCCCCGAGGCCCATCTGTCCACCAACCACTCAGACGCTGTCAAAATGTCAATCACGGGTTTTGACAAGCAAGTGAGTCTAAAAACCTAATGTACAATCATTTTTTTTCCAAGCAAGAGAGCATATTTTTCAGTAATTTATTTAGTCAGATTTTATTTCAAAGGACTTAAAGCACTTTGGGAACTCAGTTAATGAGAGGGATTATTATTTAGTGAGCTCAAAACCATCCCAAGAAAATATCAAGAATCAGCGAAGCTGGCGGAAGGGCACAGCGGGCTCAGGAGACTGCACCCTCCGTTTCTGAGTGCAGGAGACTTTCCAAAATGAAGAGTTTACAAAATCCGGGGGACACAACAACTCGGTACCCTGATGCTGCAGAGTGAATGAGGGTAAAGCATTGGCAGCAGGCTGTGTTAAAATAACCCCTGGACTGTGTGGTGCTTTGCCCTACAAAGTGCTTCCGCAGGTGCAGCATTTAATTTGAACTTCCAAGGAAAGCGGGGGTTACTAGCCCCATTTTGCAGATGGGGCTGAGGGGACTTAGGCTTGCCCAAGGACTTTCCACCAGGAAGCTGCGCGGTGGTTATCCTCCACCAGGAAGCCTCCTGGTTATCCCAGAAGCTCCCCTGGACACAGTTATCCCTCCAGGCTCAGCCCGGCCTCTGCACTCAGAGCCCCAGCTCCACCACTCCCGCCTCGGGGGAAGTGGCTGTTATCCAACCCTTGGGTTTATTTAAATGCTCAGCTACTTTGCCTACCACCACCCCAGTTCCCAAATCACTGTGCAGGTGTTAAGAACTGCACCATGGCCCCCCCAAGCCATGCTGGCCTGACCGTTGGTCACTCCCAGGGCTCTTGGCCCGGCATCCGTCTTCCCTGAGGGATCTTTCTACCAAACACTTGTTTGGCTGGTGGACGGTCCTTGCTATAAACGTTTCCAGCGGCATAAATCAAGTTATAACACAACACTTCCTCTGGCCAGTCTTGGCTGGTCCAACTCCGACTTGCCTTTTCAGAGAACTTGTGTGGATACAGTCTGGCCACAGAGTCCTCTGGTCTCTGCCCCCAAGCCAGGAATTGGGGGGACATGGGGGTGGGAAATGGTGGGCAGGGGCCACCCAGGAAAACTCACTACCCACCCTTCTCCCATGGCATCTCAGGAGCAATCCAGGACATGTTTTAAGCAACAGTCTTACCCCCTTTCATTCGATACCCATCTGAGAAAACACGAGTTCATCGCTGCCCTCCCCCACTCTACAATTTCTGGTCCCCGCTGCTGCAGGCCACCTCCAAGCCCGAGGTGCCCTAAATGCGTCAGCCACGGTGACCCTATGATGGATGGGTCTAATGACGTCACTCGTGACACCGGCCCGGAGACAGCCTCTATTTGTATACTCAGAACTTCTGTTATGTCTGAAACCTCATAACCTTTCCCCAGGGACACATCGTACCTGTTCTGTGCTCCGGGCGTTTTGCAACTGCCTTTGGCCAAAAGCAACACGGCTCAGAGCCAGGTCCCCACGCAGACTAGCAAGGCCTCCCCGCAGCTCAGGGGCTGGGGGAAGCTTAGGGAGTTTGTGTTCCGCCCGTCCCTGCCAGGGCCCTCCCAGAGAGAGGGCAGGATGCTGGATTTTCAGGGCAGCCCCTAGTGGGACTCCCGTTGCCAAGGGGGCAGCTTCCACCAGGCCCTCGCCCCTGGGGAGAAAGACCAGGAACCCCCCACCCGCTCAGACCTGCCACTTCACCTCTGTTACTCCCTCTCAGCACGGCCTCCAGCTCCCTCCACTCCATGGGACAACTCCTGATCTTCACTCGCTGACTGGCACAGGGGTCCAGAGCGGCCCGCCCCGCACAGAAGCCCCTGGACACAGGTAGCTACTGAGCACTCGACGTGTGGCTCGTCTAAACTGAGATGTGCTTCAAGTTCAAACACACACTGACTGTATTTTGAACCCTTGGCATGAAGCAAAAGGTAAAATACTGTAATAATTTGATACTGGTTCCATGTTTAAAATATTTTGCCTATAATGAATGAAGTAGAATATACAATTAGAGTAGTTTCCGCTGTTCCTCTTGCTGTCTGCGACTGATGTAACGCCTAGAAACTTTGCAGCTTCACAAGGAGCTCCCGTGACTTTCCACAGGACAGACAGCGGCTAGGCCAGACGCAGCTCTCGTTCACTCGCTGGGCCCAGCCTCGGCTCCGTCCGCTAGTCATTTGACCTCGGCAGGTTTCCTTTGCTGTCTGTTTTCTAGCTTCCCGCCCGCACACAGGGCAGTAAGAGTCCCTACTGCCCAGAGTGGGATGCGGATTCAACTTGCAGTCACCACAGTTCCTGGCACTCGATAAATGTTGGCTGTTGTTCTTCACTCAGCAAAGACTTACTGATCTCCCTCTGACGCGCCAGGCTCCACACTAAGCCCTGGAGACACTAAGAGGAGCCTCACACGGCCTCCGGCTGGAGGCAGCCCCAGCTCAAGCCTCAGGGAACCAGGTTCATCTCTCTGCTGGACTAACTGCACGACCTTGAGCAAGTCACGTTGTGGGGGGTGGGGCTCATGGTCCATCTGCAGAGTGAGGGATGGGATGCCCAGCTCAGACAGATGCTTGACACTCTGCGATCTCATGACAGTCAGGCCACGTTCCAGAGGGCAGGCGTCAGCGCTTGCTCCACCCCAGAGACAAGCCATCCTGGGTGACAAGCATCTGTGCCTCAGGCTCCATCAGCCCCGGTCCAGGGAGACCAGGCTTGGGGCCTTCCTGGAAGTGGCAACTCCCAGCCCCGAGGATGTGTGTGACTTGCTCCCTCACCGGGGCCTGTCCCCGTGTCCGGGATGGGAGGGGAAACTTGAACTCACGTTCACAGAAACCTCAATGCCACGTGTTGTATATAGTCTCCAAACGTGAGCATGCTCGGCCACAGTGGCAGGGGACACTCCTGTCTCATCACGGCTCCCCTCCGCCCAGAGCACAAGACGAATCAGTATTTCCTACAGCTTGTGTCATACCCTGTGAACAGAGCTGCCAGGCAGCTTTTGTTCAAAAAGCACCATCTCAATGCAAGTAAATAATTCTAAAACCCAGAATTTTTGTAACCTTCTTGTGGAATTTTAAATTTTTTCAGTGAACTTGGAGCCTCAGAACAAGATAAAAAAGCTTGGAAGCAGGCCAGGCCTCTTGCCACCTTTGAGAGGCCCCAAGACACACCCACCTTTCACAGAAGGACTGGGCTCCAGGGGGCACTTGTGACCGTCCAGCCCTGGAGAAGGGACCGGACCCAGGTCAGCGGCCGGGCTCACCAGGCCGTAACTGGAACAAATGCCTGCTCTTCCTGGCTCTTCCTGCCTTCTCACAAGAACGTGTCTTTAAGATTCAACATGCAGACTTGTTCACTCAAGAGAAAGTGGCTCAGGCCCTGGCTGGGCAGCTCAGTCGGTTAGAGCAGCGTCCTGATACGCCGAGGGTGTGGGTTCGATCCCGGTCCGGGTGTGTACCAGAATCCACCAATGAGTGCGTCAATAAAAGGAAGAACAAATCAGTGTCTGTCTGTCTCTTTGTCTCTCTTCCCCTTCCTCTCTCTCTAAAATCAATCAATTAATAAACAATGTAAAAAAGAAAGTGGCTCAAATGCTCCTAGAAAGCCTCCTAAAAGTCTCCAGGGCCTCTACCAACCCTGACCCCTAAGGACAACTCCATTAGCTCTGTGCCTCGCCGCTGAATGTGAGAGCAGGAGGTTGTCACAGGTCATCTGGGCCCACCCTTCATGCCCCAGCAAGAAGCCTGGACCCACAGAGGGCCTCCATTCACTCACTCATCTGCCCACCCACCCCGACAGCTCCAGCCCCTGTGGTACCCAGGCCCTGGCCTGGGTGTTGGGACACAGTGGTACAAGACACGTCTAGACAGGTGAGGGCTGCCGAGGAAAAACCGGTGCACGAGTTATGGGGACAGCAGACCTGGGGTCAGAGAAGTTCTCCTGGGGAGCAAGGTCTAAGCTGAAGCCTGAAGCAGGAGTGGGAATTGGCCCGGGAAAGATCTGGGAGGGTGTCCCAGGCCCGGGGACCAGTACCTGCCTAATGGGACAGGGAGAGGGGAAGCTCTGTGCACACGGAGAGCTAACGGATAAAGCAGTTCACGGCCTGAGATCTGCAGGGGAAGACAGGTAGTGATCGCTGTTTTGGAGTGTGCAGCTAGGATCTGAACTCCGGAAAGACTGTGCTGAGTAAACAGGCAGGATGGAGGGGGAAACCCAAGGCGAGGCGCCTCAAGGGAAGCCACAGTGGTCATCTAAGCCAGAGACATAGACAGGTATTTCAGAGGGAGAATCACCAGTGTTAACAATACGTAGGGTGGACTTGAGACATGACACCGGGTTTCTGGCTTGAGTGACAGGCTACTCAGGCTGTTTTCTGTACCGTGAGACAACCCCTAAGAAATAAGAGGCTTGGTGTCCATTTCACCTGCCCACTAGGCCCAGTCAGGGCTGCTGGCTTCGTTGAAGTGTTCAGCCAGGCATCTCAGCCAGGCACCTCAGCTACCGTGGGGATCAGATGACCCGATGGCCTGCTTCAGGGATGGCAGTGCTCGAGGGCACGCTTCCAAATTGGCAGAAACCCAAGAGGGGAGGCAGCCACTCCCCACCCTGAGAACCTGAGGCAGCCTGCCGGCACGGATGGCTCAGCATGCTCATGCCAGGGCCCGCCAGGTCCCTCCCTGCACAGAGGATGTGACGTGGGGGGAGCCAATCCAGGGGCAGCGGCTCCCACACAGGCTGGCAGCCGCGGGCTGGGCAGACAAGCACGAGGCAAGCCAGACAGAGGCACCACCACCACCAGGGGTCCACGGGTGCCTTCGGTGTGCTCGAACCCTAATGAGAACGAAAGGGCAACAGGAAGGGGCAGAAGAGCCATCTCAGGGCAGAGATTACTAATACACGTAGTTAGTGAGGGTCGTGGGTCACTGAGTCGGACCCCGAGAACTGCCTTGGGAGCAGGGCGGGGCAGTTCTTTCCCAAGGCGGGATTTGCACTAGGTCCTGGGCAGGTGAAGCGATGTTGCCAGAGAGAAAAGGGAGCTAGCCCAAGCGTGGAGGCGGCCATGCTGGCAAGTTAGCCTGCTGCAGCAGGGGCCCGAAGAAGGGAGGCCTCCACGGAGGAGGCAGGCCTCGGGGGTCTGTCCCCCAGGCAGTGGGGGGGAAGTCCCCGTCTCCAAAGCATCCTGTGAGGAAGCCAGCTGAGCAGCTCCTCCAGAAACCAAAATATCGTCCGACAATTCCCCTTCCAGGTGTCGACACCGAAGAACCGAGAACAGGGACCCGAACACAGACCTTGCACCCGTGCTCAGGGCAGCTCCACTCACAACAGCCAAGGGGCGGAAACAGCTCGTGTCCCTCACCAGGGGAAAGGGCGAGCGAAATGTAGACAAAACGGGGTGTATGCGCACCATGGAACATTATTCGGCCACTGAAAAAATGAAATATTAAAGAGTGCTACAACATGGATGTACCTTGTAAAGATTATGCTAAGTAAAATAAGCCAGGCAGTGTGGATATAATTAATGCCACTAAATTGCACCCCTGAAAATGGTTAAAATGGTAAACTCTATGTCATGTGTACTTCACCCCAGACACATCGGGAAGCCCAGAGCTGTGAGAACCGCTGTTGAGCGATGACAGAGGGGGGAATGACACCCAAACTGGCATTCACATCCTGCAGGGGGCACAGCCAACCAGAAAGGCCCCACCTGCGAGCTGGGGGCAACAAGTGCATCAGCCGGCAGACTCAGGGAGCTGACTCTGTGTGTGTCACAGCACCGCCTGCTGTGATCATCGCCTGAGAACATTCAGACAAAGCACGCTGGGGACAGCTCCTGACCCAACATAATCTGTCCCTGCACCAATATTTTAAGTCACTTTTCACCTTGGCTACAGTTGTTCTGCACAGACAGGAAAAGCCTCTGGAGCTGAAGGTTCAAAGGCCTCCAACGCCCGGAGACAGTGCGTGGGCCTTCCGTTACCCACAGGTAAAGGTCCAACACAGCTGGCTCGCACACTCAGGGCTTCTCCCATTCCGGCCTGGGAACAACACTCAGGCACCAGATCCATGGGTTCGAGATAGCGGGAACCCAAGAGAACAGAGAGGCCAGGCCACAGGGTCAAAACCGCCGGCATGGCCAGGTCGTGGGATGCTCGGCCCCTCCACCACCGCCAGCCCGAGGTGTGTGCAAACCAGCCGACAACCTCTCCAGTAACAGAACAGAGACTTCGCACTCTCCGGAGGCTGCTCCGTTTTTCACACGCTTCCCTTCCACTTCACTGCCCCCCAGAAGATGGTGTGAGTGTCCCCAGGGAGAGCACTTGCTGAAACACCAAGGGGCAAGTGACATGTGTGTCAGTGCTGGCATGGGCCCTGGAACACGATCCTGATCCTGCTGGGCTCAAGCTGGCCTTGGCCACAGGATGCCAGGGGACCGAGGCCCCCACCACTTCCTTCTCTAGAATTGTATAGGATGTGTGTGCCCGGCGAAGAGAAGCCTGGCCTACCCGTCCTCCCGCCCTTCTCCCCTCCACCCCAGCAGCACTGAGCCTGCCCCCTTCAGCACCTCCTTCCATCAGAAAATATGCCCCTCCTGCCCTTCCCCCCCCCCCCAGGATGCTGAACTCCACCAGGGACAGCACGGCAGTGAGCACCTACAATGAGCACCTAGCTCAGGGCTTGGACCTAAAGGAGCCAATACGTGCTGGGTGCTGGGTGCTGGGTAGAAGTGCTGGGGGAAGCAGGACGGAGGAGGGGAAAGGGGGCCTCTGATCCACCTCTTCAGGAATGTCAGATTCCAGCCGGCAGCCTAGGTGAGAGGGCCACAGGAGTGTCCACCTCCTTAAGGCCTCGGTGTGGGACGCTGTGGCATTAGGTAAGGCCGTTCCCTGACACACGGCATGTCAACCCTGTAAAAGGCTCATGCATGTGCAGAGGCTTGGGTGGTCGAAGGGGGTACGGACAGCAAAGCAAGAGTCTGAGCTGCTGCCTCCGCTCCTCCAGCACCCCCAACGAGCGGGGCAGCCTGCAGGGAGATGCCAGGGCCAGGCTGGCCTCGAGAGAACAGATGGAGGAGACGAGTTTGCACACCTGTCACTCAGGGCCAACCACAGGGCCAGGACACAATCCCGGGGGGGAAAAAGCTATAGGAGAGCCCCTGGGGAAGATTATTTAAAAACACAGATTCCTTGTACAGTGGCATGATCATTTTGCAAATGTTTGTCAATTTCCAAAAAGTTACAAAACTTATGCCTATCATATGATTCAGCCGTGCCATCCTCGGTGTTTTCCCAAGAGAACAGGAAACACATCCAGCGAAGTTCCCAGCAGCTTTGTTACAGCAAAAAACTGGAAACAACGTAAATGTCCAAACAGGTGCGTGAACACATAGCAACATGGACAAAACTCTACATGCTTATGCTGAGTGAAAGAAGCCAGGCAAAAAGAGTACGTACTATACGATTCCAATTATAGAAATTTCCAGAAAGCATCAATTCACCCATAGTGACAAAAAACAGGATGAGACATCGCTGGGGGCAGGGAGGGACGAGGAGAGGACGATGAAGGAGCGTTGGGGAACTTTTATGGGCGACACGTTCACTAATTGGTTGGTGGCGGTGGTTTCGGGCGTGAGCAACCTGTATGCCCCCAATTTCTCAAACTGCCTGTTATAAATATGTATAGTTTACTGCCTGTTTGATTATAGCGCAATAAAGTGGTTTTAAAAGAATACAGATTCCTGGGTGCAGGCCTAGAGAGTGGAGGCTGGTCATGGTGGGGGTGTTACAGAGAAGAGAAACAGGGTGGGGGTGCAGGCCCTCACCAACACCTGAAGCAGAGTGATGAGGGCCATCCATGGGAGCCCAGCTGTCCCTGCTGGTCACTGACAGAACACACACAGGCATCGTGTCCCCACACGGTCATTCCTCGCTCCTGGGAAGGCATGCGATGGAGTCGGCCAGTCGATTGGTCTCTACACCCCAGCGTGGTGGTCCATGAGCTCCCTCTCGAGTCTGGCTCAACGGATCCAGGCGTCGGCAACTCAGGGACGGTGTCCGTGAGGGGACTCCAACCAAGCCACCTTCTGGACACATCACCACCTAATTCTTCACTTGAAGGCATTTAGGTTAAAAATTGTTCACCAGATGAGACTAAGACCTGGTCACAAGGACAAGGGATAGGAATATGGCCACCAGGGAACTCCAACTCAATTTCTAATAAAGTTCAAAGTCAGGCTAAATGCTAAGTCTGACATTATTATAGTTATAGCTGCTCATAGATTGACTTTGTGGATCTTTTTCTTTCTCTTCTCATTCACATGCCCAGGCACAAAGCCTGGGAAGAAACATGCCTGAATGCTAAAGGCTGCTGAACTTCACTCCTCGGAGAAAAGCTCCCTGTAATCTGTCACCGAAAAAATCACATGGTAGAACCTTCTTTGGCCAATGTAAATTGGTACAGAAGTGCTGAATAGCATAGTAATAATCTGTCACTGACAAATTTTGTGAACTGCAACAAGCCACAGGCTTTTAGAAAAGAGCCATGGATTAGAAGTTTAAGCCCTGGGGTTAGGTCTCAGCTTGGCCGTAACTAGCTGTGTGCTGTTAGGCCTTCCACTCACCCTCTCTGGGCCTTGGTTTTCTCATATGTAAAAGGAGAACTTCCACCTCCCCAAATCCCTCCTCACTTTGACTCTGACCATCCAGGACTCACACTTCACCTCACCTCACTTCCTGCTGGAGTCTTCTATCCTGTCTGCTAGCTCTATTGCTAAACTGTCAAAGTCAACTTCAAGGCATCCCCAAACCACCTCTGATTTCACTTTAAAATCTCACCCTTTACTGCAAGATCTGAGCCGCACTCCCTTCCAACACAAGCCCAGCACACCCCATCACTGGAGCTAAAGGTGTGGGCGAATGAGGGAAAGACACGGGACTTTCGGCTGCTTGTCTGCATCTGTAGCATTGGCCAGCAAGCGGTCCCCACACCCCCGCAGCCTTCTTTTCCTGTCTGATGTTGGCGCTAAGTGCTTAATACCCATTTTACACATGCTCAGCTCTCTCCCCCAACAAATGTAGCATTTTTACTCCAGTGAGTAATTTCTGAATGCCTTCCAAAGGCACCCATCTAATTTCTTGGCATTTCACTGGAATCATCAGCCAGACAGAGCAGCAGCCAAAAGCACAGCATGTCGTGACTTTAAAACCATGGCAGCAAAAAAATAAAATAAAATAAAATAAATTCTGCCTTGAAGAATTCAGACTTGACCCCAGTTCCAAAGATCATCGTTCATCACAGGAAATGAAGGGTTCACCCTATGTTTTTCTTCCTCTGTATCAAGTCTCCTTCACAGGAGAGTTTAAATAAATGAAACACAAAACTGAAAAGACTGGCTGTCTGCAGGAAGTGGTAACACGAGCGGCGGTCACAGAGCCCGCCCTGCCCTGGGAAGGGAGCCTCGCCCTGGCCACCCTGATCCGTTCCAGCAGGTCAGGTGCAGGTCACAGCCACAGAACGTCCAGGCCGATGCTTGGGGAAGAGAAAGCAAAGGTGCAGATCGGCTGTGTGCCCTGTAAGTTATGTGCTTTTCTGGGCTGCAACCTTGGGGCTGGGAACCTCGCCCTGCACCCTGGGTGGTGGTCACACTGAGAGGTGATAACGGGCAGAGATGTCACCTACTGAGTCTGACCCATGTGCTAGGAACTGTGCATTGGTGCCTACCTGCTGCCAGCATCCCCAAATCCAGCAGTAGGGACCATCATTAGCCCATTTTACAGGCCAGGAAACTGAGGGCCTTAGGAAGCTACCATGTGGCCAAATCGTGATTCAAATCTCAGGCTCTTAATCACTTTGTAATACTGCCCTTCCCCACAAAAGTACATTAAAATTATAAAAGGATCTTTGCATTTCCACAGCAACTTCCTTGTAAGAATAGGGACCTGCAGCCCACAGAAGCCAGGAGATCCACCCAAGGCAACCTAGTGGGAGCTAGAACCGAGGGGGATCCCTCAGTGCTGACACCCCTTGTCAGTGTTCTTGGGCTGTGGCTTGACCTCAGCCCACCCAGAGGGCACACACCAGCTGTGTTACAGGAGGCCCCTCCGCCGAGGGGACAGAGAAACCTAAAACTGCAATCTCCTTCAGCAGGAAAAGCACAGTCCCTGCTTCCAGCTGAGGGCAACGGTCTGGAGACAAAAATACGCCGCTGCGCTGCGGGAGGCATGGCAGAGCCATGGAAGGAACCGCCTGTCCTGAGTCTCGAGGGCTTCTGACAACCCAGACGCCTCTTTCCAGTGCCAGGGGGACACACAGCATCAGCGCGCCCAGTACCTTCGGGAGGAAGCACAGAGGGCGAGCGCCTGATGAAGCCCTGAAATCAACATTACACTTGGGATCTCTCTGCATGACTCCCGCTAACATGCTTTCCCTCTACCTGGACAGCGTGTGGCTCACTGGCTCACAGGCCCCAGCCTTGTCAGGGTCAGACATCTCAAAGATAAGCGTAGTCTGCGTTCCTGAACCCGGGAGGAAAGCACTGGCTGCCTGTGTGGCCAGGCCAGTGTTGTGATCTGCGCGTCAGCCAGGACCCGGATCCCACTCCTCAGTGGAACCGCTGGGTCGGACCAGCTCTCGGTCGGACACCAACGGCTTGACCAAGCGCCTCTCCAAACCAGGCTCCTCGGGGCTCTCTCCCTTCTGACACCAAGCCAGCTCTACCAAGCAGGAGAAAGAGAGAGCACACGTAATCAAAGGAAGGCCAGCCAATTATGTCAACAAAGGGTGATGGTGACGCCTGTGAAAACCCAAGGGATGAGATAACATAGGAGAAAGTCTAGGTGACCCTAGGTTTGGTGATGACATTTTAGATACGACACCAAAGGCACCATCCCTGAAAGAAATAATTGCCAAGCTGGACTTGATTAAAATGAACAACCTGTGCTCTGCAGAAGACAGTGCAAGAGATGAAAAGACAACCCACACACTGGGAGAAAATACTTGTAAAAGACACATCTGATAAGGAACTATTATTCAAAATAGACAAAGAACTCTTGAAACTCCCTAAGAAGCCCTGACTGGTGTGGCTCAGGGGGTTGGGCGTTGTCCCACAAAGCAAAAGGTCACCAGTTTGATTCCCAGTCAGGGCACATGCCTCGGTGGCGGGTGTGGTTCCTAGTCAGGGTCCCTGTCTTTCTCTCTTCCTTCCCCTCTCTCTAAAAATAAATAAAAAATTAAAATAAAGGCTCAATAAGAAAAACAATTTGATTAGAAAAATGAGCCAAAGATGTTAAGATATACCTTATCAAAGAAGACAGAGATGGTAAAGAATAACATGAAAAGATGCTCCGCATCATAAAGCATCAGAGATACGTAATTTAAAATGAGATACCACTGCACAACCATGAGAACAGCCACAACCAAGAACGCTGACAACACCAAATGCTGGCAAGGGTGTGGAACAATAGGAACTCTCGTTCACTGGCACCGGGAAGGCAAAATGGTACAAACACTTTGCAAGACGGTTTAGTGGCTTCTTACAAAACCAAGAGTACCCTTAACCACACAATTCAGCAATTGCACTCCCCGGTATTTACTCAAAGAAGTTAAAATCTTATGTCCACACAAAAACCTGCACACGTATGTTTATAGAAGCATTATTCATAATTGCCAAAGCTTGGAAGCAGCCAAGGTGCCGTTCCATGGCAAACGGATAAACTGTGGCACAGTCAGCCAATGGAATATTAGCACTAAAAAGAAATGAGCTGTCAACCCATCACAAGACAGGAGGAAACTTGTGTGCATCTTACTAAGGGAACGCAGCCAATCTGAAAAAGGCTGCGTGCTGTATGGTTCCAGCTCTGTGACCTTCTGGAGAAGGCTCATCTATGGGGACAAGAACAAGATCAGTGGTTGCCAGGGGTTCTGGGACAGGGAGGGACAAACAGGCAGAGCACAAAGGAGTCTGGGGCAGTGAAACTGCTCTGTGATGATACTAGATGATGGTGTACGGTACTACAATGATTGATGCATGTCATTCATTATACATGTGTTCAAACCAGTAGCATTTGCAACATCGAGAAAGAACCCTAAGGTAAACTGTGGTGCCAGATGGTGTGTTCGCCAGGGCTTTTCAATGGTAAGAAGTGTACCACTCCGGGGAGGGGGGGGGTGAAAACGGGGGAGGCACATTTGAGGGTAGGGGAATATGGGAACTCTCTACAGCTCCTCAATTTGTTGTGGACCTAAAACTGCTTTAAAAAAAATAAAGTCTTAAAAAGAAAACTAAATATATTGGTGTGGCTCAGCCACTTTCCCACCATCAAATAAACCCTAAAACCAGAGTCAAAAAGTAGGTGGCCAATGGGGACAAAGCCTGGGGAAATAAGAGCAGGGCCCACCTGCACCTGTGGTCTGAAGCGCCAACACCTTGGGCACCCTGGGCGGGCTGGAGAAAGCCCGGGGCCAGGGCACTGGGTCTGGTGCCCCTCCCCCACACCACTAATGCCTACCATGGACTTTACATGGGCAAATTTATTTAAAACCCTTTTTAAAGGGACACGTAGAGTCTGCACTCTCTTGAGGACACCCACTCCTGATATGCGCAACCTGCTGTACCAAGGCAGGCAGCAGAGCTCCAAGCGACCACACCAAAGTCCCCTCCTGCCACTCTGGTTCTTCCAGCAGGACCACAAATGACATGGACAATCCTGAACATCAATAGGGTCGGGACTCGAGAAGTTGAAAACCAGTGATCATCTCTCAGTGCCCATCCCCTTCCTCTGCAGGTGCAGCTCATCAGTCAAACCCCCCTCCACCCCCAGTCCTGTGTGCTGGCTCAGTGCCAGGCCACCCTGAGCGGAAGGAAGCTAGGCGCAGTTAATGTTCGTGCCTCACCCCCCGCCCCTATGAATCAGAAAAGAGAAGCCTCAGAGACGATAAGTTTTACAGCAGGTCCATGTTCACGTAGCTGGAACGAGTAGGAGCGGGGGTGCAAGCCCATATCTGTCCCATTCAGTATCCGAGTTCTCAGCTGCCATCCTGTTTGGCCGTGCACCCCTCACAGGCAGAGCAGCTCAGGGCATTCTGAGCCATTTCTGATGAACAGCCGCCACCACTGCATCCAGGAGGGTCACATCAGCCTCCAGTGACGGCCTCCATTCCACTTCTAGGTCAAGTGGGTCTGCAGGGAAGCCTTTCTCAATTGGCAGAGTCTCTGAGAGGGGTCCACACAACAGAGCCCAAGAGCCAAGTAACAAGAGCAGCCAGCATACATCAGCACCAGGCTCACGCCCGATGACTGCCAACTATCAACCCCTTCACGCCCAGCAGCCTCCTAAGTACTGTTCATCAAAGAGAAAACACACTCAGCCATGTAAGCCACTTCTTCAAAGTCCCAGAGCTAAGGAAAGATTTGGGGCAGGGATTCCATCTCGACTAACCTGGTTCTCAAACGTGGGTCTCCCTTGACTAGGAGGAGGCCCAGCATCCCCTCCAGCAACTGCACCTTGGCACATGTGGGTGGCAGGGACAGCATGAGTCATCTGTGAGTCCTGGACCATCCAAGGTCTGCAGGCTCTCGGAGCTGGTGACTCAGTGCAGCCGCCGATCCCGGCCTCCCGATTTCCCTTTGTCAGGCACGCAGATCTGTATACGCTAACTGTCTGTTTAACTAGAGCAAAACAAAGAAGTCCACGCAGGCAAACAAAATCTGTAGGAAACACATTGTTTCAGCCAGTCACTGGTGCAGGAAACAATGGAAGGGAAAGGCCACGCAGAGAGCTCCGTGAGGGGAGGCTGCCCCACAGGCCCCTGCCTGGGCGGGCAGCGTCGGACAGGCCATGGCGCCTCTCTGAACCACCAGCACCCCAAAGGGCGTGGAGGATGTGACTGAACGCGCGTGACCAGGGTGGGACCTCCGGGCAATCCTCTGGTCCCTCACGGTGGTGTCGATGGAGTCAGTGGGCACCTCCCCAGGGCCCACCATCCTGTCTGACAACCAGAACTTCGCTTCGGAAAGGGTCTCTCTGCTGTTCAACAACTTCTAGGTGGGTCCTGTTATTATTATTAACAAAGATAAGATTACAGCTAATAACAACAGTCCTGGCATTTCAATGCACTCTGCCCTATGGGTGCAGCCTGGCCCTCTGAGGTAGGGTAGAGCTCAAACTCCACATGTGCATTGCTCCCACCAGCCCAATTAGCCTGAATGCAAATGCAATTTCCAGAGCCTTCTTAAGAACTAAGTGATCTTTTTAGACGTGCCAGGCACACTGCAGCTTTGGAAGGAAAACACTTGTTGTTTGACTTACCAAAACCATACTTAACTCTCAACCTCACACCTCAGAAGAAATCTCGGAAAATCTAGAGACCTCCTCCCCTCTCCCCCCAAGCCAATTCACACATTCACCCAACCGTGTGAGAGAGGTCTGGGAGCCGGAGCCCTGTTGTGGAATCCACATTGTGGAGTGAGCAGCGAGCAGTGGGCAGCTCGGACTGGGCCCCCACCAAGTCAGGGAGGAGGACAACACGCCGGTACAGCAACCAATGCACAGTTACAAACTCTGGGGAGCGCTGGGAAAGAAAGAAATGGGCAGGGGCCTGCGATTCGGAATAAAGGGGCTGGCAGTGGCCGGCAGAGGAGCCCAGCTACTCAGGACAGCGCATGAAGGCCCCCTGAGAAGGTTTGTGCCAAACCCTGCAGACCAGCGAGCAATGGAATGGGTGAAAGGCAGGGGAGAGAGCAGAGGGGCAGGCAATGGGGACAGTGTGCAGGAAGGCACGTTCAGGGACCTACAGGAGGCCAGGTGGCCACAGTAGACAAGGCAGAGAAGCTGGAGGAGGTGCAGCTGGCAGGGCGGAAAGGGGCAGCAAGGCCTCCCACCCCTTCGTTAGGTTAACCTCCGATTCTGTCCTTGAACGGCCTGTCCCTGCATTACCCAGGGCCTCAGTTTCCAACTGCAGAGTACTCCAGGCCTGGGGCTGGCGAGCCTCTTCTGAGAGGGTTCCAAGGACAAGGTCTGGAGAGCAGAATTCAGCAGCTCATGTCAGTCCCGATGCATCCTCTGCATCATTTCATTGCAGTGTGTAAGGTCTCAGAAGAGGGTCTGCCCACAGGGACCCTCGATAATGTGAGCCCTTACTGCTCTCATTATAGGGCCAAACACGCCGCTATAGCAACTGGGAGGAACCCTGAGCACATGGTCAGGGACCATGGGACACTCTCAGGAAACCCCCTGGGGACAGGACACCCACCTGTGCCCATTCTTCTTTCTTACAGGAAGCAGGCTGTGACCATTGTCTATTGTTCCCAAGCCAGTCACACCAATTGTCAGAGAAGAAGCCACGTGCCACAGAAAGCAAGGAGAAGGTGTCAAGTCTACAAACTTCCTGGGAAAAGTCCCTCTTTGTTTAGAAACCATGCCGGCTCGTTTCTATGTTTCCATTACTGAGCAAAACAGACACTTGGCCCGGAAGAGTGTGGAGTGAGGTAAGTTATGATCTGCCTGTGACCAAGGCCCCACTTCTACCCTGACAAGGAGCCAGAATCCCCTCCCGTTCTGGAGGGTGGCCCTAGGCTGATGGGGACCAGGTGGCCAGGTGAAGACACCTTCTCTGGTACCCAGGTCTGCTGGAGCCCGGGCTTCCGCAGGCTGCTCATGGGCCCCACCCTTGGGTCCAGCCCCGGAGAGAGGGCCAATCATCTATAATAACTACAGACACAGGACAACCCAACCTCTGTGGCCCAAGATGGGGACAATGGGGACAGTGACAACCACTGCCACAGGGCTCCTATGGCAAAGGCACACACTTAGTCGGCACTTATCATGTGCCACGGGTTAATGTTTTAATCTCAGCAACTCTGTTATCATCCCTCTTCACAAATGGAAACACAGAGGCGCAAAGAAATGAAATTAATTGCCAGAGGTCACACTCCACTTGGCAGCAGAGCCCGGAGCCAAGCCCAGGCTACCTGCCCTTCCCACCACAGCATCACACCCCACCTTGTGCGGTGAACGCAGCAAAGGGGGTCTAGCTCATGACAGGCAGCACTACCCAAGGAGGGTCCTCAGACGTCAGGACCGTCACTGAAACCCACACGCGAGGTCTTCCCAGAGGCAGAGGAAAGCCAGGTTGGGACTCCCCCAGCAGTGGAGTCACTTATTGGCACAAAAAAACACCAAATTGGGTTTCAGGGTTTTGTTTTTAAATAATCTAATTACATCGCCCTGATTAACACAAAGCTTGTAGGACAGTTAACTTTGTGAATTCTATTTTCCCATCTGCTGCTTCAGAAGCAGATGAGGATAAACAACCAACACACAGAAGTTCTCTGTCTCGGAGCGCACCAGTGGTGTGCATGAGGCCAGTGCACAGGACACGCAGAGTCGGCATTGGCTGCCTCCACCATGTCCTTTGTCACCTGGTAATAACACACAGCCCACAGGTGCCACATCCAGGCAGGCTTCACAGAGGATGCTCATTTGGGGATCAGCACAGACGAGGGTACCCTGCCCTCCTCTTTCTGTGTCTGCAGAAATTCAGTCGGCTTTTATTCACGTTGTATCCCCAAGGGACGCCATTTCCTGTGAGGCCCCATCCAGGGTTTTGGACCTGGCTGGGCAGAGAGGCGGGGAGGACACCTTTTCCGATGCTCGAGCAGCCTTCCTGGCCCCACATCGCCATGTGCTGTGTGTGGCTGTGCCAAGGCAAAGGTCCCAATCAAAGCCATAGCTTTAAAAACATCCCCAGAGATGTTCTTATCCGACCCCTTCATTTCGTGGAGGACAAAACTCAGGCCCCTATACGGAGATGCCGGACCTACTTGCCAGAACCCAGGACTGGTCAAGTGCTGTTTCCCCTACACCACCATGGCCCCTCCTAAGAGCACGAGGATGAACTTGGGCTGGTTCTGCCAAACAGCTGACAGACCCTAAGCAGCCAGCCTCTCCCAGGCAGGGCAGGGCCCAAGCCACCCTCCCTCACCTCACCCCTGCTCCTGCCACTCTGCATCTGTCAGTGGGAAGGGCCAACCATGGGCCTGCTTGGACAGGGATGCGCACTTGACCCAAGAGACTCCCATCTCTTGGCTGGTTGGTCCCTGTAGCCTGGAGAGCACAGATGAGCTCTTTGTCCAGGGGACAATGAGAGCTCTAGGCACTCACCATGGGGACATGAGAGCCACAGGATCGATCGTACAGCCTGGGGAGAAGGCTGCTATGTTGGGTCAGGTGCTCAGTCAGCAAGAGGCCCCTGAAATATCCAAAAAAAGCCCCAACAACTTTTGTTCCTTATGTTTCCTGTCCATTTTGCATCCTCACGGACCCTGTCTGTTGTATCTATGCAATAAACCCCGCTTACTGAGTTGACTTTTATGGAGTTTCCCTTCTTGAGACCAAACCAGCCTAAATGGAACTCGATTATTCCACATTGGCGCATAAGACCCAGGGCTGAGTTCCCCGTGGCGAGCAGAATGGAGGGGCAACCTGAAAAGAGCACACATGATCCCTGTGGGCCAGAGTCACATCCAAGGGCAGCCCTTCCGGAGTAATGGCCAAAAAGAGGGCCCAGGCCCAGACTTCGGACCTAAGCAGCACTTCCCTTGACCTAGACCTGGACTACAGAGGAGGGACAAGTCTGAGAAATGCTGAAACGGGGGATGTGCCACAGAAAGGATGAAAAAAGAGTGTCTCACGGTTGGCAGGGTGTGGGTCCAACCACTTGCCGTGCATGGGACTACCTGGGGCCACAGGGTTAGCTTTCTAAGCAGCTAGCTGCTCCTGCATTAAAACCTCCTGTGGCTCCCTGGTGCTAAAGCCCTACGTCTTCGCTGAGGCACCCAGACCCTGGCTCCGGTCTGCAGCCCCTTGCCCCTTCCTTTCCCACTGGGTACCATCTCGCCCCACCCTCCCCACCAGCAGCCTGAAGTTCCCTGCAAAGCCTTGCTCTTCTATATCACAACTACAGAGAGAGGGCACAACAGCCACCCTTAGGTGACCTGGCCTCAGACTTTGGCGGTCAATGTAACCACCATCCTCAATTCCTAACTCAGGGCCCAGTGAGCTCAGCCTCCAGCAGCCAGGGTTGTCCAGCCCCTGGTGGGTATCCCTAGTCTGGCCAAGGTGAAAAAGCCTGCGGTCCAGCACCTACTCACCCAGTGATTATGAATCCAGCCCCCCCCCCCCAACTGTAAATTGGCAGGAGGGACCGTTTACATCAGGGCCAGATAAAAAAACACATCAGCCCACCCCCACCCCAACACCCAAACCTGGCCAAATCCAGGCCTTGTGGGAAAGCAGCAGGAAGGGCCCTGGGTTTCTCAACCAGCTGCCCGGTGAGAAGCAGCGGCCAGGCCTCCACATGCAGCCGCCTTCCCCAAGTCCTATCCCAGCTGCCTGGACTGACAGTGTTCCCTTGGCCCACCCTATGGCTTTACGATTTAAACTTCCTTACCTTTAAAAACATGCAAGTTATGAAAGGGAAGGAAAAGCTTGTTGGATGGTGGCTGAGCATTTGGGAAGGGCTCTCCTTGGTAAACAACCAGCATTGTTTCTAAAAGTAGGTTAAGAATACAGACCGCTCAGGCCCACAGCAGCCTCAGATAAACTTCCCCGAGACAATAGACACGACTGCGTCACCTCATGACATCCCCCTGGCAGAAGCCAAGGGTCCCCTCTGTCTCCAGGTGGTCCCAGGCTCAGCTGGGGGTGGGGGAGAAGGTCCTCACAGAACTTCTCCCTTTGTGAGCCCTGGAGAGGGAACCAAGGTGGCTGAGACCATTGGGGCCAGGACTGCTTAGAGCAGATCCCAGACCCAGACTTCAGTAAGCAGGGCCCTGGCCTTGGCAACCTGGGGTTCGACTGCAGACGAGGACCTGCACAACCCAGCATGTTCACGCTGGGTGGAGCGTGGCACTCAATGGGGGTGAAGGACCCCAACTGTCTCGGTCATCTGGGGCTACCATAAAAAGTACCAGACCAGGTGGTTTACACAATAGACATTTATTTCTCACAGTTCTGAAGGCTGAGGAGTCCAAGATCAAGGCGCCGGCTGATTAGGTTCCCTAGGGAGGGTTCTCTTCCTGGCTTATAGATGGTGGCCTTCTTGTTGTCTTCATATGGCAAAATGAGAAAGCTCTGGTCCTCTTCCTCTTCTTGTAAGGGCACTAATTTCATCATGGGGCCCTACTCTCATGACCTCATTTAACACAAATTACTTCCCAAAGGCTCAGCTCCTAACACCATCCCATTGGAAGTCAGGGCCTCCGCATAAGGGTTTCAAAGGACACGACATTCAGTCCACAGCACCAACTCTGAATCAAAATCCTCGCTCAGCTCTTNATATGGCAAAATGAGAAAGCTCTGGTCCTCTTCCTCTTCTTGTAAGGGCACTAATTTCATCATGGGGCCCTACTCTCATGACCTCATTTAACACAAATTACTTCCCAAAGGCTCAGCTCCTAACACCATCCCATTGGAAGTCAGGGCCTCCGCATAAGGGTTTCAAAGGACACGACATTCAGTCCACAGCACCAACTCTGAATTAAAATCCTCACTCAGCTCTTCACCCTCCTGGGAGCCTCAGCAAAGGCATGCCAGAACCTGGGTCCCAGTGTCCCTATCTATAAAACAAGGCTAGTGATGCTTAACTCAGAGGAGTTAACAAGATTTTTTAAAAAACAAACACTAAGGAACAGAAAGCAGAGGACAGTCTGGCACATGAGCAGGGTCCCCAAAATTACAGGTGCGAGGGGAGCCCTTTGAGACAAGACATCCGTGCTGGACTCTCAGGGGGAGGCTCCTGGGACAGCAAGACGGTGGAGGCTGCTGCTTGCCCAGCGAGGCCTCCACAAGCCCCCACCAGCCAGCGTGGAATGGCACGGAAGGAGGGATGGTGTCTCGGAGTCTCCTGCCAGCTGGATGCTGAGCTCCCTCTGACAGGCGTGTGCCTTCCTCTTTGGACCCTAGGACCCTGTACAAAATATTGTTTGCGGTTATTAATAGTAACAGTTAGTATTTAAAAGCCTGGCAGGGGCTAGGCTCTGTGTCAAACGCATCCTCAATGGGGCCTCGATATTCTCCCCACTCTGCCGTTGAGCAAACTGAGCACAGAGTAGCCGAGGAAATTACTCAGACTGCTATTGAGTTGTGGCTGGAAATTCAAACCTAGGCCACCTGAATTCAAAGAGGACGTCCGCTTCCACTGTTCAACCATCTGCTGAATGCACATGGTTTTTCTGTCGTGATCTCCGTGGTCCTGCTCTATCTTTCCCCTCCATGGCCCCAGCGATGGGCCCGATAACTGCTCCCAGTCTCCTGGCCACCCTCCCGGTGGGTCCCACACACCGTGTTGTCCTAGAGCTGGCTTACACCAGCGTGTGCCGACGGAGCCTGTCTTCTCCCAGCGCCAAGAGATGGTGTGTGCACGCACACGCACACACACACACAAGCGGGATGCCATGCTCAAATCATTTGGGGAAACCTAATTTATAAAGTGAAAAATATATATTTTATTCCTCTGTGGGGCTTCTCAGAGCCTTTGGTACATGCACGGGCACTGGAATACCCAAAAAGGAAACACAGTAAGCAATACTTTCCAACATATTTGACCACAGAGTCCTTTTTTCTCAGATACACCTATTAACATTTCCTGCCATGACATTTTACAAAACATTTGTGAAATGCAGATCTAATCAAAATGCCACACTTACAGTTAGAGAAAGCAATGCTCAGAAAAGTGCAGTCACTTGCTAAATAAAGGTCACAAAGCAAGCAGATCAGGACAGAGTGTGAACAAGAGTCACAGTTCTTTGACTCCCTGTCTGATGTCCCTTAAAGCTCCCCCTATTATTATGACTATAAAAGAATTTTGATTAGGTGCCTCTTAGTCAATTCCTTAAGCCAAGGTGAAGTAATTTTAAAATAAAAGTTTAAGACATTTGTATACAGTCTTCAGGCGGTACAGAGCCTAACTTGCCTCTGACTTCAGAAATTCACACCCAAGCTGCCCGTGAAGAACACCAGTGCGCTTCCAAATTCCCAGAGACCACTTCAGTCCCACCTCCTGCTGGGCCCAAGGGGCTACTGAGTGATCAATAATTCACACGTATGCGTTTCACAACACCGAACCAGTGTACACAAATGTCAGTGGGAGTTACAGAATTAAAGCGAACTTCTGAGAACGAGCTGTCAGTACATCAGAGGCAGCTTCACATCAGAATCGTAACAACACATCACTGGGTCAGTTTGGACTTCGTTGCCTAAAATGATGGTGTTTCCAAGGTTTGAAGCAGGTTGGTTTCGAAGAGTTTCAAAGATTCAGAATCACAAAGAGTCTAAATCAGGTAGTAACTGGCTTTTTAAAAAATGGATCTCCAGGGAATGTTTTATCATATTGTATACTAGAGAGAAGAGGCCAAGAGCCCTTCTAGGCCCCTGTTTGAGACATGTGCTGTCCAGCACAGTCATCACTAGCCACTATACAAATTTAAATTTTAATTGATTAACATTAAACTAAGCTAAAAATTCAGTTCCTCCATAGCATTAGCCACATTTCAAGTGCCCAATAGCCACATGTGGCTGGTGGCTATGGCACTGGGCAGCACAGATATGGCACAAGTCCTCTGTCACAGAAGGTCCCACCAGCAAGAGCTGCTCTAAACTCAGACTCGCCTCTCTGCTCACAGCTGACTAGCCCCGGCCACCTGACTCAGGGCAGCCAGTGGCTGGCCAGTGCGTGTACGGGATGACCTAGATCAAAGGCTTTGCCCAATAGAATGGCAGTGATTCACTCACCAACCAAGTTCTCTGTCAACTGACTGGATTTGACAGTCAATCAGTTGGTAGTGGGAAATGAGAGACAGACTGACCAGAATCATGAATCACAGCCACGTTGAAAGAGGGAGCGTGGGGAACAGCTGGAAGGAATCATCTATCACCTGAGGAGCGTGTCACAGATTAGCCTGACTTCCAAATGCCCTTCACCTGTGACTCTGTCGGCCAAAGCCAGCTCTCCTTGCACACAGAGCAGCCGGAAGTGCCCGGGAATGAATGAGACCCAGGCAGCAGCCCTCAGCTAATAACTGAGGGGAGATGGTTCACAGAATCCAGCCCCTGGGCCCCTGGGCCCTGGAACTCAGGCGCGTGCTCCGTGCTGCATCTCAGAGTTCCCAGTGGGGCACCGGGTGAGTTGCCCCAAACGGTAACTTGCTTGACAGCACGTCTCTTACTGGCTTCCTTCATCTTCCTCACCTCTCCTCCGCCCTGCTGGTGTTTCCCGGGACCACCTTCCCCATAAACCACTTACACTCAAATCACTGCCTCAGGGTCTACTGCGGGGGGACCCAAACTAAAACTGGTAAACAGTGTACGCGTCTTCATTCCTTGAAGAAAAAAAAAGCTAAGTGCAGAGAAGCTCTGACCAATTTCAGGGACTAGAACCTAGTAAAAGATAAGGAATGCTTGACCATCACTGGTGGGAATGCAGAGTGTTCCTGTTCTCTGGGAAGCAGCATGGAAGTTTCTTACAAAGTTAAACATAAACTGACCATATGACCCAGCAATCCCACTCCTGGGTATTTACCCAAGGGAAATGAAAGCTTACGTTCACACAAAAAGCCGTTCATGAATGTTTATAGCAGCTTTATTCATAATCACCCAAAGTTGGAAACAACCCAAATGTCCTTCAACTGGGGAATAGATAAACAATGGACTACTACTCAGAAATGAAAGGGGACTGATATACACGTCAGCACAATGAATCCAAACGCATTATGCTACGTGGAAGGAGAGTCAAAGGGCTACATTCTGTGTGCTTCCTGTGACATTCTTGCAAAGACGAGACATCAGGACAGAAACTCGCCAGCAGCTGCCAGGGGCTGGGGGAGGAGGGGAGGGGGCTGTGAAGGAGCCTGGGGGAATCTTTCAGGGGGTGACAATCAGGATGTTGATGGTGGTAGTAGTTACCTGACTACACATTTGTTAAAATGTGCAGAACCATGCGTTTTACAAATGTGAATTTTACTGCATGTGAATTACAACTTACTGAAATAAGTGGGGAAAATGAAAAGACAACAAAGGCGAAAAACAATAAACCCAGGGCCTCCAACACGCTCTTACACAAGTTGTGCCATAGGCTGTCCTCACTGCGGCCCACGTGTGGCTGCAGTTAAAGATGGGCACCCACGCCGGTCAGGCAGTGCACCCACCCACCTTTCACTGATGGGCTCAGCCGCTCGGCCGCCAGACGGGGCCTCCTCCCACCACTGATGGCGCCGCCCCCACTTGGGGCGTACCCCCAGGGCAGCCATCTCAGATTTGGGGAGCTGCGGGAGAGGACATTCTCCTTCCCATTTCAGAACCACTGCTTAACCTTCTCCCTGGGCCCCCGGGAAATTATGCACAATATGGCCAGCCTACACGGGGGAGAATGCCAACCAAAGTTTCCACTGGAGAAGCCAGAAATAACTCCCAAACACTCCCCGGAGAACTCAAGGAGACCGTGGGGGGCTGTGATTGGGGTTACCATGAAAGGGCATCCGCAGATGAATGGGTACAGAAAACGCCGTACCTCCATCCACAGCATGGGATCTTACTGGGCCACGAAAAGGAACGCAGTGCTGACTGGCACAGCTACCACATGGAGGAACCTTGAAAATGCCATGTGAGCTGAAAAAGCCAGACTCAAGAGGCCACAGACCGCACGACCCATCTATGAGAAATGTCCCTGGTGGCAAACCTATAGAGAGAATGCCGATGGCGGTGGCCAGGCGCTGCAGCAGGGACAAGTAGGGGGTGACTGCTCATAGACACAGGGCTTCTTTTCAGGGTGACACAAGTGTTTTGGAACCAGACAGTGGTGATGCTTGCACAATATTGTGAACAGACTAACAATCACTGAAGTGTGCACTTTAAAATTTTATGGTATGTAAATTATAGCTCAATTAAACAGAGAGAAAGAGAAGTGCTCCAAGGCAAAACACTCATCAGCAGGGACACAGTCTCCCCCTCAGAGTTGAAGGGAAGCAGTTCGGAGGGGTGGGGAGGGTGGAGGTCGGGGAGCTGTGGCCCAGTGTGGCTCCCCCCACCCCACAGGCCTCGACCTGGCCATGGCAACCTCAGGCAAGTTTCCCAAACTCTCTGACCCTTCAAGGCCACTTTCCATGAAGAGCAGGGACGACCAGGAGGATGGAGTACGAGGGGGAGGTGGGGAGAGTGGCCGGGGACCCCCAGAGCCAGAACCCCACTTCTGCTCACACCCCACACAAAGTTTCCTGCTCACAGCTGTTTGCTCCGTCAGACCATGGGCCCCCGAGCAGCAGGTACAGGTCTCCCACTCCCCACTGCATCCGCAGCACCTGGAACAGCGCGTGACGCCCAGTGTTGCTGAATGAGTAAGACCAGAGTGGGGGCAAGTGCTGTCTGACACTTGTCACAATACACTGACTGCCTGACAACCAAAGTAGGAGAGAAGAGACAAAATTCTCAGAGAAGATTCCTTCTCTGAGAATCAAGGCACAGAATTCGAGTTCTAACTATGCAGCCCTGGGCCGGCCACGGGTCTTCTCTGGCCTTCCGCTTCCTTTCTCTACAATCAGCCATTTGGCCAAGATGACCTTTCAGGCCTTGAGTTGGAGGATCCCAAACACTGTATGATTCTGGAAGCCTTTTCAAAGGCGTTTAGAATCAGGACAGTGCCGTTTCGGGGGGTGAGCACCAACCCGCAGGCCCCATGTATGTGTGGCTCATGCTCCCCAGTCGGGGTTTCGTTGATCTAAAGGCAAGAGTCAGAGGAGACGCATCAGCCTCACTGGCTGAGGCATAATATTTTCCATCAGGTGTCACGGCATTCCTCACTTCCTCCTCTTCCCCAGGGGCCTCTCAAGAAATGTTCCACATGAGCATCTACAAACAAGCGTGCCCATGAAAAGGTACGCACACACACCGGTGGGCCGAAGAACCGCCAAGAGCCCAAACACTAAACGCACTCCAGGCCCCCCTCCCCGCCGGCAAAGCTCCAGATGCTGTATCCGGGAGATGCCGCATTTTTCCAGAATTGTGTCATTATTCACAAAGAAGCTTGCTCTCAGGCCTCACATCCACCCAAGAGCTGGCCTGGGCCGCCCAGAGCCACGGTGAAGAAAGAGCTGGCCACTCACACC
Source organism: Sturnira hondurensis (assembly GCF_014824575.4). NCBI lineage: Eukaryota > Metazoa > Chordata > Mammalia > Chiroptera > Phyllostomidae > Sturnira > Sturnira hondurensis. The sequence goes on from NW_028083884.1 coordinate 2,345,438, forward strand.
ACTTCTCCGGTGCGCTGTGACCTCCGGATGAGCTGGGTGTGTGCAGAGGTGGAGCCTGGCTGCAAGTCCAGCCTCGGAGAGGCCGAGCTCTCCGCGCACATGCCTCGTCAGGGAACGGTCCCAGCAGGGGTTGGACGCCGTTAACTGGGCACCTCAAGTAGAGCAGCTGTACCTAGGGGTTCAGCTGCTGGTTAAAGGGGGGCGTGCACAAAGCTGTGTCTCTTCCACAGGCAGGTGCAGGGGCTGTGGAATCCCCTGGGCCGGGAGAAATAAACATCAGCACTGGTGTGACTTGTCTTCTGATGCAAAGCTGAGCCTGAGACAGTTCATGGCAGCTCCGATCCCTCAAACTTTTCCTTGGAATTTGGGGGCTCCATCAAGGGCCACTGTCCTCTCAATAGTCCCTGAGACCTGAGTGCAGAGAGGCACAGGGTGGGGTGAACACCCCTGTGTCACCCTGGGCTATCACTGCTGAGCCGTCTCTAGGCTCAGAAGGACACGGCAGTCACAGCCCCTCACCAGCAGGTTAGGCCAGTCGAGGTCTGAAACAAGCCTGAAGCACTGAGAGAGGGTGTCAAGGACAGCCAGGCCAACACCCCCTACCCAGCATGGACAGGGCTTGGCAGTCCACGCTGACCATGACCCTCGCCCTCTGGTGTCTGTCACTTTCCCTAAAAACTCGTGGCCTTGTGGATACTTGATTTACTGGCCCCAGGGGAGAATGACTTCTTTGATAAATAAATGCGGGCAAGTTCCAAAGTTCAAACCTTCAACTACAGCCTCATCTCTAAACTTGTTCAGGGAGAAGAACGCACTTTATTGGGGTGTCTTCTAAGACCCCATACACATAAGGCAAAAACCATCGAATGACCCTAAGCCCCTCACTGAAACCTCCAACCCCAATCAGAAACACAAAACTAAAAGCAAATTCCAGAAGGCCACAGTTCCAATCTTAGCAATACCAGCTTTGCCTGTAAGTCGGGGAAAAACAGAAATGTCCAAAGTTCTAGTTGGAAGGAGGCTGTATGGGAAATATAAGAACAAGAAGGGCCCTATTTAACCAAGGTCACACTCTCCCTGGGGTAGACCTGAGACCAGACACGGGCCTTCAGACTCTGGGGCCAGCACCCTTCCCCCACCTGCCCAGGGTAGCCCCCTGCACTGGGCCCCGGGTTCCGGGGACAGTGAAGATGAGTCCCAGAAGCACTCCTACAGCCTCCCGCTCCCTGGCCCTGGGAAAGGGCTGCACTCCTGGCTCCCTGTGACCCTATTCACTGTGACCCCACTCACTGCGATCTGCTCCCTGTGATCCCACTCACTGTGATCCACTCACTGTGATCTGCTCCCTGTGATCCACTCACTGGGACTCTCCCAGGAAATTCACCATCTCTGCCCTCCAGGTTCAAAAAGAGAAACAGAAGGGCAGCTCTCTGCCCATCACAGGCGTGATGACAGTTAGCTGACCACACTACCAGGACACTGCAGGCTGGGGCTGCCAGGCTCCACCCCACATGGACCCAACGGAGGGTCTTTCTATTCACACACCTGCTCCCAGCAGCACCAGCACAGCCATGCAGACCAGAGGCGACAGGGACCACCAGGAAGAGTGTTGGTGGCACTCTAAGTAACATGCCTTATTTCAGTTATCTGGGCCTGGGCTGGACTTGGCACACCTGTCCAGAAGTAGCAGTATCTCAAGGAAATGAGGATGGGGTGAAAAAGAAAACAGAGCTCCTATGTGTGGGAGAGCTGTTCGTGAGAGATGAGAGGGCCAAGGAGCAGAGTGCAAGTTCAAAACCACCAAGACCTAGGGGCAGCGAGGCTGCCCCCAGAGGACATCCATCAGTGTCTACAGATATTTGTGGTTGTCATAACTACAGAAATATTAGTGGCATCTAGAGAGTAGAGGCCAGGGATGCTGTTCAACACCCTGCAATGCACAGGACAGTCCCCATGACAAAGGATGATCCAGCTCCCAATGTCAGCAGTGTCAAGGCTGGTGCCTACCTTCTGGAGGAAGGTTTTTTCGTTCTATTTTCTTTTCCTCTGATCCCTTTCATCATGGCTCTATGAGATACCAAGAAAATAAGATGGGAGTATGACAACTACAACTTCAAACAAATGCCACAGCTTATTAGAATAGAAGCTTTGGCCCTGGCCAGTGTGGCTCAGTTTGTTGGAGAGTCATCCCATAACTGAAAGGTTGTGAGTTGCACTCCCAGTCAGGGTGTGTGCCTGGGTTGTAAGTTCAATCCCCAGTCCAGGTACCTATGATCCCCAGTTGGGGCGTGTATGGGAGGCAGCTGATGGATGTTTCTCTCTCTCCCTCCTGACTCTCTAAAAACCAATGGGGCAAAAATAGAAGTTTTGGCTTTTTATCCATTACAATGACTATTAGTAACTGGACTGCAGAAAGGAAAGCTAACCTTTGGGGAAATAACTCATAGTTAAGAGGCCTAAGAAGAAATTCTGAGCATGATCTTAAGAAGTGAAAGCATCCAAGAAAGGTCTTGATGATGGCATAAACATCCGACTTGAGCTGGCTTCTTAATTTGGTTGAGTAAGAAGCACTCTTACGGAGTCTTTTGGAGAAAGCCAACTTTATGTCTGACCATGGTTTTAGTCAAGGGACCACAGCTCTTGGTTCTGGCAGAAAATTCTGTCCAAGGTTTCACCTCCCTCATAGAGAACAGCCGTCTCTGTGAGATCCCAACTGTTAGACTGGGGAGGGAGGTGGGAAGGCTGACTCCTGCCTCCTCTGAAGAGGGGGGTGGGAGGGAGCAAGCCACGTTTTGTTGTTCTTTCTTTTTTTACTGCATTTTTTTCCATTATCATTTGTTTCTTAATGTGAGAGGGGGAAAAAAGTGAGGGCAGGGAAGAATGCCAGTGTTCATCACCAAAAACACATATGAACCCAGAAACATTTTTCCCCTCATGCACACACTGAAGGATATCTGGGCAAATTCACTTCGAGTTTTGCAGATGCGTTGATGGAACGTGAGAAATGTGATTGCAAAGGCCCTTGACAGGAGTGTGGGGAGCTGCCTAAAAATAGACATTTCACCCACAGGAGGGTTATCTGCTAGAACTGCATCATTCTCAGCATGACTGAGCAGCACAGACTATGACATCGGAGCAGGAAAAATATAGTAACTACACTCGCACAAATTCTCCTAGACGCGGGGGGAGGCACACTCAGCCAGAACCAAGCCACTCCCTGCGAAATCCACTTCAAATTTTTCAAGGGGTTCCTCCCCTGGTTTCGAGATGCTGATGTGGCAAAGCAAGGATGGAAGATGCAGAGTGTCTGGGCTCTCCTGATCCCTTCCGGGAAGTAGGAAAGTGGAGTAGAAAGTTGGGTAGAGTCCCCACGCTGGATTCGAATCCCACTCTGCACCGTTGGTTTCGGGCTTTGCGCAGGACAACTTCTCAGAGCCCCTCAGTTTCCTCATCTATAAATAGAGGTGGTTGTGAAAACTTAAAATGAGAATGGGCTGGTCAAGGGCTCAGCCTGGAAGAGGCCCTCACTCAACAAACGGTGCTCATACACTGACTCAAGGAGACAGCGTTCCAGGGAGCGCCCGCCCAGAGGTCCGAACACAGCGCTCAGGGGGCCATTCTGCCTCCTCTGAAGAGCCTGGACGGAGCCAGTTGGGAACCAACTCTTCTTAGACTCAGCTTTCTTATCTACTCCAGGAGTCCCCATCCAGTGTTGCCAAGAGTATGGGAAAGCAGAGACTCCACTGGTGGGGGCGAAGCTTGGGGAAGCTGTTCTGAAGGTAGTTTGACAGGACTTATCACCATCAAGTCCACTCCCAAGTGGCTGTGAAGTCCTCACACACGTGCACAAAGAATAATAGTAATTAATAATAATAATGTAACAGTAGTAGCTAAGCTTTGTTGAGCATTTTTATAGTTCTGTTTTACAAGTAATTTATATGTGTACATTGGATACATGGTCCATCTGGTATATTCTACATGGGATATTAATTTCATACATGTAGCAAGTAACTTGACCCTACAAGGCAGGTATCATCATTATTATCTCCATTGTACAGAAAAGGAAGCTGAGACATGGAGTGATTAGTAACTTGCGATAGGTCAGGGGTCAGCAAACGTTTCCTATAAAAGGCCAGACGGTAAATAGTCTAGGTGGGCCAGACGGTCTGTGTCACAACCACCCAGCTCTGCTGCTGTGGCACGAAAACAGCCCCAATGACAGATAAACAAATGTGCGTGGCCGCATTCTGACAAACCTTATTTTTATAGACACTGAATTTTCAATGCCATGTAGTTTTCATTTATCAGGAAATATTCTGTTTTGACTTTTTTCAAGCATTTAAAAACAAGAAAATCAACTTCCAGCCACGGTGGAGGCGTAGGTGGAAGCACTGGGCCTCTTCGCACAACCAAGTTTAAAGACAACAAAGTTTTAGTAACAAAAACGCAACCAGAACACAGAAAATTGAACTGTACGGAAGTCCGACAACAATGAACTGTTCAGCCAGACCAGTAAGAGGGGCAGAGTCAGTGGCTGGTGGAGCGGGGCCGCCCAGGAAATATCAGTCGGACCAACTCAGGCACGCAGGCTGCGCTTAGCGGTTAGCAGATCCAGGGTGTGGGGTGGCAACAGGCGGACCCAGTGGGGGTGCAAGGCAGCTGGCTGACCACGGTCACACATTTGCACACAGATAAACCAGGCGAAGGAGCAAGCAGCGAGAGACCACGCAGGCTAGGGCCCCAGTGATGGGAATTAAAGCCTAAAAACACCAATTGAAAAAACTTTCAGGGGTCGAGGTGCCAGGAGAAGCTCCCAGGCTCCCAGAGAGTTTGTTGGAGAGACCCTGGAGGGTGCACAGGCCCACATACCCGGGAGCCAGCACCAGGGGGGCCAGGTTTGCTTGCGGGAAGCAGCAGAGCGGACCAAAACCCTAGAGAGAGTGGAACAAACGCCACTGCCTCTCTCTGACCCCACCCCCACATACAGCGTCACAACCCATCAACCGGGGCACCCCACCCTGGTGAACACCTAAGGCTCCACCCCTCATACATAACAGGTGCGAACAGTCCAAAACATTATGGCTCCTCAAGAAGAACAGCTCAAAGCCCCAGAGTCAATAAATCTAAGCGGCAAAGAGATAGCCAACCTATCAGATGCACATTCAAAACACCGGTGATCAGGATGCTCACAGAACTGGCTGATTTTAGTCACAGATTAGAAGAACAAATGAAGGCAAAACTAATTAAAATGAAGGGAAATGCACAGGAAACCAATAGCGATGGAAAGGAAATTGGGACTCAAATCAAGGGAGTGGACCAGAAGGAAGAAAGAAACAACCAAACAGAAAAGAAGGAAGAAATAAGAATTCAAAAAAATGAGGAGAGGCTTAGGAACCTCCAGGACATCTTTAAATGTTCAAACACCTGAATTATAGGGGTACCAGAAGGGGAAGAGGAACAGCAACAAGTGGAAAACTTATTTGAACAAATAATAAAGGAGAACTTCCCCAGTCTGGCAAAGGAAATAGACATCCAGGAAATCCAGGAAGCTCAGAGAATCCCAAAAAAGTTGGACCCAAGAAGGAACACAGCAAGGCACATCATAATTATATTAGCCAAGATTAAAATGAAGGAGGGAATCCTGGAAGCAGCAAGACATAAGGGGACAGTCACCTACAAAGGAGTTCCCATCAGACTGTCAGCTGATTTCTCAAAAGAGAATTTATAGGCAAGAAGGGGCTGGAAAGAAGTATTCCAAGTCATGAAATCCAAAGACCTACATCCAAGATTGCTCTATCCAGCAAACCTTTCATTTAGAATGGAAGGACAGATAAAGTGCTTCTCAGATAAGGTCAAATTCAAGGAGTTCACCATCACCAAGCCCGTATTATATGAAATGTTAAAGGGACTTATCTAATAAAGAGAAGATGAAAAAAATGAACAATGAAAGGACAGCAAACTCACAGTTATTAAAAACCACACCTAAAACAAAAGCAAACTAAGAGGACAGCTAGATCAGGAGTGGAGCCACAGAAATGGAAATCACATGGAGAGTTAGCAACAGGGGAGTGGGAGGGGGAGAAGTGGGGAGAAGATACAGAGAATAAGTAGCATAGACAGTAGGTAGAAAATAGACGGCAGGGAGGGCAAGAACAGTACAAGAAATATAGAATCTAAAGAACTTGTGACACATGGACATAAACTAAAGGGGGGGAATGATGGGGGAGGGAGTGTGCAGGGTGGAGGGGAATGAAGGGGGGAAATGGGACAACTGTAATGGCATCATCAATAAAATATATTAAAAAGAAAAAAAACAAGAAAATCACTCTTGGCTCATGGGCCACACACAATCTCGAGGAGGGTGCATTCAGCACACATAACCTCCCGCGATCATTACTTCATTTAACAGCAAAAGGAGTGAGTAGGGCAGTTTTGCATTTTTGCAGTCATATACAGAATGCTCTGCAGCATTAAAATTCATACGCAAATGTGCCAACGAGGGGCAGCTCTGGACACACTGAGCGAAAAACAGCAAGTGGTGCCCTGACTGGGTACCTCGGTTGGTCAGAATGCCGTTCCTAGTCAGGGCACACATAAGAATCAACCAATGAGCACTGACCAGTGGAGCTCAGTGGGTTGGCCACTGTCCTGCAAAGTGAAAAGTCACCAGTTCAATTCCTGGTCAGGGCACATGCTTGGGTTGTAGGCCCGGTCCCTGGCTGGGACACTTGTGAGAGGCAACAGATGGATGTTTTTCTCACATGTTGATGTTTCTCTCCCTCTCTTTCTCCCTCTCTTTCCCTCTCTTTAAAAATAAATAAATAAATTCCCTCTTTTAAAAAAAGAATCAATCAACAAATGCATAAATAAGTGGAACAACAAATCGATATTTCTCTCTCCCCCTCCCAAATCAGTAATTTATTTTTTTTTTAATTTTTTTAACGATTTTATTTATTTATTTATCTTTAGATGGGAAGGAGAGAGGGAGAGAAACATCAATGTATGGTTGCCTTTCGTGCATCCCCTGCTGGGAGTTGGCCTGCAGGGAACCGGCCTGCAACCCTGGCATGTACCCTGACTGGGAATCGAACCACGATCCTCTGGTTCACAGGCCTGTGCTTAATCCACTGAGCTACGCCAGCCAGGGCCCAAATCAGTAATTTAAAAGAAGCAATTTGTGCATCAACACAGAGTACTTAGGTATGAAAAAGAAAACTAATTATAGCCCTGGCTGGTGTGGCTCGGTGCATTGAGTGCAGGCCTGAGAACCACACAATTGCAGTTCGATTCCCAGTCAGGGCACATGCCTGGGTTGCAGGCCAGTTCCCCGGCGGGGGACTCATGAGAGGCAACCATGCATTGATACTTCCCTCCTTCTCTCCTTCCCTTCCTCTCTAAAGATAAATAAATAAAATCTTTAAAAAAAAAGAAAACTAATTATATACATGTGTGTACACATGTACAAGCACACTGTTCATGGGCACATGGACAGTCAACATAAGAAAAATACCCAGAAAGGAGAACAGGGAGCATTAGCAGCCAGGGAGGGCAGAGGGGTGGGTGGCCATGGGGGGAAGTTTGAGCTTCCCTGGGTATGTATGTTGCTCTGTAATTTGAGCCTTTTACATCCCAAATGCATCCTTCTATTACACATGTAATAAAAGAAAAAGAAGCTTTGAGGTCCTAGTTACAAGGCACCACTTGCTAACACACTTTGAGCTCTGAGCAATTTCCATGTACCCTGATCTAAACAAAAGCTGGTTACAATTCATTCCGCAGGACAAAGAAATTCTTTCCAGAGGGAAAAACAAACAAGCAAACAAAGGCGGCATCCACTACAGTAAGTCAGCACTGCTGGTCTGGCTTGGACCAGCAAGAGGGACTTTTAATCGCCTTCATGTGCAGCCTGACCTTCTCCCGCCACCGTCACCACCCCCAACCAAGGCTGTCAGCTGGGAGCAAAGCCTTCAAGGGTTTCGTCCGGGGTGATGGTCCAGGCGTAGGTTTTTGGCCTGCGCAGACTTTGATCGATGAATTTATTTTGGTTTGCTCCTCTGGCAGGAGCCCAGCTGAAGGGGGAGTCGCTGGCTGGGGAGTGAGGTCTTCCTCGGTGCCAAGTTTTACATCCAGCCTCCAGGTCATCTCGTTTTTTTTGGATGCTTCCCACAGTCACATTTTTTGTTTGTTTGTTTTACATGAAAGAGCACATTCGCTTTCCCCAAGCCAGGTTTACCATTTTCCATGGCTCTTATTAAACACATCTTATTGAAATGGAATGTTCTCAGAGTTTCCGCCTTTCCCTGGCCTGGCTGCCTCTGTGTGCTGCATTAATCACATCTGCAGAAAATACAAGGGCCCAAGATCCTATCTCCAGCCCCAGGACCCCAGGACTCATTCTCAGACCTGGGGAAGGCCCTCAGCCAGCTCCTCAGTGCCCACTAAAACAGCAGCTGGCTGACGCAGTCTGGAGGTGCTACATGCACTAGTGGGAGGAGACGGTCCTTCCCCGGTGACATGCCCGTCACGAGCCGTGAGGGCCTTCTGTGGGCCGCGCCATGCATGGTTTCAATCCCAAGCAACATCTGGCTTGGAGGGTACAGGAGGGAGCTTTGAGCCTCTTAACTAGGCATGCCATGCTACTCCCAGATTTATGACATAAGTGTGTGCATTGCCCAAACCGGCAAGGCAAAGCTATCCTGGCCCGTGTTCGAACCCAGCCACCTTACTGTGGCCTCCGGATGTCATCCCTTCCACGTGCCACGTCTGACATCCTCAGCTGATTGATTTGTGATGGAGCATTACTACCCCTTCGGACAGGTCCATTTTAATTCTTTGCTTTTGTGATGCGATCAATTTTATGCTCCCATCACATGAAGAACAAAGAAATAAACTGTTCCACAATTTAGCAGGCAGACAGATAGAGTGTGCGTGTTTTTAAAAAATGTACCATGAGATCTGCCCCCTTCAAAAATTTTTAAGTATTCACACTGTATTGTTAACTATCGGTGCAGTGTTATGGGCAGAGAACTTACTCATCTTGCATAACTGAGTTTTTAAAAGATTTTTTATTTTACTTATTGATTTGAGAGAGAAAGGGAGAGACAGAGACAGAAACAGAGAAACATCGATTTGCTGTTCCACTGATTTTTGCATCCACTGGTTGATTGTTGAATGTGCCCTGACTGGGGGTCGAACAGGGATGACGCTCCAGACAACTGAGCCACCTGGTCAGGGTGACAAATTGAAGCTTTACACCAGCTGAACAGCCACTCCCCGTCCCCCTGCTCCTCCCCCCACCGCCTTCACAACCACCATTCTACATTCTGTCTCTGATTTGACTACTCTAGACAACTCATGTAAGAAGAATCGTCCAATACTTGTCTGTGTGTGTGGCTAATTTGACTTAGCATAGTGTCCTCAAGGTTCATCCATGCGGTTGCATATGGCAGGATTTCCCTCTTTCTAAAGGCTGAGTAATATTCCACCGTCTGAGTATAACACATTTTCTTAATCCATTCATCCATCGAAGAACATTGAGGTGGTTTCCACCTCTTGACCATTGTGAATAACGCTGTAGTGAACTTGAAAGTACCAGCATCTCTTTGAAAACGTGATTTCAATCCTTCTGAATACATACCCAGGGGGGACTGCTGGATCTTATGATCGCTCTGTTTTTAATTTTTTCAGGAAGCTCCATACTATTTTCTGTAATAACTACAATGTTTTACATTTCCGCCAACAGTACAAGAGATTCCAATTTCTCCACAACCTCACCAACACTTACTATTTTTTTGTTTTTTGATAATGGCCATCCTAACAGATGCTAATTGATATCTCATATAGTTTTGATTTGCATTTCCCTGAGGCTTAGTGATATTAAGCATCTTTTCAGGTACCAAGCTATTGGCCATCTGTAAGTCTTCTTAGGAAACATGTTTATTCAAGTCCATTGTCCACTTTTAATTGGTTTATTTGGTTTTTTGCCGCTGAGTTATAGGCATTCCTTATGTATTTTGGATATTAATTAGGTATCTGGTTTAGAAATATATAGATTAGTTTAGAACAGTGCCTTATGGCCTATCTGAATATACAGTTTTCAGATATCTATATGAGGGGTTGGTAAGATAATGCCTGTGGGCCAAATCTGGCCCAACACCCATTTAAAAAAAGGTTTATTGACACACAGCCTCATCATTTATGTAGGTATAGGCTACAGCTGCTTCCAGGCTACAATGGTAGAGTTCAATAGCTACAACAGAGGTCACATGGCTCACAAGCCTGAAGTATTTACCATCTGCCCTTTACAGAAAATGTTTGCTAAACCTGATATATAGGGTCAAGCCTTCAAAGCAAATGTCTATTTTGGCCCCAGTCATACTATGGCAGAAAGAACAATGCTGGGTCAGATCATTCTCTTTTAAACACTGTGATTATTGTCACTGGACGCAGCTGTAAAATCCATGCTTCCACCACCCAAGCCTATCGGTTACTGATGAGCCTCGGGTCCAACCAGGAGATGCCTTACTCTTGACGTGGTTGGGGTGGGCAGTGGTGGTATAGCCTTGCCTGGCACTTGTTCCTCCCCTTCTTCTCTAAGAGCCAGTCCACCTGACCCCCACCACCCTTTCCTCCCTCCATATCTGGCCCTGGAATAGGCAAGCGAAGGCAAGTGACCCTGTGATGCCAAAAGGAGTCCCTTCCGGGCCTTTTCGGAAGAGATGCTCTCTTTGCACTGGGATTGCTAAAAAAGCTTCCATGAGACCTCCACTCAGCCAAGAATGAAATGGGGGAGACAAGTGGAGCTGAGAGATGGGGACAGAAAGGACCCCAGGAACATCTTTTGACTCCCTGGGCACATGAGGCCCTGAGTCCTCACTTTTGTTTAATGTGGTTAGATTTATGTTTCTGTCACTTACTGCCAAAGGACGTCTGAGTGCCGTGCTTGTGATCTTCCCATATTCTACTCCTTGCATGTAAGAGTTCACACTTCTACATTATCTTGATGATTTTCATCTTAAATGGGTACCTAGCCCATCAGATGGGACAAACCCCCACCTGGCCACCCAGCCCACTGACATCAGTGCAGGCCTCACTGGGTGCCACAATCCTGGCGCAGCAAACCTTTCGTGCAGAGGACACTCCTGGGCACCATGATGTCACAGGCAGCCCAAGTAACATAAAAGACCACCCCCAGCTAGCCACAGGCCCACACAACTCGCAAGCCCAGACAGCACCAGCCAGGTACCTTCCCAGTCTCAATGAGGTGCAGCATACGCACATGCAGCTATGGAAGACCCACGCCACTTCTCACCTGCCTGCACCCGGTCCCTCACAGCCAAGATTCCCGGCTGTCAGGTTCCCCAGACAGCACTCCAACTTTTCTCCTTCGTGCCCCGCCTTTGGTCTCTTGGTCTTTATTTTTTCTTTAACAGATTGTAAGTTACCTGAGTTATTTGCAGGTTATCCCCTCAAAGAGGCAATTTCCAGGTCAAGGCGAATATCAACATCTGCCTGGCCACCCCAATCGCCCAGTGCCTGGGACCGGAGCTGGTCTCAGTACCTATTTGCTGGGCGAATGACTGAATGAAAAAATGAATGTATCCTGTGTGCCAGTCAGCACGCCACTTTTCGAAATCACATATAACACAGCCTCTTTCTACAGCCACGCCAGCTTCATTTTGACAAAAGATGCTCCCAGAGAAGTTTGTGGTTAGCAGTATGGGACAAAATGTGAAGAAAAACCTGTGTTAGGAAAAGCTACTTGCGTTTTGGCAAAGCCTCATTGCACCTGTTCATTGCTGGCAAAGCTGGGAACAGAGGCCACGAAAGGCCATCTGGCAGGTGTCTCCGACATGAAGGAGCTCAAGAGTTACTACTCCTTTTTGCCCAAAGGAGACAGTGGTCCTCATGACCACACAGGGGCCACAGGCCACCCCCTCACATTGGCATGGACCACCCTAGCTCATGGATGCCCTTTGCCCTCTGGTTGTTTCTCACCATAAGCCTTGGAGATAGGTGATGATACCACCCCCATTTCACAGATGGAGAAACTGAGGCGTCAAAAAAACTATTTGCTATGGGTCACTCTAGCTAGGAAGTGTTAAATTAATTAAATAAGGAGGCCACTAGACCAAGGTGGCTCTAATGCCCTGGCAGCCAACATAAGCAAACCAAAACCTAAGTCTATAAAGGCCTCAAGGTTAGGAAAACAAAACACTACGGATGACCTATCACAACCAGCCAACTAGGCTATAAGCTACGGCCAATCCAATGACATCCTCCCTTTACTTTCACACTCTCCCTGTATGAGGCTCCCCCGGGCTCCTTCTGAAGGAGCCCCCCTAACTGCTTCTGGTTTGGCAGGGCCTGATTTGAATGATGTTTTTGCTCAAATAGACCCTTAAGATGTTTTTTAAACACTTTATTTATTTATTTTTAGAGAGAGGGAGAGAAACATCGATGTGAGAGAGAAACATCAATCGGCTGCCTCTCACACACGCCCCAACCAAGACCTGGCCCACACCTCGGGCATGTGCCCTGACAGGGAATCGAACCTATGACCTTTTCACTTTGTGGGATGACGCCCAACCCACTGAGCCATGCTGCTCAGGGCAACCCCTAAGATTTTGAATATGACTGTTCATCTTTTAACAGAAATGACTAGAACCTAGATTTTTTTTTTTCAGTCCCCAGTCCCCACTCTCGAAATCAGCTGTGGTCAAGGACGGACCATGTGGCCCCGACAAAGCACGGAGAGCCCCGGCAGGGTCCCCCTGCTTCTTCTGAGCGTGGGGCCCTTTGGCCCAGGCATCTGCATTCCCCCGTGTTCCAGCCCTGCAGCATCAAGTTGAAGACCTCTGTGCATCCTCCCCTTCCAAAACCACGCTCCTCTCGGGCCTGCCCCATGCAGGCAGAGGCAGCTCCAAGCCCTCTCGCAGCCGCTTCAGTCCCCAGCAGGGTTAGGGGAAGCTCCCCACCTCTTGCATTTCTGTTCTACTTGTTTTTATCTTTTTTTATATGCTTTCTCAACAATAAAACTTCCTTCCTCTCTTTGTAGCAGGAAATCAGGCTCTGAAAGTTGCAATGTCATTGAGATTACAAATATATATATATATGTATATATATGTCTGTGTATAAATATATATGTGTGTGTATATACATATATATAAAATGAAAAAACCCACATTTTTTGAATGGCTTGGTTTCAACACCCCCCTCCCCAAACAAAGTTTTCTACTGAGCCTTTTCTGCCCTTTCATGGCAGAATGACTATAATTTATTGTCCAAACAGGGACCCTTTTGAGAATGAAAGGGGACACCATTAACCCTGACACAAGCCATACAATCACTGCTCTTTGGGGGGAGGTGGAGGTCAGAAGCGCAGGAGAATGTGGCAAACCCCTCCAGACGGCAAACTGAATCCGGGCACATTGATGTCGGGCCTGGACGCGCGCAGAGCCGCCCGTCCCCTTCTGCAGAGGGAAGAGTCTCTTGGCTCTGCTCTGACACAGCTGCTTGAGGCAGCTCAAGTCATGGGGGCAGGTTCCATGTGTCCCACAGACGGTGGGCATTTTCCTGCTTGCTGCCCCCAAAGCCAAAGGGTCCGGCTTTTAAGGACTTTTATTTTCTAGCTATAATTCCTAATGCTGAGACTAAAGCTTTCTAGATCCAGAAATTTCCCAGGAGGGTGAAGGGTGGGGTGTCTAGCTCAGAACAAAGAAGGCTGGGGAGATCTCTGGGTCCATCCCAGCCGCCAGGCAACGGGGTCCACACCCATCGTTCCAAATGGAACGGAATCTCTGCCCTTTCTTTTAAATCTCCACAGGAGATCCTGCCACCTCCCTGGGTGAGCCAGTCCAAAGTTTAACTGCAATCCTCAGAGCCAGGCACCCCCTCCTCCAGTCCCCCCCTCACCCAGGACACCAGTCCTGTCAGACCCTCCTGCCAGGCATCCAGTCAGCCCCCATATGCTGTGAGGGGTATCTTCTCCCCCCGCAGACCCGAAAACCCTCGCTGGGCCCAGAAATACTCAGAACATGAAATACACATGCGCACACACACACAGATCTCCTGCCTCCCTAGCCCAGCACCCTCCCCATAAATTTTTAATCCCCAAGCAGATTGTAACTGGAAAGACATGAAATGCAAGAAGTGAAGCTTATAGCCATTTCCAGCCATTACCAGGCGGACTTGAGCCCCTCCCCCTTCCAGCCTCTCTCCCCTTGACAGACAGACAGCCCATTAAGGGCTCGCCCGTAACAGTCTTTCCTGTAAGAACATGTAAACAGCATCACTCACGCTCAAGCGCAGGTATTTCCCAGCTCACTTGCCCCCCTTTCCTTTGCTGTGGAATGTCCACACGGGGTGTGTCCACCCTCCACCCCACGCACTCTCCCCACCTCCCTCCCTCCTCCAGTCTCTCTGAAGTTCAAGGGTCTTCCCCTTGAATGTTGCTTCTATCACTTAGCTCTGCATGTAACTTTTCATTTCTCTGAAGGAAGCCCTTCCACGCGGTATGCCGGAGACCCAGGCAACGCCTGCTGTCTCCCTGGTTCCAACACATTCCTACTGCTAAGTATTCGTATAGGTTCCTGCCAGTTGGTGGCATTACATGAGCCAAATCAGTGCCTGCTAAAACTATGTTTTAAGTAAACTCTGTGCCTGCAAAATTGTTTTTTTTTAAAGAACTTGTGAATTGCATCACTTGCAGTTTATAAGTCAAACACACTATGGAAGAAGACAGGAGTCTCAGGTAGAGGTGGGTCAGGTAAAGGGGGCTGAGGGTGAGGCGAGGAGGGAGAATGCTCTGCAGTGACCTGGAGCGCCGGCACCTTGCCCCCAACACACAGCCAACGGCCAGTTACAGACAAACGCTGTCCTGAGAAGAGTCTTACCTGACGTTGCCAGAACCTCCAGCTTCCGGAGAGAAGTCTTAAGTCAGGCGTGTGATGTGAATTTTTTATTGATTTTTAGAGAGCTAGGAAGGGGAGTGGGGGGAAAGACATTGATGTGTTGCTCCACTTATTTATGCATTTATTGACTGATTCTTGTCTGTGCCCTGACTGGGGACCAAGCCCTTAACCTTGGCCTATGTGACAACTCTCCGACCAACTGGGCTGCCCAGCCAGGGGCATGTGAATTTTCTGATTTTTAAAACAGTATGTGTGTCAAACAGTTCACATCCCTTGGGCTAGATGAGAAACAGGCCCTGGTGCCACCAGGGTCCCAGCGCTATTGGGCACAGCAGCACCATTACTTAGGGGGTGGGGAGGAGCCAGGCTTGGGGACGGACATGTGGCCAGGGCAGATCCCAGACCCCACTACTCCAAGGACAGCTTCTCTGCAGGCTGTAGCCTTCTGGGACACTTTCTGGGAATGACCTTATTTGTCAGGAAGGACACAATTAGGAAATAAAATTCACTTTACTGTAATTCACTTCACTCAGGTTCACGTTACAGAAATTCTCTCCACAGCCAGCTTGGCTAAAACAGAGCTACGAAAGACATGATGGGCGGTGGCCTTTTCCCAATAAAGCCCTTAACTAGCTCACAGGTCCCTGTGATGGAGCAAAACCCAGTAACTCAAGTAAATAATCCTAAGAAACAAAGGCCGGTATCTTCTTTCCCAAACCCACAGCAGGGGAGTGGGCCCAGCTATGAGTTCGGGAAAATAACTGAGAAAGGACATGATGCTGGGCAAGTTACTAACCCTCCTTAAGCCTCAGTTTCCTCAACTGCAAAATGGGGATAATGGCGACTAATTCCTGGTAGGATCCCTGCAAGGACTAAGACATAAAGAATTCCAAGCCATGGAATAGGGTTGTTAATAGATATTAACACTCTTTTGGTAACAGAAAGGGAAATCAAAGTCCTAATGGAAAAACCAGTGAGAACGTATTTAGTATTTAGTATAGTATACGGCACACCGTAAATAACCCACGAAAGTCAGCTCTTAATTAAGACAGCCCCCCAGGGTTGAGGCCAGAAGTGATCTACAGGTCCCAGAGGGTGCAAGCAGGGTGTCCCCAGGCAGGTCACTGCAGTGCCTAACACCACAGCTTCTGGAAGCAGCCAGGCCCAGAGCCACTACTGGCCAAAGTTCATGCCAACTTCCAGCCAGGCCCCAAGGCTTCTGGATTTTCTGCCTACATTTGCCTGGCTCCATCTTCCCCTGTCCTAGCAGAGAGGGACTCTCTGTCTTTCAGGCAAGGGGATGCTGGTGATACTGGAGCTGAGCCCGAGGAAGAAGGAGGCCCTTGGGCTCCCAGACTTGAGCCATCTACTCCAGCTCTCCAGAGCCGCACTTTTGGCCTCCAACGAGCTGGAACTTGGCTTCCATTAGCCTTTGGTCACCTGCCAGCTTCAAGGAACCTCCTGGAAAGGAGTGGGCCTGGCATGGGCCAGAATCTGGATACTGGATTTATCATTCATTAAGTATTTATTGAACACCTAATGTACACAGTCACACAACAAAAAGCAACAGACATATGTCCTGTCCTCTTGAAGCTTCTAGGCTACCAGTCCCCAGATCCACCTTTTGTTCCTAACAATAAACCTAAGGAAAACATATTTTCAAAAAGAAAAAAGAAGTCAGAAATTACTCAAGCAGATGTCCCCACACCTTCACGTTATAATGATCCTTTTTGTTATTGAACCAATTCATGAATTTGGAGGAGGGTGAGCAGCCCAAATGTGTATTGTAAGGGGATCTCAATTAAAATAAAATCGCCACACCTTGGCCGATGCGGCTCAGTGGACTGAGCACCAGGCCTGAAAACCAAAGGGTGGCCTGTCAGTGCCCAGTCAGGGCGCATGCCTGGGTCCCAAGTTGGGGGTGCATGAGAGCCAACCACACATTGACGTTTCTCTCCCTCTCTTTCTCCCTCTCTTCTCCTCTCTTTAAAAAGACAAATAAAATCTTTTTAAAAAACTGTCACACACCCCCTGCACAGCACTTGTAACTGCCCAGCCAGCCCACTACCAGCAGGACACTGGGTTTCTTCTTCACTGAGGAGCTGATTTACCCTAACGTAGTGATTTTGTTGGGGGCCCTTACTCTCTTGCTTTAACGTTTTCCAATTACTTACATTTTAGTGACATCCAGGATATGGTTTTCCAATGGTAACGGACAAATCAGGTTGCTATTATTCTGTCCACATTGTTCACTCTCCTGATTTCTTTCACAGAAATCTACATATGAAGAACATCATAATCCATGAAAACCAGACTTAGAATTGCAGTTATCACCTGTCCTGGGCTCCCCAATTAAATTTGAGGCACATCAGCATTTCAAATCCATCTGAAAAAATAACCTCAAAATATATTTCTGCCTCCTACTGGTTGTAGAACTTGGGCAGAATTCCTAAATCCTCTGTGCCTCAGTTTCCTCATTTATAAAATGAGGTTAACCAGGTATACCAACTCCATTGATTTGTAGTAGGGACTCAATGAAATAAGACATGGAAAGCAAGTTCTAGCTACTTTTACTGATATTTTTTCAACACCAAAGTGACGGAGCAAAACCTGGTGATTAAAAGGGCACCAATGCCAGGGTCTGGGTTCAAATCCAGGATTTTCCTTTCATAACTGGAACCTCAGGCAAGTTAAGAAATTTCTCTGAGCCCCTACTTTCTCGTCTGTGGAACTGGGATAAACATGCCCCAGTATCGGCCTCCAAGAGGGCTTACAGAGTACCCTATGATGCATAAGCACCGTGCTAAGTTTACAACTATTTTAACGATGATGAAACCAAGGCTTATCGGAGGTGTTACCCTCTCTGGGAGGAGCTGGCTGTATAATGAACTTATAAACATGCCCAGGTTCCCACAAGGAAATAGATTTGGTCTATAACTAAGGTCTGTGTAGACAGGCAGCATCTACTTCCTGACTCATACACAGCTATTGTTCCAACACCTTGGGTTCACATATCCATGGTGACCAGCATGTTTGTTTACTTGTTTCCTGATTTTATTTTTTTCTTGCTATAACTGGAGTCCCACAAGGGCTGCCAGGTTGGGGATCGTATTGTTTGTGGCAAACATCACATGCACCTGCCTCTGTATTCAGGCAAAGTCTGGGCTAAATGCTTACTCAGCCTTCCTTGACTCAGGGAACCTTCTGTCCATCCATGACCCACCCCTCCAGGCCTGCCTTCTTGGGCCCTTTAAGGCAGGTGTCCCCTAAACACCTGAGTGAGGGTTATGGCTGATAACCCCGAGTGAGTCAGCACCCTTTGACTGAGAATGTCAAGTCTGTGCTTTACCTAAACAGGAAGAGGTGGAGGATCTACATTTGGTTCCCAGGGTGGCTGGAGGCCACAACCACATAACGTGATGAGGACTGGGTCTCTTTCCTCCATGTTGCTGTTATTCTCAGACAGATTGTGGCAATGGCAACCAGCATTTTCAGGCTTCCCTTCCACCAGCCTGGCAACACCAGCAGCAGAAAAGTCCTTTCTGGACCATAAATCACATCCCCATCCCTTACCAGGTCTGTGGGGTTAAAGAGGGAAGCAGTGCTCTGATTGGCCAGGGTGAAGTCACATGCTCACTGATGAAGCCAATAAGAAGTCATCCCCAGCCAACCTTGTAGATGGAATATGAAGAAAGAGTGGTCCTCCAAGGAAGTGAGGGTGCTGCTGCCAGAGTAAGAGGGAATGGGTCCTGGCAGAGGAAAACAACAAGCCATCTGCCCTCATATTCTTCACAGCTGCTGCTGTGCGGGCACCTCCTGGCTCCTCACCTCCAACCTGGAGGCTCTCTTAGCCCCTGAGGCTCAGTGCCATCCATTCCTCCACTCAGTGAGGCCCAAACCACAGCTACATCTTTTCCCAGAGCCAGCAGCACCTCCCAGCCGCCCTGCAGTGTCACCTGGGTTCAAACTCAATACTTTTGTCCTTCCACACACCTGTGTCCCATCAGGTACCAGGACCTATAGATTCGGCCTCCCCAGGCTGCTACTACCCACCCCAGCCCCCCCTGTTTTGCCAGGACCCTGGCCTGCCCCCCACATCTCAGAACGGCTGCTCATTCAGCCTCACGGCCTCTGCTGCCAGGTCCAGCGTCTTCTCACTCAGCTGGTATCAGCCTCCTCTGCTCAAAAATGCTCAGTGGCCTGATTTTGCATAAAAGGTTAGATCCCAATTTCTCAGCCTGGCACTCAGAGACCTCACCATATGACAGTCCCCTTCTCCAGCCTCCCTGATCCCTGTTTCCCACCCCATGCCCCAGGCAAACACCACCTCGCACTCTGTCCACCCCGTCTCCACTGAACGGCTCTGCCCTCCCCATGAGCTGCATGCAGTGAAATTCTTCCCCATGACACTGGCTTTCCGATCAAATCCAAGCTCCAAGCTTACCTCCTGCACAACCTCGGACAAGTGCATTAGCCTTTCTGTCAGATTTTTCCTGTGCAAATGACAATACATAACTCATCAGATGGTAACAAAAATGTCTCCAGAAAGCTCCCTTCACAGAGCCTGGAGCCGGGTTAATAGTGGCTTCACACTACCAGCCACCAGCCCTCAAGGCCCAGCTCAAATGACGCCTCTCTGTGAAGCCTTTACTGACCGTCCCCGTCAAGACTGACTATGTGCTCATACACTACATTGTAATGTAGTTAGCCATGTACCTGTCCTTCCCGCAACGAGAACGGCACTCCTGGAAAGGGAGGAGCGGTCTTTTTCATCTTTGCAGCCCTGAAACACCTCTATTGGCCTTCTTCTCCCAGAGTGCTCGAACCCTAACGGGGAGATGGACTCCGACTGCGTGCATCCCACAGCATTCCTGCAACTAGCAGGTCATTGGTTCCCCAGACAGAGCTGATAGGCACTCAGCCCCCACTGGGCACATCCCTGGCTTCGGGGGTCCAGACAGTCAGTGTCTCTGTCCTCCTCAAGTCCCCGCTTGTCCAACGAACCTCAAGCAGCTCACTTCCCACTGATCGTCACGCGAAGACAAAGATGAAGTGAATGACGGTGGTCACTGTTCCAGCAAACACACACGGCGCCTGCACACCCTCTGCGCCAGGTGTGGTCTCATTCTCGGCCCTCGGCCCCCACTCCCCATCTCCCAGAGGGGTTGCCTGCTTTACGCACAGAACCTGCCTGGAAAGGAATTGAGGCTTTTCCCCAAACTCAAATCCATACCTAAAAGACAAAGGTAGGTCACCATCTAGCAGAGTCCAGAAAATGTGCTAGTCACATCCAGGTATTTACTACCCAGCTTGATCAGGCTAGTCGGTCAACCAAGGGTTCAAGGAGAAATTCCAAGAATCACTTAGGCGAGACAGCTGGGCCAGTCTTGTGACTTCCCACCATGAAACCTGAAGAGGGATAACGCTTGGTAAGATCCAGAGGGCTTGGCATGTATATTTATTTACAGGGTTTTATTTCTTTATGATCCCATCAAGTGGCCTTACAGTTACACAGTACAGCCTGTCATCTGCACCCCCCCCCCAATAAAAGTATCTTTGTTTCACTAATCCTAAGTGCAACACATGCTCATTGTACAAAACCCAAGCTAACGACTGGGTCCTAATGACCAGTAACAGTCCTAATGACCGCTCACTGTGTTATGATCGTCTCTCATAACAGAAGAATAGATTGCCATAATTCTTAATGGCTATATGGGAGTGCATTCTCTGAATTGGCCAAAATTCACTTTATCAGTCCTCTATTTGTGGCCACTAAAATTACTTCAAATTTCTCTTATAAATATGCTCTAAACAACCTCCTGCAAATCATTAGGATGCTGATTTTCCCTCAAAGTAAAATCTTAGAAATTATACTCCTAAGGCCAAGGGTTATACAATTTTAAGCCTTTTGATTATATCTATGGTCAAACTCGTCGAGGAAGACTTATCAATTTACACTCCTATCAGCAATGTGAATGTATGAAAGAACTTAGTTACCCACACTTCCTTAACCAAGGATCATCAATGTTTAAATTTTTGTCAGACCAAGATTTTGCACGTAAGATGATGCTTGCTGGTGAGACTGAGCATCTTTTCACCAGCCGTGACCCCTGTTTACCACCTCTCTGATCAGTAACCTCTTTTCCCCCTAGAAATAACTTCTCTACTTACTCCCCACAGCCCCTCTGGCTGTCACCAGAGCCCCTGGGTTCTTCTAACTTCACCCCTATGACCTGCAACCTGAGAATCTAAGAGTCGATGCCTATAATCTTCGGTGATCGTTCCAGAGCAATCCGCTGACACCGGACAGACCGAAGCTGGTCACTACCTAGGATTTTCCGAATCAGAACTGGGGAGAGAAAAAGCACTCTCCTCTCCGCTGGTGGGAGCTGCAAGATGTGAAACTATGAATATTTCCTCACCACATGGAGAAAGTAGTGAGAAGATAGGAAGCTGGTAGATGGAGGGAAGCAGATGAGGGTGAGGACAAATGCTGGTAGGTTCAAGTTCCAAGTTACAGGAATTCCAAGGTCATCCTGGTCCCTGCACTTCCCTCCTTCCCTTGGACTTGCGAGGCGCCCTGCTCTCTTCCCAGACGAGTCCTCATGTCTGTATTAGTCCAGACTGATTTTCTTTCACTTGCAACTGAGACTCCTGCCTAATTAACAAATCCTCTTTACTGGTCTTTCTTCTTTGGGGAACTACCGCTTCCCATTCTTTGCTCCCTTCTCTACTGGGTGTTTCTTCTTTCTGACTGATTTTTATGGGAGTATCTTACAGATTGAGGCTATTTCCCCCACTTGTCACTGACTTTTCACTTTTGTCACCATCTCTTTGCTCAGAGAAATTTTTTTTATCTTGCACTGTCAAACACATCAATTTTTTTCTTATGACTGCGCCCCCAAATGTTAATAGTCACCTGCATTTTCCTCTAGAATGTTCATAGTTTAATTTTTAAAACTCTAAATCTTCAGTGACTCTATAATTTTTTAGTTAGTATAATACATCTAACACTGTATCGTTCCCAAGGGTTAGTTAGCCAGTTACCTCAACACCATTCAAATCTATTCCCATCGACGTGAACGCTTCCTTTGTTACACACTCATTGTTTACACACACTTGGGTATCTGTATCTGGACTTTCTATTCCATTCATATCCTTTATGTGGTCTCTATAATCATTAGGGCATTATCCCTAAGTGATGATAAAGATACAGAGAGACTAAGCTACTGGCTTTGGGATCTCAGACAAGTTAGCGGCGAAAAAGGGGCAGAATCCAAATCGCCAGTGTCCACCTTTCACCACTTCCAGATGTAGAAAACTGAGGCAGGGGAGAATCACCAGTCTTCTTGGCATCATCCTGGATTGTGAAGTCTGTGTCACCTGTCAAGACAAGGCAGACATCCAGACCAAACGAATGAAGTTGCAGGCAAATGGAGAAGTGGGTCAGGATTGGCCAGGAACCCATGAGAAGGCTGGCACTGCCCATCCCATCTCCAGCCTCTTCCCTGTGGGTAACACCGTCCCCAGCCACAAGCCTGAAAAAGTAGGGGATGCTCGTCAATCTCTAACTCCTGAGGGATGCCTCTGGGTCCACATGACAATGTTTCCCCTCACTCACGTCTAGATGGAAAATTCTTACACTTTCTCAACAATATTGACATTGTTTTCTTTGGCCAGACAGGACACTGTGTATTTTTAAACTTTCCAGGAAGGCTGTTTATTAGGATAATACAGTACAGAACAATCAAACTGTTTATTTTTTACTTTTGATTTAATTTTCCATTCTATAATCCACTAAAGAAAATACTAGAATCATGCATTTGCCTTTCTTAGATTGCAGGCGGCAGTTACATTAGCAGCAGCGAGGTTCTTTCCTGTTTGTCTCTGTTACACTTGTAACCCTCCTGCTCTAATTCTTTCCTTGGGGTAATTTTCATTTTAATATGTAATGCCTGCTCTTCAAATTAACATCCGATCTTATTATGAAGTAGCCACAGTTGAATTACTTACTATCTGCGGAAAATGCACCAGCAAATTCTCAAGATCTAAAAGGTAAAAAGAGCTCGAGAAATCACCTGGGCCAAAGTACACATTTATAGAGCTAGGAAAATTTTTGGCTCCGAGAGGTCAAGCAATGTGTCTAAGCTCACACAGCATGTTAGTAGCACATTCTCCCTTCCCCTGCAACCTTTCCCCTAGAGGTATTAATAGAGCTTTCACTGGAATCAAAACATCTTGGCTTGGTGCATTGAATAGCTAGATAAGATGTATTACCTTGAAAAGAAAGAAAAATGGTTGTCTTTTGACCCCACCTCTGCGAAGTTATTGAACAACTATGCCCTTGAGCTTTGCCAGATCTTAGCAACACCACGGTCTCACCTGCTGGCAAATGCTAACTCCAGGCTGAACGTGTCTGTTACTCGAATGCCATGGGCAGTGAAAGCACTGTCCTGGGAGTCTAGAGGCCAGGGTTCTGGCTTCGATTCTACAGTGGGTGTCACCATTATCAGGATTCTACTATTAGGAGGAACCCCTCCCCAGCAAAGGGTGGTCCATGCATTCTGGGGGCCAGAGCCAGCACCTGATCGATGGGTGACTACAGCACCAGGCATACCCGGGACTGACCTGCAGACCTGGGCTTACCATTGCCATTTGGTGAGACTCCAGACGACACAAGGAAAGAAAAAAATCCTAGTCTCAGTCCTTGGGGAGTTGGCGATTTCATGGGTGAAGCAGGAAGCCAAATAATTTCTTTTTTTAATCCAGCAGTTCAAAATGAGATGGGCTGCTTGAGATAGGACATGAGTCCCCTACACTAGAAAGCTTTGAGCAGACAGCAGAAACCCACCACTGGAGAGGCTGCAGAGGGTCCTGTTTGGGGAGCCAGGTTGGAGCTGCATCTCCAAGATCCTTGGGAGAGAGTCAGAAAACCTTCAGGGCAGGGTTTCCATGCTTGGCCGATCCTGAGGCATTTTTACAATAAAATAGAGTCCTGGATGCTACCCAAGAGCTTCTGGTTCAGAACATCGTGGCCAGGGCTTTGCGTTATGAGTTAAACTGTGTCCTCCAAAATACGATCATTGAAGCCCTAACCCTTGGCACCTCAGAATGGGACATTATTTAGAAGTAGGGTCTTTACAGAGGTGATTCAGTTACAATGAAGTCATTGGGGTGCACCCTAATCCAATACAACTGTGTCCTAAAAGGGGGGAGTTTGGACACGGCGACAGACACGTAGAGGGGGAGGCTGCGTGAAGAGACGTCAGAGTTGAAAGCCATCTGTGAGCCAAGGACACCCGATGCCACCAGAAGCCAGGAGAGGGGCCTGGGACAGATACTTCCCAGCACCTTCAGAGAGAGCACGGCCTGCCCACACTTGACTTTGGAGTTCTGGCCCCCAGGACTGGGAGACGATAAAGTCTGTGGTGCTGAGCTGCCCATCTGGTGGCACTTTGCAGCCCTCAGTGCCCTAGGAACAAATGCAGCCTGGGAAGCAGTGAGAGAGCTGCTGAAGTGCCCGGGGGAAAATCCAGGCCTGCTACAGGTCCTGCTTTAAGGGCAGCTTCCGCTCCAGCCCTGAACTCTGCCGCCCACATGGGCTTCCTGTGGTCCTTCTCTAGAGGAGAAGGAAGGAGCTGGCTTTGGGGTGGTGGAGCTCCTTCCTGCATGCTGAGATGACAGAGAGCCCACAGCCATGTTTAGACTAATCATCCAATTAATGGGCAGCCTTTCTCTGTCGGGTCTCTCTGCTGCTTCCAGGCAGCTGTGAGCCACCGGAGTGCAAGCCAACAAGCTACGAATGCTTCCACGAAGAAAATGCCACGCCCTTCTCCAGCGCTTACGAAAGTACTGAAGACCCCAACCTCTGAACTATGTCCTCCTGCCCAGCTTCTCTCAGAGGGAGCCGGAGTGGGGCGGCAGGGCTTGTTTTGTGCTGTGCTGTTTGTATTTGCACTATTGATGCTCAAGGTGGGATTCAGAGAACCCTTGCCAGAGGTTCTCATAGGGAAATCAAGTGCAAACCTTCAGTCAAAGCAGTTACCACCCTGGCTGGGCGGCTCAGGTTAGAGTGTCGTCCTGATACACCAAGGCTGTGGGCTCGATTCCCAGTCAAGGCACATGCAAGAATCAACCAATGAATGCATCAATAAATGGGACAACTCTCTCTCTCTCTTTCTCTCTCTCCCTCCACACCTGATCCTCTCCCTATAATCAATAATTTTTGTTTAAAAAAAAGCAGTCACCAAAGGAAGAACCCACAGAATTCCAGAGGAAAATGTGCCAGATAGAAGTCGGGAGCAAGCTCTGGCCAGGTGGCTCGGTTGGTTGGAGTGTCAGCCCATAAACCAAAAGGTTTCAGGTCTGATTCCCAGCCAGGGCACATACCTAGGTTACAGGTTTGAGCCCTGGCCAGGGCGTGTACAGGAGGCAACTGATTGATGTTTCTCTCTCACGGCGATGTTTCTCTATCTCTCTCTCAAATCAATTAAAAAAAATTTAAGTCAACATTTTTGAAAAATAACAAGAGCAAAAGACACGACACAAAACCAGCAGCAGCACAGGCAGCACCTCTGAGGGATTTAGAAAAGGGGGTCCCTCCCCCCAAATATATTTACAAATCTACTGTTTCCATGACGCGAACAGGGCCCCTAGAGCCGTGCACGGTACCACCAAACACAAAAGTCCTCACACGTGAGAAAAAACACCATGGGTCAGCACTCGAGGAGGGTGGGGGGAAGCAGTTTCCTGCTGTGTGGCCTTGGAGAAGCACTCCACCTCTCCAAGCTTGATTTCCTTCTTTCTGAAGCTGAAATAATAAGGAGCACAGCTGCCAAGTCTGGGCTGCGGTGGCGACCAAAGGCGAGGATATGGGAGCACCCTTACAAAGCTGTGGGCTTGTGATCTGGGCTTGTGTTCACTGCCTAGTACACATTCAAAACCCAGGGGCAATCACAATGTCATTGCCAGATGCAATCCTTGACGGAACTTGATTTCCCTACCCTAAGCTTTGCGTATCATACAAAAGATGACCGAATACTCTCAGAGGTGGAAAGAGGGAGGGTGTCGAATCCCAAAGGTTTCAAAAATGTCACATCACACGTCCTCATGTGTATCATGTGCCTTTCTTTTTAAAAAAGATTTGTTTGTACCATATGATATCACCTTTAACAGGAATCTAAACAACAAAACAAACAAGCAAGCAAAATGTAACCAAAGACACTGAAATACAGAACGTGCTGACAGGGTCCAGAGGGGAGAGGGGAGAGAATCACAGGGGAAAAGGGGAAGGACTCATATGAACAAGTATAAAGGACACATGGACAATAACTAAGGTGGGGGGCGGAGATGGGAGGGAGGTGGGGAGCACTGGAAGGGGGGCAGGGCTGGGAATACAAGAAAGAAAACTGTACTTGAACAAGAGTTAAATAAAAAAATAAATAAATAAAAAAGATTTGTTTGTTTGTTTGTTTTTAGAGAGAGGGGAAGGGAAGGAGAGGAAGACAAACATCAACGTGTGGTTGTTTCCTTGCATGCCCCCTACTGAGGACCTGGCCCACAACCCAGGCATGTGCCCTGACTGGGAATCGAACCAGTGACCCTTTGGTTTATAGGGCAGCACTCAGTCCACTGAGCCACACAAGCCAGGGCTCATGCGCCTTTCTCATAAGATCATATACTTTATACATCTCTAGGGTCGCAACTCCATTGCATAAATTATCACTAATTTTCCCAAGGGGAGGAGATGGGGGAAAGGGGAGAATGCTATTAAACAGATACCATCATTGGGAAAAAGAACAAACAAACAAAAAGTTTTTAAATAAATGTATAAAGATGTTACACAATGGGTAGCATGTTCCTCCACTGTTTACATTTAAAAACTGGAAACTCTAAGTGGCTCACTCTATAGGGCTTGGTTAAGTATATTATTAAACTAGTGTAAGACCCTCGAAAACACAGACCCCTTCAGAACAACCCCTCAGGGTCTGCTGGAAAGCACCCAGCATTCCACTGAACCGACTCTGTGTTTCCAAAGTCTTTCACAATTCTCCCTGACATCCATCCATTTCACGGGAAACTATAAACACAGATACAGGAAGGCTCTACAACATACTACTGACTGAAGGCAGCCGCAGGGCAGCGCGGAGACTACAATCCCACGTGTGCAAAGTGCTCTGCACACTCACACACGCATATACACAGAAATCGGGGGAAACGCCCACAGAAACGCCGCCGGCGATGATCACGGAGGGCTGAAGCTGGTTGCAGAGCCCACAGGAGGAGAGATTTCTGACTTTCTTCTTGATGTTTCACATCATCATTCAGATGTCCTTTAGCAAGCGTTGTCTGGGCAGATTTCTTTAAGTGTTAAACATTGGAATGACTCCTATTTAATTGTGAGTCACAGCTGCACACTCGATTCTTTCTCAAATGTCTCATCTGTGCTAGTGTTGACGCTCCCAATTGCAGGTGAGACGACTGAGGGAAGTTGCTATGATGAAGGAGAAGAGCGTCACGTGCAGAAGCCGGGCCCCGGGTCCAGGCTCTGGAACCAGCAGGCTGCTTTAGGGTGCGCCGCTAACCTCTGCCTGTCTGAGTCTTCATCTCTAAGAACAGGGGAGCAACAGACTTGCCTCACAGGAATGTCAAGATCAAATAAAACAATGGACACAAAGGACATACGCTTTTTAAATGATCCTTTTAGAAGAAAGATGGGAGCCCCCACTGGCCTACTCAATCCTCCTTTCAGAACCTAGCATGGTGCCAAATATACAGTAAGCACTAACTAAATGCTACGTTTATGACACTAGGGAAGACACAAAGCCAACACAGGGCTATTCCCATTAGAATTTTGCTTCCATGAAACCCCCAAGCTCTCGTATTTAAGGCAGATATTTAGAGTGTAAAGGCCCACCCTGGGTGAATAAAATTATAGGCAGACACAAGTTCACTTCTAATGCTTGCCCAGGAAGAACTTGACTCTGAATAGGCCTCTCAAATCCTCAACCCCCTCACAGTCGTTCCTGAAATGTTTGTAAGCTGCCAAAGAGGCTGGCGAGAGTACCAGGCACCATGATATAAAACAATTAGTCACCTAATAGTCACAAAAATGTAAACTGAGAAGTAAGTGTACTTGAAGTGTCCCCAAAGACTAACCCTCACCTTGGTAACCCATGAACCACTGAGGAAATCAGATTGGTCCTTTTAAAATTTTTATTCCACTATATGTTATAGAGAATTAAGCTTTAATTTTTTTTAAATCCCTCTAATTGGATACTACTGATGGGAAGACATCTGGGGCAAATATCTAGGCCCAGTGCATTCCATCCCAAGCCATGGTTAGTGGTTTGGAAAATGAGTGTGCGGTAAAATAACCAGTGGTTACTAATTATTATATATCACAGGATTTGGCGGCGTCCATAAAGCCCAGTCATGTCGGCCTCTTCCTCTTCAGAGAGGATTACAGAATTGACTGTTTAGAAATTTCTTCTCTGAGTTAACATACGTTTCCTTTGTCTTAATTGGATCCAGCCTTTTTGCCCATGAACAGAAGGGCAATTTTTCTGTAACGATCGCATCCTTCAAAGGCCAGGTCACCAGCCCTTCCCAGGTCTGGAGGGATCACTGGTTTGGCTTCCTATCTTCTTTCCATTGTCTCAGCTTTGCCCCAGTAGTGCTGTGAACAGCACTCGAAGCTGTGGCCTACGCTGCCTTCGCTTGAGCCAAAGAAGGGATGAGCGTCACAGCGTCAAACATCTCCTCCGACCTGCACAGGGCCTCGGAATTGGGGGGAACTGTTTGCCCCAAATGTTTGGTCTAATGCAAATATTTACTTCTTCCAAAACAAGTAAAACAAACCACTTCCAAATTGGGGATGGAGGTGGGGGAGTTTGCCAGACATTTTTCGAAGTTAAGATAAACATTTGGAAAACATTTTCCAATTCGCCCTATAGCCTTAGTTAATCATTCTTAGCCATGTTGAATCATCTCCTAATTCACCATCTCCTGTGACATCAAGACCATTTCTTGAGAACCATACTTTCTCTGCCCCCCATGTAACTCAGAGTAGCATTAGTCAATCATTTCTGGAAATGTCTGTTGAACACCTACTATGTTCCATTCATCTGACAGACACCCTTCCTCATCGGTGACTCGATGGGACTTGCGCCACCCTCTGCCCCTCAAGTCAGCAGCCCCACTCTTCGCCCACAGGCCCACAGGCTGTTTCTCCTGGAGCCGGCGCTCCTTCTCACGGGGAGTTGTCTGGGCATACCGGCCAGCTTCTCCTGGGCGCATGAGCAGACACTACGCCGGGGCAGAGCACGTGTGAGCATCAGCATTACAACTCTGTCCTTCCTAGGCCGTTTGCTGATCCTCCTCCAGCTTGTTTCCATCCCCAAGGGTGGAGACCCACACCACGTTGGCATTCCATTTCTCAACGAGGTTTCACAAGACCTTTTATCAGGTCTGCAGACCAATTTCACTTGCTGGCTTCTCTGGCCTGTTGCTGGGTTAGCTCTGAGCTTCCCCTCTCTTCCTTCCAGAAGAGAAGGTTCAGAGCTTTGCCTTCTCTGCAGAAGACCAAAGACTGTGACTTCCTGTCCCCTCATTCCTAAGCAGTGACATCACACAGCCTCCTCTCCAGCATCTCAGGTTTGACAGCGACCCCCAAGGAAATCCATGGTCCGCAAGGCTCTCTTTCCTCATCTCTCTCTCTCTCTCTCTCTCTCTCTCTCTCTCTCTCTCACACACACACACACACACACACACTGCTATGGTTTCTAAATGCAAACATCCATAAGGTTATCACTGAAAAAAAGAAAGGGGTTAACCCAGGAAGCACTTTCCTGGGGGAAAAGGCCACGTCACACACTCTGTTCAGGAGACGAAGGGCACGCCCCGCAATGTGGCAGAGCCTTCGCTCTGATGCATCTCTCCCCACCTCCCCCACCCCAGCCCCTACATTTTTAGGTAAAGAAAGCTGCAGAGACACTAGCACACACCTAGGGTGTCACCCTCAGACAGAGGTGTTTGAGGACAAGAATTCCCCAAGGCGTGGCAAGCCCCCAGGGAAGCAGGCCTTGGGGCAGAGGAGACCTGCACAGGTAAACCCATGCCAGTGCCTACCGTGTGCCCACGTGCTGGCTCTGACAAGGACAGGTAGTTAGGCCACAGCCAGTGACATGTCCCCACCACCAGCCTCTGGTTTAACACCTGTCCCTCAGGGACAATTCTTTGGCTTCTCAAGATTCCCTGTAGGCCATGCTATTAGGAAGAATGCCAAGAGGCTGACCTTGCTCCTTTGACATGTTGGCGTGTGCCGGGAGGGGCAGGGGTAATGTGGGTAGAAGGTAAACAGGGCTCCGGGGAGGACCACAGCCCTGCATGTGCGCACACTCATGCAGGCATGGATGTATGGTGTACATACACCCCCTCCCCTCAATCACGGACTCATCTGAGCTGATCAGCAGTGCTGCTTTCAAAGTGGAAACACCTACCGGGAGGACTCGCCCGTCAGTCACAACCTACCAGGAATACTTCATCCGACTGCTCTCAGATTGGCACTTAGCTGAAAGCAGGGTCTGGAAGGAAAATTATATTGCAGCCTGGCCCCTTTCTCCAGGAAATCTGGCAGAGACCACCTTTACCTTAGACGGTTGCTATCACAAGGGGGGTTACATTTAGAAACTATACCACCCCGAGATAGGGGTTTGGTTTCTGGCCTACAATATTACAAGGGAGAGAAAAGACTTATTTTTGAGGATTTAAAGGACTTTGGAGGGTACTCCATAGAAGCCCACAATCCAAGCGACTTTCAACAAGTGACTCTCTTTCGTCTCAGTTTCCCCACCTGTTAAAGCAGGGCAACCTCTAGCTTGGAAAGTGGAGGGCAGACAGGTAGACTGGCTGAGAAGCCTCGGAGCGTTGAGCCGCTGGCAGGCCTTTTGGGCCCCTGCTTCTTCGTGACACAGGAGTGCTCTTCTCCGTTTATCTCAATTTCTTCTGCTTTTTG
The DNA here is from genome assembly GCF_014824575.4 of Sturnira hondurensis. Classification (NCBI taxonomy): domain Eukaryota; kingdom Metazoa; phylum Chordata; class Mammalia; order Chiroptera; family Phyllostomidae; genus Sturnira; species Sturnira hondurensis. The sequence continues at coordinate 2,376,365 of NW_028083884.1, forward strand.
CAGAGACCCCCAAAACTGTCCTTTGAGGTTCATTTAATTGCGGCCTTCAAAAAAAACATATACTGCTAATCTACAGATTACAAATTCCTAGACACAAGGCAGGCCCTACGGAAATTAGACTAATTTGTTACTAACTTCTGTCAGAAAGATGTTACCAATTGACTCTTTGGCACAATTTCAAATAGAGTCCCTGCTTTAGACCCCACAGAAATAGTGACGAGCTGTTTCATTGTTTCAAACATTAATGTTGCTTTCTAAGAGTGCCTAAATGGGCAGTGTTACAATGTTGCAAATCCCACAGGAAACAGTTTAGAACAGTGTGTTTCTGACATCTTTCTTGTGATCTTCAGTCTGTCCTGTTCAAAAAAATGCAACCCCTTATCATTGTTTTACCGATTTTCACCCTCATTTTGGAGTTCCTTCTTGAAGTCCATGGAAAGAGGTATTTCCCCCCCATTTTTTCTGTATATTTACTGCACATACAATATAATTTTTTTTCTTAATGCAGTGATTGATATAGACTATCCTCACGCCAGAAGTTTCAAGGAGGAACTCCGGGCTCTGTATGTATATCTGTAATAAGTGCTTAATTTGAATCAGGAAAGTTAGTTGCTCAATCTAGGCAAATTTCCCAACAAGATATGAAAAAAAGAAAAGGAAATAAGGGTGACTCACCACCACCACCAATATCTACTATCCTCCCAAGCTGAATGATTCTCTGGAGCCAGTCCTAATCCCTGACCCCCCATGGCCCAAGCCCTTGCTATCTATCCTTCCCACCCACCCCACCCCCCTCCCCCAACATTTACCTCACTCCCTCTCCTTAACCTTCCCCCAATTATCACGTCAGAAGTTTTGGGGTTACCACACTTATTTAATTCATTATGTAGAAGTCCAGAGCATCTCTGTCCAAATGACAGAGAATGACAGCAAATGACAGACGGCACTCTTTCTGGAGTGCTGAAAACGTTCTATATCTGGACCATCCAACACGGTAGCCACTGGCCCCATGGGACTACCGTGGTTCCAGTGCTTAAGGAACTGAATTTGCAATTCTAATTAACTTCCATGTAAATAGCCACATGCAGCCTAGCAGGTACCACTACAACCCAGTCTCCTCTTGGATCTTGTTCCAACCAAAGGGTCTTTTTGCCACTGTTTTTCAGTTTCCATTTGTAGGAAATGACTTTTGTAAAAACGCAATGTCTGGAAGATTAGTAGTTGTCTCCCAGATTTGGGCCTATCCCTCAAGTATGACCCTTGAATTATCCTTAAATCATATTTTGGCCCTGCAGGTAACTGTCCAAGTTCTTGGCGTAGCAGAGTCACTCTGTGTGCCCAGCTGCGCAGGTCAAACCGCAGTCAGCTTCAGCTCTTCAGGGGGAAAAACATCTGGTTTTACTCGTATCAGATTTACCAGTTAAAAGCCTAAGCCCATAACGATACTCAGTTTCATCTCTCGACCCGCCTCTCGCTGCATCTTCTCAGGCTGACATCCAAAATGTCACTTCCCGCAGGGTCCTCCAACAATCAGTGTTGAATGAATGAATGATTTTACCTTTGCAAGAATTTCGGAAGATAATGTAAGAACAGTTTTCTCAACATGAGAAATTGAGGGGGCATGGGGACACAGGGTCTAGTTAGGGAGCAGCTACCTTCCCTTGGAAAGGTGGCATGATTTAGCAAAAGGGAGGGCTTCCCTCCACCCCCATGTTTACATGGAACAACATGTTTTCACCCTAAAAAAGATGAAGTCTAAACAAGCTTGATTTATTGATTAAAATCCTTTCAATACTTATGATGTTCTTAACTAAAATATTTCACTGAAATATAGCAGGCTGTGTTTTAAAGTAGAAGTCACGCCTATTATTTACGTCCATATAATCCATGTTAATCATTTAAAAATCATATCTTAAAGTCCTCATCTCCACTATTCTATTCTGATGTCAGGTGTGGGGCTCAGGGCAGTAAGACTGAAGAAGTCCCCAGCTTCCTTTTCTACGTGTCTCCTATGTGTAGTCACATTTCTATTCTTTTCACCTTGGAGTTGCACGAGCTTTGGCAGTGACATCTTTCTGTAACCACAGGACTTTCTTATTTCAAAAATGTCGAGATATTATAACACTTTACCTCAAGCCACAGATGTATTGACAACAAATATTAACTTTAAATACTGCCTGCAGTCCTGGGTGGTTTCCTGGGGACACTGGAAGTCCCCGGGTATGGGTTGAGCAGCCCTTGGTAAAGGTGAATTTGGTTGCATGTGGAACTCTTCCCTGAAATTCACCTGGACCTTATGAAAGTATACAGCCTAGACCCTAAAGGTATCATTTAGCAAGCCACGACAATAGTGACAGCTTCTGAAGACCTGATTTAAACAAGAATTAGTTTTGGCACTGCAAGAATCTAGCTTTTTTGGAGTTAAAAATCTGACAAGAGGCAGCTAAGCTCTTGAAAGACGAGAGTCTTGTGGGCATTTAACTGATGCTTGTAAAAACAGGCAGCCAGCTTCATTAAAATCATCACTTGAAATCTTTCTGTAAGAGAGCAAGGCCTTCTGAAAATACTGCTTTCTCTACCTCCGACTTGTCAGTATTGAAAAGAGACTTAGAACAAATACAAGGCAGTTGCATTTAACAGCATTGCACTTCACAGGCCAAGCAGTCCTTACCAGCCCTGAGCTGCCTGTGCTGGGAGGAACACTGTTATTGGGCTGTGTTCGTCATCATGAACTTGGGGTGTGAGGGAAAGGGAGGGGGAAGGCCTGGGCTCTCAGCCCCGCTGTGGAATGCTAATTCTGTCCAAGTAAGGCCTGCCCCTCACTGGCAAGAGGCTGGATGTGAGTTCCCTCTCTCCTCCAGCCCTCCCCAGCCTCTGCCAGCCTCCAGCTTCACCTCTGCTCCGGTCCTCAATCTGAATCACCAGGAAGAGCCAAGCCGACAAGTCATCCAGTTATCTGAGGAAATGGTTCTCGCATATTCTGGTTTGCAGCAATCGTGATCAATGGCAAAGTCATTATGTTTCCGAGGGCTCTGTCCCTGTACTCGGTGTCTGCTAGAATCAGGCTCAGGAAACTGGGATCGATGTTCCCTCAGTCATCTTTATTGATCAGATGTGACTACCGCGGGGCCTGTGGGGAAAGGAAGGGTGGGCCCCTGCAAAATTTCTTCCCACCTCTGTTCCCTCAAGAGCGAGACCACAGATCTAAAATACGAGAAAAACACAAAAACTTCCACCGCCACAACAACAAAAGAAACACACCAAGCGCACTCTGCAAATGCTCTCTCACTACTATTGTCTCAAGGGCAGCTGGCTTGCCAGTTTCCTGAGACTCTGAAACGTGAATAAGTGGGCAGAGCTGCTGGTATGGAGCCTAATCACTTAGCTCATCTCTACAAACTGGCATGAATTCAACCCCAGCTTCTTCCTTTTTTTCTTTAACTACTTTTTAGGAGAGCAATCTAAAGTTCCTAAGAGTGACCAAATTGATGTTTTCTCATGAGACCAAGATAAACAAGTAGAGCACATTTGGGTGGTTCAAAATTTCCTTATTTCAAAACAACTATCACAAAGGTGCAACTTGCTTGCTATGTTTTCTAAATACTAACAATGAATCATTTTGATGCTAATATGCTTATGGATTTTTCTATTTCATTGCTAAATTCATGTTTTCCACTTTATACATGTTTTTTTTATGGTAAGAATCTGAATTTACAATGAATTTAAAAGTCATCTGCCTTTCAGAATGCATAATAAAAATAAAAGATAAGCCCTGAAATTATCCACCAACCTGGATACCACTACAAATTCCTTCACAGCATTTGCAAAGTGTGTCTGTCTTTCTTCAAGGTCTGTTTCCCAACTGTTTGGAGTAAATGTGACTTTTACTTGAAAGCGGCATTTCAGATTGTTTGCAATATATTTTCTTAAGTGATCTAAATTAAATTTCACATTCACCAACTATATTTCTCATCTGTGACCATTCACAAGAATCTTCGAGTAAGAAGTGTTTTTAAATATTTCAAACAACACAGGTTTTTTAAGATACTATAAATACATCAGCTATTTCACTAAACTAATTCGAACTGTCATTCCTGGATAATACAATTATTTGCAGAATTACTTAATTTAAAAGAATGACTTCAAATATATGAGAACTGAGAAGAAAAAAAATAAATTGCTTTTATTTCTATATGCTTCCATGCTAATTAGAATATGTGTTCAAATTTTTAATAAAGATACAGCAAGAAGAGAATGGGAGCTCTTAAAATCATGGGTTCTGCTTATACAAAAGAGAAAGAATGGGAGAAATGCAAATTTAAAAATGAAGTTTCTGTGTAAGTGATTAATTTTTCTCATTCATGCGTCAGTCTCTCCATTTCTTTCCAGGCAAAGACACTTTCCATGTCAAAGGCATCATCAAGAGCTAGTTTCTCACCATGAGGTGACCGCCAAATTCTCAAAGAGAAATTGAAAAGGCTCTAAAAGGACAAGGAAGTGTAAGGCACATCACTGAGGGCTTTTAATCACTGTAGTTCCGTCATTCCACATAAACCTCCAGCCTGCAGGCTCTTCCTTCCCTAAGGTCCTGATTTTTTTCTTTTTTTGTTCACCCAACAAATCAAAATATCAGGCGGTGAATTCATTTCGGTGAAAAAAAATCTAGGGAGACCAATTTGAGGGAGAATATTGGTAACACTTTGCCCACTCCAAGCAAAACATCTTAAAAGAAGCAACCAATTGCGAAGGAAAGGAAAAAGCACACCCCAGGCAAAGGAACGTGTGGAACAGCAAATCGCGGGAGCAGAATTCCCCGGACAACTAGAGAAACCAGGGAAACTCACAAAACCTCCAGCACCATCCTATCCAGTGATTTCCCAAGAATTAATTTCAGAATGTAGGGAGGGAGACAAACTTTCCCAGCCCCGAGCCTTGAGACGTACAACCAAATCCCAGCACTAGGTGGCAGTTGCAAAGACTGAGAGCAGGGGCGCGAAGGGGAGCCGCCGGCAGTCCCCCTAAGCCCACCCTCCAGCCCGGCTTCTTCCCCTTCGGGACGAACTGCCCAGCACAGAGGGGGACCCACTGGCCCCCACCTTTGCCCCTCTCGCTATAATTTCAAGTAGGCAAAAAGAAAAAAATCAGGCCTTAGAACCTGAAGTTGCCAAGTAGCAGCCTCTCCTCCAAATCTGTTCTCACACCAAAGCTGAGCAATGGGGAGGGGGGTGGGATGGGGGGAATAGACCTGCATATTTTAAACTCTTCTGGGGTTTTCAAAGCAAACCTTCTAGGCAGCTGCTGCAGGCAGCTTTAGAGCGACAAGTGACGACCAAATTACGACGTGAACGCCGGGTAGAATTGCTGGGCTGTGCATCACCCAACCCGCACAGCGTGTACAGAGCCACAAGGTGATGGAACCGGCTGGATAAACATAAGTCGTTTTATTGCTGGCCAAAAATTCTTCCTCCATTCATCCGAGTGGGTGAATGAAAATATTAAGAAGTAGGTATGGCATTTTCGTGGGCTGCTCCCGGAGTATCCTTCTGAAATCAAGACCTTGCTTAGGCGTCAAAGGAAGCCACCTCCCATGGAAAGGAAAAACCACTTCCCCATTTAATAAAAAGGCTGCACGCCAGAGCTCAAGTCTTGGCAAAAGAGACGTTACATAAATTCCAGGTGTTCCTTAAACACGTATGTTTACCGGCACACAATTATTTGAGGAACCATCTGAGTTTCTGGGCCACTTTTCCATCCATCTCTAGGAAGCTACAAAATGTGTGTTTATAGCTTTGACTTTAGGGTCTTAGCCACTCCATTTAGACACTTCCTGCCAGCTAAATGCAGGAAATGTAGTGATTTGCACCCAAAACGCATTTAAGCACCGGCACACTTACCTTTCTTTTCTTAACTGAGGCAAAAATCAAACAATTCAGTTACAGCCCCCCTCCCACAAAAAGGGGGGGGGCTACCTCTGAAATCCTGAATTATTTTCTAGGTGATTTGTACAGCCATCCTCTAGTTGTTCTAGGAATAGACAAATTCCTCAACATCTTACTTTGCCTTTAAAAGGCTTCCTTCCACACGACGGGATTTCCCTAAGAAACATTCCCAGCGGATGGTTTCCAGCAAGAGCCTGTATCAACTCAGCCTGCGCAAGCAAAGACTTGGCTTCTGCCAACTCCAACCCCCCCCCCCCCCGAAACACACACACACACTCACACTCATAGAAACATCCCGGACAGATTCGAAAAGCTACGTTTTTTGCATGTTTCGTGTTTGCCCCTCTCTTCCTGAATGAACGCTTTTCCAACTGCCCTTTTGAACAGCTGCAGCGATGTCTGTAAGGTTAAAGCAGGAAATCTGGGGATATTTTAGCACCCTAACCCCTGCGACCTCGATATTTCTCCTTCTCTATCCAAGTCCAGATTATGTGAGCCCAAGGGCAGGAACCCTGAAGCGTTTGCAGAGTAGCTCTCAGAGGCGTCCTGCACGCGACCAACTCACTGCGGGCATACAGCACACACACACGCCCCAGCCCACACGCCGCCCGACACCCGCACCCTGGCCCGCGGCGAAGGAGCCAGGCACGCACCAGCCCTGCCTCTTACCTTCCCTGGCTTTCAACAAGACCGTGTTGGCCACGATGTTTTCCAGCTCCATTGACAGTCGGCGGGCAGCGAGGGAGCCGGCCGGCGGGGCTGTCAGCGCCTGGGGGTGCTGCCGCTGCTGCTGCCGCTGCTCGGACTGACGCCGCTGCTGCCGGAGCCGGGAGCCGGGATCCCGCCTTTCCTACCGCATTATTCCTGCTTCTATCCTTCAGAGTTTTCCCCCTCTGCAAAGAGGAGCCGCCGCCGCCGCTTCTTCCTCCCTCTGTGTCCCCCCTCCCCCCTCCCTCAACAGTCTCCCCCCCACCCCCCACCCTCCGCGTTTCTCTGTCACTCCATTCTCCTCCCCTCCGGCTCCCTCGGATGCTTTAATGCCTCGGATGCTTCTGCCTCCCCTCCGTCCCTCCCGGGGGTGTGGTACTAGCAGGCTCAGGCGGCCGCACTGCGCAAGCGTCAGACCGGGCCGCACCTACAGTCTCGGCGCTCGCGGCGCGGGGCCTGCTGGGACTTGTAGTCTTCGCTGCGTTCCGCGCTGGGGCTAGGGTGGTAGGTTGCTGCAGGAGTCCAAGACCCGCCCCGGGACCCGCACCCCCAATGTGAAGGCGGGCGCGGTGCTGCGAGGGTCGGTGAGGCGATCAAAGGCAGCCCGGCTGAGCCGGAGCCCTCAATCCCGGGCTCGGACTCTCACGCCCACACCCCGCACTCCGGCTCGTACGTTTCCCGCCCTGCAGAGAGCCGAGAAACCGAAATCCACAGGCCACAGCGATGGAGGGAGAAGCATCGCGCCCCGGCAGGCGCCAGTGCGGGTCAGGCTTAACCGTGGGACAGACTCGGTATGGGAGGAAGGTCGTCCCGGCCGGGCTGTGAGCCGCACCCCCTTCCCCTGGGCCACGCCGGGCCCACGCGTGGACTGCAGCCCAGAGGCAACGAGGCGCGCCCGCGGGACTCGCACCCGGCGGCCAGTAACTGTGCGCCGTCGCACACGCACACGGGCCCGTAGGCCGACAAAGGTGTACTTTGTTTCCTCCAAGGGCGCGAAGGGGTCTGCGACTCGGTGGCGACCTGCCACCGGCGGCCGCGTCAGTTGTCGCGCAGCCCGAGCGCCCCCCGGCGGTCGCGGAGTGGAGTGTCCCGCAGCAAGTCGTAGAGAACGGCGTTCTCGGAGCTGGGGACCGACCGAGCCCACAGGAACGGGACTCTAGGGGTCCCTGCGCGGGAAGCGGCCCATTTGGCTAATAAACTGCCGTCTAGCACGTGGAGCCCGCAAATCAAAGAACCCCATTACAACCAAACTCATTCACATTAATAAAAACGCAGGTGCGACCACCTGAGTAGGCAGTGGGGAATGTTAATGGGTAACAACGCCTAGCTGGTGTGGTTGGAAATGCGTTTTCAAACTCCAGGCTCATTTCTTGGGGCTCTAGAGCTTTTCTGTGTGCTCAGAACATCAGACGCAGAACATTCAGCCTCGCTTCCTCTGAAGGCCCCACTCCTGGGAAATGGACCCTCGATCACCCTGGGGTCTGCGACGAGTGTCCTCTGGGCTGGGGGAGGGGCGGACTGGCCCCAAGAACAATGAGGCTTTTGCCTCCTCTGCATCCTGCCAGCCGGATATCCGTTCAGAAGCCGACTAAGGGCCTTCTCTGCAAAAGGAGGAAACCTTCTGTCCCCAGGGCTGCCAGGAAGTGACAGGGAGGTGCCGAGAGAAACTGAGAACAATTATTAGGCATTGGAGATTATAAAGAAATTAATAGACTTTCCAGGCCTTGGAAACCAGAATGGTTGCTGATTCTAACAACACAGGACTGTTTGTTTCCGAATGGCGTATACCCGCCATTCTTCAAAGTTTACACTTCCTAGCGTCTGGATTTGGGTCAGTGGATCTCCCTGAGCCTCCTTTGTCTCTACAAAGTAGGAGCAGTAACAGTTGACCTGTTAGAAGGCAGGGAGTTGAGCAGATAACTTCTTAAGCATCTTCCACTCCAGGAATTATTGTCCTAAGTGACCTAGGCTTGGTCTTGGCTACCTATCCACATGCTCAGAGAGAGAAACTTACAATGGAAAGGTCTCAGAGAGAGAAACCTGGCTGGCGGCATCTCAGAGCCACCAACTGCAATGATCACTTGCTGGGAGGCTAAGCTGATGCAGCCCTAAGTCTGTTATTTTGGCTGGCGTAAAACAGAAAAAAAAAACTAAACTAAATTTAAATGCCTTTAAAAAAGATTTTTAATGTGTTTTTTAGAAAGCGAGCAAGACAGGGGGAAGGAGAGAAGCATCAATGTGGGCTGCTGCCTGGGACCTGGCCTACCTGCCACCCAGGCATGTGCCCTGACCGGGATCCAACCTGCTGACCCCTCAGGTCCAGGATGGGTGCCCAGCCCTAAGCCACACTAGCCAGGGCTACATTTGAATGCTTTCAGATGGCTTGTGCTCCATGGCAGCCTTCTCAAACTTTTATGTGCATACAGATTATTTAAGGATCTTGTTAAAATGTTGATTTCATTTCACTAGGTCTGAGATTCTGTTGTTTCTAACAAATTCCAAGGCTCTGTCAGTCCTGCTGGTCAGTGCACTACATTTTGAGTAGTAGCTAACTATAGCTAACCATAATCCCCACCACCCCTAATGTATAATACCCAGCCCATGTCACCAGTGATTTTACCTATCTTACCTCTATAGGCATTTGAGTTTGTAACACTGCCTGCCCAACCCCCTTTTACAGGTGTGAAACAGACCAGGTGGAATAAGTAGGTTCTTCGCGATCACTCGGCCAGCAAAAGCCTATCTGTTTCTCTCTGTGCCACAGGATAACCCGTCCTGACTACAAAATACATGGCTGTACTTCAAGTATCTGTGCCTCTGTGAAGAAATTAGGACATTCCGATGCAAGAATGAAATAATAATGGCTAGATTTACTGGATACCAGTTGTAGCCCAGGTCCTGCACTAAGTGCTTCGTGTGGATTATTTCACCGACCACAGTATCTGGATAGAGTCGAAAACATAGCCCTATTTTACAGATAAAGCCACCTCACTAGGAGGAGTTTTATAACTTGCTTAAAGGTCACATATCTAATAATAAGTAAACGACCCGGGATTTGAACCCAGCAGTCTGACTCAGAGTCTATGCACTTCATTTCTGGCTAGCTCAGGCTGGCAGGCAGAACTTGGTTACAATTGTTCCGTTTGGCTGCCAGAGTGAACTTAAGTTGTATTGTGAGAAGGCAAAGGAGACAGCTGGCTAAATGATGGAGTCTTAAAGGGGTTTTCCATCCCCTTCCATAATTCCACCATTATAGCTTCATCCCTTTCAATTACCTAACTGCATTAACTACTCACAGTCCTCTTGAAAGATAGGGTTGATTCGAGGGAGAATCGCCCATTAAATATTAATAAGGAAGAAAGGAACCTCGCTGGCAGACAGCAAGAATGGAAATCCAAATGGAGAACTGGGTGAGTTTGAAAGGGATGGGAATAAGCCAAAGAGAGACTTCCCGTCCACTAGGATCAGCTGAGCTGGGCAGGCCAAAGAAACCTGGAGTCTTCTCATTCTGTCAGCTCCCATATTGCATAAATAAAGCTGCTCCGTCAGAAAGGTCTCAGAGAGAGAAACCTGGCTGGCAGCATCTCAGAGCCACCAACTGCAATGTGGGCAGAGTTCTTGTAAATAGGAATGGATTCTTTTGGGTAGTCACGAATCTATCTCCATCCTAAAATATGGATTGCTTGGGCCTGAATAATCAAACCGGCTCTTTGAATAGTGCTGGAACTGGGGTTTTCATGCCTTGCCTTGCCTCACAGCTTCCTAATCATCAGGAAACAGCTGGAGATAGTGCTTTCACTCACCCACTTATTCTCTCATTCTTCAAAGTTTACCTTTATATGCCAAGCACTGTAGGGACTACAGAGGTGATTTTCCAGAAGAGCTTGGCACTAGGAAGGAAGGCAAACTGGGAGGCAACCCAGCAAGTGAAAATGAAATAAGAGGCATTGTGGACACATACACAAAGGACTTAGAAACAGAGAAAAAGAAGTGATTTCAGGCACCTGGGAAGATTCTAAGGCAGAGGCGTGAGAACTGAAAGTGGAATTGGAGTCATAAGGTTTCCAGTGGCATGCCTCCTGTCTGAGAAGCCCCTTCATCGGTGGCCCCAGTAGTTACCAAATTTAACGTTAAAAATGTTACGATGCTAGTGCGGGCCTGTGAACCGCACGATCGAGGTTCGATTCCCAGTCAGGGCACATGCCTGGGTTGCAGGCCAGTTCCCAGTTCCCGGCAGGGGACGCATGAGAGGCAACCATACATTGATATTTCTCTCCCTCTCTCCTTCCCTTTCCCTCTAAGATAAATGAATAAAATCTTTTAAAAAAATGCTACCATGCTGTAGACCCCCTATCATTCTTTAAAGTCAAGTTGCTTTAAACTTTTTACTCATCCTAATCAATCATATTGGTGAAGTAACTGGTAATAGAAATCCTACGCTTTGGGAAAAACTGACCTCCAAGCAGCACACTGGAAAAAAACTCTTCCGAGCAATGGGTCTGAGCAGCCTGTGGTTCGAGATGAACCAGCTGACCTTCCCAAACCTGTTGGGAGGCTGCACCCTGGTGTTGCTGGGTGATTATGACCCACGGACATCCGAACACCCATCTTGATTATAAGACGTTCTGGACTCATCTGCTAGGTTTCTTTTTTAAAGTATTTTATTTGTTTACTTTTAGAGAGAGGGAGAGAGAGGAGGAGAGAAACATCAATATGACAGAGAAACATCATCAGTTGCCTCTCATACGTGCCCCAACCAAGGACTGGCCCACAACCCAGACGTGTGCCCTGACCTGGAGTTGAACCGGCTACCCTTCACTCTGCGGGAAAACGCTCAACTGACTGAGCCACGCCAGTCAGGGCTCTGCTGGGTTCTAAATGCAGGTTCAGAAAAGAGATTCCTGGTGAAACACACATGATTGCTGATGGTCGCAACCCCGTGTGGTTTCTGTGCTTCTGGGCTTCAGTGAGAATATGAGACCTCCTTCCCTGGTGTCATGTTCAGTAAGGAGAGTCCCCACAGTAGACTTACTAGGGCACTGAGTTGTTTAAAAGTTGTTGCCTCCATTATATTTAGAGGAGGTCTGTTGCCCAAGGTCAACTGCTAAGTGGGTGATGAGGCTACTTACGTAGGTAAGTGTTCTACTCAAAGGCCTGAACATACACAGTGCCTTACATGTAGGGAGCATTTGGCAGTATTTGCTGACTAGGAGCGAATACGGCATCACTCAACCCCACCTACATCTCTGGGATGCTGGTTATTCCATATTAGTTAACGATCAAAATTCCCACATCCCTGCCGGATCAGAAAGGAAAAGGGAAAAGTAGGGGAGATTGGCTTCCTGTTATCACAGGTCAACATCCTGGAAAGCCAGGGGCAATCACTCAGTGCCTGGAACTTCCAGCTTTCTGACTGTTCCTCCATCCTCAAACACAGCTGTCTCCTGCAATCAGCCCCACAGCTAAACTAATCAGACAATCTTAGAGGCTACTGGGCAGACCAATTTCAAGTGACTTTTCAGACTGAGTGAAAGAAAATATTTACCCCCAAAATGGTGCACAGGAAGCACCATTTTTTGCTTGGTTCAGTGCTGAGCAATCAGATAGATTAGATTGAGATGGAGGAAAAATGTTCAAATTGGTAAGAAAATCACACAGCAAAAGTATAAAACTTAATTCAGAGTGCGAAGAGGAAAAATTGGCTCTTTTCACATTATCTTCTTAAAAGCCAATGATTTTCAGTTAATATGGATAAGCAAAGACTCTAAACCATTACTCACAGTCTTTTCATGACCAGCATCTGTCAGGCGATAACCCAGCTGAAGCCAGGTTCATTAGTTCGAGTTTGGTAGCCTGCCATAGAAGGTGGAGGCACACCTGGCTGGTGTGGCACAGTGGATTGAGCGCCAGCCTATGAACCAAAGTGTTGCCAGTTCGATTCCCAGTCAGGGCACATACCTGGGTTGTAGTCTAGGTCCCCAGTAGGGGATGCATGAGGGGCAACCACACATTGATGTTTCTCTTTCTCTCTCTTTCCCCCTCCCTTCTCTTCTTTCTTAAAAAAAAATGCTTTTTAAAGAGAAGGAGGAGGGGAGATGAACTGAATGCAATGTGGAAAGCCCTTAAAACGAGAAGACTCATGACTTGTAGGTGAGACAGCCTCCTGCAGTTTGGACCTTGCTGCTGCAAACTTCCTCTGGTTCCAGCGGCTCTAGGTTTCATTACCCTGCAGACCATGGTACAAAGCTTTTGCTGTCCTACAATGCCCGTAGGTCGCAGGCATGTAAGACACATTACAGGTATCTGAAAATGTCATTGTTCCCATAAAAGGAGGGCATACTTGCTCCCTCTTAAAGTCTCTTCTGGCGACCCACTTATATGTTAAATAGAGTCTAACAAATGCTTAGGGTTTTAGAAATGTAATGTTTTACACAGGTTGCTCTTTGACAATTACATACAATAGAATATGGTATCCAATTTACCCGATTTGGAGCAGCTTCATTTCCTCCTATAGAAGCAAAGGTGGGGGTGCTGTGCTCCAGAAATAAGTTTTGTGCAAGAACCCACACTGCTGTCAGAGTCTCCTCGATGGAGAGAGGCTGCCGTCTAGCACGGGCTCTGGAGAGCAGCAGCCAGCCCCCAGACGGCAAAAGCAAACCTCAGGCTCCACATTTTGTGGTCTAAAATGAGTCCGTTGAGTGTGCTGGGCCAATTCATTTATGGTGCAAACAGTTCCCACGTGCGACAAAGTCCGTTCTGCTCATGAAGCGGTAGCGAACGGGGCTGCAGAGCATTTCCATTACTTGCAGCTCAAGCTCCACACCCCTCTTGTGCTCCAGGAGCCGAATGGGGTTCCGGTGAATCTCCCTCTCCCCCCGCTGAGTTTGCCCTCTCTGGGTGGTGGGGAAGGGGGGGCGCAGGTTGGTGTGTTTTTATTAAGGACACAGGATATTCATTCCGCGAAGAGCTGGACCACAACTCATTTCACTAGCCATCCACAGACGAACATTTTTATTATTATCGATCTTTTACCAGAACAATAAGACAGTGATGTTTTAACTTAGCTTAACTTTTAAAAATTGATTTAAGAGAGACATCGATTTGTTGTCCCACTTATTTATGAATTCACGGATCGCTTCTTGTCTGTGCCCCAAGCAGGGACTGAATCCACAACCTGGTGTATCAGGATGGTGCTCTAACCAACCGGAGCACCTGGCCGGGGCAAGACAATGGTTTTTTTAAAGAGTTAATGAGCACACTTTTTCTGTTTGTCTTCTACCTTTTAAATTTCCACACAGCAAAATAAATTTTACTCTTTTTAGTGTTTAGTTGTATGAATTTAGACAAATGCATATACTTGGGTAACCACCAACACAACCCAAATGTAGAAGTTTCATCAACTTCTGATTTAATTTTCATCTTTTTCTTTTCCTTAAAAAAATGTGAGTTTCTGAAAACATTAAACAGAATTGACATATAACTCAGCAATTCCATTCTTGGGTACAGACCCAAAAGAATTAGAATTTTGCGTTTGTGTCCATGCAAAAACGTGGACACAGGCTTTCATTGCAGCACTTTCAGAAGAATCAAAAGGTGGAAACAATTCTAATGTTCATCAGCAGATTAACGGATATGCAAATTGTGCTCTAGCCACACAATGGAATATTATTCAGCCATAAAAAGGAACGAAGTGCTGATTCACGCTATAAGGTGGATGAACCCCAGAAACGTGTTTCTAAGCGGAAGAGGCCAGAGACAAAAGGACACATGTATGATTCCCCTCCTATGAAACAGACAGAAAATTCACTGAGACAGAAACACAGGCTGGTGATTGTTCAGCGGCTGGTGTTAGACGAACGGGGGGAACGGCTTCATGGGTGTAGGTTGATTTGGGGTGATGAAAATGTTTTGGAGCTGGACAAGTGGGGTGGTTCCCCCACACTGTGAATGTACAAAACCTTACTGACCTGCTCACTTTAAACGGGCCCATTTTATGTTGTGTGAACTTTACCTCAATAAAAATTAAAATTTTAATCCAAGGAATAGTTGAGAAACACTTCAATTAGACCAAGTAATTAATCATTATTAATGTGCTAACAATTTACAATTTTCAAATTGCACTTACCTACATAATCAGTAGATAGTTATTATTTTTTGCTCCCTTTTTATTTATTGATTTTAGAGACAGAGAGAGAGGAACGGGGAGAGAGAAAGGAACATCAATTTGTTGTTCCACTTATTTATGCATTCACCGGTTGCTCCTTGTATATGCCCTGACTGGACATCAAACCCTCAAACATGGCGTATCAGGACAACACTCTAACCGACTTAGCTACCCGGCCGGGGCTCATAGGAAGGTACTGTTATTTGAATATTATAGATAAAGAAATTACAGGTCAGAGAAATAAAAGTGTGCATGACCAGAAAGTTGCCCGGTTGGGACTTTAAGATGAGTTCCCAACCCTAGTCTACTGCCTGGCCTTCCAGCATGATAGAAACGTTGTAGCATCTTCACCAAATGGCACTGATCTTGCAGAAAGAGAGAACATTGGCAGGAGGCCTAGGGTCCAGGGGAACAAGTTGAATGGACAGAAGGAAAGGCAGAGGAGAAGAGGAAGAAGAAATCAATGACAGAGGACCCCAGCACTAGTGTGATGAAGGAAATCACGACAGTGGGGGACAACGGGCAAACAGGTATGGGGATGGTGGGGGACACAGAAGGACAGGGGCTTTGAGCTACAATAAGCACCCCCACCAG
Source organism: Sturnira hondurensis (assembly GCF_014824575.4). Classification (NCBI taxonomy): domain Eukaryota; kingdom Metazoa; phylum Chordata; class Mammalia; order Chiroptera; family Phyllostomidae; genus Sturnira; species Sturnira hondurensis. The sequence goes on from NW_028083884.1 coordinate 2,391,770, forward strand.
GTAACTCTAAATCAGGAGCTTCGCCACCCCAGTGACCAGAGGGACTGCTCCTGGGGCTCCCTTCCGCAGCCCCCCCCATCCTCCCCCCTCTCTGTCATTTTTCCCACTTGGAAGGGACCAAAGACAAAACAAAAACTGAACCATGTCTTTATTTTCAGTCCCACCTCTCACCCCACCTCTACTCAACCTCTCTCCCTCGGCCCCCCACCATCTCTCCCTCTGGCCCCGCATCTCTCTCTGTGGTCCCCAGCATCTGACTCGGAAGAGCACTCATACGGACCAGGCTTGGTCTGGCCTTTCTTGTCTTCGTCCAGTCCTCCAACCGACTTCCACCCCTGGCTTTTCCCTGAGAGAGATTAATCCCCAGCAATCAAGGCTGATTGCTGATGAAGACATTCAAGTATTGTTCAGCACAGTTTAACTCTTCTTCATTCCCAGCTCTCCATTCCAGAGTAGGAATTTGGCTTGATTTCAAATAACTGAAAGCTCCTCAAAGTATTTTCCCAAAATAAAAGTGCCTCTTCCCCTTCAGATGAATTTTTCCTCCATCCCTACTACCACCCCAACTAAAATACTGCTTGTCTAAACAGCCCGCATCTCCTTTTCATCACCAAATTTCAGAAATATTGGTGCCAGGTCACAAAGCATATCCAGAGGTGTCCAACAGGGAGCCCACTGTCCAAATGTGGCCCAGGATGGCTATGAATGTGGCCCAACACAAAATCATAAATTTACTTAAAACCTTTTTTTCTTTTTTCCGTGGCTGGTGTGGCTTAGTGGATTGAGTGCTGGCCTGCAAACCAAAGGGTCATCAGTTCGATTCCCAGTCAGGGCACATGCCTGGGTTGCAGGGCCAGACTCCAGGTCAGGGGCAAATGAGAGGCAACCACACACTGATGTTTCTCTCCCTCTCTTTCTCCCTCCCTTCCCCTCTCACTAAAAATAAATAAAATCTTTTTTTTAAGGATATAGCCATAACATTTTTTAAAAACCTTTTTTTTTGCTCATCAGTTTTCATTCGCGTTTGTGTATTTAATGTGTGGTCTAAGCCAACCCTTCTTCTTGCCGTGTGACCCAGACACACCAAATGTCTCTGGGCCACCTTGACACGTTACCGTTTTTGAAGCATTTTATGGGCTCCATTTTCCTGTCCCATTAAGGCTAACTCAGTGAGGGCCCCACATCATATGCAGAAAGCAGCTGCTTCTTATGTCCCCGTGTTCTCTGCCCTGGAAAGTGGAAGGACTCAGCAGAACCCAGAGAGATGTCTGCCATCTCTAATTGCAGCCCCAGTTACCAGAATGTTAACTTGTGGTTCCAGGGAGGTATTTTCCTAATCATCATAAAAAGCAGCATATATCTTTTCATTTGCCTTTCCCTCAACTAGGCCCAGAAATTCTCCCAAACTCAAAAGGGAGAATTTCAGTTATTTCCTACTCTTTTGGTGATGAGGACAAGGTCAGGTTTCTGGTTGTTTTTTTTTTTTTTTTCCTTTAGGGGAACAATTTGTGTCCTTGTTGTGACAGCTAGGGAAAACTGAATAGAAAGATATTTTTTTCCAGAATGAGTGAGCAAAGAACACCGGCTATCATGTCAACCACTGTTTATTCATTCTTTTGCCAAACTATTTCTGAGCAAGTTGATTATGAGCCAGGCACTAGCCTAGCCATTGAGGCCACAGAGATGAATAAGACACGAGCTCTACCCTCAAGGAGTCCACAGCATGCTTAAGGCCCAGACGAGGCAAAAGAAAATTCCACTGTGACACGACAAGAACGATGAGAATGTGAAAGACACGTGTGCAATGCTTTCTAGGCACCTGGGAGGGTTCTCCCACCTGGACGGAGAGAAGAGAGTGTCAAGGACGGCTTGGCAGAACAGAACTGATGTTGGCGATCAAATACTAGTCATGGTTTATCCGCCTTGGAATGCACAAAGGGAGAGCTCCGCATGTCCTTCGGAAGTGCTGGCTGTAGCCGGAGATTAGCTGAAGGACACGTACTTTGTAATTCTGAACAGGCCACAGGAAGGCTCACACATGAAATTCCTTCTGGGTCTCTTGGCCTGAGATTCGAGGGTACTTCACTCCTGTTAGGGCAAGGGAGATTGACCTTTAGACAGAGACCAGCAGATCAGGAGACCCACATATTGGCTCTCAGAGAGTTCTGGGTTTTACCATCCCTGAGCCAATGAATCCCTGTGCACCTTGAGGGGAGCTCTTTAACCATCTTGCTTTGAAAAGAAGCGATAAGCATTGAGATTTCCTCTCCAGGGGCCAAAAGACCTGGGAACTGGGCTTCTGTGTTCGGCCCCTGGCTGGCCGGAGGGATACAGTAATGCTTTGTTGAGCATGCCTAAACTGCCGATGTAAACTGCCGACTGCAGAATGATCGAGACTTATGGAGATAAAAATTGCAAAATGGGCCCTGGCTGGTGTAGCTCAGTGGATAGAGCACGGGCCTGCGAACCAGACGATCGTGGTTCGATTCCCAGTCGGGGCACATGCCTGGGTTGCAGGCCAGTTTCCGGCAGGGGCCAGTTCCCTGCAGGGGATGCACGAGAGGCAACCATACATTGATGTTTCCTCCTCTCTCCTTCCCTTCCCCTCTAAAGATAAATAAATAAAATATTTTAAAAAAAATTGCAAAATGGCCCTGGCTGGTGTAGCTCAGTGGATTGAGCGCGGGCCTGCGAACCAGAGGATCGCGGTTTGATTCCCAGTCAGGGCAGGGCACATGCCTGGGTTGCAGGCAGGTTCCCTGCAGGCCAACTCCCAGCAGGGGACGCATGAAAGGCAACCATACCTTGATGTTTCTCTCCCTCTCTCCTTCCCCTCTAAAGATAAGTAAATAAATAAAATTTTTAAAAAATTGCAAAATGCCCTACTGTGATTTATATTGAGGGAAAAGGCAAAACGATACCTATAAGACAGTACGTTCTTAAGATGAAAATTAAAAGATGAAAATTAGCCCTGGCTGGTGTAGCTCAGTGGATTGAGCGCGGGCCTGCAAACCACATGATCGTGGTTCGATTCCCAGTCAGGGCACATGCCTGAGTTGCAGGCCAGTTCCCGGCAGGGGACACACCAGAGGCAACCATACATTGATAATTCTCTCCCTCTCTCCTTCCTTTCCCCTCTAAAAGATAAATAAAATCTTTTTTTAAAAAAGATGAAAATTAAACCATGTATTAAAAGAAAACATTTTTAAATGTAGACAGAAGTTAATACGATAGAAGAGAACTTTTTTTTCAAAATTGTACCAAGCTCCTGGACACCCAGTGATTAAAAAACTGAAATTTGCATCCCTCTTAGAAAGGGTCCAGATTTCTTTCCAATCACAACTAAAATTCATTTCAGGTAGGTGAGGGCCTGACCAGTGTCTTCCTTGTTGTGGTCACCTTTATTACTCAAAGTTAGCTTTAAAACGAAAAAAAAAAAAAAGGGTTTCCTGAGTAAGAGCCCAGTACAGGATCTTTAAGGCAGAGAAGACTGAGCTGCAGAGAGCAGGCAGGCAGGCACCTAACATCTTCACATCCCTCGACTTCACGTCCTCGACTTCACATCCCTCTAGCTCCTAGAAGAGCATAATGTGAGCCTGTCTGGAGATCAGTGCCTGTGCAAAAGTCTCATCCTTCACTCCTGAATGGAAGGAGGAAGAACTTCATCACTTGGAGAAAACCAAAATGTATTCAAAGTGTGTGTCAGTTGTTTGAAAATGTAGCATGTCTGCTTGGGCGCAAAATTGTAACGAATATCTATCTAAGCCTACTGTGGGCCAAGTACCCGGGTAGGTCTTCTGCATGTCCTCTGCCTTCTCACAGCTAATGCTTTGAGGTAGATGCTATGATTATTCTCATTTTACTGACAGATGTGGAAACTGAGGTATAGAAAAGCAACTGGTCTAGCCATGAGGGATGTGTGATGCCTGACACTCGCCCTACCCTCCAAAACTGTGAGTGGCAGGCCAGCAATTTGGTCCCGTGTCCTGGTGGCTCCAGAGACACGCCACTAACCATCAGAGCAGTGTTTCGTTTTGTTTTCCAACCAGGGGTGATTTTTGTCACCCAGGGGACATTTGGCAATGTCTGGAGACATTTCTGGTTGTCACATCTAAGTGGGTGCCCTTTTCCCACAAGCTTGGCAGGAAGATGGGAGAACGGGGGGGGGGGGGGGAGAGAACAGAGTGGGTGACACCAGGCAAGTCCCCAAGATGGTGAACCTCAATTGCAGGGCCAGAACCCACTAGGACTGTTCAGGCAAAAGAGCAGAAGGGGCGAATGTATGGAAAGGGAGCGACGTAAACAGTGAATAATACGCAGGAGATGTGCGGACTCCACGAACTGGGTTGGTAACGCAGTGACTGGGGCTTGGAAAATACCCGTGCACAGTTTGCAACTTGTCACACTTAAGTCCACTGTGAGATTTTTTAAATCTGTCTAGTGAGTTTGCTCTGAAGTACCATGCTCACCAGAGGACTTCGTTTTACTAAACTGACATACAATGAACCTTAAATTTGTCCCAATTCTCCCAATTTTGGGAACAGAGGACAAAATGGAAGCCCCCACGCCATCCCAAAGGTTTTCAGGACATCAAGACCTTGATGTGGTTGACCCACTTGGCTTGATAACGGACTAAAATTGCACTGAAATTACTTCCATTTCATGCAGAAGCTTGAAATAGGAAAGAGATCCTTTGAAGCAACAACTATAAACAGTAAGCATACAGGTTAACAAGTAGCAAACGTAGAAATAAGTATCTAGTTCCCAAACCTGGAATTAGTTCTTTTTAGGTTGGGGCAAAAATTAAAGACAAAGTCTTACTTTCCCAAGTATTCAGCTACTCTGAAGCCGTAACAGTCATCTTCCTCTCACAATAGGGGGGCGAAGGACCCAACCAAAAGGCGGCAAGGCTGTGTGGCTCTTCCCGCCCTGGCCCCAGCGCTGGCCCCGCCCCCTCACGACGAGAACCCGCCCTTTCCGGCCCTCGCGTCCACAGGCCCCGCCCCCTCTGCTCCCCGATCATCCTCGCGGCTCCCGTGTGCACGGAAGATGGCGGCCACAGTGGGAAGGTTGCTGCGGGCTACGGTGAGTGGCTGCCATTTGGGAACAAGTGCGGAGGCAGTGTGGTGCCTCTGAGAACGTGGCTTCCAGACTAAGTCCCACTCCTTTGCGGTTCGGGGGATGTTTCGCTCTTGGAAGGTGTCAGCGGGTAACGGACCCAGCAGCCTCTTCTAGGGAAAGCCCCTCGCGCCTGCGCAGAACTTCCCTTCCCCGGCCCTCTGCTTTGGTCCCCTCCTTTAATGCATTCTGGCTTGGAGTTGCAGGTGCCCAGACCTCTCTCTACCTGAGCGCACGGGCGTGGTCCTGGAGGAGGACTGCTTGCCTCAGGTCCTGGTTCTGTAACAGACTCTGTGACCTTGGAAAGTGACTTAGCCTTTCGAATCTCAGTTCACTTTCCTTACCTGTAGATGGAAAGAAGGACGCCTACATCAAGGTGTGGCTGGGGGCATCCACAAACTGCCGGATGGAAATCAAAGTGCTAATGTAACCAAAGTGCAGGCGCCTTTCTCCTCCCACCCGCCCCCCCAGATGTGCCTCCAGGCTTTTCTCCTGGCAAACCCCAGTACCCTCGGTGCTACCCACCCATCGCCTTTCTCATGGCGGGGTTCAACGCAGGCACTTCTTCCTGAGCCATGCTGGGCATTGAAATTGAACAAGCATTTCCCTTGAGCCCCATCCAAACTTTCCTAGATGCTGAACTTTGCTCTACTTGTTTGTTTGTCGGTCGGGCTGGAAAGGCCTTGTCTTTTCTAAGGAAAACCTTGACGTGGTAGAATGTCTCAGCATTTTCATCCCGGCAGGAAGGCTATTAACTGCCCGGGGCCTGGCCAAGTCCCCTTGGTTTTTGAACCCTCCGTGTTGCTTTTAAGAGCATGGAGTCTGTCTTTATGCCCTTCCTTGCAGTGGTTTTTTTTAATGCATATATTTAAGTAAAAATTATATATGTTTGAGATGTACATTATAACTTGATATACTTAATTAAATGATTACTACAGTCAAACTAATGAGTATCTCTCTTCATGTAGTTACCTTTTTGTGTGTGTGATGAGTGCCCCTGAAATCGGCTCTCCTGGCATATTCCCGGTGTTCAGTACAGTCATCATGCTGTACATTAGCTCTCTGAACTTACTCATCCTACCTAACTGCAGCTGTGTACCCATAACCAGTATCTCTTGCATTCTTGAAGGAGGAGGATGTAAGGGAATGTTAAGAACCTGGAGACCTAATCCATGCTCTTAGAGTTTTGGATTGGTGTGTGGTTCATAGAAACAAGGACAGCTGAGGCCCCCACTGGCCTGTGCCCTGTCAGCAGGGCCAGCCTTTAGCCACCATTCTGAGACAACTTCCTAATATAAAGTGTTTCTCTTACCAGGCTGCCCGACACATGAGCACCATCTCTGCCTCTGCAGTTCTCAGGCCTGCTGCTTCTCGAAGAACGGGCTTGACAAATGTGTTGTGGTCTGCTTCCAGTCAAGCAAAATTCGCCTTTAGCACCAGTAAGTGTTATGCCTTGTGTTGACCCAGGCAGTGGCAACACACGTCGTCTCTGGACAGGGGCTCTGAACCCTGGCTGTATGTCCATTTGGCTCTCCTGGGGAGCTTTCAGAAACACACCCGGCCCCGGGCCCACCCGGGGCAAAGCAAGTCACTCTGGAGTGAGACCAGGATATTAATGTCTTTTAAATCTCACCAAGTGATTTTGCCCTGGCAGCTCAGTGGATTGAGTGTTGGCCTACAAACTGAAAGGTTATTGGTTCGATTCCCAGTCAGGGCACAGGCCTAGGTTGCAGACCAGGTCTCCAGTTGGGGGTGCATGAGAAGCAACCAATTGATATTTCTCTCCCTCTCTTTCTCCCTCTAGAAATAAAAATAAATAAAATCTTTGAATAAATAAATAAGTGCAATCTCACCAAGTGACGCTGATGTGCAGCCAGGGTTGAGAATCCCTGAGGCAGACTGCCCTTGTGTCCGTTTCCTTGTTGGTTCCCACAGGTTTGAATTCTGGTCGAGGAACACGGGTCAGGGTCGGCGGGGGGAGATGACTCAGATGCTTCTGTGGCCGGGAGGGGTGTGCGGTAAGTGCGAGTGGAGGCAGCCTGTGAGGAACGAGGCTTTTGGATTCGAACCTGTGTGCAGGCTCCAGTTGGCCATGGTGCACTCCCTGGACTCTTCCATAATCTCAGAGTGAAGCATAGCTATTTTTTAAAGATTTTATTTATATTTAGAGAGAGGGGAAGGGCGGGAGGAAGAGAGGGAAGCATCAGTGTGCAGTTGCCTCTTGCCCGCCCCCTGCTGGGGACCTGGCCCACAACCCAGGCATGCACCCTGACTGGTAGTCAACCAGAGACCCTTTGGTTTGAAGACCCGTGCCCAATCCACTGAGCCACATCAGCCAGGGCATATTTCTTGAGAATCACACTCTGTTTTCTAGAACGCGGGCTTTGCTAAGGTCAGCCTCAGATAACGAGTGGTATTTGAAAATGCCTCCTTTAAATTTATCTCACATTTGAAAAAGTCTGTGATGGTGTGGGGGATATACTTTAGCAAAGCCTTTGTTTACGGGTGAAATGTTCTAAAACGGGTCCCCAACCTCCAGCCTGTGGACTGGTCTGGGCCAGTTGGGAACCAGGCCATGGAGCAGGAGGTAAGCTTGAATGTAATGTGCTTAAACCGTCCCGGAACCATTCCCTCACCTCGGTCCGTAGACAGATTGTCTTCCCTGGTGCCAGAAAGATTGGGGACCGCAGTTCTGAAAAGTTTTACAGTTTTACCACTGTGGAACATTAAAAATTTCCGAGTAGTGATTTGCTGTCACACATTTAAAACTAACTTTGTTACCTATTCTATATTCCCACTTCCAACAGCTCCTGCAACTTCTGTGGCACAGGCATTTTGACACGCGATCTCTCTGGTCTCTTGATTTCCTTTGTCCCGTATTGTAGACAGAAGCCAGTCCTCTCCGGTTCTGACATAGCTCCTGAATTCTTTTCATTCTTCCTGGTCTTCCCGCCACATACCCTTCCTCCCCATACTTCTCACTCAGATAAGGAAATCTCCTAACTTCAGTTGCCCCTCCTGGGTTCCTCTCACCATCCCCCCACCCCCCACCCCCGCCCCAAGACTAATCTTCCTAAGAACAGCCAGCTTCCACCTCCTATAGAAAACCTCCAGCAACTCCTTTATCTCTTATTTTAAGAACACTCCCCACCCTGGCATCTCAATGTCCCCCCCCACTCACCTGCTCTCCCTGTTCTGATCAGACCCCATGTTTGGCCTCTTCCTCCACGCCACCGGCCCTGTCCCGTCTGGACTTGGCAAAATTGGAACCATATTTAGGATCCATGTCCAGTCTCATGTCTTCCTTGATTCCATCCCCACCATCTCTGGTCATCTTTTTGGTTAGTTTTCCATGGCACTTTTCAATTGAATTTGTGTACAATCCAGAACCATGGGAGGAAAAATAATCTACACAAGACGTACAGTTGAACTGAACCTTCTGGTTAATTTATACAACTAATGAATCATTGTGAGAGCTTGACATAAAATCATAGGTGCTCGCTTTAGCAGATGATGAGCTCTGCGTGCCTGTGGTTTTTTTCAGGTTCCACGTACCATGCCCCAGCCGTCACCCAGCACGCCCCCTATTTTAAGGGCACAGCCGTTGTCAAGGGAGAGTTCAAAGAACTGAGCCTGGATGACTTCAAGGGCAAATATTTGGTGCTTTTCTTCTACCCTCTGGATTTGTGAGTGTCATTTCTTTGATTCCTGAATGTCATTCTGAGCGCAGGCAGAGATCCCTGCCTGCACGGTGACGCTGTCCGTCTCTAGGCAGCCTCCTTGTCAGGAAGGGTTCTTTCTGAGCTGATGGCCTTGTGGGTGCAGCTTGCATCTGTAGCCAGTTTTCAGGTGACAGATTTAGAGGGTGGCGTGGCGTTCGCTTTAACGCGGTAGGGTTTCCGTAAGGCCGCTGTGCGAGCTCGGGAGCGGTGGCCCCTGCAGGCCAGTCTGCGGGGGAATGTTCGCTGGTCCGGAAGGAAAGCAAGGAAAGCACAGAGAGTTTCCTCATGAAACTACTTAATTTAAACAAAATTGTTCTTCATTCTTAGAATATGCCTCCCCACCCCTTCCCGCATTTCTGGACGTGGTTCTTAAATAGAAAGGTGTGTCCAAGGATGGTCAGCCATTATGCCATTTTGCCTTTAGGCAAATTAAACTAGTTTTTACACTATCTGTTCATATTTTAAATCCTTGTTTTTAAACTCTCTGATGAGAATTTCTGCCCTTTTTCTCCAGCACCTTTGTGTGTCCTACGGAAATTATTGCTTTTAGTGACAAAGCCAACGAGTTCCGTGACGTGAACTGCGAAGTTGTGGCCGTTTCTGTGGATTCCCACTTCAGCCACCTGGCCTGGATCAACACGCCGAGGAAGGTCTGCCCATCGCTCGCCTTGCCTTTGCTCTTAGGATCTCAAAACAGAAAAGACCCCGTCCAAGGCTAGCCTGGAAGTCGCTAAAGCATGCCTTGCCTGAGATGGGCTGTTCGTAGGTCCTTCCCTCCTGGCAAACTCTGTTGGCGCGCCCGCGTCTCCCTTGCCGTTGCGTGCGTGTTTGCTCCCTGCTGCACTTCCTTTCTCCAAGGTACAAACAGCGGCGGAGAGCTGGCTCAGCGGGGCGGGGGGACAGCTGGGTCTGTCCCCGGTGCCCCGTCGGTCCCGTGCACCCTGCATGGCTTGTGGGGTGGTGGGGAGGTTCTCTGACTTCAGTGTTCCACATGATCCGTGTTTTGGCCTAAAAACGTGCTCAGGAGAATCAGAATTTCTAGCTAGAATGCAGGACTGTCAGTAACAAATTATTCAGGGGTTTTTTGAGTATGCTTTCATTTTTATGCTTCAGAAATTAATCTTCAACGATTGTAAATACATTAAGAAGTAGAAAAAGAAAGCTCTGTAGTATTAGCCAGGTTTAAATCCTGCTTCTGTCCCTTTCTAGCTGTGACCTAAGGCAAGTTACTCAACCTTGTCTGCCTCAGTGTCCTGATCTTCGGGAAGGTGGTGACAAACAGTAGTTTCCACTCCAGGGTCGTTGGGAAGAGGAAGGGAGTCAATGGAGCTGAGAGGGGTGCTTGGCCCGTCGTTGGTGCCCAGTTCCTGCTACCTATTGCCATTATTGTGGGTCTCAGATGTCGTGTGACCTGGCCACGAGCATTGTGAGGACACCCGAGTAACAACCTGTCTTGTTTGTGTTTTTATCAGAACGGCGGTTTGGGCCAAATGAACATCGCGCTGCTGTCGGACTTGACCAAGCAGATTTCCCGAGACTACGGCGTGCTGCTGGAAGGCCCTGGCCTCGCACTAAGGTGAGATCCTGTTTAGGAACTTAAAACGGCTCTTCATGTTTAGCATCATCCCACTTCTTAGGGGATTCATAGAGACATTTGTAGAGACCTTGGCAAAGCATTCTGAAAACCAGAAATTCTTAACTTTAGCTTTTTAAAGGTGAGCCCCAGTGAATGCCCCTTGTGAGGCTTGGCAGTCTCTCAGAAATGGCCTAGACACGTTGGCCCCACCACCACCCTGTGGCTCTGTCTGAAGGACATCGTGTCCACACTGCTGCGCTCTCCTGTCTGAGAGCCACCTTCGGGGGGGGGATGCATCCTCGGCATGTCGGGGAAGGGGGACCACCAGGGCAGGAGTTGGCACCCTGGAATGGGCGGGCTCTCATAAGGTCCTGGAATCAAACCAGCCGAGTGTGTTTGTGGTTTTGGCTCTTGTTTTTAAACTCGGGCATTTATTTATTTATTTATTTATTTATTTATTTATTTATTTTTAGGGAGAGGGGAAGGGAAGGAGAAAGAGGGAGAGAAACATCAATGTGTGGGTGCCTCTCACATGGCCCCCACCCGGGACTGGGCCCGCAACCCAGGCATATGCCCTGACCGGGAATCAAACTGTGACCCCTTGGCTCATAGCCCATGTTCAATCCACTGAGCTACACCAGCCAGGGCTAAACTCGGCTTCTTAATAGCTTAATAATATAACTTTAAATAAGTTATTTACTTCTTTGAGTCTCAATTTTTTCATAACTAAAATGAGAATCTACCTCCCAGGTTGGTTGTGAAGACTAAGCAAGATGAGGTGGCTAAGGTTGTTAGCACTTTATGACCCCTGTGTAGAAGGTCATTACTGTCCTCTTTCATTCTGTGGTTAGATTTTCATTCCTTTGAGTGTGGAAGCCTGCTTTCTGTCTTTAGTAGCCCCACATGCAAACACAACCTTCCTGGGAGGGATGAAAGCTTTCCTTAGAACTAGCACCTTGATGGCCACTGAGTAAAGGAGGGATTGGGTGGAACTTGACCTCCAGGAAGCAGGTGAGGACCCCAGACTGTGGCTCACAGTTTGGCTCGGGCCTGCTCACCTGCCCTGTCTGGTAGTTAACCTTTGGCCTGCTTTCCTTTTGCATTATACCTGGAGTTTTAGCTCTGGGGGCCACGGTGGAGCATGGGCCTTTTTCAGTCCGAGGAGATTGCTGTCTTCCATTACCAAAATAAAATCCAGCTCTGACAGAGTTGGCCAGGCCAGGCAAAACGGTGCTGGCTTTTTCCTCCCTGGATCCTTCCCTGTCAGGTTGTTCTCATTTTGCAGTTACCTCCCTACTGGTTTCAGTTAGGACTGACCGGGGGAGGGGCTGAGTCTGGCTGTAGGATAAGCCTTCCTTCTGGAGTCTGTGGGCCCTGCTCCGTCCTAGCTCCGTGTCTGCGCCCGCCTGTGGACTCCGGCGCGGCTCGCCTCCAGGAGCACGCCGCAGGGCTGGGCCCAGCGAGGGAGAAGCGCCTTTCTACCTTGTGAGTTTTCTCCAGCTCGCCTTTTCTCAGAACAATGAGCACTTGGAATGCCATACCCTTTGTTTATTTATGTATTTGTTTTTAAATTTGCATTGCTATTTACTGGCTGACATTGGTGAATAAATATAAGCTTCAGGTGGGTTCTTCCTTCAGATTTCTGCTCTGTATAAACTTCTTTCTGCAGAGATTTTCCCGTGGGATCTCCCTCACCCTTTACCCAAGAATTCACTCATTTCATAAGTATTTACTAAGTACAGATAAAATACAGCTCTGTCCCTTCCCATTTGCCTGTGGTTTCTTGCCAAGAGCTGATACAGCAGCCCAAAGAATGCTTGCAAAATCACTAATAAGGAAAGAAGTATCTGCTCTCTGTGACTTTCAGATACTGTGTGACATTCAGGTTACATTTGCCTGTTTTCCATGGTGGCCTGGTCCAGTCCTGCATAGCAATGAAAACTTTGTTTTTCAGCATATGATAGCACTTAATAAATGCTTTATTAGGCAGCGTGGAAGACAGAAGAGGGTAGAAGTTAGAGCCTTTCTAGTTCTGGTACTGCTGAGGCACTGATGGGGACAACTTGTTACGCAGAGGTCTCTTCATCATTGACCCCAATGGAGTCATCAAGCACCTGAGTGTCAATGATCTCCCAGTGGGCCGAAGCGTGGAGGAGACCCTCCGCCTGCTGAAGGCGTTCCAGTTTGTGGAAGCCCACGGAGAAGTCTGCCCAGCAAATTGGACCCCGGATTCCCCTACGGTAGGTTTCTTTACCAAAAGCCCTGGGACCCCCACTGCCTCAAGGGCTGCTGGTCTGGAACATCCACAGAAAGAGTCTGCCCCTTGGAGCAGAGCTGCAGATGGTGTGTGAGTGGGCGAAGCTGCTGAGAGGTGGGACCAGGGGTTAGGCAGACTGTTACTGTGACTTTTACACATGTGTTTAAAAGGAAACAGACTAGCCTTTAAAAAGTTAAAGAACTTTAGCGTAAAACTTAGGACCTTTCAACTCACTTTTGAAACTACAGTACTATCTTAAAAGTCAGTTACCTAATTAAATGTTTGTATTTGCAGATCAAGCCACATCCGACTGCTTCCAAAGAATACTTTGAGAAGGTGAATCAGTAGATCATCCCATGTGTACCTGCAGCTTCTCAAAAGAACCACAGTTGGAACTCTTAGCATTTCAAAGCTGATTCTGTATAGAAGGCGAGAAAGCAATTGTGCTTGGATTCACAAATATTACTCTAAACGTTCTGTTTTTGTAACATTGGCTAAGGTTTTTTAAACATAGTTACTAACATGGGTCCTTTGTTGGTAACGCTTGACGGCGTATAGACAGCCTGGCCCACCCGTTTCTTTGATCACGTCTTCGATGGGAAGCGCTCTTCTTAGCCCAACTTGAACCTTTGTGTGCCCCAGTGCCCAACTGGTACCAAAAGCCTCTGATCAAGGGTCCTGAAATTCTCTTCTCGAATTTCTTTGTATTGAACTGAATTTCCTTTTGAGGTAACAAAGATCATAGTTTTAGGTTGTTAGCATCAGCAGTCTAGTTTAAATTCAGCTCTTGGAGTGGAGACATATGTGATGTAACATGTGAATCATGTTTTTAAAATAAGCACAGTGGCAAAGTGACTTCACTGGTCATGCATGTTCCTCATCCCTGAGATTTGTAGTTCATGTAATTATTTTATTAGCTGACTTCGTGTCTACATACATTTCTAAAGCTCAATCGAGCCCTGGCTGGTGTAGCTCAGTGGATTGAGCGCGGGCCTGCGAACCAAAGGATTGTGGTTCGATTCCCAGTCAGGGCACAGGCCTAAGTTGCAGACCAGTTCCCAGCAGGGAACGCACAAGAGGCAACCATACGTTGATATTTCTCTCCCTCTCTCCTTCCCTTCCCCTCTAAAGATAGATAAAGTCTTTAAAAAAATTAATTGAAGGTAATTATAGGGGATATTTATTGAATCCATGGATTGCATTTTGAAATCAATATTATATTTTCTGAAGTGCTCAATGTAAAGTATATAATAAAAAATAAATATGTTAAAATATTTTCATTTTTAACACCATTAATTGTTGGTTTGGCTTATGTTGTGGGGCTCTAGTTTTCCTCCCGACTATGTCCACAGACTTCTACTGAGCATTTAGCCCAACTCAGGCCCCACACCCAGGGAACTCGTGTTAGGGGGCACGAGAAATGGAAGCATTTATTCATTATTTCAGTAAACCCTGCAGTGCCTGCCGTGTGCCCGGTGCTGTTGTGGAGGCACAAGAGTGACCAAACAGTGACAGGCCCTTTCCTTCATGCACTTTCATTCTAGAGGGGGAAACAACAAACAGAACGGCACATGGGAAGTTTGGAAGGAACGTCAAGTGGAGCGAGGTACAGGTGGGTCCATCACGGACGCTTTTGCGGGGGAGACGGGCCTCTCCAGGTCGGTTTGCTCCTCTGTGAAAGGAGGGCAATCATTGTGCCTGTCTCGGGGTTTTGGTGAAGTGAAGGCACATGTACCAAGTGAGGGCAGTAGGGGGATAAGAAGGTTCCGGGCAAAGGCCCTAAGGCAGGAGTTCAGTGGGGATGCAGACTTGAAGGGCCTTGTGACTTCACAGAGCAGTGGAGGGGAATGGTAATGAGCCCGGAGTGCCCTAGGGGCACACCAAGAGCTTTGGGCTCTATTCTGAGATGGGAAACATCAGGAAGGTTTTGGGAAGAGTTACATCAACTTGTTTTCATAGGATTGCTAGCTCCTTTATTAAGACTAGATTGTAAGGGTCCAAAGAGGGTAGCAGAGAGGTCACCTGGGCTGGGTCGGTGACACCTGCCGGTAGAGCCAACAGTAATACAGGTGTGCTGACTACCGGGGACAACAAATACATTCCTGGGTCACGGGAACAGTAAAGAGAGGAGGGGCTCTTTACCCAGATCTGGGCATCAGGGAAGGCTTCCTGAAAGAGATGAACTTTTGAAGATTGTTGAAAAGTGAGCCAGGTCAGCTGAGCGAAAGGAGCTGCACGTGGGCCTGAAGAAAACCCTGATCTGGGTTCAGGTTCCCTGAGGGGAAGGTGAGGCAGGGAATAGGCTGGCTTGTTGGTGGCCCAAACCCCGAGGCAGGTACTATTCTCCTCATTTTACAGGTGAGTAAACAGACCTGGGGAGACTGACTTGACTAGGGTCACAACCAAGAAGTGGGTGGTGCTGGGTCCCCAGCCCAGCCCCCGCACCCCAGCCATCACCCTAAACATCCATACTGGCTTCCACCAACACACACAACCTCTCCTATCCCAGTGAGGGGGCAGGGGAGGGGGCTACAGGAAGAAGGGAGGTGCATTTTCTCTCTCTACCAAATCCCCCTGCTTGATCGGGAATCAACAGAAAGACATGGTTTTGCCCCAGAGCTGGAGGAAAAACTAGCCCAGGGCCAGCTTCAAGGCCTGGGCTGGGTTAAACGCTCTGATGTTGGCTCTTCTCAATCTTCTTAAACTTTCAGTTTTCACTGGGCCATGAAAATTATGTAGCCAGTTTTGACTATCCCCAATATCTGTATCCTGGGCTCTAGAGGGCAACAGAAGGGATTTCCGAGGGCATGTCCAAAAGCTTACGTTGGTGCTGCGAAATGGGGATTTTCTGGGAAGTGACCGCTCCCGCCCTGAAAGCGGCCGGGCTACTTTAAGGGATGAAGCAGGGTCGAGATGACTTGGTCTGTGGGAGAGGTGAGCTCATCAGAATAGTGGGTGCGCGGGGACTGGGGCGCTAGGAGGCAGTGACACTGAGCAGCAGGTGTGCAGGGCCCTGGGAGCTCAGAAATGGTGACACAGCAGCGGCGACCTGCGGCCAGCGGCCCTGGCGCGTGTGACAGTAACACGCGGTGCGCAGCCGGGATGGGAACTGGGGGCGCACGCGCGCCCGGGGCGGAGCACGCTGCCTGGCTCCTCCCCCGCGCCCGGCTTGGCGGAGGCCTCTCCAGCCATCACGTAGATTCCTAGGAAAAGAAGCAGTAGAAGGAAGCCCGGCGGCACACGGCTCCGGGGGCGCAGCAGCACAGTCAGACGCATGGAGCCCAACGTGCGCTTCTGGATCTCGGAACGCCAAGTACGGCCCGGGACCGCACGGCTGGGGGAGGGGCGCGACGCGTGGAGTCGCCGGCTAGCCCGCGTGACCTTGGGCAGGCCACGTGGTCGCATTACCCGCCTCCCCACCTCAGACCCTGGGAGGGGACCTAAGGGAAACCCTGGCTTGCCGGAGGCCAACATCCAGGGCTGGTACCCGAATGCAACTTCTGCCCCAGGCCTGGCTAGGAAGGGTCATCACTTTGCAGATCTCCCTAAATGAGGAGTCGGTCTCCTTTCGCAGATGTCTGCCCACTGCTGCCTAAGCTGTTGCTGAGTGTCGGGTTGCCCCAGGTTGGAGAGGAACCGGTCCTCCCGGGAGCCCCCATTCTCCCAACCTCGGGAGGCTGGGTCACTCACACTGTGAGGCGGGTCCCGCAGGCCCCGCCTCCACGCACTGTCTGGGTGGGCGCTGTCCAATAGCAGCATGATGGGAGCCACGCAGATATTTAAAGTTTTCTGGTAGCCAAGTTACAGAAGGCAAAAGGAAACATCCGGTTAATTTTAATATGTTGTATTTAACCCAGTACATGCAAAATATTAACTTTTCAAATTGCAATCTATATAAAGTTATTAGTGAGATATTTTACGTCCTTTTTTCGAATTACGGTTGTGTCTTGAAATCTGGTGTGTGTTTTATACATACAGTGCATCTCGATTTGGCCTGGCCATGTATCAAGGATTCCAAAGCCACGTGTGGCTAATTGGGCGTCACAGTTCTAGGGTGTTCTTCAGCATGTATTTACCTCAAGTAGGGCCCAGCCTGTTTTGTTGTTGTTGTTGTTGTTTTTAGCTGGGGAAATAGGGACAGGGAGCCCGAGTTGTCCCCGCGGAGCCAGAATTCAAAACAGGAACCTCCGAGAAGTCTGGGGACTCTATGGAGCAAAACATGCCTTCTTTCTCCACCTGTCAGTCGTTTAATTCCTGCAGAGCAATCTTTTAAAAAGATTTTATTTATTCATTTTTAGAGAGGGGGGAAGAGAAGGAGAGAAATATCAATGTGCGGGTGCCTCAGTTGCCTTTTCTGTGTCCCCTATTGGGGACCTGGTCCGCAACCCAGGCATGTGCCTTGACTGGGAATCGAACTGGCGACCCTTTGGTGCGCAGCCCATGCTCAATCCACTGAGCTCTGCCAGCCAGGGCCCGGCACAGCAGTTTGGCAGTGGGGTGGCTCAGAGCCCAGCCTGCTGGGTCTTTTTCTGACTGGGTTCCCTTCAGCTCGCTGTCCAAGCTGCACCTGGAGGATGGGGGTTTTAGGATGTGCTGCAGGCAGACATCCCCACTAGGTTCTCAAAAATAATGTTAGCAATTCTTAGTACCATGTATCTGTGTTGTTCTGCTCTGTTAACCTCTTGGGTGCTTTCCCCCTCCTAAGTCTTTTATTCAGAGGTTTCTTCAGTGGACAGAGTTACTGGATCCTACAAATTTGGTCATTTCAGTTGTAAGTATTTTTTTGCTTGTTTTCAGAGATCATGAATTTTACGTTTTATTCTGAAACGGAAAGTCTGGGCATCTCTTTTGAAAGTAGGCGAAATACCAGAACCCACACACGCCCATTGGCATGCTTTTATTCCCTCCGGTGAGCTTGCGAGACCTGAAGGGCGGCAAGTGAAAGTGGACAGACAGGGAACTGGTCCTCCCGAGCCTTAGGCCAGGTGCTGGAGATTTAGGGGGGATCAGACTAACCTCCCTGGGAATGGAAGACAGATGGGCCGCGCTTGTCACCTACCCTGACCTAGGGATCGAAGGGTGGGGTGTCACAGGGGATTGAAGGGGAGTGTTGAAGGGGGGCTGAGAGGGAGGGGGCACTGTAAGCAAAGCCCAGGGGCGGAGAGCAGGTCACCCAGTCCCTGGGGCTTTTCGTGAGGGGGATCCAGGCAGTTCTTGAAGGTCCTTGTGTGTCATTCAGACCAGACGAGTGTGCACTGGGGCCACAGGGTACTGTTTCTGTGACAGAGGGTTCCTTTGGTCACCGTGTGTTGTGACCAGAGGGATCCAGACTGTAAGTGAGGCGGTCAGCTCACAGGATGGCAGAGATTCCAAATGAAAAATGAGGGTTTGAACCAGCTGTGGCTGAGGGATGTGGAAGAGAGGTCCTGTTACCAGCAAGGACCCTTGAGGTCCAGCCCCGAAGGGGCATGCCCACCCTGTGCTCTAGGTGGTCCATTTAGCCTTATTCATAATAGAGAAAAACAGGAAACAATTTGAGTGCCTGTTAGTGGAAAAATATAACGTGGTATATTCATACAGTGGAATATTGATTACTTGTTAAAAGTGATGATCTAGGGATCAACACATGTAAAGTAGAAACATACAATATATTTGATGTTAAATAGGAAAACATGGTATCTGTAATGTTTAGTAGAAAAGAAAGATGCATAAATAGTGTATTTATGCAAATTATAAAAAATCCAACACTTCATATTTATTTATGGATACATGTATTCATGTGCGTATGAGTAAGAAAAAAGGACTGGAAATGTATATCTTGAACTCATAATAGTGGTCACCTCCAATAGGATGGGGAAGAAAATGAAACTGGGGTGCTGGATCTTTTGGGGGGGAAAATTAGAAGCCAATATAACTGAATGTTTACAGTTGTTAATTCTGGGTGAGGGGAATTATAAATATGTAATTGTTCTTTGTATTTGCTTTTTAAATTTTTTTAAGATTTTATTTCTTTATTGTTAGAGGAGAAGGGAGGGAGTAAGAGAAAAACATCAACGTGAGAGAGAAACATTGATGAGTTGTCCCCGACAGGGGACCGAACCCACAACCCAGGCATGTGCCCTGACCAGGAATTGAACCAGTGGCCTTTTGGTTTGTGGGATGATACCCTCCCAACTGAGCCACACCAGTCAGGGCTTCTTTGTATTTCTCTGCATGTAAGTTTTCCCCTTAATTAAGTAAAAAAGAGAGGAAATAAGACTGAACTGACTAGATGAGGGAGTGAGTGAGAGAAGGGACTTCCAGTTTCTGACTTGCCTAGACAAGTAGATGGTGGTATCATTTACTGAGATGGTTGACATCAGAGAACAGGGAGAGGACAGCACCAGCGGGCTCAGCTACTAGGAGGTCTGATCGACGACACATGGCAATGTCCTCATGGAAACTCCCAAGAGGTAGAAAGCCTTGACTGCATGTCCCCCTGAAATCAGGTGTGATAAGCATGTCATTTTTAAATCTGTGGATAAACCTGAGCGATGTTGAGCTAATGGCTTGATACCTTTATATCTGATTTTAGGGAAAAATAGAGAAATCAAGGCAACTATTGTTAACAAATGGAGATGCAGCTATTCATGACCTGGAGGACCAAAAGGTATGTATCAAGTGCCCTGGTGCACCTGGTTCAAGACTGGTCCTTGGTGAATCTGCCTTCAGATGGTCTGAAACCTGGTGGAGCTTTGCCATTGAAAATAAGGGACCTGCTTTTCAAAAGTGGGTCAGTTTTTTTGGTTGTAGTTAGAATTCCTTCCCATGAACCAGTTTAGTAGTAGGTCCCAGGAATAGAAACTAGTAATAAGGAGAAAATCATAGGGTTTTCCTGTGCAGTGGGTATTAGTGGGGGTGCTCTATAGCTGACTCCTGTAGCCCTATGGCGAATTCCAGGATTCGGGCAGGCCTCAGAAATCCGAACCCATTTCCTGTTAGAGGTGGTGATCCGGGACAGGACTCCGTTCCCACCTGAGCATGGGGCTGTGCAGAGCCTACAAACATCAGTCCCCTGAGGCAGCCTGTGGAAAGCTCGTAGATTTAACAGGAGTTTTCTAAGAACCTGTTGGGGCCTCTGGGCTCCCAGGCTGGCTCTGTTGGAAGTGACTTGGGTAATGGCGTGTTGTCTACACACAGCCTGCCGAGGGATAGGCTAGGTGTTGGCCTTGAGTTCTCCAAGGTCAGAGCCTTGGGGCTTTTTAATGTTTAGGTCATTTTCGCTATGTGGATCACCTCTCTGGCTGTTGTTAGTTCATTTGTTCGTTTGACTTGTTTATTTTGATTTGTCTGTCCATCTGGTATTTGGCAGGTGTGCCCTTAACCCCCGGAAAGGTGGAGCAAAGGCAGCATCAGAAATGAGCCTGGAGAGGTTGGTTTGCAGCCAAGCCACCTTGAAAAGCTATGGCTTGTTTTTTTCTCCTTTTAGATACACGAAGCTTGGAAGAGAAGTCTGGTAAATTTCAGCCCCTTCTGAGTTTTTAGCCTCCTAAAATAACAGAACCAACATCTCACTAACCGTGTGCTTCCCTGTTGGCAGTCAGCCGTGCACCCCGACGACAGCAAACTGATCCCTGTCCCTTTCCGGCCTGCAGGTGAGCCGATGCTGACCTTCAGAAGTGGGTTGGGCGGGTGTGATGCGAAGAGCCACAGAACTCTGCCTGCCTTGTTTTAACTTCTTCTCTGAGGAGGATTTCTGACAATGAGTCTGGAAACCACAGCTTAGAAAGAGTGTTTGAAGGGTGTGGGGAGAGCAGCGTCCGGGGCTGTGGAAAGATCTTGGCTTTGGGAGTGAGGGGTGAGGGCACCGGCCTGGTGCCAGAAGCTTCTGTGCCCTCACCAGGCTGCCACCCTCACCAGGCTGCCACCCTCCGGCACCTCCATGTGTTTATCAACCCAGAAGGTCTCCAGACCTCTGTCAGCCTTTCTATTTCTGTTTGAAGATGTTTGAAGATTTTATTTATTTATTTTAGGTAGAGGGGAAGGGAGGGAGAAAGAGAGAAACATCAATGTGTGGTTGTCTCTCACATGGCCCCCACTGGGGACCTGGCCTGCAACCCAAGCTTGTGCCCTGACTGGGAATCGAACTGACGACCCTTTGGTTCGCAGCCTGCGCTCAAGCCACTGAGCTACACCAGCCAGGGTCTGTTAGTCTTTTTAAATGGAGGCTTTATTATTTGTCCTGGCTGGTGAAATCATTGGCGATTGATGATTAGCTAAACTTCCAGCCCCTCTCTCCTCCCTTGAGTTGGAGGTTGGGGGAGTGGTGCTGAAAGGTCCAGCCCTCTTCATCACTTGGTTGGTTGCCCTGGCAACCAGCCCCCAGCCTTAGGGACTTCCCTAAAGTCACCTCATTACCACAAGCTCCAGTGGGGTGGAAGGGGCATGCTCACCAGACTGCCTTCTTCTCACTCTGGAAATTCTGAGCATTGCAGGATCTTTTGTGCTAGGAGAGGGGAAGGAGGGCGACTTCACACTTTGTGTGATAAATCACAGTGTCGCAGATGTATTAAAGTCACGTGGTGGGACGAGCAGGTGCCCGTTAACACTGCTCGCCTTCTGTGATGGAGACCTGGTGGGTGGGAGCCTCGTTAGGTCTTTCTGTACTGCACTGATTTACATTTTTGCCGTGTTCGTGTAGTTGTTTTTATTAGGAAAATTGAAAGAAGGAGTAAAAAATATCCTTTGATGTCCATGTATTGCGGGGGCTACAGAAGGGGTTGTGGGGGAATGGGGTAACCCCTCTGGCCTCTCTGCGGTCACTGACTCTCTTCTCTGCCCCAGCTCTCCTGCCTTTCACGACGCCCATGGTGAGTAAGCCCCTCCTTGCCATTGTGTCAGCGGGGGAGGCAGCCTGGGAGGTTAGGAAGATGTCTACTCATCTCCTGGGTTCCCACTCCAACCCCTGTCCCGTGACTACCTGATAGGCAGTAATGGATTCCTTACCTCCGACCCTTGACTGCTCTTCATATACCCCACCCACACCTTGCCCCCACCTACCCAGTCAGGCATCTAGCGCACCACAGGGCAGTCCTTTGACCACCTGCTAAGCCCAAAGCATGCTGGGAGGAAAGCCACAGTTAAGATGCCACAAGCCCACAGAGTGGCCCTTTACCTTTTCTCCCCAGGCAAGTCACCCTGACACAGGCCCTCACTGGGACCTGGACTTGCCCCCAGGAGGCCCCAGCCCGAGGTGGCTCCCCCTGGGTGCTCTCACAAAGTGACAGCATGTCCCCGCCCGTCTTCCACGCCTGCCCTGTGTCTGTGTCCCCTTGAAGTGCATCCGTCTCAGCTGCCCTGCCCAGTTGCTGGTCTCAGAGATGGACCCCCGAGGGACCCCAGGTGTCCTCAGTGTCCAGGTGGTGCTCGTTCAGTTTCACTGTTCCCTGGACCGGTGGTCCCTGCCTCACGCCTCCCTCTCTTTGTCCCTGCTCCTCTCTCCCTGCTCCTAGAGGCCCCGTCCAGCATCTCCCCCAGGGACTTCTGTGCTCTTGCAAGCTCTCATTCCTTCGAAACACTGTAACTGTTTTTTGTTTTTTTTTTCCTTTAAAGGTGTTTTTGTCCCTGGTGCCGGGGAAAAGCCTAAAGTCCATGATTTTACCTCAGGTAGCAATGATTTTGATTTCGTGATGGCTGAGTTGTGCTCTTGAAACCCACGTGTAACCTGTTCGCCTCTGTTTTCCGCAGCTGTCTCTCTGCAGCTACAGCGCAGCGTTCAACATCATCAACGGAAACGCCAGTTACGTGAGTGCTGCGGAGGCCCGGGCTCGCAATTTCGTATTGTATCTTTGGGAGTGAGTTTTTGTTTTCATTGTCTTCCCTGGGTAAAACTGGGCTGTCGGCTAAATAGATGCTGTTGTTTCTCCCTAGAATCGTCAACCATATGAGAGTGCATTACTAGGGACGGGAGCGGTTGCTTCTACAACCTTTTTTGCAGTAGGTATTTTAAAGTTCTTTCCTTTTTTTTTTTTGTTCCTCAGAATAAAATAAAAACTTTATCCTGATTGCAAATCTATATCCCATTTTAAACAATTCTAAACTATGCCTAAGACATAAAGAAGGGAATAAAGCCACCTGCAATCCTATCACCAGCATATAATTATGTGAGTGTTCTGAGTTTCTAGGCATATGCTGTTTTTTTTTAAAATTAGTTTATGCTCCATAAACATGGTGTACATGTTGTATATTGCGTTGGGTGTCAGGATATGGTAATGACTAAAAATATAGACTTTAGAGTCAGATAAGCCTAGGTTTATATCCTGGCCTAATTCCTAAATAGCACAGTGACTCTGGAAAAGTTAATGTCCTTTTCTTGAAACCTCCACACATCCCTCTGATCATAAGGAGAACAGCTTAGTGCTGCATGGATTCAGACATACACAACAAGCCCTGGCTGGTGTGGCTCAGTGGATCGAGTGCTGGCCTGGGAACCCAAAAGTCACCGGTTCAATTCCCAGTCAGGGCACATGCCTGGGTTGTGGGCCAGGTCCCCAGATGGGGGTGTGGGAGAGGCAACTGATCAATGTATCTCTCACACATCAATATTTCCTTCTCTCTCTTTCTCCCTCGCTCTAAAAATAAGTCAATAAAATCTTTAAGAATAAATAAAACATAAAAATACATGGAGTGCCCTGGCCATGGTCTGACCCATGTTAGGAATGAGGTTGATGCTAGTTCCCCGCTGTCGTGTGTGTTCAGCTGATTTTTGGCCCCATACAATAAGGATTTTTCTCTTTTCCTTTCTAGTTATTCCCTCATTTACTCCTAATAAAGTATGAGCTGAAAAACATTTTGCTAAGAAGAACCTTGCCTGTCATCATTCTCGGTAAGCAGGAAGCATGGAGTCTTTGTGGTCTTCGGGCCTTTCCCCATCTCCAGGGACACTCGGGGCCCGAGGCGGCACAGTGGCTGAGCACAGCCACCATTTGCAGCTGGCGGGTGCCCCCAGGCCCAGATCAGATCTTTGACTGAAGAGATGACATTTATGCATAGACACCCCTTTAGTTGTCAAAGGATGAGCACAAACCTGGAAACACAGATTACGTTTTAAAGACTGTCTGTACGAGCTCCCTACATGCATTGTTTCGCGTGACCCTGACAGCAGTTTATGGGTGGGCAATATTTACAGATGAAGAGACTGAGGCAGGGGGAGATCAAGTAACTTTTCTCGGGTTGCAGGGAAACAGCAGAGATCTAACCCCAGGGAGTGGCACAGATATTAACCAACTATTTTAAGTTTGCTAGTCTACAGGTTCGCTAATTCACGCTGCAGATTTGGGTTTGGGAATCAGTACTTTGAAGAGTTGGCAGAAAGTTAATGGTAAAATTTGGGAAATCGTTACAGAAACCTGGACAAAGTGGTTTAAGCAAAAAGAGGGGTATATTTCAGGGGGCCTGGGGTTTCTCCTGGAATCCTGTCAGGGAGCTGGGCTAGACTTTCTGGACTGCTGGAACCCAGGGCTGGGTCGGAGTCGATCTGAGACTGACCCAGCTCAGCAGCCCAGGACACACAGCCTGGTTGGCCCAGCACAAGTCAGGTGACCACTGGGGGGAAGCACAGCCATTGGAGAAAGAGACTTGACCCCAGAAAAGATGTCTTCTCACTGGACTGAAGCTCATCTCTCTGTCGTGTTGTGTTCTTTAATCCACAGCCCACGTCAGTGCATTGAATGTTCTTGCGTCCCGAAGTTTGGAGACCACGCGAGGGATTGAGGTCATGGACAAGGAAGGCAAGGTCATAGGCTATTCCAGAAAAGCCGGGACAAAGGTAGGGGGATGCAGTGGTGCTTACCTTTTGGGCAAAGAATTGAATTTTCTGTTTGAGAGCTGGTAACGGGTTCACATTTCCCATCTGACTTTACTTATCCTATCTTCCTTCATGCTGAGAGAGATTGTATGTCATGCACTCTGATGTGGAAGATTGTGCATTAGCCCTGGCCCGTGTTCAGTTGGTTGGAGTGTTGTCCTATAAACCAAAAGGTCACGAGTTCAATTCTCGGTCAGGGCACATACCTAGGTTGCGTATTCATTCCCTGGTAGGGTTGCATGAGAGAGGCCACTGATTGATGTTTCTCTCCCCCTTTCTCTCCCCCTCCCTTCCACTCTCTCTAAAATTAGTAAGTGTGTCCTCATGTGATGGTAAAAAAATAAAGCAAAAGATCGTGCCCTGGCTGGTGTGGCTCAGTGGATTGAGTGCCAGTCTGTGAACCAAAAGACTGCCAGTTTGATTCCCAGTCAGGGCACATGCCTGGGTGTGGGCCAGGTCCCCACTTAGGGGTGTGTGAGAGGCAACCAATCGATGTATCTCTCACACATTGATGTTTTTCTCCCTCTCTTTCTCCCTTCTTTCTCCTTTCACTATAAATAAATAAATAAAAATTAGGGAAAAATGATTATGTATTAGTATGGGTTCTCCGGAGAAACAGAACCAATAGGATTTCTGTCTGTCTGTCTGTCTACATACAGATACTTGGTGAGATTTCTTTTTAGTAACTGGCTGTGCAGTTGTATTGCTGGGAATACGTAGGGCAGGCCTACAGGCTGGAAACTCAGAAGCTGGTGCTACAGTCTTGAAGCAGAAGTTATTCTTTGGGAACCTCAGGTTTTGCTCTTAAAGCCTTCAACTGATTGGGGGAGGCCCATCCATACTGGGGGGGGGCGGGGTGAGCTGCTTTACTTAAAGTCAGCCGATTACAGAGCAGCCCCACGGCAACAGCTCGATTCACATTTGATTAAGTGGGAGCCGTGGGCTCTCCAGGTGGACCCATAAGAGTGACTGTTACAGATGGGTGTCTGCCAAATGCTAGGCCTCTCGGAGTGTGAGATTTTTTAAAAAAAATTTAGTTTTAGAAAGGGAGGGAGGGAAAAAGAAGGGGAGAGAAACGTCGATGTGAGAGAGAAACAGGTGCCCCCTGATCAGGTGCCCCCTGTACTCCAGCTGGGGCCTGAACCTGCCCTCGACCCAGGCATGTGCCCTGAGTGGGAATCGCTTTGTGGGACAACGCCCCACCGGCTAAGCCCCACCAGCTAAGCCACAGCAGTCAGAGCGAATGTGAGATCGTGTTCTGCGAGCTTAGCATCCGCCCTCGCATCCTGCTCTGTACTGTGGAAGTCAGGGGACGCCCTCTCTGCAATCCCAAGAACCTCCCACTCACAGCAGATTTCTTCATCTTTCAGGCCTGATTTGCTGTCAAGGGTGGCCTTAGACTATCCAATGCTGTGGCCCAAAACCCTTTAAAAAGTCCTCAATTGTGAATAGTTTTTATTATTAAGTAGCTTATTCTTTTGCTCATTTCCACACTGACTTTTGTGTACATTCAGTTCTAAGGATCTCCAGAAGCCCATGGTAGTTTTATTTTGGGTATGGACTTCGTAAGAAAGATTTTTTTTTTAACAAATGAGATCTTTTAGGGGTCCCTGGGCAGTGACTTCAGCTGAAGAATTGTAATGTGAAGCAGTTGTTTGCAAATGGTGTGAAAAGCAACATGAAGCAGCCCGATACAAAGCAGGAGAAGGGCCTGCTGGACAGCCTTTCGCCCCACATGTGGGCGGCAGAGGAGCTGGGGAAAGAGGGCGCGCATTCGGTCAGGAAACGCATCATTGTCTGGCTCGGGAGACGCGTTGCTCTGAATTCCAGCAGTGATTCACAGAGCTGATTATCAGCCATCCGTCACGTGCTGCCGTGTCTCTACCAGTCCCTCAAATTAGCATGTCTCAACATAATGGCTACCTTTCTACACGAATTACAGCGGGAATGTGGTAATTGCCAGTATCAAGGAGGGAAACTTCTGCCGGAAATAAAATACTTCATTTTCAAAGTGAAGGTTCTGTGCCTAAGAAACCACTCTGAAGAGGTGTTTTTAACAGCTTTATTGAGGTGTAATGTACATACTATGAAGTTTATTGTAAGACTCTAGTTGGGCCCTGGCTGGTGTGGCTCAATGGTTTCAACGCCAGCCTGCAAACCAAAAGGTCGCCAGTTCGATCCCTGGTCAGGGCACATGCCTGGGTTGCGGGCCAGGGCCCCCCTGGTTGGGGGTGGTGAGAGGCAACTGATTTGTGTTTTTCTCCCTCCCTTCCCTTCTCTCTAAAAAGTTTAAAACTTCTCTTAAAAAAAAAAGACTATGGTTTGATGAATTTTAATACATTAAAGCCATTGTACAGCCATCACTCTGGTCTAATTTTAGAACATTTTCATGATCTTACAAATTTCCCTTGGGATGGTCAGTGACTCCCCCCTTCCACCCATAATGCCAAGGACATGCTGGTCTGCGTTATGTCCTCACAGTAGGGCCTTTCCCAGAAATTTCACGTAAATGAAGTGCGCATTAGTTTTCCGTGTCCAGCATCTCTGACCTTTGAGGTTCATCCACAGTTCATCCGGCTTTCTGTTGCTGAGCAGTGTTCCAGGGTACGTGTGGACCACGTTTTAGCCTTTCCATTCTCCAGGCAGTAGATACTGGGTTGTATCCAGTTTGGAGCCATTATAAACAGTGCTGCTTTGAGTGTTCACGTGCAACTCTCTGGACATACGAGGTCTGTTCAGAAAGTACCCAGCCATGTGCTATGAAAAATAGAGACATTTATCGAAGAAGGTACAAGATACAAGAAACATTGTACATAGGACAGTGTCCCCTATGTCCCCTTCAAAGGAGGCCCCTTGAGACCTCACACAGTTCTCCCAGTCACCATCATCTGCCCTGTTGTGTTTTCTTTAATCTCATTGATGATCTAAAATCGCTTCCCTTTCAAAGATGGTTTTAGAAAAAAGCCAGAACTTGCAGGGCACCAAATCTGGGCTCTAGAGGGGTTGAGTCACTGGGTGATTTGATGTTGCACCAAAAACTCTGCGTGAGACGTGACGCATGAGTGGGTGTGTTGTTGTGATGAAGCTGCCAATCCATCACCAGTTGTCTGTAGCTGCAGCCTTCTGAGTCATCCCAGGAGTTTCTGTGGAGGAATGTTCAAACTTAACACAAAATTTGATGCAGATTCATTTCTCGGATTGCTCCGTCGTTTTGAATGTGACAGCCACACAGTACACATGCTCACTCAACGGTGTCTACTGCCCCCACTGACTAGTACAGTGAGGTTGTCATTGTTCACGCATGAGCATTCCAGTCCACTGTCTGTGGCTGCCAGGTTACATCAGTGTCATGCAAACTGTTCTCATTATATCAACAGTGGCTGGACTTTTTCCAGACAGATCTTATATGTTTGCGTTTCTCTTTAACTCAGTATTCTTTTATCCTTTTTTATTTTTACTTGAGCACATTTTTTCATTGCTTTTAGAAAGAGAGGAAAGTGGTAGGGAGAGAGACAAAAGAAATATCGGTGTGAGAGAGAAACATCCATCGGTTGCCTCTCATAGGCTTCCCAACTGGGCATCGAACCCACAATCTCGGTATGTGCCCAGACCAAGAATGGAACCTGCGATTTTTGTACAGGTCGATGCTCCAACCGACTGAGCCATACTGGCCAGGGCTCTTTAACTCTGTTTTAACTGCAGGGTGTTGGTGATGTCAGGAACTCTTCCTACAGCTGAAGAGAGAGCAAATGTTTAATACCCAGTTCCTCAGCACCTCTGGCGCACCAGGCACTGCGCTGGGGTCCAGACACCCTCACCAGTCCGAACCCCTTCTCTCCAGGGGCCAGGAGCGCTGGGCCTCCCAGCGGGGAGGCACCTCGGGCCCTGCTATCTCTCTCGGTATCTAGTCCATCTCACCAGGAGGAACCTCATTTTTTTGCACGAATGCCAACTTAGGGTAAAAGAAGGGTTTGATGGTCTGCTTTAAAAAAAATAAGTTTATCTTTCTCTTGAGAATAAAGTGTCTGCAACTGTGCGTAAGCATAAGCCTTCTTTTATCACGTCCCTGTCACCGAAAGGTTTATTTTCTTTGGCTAAAATTTCAGAAACTGCGTAACCAGCAATATCTGATTGTAATAGGGCACCTTCGGTCAGATCTCAGGAGCTTAGTCCATGTTGTTTCCCCTTGCCTGGCCTTGGAAGCCACTGTGCTGCAAACTGGAACTGGTCTCCCAGTACTTCCAAATGACGGCTGTCTTGTGTGGAGTGTCTTCCCCGTGCACGGGGGACACGGGGAGGTGGGCCCGGCCTTGCCCCACGGACGTCGAAACACACCATGCTCACAGTCACTTTTCTCTTCCTGACCTGGAGCAGTTTTATGTAATGTTTCTGAAAGTTTATTTTAAGAGCCACCCTCCCTGGCTCCCTCTGTCATCATCGGGGAGAGGCATGCCCTGCAGAGGGGTCAGACAAGCCGAGTATTTGTGTGACAGGCAGACAGCAGGTGCAGCCCTGGGGAGTGGAAGTGGGACAGAGGGGGGTGGGGGAAGGGAGGGGGCCCGTCTGCCTCTTTGTGTTGCACCAAGCGGTGCTGTATGTGGAGCCGTGTCTTACCCGGGGTCTGGGTTCTGAAGTTAATGTAGTGTCATCTGTGCCCATAATTCCCCTTGAAAGTCTCTTACATTGTCCTGAGTACACAGGATTTTGTGCATAAAGCGCATACAGTAAGTTATACCTTGAAATGTTCACTACATGATTTATGTAATAGAAAAGGTGACAGAATGTCGTACACTTTACATACATGTTTGTGCAACATAAAATTGCATAGCACACTTTTATTATTTTTTTAAGGTTTTATTTATTCATTTTTAGATCAAGGGGAAAGGAGGGAGAAAGGGAAACATCAATGTGTGGTTGCGTCTCACGTGCCCCCTACTGGTGACGTGGCCCACAACTGAGACACATCCCTGGACTGGGAATCAAACTGGCGATCTTTTGCTTTGCAGTCCAGTGCTCAGTCCATTGAGCCACACCAACCAGGACACCATAGCACACTTTTAATTGCACAAACAGAAGATGGGTGTGTGCAGGCAGACTCGTGCATGTTCCCTGTGGGTGTGGCCCCGTGCTAGAGCACTCTGACCTGGCTTTTGGAGCATTCCCCCAGTGGAAGGGGTAGGAATAACAGGGGAGCTGTTCGGGATAGGGAGACCAGTGGCAGAGTCCTGGATCTAAAGCAGAACATAGCTTGGTCCTTACTGGCAAAACCCAGCATTTCTGCCAAGGGGCCTGCCATTTGGTTCTAACAGAGGATTTGTCTGTCAACTGTCTTTACTTAATATTTTATTTGGAGTGGTTGGCGGACCGATGGAGCCCATTGCAGAGTCGGGGGGTGGGGCGTGAATCTTCCGTCACTCCTGGCACCGGCCCCAGCGCCCTCCATACACGTGCATGTCAGGGCTGCCCCCACCTCTTTCCTGGCACGTTGTTTTTTTTTTAAGTGGGAAGGAGAGAGTTGCTCTTTGCTGGTCTCTGCCGTGAATTACAGGGCGCCTGGAAATCATCTCACTCCGCGTCCTCAGCTGCCTTCTTCCCCTTTCTACCAGGCCGTTAAAGACACAGCCATATCCAGAGCCGTGCTGTTTGGCACCTCAGCTTTGATTCCTGAAGTCTTCTCACACTTTTATAAACGGTAAGACGCCGTCAAAATCCTTACAAAAACCTGTCAAGCCTGAACCTGGCGGGCAGGATAGGAAGATGGTGCTTCCGTGGTCTTCCTACCAAACGCTGTCATCACAGTTGAGACGGCAGGATTAACGCGGGGCAGGGCACATCCAGATGTGCCCGTGCCAGCAAACCTGGCGGGCAGCCCAGGCGCTGTCCTCGGTCAGCGCTGTGTTCTTGGGCATGGCCCAGCACCTGCTGAGGCGTGTTTCCTCACTTGCAGAATGATGGCTTTGACTGATCTGCAGGTCCCCCGGCTCTGATGTGCTGTGAGCATTGCGCAGGCCTCTTTCCCCGCCTTTGCTCCAAGCACGTATTCAGTTAGCTTAAGTGGCCCCAGATTCGGGAGACCATCATCTCTTTTGAGATGCAAGCAACGGCCTGTTGGGAGCAGGGCCCCGGGATCTGAGAAGCCCAGCTTGCAGTAACTCAGGCCCGAAGGGGGGCAGTGTTGGGTTAGACACCGGGTACAGGCAGGGAGTGGGCCCACAGCAGCTGAACATGAGCTGAAGTGCGGGGACAGTCCTTTCCTGCCACACACTGGATTCTTCCTGTTGACGAGGACTGTCCTGGTTATATCCTCACCACACCCTGGGGAGAGAGAAAAACACAGCACACCCCAGGGGAGGCAGGAATGTCTTCCACTCAGTTCACAAACTCCCAGGGAAGGCTTTTATTGGCCCACGTGGGGCCACCTGCCTGTTGCTGAACCAGTCCACTCTGTTTAGCGTGGGCAGCTAGGAAGCACCTGCTAGAACCATGTAAGGAGCATTTTTCCATGAAGTAGCGGCGTCTTGGGTAGTGCCAACTGTACTTCCCATGATCGGTCCAGCTGGATGGGCACGGGGACTTACGCTCAGCCAGCATCTTCCAGATGGCCTCAGAGCTGGCTCCTGGGACACTGGGGCCCTCTGGTCAGTCCCTGGGTGCCTGTGTAATGGCACTGGCTGCCTGGGGCAGAGAGAGGGCCCTTGTTTCCCAGGGGCCTTGGAGCGCCCCGAAGGACCACGTGCCATCCCACGGCTCTGATGGTATCCAAGCTGGAGTGACCTCCATGGCCGATGCAACCTTTTCATTTCGAACCTGAAGAAACCCGAAGCTCGGAAGGGGAAAGCGACTTGCCTGAGAGCACGTGGTCTGTCCGTAGCAGAACCCGGCCTGTGCCCCAGCGCCCTGGGCTCTGACTCGGGCTGGGGTGCTTTGCATCTTCCCACACTGTCACACTCTCAAAGGTCAGGGTCAGGATGTCACATGTATCAGCGTAGCCCTGGGTGGAGAACACAGGCTCTAGGATCTGACCTCTGACTTTTGAGCTGTGGGATCTTGGACAAATGACTTACTAGTTTCGCCATGTATGATGCGCACCCGTGTTTTTATATGTATTATACACGGCAAAATATGGTGACCGGACACTGGCTGCCTTCTCTTGTGTACATGAAAGAGATGATGGCGACACAAACCTCATAGGCTGGTGGGGCACTCCAGTGAGCAAACACACACGGAGTTCTCACTCCCGGGCCCGGCGCCAGTGAGCAAGACAGCTGGCCACCAGTAGGGCAGAGGGCCCACCCCTGAAAGAAGCCCTGTACCCTCATCTCTTACAGGACGCAGTTATTCGTGCGATTCCCGCGGTCCTTGTGGACCTTGAAGCTATCTTGTACCGTCTTGACAATGGGGCTGATGGTGCCAGTTTCCTTTAGCTTATTCCCCAATATTGAACGGGTAAGTGCCTGCGTGTGATTTTCTCCTAAAAAGTAACTTTCTCTTCTCCTCGTTATGAGAGTGAAATACATTATTCTCCTTCTAAAAAATCTGCCAAAGGTCTGCCAAAGCCTAAAAGAGAATAACATGGTTTACACAGAACCCCATCTCCCCAATCCCTTGTACAGTTCTGGATTCTGTGTTTTTAATATCAGAAATATCTTTATGGGGTGTTAAAAAAAAACTTTGGGATATTTTAATCTATCACATTCCAGAGCCATGCCTCGTCCAGTGGAAGTCTCTGCGGTGACGGAAATGCCCGGTGTCTGTGGTGTCCTGGATGGTAGCCACTACCCCCATGTGGTGGTTGGGCACTTGAAATGTGGCTACTGTGAGTGGGGAACTGAATTTTAAATGGAATCTAATTTTTAAGGAGATTTTATTTCTTTTTAAAGAGAGGAGAAGGAAGAGAGGGAAACACGCATGGATTGGCCGCCTTTTGCACACCCCGAACCGGGGACCTGGCAGGCAACCCGGGCATGTGGCCTGACCGGGAGTCAAACTAGTGACTTTCCGTTTTCAGGACGATGCCCAACCCACGGAGCCACACCAGCCAGGGCAAGCCTAATGGAATTTTCACTTAAGTACTCACATGGAGCTGGTGGCTACTGTATTGGGTCGCGCGGTTCTGTCGAGTGGGACGTGTTGCCATTTGTGGTGAGCGAGCCTGTGTGGACTGAGACCCTGCTCCTCCATGGCTTTGGGCAACTTGCTCATGGTCTTTGAGACTCAGTCTCCGTCTGTTAGAGAGAGACGGCTGTCATGGTGTCTCCGCAAAGGGTTGCTGCTGGTACCAAGGACACTGTCCATGCTAGTAGGTATTAGCAATTTCTGGCATTTCTTGTCTGAAAACTTCAAATGCTTGTTTGTGCCACTGAAGTTACAAATCAGTCATGTTCCCAAAGCACTTTCAGGGTAGGGCAGAAGTAGGTTTACAGTCATGAGTATGCAAAGCAGAGTTTTTTCTTGTAGTATTATTTAGTAATACAATAATACTA
Source organism: Sturnira hondurensis (assembly GCF_014824575.4). NCBI lineage: Eukaryota > Metazoa > Chordata > Mammalia > Chiroptera > Phyllostomidae > Sturnira > Sturnira hondurensis. The sequence goes on from NW_028083884.1 coordinate 2,424,771, forward strand.
TTGTATTATTTTGTATACAAACAACTGTAAACCTACATTTGCTCCACCCTGTGTATTTATGGAATGCTTTTGTTCCAAACCCAACTTCTCTTAAGTTTAGGTTTATAGAATTGTTAAATCTGGCATCTTTGCCAGCATATAACAGAAGTTTTAATACTTTAAGATAGTTGCTCCCTGACTGGAGTGGCTAAGTTGGGCGGGTGTTAATCCTGCCAACTCAAACTCTGGCAGTTCCATTCCCAGTCGGGGCACGTGCCTGGGTTGCACGCCGGGTCCCCAGTTGGCGTGTGCACAGGAGGCAACTGATTGGTGCTTGTCTTTCTCCCTCCCTTCCCCTCTCTCTAAAAATAAATAAATAAAATATTTTTTAAAAAGAGGGTGGTGAGGGGTAAAGAGAGGAGTATCTTCTCATTAAAACAGATGAAATAGAAAAAAATTATTTTCAATTTTCATAGTCCCTTTTAGAGCAGTTTGTTACAGTCAGATTGCAGTAAAAGTGAACTCCTTGCAAACAATCACTTCTGATTGCATTGATACTCAGAGCAGCGGCTTAGCAGCAGGTCGGGTCATTCACAGGTTTTAAATCTCGTGGGATTGGCAGGTCGTTCATAGTTAAAGCTGAGTGATGAGTACATGAGGGCTCATTATATTCTTTCCGCATTTGCTTATGTTTGGAATTTTTCCAGAAGGATGTTTTTAAGATGTTAGGTTATGTTGTTTTGCTCTGAATTAGACATCACTGAAAAAAAAAACATTTGGACCGTAAAACAAATACTTTCTGAAATTCAAAAAACAAAAAGCAAAAAAAAAAAAAAAAACCCCTTGGCTTCGAAGGCAAGTTCTTGCTGTCAACCCTAAGAACCGCACTGTGTTGTTCAGATCCAGTGCAGCAAACTGGAAGAGGAGATCCAGTCTGCGACAGAGGAGATACAGCTCTTCTACAACCGAGGGGTGTAGGGTGAGTTTCCGGTGAGCCTGCTTGGTCCCTGCTGGAAAACCTTCCTCTCAAGGTCGCAGTTTTGAGGACGGTGCCAGAGGTCTCCTGGAACCCCCCCGAGGTGTCTGCGCGGACAGGGTGGCTTACAGTCACAGGTGCCAAGACCTTGTCAAGGCTCGTCTGGCCTGTGGTTTTGAAGCCTGGGTGGAGGAAGAGAAAGCGCAGGCTGTCCTGTCCAGCCTGCCCCCACGGGACTGCCAAGGGGGTGGGTGATGTTCAGGTTCCGTTTTCGATGTGTCAGCCTGTAGATGACACTGTGAAATGACCAATAAACTCGTCTCAAGTTGAACGTTTGAAGACACGAAGGGTCCACGAAGCCCTGGGCACAGGTGTAAAATCAATGGGCCATTTCCAGGTAAACATGAACCTCTGGTGAGCCGGTGAAGGCCTCACCCCCAAAGTAAGCCTGTCTCCCTGGGTCAGCTTGCTCCCATTTTGTACAGCCATTTAAAATCTTTGCCACCCAGCACCCAGCTCCTTTCTCCCAACTGGCAAACCACCCTGCCTCCTGCCTCAAGTCAAAACCAAGGCCCTTGGTCAGTCGTGGAACTTCCTGGCACCGAACCTCCTCCACCCACACCTAGCCTTCCTCCTCCCTGCAAGGTCAGTTGGGCCCTAGGTTCTGGGCTTGTCCCTTCTTTCCTTAGGGTCTCTCTGCATCCCCTCTCTTGTCTGCTTCTTCCCAGTAGTTAAACTGCTTGAGTCACCTGCCTCATTGAAAAAGCAAAACCCCCATTCGTAGCCACACGGTTTCCAGGATCGTCCACTCACTGCTTGCACCCCACCTTCCACCTCGCTGCTGGCTGGCTTCTCCACCAGTTGCTGGGCTTGCTCTGCCCTGCAATAGGCTCACAGCCAGCTGCCCCTGCCCCTGCCCCTGCCCTTTGGGCGTCTGCTTGAGACCGCCCAGCCTCGGGAAGTGTCCCCACCACACCTGCATCAGCCAGGATCACTGCTGGCACCCTTGCCCCGCCCTCCCCCACTCCCGCTCAGCAGACCCAGCCGGAGTCCTCTCTGCAGCTCACTCCGTCCAACAGCAGCCCCTGCTGGTGTCACTCGTCTGCTTTCTGTCTGGCTCCCTCCGCTTCCGGCTCCAGCCAACCACACCTGCTCAAAAAAGCCTCCAGTGACGTCTCAGCACTTCAGGGTCTGCCTTACTCCTCTCTTGTTGCGCCCTTTCCTCTGGAGCAACGTCCAGCTCCTCACAGGGGCTGTGTTCTCTCTGCCCGGGGCCTTCACACCCGCTTTCCTCTGCTCTGGGCTAACTCCTGCTTATGCACATCAGTCTCTCCCTCCTGGAAGCCTTCCAGGATTCGTGGTGCTGAATCACGTGCCCCGCCCGTGCTGCTCCCAAAGCACGTGTCTAGCACTTGCCCCCCCACAGCACAACGGCCCGTTTGCCGACCCTGTGCCCCTGTAGACTGTCTGGACAGCAGGAACTGTCCTGTGCGTCCAGGACATACCAGGGCACTGCACAGAGCTGGCACCCAGACACCTGCACCCTGCAGGAGTGTCTCCACCACACCCTGCCCCAAATCATCCAAGATGATCTCTGGCCTTTCAGTTTTCTCGGGCTGGAATGGTGGTGAAAAGGGTTTCACAACAAACAGCCTAAACAGTAAAATCCACCTACCAGATGGCTCAGGATAGCCCCAGGCTTACGGTAAAGAGAAGGACAAAATGTGCAAAGGCGCCAGGTGAAGGCTTGCCCACTGACAGGAAAGTGGCTACGTGAGGGCCTCTCTTCAAAGACGACACTTGGAAGGAGCAGCTCTGGGAATAGGCGAGGGAGGGTAAGGGCAGGGACACAATGGGCAGAGTCAAGGGTGGAGGAAAGATTTTCTTTAAGATTTTATTTTGTTTTTTTTTGGGGGGGGAGGAGAAAGAGGAAGAGAAACTTCAATTGTTGTCTCTCCTATGCACTTTGACCAGGGACCTAACAATGACCTGGGCACGTGCGCCAACCAGGAGTCGAACGGTGATCTTTCTCTTTGTGGGACGGCACCCAGACAACTGAGCCACACCGGTCGGGGCCCCTTCACTTTCAAACGGGGCTTTTAATAACCCCCGGCACATCCGCAGTTGACAAAAGTTGTTTTGTCTTGGAGTGGGGAGAATCAGAGGAAGGGCACAATTTCTCATCTACCTAAAACTTTGTTGCGTATCAAAATATTTCCATTTTATTTCTGCATCATACATTTGTAATTTTAACAACGTTGATCATTAGCTAATATAGAAATACAAAAACGAGCAAGAAGAAGATGTTAGTATTCATTTCCATAAAGTGCAGGTTTAATTTTAAATTGTTTGCCTTAGTAAACAAAATCTCATTTCAGGTCCCCCCACCCAAAGGGGGAGGGAAAGGGCTACTTTAAATTTTTACTTAATGAAAGTCTAACACCAAGAATAACTGAAAGATCCAATAAAGACACGATTTTCTGCCAACATTTTCTGGATAAAACCTAGACGGACAACAGTAGTGACTGTAAAATAACCTGTCACAGTTAGTATGAATACACATACTGAAGTAACACGCACAAACCTAGTCCTGCACGCTCCTTTTGCAGTTTGTAGGCCCCCGGCCATGAGGAAGGCACACCCTGGACAGGAACAGCTGCCTTCACAGGTGGCCACAGGTGGTACCACAGGTGGTACTTTTATTGGAGTTAGCTCAAGGTGCGCTCTGGTTTGGGCCCTCGCAAGAAGTTAATTCTCACCTTCACCACCTGTGAAAAGTTGGTAGTTCACTTACACAGGCATTCATGTCTAAAACGGGCTGCTTGCTTTACTCTGCCATAGGAGCACTGGTATCTTTTCCAAGATAACGTGGCTAGCGACAAGGTTAAGGAAGAGTACTGATGGCTTACGTTTGCCAAACGCCTACCTCTGAGACAGTATAAATACAGGTTATTAAAGTTGTCTACTCAAGTATAAAATCTATGCAAACCCTCATAAAATAGGCGAAATGTTCAAAGGCCAAGAAAAACAATTTATAAGAAAGTGCAACTGCAAGGTCTTTTGAATGATCTTCTAGACGGTTCTGCAGAAAACTTAGTGGTTTGGCTCAGAAAGTAGAGTTCCTCATGAGGAATTAAAGTTCTTCCTAGAAGAATACAAAGCAAAATTTCAGGCAGCTTTCTGAAAATAAACATTAGTTTGTGGAGCACAATGAGACAAACTGCAACTTAGGGTAAGGAAGGCGTTTGGACTTGCTGTGATTTACAGGAGAACTTGACAGAGCTCCTCTCTGACCCCAGGGCCACAGGCCGCCTGCAACCTACTGTGGCAGTCACGGCGCTCAGCCCAGCACTGACGGCGGGCGTGAGGCTAATCAGAAAGAGAAAATCAGAAGTGTTTTCATGTGTTTCAGTGCTTTTCAGGTCAAATCTCAATACTTTCAAATAAATCAATAAAATATACCATTTTCTTTGTTATTCTCAGTATTTTACACAGTTAATGGAGAATCAGTCTCAGAGCTCTGCATCGGTCCTCAGCGATACTTTCGGACACACGGTCAGATTTTCAGCATTTGTTCGGCTGCAGCTAGATGGTAAAGAAAGTTTTCTGTGGCTGGTGGAAATCGTCTTTGCTTCAGTGCCTCCAGATTGAGAACTAGCTTTTCTCCATCACCTGAAACTTCTGAAAACGGTGCCAGGTTGGCGAAGATTTCTTTTGTTTTCAGCGAAATATCCTTTAATAAAAACAGGAAAACATGCAATATGTTAGCACCAAAATATAAGCAGTTGTTGCATTATAATAGAATTCCTGCTGTTTAAAAAAGTTTATCAGATCAGCTTTATTTTTTCCTCCTTTTTTTGCCTGTTGTGCCCCCTACTGGGGAACTGGCTCATAACCCAGGCACATGCCCCTATCGGGACTCAAACAGGCAACCCCTTGTTTGGTTTGCAGGTTGGCACTCAATCTACTGCACAACACCAGCCAGGGTGTTTATTTTTAAATTAGAAAAAAATAATTTATAAAAACCAATGTCATGGATAATTTTTTTTTGCCATTTTTCAGCATGTGATTGGGTGGCATTAAGTACATTCATGGTGTTGAGTGATGATCATTGCCTCCTTCGGAGCTTTTTCATCATCCCAAATGGAAATTCTGCTCCTGTTAAACAAGCACTCCCCACGCCCCTCCCCCAGCCCCTAGTAACCACCATTCTACTTTTTGCCTCTATGGATCTGCCTACAGAGTACCTCATTTCTGTGAAATCATACAATATTTGTCCCTTTGTGTCTGGCTTATTTCACTTTGCATAATCTTTCAAGGTTCATCCACATTGCAGCATGTTAGAACGTCATTCCTTTTTAAGGCTGAATAATGTTCCATTGTGTATATACACATCTTGTTCACCCACCCATCCATGGCTCTTGTTAACAGTGCTGCTCTGAACAGGGAGGTACAAACGTGCGTCCCTGTTTTCAATTCCTCCTGAAAAATACCCAGAAGCAGAATTGCTGGATACGTGGTAATTCTGGGTTTGCCTCGTTGAGGAGCCCCACTACTGTTTCTAGAGCAGATCTCTTCCCAGGGTTCTCTTCTGCCTGGGATAAGACACCCAGCACCTGCCACAGGGGCTTTATTCCTCTTCGGCGAGTGACATTCCTTTGCAGGGCTGAGGACTCACCAGAGCGCCTGTCAAAGTCATGTCTTTTTCTCGGTGTGTTGACATCACTAACGCATTCAAACGTTTTCATACCCCTACAACATGCTGGGCACACTCATCGTACATTATACTGAGTCACTGTGTATCACTTTTAGTCCATGAAAAACACTGTAACTCAAATTTACACATCTCACCAACACTGGGAAGAGTCACTGTTTTTACTACAATGGCGATGGAAGAAGGATGGACAGGCCATGATGACCCACAGGGCAGGAAAGGACAGTCTCAGTGTCCCAGTCCAGGGGGCGAGACCCACCCACTCCTCCTGGCCACAGCTGGACGGGCCAGCAGCACTGACCAGAAAGAACAGTGCTGCTGGCGGGTCCCTGTCGAAACCTGTAGTCCCTCACCCTTTAGCGCCCTCTAGCTCACGTCACTCTCTCAGAGGGCCGTCACGTCAACCCCTTGTTTCTGTCCCAGCACTCATTTATCATGGCTCACAAAGATCTTGTCACTTCATCTACTCCACTAAAACACAGGCCGTAAGGGTAGGGACTTTGCTCACCACTGTAACAGCGATGCCCTGTGCAGTGTGTGACATAGTCAATGCTCAATAAATATTAAGTAAATAAGTGGATTAATGAAGAAAAGAGCTAGGTGCAACCAGATGAGTAAGACCTTCACATCAGAGGTGCCCCCCAGGTGCAGATCAGGGGAGACAATCTTAGGCCCCTGGCCCTGACAAGAGTAAGAGATGGGTCTAGATGAAGCAGAGCCCAAGAGAGGCAAGGCTGGAAGCGTGTCCATGCAGGAGAGGAGCAAGTGGCTGGAAATGCACCGTGCAAAGGGGCAGCAGACAGAAGGGGGGAGGCTGGCAAGATGGGGTGTGGAGAAGGGGCTTTATAACCACAAGGAGAGGCATAAACAAAAACCCACTTGTCATGCCAGTGTGGCAAGGGGAGAGGAGAGGGTCCATAGGGACACTGTTGTCAGATGACAGACCCCACAGAAGAGCTAGCCTACAGGCTATGACACCAGGGTCTGCTGAATTTGGCAGGGGCCTGCATTATTAATACCCTGGAGTCGATAAATATATCAAAGCTAGATTGAGACACTCTATCTAGTCCCCCCGCTCAGCAGCAACCTTCTGTTTACAGTGTTTCTCCATGAAAATCCTGCCAGGCGGAGAGAACGCATTGGCCAATCCAGAACAGCATTCCAGAGACCACTTTGAAGTTACAGTTCTCACCGTAAACGCTTGGCTTCGGCGCCAACTCCCCATACTTCCCGTCCTCAGAGCCGGACCTGAGTGGCCACGGCAGTGCCTGCTGCTCACTTCCAGCAGGTCTAGCTGCTGCAAACCCTCATGAGCGCGAGCCTGCTGGCCTCTCCCAGTCACTTCCCTGTCATGGGCAGTGCAGACGATGCGCAGCTCCTCACACACGGCCCAGCGACACTAGTTAGGGCTAAGTCTGCAGGTTAAGGACCTACCTGTATAACTTGGCTGTCGGATTTCTCTGGATCTTCTGCAGACTGGACAATTAGCTGGCCAATTTCTTTGTGCAGTTTGCCCATTGTCATGGCCTCTGGTGAGATGAAGAATATGTTGTGTGAATATTTAGAAGTTCACACAGTAAGAAATAACCATGCCATCTATCTAAAACCTGAGAGATCATACACAGGGAGTTACCAAAACCCAACTGACAACCCACCACACTTCTGCCTTATTGCTAAACACAAACATGATGATATGCTAGGAGGTAAGGAAGGCATAATCCTGACTTATATACTTCATGTCCAAATAAAAACACACCAATACCAAACCAAATTTTTCCTTCACACTTGCCCGATAAGAATTTTTCTTTTTCTTTTAGACGACACTTCATGAAAGCTTCTGACTACAAATAAGTTGGGAGTTTAAGCCAAAAGCCTGACTTTCCTGTCCAGGTCTTTATAGTTAAGAATTCAAGTTTATCTTCCTGGTGGGAAGACTGAAAGAAGCGTTTCCTGTTAGTTCTGCTGAAGCTGGCTGAACGTTCAGGGTGTAAAGGTCCTTAGAAACGAGCAAAGGAAACCACCCAAGTTGCATTAACTACATATGAGGGGGGATCCCCCCCAAAAGAATTATCTTTTGGAGGGCAGACCCCTTGTAGTACAGGCTTCCCCTACTGGGTGAGTGTTCTAGGAACCCATCTGTATCAGTGTACCAGGTAGTGGTGTTATGAGAGGCTACATTCGGCCTCAGTGAATTTTTTTTAAGATTCAATGCATTTGCCCATTTCACGATGGGTCGTTTGTGAGTGCACCTGCTCATGCTGCGCTAAGCATTGCGCAGTTTTGACCAAGGACGGCACAACCCCCATGCCTCGTCCTCCCTGTTGACCAGAGCGACCTTTTTTGTTTCCCCTAATGAAAAAAGTCCTCAAAGGGAAACGCTTTGCCAATGTGGAAGAAGTGAAACAAAAAACAGCAAAAGCACTAGAAGGCATCAAAATCGATGAGTTCAAAAACCACTTGGAGCAGTGGGAAAACATCTCGGGTGTATTGCATCAAATGGAGAGTCCTCTGAAGGTGACTGACGTTTAAACACGTAAGAATAAATACACAGTTGTTTCTCAATTCCGGTTTCTTTGGGCCCCCCTCGTACACTGCTCTTCCTGCAGCAAGGAGATGAGCAGGAATTTCTGCGTGTCACTTCAGGGCACAAGCGCCAGTGCTGCCCACTGGGACGAGCCCGCTCACCGCACACGCTCAGAGGAGGAGACGGCAGCAAGGAAATGGCCGCCAGCGTCAGCATCTCAGCAGTTTCAGCGGCTGCAGATGGTTCTCTATCAGCTTCGCTTCACAAAAGGGAGGAGGTGATTCCCTATACTGAACTTTTCACCATGAACACACACAACGTTTGTTGCTTTAGAATGAATGAAAGCAAACTAGTTCTGGTTCTGTCCATCTGGAGTTACTAGACCACATCTCATCAAAGGAGAGATGTCTAACAAAAACCCCTGCTCAGCCAGCACTCAGCTCTCCCCACTTTCAGTCACAGCCGCCCCTCGTGCAGTGACAAATGTCTACCCACTCTAACGCTGCTTCCTTTGGGAGGTAGAGCCTAATTCCTCTCCCTTAAGTGCAGCCCGGACTTAATGGCTTGCTTCTCACACACAGACTATGGAGGAGGTGATGGTATATGACTTCTGAGACCAGGCCATAAGCACGAGTGTCCAACCCACAGCCCACGGGCCACATGCGGCCCTACACAAAATCATAAATTCACTTAAAACCTTTTTTTTGTTCATCGGTTTTCTTTAGTGTTTGTGTGCTTAAAGTGTGGCCTAAGACAACTCCTCTTCTTCCAGTGTGGCCCAGAGATACCAAAAGGTTGGTCCCCCAGGCACAAAGACTGTTATCTCCTCTCCGTGTCTCAAATCACTCACTCTCAAGGAAGCCCGCTGTCAGGTCACGGGAATGCTCACGCTACCCTACGGAGAGGCCTATGGGGTGAGGGCTCCTGCCTTAAGGCACGTGGGTTAGCTGGGCAGTGGGGCCTCCAGCCCACTGGAGCCTTCGGACAATGGCAGCCCTGGCACTACGCTCACTGAAACCTCAGGAGAGACGCTGAGCCAAAGCCTCCTAGGTGAGCCAGACCTGAATTCCTGCCCAGCAAAACTGTGAGATAATAAATACTTGTTGTTTTGAATCACTAAGTTTAGAAGTGATTTGTTATTCAGCAATAAGTAAGTAATGAACCTTGTTTAATAGAAAGTGGAGGAACAAATGAATAGACCATCTTGTTAACATATATTGTACAGCAAGAGCATGCAGGATGTATTACTAATGTGGCTGGGCCTATAAGAATAAATGCTGTGTTCCCAACATGAAAAAAACACCTCTGACCCTGGCTGGTGTGGCTCAGTGGATTGAGTGCCAGCCTGTGAACCACAGGGTCACTAGTTTGATTCCCAGTCAGGGCACATGCCTGGGTTATGGGCCAGGTCCCCAGTAGGGGGTGCATGAGAGGCAACCACACATCCATATTTCTCTCCCTCTCTTTCACCCTCCCTTCCCCTCTCTCTAGAAATAATTAAATAATATCTTTAAAAAAAAATCCCTCCAGCTTCAGCACAGCAGGGTAAGAAGGCCCTCAAATACTAGTTTTGGAGAATCAGCCTAAAAAAAAGAGTTGTAAGGCTTGCTCATGTCTCATATTAACAACAGAACAGACCAGAGAACTAACCTTTTGCAAGCGGAGCAATGGTAATCTCACTCTCTGCCAGATTCACAAACACGTCATAGAGGTCTGGTCTATTACTCACGTCCAAGTCCACAAATCCGGCAACGTAACCTGCATCACAAAGAGGACCAATGTTACCAAAATACGAAGAAATCCTATTGTGAACATATCAAACGAGAAATGAGTCTAAAAGCTGCTTTTTTCCACTGTTTTACTTGTTCAGGGTACATTAGCTATGGCATTCATTAAGGCTATTGACACTTTATTGTCAATTGCCCGAAGAAACTCACACTCTCAAAAGATTCCAAAGCCAGGCTTCAGTGTCAAGGAAGGAGGCTGAAGGAAAAGGCTTTACTTTTCAGCTGTTGCTTTAGGGGGCAAAAATGACCGACTAGGCAGAAGAGAGCAAGGGTGTTCCTGATCAGCGTTCCTCTTTAGAGCCTTGTCTCCGAGAAATCATAGCCAAATGCCCGTGCTTCTCAGGGACAGTAGGTGGAAACAGCACCATCTCTCCCCGAATTCAGGGCTGATACCAGAAATAGTAAAGGAATCAGGCAACTCCAGAATCAGCAGACCTTTGGAATTGGTGGTAAGAAAGTCATCCCCAGACCTTTTGGATTTCACAGAGCAGTACAATAAAGAAATCATTTTTTTGAGGGCCAATGTGTCATTACTAAAACTTTGCTTTACCAGATGAGGACATTTAAAAGCAACTGCAACAGAACAAACCACTTAGCACAGAGCACCCAGACACCGACTCCCTCATGTGAGGAAACGCAACGCGGGACGTAAATGCCAGTACTGACTTGACTATCGGGCAGAGGGGAACCTCTTCAGCAATGCACCCGGACGATCAGCTATTTAAATGGGGAAAAAAGAAATCCGCTCCCAAACTTGCACACCACCAAAAAAAAGTAATTCCCTGAAGATTAAAGACTTAAATGAGGAAGAAAAAAACTTTTACATTTATACAAAAAAATATAGGGGAATATCTTTCTAACCTTAGTATAGAGATGTTTCTTAAACAAAATATAAGAAGTAAAATCATAAAAGCCAAAAAAATCTCAGTACATTAAGATTTTTAGTCCTCAAAAGATACCATGAGAATGAAAAAAATTCACCAACTCAGAGACTTTTGAAGCATATAGACCAACAACAGGTTCACATGCTAAGTGTAGAAAAATCAATCAGCCCTGGCTGGTGTGGCTCAGTGGATTGAGTGCTGGCCTGCAAACCAAAAAGTTGCCGGTTGGATTCCCAGTCAGGGCATAAGCCTGGGTCACGGGCCAGGTCCCAGTTGCAGGGTGTGCAACCGATCACTGTTTCTCTCCCTCCCTCCCCCCATTCTCCTCTCTCTAAAAAAATAAATAAATAAAATCTTTTAAAAAAGAGACTATAAATGCATAAAGGACATTTTAACCTTAAATCTAAAGAAACTAGACAAAAAACGATGGCACTACAAAGTTAGAATTACTTTAGACATAGGTAATACCATATTATTAAATTATTCCCAGAATCTTATTATTAAAAATTATATAAGTATAAAAACATCATTTTAAAATAATTTTTTAAGAAAAAGTATGCCATGGCTCAAATTAAACTGTAAATCAAATCACTGAGCCCTGACCAGTGTGGCTCAGTTAGTTATTGCCCTGCAAAGGGAAAGGTCACTGGTTCAATTCCCGGTCAGGACACACGCCTGGGTTGCAGGGCCCAGTCCCCTGTAGGAATGCATAGGAGAGACAATAGACAGATGTTTCTCTCCCTCTTCCTCCTCCCCTTTCCCTCTCTCTAAAAATAAATTTTAAAAAATCACTACAAGAAAACTTTAAGATGAGAACTTTACAAGTTAAAAATAAGTTGTATTTTGGTGATGGCTACATAAAAATGTTAATGTACTTAATGCCACTGACCTACACATTTAAGATTATAAAGATGATCTTTTCATTTAAGATGAATTTTGTGAAGTGTATTTTACCCAATTTTCTTCTAAATTAAAGGTTTTAAAGGGGGCAAAAATCGGTTCTATTTACGAAAGAAGTAAGAACTGGTCAGTACTCTCCTTAGAAATGCACACACACAAAACTGCACAGAACAAACAAAAAAACCCAAATCAAAGAACCAAACAGCAGCCCGAGAGAAGGCCGAGCCCCTGCCCGGGGACCCCAGGGTCTACCTGTGCACATCTGCAGGGCTTCCAGCTCATCGGCGTCGAGGTGCACGTACGAGTGCACTATGGTCCAGTCCTGTCGATGCCACACCAGGGCAGGCAGCGTCCTGGGGAAGCAAAGCAAGAACACACACGGCTGCTGGCCTCCCTGAGCTCTTCCCGCTCCTTCCAGGGGGAAACTGGCTATCACAGGCGGAGGGGAGAACCAGCCATAAAAGGGCTAACACCTCCAGACTTCAAAGGAAAGTAATGCAACGTTTAAAACTCTGCTTTTGGTGCCAGATTAGCTACACAAAGCTTGAGGTCAAAAGATCTCCCCAGTGGCAGAGAGAGCCACTGCTCAGGTTCCCTCCAAACCACCCCGTCACGCAGACCATCACGGAGAGGGAGCCTGAGTGTGCGAGCCGAGGACGGCCCCATATGCATAAAAATAGGGTTGAAGCCTCTCATTTCATATTTCATTCCGGTCAGACTTGTAAACCGCTTTGTGCTTATTTATACAAAATAAGTTTCCAAGAAACAAACAAAAAACCTTCCAGTAAAATGGCTATTCCAAGAAGGTGTGCCGAAGTTACCTGTGGTTCTGTGACTCCCAACGCCTTGTTACATATGTCAGAGCTCTGCACACCCTAGTGTTAGTGGCATAAACGCAAAAGGAAGGACAATGGGGCAGAAAAGCACAGGGCTTGGGAGCCAGAGAGCAGGGTAGAAGTGCTTGCCCCTTCGTGTGGGGTCTGAGGTGATCACTGTCGCAACAACAATGAGTCCTCAGGTGCGCACTGTGGGCAAGGCACCTGCTGAGAACTGTACACAAAGTATTTTCAATCCTAAAAATAAGCTTATGAGATCAGTATGATCTTCATTTTACAGATAAAAAAACAGGCTTGGAATATTAGCACCCTTTATGTGGTCACAGAACATACAAATTGCCTTCTCAGAATTTTTTTGAAAGATTTATTTATTTTTAGAGAGAGGGGAAAGGAAGGAGAAAGAAAGGGAGGTAAACATCGATGTGAGAGAGAAGTACCAATTGGTTGCTTCTCATTTGTACTCTGACTGGGACTGAACCCACAACCCAGACATGTGCCCTGACTGGGAACCGAACCAGCAACCCCTTGGTTCACAGGCCAGCACTCAATCCACAGAGCAACATGAGCCAGGGCACCTAAAATACTTCTTGCTCTGAACTATTCATACTTCTAAATTTAAAGAATCTGTCCAAATTCAGTGACCTTGAATTGCTAAATATAAACTGGACCATTAGCCCCAGCCAATGTGGCTCAGTTGACGGGTGTCATCTGACAAACCAAAAGGTCGCCAGTTTGATTCCCGGTCAGGGCACATGTCTGGGCTGCAGTTTAATTCCCAGGCTGGGGAACATACGGAGGGCAAGGCAACCGATCAATGTTTCTCTCCTCTCTTTACCCCTCTTCCCATCTCTAAAACCAAAGCTTTAAAAAAGAGTGTGCGTTTAACAAATAAGCAAATAAATAAACTGGACCATTAGACCAAAATGATACTTCACCTCCAGTCTAACACACTCTCTTTTCCCCAAATGTGCAACCAGAGCACACAGTTAACACCAACCGCTCCAAACTGGCGGCCAACACAGTTTACACTTCTCAGTGATCAGCGAGGATACCTGGTAAACTCCTGGACAGCTTCTATTTTGGGGTGATAGACGACAATTCTTTTCTTGAGCATCAGTGCCGTGTGTAAGATAACAGTTTCCATTCCAAACTGAGATACAATGTCTTAAAACAAAAGAAATTATGTTACTGAATTAAATGTTAAACAAGGAAATAAAGTTTTTATTGGAAAGAATTCTTGTCGTATGAATGCAAACTTATTTTCAACACAAAGGGTAAATGCTGTAAGTACAGAAGCATCCTATCTGGTGGACACATCTCCCCAGGAGGGGTGTCATAGCCACCCACGCCTGCCCCCCAAAAGACTCATGATGCTGGAGGCATAAAGCCAGACTCACAAGAAAGTGGAGTAAATGGTATGAAGGGAACCAGCACCTTTCTGTGTCATAAAACCTTAAATTTTACAAATCACTCACTAACCACCCTTCCTGCCCCTACATGTCATTACTTAGTCCTTTTGACCCTGGAGTTCCCTCTGCTCCCTCTGTTAAGGACCCAGAAGTCAGTGGCTTGGCCCCAGGCCATCTCTGTCATTTTGGATTCTCCGGAGCAGCTGGACTAGGAGCCTGGATCAGGGGCTTGAGCTCTCCAGATGGGAGAGTTAGCAGCTAAGATCGAAGGAAAGAAAACTGTGGAAGTCAGTGCAGACCTGACCCTGTGAAGTGCAGCTTACTTTCTAGATATAGAAAGACCATTTCCGTATTTAAAGTCAGATTTTTTTAGAAAGGAACACTACAAAAGCCTGCTTTCCTATGACAGAATCCGAATCAAATACAAAAATGGAGAAGGTGAAGAACTCTTCTGTACAAAAAATAAGTATCATGCACACGATGTGTGTGAAAAGTCAGAACAACCGAGTCGACTGACAGACGGTCCTTGGCTTCAGGGTTTTTGTTGTTGTCAGGACGAAATCACCTGGGATGGGTTTTTGTTTCTTCTCTTTTCTGTTTTTCTTTTTACCTTTGACAGAGCCTGCAAGGTATGCCTTTCGGGCCCCGAAGTCCTTGCTGAGGAAAGAGCCATTTTCGTCACTCTGGCATACCCCCTTCGTGAGAACTGCAATATAGCTCTCCATCATTTTAACCGGGCTCCCGTGTTTCAGGTATGTTCTGTAACAAAGGACAAAGAGCAATCAGGCTTCCATTTCGCACGAGCCACGTGGAGAAGTGCACCAAGGCTCGGCACGGGTACTTTCTAACGAACTGAAGCCAACTTGCTAACACACTTCTGAATGCCTGAATTTTTTTCATGACATAATTTTAAGATTTAATTTTAAAATGTGTTAAAAAAACACTTGAGAGATCTTTGACAATCCTTTGAAGCTGGCTCTCTCTCCTTATCCGGGAAAGCCTGCTACGGTCTGTGCAGGCAGGAAAATGAATACGGGCTCTCCGAGGCCCCTGACTCTCAAGAACATCGCACACTTATCTCTTTTTATGTCTTACAATCACAGCTGGGGTTCTTAGTCATAACTCTGTCTTATTGCTGGAATTTCCTTTGACGAGAAAGGAGGTTTATGCATTGTTCACAGCGAAAGCAGTAATTAGTTGTAGAATCTCTATTTATTATCAGAGTTCCCAGAGATAACTGTGTTTAAATCATTAAGAACTCCAACTCCTTTAAGCCTCTGGTGATACATGCACACTAGATACAGTCATCAAGTTAAAAACCTCCAGAAAATGCTGACAGGAAACTGGCTCCATTTATAGCTCGCATGTGAAATCTCTTCCTATGAGTAACGAAATCTAAATTCTGCTTGGAAAGCAGGACTGGGTCTACTTGGGCCTTTCAGCAGCTGAGGGGATAGAAAATTGGAAAGAAAATAAAAATCATTGTTTAGGATAAATCACTTGAAAATGATACTTATTGTACATTAAGTTTCATTAAGATAATGAAAAAAAGTGTTTTAACTGCTTACCAAATTTTGACAATCATCAGAGTTTTTCAATGCACAAACTGAGAAGAAGGTAGAGAACTATGACTACGGTACACCCTCATATTTATAGAACACAGTCAAGCCCATGAACTCGCCCACATGCTTATCTGTGCAGCAGAGAACGCAGCTGGATATAAAGAAAACAGGCCCAGGAGCTGCCTTGGGGGTGCGGGGTCAGGAGGTAAAACTGGAGGCTGGCACCAGGGGAAAGGACTTAGTTTTCACTGTACACCCTTCTGTGCTGTTTGCACTTTTTAACTATCTGCTTCCATTACCACCACCACCAAAAAATACAAAAACAAAAACACACCATTACCATTATAAAACAGAAACAATATACAGTAATGGAGAAGAGAAACACAAGAAGGGTAGTAGAATAAGGTGACTTCCCACATGACAACTGTGAGCCACAAGAGACTGAACAGAGGAAAGAATCCCCCAAAACTCCGCCATAGGAAAACCACAAAGCACAGCCCAGGGGAATGTGTTCAGATGGTCACCCACAAGGTGTCACACCTGGCCTGGACAACTGACTCCAGTGTGCACGAAACCCTGGTTCTCTACCAGGGCCACTAGCTGAGGGGCCAGAAGAGGAAGGGGGTCATGGCAGCTGACTTGTGCAGCGGACCTGTGTCCCTTACAGGGAATGACCCTCCTGAATGCCCCCCACCCCCCGCAATGCAGGCCTCCACAGCTCTGTGAGCAGCACGCTGTGCAAGGAATGCCTGCCTGCTTCTCTCACTAGAAATGGAGGGGGGCACGTCCATAGCAACCTCCTCATTATTTAAAAATGTACACCCGACACTAATATAATATTGCATACAATTGAAAAATAAAAAAATGATTGTAAAAGTGTTCATGGGAAGAAAGTGTGTTCACGTACACACATGCATGCATGCACCCAAGTACATGGGCATGCACACATGTAAGGTCAAGCACAAGAGCTGACAAAGGGGTCGGAGGCTGAGGTGGCAGGTGGCAATAGCTCTGAGTCCTCGTTTCCCTCACGCTGTGGCAGAAGAGAACCCAGAATGCACCAATACCACAGCATCACAGAAGCTGAGAAACCCTCGGGCTTCCTCCTGGTCAAGGAGTGGGTTCTAAATGAACCTTCCCCCTGGGCCCCAGAACATTTCACAGTGACTTCAGTTAAATCACCTAGCCCTGACTCAATAAATGAGACGGGGGTCCAGTGTTTGTTCGAGACCACCTCTGCAATGTTCTGAGTTCACAGCTTCTTGACAGCGTCCCGCCCAGCAACAGCAGTCTCTCTCCGTGTAAGTACCATATTAACAGACAATGTCTACCAATTAACAGACAATTCCACAGTGAGCCACACGCCTGGAATGTATCCTGTGATGGCAAGAGGTCTTTTTTATCATAGCTGGCTGCAAAAGCAGTGAGACTTCATTTTGTCAAACTACAACCTAACTGAAGCCTTCAGGTAATGAGACAGTATTTTGACGCTAGGCCGTGTGTTGCACATAAAAGTGGCAAAAAGCAAACCACTTATTGGGCTTATAGTGGGAAAAATAAAACTCCCCTCATCAGCACCCCCACCAAACTACTCACTGGGTGTGAGCCTGAGAGCTGAGAGTGATACGTACTAGACTTTCAAGTCTTTCTAGTGACAATAATATTAATTTAAAAACAAACAAACACTAAAGTCTTCATTATACAAAAAGCCACTATTCTTACCACATAAGAATATTTCATGAAGTCCATTAGATTTACTTACCAAGGCAAGAAAGTACACTGGTGTGTTTTAGATAAAGCTTTTCAACAGCTAGGATGAAACTAAAGGAGTCTATTTGAATCACAATTAACCAATGAATCAGTTTTTCAGCCTTTCAACATTCCAGCTAAGAAATGTTTTCCTGTGTTTTTGCATAATTCAAAATGCTTGTGAACTTCCCCCAAATGACCCCCAGACATGGACCCTGACACACATGGAGCAACTGACCACTTCACTGAGCACTTTGCCTACCCATTCTGCCCGGCAATTTCTGGATGGGAAATGAGAGCCAGACCGAAAACGCTGAGTGACTCAAAACCCCAGGGAGAAGGTTGTGCAAACTGCTCCTTCTCCTCCCCTCCACCACCTTCCCAAACGAGAGGGGCAACATCACTGAAGCAGAAGAGAAAGTTCCTCTTCATAAAACAGTCTTGGCAGGGCCAGTGAAGATTAAGATGGCGAGACAAAGGGCTGAAATCTGCTTCCTCAGCACAGAAATTTGCGATGGAACTACTAATATCTTCATGTGTGTATATTAGCATTCGATATAGTTTTCATACAGACCTACACAATATCCTAGTGAAGGCGGCATATTTCTCTGGGTTAAAATCTTTGGCGGTCAGAACAATAGAAAAATGAGTCACCTGTCCAAAAGAAACAAAAAAAGTACACTTTTTAAAGACACTTTAATAGAATTAATTTTTATTACTCTATTCTAACAAACTCTTGCACAAGACATAACAGCATTAAAAGAAAAAGACCAAAATGTAACAACTCCTCAATTGTTTCTTTATATTGTTATATGTATATAAAAATGTTATATGTAACAGTACATATATTGAATTTACTATAAAAGAATGTAATACTTTCAGTTTTTTCAAAACAAAAACATTTCAAATATAAAAAAATGTAAACTCCCATTTAAAATCCCTTAAGCTCATCGAAGCAGAACTAGGAATGTTGCATCAGACCTACCAACGCAGCAACTGTTTTTCATTAACGAACTAGAAGGATGGAAAACAGTAAGAACACATCTCGGTAAAATTCCTACAGTAAAAATTACACAGTCCCTGAAATAGTTCATTCTCCAGAGGATGCTATACAATCTAAAGTGTGCTGTTATAATAAGTTTCATTTATTTATGTGCCCATTTTATAAATATAAATTTCTGATAATCATATACCTATTATTTCCACGAAAGGCAAAATTTAGAACTCTATAAAAGCAAAGCATTTAAGAACTTTATTTTTAAAAGTCGTATTTTGAAGTGTAAAATCTAAAAGCTTGCTATTTTTCAAATCTGAAAAACAGATTTGACATTGTTGTTGCTGTAATTTGGCAGTCTGTAGTGTAAAACATAGTAACTCTACCTGAGGACACACCAAGACTTTTCAGCAAAAACTTAGTGAACACATATGAAAGACTTTATGACATGTGGAAAACTATTCTTTTTGCAAATTTACATTTTCTAATTACGAACCCCTGTTTTGTCTTAAACTCCTAACAGTGTCTAAATAGTTGCCTTCCTGTTTTCCTAAGTGTAATTCCTTAAATTTACACTGATATCTTGGTTAGGCTGCCTACAGCCTGGTTAGTTATTGGCTGCAAAACCGTCCCTGAAAAGGTAAAAGAAGCTCCCACCTGGGAACGTGCCAGGAGCACGTTCAGCCGCTGCTCCCTAGTACTCTGTTCTTTGAAAAATCCTGCTGGTTGTTTGAGATTGGGACGCTCACAACGGCCACACAATAGTTTTCGACCTGTGACACTGACCCCATCCCTACCACATGACACAGCAAAAAGCCTACTGCATACACGAGTTTCCTTAATTATCCTTTCTATTCTTAGTACAGCCTTACTATCCACAAATGAATTAAAAAAATGTTTTCTTGACTATGTCAAGAACAATTACATCCTCTAAAATAGTTTTGATGATAGAAAAAATACTTCTTCGCACTTATAGTAAGAGCCGTCACTTTGAAACTATTTCCACGTTTCCACTCCATCAGACTCTACTCTGAAGGCGGCTGCACCCCACCAGCCGCAGGGTCAACCACGTGAGGCACACCCACGAATATCAGGGTTAACGAGAGGAAAACACGAAAGGGAACACTCCCAGGGAAAGACACATTTAATGCTCTTCAAGCGAATTGTGCATGATAAAACCTAAAGCTAAGACTTACCGACATAACCTTACATCACTTTAAATATTTTTGGTGTTTTGACCTCTACACAGTCATACCTTTTTCAGCACTGAAGAGTCCGGAACTTCGACCGTCGTGATATAAAACCATGTTCTTCTATACTGACCGAAGACAAAGGGATGGAGGAGTCTGTTTTCATCTGTAAGGCAGCATTTTCTCAGCAGCAGGTTCTTTACAGTAGCTGTCGTGGAAGGATAACACCACACCCACAGAACTTCTCCATTTGTGTCCTTTTCTACGGTGGAAAGATGGTCACTGTGAGAATGTCAAACAGCAGCAAGGGAGTGAATTGATTGGTTACTCAGAAGCACTTAGTGGAATCACTTTTAACATCCCATTTTACAAGGCAACCCAGAGCATGTGAGACCCCCTAATTCCCACCTACTGCTCATATAACCTAGCTTCCTGACCTTGAATTTTAGGCCACCTGAGAAAATCTGGTTACATATTGATTGTACAAATTCTATATTTAAAACTTTAATAACAACAATGATGACAGTAAGGGTTATACAGTCACATATGTAGTTTCATTATCAAAATACCTCGATAACAAAACAGAAGCAACCTACTTGTAATAAAAACTCCAAGCAACAATAGCCTAAACTTTAGAGAAACTGTTATTGCACATACAGCATTAAGGATCTAGATTTTGCCCTGGCTGGTGTGGCTCAGTGAACTGAGTGCCAGCCCATGAACTGAAAAAGCCACTAGTTCGATTTCCAGTCAGGGCACGTGGCTAGGTTGCCAACAGTTGAGAGGCAACTGTTTCTCTCTTGCACAGCAATGTTTCTTTCCCTCTCTGTCTCCTTCCCTTATCCTTTCTCTAAAAATAAATATATAAAATGCTTTTTTTTTAAGCAGAGAGAATAAAAATTCCCCAGCTCTATCACTCAGCTTCAGCAATTATCAACCCCTGGCCCTCCTTGTTTCATAAAGGGGAGGAGTGCTTCTCCTCCCCTTATTTTGAAGCAAATCCCATTCTTTTTCAGGTTAACATGCAAAATAAAAAAACTGCAGAATTGAAAAGGATTGCAAGTCATCTTTTTCTTTGCTCTTATCAATTAAAGGCACAGTTTAACTCAGCCTTAATTCAGAAGTACTTCAGGCTGGACAAAGATGCCCAAATTACTTAGGCTTTGCTTTGAAGCAGTTTTAAAATCACATTAGAAATGGGTTTGATGGGTATGACATTAATCAGGATGATCACTCAGTAAGCTGTATAATATCTAATCACTGGGGTGTACACCTGAAACTAATATGTCAACTGTAATTGAAAAATAAAAAAATGATTTAAGAAAAAAAGATGTTTTCTCCTTCGTAGAAAAGGACACGAAGCCATTCCCACATAAATGCACTCACAGAGACATTGAAAAGTAATCAGCACATTTCGCCAGTTTTTCTTAACCCAAGCAATGTTCTTGTACACTAGGGATATAGAGTGTCTAGGGGTGTGTAAAAATCTCAATGGAATAATACTTTTTCAAAGAGCAACGGCACGCATGGAACCGACAGGCGTCGCGCACTGAATGAATGGTTGAAACGCCCAGCCCCAAAACACTGCACGAGGCTCAGACACAGGTTCTGGGCCGCCGGAAGGTCCCGACGTACTTCCTCATCCATGAATTCCTCAAAACCAACGGGATCCCACCCAACGCGATTAGGGAGACCCCCGTCGCAAGAGCCCTGTTGCACGAAGCGGCAGTCGTCCTCCACAGGCCGAAGTGGGGCTCTGGAGCTGGACCCTACGGGTCACAGTCCTGGCGCCGCCACTTTGCAGCGCGCGTCGGTGCACGACGCGTGCACAGACTGACACCCTGGGCCTCCAGCTGCTGCTCGGTAAAGCGGGCATCAAACGTTACCCACCCGCCCTCCTGGAGCCGAGGGGAGAGTTAAATGGAGATAATCCACGCACAATGCGCAGCACCCGGGCCGGTGCATCTAGCCGCCCAGTCTCGAACCGCTCGATCACATGATCCGGGGGCCGGGCGGCAGTCAGGCCCGACTCCCCCACCCTCCGAGGGGCCCGGGGCCTGCCCCTCGCTGCCTCGGCGCCCGAGAGCGGCGCTCGGCCCCGCCAGAGTCCCGCCCGAGCAGCTGCCCCCGAGCAGCCGCGGGAGCTCAGTCAACTCCCATTCCACGCCCGGCCTCATCTGCGGCCCGGGGCATCCAGGGCGGGGCTCCTCTCCCTGAACCTACGAGGCCCGAGGGGTCCCTCCGCCCCGCCGCCGGACTCAGCAGGCGCCACGCCAGGCCGCGGGCGGAACGGCTGGTGGAACCTCCGCGCCGAGGAGGCCGAGCCGCGCAGCCCTCCGCCCAGGCCCAACAGGGAAGGGGGGCACGCCCTCCCCTCCGCGGGCGGCGGGAGCAGGGTCCGCTCCGGACCCAGGCGGAGGCCTAACTGGGGTGCGGGCCTGCGCCTCGCCGGCGCCTGCGTCCTCACCAATGAGCCCGACTCCGAGCATCAGCTGGGTGTCTGCCACCTCGGCCGCAGCCATCTTCCGCCGCAGCCGCCGCAGCAGCGCGCCGCTCCCAAAGTCCGCTCACAGGCCCCGCCCCGCCCCCAGGGCCCGCCCCTACCAGTTGGTCCCGCCCCTACCAGTTGGTCCCGCCCCTACCAGTTGGTCCCAGACCTGGGGGTCCCGCCCCCAGGCTGAGGCCCCGCCTCCACCCTAAATTCCGCCCACACCCCGCCCGCCCGGGCTTGTCCATTCGCGTTCGGGCCTTGGCTCTTCACCCTCCGAAACCTCCGTCAGGCGCCGCAGCTTCCCTTCATTTCTCTAATCCAGATTTTCATCCGCCTTCTCTTCAACCCACTCCAGTCTTTCCTCGGGCTTTCCTCACTCTACCTCTCCACTCCAATCCACTCTGTCCGCTAAAAAGAGGCGTCCTGAGAACGGAGGGTCTCCATTCATTCATTCGTCCATCCATCCATCACTCATCGAACTCGAGCCCCACCCTCCAAAATCGAGGACTTAAAATGACTTTGGAAATATAGTGTTGACAAGTCCTAGCATAACAGTGGGGAGAGACGGACGACTACCTAGTAAAATAATTACTGCAACAGCCCAGAGTCATAAGCGCATTGCAATAAAGTAATACTTCGGTGTGATCCAGAATGGCTATGGTTGTGCTGCTTTAAAATGGGTGTCGAGGAAGGTTTCTCTCCGAGGAAGGGCTGTCTGAACCGAGGTCTGAATGATGGAAAGGAGCCACTTTGGGTGGCCCCAGGATCCCGCTTTCTGGGTCTGCACCTCCATCCCCAGATTACACAAAACTAATTAGGGAGGGTCCCTGGTGTCTACATTCCCATCCCCATGTCGTCTAAAATTTTTAAAGTGTTCAAAATAAAATATTTCATACGTATGTACCAATCTAAGAAAAGCATGTGGTGACCACTCAACTTAATAGTTATTATATGCCCTGGCTGGGTAGATCAGTGGGTTGAGTGCCGACCTGCGAACCACAGGATCCCGGTTCGATTCCCAGTCAGGGCACATGCTTGGGTTGCAGGCCAGTTCCCAGCAGCGGACTCACAAGAGGCAACCATACATTGATACTTCTCTCCTTCCCTTCCCCTCTAAAGATAAATAAATAAAATATTTTTAAAAATAGTTGTTATAAATGTAGTTGAAACACTTTTCTTCTCTCCCTGATCTCCTGCCCTTCCCTTCCCTTCCCTCCCCCTCCCTGCCCTGCCCTGCCCTGCCCTGCCCTGCCCTGCACCGCAGAAGGAACCGCTATTCAAAATTTGGTGATTGTCTTTTTACCACGTGTTTTTAACCTTTGGCATACGTGTATATTTCACTCAACAAAATGCTGTACTCCTTTTCAAACGTCACCCCACTGCAACAATAGCTGACGTTTACTGAGTGGTGGGCCCCGTTCTGGGCGTTTTACTTGTGTTCCTTCCTCAAACGCACACGATCCCCCTGTGTACACATCCTATTATGACGCCCAGTCTACAGGAGAGAAAATGGGAAGGTGGCACATTCACCCAGGATTCACAGCTTGCGAGGGGCAGTGCCGGGAAGTGGACCGGGGCGGTGGGGCTTCTTCCCCCACGCCTCAGAGCGCTGTGCTGCCTCGTCTCCTGTTCTGTCACATGCTGTTTGGAGTCATCGGTAGAATGCTTTTCCCTCTCAAGTGTGTGTTTTTACAGATTTATTCACATTAATAGAGTTCTGGTTCAGTCATTTGAACTGTTGAATGATATTTTGTGTATGAAAATATAATAGTTTCATCATCTGTTAATGGACATCAGTTTGTTTCCTGATTTTTTTTTTTTACTTTATCATCAGTGCTGCTCTATTTTGAACAAGTCTCCTTGCTGTACCTGCTCCTTACCTTGGGAAATTCCACATCATGAAGGCTCAACTGCCATTTCTTCCCTAAATTCAGGCAAAACTAATCTCTCCTTCTTCCAGAGTCTAATAGCATTCGGCCATAGAGCTAGGAATGGTGTATATTTAGGTGTGTATGGCTCTTCTATTTCTCCCATTGGACTAACCCCCTCCCCCCGGGGGCAGCAAAGTGAATTACGCAACTTTGAATTCCCTGTGCTTACTATTGTAGTAAATAGTTGTTAACGTTTCCAGTTCTCAGCAAAAATACACATGTATTCGGGGCTGAGGAGTGGGGACACATTCAGAATCAGTTTGGGACTCGGGAAGACACTTGCACTCATGTTTCATAGGCCTTCTAGGGCCTTTCTGGAGGTAAACAGATCCCCTCCTGGGTTCCCTTTAACAACCTCAGCAATAACACTGGCCTGCATTAACCTGCACCTCAAATACCTGGTGAAACACACATGCACACAAATATGCATGTGCAAGGTTGTTCATTCAGTGCTGCTGGTAATAGTGAAAATGTGCAAATTACCTAGATATCTGCTAATGAAGGAACTGGACACATTATGGCTTATTCCATATTATAGAATGCTATGAAGTCATTGAGGTGAGTGAGGCAGACATATTTGTACTAACTCACTATGATCCCATGTATGTGTAGAACTTCAAGCTGATTTATTTGAAGTATGTCCAGAAGGTAACTAGCCACGTAATATGAAAAATAGAATCATTTATTGAAGATACAAGATACGAGAAACATTGTACATAGGAAAATGATGCCCTTCAAAGTAGGCACCTGGGGACCTCACACAGTTCTCCAGTTGCCATCAGCTGCCCTATCATGTTTTCCTGAATCTCATCTGTGATCTGAAATTTCCTCCTTTTGAAAGGTGACTTTCGTTTTGGGAAAAGCCCGAAGTTGCAGGGTGCCAAATCTGGTCTGTAGGAGACTGAGTCACCTGGGGGATTCGATGTTTTGCCAAAAAACGCTGCACAAGACGTGATGCACGAAGGGGCATGTTGTTGTGATGAAGCTGCCAAACTCAAGTTGCCCATAGCTGTGGCATTCTGAATCATCCTTAGTTTCTGCGGAGGAATGATCAAGTTTAACACAAAATTTGATGCAGATTTGTTGCTCTGCTTGCTCAGTCATTTTGAATGCAACAGCCACACAGTACACATGCTCACTCAATGGCATCTACCACCCCTACTGACTAGTACAGTGAAGTCCTCATTGTTTACACATGCACATTCCAGGCCACTCTTCTTGGCTGCCAGGTCACATTGATGTCACACAAACCATTCTCATTATATTAACAATGGCTAAACTTTTTCCAGATAGACTATATATGTATATATGACTGGATATCCATATACATGTGTGTATATATATGATTGAAGACATGCACACCCAGCAGCTGACAATGGTTAACTCAGGGGGAAGGTGTGGGGGAGCAGTGTGAAGGGCTGTGTGGCTGTGTGAAAGTGGAGTGGAGGTACAGTGACCACCGAATTGTCAGGTGTCTTAAGACCAAAAAACAAAGCAGGCAAATTCATTGAATATAATGGAATTTATAGTCGGGTAATTTATTTACAGGGAGGATTGGGTTAGAAAGGAAAAGATGACCCAGCAGTCTGCACAGATGCTGTTCCGCCACTCTACAGCTAGTACAGCAAATGTTTCACAGTGTAGCTGAACTACCAGGGATTGACAAGGCAAAGGGACAAAGAATGTGGCTTGAGCCAGGAACCACACCTCCTGGTGGTCCTACGATGGACAACTGCTTACAGTTGGTGCCAGTACCTAGTCTGACATTTTTCTCAGTTGCTATTCTATTCTGGCCACTTACCGACAGGAATCTTGGTGACAGGACACAGCTAATCACTAGCTATAAGGTTTTGGTGCTGGCTGAGACCACTTAGAGTCCTCAGCATAGAAACTAGGAAGAACTTAGGGGCCACACAAACGTGGGGTCAGCTTTGTTTACGTAAACATCTATACAGTACCCCAAACACTGCGAATTGCATAAAATCCCAATGTACTTAGAAATCTGTTATATAAGCATCTATATTAATAAATACTTATAAGTGTATATATAATAGATAATGCATATTAAATATATTATAGATTGTTCATAATGGTAAAAAATGTCATTGGGAACATTGAAGGTATTCAAAGTCTAATAGCAGATCCTAATAAAAGGGTTTGCTGACCTGGCTGGCGTGACTCAGTAGATTGAGAACCAGTATGCAAGCCGAAAGGTCGCTGGTTCAATTCCCAGTCAGAGCACATGCCTAAGTTGTGGCCCAGGTCCTCAGCTGGGGGCATATGAAAGGCAATCTATTGATTGATATGTATCAATTGATATTGATATGTATCTCTCACATATCAATGTTTCTCCCTTTCTTCCTCCCTTCCGCTCTCTCCAAAAATAAATAAATAAAATCTTTAAAGTGGCTTGCTTTAGGTAGGTAAGACTTCAGCAATTTTTCTCCTCCTTTGACTTTATTTCACAATTTAAAAAATACTGTATTCATTTCTTTCAATAGCTCAAACTTTTAAATATATAAACCTGGGCTGCATCCTACAATTATAACTTTTGAGTGTTTTTTTAAAAGATTTTTATGTATTTATTTTTTTAAAAGAGAGGGGAAGGGAAGAAGAAACAGAGGGAGAAAAACTGACCGGTTGCCTCTTGCACACACCCAGCCACGGGCCAGGCTGCAACCCAGGCTTGTGCCCTGACCGTGAATAGAACTGGTGACCTTTCAGTTTGTGGGACAATGGCCAATCAACTGGGCTACATGGGTCAGGGCTTTTCTTTCTGAATGGTATGCAAAAGGATGTGTTTAATCATTGATGGTGCGTCTAGATTTGATGAGACATGATAAGCAGAGGAACCAATGAGAAAATATGTTAAATCCATAGACCCCAGATCTGCGGTCTTTCCCATTTCACCAAAGTCATTTACTGACTCTTACAGACACTTGCCCAAAATATGTGTATAACTTCTCATGGTATTTTGGCTGAAAGAATCATTTTCCACAAGTTAGCAAGATGGTAGGACTGGCAAGACTCGATTGCCCTGTTGAGTGTGCAAACATTCGCAAAGCAGGCCATGGCATAGGTTCAAGGACGGGGAGGGGAACACAGATTCAACCACAGCAGGGTTCTTGCCTGTGGCCACCTTACAATCGGGAGGGAAAACAGAAAGATGGAGGGAAGGCATGACCAGACCTATGGCTTCTGGGATTTCAGACCTGGAGATGCAAACCTGAGTAAAAAGAAAATGGCGACGAGTCTCAGAGGTGGCGCAGGATAAAAGTGTGCTGGGTGTATCGCCCTTTCTTATTCCCGATGGGGTTGTTCATGTTGTGTCTCCCGAAGTGCCTGACCCTGAGTATTTCTTCTTCAATGATGTGTCAGGGAGCAGCCCCATGTGGTCAAGGCTCAGGGTACCACTTTCGTCTCTGGCATACAGGAGACACTCAGGAAATACTGAGGATAAAGATGCTGCTCAATAGATTCTAAAACAAAGAAGCTGAGGGAGAGAGTGGCGGGTGCAGGGAAAGGCGAATGAAGGCTGTAGCGAATGGGCGAATGGGCTGGGGAGGTCATCTGCGGGTAGAAGGATGACGGGGACTGGTGCCTCCCTTCCTCCCGTTTTACCACTCGGTGCTGTCAGACCTGCCAGACAAGTTCCCCAGAGTTAAGGGGGAAGAAATAAAAGGGTAGAGAGAAGGGAGGTATTCCCAACCTTTAGCAATAAGACTGTCACCGACGCAAGGAACTGGGGTGTGGACACAGACAAACCGGAGTTCTGATCCCAGTTCTGCCATCTTTACTTGCGAAACCTCACTCACGTTGCCTGTCTTCTCTGCCCTTACACTCTTGGTGATCAAGTGGGGCTATTCATACTGCCCTCTGTGCCTCTTCCAGCGAAAATATGAATCAACAAAAACCTGTATGTGCCCTGGCTGGTGTAGCTCAGTGGACTGAGCACAAGCCTGTGAACCAGAGGATCGTGGTTCGATTCCCAGTCAGGGCACATGCCTGGGTTGCAGGCCAGTTCCCTGCAGGCCAGTTCCCAGCAGGGGACGCATGAAAGGCAACCATACATTGATGTTTCTCTCCCTTTCTCCTTCCCCTCTGAAGATAAATAAATAAACAAAATCTTTTAAAAAAGGAAAAACTTTTATGCTATTTTTATAGGTAAGGATAGCCTTGTGCAGGGGGTCCCCAAGACAACCCCAGATTCTATCATTTGCTGGGAGACCCACGTGATTCAGCACACAGTTGTCCTTGTACCTATGATTTATTACTGCCGGGCAATACAAAGTCAAATCAGCAAGGGAAAGAGCCGCATGAGGCGGTGTCCAGAGGAAAGTAGGCCCACGCTTCTCGGAGTCCTCTCCTAGTGGCATGGCACAGGACGTACTTATTTCCACCAGCAACAAGTCAGGACGACACATGCGAAATAATGTTTGACCAGGGAAGCTCATTAAAGACCTAGTGCTTATTAGAGACTCTGGTTTTTATTGGGGGCCAGTCACGTAGGCACCTTCTGCTGAGCACGTATAAAAATTTCAGGCTCCCAGAAGGAAACAGGTGTTCAGCATGAACTCCATCGTTTGTACGAAATGTTTAGGCACAGTCAGTCACTCACACAAATTCTGGGAGTGGTGGGAGCACTCCCGAAGCCAAGTTCCCACACCCCAGCCACGGGCCTCCCTGCCAGCAGACGTCACTCAGGAGGGCAGTCTCAGGCCTGCTGCGTCCTGTTGGCACAGCCTGCTCACTCCCTGCTCTCCAGGAAAAGAGTAGGAGGTGGCTGGCATGGATGTGTATTGGGGAAATGTCCCAACTGTCTGAGCATGTAGTTGAGGGGCCCCAACACCTCACACAGATGTTCTAATTTCCAGGTTCCTGGGAGCCAAGTGGGCTCTGCATCTTTGACCATAATTGGATTCAGTGAGAGATGAGGCCTGTGTCAGCTAAGAGAGCCACTGGGGCTGGCTCTTTTAAGGCTTTCCAGGACCACTGGGGCACCAGGAAGCCACCCCTGGAAAGAGCTTCGTCAACTTTCCTGACATTCTGTCCTGACAGTTAACTGGCTTCCAGCATATGTGCGATTTCCAGAACCTTCCCAAAAGGAGATAGTCCTTGTGTTTTTCACAGATTTAGGGTGCTGATATTGACACTTGAGCAGATCGCAAACCCCAGGAAGCCTAGCTTTGGAACTGTAGTAAAAGAAGTAGTTCAGCAAGAAAAATATAATGAAAATAAATATGAATCCTTACCTGAATTTTTCAAAGAACATTAAAGAGGATAAAATTCATTACCTGCAGTGAGATATCTTGAAATCCCTTTCTTCTCATATTTTAAAAATAAACTTTAAATCTTATTTTACTTTTTATTTTTATTTTTGGTGCCAAAGCCCAGGATAAATTTTTTTAAAGAATAAGTTTAGATATACAGAAGAGTTACAAAGATAACACTGAAAGTTACCATGTACTCCTCACCCAGTTTCCGGTGTTACGAACATCCCACATCAGTAAGGGACATTTGTCACAGCTAATGAACCGACACTGATACACAGTAACTGAAGTCCATGCATACTTTATCCTTAGTATCCAGATTTCCTTAGTATCCAGGTATCCTTAGTATCTTACCCAAGGTCTTTTTTTTTGTGTTTCAAGATCTTATTTAGGACACTGTGTTGTATTTATTTAACGTGTCCTCTTGGCTCTAAGTTTCTCAGACTGTCCTTGTTTTTGATAACCGTGGCAGTTTGGGGGAGTGCTCATCAGCTTTTGTAGATTGCCCTTCAGTTAGGATTGTCTGATGCTTTTCTCATGATCAGATTGAGTTACTCACTTTGGAGAGAAAGACCACAGACGTCGAGCATCATCCTTCTTCCATCGTAGCTGGGGTCCATCAAGGTGATAACCTTGCTCACCTGCTGAGGCAGTTTGCTGGGGTTCTCCCCTGGAGAGTCCCTCCCCCCGCCCCCAACTTTACACTGCCATCCTCACATGGAAGTCACCATGCACAGCCCACAGTTGGGGAGTGGAGAGTTATTTCCACCTCCTGGAGGGCAAAGCATCTACCTAAATTATTTAGAAGTTTTCTCCATGGGAAATTTGTCTATTCTTTCCCATTATTTACATATTCGATCTTTACGTCTATCAGTAGGGACTCCCTCCATATTGCAACTATCTCTCATTCATTCAGCACAGGCTCTGAAATCTCTCTCCGCTCTCCTCACATTTAAATAACTCTCCCTGTGGCCAACTTCTCTCCTCTTTCCTTTTCTTTCCCATTAGCCTTTTTCTACGCCCTCTGTTCTCCCTCTTTTATCTCAACCCTTCCTTATTTGAATTGCCCACCCCACTTCTCCAGGTGTCCTCCCAATTCATTGCCCCATGTACCTAAAAAAGTGGGAAAAGGGGGAAGGCAGGAATAAAAAATATTATTATTTTGATATTATTAGTCAGAATATTATAGTAGGGGAGAAAGAAATTGTGACTGTTCCATGCATTGATTTTGTCCCTCTTCTGTTTATTTATTTATTTATTTACAAGATTTTATTTATTTATTTTTAGAGAGAAGGGAAGGGAGGGAGAGAAAGAGGGAGAGAAACATCAATGTGTGGTTGCCTCTTATGTGTTCCCCTATTGGGGACCTGACTTGCAACCCAGGCATGTGCCCTGACTGGGAATCAAACTGGCAAACTTTTGCTTCACAGACCTGTGCTCAATCTGCTGAGTCACACCAGCCAGGGCCTGTCCCTCTTCTATTTATATATGTGAAAATGATGTCCACAGAGCTTGTGTCAGGAATTGTGCTGAATGCTGCAGGTAGTATTTCATTTAAGCCTCAAACAAACTCATCATGCCTATTTCACAGATGATAAAACCGAGGCTCAGAGAAATTACTTGCCTAATGTCATAGCACCAGTGAGTGGCAATGCCAGGGTTTGAAGCCATGTCAACCCCCAAATCTGGCCTGCCCGCGGGCTGAGCTGAGGTGTACTTGCGATCCTCGTTCTCTAGGAAAGAAAGCATACCCCTGCGTTCCAAAACACCCGTGTGGACCTATCTCTGATTCCTCCTACGGGGCTTTTGCGGCAACAGTCTACGTCTGTACAGTTTCACACAGTCTGCCCTTTCCCTCACTGAGCTGTCCTTTTCATTTCATGCAAGGCGAATCACTTTAGAGCTCTAGACCCCATCCGTGTTTCATTCTTCTTTCTCCGGATTAGTTTTCTATTGCTATGTAACAAACTACCACAAACTTAGTGGCAATTGGAAACATTAAACTGTGACAATGTGAGGAGCTAATAACTCACAGTGCTGTACAGTCTGAGTCCAGGGGTGGTGTGGCGGGGTTCTCCGATCAGGGTCTCATCAGGCTGAAGTCCAGGTGTTGGTCAGGCTGTATTCCCTTCTGGAGGCTCTGGGGGAGAATTCACGTCTGAACTCATCCAAGGTGTTGATGGAATTCAGTTCTTTCAACAACTGTAGGACTGAGGCCTCTGTTCCTTGGCTGGTTGTGGACAGGGGACTGCTCTCTGCTTCTACAGGTCGCCCGCAGTTTCCTGCCAGGCAGCTCCCTCCATATTCCATCTCATGCTTTGAGTCTCTTTGAATGCTTTAAAGAGATTTTTAGTGCTCCTGAGATTGGTCAGACCAACCCAGGTAATCCACCCTTCTTCCAGTCCATTGTAACACATAACATAGCCTAATCATAGGAATAATAACCCATCATATTTACAGTCCCGGGTGTTATACAGGGTATGTACGTACATCAGAGAGTTGGAGTCTCAGGGGGCATCTTAGAATTTGCCTATAACAGTTCCCATTCCTTAATTTACTCACACATTGCATATTTATGTGCCAGGCACGGTTCTAGGAATTGGAGATGCAAGGATGAACAAGACAAACTTGGCCACTTAAAGCTTACCATCTAGTGAGGGGAGATAGACAGTAACCAAGGAAACAAAGAAAACTATCAATAATGAGAACTCCACCGAGAATTAACAGGATGGGATTTGGGTTAAATTGGGTGACCAAGAAAGAAGGAGGAAATCTCTGAGGAGGTGCCAATTCAGTTGCTCCAGGAGAAGATAACACAGTCAAAAGGTCTGAGTGAAGATTGTCTAATATCCACAAACCCAAGATGAAAGCCACACCCTGTGCTTATAGGGTTCCTTCTAATCATGTTTTACATATTGAACAGAGAAGCCTATTTCCACGCCACACCCCAAACCACTATGCACAGTGCCTTACTCACTCTGTTTTCTTGGCCCTAGTTGGCTTGCGTAGCTTTGGGCTTGACCTCTCAGGTCTCAAGCAGGAGCCGGGCTTCAAGGCCTGCCAATGATGGCCTGTAATAAGGACGTGCTCCAATTCCCACAAACATGCTTCTAACTTCCCCTCAGCCGTCTCCTGGAGTCTGGCAAAATATGAATGGGTGAAGACTCATGAGTGTATGTATGTGGGACATGTTTCTGACAAAACACACTGAGCCGAATCTGCATTCCCACTGCCTGCTTTAAATGTGCAGAACTCAAAGATTCTGTGAGAACCGCCTAGCACGGGAACGGCGCACCCCACATCTGCCCCTGGGTGACTACTGTTGAAAAGATTTCCCACCCCAGTTGGACACTTACCTGCGTGGTTAAGAACCCAAGGCTGTGAGGTTTTGGACCTTGTTAGTCATCGTGCAGTTGGAACCATTAAGATGCTCTGAAACATACACTAAAAAACACAACCCTTCTGGGTGTTGGTCATATGCCAGGTGCTGCCCACACACAAAGATGAACTGTCCTAGTCCTTACTTTCCAGGGGCTTCCAGGGTCATACTAGAGACCAACATGCAGATGGGCAATTATAATATGGGAGGCTTGCTTTAACCAATTACATCACAGACTACTTCCTCTGTGCGGGGCAGTTATGGATACCAAAGATAGTGCGGGTAAACAAAACAGACACAAATCCATGCCCTCATCAAGCTGACTATCTTCTAGAGGGGTAGACAGTAAAGGCATAAACTCATAAAACATATTGGGAATCATGTGGTGAGAAGCAACTAAACGCTATGGAGGGAAATAAAAAGAAGGTGTTTGAAAGGATGGGAGGAAGGGAAGTTATTACTGCACTAAAGAGTTGAGGGAAGACATCACTGAGAAGGGATATTGGTGTCACATGGGAGGCTCACGGGGAGGGAAGGGGAGTTGTGTAGGGCCTTGCAGGCCATTAGAAGGACTTTGCCTGTGACTGCATGAGCTGGGGAGCTGCAAGGGGGTCTTGATCAGGGGACTGACATGATCACCTCACTTTGGTTCTGAAAGATTCTCCTGCTTCCCATGTGGAGGGTAAAGAGAAGGGAACCAAAGGGAAGCAGAAAGACAAGTTAGCAGGTTATAATACACTCCAGATGTGCCGCGTCCTCTTCCAACCATGTTGTCTGACAAGGTCCGGGCATGGAGGACTTGAGTTCAAGGAATTCGTCTCCATGGAAGAGAACGTGGCATCCAAAATGGGTTAACAATTGGCTGTTTTATTTTAATTATTTTACTCTTGCTATTGAATATAGGTATTGTACTGTACTTACTTATTCCTGTGAAAATCACCCAAGAGGAAGGAACAGTTCAGGGGAAAACATTAGTATTCCCCACAGAACTGCCTGAAAGGGTGGAAAAATCCCCTCTAATGAAATAATCCTGAATGTCTAAAAGTTGTTGGAATAACAGCCCCTCCTTTACCTTGAATAAGAATATATATCCGTTAGAATTAGACAGCCAAAAAAAAAAAAAAAAAGAGAGAGAGAGAGAGAGAAGCTGGTTAGCTATTAAGCATGTAGAAACGATTACCAAGGAGTTAGAGTCCATAGTACATAAAGAAACATTTGAGACAGAAAGATAGATAGCTAAGTTAGACATCACAAAGGCCTTATGCTCAGTCTAGCATACGTTTTGCCCCATGTCAAACTCTGAGAACTTTAATAAACAATAAGACATTCAAACTCTGTACATAGAGCTATTTCAAATCATCTGATTAATGGTTCTCCTGGTCAGAACCACTTTTGTTTAACATAACTAAAACTATGGGAACTTTTGTACTTTTCCTGGTTACCTTTGTATTGATTTTTTCTGCTTAACTGATCATGCTATGCACCTGTAAATGTTAATTACTACCAAAAATGAAAATATAAAAACCAGCTTGTACTTGCAATAAACGGAACACAGCTTCACTGTCCTTTGAGGCTTGTTGTCTGCTACCCATCGCCGACGCCTTACCCACCTTTCAGGAATCCCTCTACCCTGCTGTCCTGCTGTGGCTGGTGGGGGTCAGAGTAACAGCTGTAATCCAAGAGGGTGACAGGTGGTAGATACCTTGTTGAAGGATTGGTTGGATGGGGGTATGTGACCAAAAAAAAAAAGTAGAGTCAAGGATGTCTCGACATTTTTGGCTGGAGCAGCTGTAGTAACAGGGTTGCCATTATCTTACATGGGGAAGATGACAGGAGGAGCAGGATGGCCGCAGAAGTCACCGGAAGTCTGGTTTGGGGCAGGTGNCAAGATGCTCTGAAACATACACTAAAAAACACAACCCTTCTGGGTGTTGGTCATATGCCAGGTGCTGCCCACACACAAAGATGAACTGTCCTAGTCCTTACTTTCCAGGGGCTTCCAGGGTCATACTAGAGACCAACATGCAGATGGGCAATTATAATATGGGAGGCTTGCTTTAACCAATTACATCACAGACTACTTCCTCTGTGCGGGGCAGTTATGGATACCAAAGATAGTGCGGGTAAACAAAACAGACACAAATCCATGCCCTCATCAAGCTGACTATCTTCTAGAGGGGTAGACAGTAAAGGCATAAACTCATAAAACATATTGGGAATCATGTGGTGAGAAGCAACTAAACGCTATGGAGGGAAATAAAAAGAAGGTGTTTGAAAGGATGGGAGGAAGGGAAGTTATTACTGCACTAAAGAGTTGAGGGAAGACATCACTGAGAAGGGATATTGGTGTCACATGGGAGGCTCACGGGGAGGGAAGGGGAGTTGTGTAGGGCCTTGCAGGCCATTAGAAGGACTTTGCCTGTGACTGCATGAGCTGGGGAGCTGCAAGGGGGTCTTGATCAGGGGACTGACATGATCACCTCACTTTGGTTCTGAAAGATTCTCCTGCTTCCCATGTGGAGGGTAAAGAGAAGGGAACCAAAGGGAAGCAGAAAGACAAGTTAGCAGGTTATAATACACTCCAGATGTGCCGTGTTGTCTTCCAACCATGTTGTCTGACAAGGTCCGGGCATGGAGGACTTGAGTTCAAGGAATTCGTCTCCATGGAAGAGAATGTGGCATCCAAAATAGGTTAACAATTGGCTGTTTTGTTTTAATTATTTTACTCTTGCTACTGAATATAGGCATTGTACTCTACTTACTTATTCCTGTGAAAATCACCCAAGAGGAAGGGACAGTTCAGGGGAAAACATTAGTATTCCCCACAGAACTGCCTGAAAGGATGGAAAAATCCCCTCTAATGAAATAACCCCTGAATGTCTAAAAGTTGTTGGAATAACAGCCCCTCCTTTACCTTGAATAAGAATATATATCCATTAGAATTAGACAGCCAAAAAAGAGAGAGAGAGAGAGAGAGAGAAGCTGGTTAGCTATTAAGCACATAGAAACAATTACCAAGGAGTTAGAGTTCATAGTACATAAAGAAACATTTGAGACAGAAAGATAGATAGCTAAGTTAGACCTCACAAAGGCCTTATGCTCAGTCTAGCATACCTTTTGCCCCATGTCAAACTCTGAGAACTTTAATAAACAATAAGACATTCAAACTCTGTACATAGAGCTATTTCAAATCATCTGATTAATGGTTCTCCTGGTCAGAACCACTTTTGTTTAACATAACTAAAACTATGGGAACTTTCGTACTTTTCCTGGTTACCTTTGTATTGATTTTTTCTGCTTAACTGATCATGCTATGCACCTGTAAATGTTAATCACTACCAAAAAGGAAAATATAAAAACCAGCGTGTACTTGCAATAAACGGAACACAGCTTCACTGTCCTTTGAGGCTTGTTGTCGTCTGTTACCCATCGCCGACGCCTTACCCACCTTTCAGGAATCCCTGTACCCTGCTGTCCTGCTGTGGCTGGTGGGGGTCAGAGTAACATCTGTAACCCAAGAGGGTGACAGGTGGTAGATACCTTGTTGAAGGATTGGTTGGATGGGGGTATGTGACCCCCCGCCAAAAAAGTAGAGTCAAGGATGTCTCGACATTTTTGGCTGGAGCAGCTGTAGTAACAGGGTTGCCATTATCTTACATGGGGAAGATGACAGGAGGAGCAGGATAGCCGCAGAAGTCACCGGAAGTCTGGTTCGGGGCAGGTGGGGTCATGCTGCATGTCCAACATGTAATGGATGTGTCAGATAGGCATCTGGGTGTGAGACTGGCTTTCGAGAAAGAGGCCAAGCGCTGGTGACACCGCTTTGTAACTTAAAAGCCTAAAGGTGATATCTGAAGCCATGAGCCAGAACCAGAAGATGTATGTAGGTGAGGAGGGAAGAGGTCCAGGGGCTGAGCCCTGGGACCTGCCAGTCTCAGAGGTCAGAGTGATGAGGAGACATTAGCAATGGAAGTGGAGGAGTAGTCAGAGAGGGGGGAAGAAAATCAGGAAAGCCAAGCAAATAAAGTTTCGGGGAGGATGGCGTGATCAACCCTGCGTGAGAGTGGAGATGGAGTCCCGTGCGTTAGCATGTAGAGGCTGGGTTTAGATCAGAGCCCCGACCGAAGAGTAACAGGACGTAAGGCTGGTTGCATGAGCGCAGATGCAGGTGGGTGGGTAGGTGGCGGAGAACCAGAGTTCTCTTCCAATCACTCCCCTGTTGGCAGTCCTCTAGCAAAGGAGGCCATCGGCTGAGGGCAGAGGACTGGGGAGAGGAAAGAGCATGATACCGTCACCCGGGAGAATGGAGACGTGGCCTAGGGAACTGTAAAAGGAGGACTGAAGAGCAACAGGGGGCTCGTGGAGGTTTGTGGCCGGGAATGTGAAGTGGTGATTGTCAACAGGGTCATGAATTTCATCCCACTCATGTCAGGCTGCCAGCAGAGAACAGGTGGAGGGTTGGACTGGCCAGGGTTTAGGTAGAACCAAGGGAGAGCCAAGCAAGAAAAGGACTGGGTGATAGAATCCAGGCTGCATATGGAGGAAATAGAGCACACAGGGGTGGGGAGCAGGAAAAAGCCAGTAGGATTGCTGGATGGCCTGTGGGGCCCCATCGGGCGGCAGGGCTGTTAGACTCAGAGTGCAACGGGGTTAACTTCAAGAGGTAGTAGCCGGAAAATGAGACACTTGGAATCAGGATGTGGGAACTGAGATAGCTGGTGTGACCAGGGCCACGGTGAGGGTCAGCAAACTACGACCTGCGGGCCGGACTTGCCCTGCCACCTGTATTTATGCAGCCTTGAGCAAAACCTCGGGTTGGGGGTGGGAGAGAGAGCTGTTTTAGGCCCTGGAAGACACTGAGTGTGGTGAGAGGTGGGCTGGAGAGACACCGGGGGCCCAGATGGGAGTGGTGTCTGTCTTCATGGAGCTTCTGGCAAGTGTTTGAAGTCTTTCTCTCTCTAGAAAGCAAAGTCCAAGAAGGGAGGGACTACGTCTGTCCGGTTCACTGCTCTGTACCTATGGGTGCTTACTTCCCATGTCTGACACATGGTATGCACCTTGATAATGGTGTGTTGAATGAATCCGTGAACCTTAGTTTACCTCTCTGAAACTTATATTCATCAGTGTACACATCATCACAACAGCATTCTTGTAAACAAAACAATGAACGTGAAAGCATTTTGCGAACTGTAAAACATAGTACCTGTTTTAAAGCTATAAGATTTCATGTTGCAAATATGTATAAGGTAATATGTCTGTTGTGCTCTTAATTGTTCTTTTTTGAGAACCTTATTTACTCAAGTCAGAAAAACCCCTCAAAATATTGAAATAAAGAAATTATCCAGTCACATGGAGCACAAAAGTAGCTTCTTTTTTTTTTAAGATTTTATTTATGTATCTTTAGAGAGGAAAGGAAGGAGAGAAGGAGAGAAACATGAATGTACGGTTGCCTCTCGTGAGTCCCCTGCTGGGAACTGGCCTGCAACCCAGGCATGTGCCCTGACTGGGAATCGAACCGGGATCTTGTGGTTCGCAGGCCCGCGCTCAATCCATTGAGCTACACCAGCCAGGGCCAAAAGTAGCTTCTTTAGGAAAATCTCTCATCAGCCTGATCACTTCCTTTTACCATTTCCTAAAGTGGCTTCTGACATACTCAGGTTGCTTGTTTTCTACTAAGTGAGCATTAATAACACCAAGTAATTATGCTTTTCTCCTGGCCCAAAATATTAGATCTTATCTTGTCCCTCCTGCACCAGTGAATCATTAAGTCCTTAAAAGCAGGCATCTTGTATCTATTTCCAGCATCTAACATTATGGCTATCAGTTGGTACTGAACACCTGTTGGTTGAATTTATAGGTAAATTTATCCTGGAAATTGACATTCTATCTTTACTTATTCACAAATACTGTACTAGGCTCTAATTATTTTTATTTAATGCACTCTAACGATCACTGGCTATTATATTACCAAATGCTTCATGCACTTTAAATAGCTCGAAAGAGTCAAGGTAAAGAAAGATAGAGACACTGGATTTCATTTTCCCTTCCAATTTTCTAGTATTTATCTTGTTTTAGATCTACCAAATACTGAGTATCAATAAAGGTAATTTTACCATTTCACTCAGATATGATAACGGGAAGTTAAGAATGTTCGGAAAGTTTTTCTATTTAGGACAAGTTTCCTTTTATTTTATTCTGTTACATCTCTTTATGGCCTGCTACTAGTTTTCTATCCACAGCATTTAAAAGCTATAATTGTTCTTAGGTGAAGCTCTTTAATTTTGACTTTATTATATACACAAACAAGTCTCTTGATCTTGCTCCATAAAACAGTTCCTACAGCTTCTTAGTATTTGTTGCTCAACCCCGTCTGGCTCCTAGTTTTTGGAGAGTGAGCTCTGACATTTAGACTGGTTTAAGCACTTTGGAGGAGGAACTCTCTGAATTTTAATTTCAAAATAATCTTTTTTTTTAGAATTTGTGATTTATTTTTTGTCTGCCTTTCCCAACTTTTCTTGCTTTACAGTGATACATTTAAATAGAAAAAACCTCTGCTGAGCTAGAAAAAATGAGGGGAAATGCTTTTCATGTACTGTGATTTCTTCGTTCATGAATGAAGAAATTCATTTCATGAATGAATGAATTTCAGCAGTACCATCATTAATTCACATCTACCCCACATTATTACAAAATATGTAATAAAGTTGCAACAGTGTATTCCACTGCTGCTTTCTGAATTCTTCTTCTGAACTCTTCAATTTCATACCGAAGGCTTGAGTAATTAGGTTAGGTTTAAGAGACTTTCAAATTCTAGCTCGAAATAGTTAGTGTTTGGACATTAAGAGTATAAATAATAAAGACTGCAGCAAAGGGTCTAATATAAACCAATACTCTTCACTAACTCTCATGTTTCTTAGGTTTGTGACATGTGCTGAGTGTAAACGCGACAACACGCCGTGTATTTTCAAATCCGCAGGTCTGTTCTGCTGCAGCGGGGCTTTTGCCTTCTGCCAGATTGCTGTCACTAGTCTGTCCCCATCTCTAAAGTCTCGCCTTGCCTGAGTGCTCCCATTCCTCAGGCAATGTCTCTGTCACCGACTTTTAAATTTTACCTAGATATGAAATAAGCTTGCTTATTTGTCTAGTTATCTACTGCTTCCCTCCTCCTCAAGCTAGTCCGTGGTGTGACAGGTCACCACTTTTTCCAGTGGTGAGCAGCGCTGACCTAAAGATACCTGACCAATGTATTTCCGTTAAACGGAAAAATTCCGCATTTTCACTCCAAGTTGCGCCATTCCCTAGGAGGTTGGGACCTAATTCTAACTTTGCATGACTCCGCACAGATCACGGTAAAAATGAATCTGTGCAGACGCCTGTCTTCCAGTCGAACAGAAGCTCTGTCCCAAATCTCATCTTTCCCACCCCGAGTCTCGCTTGAGGAGTGAGGGCCCTGAGAATCGCCCCGCCAGGGTTTAACCTCGGAGTCCCAAGGCGCCCCAAACGCTGCGCAGTGGCTTGCCGCCGCCACGTCAGCCGACGCGCCTAAACCCCAGGGCGCCTGCGCGCGGA
Organism: Sturnira hondurensis; assembly: GCF_014824575.4. NCBI lineage: Eukaryota > Metazoa > Chordata > Mammalia > Chiroptera > Phyllostomidae > Sturnira > Sturnira hondurensis. The sequence goes on from NW_028083884.1 coordinate 2,464,915, forward strand.
AGAAGGGCGGTGCGCAGGCGGAGGACCGCCCTACATCCGGGGCCTTGGCGGCGGCGGCGACGCCGCCGTACGGACGTCACGTGTCTCTCTCCTTTCCATCTCTGGCTAGCTGGGCGCGGGCCACTGCTAGCGAGGCGCGTGGAACCTCGCGCTGGTTCCCCTTCGTCTCCTCTCCCGCCCCGGGCCACTAAGAGTTCACTGACTCTGTGTGAGCCGACCCTGCCGCCAAAATGCCGGCCTATTTTCAGAGGCCGGAAAATGCCCTCAAACGCGCCAATGGTGAGTAGGAGCGCGGGGCGCACCGGGCTGGGGCGGCCGAGGCCTCAGAGGTCGAGGGTCCCAGGCCTGCTTCTCGCTGCTCCGCTGCCTGAGTGCGGCGCGGCCGGAGAGGGGGTTGATGCGGCCTGCCCGCCGACGTCCCAGCCCATGGTTGAGCATGATTTCTCTAATCGCTCCAACCGACCAGGGACAGGAACCGTCGCCCTGGGGACTCTGTCTTCCCCCCGCCGCTGTATGCTGCGTCTTGGGGGCCGCGGCCGAAGAGAGTGGGCTACCCGGGCTGGTGCTTGTCCACCCTGTCTTCCTCTGCCTTGCTCTTCTGGACACGGGTCTTTCGTCTGCTTAGGCCCTGCGCCCCGGGCCGCCATCTGGGAGTGCCGGGGAGGAAGAACATGGCTCCCTCCCGGGGACAATGCACGCGAGAACCTCGACTCCACCTCCCGCTGGGGCCGGGAGCCGGGCAGTCCCACCTCCAGCCCTCCCACGGCCCCTTCCGCCCCTTAAATCCAGCGCGGTTCTTTGCTGGGTCAGGGTCCACTTACCCTTCCTCCAGCCACTGTATCTCTGCTTCGGGGACTCTGACCCATTTAACCTGTTTTTCAGTTTTTTTTTCTGGCACTGATTATTGGCAGCCAAAAAGCTTACTCGGAATCACAGGAAGTTGGAACAGAGTTAGCACTGAAGGAGGGAGGCTTAGAAGTTCTCTCAAAGATAACGAAACTGAGGCCTAGAGAGAGAGAATGGTTTGCCCAAGGTCACTCGGGGAGTTAGTTGTTGATCCAGGGAATAAAACTGTGAGGTCTCTTGACTTCCAGATGAGTCCACAGCGTTACTGCCTGCGATTTCTATTTCCACATGTGCACTTAAGCCGCGGGCCCTCTCGGGAAAAACTTGTGCCTGTATTCGGTAGGCATTTATTACGTTGACATTAAGGGGCTGCAAATCTATTATACATATCTCTGGTCTTTAAAAAGTTTCTCGTTTAGGGTCCCCCCACCCCCAGACTGTGTTAGGGCGTCCAAAGCCTTTATTTACACGCTCCTCCCAGACAAGTCTTGGGTCTGATCCATGTCCTAGATGGATAGACCATGTGTGGTACAGTATTATATTTGTGGAGCTTATTTTGTAAGGTGGTTTGAAAACTTCTCTTTTGAAAAGTCAGTGTCAGTCATGACATAAAATTGATACTACTGATGATCTGTCAGGGCCTGAGATCTGTTTGTCACATGCTTATTATATTAACTAAAAGTAACAATTTGGGGGGAGAGTAAACAGTCTGGAATAAGATAATTCTACATTCTATGGAATGCTGTAATTGTTTTAAAAAGTTAAAACTACAGTTTAAAGTCTGATCAGTACTCATTCTAACCAGCCATCTAATGGTTAGAACAGGGGAGAAGTTTAAGTTTACAGGAAAGACATCAGATGGAAATTTGTCACTACCAAATAAAAAATAACTGTAGCAAAGTTTAAAGTTTAGAAATTTAGGATTGTGTTAAATAACTTGGGTAGAATGACTACTGAGTTTGCTATTGTGGATCTGTTTTAAAGTCATTTGGGTGCTTTTACCAACAGTCATCCCCCCCCCCCCCATTCTGATAGGCTGAAGCACTGTAATCTCCATGGCCTAAATATTACACATTTGATGTGTTCAGGCCTTGTTTCCTTTTTCACTCCTCCCTTCTGAATCTTCACAGAAACTTAATATT